>NC_080024.1:26077500-27327500 GCF_030020395.1 Manis pentadactyla
TACCCTCCTTAGTTAGCGTTAGGGAGTTCCTCTTCAGTCATTCCATGTTTCCATGTGGAGGGAATAATAAAGAGCAGAGTAGCGCTCTTTTCATCTCTTTAGCCGAAAAGCTCTTCCCTCTCTATGGAAGGAGTGATTTGTCTGATTTGTTTGGGACTAGCAGCTGGGCGTGTGCACATCAGCCTCTTCCTCAGGCGCCTCCCTGGGATCTGTCTGCCTGCAGAGAGCGTGCATGCTGGTTTGCCCTTGACTGCAGTGAGCTTGGAGGGGCAAGCTCTGCACCTGTGGCTACTGGCTGCTGTTTGGGGTAGTATATAAAATCAGGAGAGCAGACAAGCCAATTTACATGCACCTACTGTTCTCCAAAAAACTTCCTTCTTAATAAAATGATCATTTTATCTCTGTCTGCTCCACTCCTTATGTAACTTTCCAATTAGTTCCAGATTCAAGTAAGAAACTACAAAAATGAAACCACAAAACTCCAGGTGAGCTTGTGGCAGTGTTGGTGCTTGTGGGTGCGGGTGCCTCTACCGTTGCAGCTGCTCGGGGACCTGTGGCTTGTGCTCCCTGGGACCTGGTGGTCGCTCAGAGTTCTCATTGGGGTCTTTGGGTGAAGATATTTATTGGACTGCTTTAGAGTAGTGGGAAAGTTATAGTGTTTTATATGGGAAAATGCTTCGCTTTGATAGTTGAATATATTCAAGGAAAATTTATTTTAAAAGGGAGGTGCTATTTACCAAGCCCCCTAAGATCCCAACAAACTGAATGGACAGATAAGGTCCTTAAAAGCTGTTCTTCATAACCAAAAATGTAGTTTGATATCTGCTTCATTCTAGTCTTCAAATATTAAAAAAATTATGATTAATTTCTCAATTGGTATGATCAGAGAATGTTGTCTGCATGATACTGATTTTTAAAAGTATGTTGAGACTTAATGTCTTATATTGTGTACAGTTTTGATAAATGTTCCATGTAGTCTTCAAAGGAATATGTGTTCTCCAGTTTCTGAGTAGAGTGTATTATAGTGTCTACTGGGTTGAGCTTATTGGTAATATGGTTCATGTATTCTGTATTCATAAAGATTTTTCATCTGCGCTTGACCTATTATTTACTGAGATATATATTTTAAAATCTCTAAGTACGATGGTGGATTTTTTGGTTCATGTATTTTAAAAATATGCTATTGGGATATACAAGTTTAGAAAAGTTCTATTTCCTGGTAAATTAAACCTTTTATTCATATGAAGCAGCCCTCCATACCTCTAGTTTACATTGCTTTAAATAGTAAATAATATACAATATAAAATTATTATATTAAAAATAACAATATTTAATAAACTGGTTTCTTTCTTGGTATTTGCCTTGCATCTTTTCTAATCCTTTAAGAATTTTAGTTGTGGTAAAATACACATAACAAAATACATAAAACATAACATAAAATTTACCATTCTTAAACATTTTTAAGTGTACACTTCAGTAGCATTAAGTGTATTCACATTGTTGTGCAACCAATCACCAGAAATTTTTCATCATACAAAATTGACCCTCCAAATCCATTCAACAGCAACTCTCTCTCTTTTCCCATTTGTTTATTAAACTTTTCTGTATACTTTTGTTTTGGGAGTGTCTTTTGTAAAACAAGACACAGGTGGACTTTTTTCTTGTTATCTATTCTGATAGTCTTTGTCTCTTAACTGAAGAGTTTAGCCATTTATGTTGATTTTAATTTTTAACATACAGTACTTGAATTTAATTCTACCATCTTATTTGGGCTTTTCATTTCACTAGCTCTTCCTATGTGTCCCTTCCACTTCCCACCTGCACCTTCTTTTGGCTTCTTTTGGATTGATTGGGACTTCTTTCCTTATTTCATTGTCTCTTCCCCTACTATTTTAGAAGATATATATTGAATTTAGTGATTTACCTAGAAATTATTTTCATATAATTTAATTTAATAAAGGTTAAAGTTAATGACTTCCCCCTCCCAAGTAATACAAGAAATTCAAAATATTTAATTACTTCCAAATTTTGTTATTGTCATAGAATTTTACTTTTATACAGTTTTAATATGTTATTATAGTTTTTATTCTTCTTGAAATATGCCTGTTTTAGAAATTCTTTATGTTAGAATCTGCTTATAGTGAACAATCAATTTTTGTTTATCTGGAAAGGTATTTATTTCAGTCCCAATCTCCCAAGACACTCTTTTGGATATATGGTCCTTGGTTGATAATTACTTACTTTTAGCTCCTGAATATTATTTCATCTTTTCTCTCTAGCTTATATTATTTTTGACAAATCAGTTCTCAGTGTTTGTTGATGATTAGTTTTTTTCTCCTCTGGCTCCTTTTAAGAGCTTTTCTTTGACTTTGACATTCTGCAGTTTCATTCTGTATCCATGTATGGATTCATTTGATCTCTAGAGTCTGATAATGATTCGCTGTTTTATTTTTGAATATTTTCTCTCTCCCATTCTTTTATTCTGTCCTTCTGGAACTTTAATAAAGTAGGCAAATTTTCTCTCTATACTTTGTATCTTCATGTCATATATTTTCCTTTTCTTTCTGTATCGACTGCTGTTTTTTTAATTTCTTCAAATATATTTTCCCATTTGACACCTTTTTGTTCAGCTTTGTCTAATGGCAGTTTAATCCATCCACTCAGTTAATTCTGATAGTCTTATTATATTATTTTCACTTTGGAATCTTTATATTTAATTTTGATAGTCTTTTGTATCTTCAATATGGTTTTAATCTCTTCTCTTTTTTTCCTAAACATATTTTATATTCTGCATTTGATAATTATAATATCCACAGACTTTGCTTGTCAGTGCTGACTACTGCACACGGTGGCTTATTTCCTTCTATGTGTAATGATTCATGGCAAAGAACTCATGAGGTATTCGTTTGAATTGCCTTCCTCCAGAAAAAAATTCTTTTTGCTTCTACAAGGTACCTAGAGGAACTATTGACCTAAGTCCACTTTAAACTGAGTTTAGAGATCACATAAATGTGGGCTTGTGGTTAGAATATCAGAGAAGAATTTTTTTCTCCATTGTTTCCTATTACAACTGTAAATGGAGCCAATAGTGAAATGAGCCAATCATAGTTTTGTTTCTTGTTCACTCACTAAGGGAGTCTTTTTTAGGGGGCATTCTGACCTTTTACAGGAGTTTTCAGTCCAATTTTAAAACTTTATCAGGAGACACTCATCTTTTGTCACCTGAACACAGTCAAAATCCAAACTCCAAGCCAGCAGGTGAATAGAGGCCTCCAGGGTATACCCCAAATGCAGTGTCCACTGGCCCTCTGGAATAATTTCCAGTCCTTTGGTTTATAGACAGCTAAGCCATGCTTTAAGAAAGAAGGTTTTTATATTAATCCAGCCTTTGTAGACATTGTGTATTAGGAAGGACTTCTCTAAATGGCTAGATTAATAGTGTAAGAAAAGGGAACCATTCATGCTACCTCTGTAGAACACTGACTTGAAATTTCAAGCACGCAGGTCTCCTAATAAGGAATAACATCACCATTTTGAGGTGGAAGATATCTTAGAGGTTACCTAGGCTAACATGATCATCTTCAGCATTGTTTTAACAGTTCAAAAATATATTATATGCCCACCGTGGGTTGCTTCTATAGTAAGCACTGGAGAAAATGAATCAGGTTCCATCTTTGCTCCAGGAGATGACCTGGTATGGGAGGTGCGCACCTGTCAGTATGTGTGTCAGTTCAGCAGCAGAGGTATCACAACTATCGAACCATTGCAAGAGCATCTTAATTCATCAGGGAGGGATTAGAGGAGGCTTTCTGGAAGAAAAATCATTACATCTTAAAATAAAGGAGCAGTAATTAGATGTGTACAAGAGGAAGTAAAAAGACACTCCTGGGAGAGGGAATAGGATGGGCAAAGGCAAGGAAGTCTGAATTAGTCATGTGCCACACGAGTTATACATAAAAAGAGTAAAAGATCTGGGTGGAAACTTAGGTAGCATCCAAATCTGAGGAGGTATGAATCATGTGAAACATGTAGATGAACAAATATTAGAAGAGGAAAGATACTTTCTTTGAGATCTTTCTCCATACAAATAGGATAGAATTAAATCTGGTCAAACTTTGGTTTACCTTTCAGTAAAAATGCCTAATAATATATAAACTGACTCAGAGTTCTTCACTTTATGTGTCAAAAACTAGAATGACATTTCAAATTCACTAGCTAATTTAAAATTTTTCATTTTTAAACTTCTCCTAAAATTAAGATATTTAGGAGTAAGCTCTTATGTTGTCTGCAAATTACATTAAAATAACACAGCAAAAAGTAAACCAGATGAAATAAATATTAACTAGTAAAATATAATGAAATATTAACTAGTGTCAATTCTAGATGACTGATATATCATAGCCTCTGTTTTATTTATGAAAAATAATTTATAATAAAAAGAAAATAAAAAATTTCCTCCAGTCTATGAAAGAAAGAAAAGTCAGTATAAATGCAAATGCCAAGTTATAGAACTATTCAAGTATTTAAAAACAAAAACCAAAATATTATTGTTCCCAGTTCTACTTCACAAATGTATGGTCGCATTGTGTTATGGGTAACTGTAGATCTGAAAAGAGACAAAGATTCTTCAAATTTTACATTGTTCTGTGTAAATACCATGGTTTGACTAATGAAAGCAATTAATTAGTTTCTTGCTAAATAATGAAAGTATTTGCTCACATGTGATGTGAAATGATGATCAAAGTGTAGATGTTAATTAAGATCTGTTTATTGTCTGTGTGAGGTCATGGCTTCCCCAGTCTTTTCAAGTTTTTGTGAATATTAACCACTGCCTAAGTCAAAGAGGCACTAGAGAGATGAACATGATATAAAGAGACATTTTGGATATTGGTTTTCTCAAATTTGGGGTGTGTCTGTGGTGTGCATGTGTGTGAGGTGGTGTCTCGTAGGGAGCTAGAAAACTGTGCCCTTTAGAGTGTGAGGAAATAGCAGATTGTTTCCCACAGCAGTTTAAAAACTGCATAGTTATACAAGAAACTGGTCATTGGGTTTTGACTTGTGTGAAGACCTTATTCCATTATGTGACTAACTGGCCAGGAAATCTAATATGACATTGCAACATACATTTTCAAGGGGCAGTTATATACAAGAAGACAGGAATGCATGTCCAGGTCCAACTTATTAGATTGCAAAGTATATTTCTGGTAAAGGATTGGACAGTCTAAATAAATAAGGAAGCATGCCTTAATAATGATGGAGTTAATGGATGGAAAACCATATGGAATGCTCTAAGATGCAGAAAAGTGTCTAGGGCAAGATTAATGGGAGAGATTGATTCATTGTATTCAGTTCAAACAAGGAGGACAAACAAAAAGCAGGTAATGGTGGAAAGAAGCAGGTGAAACTGTGCATCAAAAGCAGGAGCCAACCTGATGAGTTCATGGCATGCCTGGTAAAGTTCAGGCTTTTAATATGTGAGCAAAGTGAGACTGTTTCCAAGAAAGTGTCCTCTTTTGTAAGAACAACTGTGGGTGACAGAAGACATTTTCTTTTTCTTATGTGTCAACAAATCCACAAAGCAAATCAAATATTTGTTTCCACGTGATATGGTGGACACTGAAATTAATTTCAGGTTTATGCTGAATTCTTTTCTGTAGAGATCGGTGTTTGCATGAGGTTCTATTATGCTGATGACTCAAAACTGAAAAACAACTTGACATCATGAATATTAGCTAGAATAAAAATTTTCATCTATGATTAGTGTATTTGGTAAATAAAAACTTGAGAAAGCTATACTGGATAGTAGTGGTAGCAGAGCAGTGGCTCTCCAAAGATGTCCACCGTGTTGTGCCTGCGTATGTTGTGTTATGTGGCAAAGGGGCACTACAGATGGAGTTACGGTTACAGGCCTTAAAATAGGAAGATTATCCTGGATTATCTGGATGGGCCCAGTGTCATCACATGGGCCCTTAAAGGTGGAAAAGAAAGGTGTAGGAGTCAGTCAGAGAAAAGGAGAGTGGAAGAGAACCTTGACATGGGAGAAGGACTCGACCTGCCTTACTGTCTTTGAAGATGGAGGAAGGGTGCCATGAACCAAAGAATGCAAGTGGCTTCTAGAAGTTGGGAACATCCCTCAGCTGGTGGCCAGAGGGAAACAGGGATCTCAGTCCTACAGCTGCAAGGAACTGAATTCTGCCAACAACTGGAATGCGTATGGAAGTGGATTCTCTCCCAGAGCCTCCAGAAGGGGATGCAGCCCTGCCCAGCCCTTTATTTTGGCCTTGTGAGTTTGAAAGCAGAGATCCCGCTAGGCTCACTGGACTTCTGACTTACAGAAACAAGTGAGATAATAAATTTGGGATATTTGAAGCTGCTTTGTTTGTGGTAATCTATTATGGTAGCAATAGAAAAGTGAATACAGAACTCCTTAAAAGTAGTGTGTCTGGGGAAGCTGGGGTATGGCATGGTGGATATGCTCTTCTTGAAAGTTCAACACACAGCTAACTGGGAGGGGTCCTAAAGAACACAGTGTCGACACTGACTGAGGACTTGTTAAGCTCCGACCAGTGCTGGGTGGCCAACAGAGGAAATAGAACAGGCAAAATTCCCTGCCCTCAGGGTCCTTAAACCCTGTGATTTAAGAAAACTAATAAAATAACACTTAGTGTTTGGAAAGTGATAAGAGCTCAGGTGAAAAATGCATCAGGAAAAGGGATAGGAGTGTTTGGGGATGTAATTTTAAATGGATAATTTTACTCAGAAGTTGACATTTGAATAAAAATCTGTAGGAAATCAGGGGCTAAGCCTTAAGGCTATCAGGGGAAAGGCACTTATTCAAGGGAGAGCAAAGAGGACCTTAGGGACCTTAGCAGGAGCCAAGGTCAAACAGAGAAGCTGCAGGGAGAGCAGGTCCTGGAGGGTCTTCAGACACTGTGAAGACTTGGCCTTTGTGCAGAGTGAGACGGGAAGCCTTTGGAGGATCTGGGGCTATTCCTGCAAATAGGAAGACCCCTTGGAGGCTCTCGCAGTAATTCACGCTGGAGATACAGCTTGGACTGTGGGTGTTGGCAGTGGGGGTTATGAGAAGTGATCGATAGGGCTCTGGGTGCATCTTGAGGAGATCTGGAGAGCTTAGGAGATTTTCATTTGAGATGAGTGTTAGACTCAAAGACATTTCTGGTAAAAAGGCAAACCCGAGTCTTTGAGTTTTCCTATGAAGTTCAATCTGTTTCATGTGTTATACTTTTTAACAGCAATTTTAAAAAATTGAGGATTAAAAAATGTAGTCACAATGATGATAGAATTTCACTGCAGAAGTTGTTCACGATGAATTCCAATGGTTTTTTATATATTAATTGCTATAACTCATCTATGTTGAATCACTGAAACATTTTTAATTTATGTAGATCAAATATTTTTATTAATGGGTGTTTGATGACACAAGATGGATGAATTTTGGAACATTTATGTCGTATCTACCCCATACTGTTTCCAAAACTACCAGTTTGCATTACATTTTGCTACAGGCAGGAACTTGAAATTTTGTATTTTGAATGTATTTACTCTCTGGTTCTAACTGCATTTTTGTTTATTTGATTCTTAATTTTTTTCTCATCAGAAGGAAATTGTTTGCCAGAATGGGATGGGCTCATCTGTTGGCCCAGAGGAAGAGCAGGGAAAACATTAGCTGTCCCATGCCCTCCTTATATTTATGATTTTAATCATAAAGGTATTGAATTCTTTTGAACTTTTTCTGAAATTGATTAATTTGGAATATAAATTTACTTTTTTGGGGGGGGGGTAGTGGGCTCTCTAAGGGAACTGAACAATCTCAGGGTTTTTCTTTATGTCTTTATAGGAGTTGCTTTCCGACATTGTAACCACAATGGAACATGGGATTTTATGTACAGTTCAAATAAAACATGGGTTAATTATTCAGATTGCCTTCGCTTTCTGCAGCCAGATCTCAGCACAGGAAAGGTAATGGTAGTTTTGTATTTGTGAACCCCTAAGAGAAAGCAGAATAATGTTTTTATGTAATTCTTCATTGTCAACCACTATACTTAACAACTCTTTTATTCTATGACATAAGAGCATAAAAGATAAAAGCAAGTTTGGAATCTTTTCAGGTATTTGGTTAAGGAAAGGTCTAGGACTTGAAACATTCTGATATTTTGTTTAGGTTAGAGTTACCTGGCTGAGATATACTTACGTACTTATAAGTATATATATGCTTATATATATATATATATATATATATATATGTATATATATAAAAGCATATATTGTATTATGCTATATTATGTATAAAAATCCATATAAGTAGTTAGTAACATGATTCATGATTTCTCCTTGGTTACTTATGAATGGCTACATCTCATCTCACTCTATATTCCTGGAGGAACTGTGTATTTTAGAGATGTATTTTGCATCATAAGATTTGCCAGTAGATGATTTCATTAGTATATACAGTGTGTGTATGTGTGTGTGTGTGTGTGTGTGTATTAGAGTTGTAGAATTAAAGAGGAGCAAGGGGTATATTATAGGTGTTCCAGCATGATACCTTAATTTTACACATGAGTCAACCCAGAACGGAACTAGAGATTAAGTGTTGTTCAAAGTGACCCAGCCCACGGTTGTCAGGGCCTGAAGCAGAGCCCTCATCTCCAAATTCCTCTTCAGTGCTGTTTTTAGTATAGTAATCACACACAGATTTTTAAAAACCCGTCTAGATAGTTACTTTTAAGTCGTATGTGGTGGCTTAAAAGTCATGCTTAAATTCATATTACTGAGACCTTGTAAGATGCATGATGCTATCTGTATATGACGCTAGGAGTGAATGTGATAAATTGATGTATAAGTAGTTTTTACAAGGACCCTGAGAACAATAAATCATACATACGCTCTCCTCAAATTACACATTTTTCTTTATGCATTATGATCTTTTTTTCAGCACAGAATGCAGAGCAGTAGGTGAAGTGGTACATGGAAGATTTCTCTATTTGCTTTGCATTAATAGTCAGAACTTCCTTTTTTAACATTCCTTTTTTCTAACACAAAGCACTGCCACCTTAATGAGCTCTTCAGTACATTTCTGAAAGACCTAAATATGTGTTAACTTGTTTTGGCTTATCTCTGAATTAACTGAAATAATGACCAGTTTGTATAATGACGTTTACTACTTCAATTCTGCCCTCAAATCTCATGCCTAATCACTCATCATCTTGGATTATTAAAAGTGCTTGTGTACTTTCCTCCAGAACATTTTGGAATGGGAACTTGAGAAAGCACATGATTGGCATTTGATATGTGATCCACAGCAGCTATCATGGCTCACCAATTTCAAAAGTAAAAAGCCTAGTGGCAAAACCAGAAGCATGGGATTTAAAAACACATGATATTTAGTTCCTTTATCGTAGACCCAAAGACTTGTTTAAAATAAAATTCCATGGTACCTGAATCTCTTCTTAAATGTCCTCATGTTATTTAGTAAACAGAATCACCCAGTTATCAGTTAATTAGGTTATTGAAGCAATATATCTGAAAATTTAGTAGAGTAGATTAGTTGCTTTGATCATGCAAATTAATACCCTTTCTGTATCCTTGCCCTTCGCCCTTTGTAGTCCCTGCTGATTCTGATGCTGGGCTGGCTTTGTGACTTATTTTACCCAATAGAATGAAGTGGGAATGATGATGTGTCAGTTGAGAGTAAGCCTTTATAAGTGAGCCTAGACAAGGTTAGCTGAGACGGGCCCAGCTCAGCAGAATCACCTAGCCAACTCGTAGATTCATAAGATATTAAATGGTTATTGTTTCAAACCATTGCCTTTGGGGGTATTAAAAAGGCCTAGAATAGAATAAGTCTGTGGTAGAATGATGGATGATATTTTCTTCTTTATAGTTTTTTATACTTTTCTTTGAGGAACATGTATTGTTTTCATAAACAGGAAAAATTAAGAAAAAGTGATGTTTTATAACTTCTCAAGGAAAAAAAAATACCTTATTTTAAAAATAGAATCAAACCCATAGTCTTAAAAATGCAACATTAAAACAACTTTTTTGGTCTCTTTCAACAGTTTTGACCTACTTATGTACAGGAGATTTGATTATAAAAAGGAAACTAAAGAATCACTTTTTGGTGGTCTAATGTTGGCATCTAGTACAATCAGTAGTTCTAACATGATACAATTCTGGTTTATTTGTAACAAATTGGGTGCAAGATTGCTGTTGTAATGTTTATTTACTTCTTGGCTACAAACTACTATTGGATCTTGGTGGAAGGTCTCTACCTGCATAGTCTAGTCTTCGTGGCATTCTTTCCTGACACCAAATACCTGTGGAGCTTCACCTTGGTAGGCTGGGGTAAGGGATTTATGTTTCCTTTTCTTTTAAGATGGATTATGGATTTGAGGGCATTCTTTCAGCCTTTTTCCTGCCATAATCCCTCCCCGTTTTATCTTTACCCCTTCTTCTTTCTCTTTTGTTATTGACTGTGGAAAATTATTAAGATCTAGTCTATAATCCTCTCAGAGGTAACAAGCTTTTCACCATTATGGTTAGTGTTTTTAAGCCAGATTCTTGAGAAGACTCTTTGGTGTAAGAGAAAAATGCATTGTTAGCCATACACATTTAGAACTGCTCATGTCTTAGGTTGGTGCCCTGCTTTAGCAGTAATTTCGCCCTTAATATTTGATTTTTGAATTTCTGAACTGTAATGATGCATTTTTCATTTGTATTTCTAGATCATATGAAAATGCCAGAAAGGAATTTAAAAACCATCTTAACTACATTTAACAAAATAAATTACAAAATTATGTAGGCTTACCATGTCATTAAAGAGAATAATCCAAATTATTTTTGGCTCAAGTAAGTAAAAAAAAGGGATATTCAGCTCATGTTCCAAAAATGCCTTATCAGTACTAGAGGGACTACTGGACTAGGCACTAACTCAACATGATGTGGAGAAAAGGATGTTTGTTTGTCAAAATTTAAGAGAAATGACAACTCATATATGTTTAAAATTAAGAAGTCATGAGATTAACAATTGCAGATCTCAATTGCCATTTTAATATCCAAATTATGAGGTAATTAGGAAAAGAATGAACTAAGTGGCTTAAGGTTAAATTTGAAAGTTTTTTTCCCTCCACAATAAGAGTATTCCTTTACCTGTTTTGCCTTACTATCATTTTAAAATTGAAAATGTGAAATAAGGAACACTGCATTACCTGTTAGTTAATTAATAACCTTTAAGAAGAGAGAGGGTCAAGTCACTGTAATATTTCATTTCTTATGAAATAGTGATTGTCATGAATAAAGTTTTATTTCTGAGGCAGCTTGTCTGTTTTAAGGCTCTTCCTTATCTTTGATTAGCAGTTACTAAAAATAAAAAGGTATATTTAATTTTTTTAGGGTACTTTGGAAATTTCCTCGACAGTTTTTGGTAGTTTACCTTTATATCAAAATAATATCCGTGTACCTACATAATTACTAGAAGTTGATACAGGTGTCGATACAAATTTAAAGAATGAATATAGACATTTGTCCTCGTTACAATGTATTTTTTTGGATTTTTCACACCTCTGGTCACACTTGTAACTTCTTTTTCTCTATTTACTTATTGGTTTGTTAGCTAACTCTCCCATCAACTCTTATTTGGGGGTATATCTCTCAGTCTGTCCCTCCTGAAAGTCAGGAGTTTGTCCCATGAAATCCAGGAAATTAGTTTTCAAATCTTTCTATGAAAAAGAGAATAAAAAAATAGTCCAGGGAGCTTCTATGCAGGCATGAATTTCTTACCTTCCTTTACACTGTTTATTAATTTGTCCATGAAAATTTGGCCTAGGAATGACAACTCTAGTAGAAAAACATCATTACTTGAAATATTCATTTTATCAAATGGTTTGAAAACATTCATGAAAGCAAGTAGGATTTACATGGAGGCTTACTTTGAAAAGCCATTTTACATGAAATATGCTCAATTAAGCAAAATCTAGAACACTAATAACCAATTTTTATAGAGCTATTTCTATAGTTGGTCTATCTTCTGACCCTCTCCCTCTCTTTGCAACTCTATACTTAAAAAAAATGTACTAAAGTATGTATAAAAAAGTAGTAATATTCTTTTAACAATATCTCTCTGCTACTAAAGCACAGCTACCATTTAATGAAGTAAATATTCAAGTCTGATTAATAAACAATTTTTTTCTTTTATCTTAACACAGATTCCGATTTTAAAATACCATTTTAATTTCTGATCATTTTTCAAAATTCCTATAAGAAAAATAATGGTCAAAAACATTATAACTGCTTTGCAGGATCCTTTGCTAGAAAAATTCATAGTGAACCCCAGTTTCATACTTTCTTCCAATGATGTGATTTACTGGCTTCACTAGAGAAGAGAACTTGCTTGGATTCCTTTGTTACTCATTTGGACCCAATCATTTTAACTTTAGGTGATCAAACATCCTTGAAGAGCCCCCAGATAATTACTGTTTTATTTTTTTATTATTCTTTGATTGTCTCTATGCTAGTCTTCTGAATAAGGATCTAACAAGAGGATGAGAAAAGCAATTTCACTAAGACATGATGCCTAAAATACTTATAATTTTCATCTAAAACATAATTCCAACTGAAACACCAGTAATCAATGGGTGTAGAATATCATTCCAGAAATTGCCTGATCAGGAGATTGTAAAAGAACAGAAGATTAAAGGCCTGCAAATGAAACAATGTGAAAAGCTTAATCAAAGGCAGGCAGACACTTTTTAAACACAGCCAAGGCAGCAGAACAGCAAAGGGGTCCGTGCCAGGCCTTTCTGAACCAGTCTTTGAAGAACATCATGCATGGTTTTTCTTCATAGCTGTAACTGATAACTGAAGTTGTGTCATTAATTTTGCCTCCACGACTGGAATATAAGTTTCAGGAAAATAAGTATATAATTTATCTGTTCATTGTTTTATCTTCTGAGACTAGAATAATCCTTGACACAAAAATAGATGGTTACTGGATGTATGGATAGGTAGGTGGATGGATAGAAAGAATATGCAAGATGAACTTAATAATTAGAATTGGGTAGATCCATTTTGACATAAATAATTTCCTAGAACATAGAATTCAAGCAGATTATTAAAAAAAGAGTTATATAGACACAATGAATAAAATTGGAATGCAGAATTATAAAATGAAATTGCCACACAGGCAGGTTGATGTTAAATTCAATTAGACAATCATTGAGAGGACCAAAGAAATAACATTTAGGGCATCATCTAATTTTCATTTTTTGATGAAATTTTTCTTCATCTGAATCTATTTGTTCACTTTTTTGCAAATAAAGAACACCTGAAAAATTACAAATATGTTTGTAAAAAGTAAAGAATTTAATATTATGTTTAATAAAAATATTCAAACTTAGGTTAAACCTTTTCTCTCATTTTGTAAGGTGCTTCCTAGGTTCTGTACTGTTTTCACTATGGTGTCTCTTTTTTACAATCTCTTTCATAAAGGCCATGTAATGAGAAGTTATCCATTAAATCCTTTGATTCTCTATTACAATGTTCTGCAAGAGTTATTCCTGTGATTTTTTTGTGTGTGTGTGATTTCAGAGTCTAATCAACTATAGCATGAACTGATGGTCAAACTAAGTGGGGGCAAAGGACACGTGAAATGAATGTAGACATTCGTCTGGGTTACATTTTATTTTATTTTTATTTTTATGCCACTGATCACACTTGTAATAAATTCTTTTGCTCTATTTATTTATTGGTTTTGTATTTACCTCCCCCAGCAACTCTTACTTGGGGTATATCTTGCAGTCTGTCCCTCCTGAAAGTCAGGAATTTGTCTCATGAAATCCAGGAAACTAGTTTTCAGATTTTTCTGTGAAAAAGAGAACAAAAAATAGTCCAGTGAGCTTCTATGCAAGTATGAATTTCTTACCTTCCTTTACAATGTTTATTAATTTGCCCACGAAAATTTTGGCCTAGGAATGACAACCATACTAGATGACAGATTTGATGTTGTAGGCTCACACGGTGTTTATCATTTATGAATGGCAAGTATCTTACGATGCTATAATCAAACTAACATAGTGGCCACCCTTTGCTAAGCTATTAGTTCATGCAAATCCTTCTGCTTTGAGCCACTATGAACCAATGAAAAGAAGAGGCTAAACTGGTCAAAACTTCCCAATTTTATAACTTGCAGTATAGCTTCTCTTTGCCTTCCACTTTGAGAATGAAGAAGTTCTAGTTTTTTAAAACAGCCACCTTCCTACAGCTCCTTTGAGCCCCTCTTGTTGCTTCACTCCTCTCTGAAAGCATGTGGCTGTCGGTGTGGCAAGAGTCAAAGTCAAATGCACCAACCATTGCATGCTTCTCGCTCCAGGAGCTTCAATGCCCTCAGAGTATGGAATGAAATCTGGGGCCAACTTCATCTTCAGACTTTTAAGAACAATTAACAGCAATATACCTGGTTCATTTCTCAAGTGGACAAGATGAACAATAAGTGGACTTTTCTTGTACACATAGCAACATTTTTCATGTCCATTTTTCTCTCTCAACTTTTAATAATGTATTCTTACGATTAATGCCTATGAGAGAAAAAAATACCTTAATTTTAAAAGAAATATGGTCTCTGACTCCTTTTCTTATTTCAGGGTTTCCAGCAGCATTTGTTGCAGCCTGGGCTGTGACACGAGCCACTCTGGCTGATGCAAGGTGAGTGACAAAGAGGAGGAGGTAAAGAAAGAGCTTCAGATTTTCTCAATACCCAGCCCTCCTGCTTGGAATTGACACTTGAATTCACACTGTTCTTCACCACATTGCCCTTTAGGGATGTCATGTGGGAAATTACCTTGGTGTAATGGTAGCCTCTGATACATTACCAGCAAGCCATTCGTCCCAGAGTCATGGAACAGAAAGACTCACACACCAGATCAGGATGCTCGAACTCCCTGGTTTATGAAATCAATTTAAAACATGCTGTAAGAAAAGGAAAGATATGGGTAAATTAACACACAGGATATGGTGCAAGCAAGTGGAAGGACCCCACTGAGTCTGGGATAGGCAATATTGATATTTCCTCTCTTTCCCCCACATCAGTCTTCCCTCCTGGTGGTGTGGTTACGAGGTCCAGAGATGAGGCTGCAGCAAGCGGGACCACAGACAGAAGTTTGTTTGGGCCAATGACATACAATGACTTAGACTGTCTTAGAGAGACGTAGGGGCAAGCACACCTGTAGCTTGCCAGTCAGCCTCCTGAGCAGCTCTAAGTTTTATTTGTGTTCCTTGGGCAAAGGATATGTGTGTATGGGTTTCACCGATCAGTGCCTGAATTAAGATGTCAAGAATATTGAGCACTTCTTGTGTATCAGGGATATTTTGTGCCCCATGCCTCGTATGTATTTAATACCTATGTGTGGGGTAAAATCACAGAATTTCCAGAATCTCCCGCCTGGCCTTAACATTTACACATCAATAGGTGTTTACCACTGCAGCCTCTGAGGATCTGAGAATCCACAGCAAGGCAGGGAGAGAAAATAGCCACTCTCTCCTCCCCTCCGTTTCTGGTACGTACTCGGTCTGGCGTCCGCCAGTCACCAAGGACCCGCCCACAGAGCTTCTGGAAGGGGCGGGCAGGGAAGTGAGCGCCTGCGCCCTAGCTGCAAGGACGGAGAGCACGAAGTGGGCTTTGCAAGTGAAAACCCGGGAGGACTGAGAGAGCACGCGGCCAGAGGAGACAGACAGACAGCCGTTCCTCCTCGTGAGCAATAGAGGGTTTCTCCCAACCTGCCCTTCCCCTTGCCTTACTTGGCTTTATAGGGAACTTTGCTCCGGGAAGGGGACCCCCTTCTCCCCAGATCTGCACTGTGTCTAACACTCATGTGCTACACTTAATACTTGCCTATATTTAATGCAACCTATGGGTTTCATCCATCATATTTGTCTTCTGTAGCATAATTAAATCTTTTTAAACAATAAAACATGCACACTCGAAGTGGAATCCATCCTCGTGAATCAGTAGGATATTCTAAGTAGCTTGAGGTTAAGTTAATGCAGTATTTTAGAGTACAGGACAATGATGCTGGGTGATGGCAAAGAACCCTTCATTAGATTAGGCAGACCTGAGTTCAAATTTTGATTTAGCTGCTCTAGTTTTGGAACCATGGGAAAGACACATGACCTCTTTGTGTATCAATTTCTTATTTATAAAACAGGGATAAAAATGTATAAATGACCTTAATACATACAAAACACTTAGCAGGTTGCAGGACAGATAGGAGGCACTAAGTGGGAACCTGAGGAGGAGGAACTTGAGGGGCAGGCCTGTTGTGCTGCTGCTTGGTCCTGCGGCTACAGGTATGTTACCTGACCGCTGAGCCTCAGTATTCTCATCTACCAAATGCAGAGAAAATTAATGTTATTCTCACAGGGTGGTTGTACAATTAAATGAACTAATGTATGTAAAACAATACAGGGCTTGGGATGGTAAATGCTAAATACTTAGTATTATTCCTTTAATGATTTCATTAATTATACCTACATGTAATGTCTGATTAAAAATGTCTTTGTTTATTATTATTTCATTGGAAATGAGAACTCACCCTTTCATTAATCCTAGCTTATGATATTTTGATTTTTATCTTACCAAGTCATAGGAGCCTTTGATTCTGCTAAAGTTAGAGCTTAAAAATGAAGCTGGAGAAGAGATGGGAGCCAGGCTTTCCAGAACTTTATAGGCTATATCAGGATGGCTGAGTTTATTTTTTAAGTGATAATAACAGCAAATTTGCATTTATAAAGATTGTTATCAGCCCATGGAGTAAAAATTGTAGGGAAGTAGTAATAAAGGTGGTAGCTAATGTTTTTGAGTGGTGATCACATTCCAGGCACTTTCTGAGACCTTTGCGAATATTAATATAATTGACCCTCGTAGCAACCTATTGAGACCAAGGCTAGAGAAGTTGTGCCCAAAGTCATTCAGCCACAAGTGGTAGAGAAGGAATTTGGCTGCACAGTCGGGCTCCAGAGGCACCCAATTAACACTATAGGCAGACTAGATGTTTCCATTGAAGTTATTGTGAGAAGTAAGGGCAAAGAGATGGCTAAGTTAATATACTTAGGATATGATACAAGCAAGTAGAAGGACCACTTGACATTTGGGGGCCCACCCCTCTCATTTGACAGATAAATGAAATGAGACCTAGGGATATCAGTTTACATATTCAAAGCCTGCAGCCAGCTTGGAGCAGTTTCGACTCTTCCAACCATTTAAGAAATTTCCAGGCATTGAGCATGGAAAGAAAACAAATATATTCACAGTACAGTTTATTTTGAATTAGATTAATTTTCTTAGTTATTTTGGATTCTTTCTTAAAAATCATAAACTAAGTCATAATCCATTAATAATAAGTCTTTACACTGAAAAAAATAAAAAATACAAGTTTATTATTCTTGAAGCAAAGAATCCTTTAGATACATATTTTGAAAAATACAACTGATACTAAATATTGCCCTAAAGCAGTTGAATTAATGTAAAAAAATTAAATATAAGTTGGATCATGTTACTCCTCTGTACAAATGATTTATTCCTACCTTACTCAGAATAAAATCTTGAATTCTATAGTGCCCTGATCTGAGGGCAATAATTGGGTTAAAGGGTCATTTTACATTTATTTTGCAAATAAAATAAAACTATATTACTACATACATGGCATGATTTCAGAATTGTCTGATTTAACTTTTGATGAAATTCAGCTTACCTATAGATAGAAAGTTCTTAGGGGTTTTCTTGAGCATAAACTGACCTATGTATGGTGTCATGTCACAAAATTCAGGTGGGAGAGCAGACTTAGAGCATCTCCGAAGGATGGATGGGGGTCTGTGCTCAGGTCTCTTACATTTGATTCTATCAGAATTGTTATTTGATCAATGTAGGGTAAGGTAATTGAATAGATAGGACAAATGAACTCAAGATATATTTTTGTTTCTTTTTCTTTTTCTTTACAAAAGCAAAAATATTTTCCAAGATACCTTGTTACCTTCTCCCTGCTCACTCAGAGGAGATAAGAGATGTCAGCAGGAAAAGTCAGGCCTGCAAGGGAAAGGACCAAGGAAAGATACCCTCTGTTTTTCTTAGGAAATCTGCATCTTTCTCAGGGTTTTTTCATTTCCTCTACTCTTATCAGATTACGAAGATAATTCAATATTCCATCAATACAATTCCCTAGATCCCTTAGCAGAATAGTGTATCTCCTGTTTTCAATCCTGGCTGTAGGGAGTTCTCATTTCTAGTCAGACCCCTGTACCATATACGCCACTTTTCAGAACCGCACTTTTACTGACATTCATTCATGCATTTCCTAGGGTGTTAGAATTTATTTTAAAGAATCTGAACAGAGGGTAGTTTGGGGGACATGTTAACAATCACAGTGTGAGCTACAACACTGAAGAATTAATTAAAAGCAAGGATTAATAGCATTTTCTTTAAAAAAAAGAAATCTGAATTCTCAGTTACCTCTCACATCAAAGGGCACGTTTGACTTTTTGGCATTGAAAATCATCAAAGTCAAGTTTTTCCTGTTTTTAGAGGCAGCTGGTTTTTACCTACTTTCAAATACAAGTATTTTGTAGAGCTGGAATTGCATGATTGAATTCCAGGGTGTCAGGAGACACTGTCATGCCATGTCACTGAGGCAAAGAAAGGAGATTGTGAAGATGTTAGCAAATATCAAAACTGAAAAGAAAACTTATGGAATCCAAGAGTCTTACAGCTAGTGAATCAATATTCAATTTATATTCATACTGTGTATACCACTTTCCTTATAGTAGAAAGCCTTTTTAGGGTAATGTGATAGGTGTTCTGCAGAAGTCAATAACACTATTTTTTAACCTTCTTGTCTGGTTGAATCACATGGAAATAGATGCATGCAATAATGCTAGGAGATGTTCACTAATGTACAAGTATAAAATTTCTCTGTCTTTGATTTCTATGTTATTCAGACTTCAGGTCTTTTGATTTTCCAGATTTCAGTGTGGCTACATGAGATTTACACTTTGTTCTAGGGATCTGGTTGGTTTAACTGTGTTACATCCTCCCAATAGAATGCTTTGCAACTGAATTTTCTTGATACTGATATGGAAATTTAAAAAAGAATCCTGTTAAAAGGAAAGAACAAGCTGCAAAACAGTATACATTACAATTTTTGTAAGATGGGGAAATAAGATTATAATATTTGTATTTGTATGTGCATAAGGAAACAATGGAAATATGTTCAATAAAATAATAAAAGATGTTGCCTACAAGGCATCAACCTTAAAAGTAAAACAGGCAGTTATTTTACCAGCAAAATGGGTTTATTTGGGAATAGTGGAGGAATTGCAATTCGGGACATGCAAGCTATGGCAAATCATAGGCAAGTTTAGATATTAAAGGAGAGGAATGTTACTTTATAAAGGAAAGGATGAAATTGGGAGGGGCTGCTTTGTATGAAAGTCCATGGGAGGAAAGCAAGAGTTGGAGGTGGAGATAGTTTCCAATTAGGTGAGATGTGGTATTTTCCTATTGGCCATACTTGTTGCTTGGCGAGGAGAAATTCTTCCTTCCTCTGCTGGAATAGTACAGTAGGTGTCTTCCTGTTGAGAATGCAAGGTCTCTTCTCTTGGGGCCTGCAATTGATGACCCGTGGTAGGTGTGGGAGCTCCCCCTTCTGGCCTCCCAGCTCCATTTTAAATGAGTTTCCTTTTTCCGGTTTCATGGAGAAGGGTGGGGTCGAGGTAGACAGGAACATGGAGAGGACTGAGATGTCTCAATGTCTGCCTTTTTTATATAGTGTGATTTTTGAAATGAGAGTGTCTTGTCTATTTAAAAAACTAAATTTAAAAAATAAGTACTATTATTTGAAATAGCTTTATTATCCATAAGTGCTCCTTAATTTAAAAGTAACTTCTTGATAAATTTATTCCCTAGGATTCAAAAATGATCATTATATCCCTAGAATTTCTTTTTAAGATTTCATTTACTGTTGCTGCAGTCAATGCTAGGTTTTGTCTAAGGAGGAGGAAACTGAAGGCTTTTATTTGTGTATCTTTAACTTAAAAATATTGTTTAAAGTGCTTCATTGAAGTTTTAAGTGGAACTAGTTTTCCTCAGTGCTGTTCCGTTTATTACCGTGTCCTCCCTCTACCACAAACCAGGATGAGTGACGTAGAGGCAAGCTTACATTGATTGTAATTCAAGGTCAAACTTCATCTGAATTCAATTTAAGCCCACAAATATTTAGTGACTACCTACATGTGATGTATTGTTCTAGACACGTACAATACATCAGAAAATAAGAACAATGATTACTGCTCATGTATAACTTAAATGCTAGTTGGCGTGGGAGGGAAGCAGAAGTTAATTATAACAAATTGGTAAGTTATATAATGTTTTTTTAAGTACTGCTAAAAACTAACTTTTTAAAATAAAAGATAAAATCATGGATGTCATGCAAATATAAAATGAGCACCTGTCAAAGATTTTTTTTAACGCATTGATTAATGAGGGAACCAGTAAAATGTTATAACTTGTTCAAAGGGGAAATAAAATAATCACGTGCTTATATTTAGTAAAATGAACACTGAAATAAAGTCAGAAAAGAAGGGCAAAACCTGATCAATATTCACAGGGTACTCATCAGTTATGTTCCACCACACATAATTTTCATTTCTAGGTACGAAAATCATTTACATTGTTTTTCTATTACGCTCCTATTAACAAGAATAATTTTCATTACTGTTAGTTCCCTGTTGCATTTCTATAGATAAGAATTATTTTAGTTATTGTCAGTGTTCTACATCTTAGGGTTTTATAAAATAGCATTGCTTTAACTTCTGAAAATGAGAGGACTTCATCAATCCAGTGGTAGTGAAAATGAAGTATCAGTTGCACCACATTATAGAGGACTAGAGGACTACCACTTTTTTGTGGTTCTGGAAACATGATTTTGATTCTTGTTACTATGAAAACAATTCACCAATATATATAATACTCTGTAGCTAATAGTATAGACATTAGGACTCATTTCACATTTTTTTCCACACTGGTTTGGGTGTTTTATGAAAAGATTTGTGTGTGTGTGTGTGTCTATTTGTCTCATAAAAGCTTGGGGCTGGAGTTTTGGTAAAACTTAAAATGCTACTTAATTCTCACTGCTTATTTGCTTTGCCAGTTTATTCATAAAGGTTCTTTTTCATGTCTCAGATGCTGGGAGCTTAGTGCTGGCAACATCAGATGGATTTATCAAGCCCCAATTTTAGCAGCTATTGGGGTAAGTTTTAAAGCCTGTATAGTTAAAAAAAAAAGACACATAATTTAACTGCTGCTAAAACCCAACAGAGTTTGTCTATCACTTTGTTCTACAAAGGTTTAGGAAACTCTCACTTTATAGCAGAAGCTGTTGGGAGAGTCCGGTTTGGGGAACAGACCCATATTCATGGCTGGCACTGAGCCCCTGAGGAAATCACGTGCCCTTCCTTTAATCAGCTAGCATGTGGGGACAATTCCAGGGCCTCAGAATATCCATGAACATTTACATGTTCAGGCAGTTGGAAGGTCCTACAACTCTTTCCCCTTTTCATCCATTATTTTATATATCTTCTTTAGTATTCTGATCACCTACTCTGGTAGGTCCAGAGTAGGAGGCAAATAGCAGGAAAATAGAGGAATTACTGAGAGAAAATGATAGTATGATCCATTACAAAACATTGCCTAAAGCTTTTATTTGGCATTATTTCCCCAAGAAGTCAGAGGATTCCAGACCAAGACATGTCCTACAGAATCTTGTCGAATAGGTGATAGGGAAAATGACTAGACTTAGCAATGTTTATTGTATTATACCTTTCTGCCTGTAATCGTTCAACTGTATATTACATCTCTGTTGCAAAAGAAAGCAAAGTCTAACACTTCTTTGTATCTAAGAAAGCTCACCAAAATGTTTGCTCTTGACCTGTCTTGAAGACTTTATTGCATTAGCTTCTCTGTGGTTTGATGAAGAAAGGATATTAGCTGTGTTTTCCTGTTTCTCATGTTTGAAATATAAGAATATAAACATAAACTTATAAGAATATAAGTCCTTAAAAAAAGGACTGATGTTTCAATATTAAATGTTAAATCATTTGAAAGTTAGCAGTCTAATCCTTTAACTGTAGTTTTTTTTTTTTTTTTGGTCTTTCTTTGTTTTTCAGTTACTTTTCTCATTTTGTTTTCTTCTGGACAATGTTACCCAGTTTGTCAGCACATTGACATTGGGTACAGAAGGGTAGCTATTAATGTGGCTGAAGTTTTGTAAGATCTAAGAGTCAGATGAAAGCTTAGTTGTTTCATAGGAAAAATTCAGAAGGAAATATAGAAGAGATCAAAAAGGAATCTTCACTTCAGAAGCCCACTGATATAAATATTTAGAGGGACAAATAAAATACAGAACACTTCTAGTGAAGCCAATTCATATTCCTGCTAAAACAGCCTGTCATCAAATTGGACCTGATTCTGTCTCGTAGGAGAAGTTTAAAATGGATCGTAGATTAATGAATGAGAGTGACTGCATTTACAAACTCCAATCATTTAAATTTTAATGAAATGCTCCTATATTACTCTAGTGATAAACCACTCCATCAAACCATCTAGTGATAAACTATATTCCTGAGAGAACATCAATGAAATTAAAGGTATAACTTTATAAAATAAGGTGTTTACTACTCTGAGTTTCCTTTTATCCTTTGATACCCTATCCTTTTCTATGCTACCAATCTTTCTATTTCCTTCATCCTTGTTCCTCTTCTATTGTGTTTGCTTCTCCGTCACTTACGATCATCTTTTTAAGGGGATAACCCACGTCTTACTACTTTTTTTTGGAATTGATAAATTAATGTTCTTAAACTTGCCAATACTTTTATATAATATTTGAGTTTGCATTTGAGTTTGCAAAAGAAGGGCCTATTGAAACCCAAAAATTATTAGGACTTGAAGCAAAGGACAGTGGAGAAAAGTAAATCATAGTGCATTTTCCATTGAATCCTGGCGCTCTTTCAAGTTGCCGACTTTACTATAATTCAGCCCCTCCAAGCTGCACTTTCTAAAAAGGAAATTTGAGATTCCAATGCCGATTTTGTAAGGTTATTATAAGGACTAGATGAGACAATTAAGTTGTTTAACTATGAAAAACACTCAGTGAACAGTGGCCAGTAGTGTGGCATGGGAATAGAAGTGGTAGTCAACGGAAATGGTGGTGC
The DNA here is from genome assembly GCF_030020395.1 of Manis pentadactyla. Classification (NCBI taxonomy): domain Eukaryota; kingdom Metazoa; phylum Chordata; class Mammalia; order Pholidota; family Manidae; genus Manis; species Manis pentadactyla. The sequence continues at coordinate 26,100,769 of NC_080024.1, forward strand.
ATGCAGTGGGAACACAGGCTGTCTAAGTCTTTCTGTGGCCATCAGGGAGTCACGAATGAGGAGGAGATAGCAAGAAAGTCTGTCCAGAAGGCTTAGTTATAAGGAGACACCAAGTAGGTGAGATTGGAACTGAAAGTATGAAGGAAAAGGAGAAATCCCCTAACAGGCAGATCAGTGCATGCTAATGTGTGAATGGACAGCCACACATGTTCTGTGGCTGGAAGGAAGAATGCATCTGCAGAAAATGCAAGAGATCAGAGTGGAAGGTTGGATGAGATTTGCATCATGATTAGACTCATATTCTCTGCTAAAGGACATTGGAATTTTCCTTGAAATCATGGTGAGACATTTAAAAATTTTAAGCAGGGTAGTAATCTGACTAGATTGGGGTTTTGATAAGAAAATTCTTGATGCATTAAGGTTATGGATTAGATGAACTAGTTTGGAGGTGCGACTGTTAGAATGATATTAATTAATCACTTTAAAGCACATAGTCCTATCTGCTTGACTCTGACTTCAACCATGATATTTTGAGAGTCTTCAGATTTTCGCATGGGAGACCATCCTCTTGATGTAGGCTTCCAAAGAAAGATACAGGAATTAAAGAGTTGCATTAAAGTTGGGACAATTGTAAGCTGTTAGGAAAAGCAGCAAAGGGACATTCAGTGCAGCAGCAGCTGCTGCCCATGGACAGTGGGACAGCAATCCATGCCTTTTCTTCTTTCGGTGTGTCAGTCCCACATTCACCATTTGTATGAATCCATCCCTTTGGAGATGCCATAGAGCCTCAAAATATTTCCCTGAACAGTGTGTTGCTTCATCTTAGCTGAATTAAAATGTGAATGTGCAATAAGGAAAACTAAGATAATTATTGTTGTCATCAAAACTGTAAATGTATAACTAACTTAGTGATGCATCTTTGATACTTGAAAGACAGAAATTTCTTCCAGAGCCATTTTCTTATAGTACATACATTTCAGCAATGTTTATCCAACGAGAGTGATCAAATACAAAGGTCCAAGACTCAGTCATTTTCTTTAAGTTTTCTATTGTATTGGAAACCAATACAATATTATATTGGTTTCAGATGTACAACATAGTGATTTGACAATTATATACACTACTAAATGCTTACTACCATAAGTGCTATTATCATCTGCCACTTTATCAAGATAGTACAATATTTTTGGCTATATTCACTATACTGTACTTCCATTCCTGTGGCTAATTCATTTTCTAATTGAAGTTTGTACCTTTTTTATACCCTTCATCTACTTCATCCATCCCTCCATACCTCTCCCCCACAGAGTAACCAGCAGTCTGTTGTTTGTGTTTACCAGTCTCTTTTTTGTTTATTTGTTTTGTTTTCTAGATTCTACATGTAAGTGTAATCATATGGTATTTGTGTTTCTCTGACTTATTTCACTTAATGCAATATCCTCTAGGTTCATCCATGTTGTTGCAAATGAAAATTATTTCACTCTTTTTTATGTTTGAATAATATTCCATTCTGTATATGTAACACATCTTCTTTGTTCATGCATCTTTAATGGATGCTTTGGTTGCTTCCATGTCTTGGCTATTATAAATAATGTGGTGATAAACATACAGGTGCATTTATCTTTTTGAATTAGTGATGTTTCTTCAGGAAAATTCCTAGAAGTGTAATTGCTGGGTAAAACTCAATTTTAAAGCTACTCAAAGCTTTTATTAAAGAGACTGAAATTGGAAATCAGGGTGATAGAATTGCAAATACCAAGTTGATTTTTCCCCAAAGGAAAATCTGCACTCCAGAATTCCTTCCCCCTTCTCAGTGAGTCAGATATAGAACTTCAAATAAAATTGAAGTACTACCATTTACCATAGATGCTGTTGCTAAGTTGTAAATTGAATCTCTAACTGATAAGAAATGAATTATATATTATATCTTCATAGCTGTTATCAGTTATTGAAATTATATTCATATTCAATATAAATTGAGATAGATTAAGGAGTTTATTATCTATTACTTAAATGTTCATCATGTAGCATCAGTATACATATAAAACAAAGCAAACACTTTTCTTGTGTCCATGATATTGAAAAATAAGGCAAAATATGGGATGAGATGGATGTATTCAGAGAGTCTCTGAGGGAAACAAATGCATAGCATCCCTCTTTGCAGTTCACATTCTAAAAAGTTGAGATATGAAACAAAGGACATAGAGAGAGAACCAAAGCGAAACCCTCATAGCTGTGGGAGCTGCGGCTGGAAGGCGTGATTTTAGGTCTGTTAGCCATGCAGGCCTGGTGAAGAACCTCATAATTAGGCAGGATCTACCCACCTAGACACAAGATGCGGAAGGACAGGCTCCCAGCCGAAATGCCATGGAGAAAGTCTACTCTGCAAGCTCCCAAGTTCAGGAAGGAGGGGCTGAGTTAAGCAGACTCAGTCTTCTCCCCACATTTGCTCATCAAAACTTCCCAAGCGCAGATCTATTGAGACGCCTCCCTGGGAGGAAAATTTAAAAATTGAGAGAAAGCGCATCTCCTTATTCATGTATCCAAAGGCATAGATCAACTAGGCAATGGCAAATAGATGTTTTATTCATGTTTTATAATGGTGGATTTTCCTATACATAAATTCTGACTTCTTTCTTTGATTATGTCTTTTAGGATAGATACCTAGAAGTAAAAAATTCTAGATGGAAAGGGGATATTCTAATGTACTCAAATACACATAAGGTTTGGCGAGTCCCATTCATCACTCACTCACTCACTTAACAGATCTTGAATAAACACCAAGGACATTGCATGTGAGATAATTGGAAAGACATGGTGAGGGGTCAGACACAAATTTCTCATTAAGCTTAAGCGTCATTGGTGAGGCAAACTTTTAAATATATGGCTTCTCTGCTGCTTCTGAGAAAAACTGACATTCAGCTTTAATCCTGAGAATGAGCTGACCGAGTAAGGATGGGAGAGCAGAGGCAGTGGGGAGGATGATCCAGGCAGAGGGGACTCTAGGTGCAAAGCCTCAGTGAGAGCCTGAGGAGCCAGAGGCTTCGTGGCTGAAATGGCAAGTTCTTTGATTCAATTCATTTGTGGTTCCCGTGGAGTAACTCTTTAAATTTTTAATTGAGAAAGAATCAAATGTTTATATTTGCATTATTTTAAAACCACTTTTGGTATGTGTGAGTGGCTTTAATGCTTACAAATGGTCCTTTTATTCACTTTCTCTGTTTTTTGTTTCTTTGTTTTATCTATAGTTTGCCTGACATCTTTAAGCAAAATTTTCCAAGGAGGTTACATGAGATGTACGAGGACTCTCTAAGTGATTTTATTTTAGAATTATTCTTTCCTCCTTTAAAATAAAATGCAAAAATCTCACAAGAAGATTCCTTTAGTCTTGTTCTTTTTCAGTCTATTTGCCCAGTATACAATGTCATTTTCCCATCTGCAGGGGATTAAGGGCTGATACAGAAGGTCTCTCTTTAGTGCAGGGACTTTCTCCTCTTATGCCTTTACTGATTCACTCTATTTATCATTATCTTTTCTTCAGAAAGGGAAATCATCTGCATGATGACTCTCAACTCCATGCCTTACATATCAGCATCTTATCCCTCATGTCATATAAGTCTTTGTTCTTTATCCCTCCATTTGTGAAGATTTCTTTAAGGGTGTTCTGAATCGCTCAATCTGTGTTCCCATTTAGTCAGATCTACTGTTTGCTGTTTCTAACATTGGTTTTAAAACTTGGTTATATTTTAGATCCTTTACAATCTTTTCTTAATCTATCCTGCCCTCTAAAAAACTTCTGTTTTCATCTCAATTTGCTGTTAACTCTATTTAATGGGCAGTATGATACAGTGATTAAGAGTCTACACTGTGCATCTCATCTGCACAGGCCTCGTTCGGGCTCTGCCACTTGCTAGCTGTGTGACCACGTGTCATTTGTGTAAGCTGTGGCTGATTCCCCATCTGTAAAATGGAGACAATAATATGCCTGTCTTATGTGAAAACTGGTCAATTCATCAAGGAACCCTAGAGTAGTAAGGAATCAATAACTTAGTTTCTAACTACCCTTTATTGTATATTTTCTAAAGTATTCAGAATAATTATTTGGAGTTTCACCTAACTGTTGTCTCATGTATCAATATGTGTGTGCATGCATATATTTTGTTTAACTCTCTTTTGAGGCAGTAAGGGCTACTCAATCTTAGTTTTTATTAATTCTTTCCATGATTCACTTCATTGTCCTTAAATGTATCCCCTTAGTTATTAAACCAATGTACTGGTGGTGTGTATCGTCTTTAGTGAAGTTTCTGGGAGCTTCAGGTATTTATTTAGTGTTATCTACTGGCCTAAGGAGAGAGTCTCTGGTCAAGGACATTTTAATATAGATGGAGCTTAAGCTTGGCCCATCTGAAACCATTTATAATTCTTCCTTATCCAGGAATGGGGAGTGACAAATGCCAGTGCTCAGCTGGCATTGCATCTACAGCTCTGCCAGCTTCAGCTCCTACCACTGGCTTTGTCCTTCACACAACAGTTATATAGCATCACTTCCCACTATTTTCACTCCCAGCGTCACTGTACTGCTGGGAACTGTAGTCAGATAGGGAGGAATTAATGGGACATGAAGTAAGTTTGGCCATTCAGAAAACAGCACTCATACGATAGACAAGCAGCTTTTCACTTTCTTATTGAAAAAGATTGTGTCAGGGAGCTAGGTGTTGTTAGCAGGTGAGGAGGATGAATGGGACCCTCAACTCTTGCATCTTTTTATCCTCCTGAACATATTAGTTAAGAATTTACAATACAGACTCACAGAGAACTGGTTCAAATCCAGCTGATAGCTGGGTAGCTTAGGTCAAATCAGCTAATCTATTTGAACTGGAGTTTCTAGATCCTTAATAAATGGACATAATAAAAATCCTGTCCCATATCCATGTGAACATTTAAACTAGAGTGTGTTCAGTAAATGGCGGCTCTGACTGGCCTGAAAACATCTTTTTTCTTCCCCTGGCTCACAGCACCCCTCTGTCCTCCTTGCAGGTGTGGTGCTTAAGTCCAGCCCTTGTTCTTATAGAAATCTGTGAAACTGGTGAGAGGTGAGAGGTGCCGCAGGGTAGTCAGTGGGAGGATGGCAAAGAAAATGGCTGGAGGTGAAGGGCTGATACAGATGATCAACTGGATTGTGGAGTGGGGCACTTGAATCACCCAATAACCAAATTCTCCAAATTCCAGAAATGATTGAAGACTCAGCAAACCATGTCATTCCCAGAAATGCAGAACGTGGCGGGTCCTCTTCTCTGGCCATTGCTCTGGCAAGGGCACAAACCACACTTGGCGATCTACATTTCCATTTCCATCCCTCCTAAGTACTAGCGTGTCTGGGCTGCAGACATCTCCCTGAATGATGGAACTCAAGGGCTTCAGTTTCCACTTCCTTATGATCCAAGACCTGGAGACTTTAAAAAAAAATCTCTTCATTTTGGATTTGGTCACTGATCCTTGGTCCTTGGACATATGATTGGCTTGAACTACCAATACCTTCCCACCTTTTTTAAAGCTACAACTTGATTGTCTCTGGTGGTACCTACAATGGTAGCATTTCAAATTCAGTTTATTTGTCTACACTGGGGGCCTTTCCTTATACAGCATCTTACTTGCCTTTTAATAAAAATCCTTATGTATTTCACCCAATACTTTTCACACATTAGAGTGACAGCATCCCCAAAACAACTCTATTATTCCTCTCTCTCAATTACAGACAGAATTTGGTCATCCATTTCACAAGGGCAGTTGGTTCCATTTATAACTACGATCATCCTGTATCCTGCCAGTTTGCCGCAGGGCTTCATATGAACTTTGGTTGGCAAATGCCCTGTGGATTCTAGCAGATCATTCTCTGGTATTTCTAGTGTTCAGTGCTGTTGAAACTTTTTATCTTTTTCATGAGGGCAAATCAAGACTCACCAGCTTTCCAACATCTTATCTCAGACTCCCTCATTCACATTTATGGAATGGGTAATTTTCAGTCTTTGAATATAAAGTTCAATTTACATACATTTTTATAAACATCTTGAAGAATAACTTAATAATTCTTTGTAATATCATCTTCTCTTTCAGCTGAATTTCATTCTGTTTCTGAATACAGTTAGAGTTCTGGCTACCAAAATTTGGGAGACCAATGCAGTTGGACATGACACGAGAAAGCAATACAGGTAATTCAGGACAGGCATCCATCAGAGGAAATATTTTGGTTTCTCTGTTGAGTAAAGAACAAATAGTGATTGATCTGAAATGTCTCTAAGAGATAAATTTATGAATATGTATTTTAATTTGATTCAATAGTGCTCTTTATCAGAAAAGTCTATATATTTTAGGAAAATACAAGTAACCCCAAACCTTCCCAATGTACTTAAGTTCTAAGTATATTTTTTAAATCTATTCTTAGCAGACTGGGATTTTTCTCGTAAACTATGTGTCCACCCAGAAAATCTCTTGTTAATGATCTTCGCAGACAATTTAATCTGTGGTTTTAAAATAATGTCATTACTGAAAAAAAATCTAGAAAGTGGTTTCCAATCTTGCCATCAAATTGGCAACTACCAAATATAAATTTTTAAGAACTTTCATATTACTGATTGAGCAAGGTTCAGTATTCAGTCTTTCATGAGGAAAAGGGCAAATTGAGTGTTCACAATCATTATCAAAAAGGTGTGTCCACTTCTCTCAATGATCATTTTGGAAGTTCTGGATAAGAGGGGCCTCTACCCAAATGGACACAAGTATCCAGTAGTCAGCTGGATGTGGATTGAATTTATATTTCCTAGACAGGTAACTATTTCCATCTGCCTTGGATTGTTATGAAATGTTATCTCAGAAACAGAAATGAAAAATCATAGTCAGCATTTTTAACTAACAACATTCTCTGAGTCCTTTGTTGAATTCATTGTATTATAATAGAAATGGTGCATAAGGGTTTATAGTGAAGGGCCTTGGCTCTACTAATATAGATGGTCTCATGTCATATCCCATTGGTGAAAACAAAGGCCAAAAGATGATATAAAAATGGAAAATGTAAATAGCCTTTCATTCTTCTTTACAAAATGATAAAGTGGAATGGTATTGGAAAGCTGGTCATTTCTCTAGTTCTGAATAATACAACTTATTTCTATTGTTCTGAGTGATGTGAACTTATACTTTCAGTAAAAGTTGCCCAAGAGATTTGGGAAACTTTGGAGAGAACAAAAGGTGACGATCTTAAGCAGCAGGTATAATAGACAATATTTTGATCTCATTCATGGGGGATTATTTTTCAAAATATTTTAAGAGAATAATTTATTAAGGGTTGAAATCATGTACTCAGAATTCAAAATACATTTTAAATAACCTGGTGCTCAAAATTTCTTCAAGTTTTAAGTGATTAATTAGAATGGGGTCTAGACTAATAGTAGTCAGAGAAAGTATTTTTTAGCCAATACATTTTTTTTCATAGCTGAAACATATTTAGTATTCTTTATAATGTCCAAAGTTAAGCTATAGATAAAAATGTAGTAAGACATGACTCTTTCTTTTGGAGAGAAAAATGTGGGAGCTTATATGGCAGTAATTTGGGAATTCAATTCAGTATTCAGGTTCTGGGGCCTTAGACTGTCAAGTTTAAGTAGCCTCTCACTTTTTAAATAAACTGATTTAGGAAAATGTAATCTGTGCCTCCATCCCTGAGACATTCCTTCGATTAGGCTTACTTGAATACTTAAATTTACACCCACTCATTTTTGTCCCTTTAAACTTCTTTTTCATTTGTTTATTAGCAAATGGTCAAATATTCTTGCTAAAACAAAGCAATGAATATATGTAATGTATGAATACATATATTCCAGATGGTGGTGTCTTAAACAATTTTTAAATACCTTTCCATGCATATTACTCTTGAAAGACTGACAGACTGAATATGTATCACAGAGCTGAGATAGTCTTTTTAGGGGAATGTGTGCACACACACAGAGAAAGACTTCTAAAAACTATATGATATCCCTTCATTGATATAGTGACTTAAAACTGAAATAAATTGACATAATCAACTTAAACAAAACTTTTTGAGATAATTGTAGAATAACATGCAGTTATAAAAATAATACAGAGAGATCCCATATACCCTTTACCCAGTTTCCCCCAATGGTGACATCCTGCAAAACTGTAGGTTACAGTTATTATAAAGCCTAATTGATATGAAGAAAATTAAATAATTTATCAGATATGACTAATATATTTTTTCTCTTTTAAATTAACAACTCAATTCCTTTGCAAACTAAGAAAAGATTGCCAGTACTGGAAGGACATGAGAGATGTGAAAAATGCAAGATTCGATGGAATGGAACACTTAAATGTTTTGGCCAATTTGACTTTCTATTCAATATTAGACAAAAATCATATTTAATATTTATTATTTGGGGAATAAATCTAACCAATATTTATTATGCAGTATGATCATAAAGAAAACAGATTTTTAAGGCTGAATCCACTACTGTGTAAACTTTGGTTGAATATTTTCCCTTTCTGAGCCTCTATCCTCACCTGGACATGGGATAATAACAGCTCTCTCACATGTTGTAGTCAGAATAAAAGGAGGCAGTGGGTACAGGATGTAACAGGAGGATGTGAACAGGCGCTTGATAACCAACAGCTTCATTCGCTGACTGCCCTCCTTGTGCCACACAAGAGGTGCAAAATTAAAGAAGACATGGTTTCTGTCTGCAAAAAACCCACAATTGAGAGAAAGAGGGGGAGGAGGGAAGGAGAGAGAGATTTAATTAAACAAAGTGAGAAAAATACAAGTGGAGATGCACTTACAAAATGTTATGTGTGTGGAAAATAAGGAAAGATTAATTCAAGGCCAAGAAGTACTGAAAAAGACTTAAGAGAAATAATATTTTTAAAAATTAAGTTGATTCTTACTTAACATTTCCCTGTATGGCCCCAGAAGATGACTGGTTAGCCAGAGACGGGTAAGATTCCTCAAGGGAGGAACAACCTAAGACAGGCACAGTCGCAGGGGGGCCATCAGGTGAGAAATTAGGGATCAACAGAGGTGAGGCTTAGAACCTCCCCTCTCCCCGTTCTGAGAGAAATCTTCTGCATACGTGGATGTTTTATGGCCCTGGTCTAGCTTGGATTAACACACAATCTACAGGCACACACCTGATCATCTACATTTGCTCTCTTACAACACTAAACTATGTTTCCTACCTTTATCTTGTATCTACCTACCACTTCAACATTTTATTAAAAATAATAATAATAAAGAGAGAAATGTGGTGTCCACATATAAATCAAGTATAAAAATCAAATGAGTATTCATATTTGAACTGACTGTTTATAGTTCATAATGCATGACCAAAACCGAAAGCTTCTGTGATGACTGCCCTTGTAATGTTCACCAATGTTCACCGTGTAACTTATTCATTATGTAAGAATTTGTTCTCCATGTAAGAACTTGTTCGTTATGCTTCAGAAGATTGGAGACTGATGAAAATTAGGCTTGGGGTGGATTAATGATTGTGCATTGAGCATTGGCCCCCCTATACAAAATTTTATTGTTGTTAACAACCATTTGATCAATAAATATGAGAGATGCCCTCACACACACACACACACACACACACACACACACACACACACACACACAAATATATATATATACTTCCAATCGTAAAATAAAATAAGTAACCAGGATGTAATGTATAGCATAAGGAATATAGTCAAAATATTGTAACAACTTGGTATAGTGATAGCTGGTACCTAGAATTATCATGTATATAAATGTTGAATCACTGTGTTGTACACCTGAAACTAATGTAATACTGTGTGTCAACTACCCTTCAATAAAAAATAAAAAATAAAAAATAATTAAGTTGATTCTTAAAAGAAGAGATTTTCCAGAACTTTTCACCTGAGAGAATTATTACTACAAGAATTGGCTATCTATTTTCTAAATAAGACAGCAAGTCCAATGACCCATTTGACTCCATTGTATTCCTCTCATGGCTTTGCCCTTAGATACAGAGCCGCCACCATGTTTCCAGCAGGCCAGAAGGCCACTTACGGTTGTTGCATCCCTGAGTCATCTCATTAGACAGCTATGCCTTTTCAGAGAGCCAGGCTGCAAAGATACACAGTGTGCGTGAGTGACCAGATGGGCGCTGAGACAAATTAGTGCCCAGGATTGCTGAGAGATTGGATGTGATTTAAAAAGTGCATCTTTATAAGTGAATAAACAGATCACCCATGTGTACATTGGCCCTGCATGTGACACTACAACTCATTTCCTGTCACCGAAGGATAGGTTTAAAAGAGGATGTAATCATCATTCTTATATAAATGAAAACACTTTAAAGATTTTATTTAACTCATTAATGAAGGAACTGGTAAGGCATTACACAACCTTGAAAGAGAATAATGAATGCTGAAACCAATTTATGAATGGATGCAAATTAGCAAAATTTGTCAATATTTTTAGGGCTATAATTAGTAACATTCCATTGGACACAGTTTGCATTTCTATGGATAGGAATTTTTTGCACTGCTGTATTAGGTAGATTTCTGAGATGGCCCCCAAGATTACCCCTGCCTGGAGAGAGGTTCCTCTGCTAGTTTTAAAGAAATAATCTGACATGTTATGAGGGGCTTTGGCTAGGACCTGAGGATAGCTTGAGGGCAGCCTTTAGGAATTAAAGTGACCCCTGGCCGACAGCCAGCCACCCATTCTACAACTGCAAGGAAGTGAGATCTGGTAGCAATCTGAACGAACTTGGAGGAGAACCCTGAGGTGCAGATGAGAGTGCAGTCCTGGCTGACACCTTGATTTCAGCCTTGTGATACTCTGAGCAGAGGGCCTGTCTATACTGTGCCTGGACTTGTGGCATATAGAAACTGGGAGATAGTTCCTGGTTCAAGCCACTGCATTTGTAGTAATTTGTAACATAGCAACAGGAAATGAATTCAATTATAATCTGTTTTCTTCAAATTAACTTTTATCTTTATAGAATTGTAAAAGAGCCTAGGCATAGACAAAGAAAGAGAAAACCCAGCTAGTTGAGCGAGTAGGGTACCCCTAGATTTTAGTCTTTGGCAACTTTTCTTTACTCTGCACTGAATCAAACTGTAACCAGACTTTTACATTTGTGATCACTTCACAATATGTTGCTCTACATTAGTTTTTATTTTAACTTAGGCTTTGGCTCCTAGACACACACAGTAGGAATAATCAAAGTTAGCTTCATTTTGAGACCAGGGGGATTTATCCATTCGCTGTACAGGAGGAAATACAATTTTCTTTTCCAGTGATGTTTGTTGGCAAGACTTCCAAGGTTCTGAAAGTTAATGCTGTTCCACTTTATCTGGTCAGACTGAATGACACAGACATGAAGGTAGTCAAAATGTTCTGCCTGTATAAACCGTGATGTGAAGAAGGTACTGGCTGGTCAGGATTCAGGAGGAGGACAGGCACATCCCAAGGAGCCTCTGAAAGTTGAAAGGATTAGTTAGGTCAGAGAATCCCATTGACTTATCAGGGATGCTGCCTTGAGCTAAATGGATGTAAGGTAGATTTTCAAATTAAGTGGGTCTCTGGCATGAGGACTAAGGGCAGCATAGGAGAAAGCCCATAGGTCATCAAGGAAACTGGATGTGAGGCAGAGCAGATGGCCCTGAACCTAGAGGAAAAGAGGGTCCAGACACTCGTAAGAGGTAAGTGAGGCAGAGGAGAATGAGATGGAGCCAATGCAACTCCAGATGTCTACAACAGGGATTTCAGCATGATTCTGTGGGACTCTGCAGCTCATGCAAGAACTGAAAAGGTGGTTATGATAGGAAAGTGGATGCGTCTGGAAGATGATACCTAGTAAAGCACTAAAACATTAGTGCTCTGATGAACTTGTGGGCCCCATTGCTTCACTTTAGAGATAAGAAGACTGGGTTGTAGTTGCTCAGGTGGTTAATAGGAAATCTAGAAACTGAATGCAGTTCTCTCCAATCTTAGACTAGAGTGATCTCTACTCACTCACAGTGTTTATTTCCAAGAAGAAAAATAAGCAAGTAAGTAAGTAATGTAGCTGGAGGGAAGAATAGTGAGAAAGGAAGAAGATTGCAGTCATTTGAGGTTACTGGGACATAAATAATTCTTAGAGAAAGAAATATTTGAGAAATAAGAAAGAAGCAGCCAGAACTGGCAGTTTCTTGGATAAAAAGTTGCAAAACAAAAGCCCCACCAGGAAATGATGTGTTTGGGTGTACTAGGTATCTACTGTGCAAATGATTACCACAAGCTCAGTGGTCTGAAATAACACATCTGCTATTTGATAGTTTCTGTCAGTCAGGAATCTGGGCATGGCTAGCTGGGTCCTCTGCTTCAGGGCCTTTTACAAGGCTGCAAGTGAGGTGTCAGTCAGGGCTGCAGTCTTATCTTAAGGCTGGGCTGGAGAAGAATCCATTTCTAAGTGCATGTGGTTGTTGACAGGATTCAATTTCTTGCTGGCTATTAGCCTGATGCCCCCTCTTTTTGCCACATGGCCTCTCAGTACAGCAGTTCACAAATGATAACTTGCTTCATCAAACCATACAAGAGAGACAGTCTGCTAGTAAGATAGAAGTTACAGTCGTATGAGACATAATCACAGAAGTGACATCTCATCTTGGCTGTAATCTATCAGTTAGAAGCAAATCCCAGGGCTTGCCCGCACTCAAGGGGAGAGGATTAACAAGGATACAAACACTAGGAGGTGGAGATCCTTGGGGGCCATTTTAGACTCAACCCATCACATTGGAAAACCTGGGATTTCTCCAAATACACAAGAAAATGTATATGAAGAAGCTCTTAAGGGAAATAAAGTCAAATTGCTTAGTTTGCCAGAAATAAAAGGCACAAAACCTAGAAGTATAGATAGTTTGAGATAGAATATATGACAGAGCATATTTAGAGAAAGAAAGAGGTATTGACCACAAGTTGCTCATAAGAATATATGAAATGATAAATGGAGATCCAAGTGTAAGAGGAAATCAGGGAGTAGTTGATTTTAAAATGAGCAAAACAAGCCGAAATGCTGCCTCTGAAAGTAGACAGTTAACGTGGATGGAGTTAGCAGTTACTACTCTTTTAAGACTTGACCAGAGAAATTAAAACTTAGGACAGAAAAAAAGGCATTTCACAGCTTTATAGAGATGGGGTGTCCTTTAAGCAAGAATGGAAAGAGATTGGAAAGACTTAGAGGATAATAATCATGGGAAGTGAGAAGAAATGACTCAGTTCAGCATAAACGTGGTAGCAAGTAGGAAGGGGACAGAACTTGTGAGATCCAAAGAGATGGGGAAAAATCAGCCCCGGTTAGCTCTGTCAAGCTTATTTTTTTCCAGAAAGGCAGTCGAAGTCCTCTACTAAAAAGGCTGGCATTCTCCTTCAAGGAAACTGGCCAAATCAACCCTGGTCCTGGTGCTGGTCTTTGGAGTGCATTACATCGTGTTCGTGTGCCTGCCCCACTCCTTCCGGGGGCTCGGCTGGGAGGTCCGGATGCACTGTGAGCTGTTCTTCAACTCCTTTCAGGTAGAGAGTGCCATCTGGCAACCTGGTTCTGTGTTTCGCTTTTGTGTTCCCCTTTGAACCTCTTGCTCTGCGCCTCTGGCGTTCATGAACTTGTCTCCCAGGGGCCATGAAAAGGTGCGGCTCTGGCGTCTGGGCTTTTCCGTCCCGCAGAGGCTGGGTTAGCGGCCGCAGCAGGAGCTGTACCTCACAAAGGAGCCTGGGTAGTGAGACAAGCAAGCATCCTGGTGTAAAATATGTAACACCCGCAGAGCAGGGGCCTCTGCGCATGAGTATGGAGAAGAAATGAAAGCCAAAGAGGGAGAAGGCAGGGACCGAGGGGAAGGAAAAGGGAGAGAGGACAAAAAAGAGCAAGAGTAGCTTCTACCATTTCATTTTGAGTTACTGTCATCCCTTACCTGGATTGCGTAGACGCCTCCTACCTCCTTTCTGTGCGCTCATTTGCTACCACCTCCTGATGCCTTAAATCTAATCTCCATACAATAGTCTGAAGAATCTTAAAAATAAATTTGATCATGTCACTTATCTATTAAAAGAATCCTGAGCTTCCCATTGCACTCAGAATACAATCCAAAGTCGATTCCCTGGTGTGCACAGCCCTACGTGACAGGGATCCTGCCTGCCTGTGACTTCGTGTCACATCATGCTTCCTGTCACCCACGGTTTGGGTCACACCAGTGCTTCTACACTTCCTGTTCCTCAAGCTCATTCCTGCCTCAGGAGTTCATTTTTTTGTGTTTCCTTTGCCTGGAACACCCTTCTCCCTAATATTCACGAGGCCTGGCTTCTTCTTGTCACTCAAACCAGCTTAAACATCACCTCCTCTGAGAAGTCTTCATTGAGTTCTCCATGTGATATATCTTCTCTGTTCTTCTCTTTCAAAACAACTTGTTCTGCCTGCATTGCCCTTATCATCTGTCTGCATAGCCCTTTTTCTCCTGTGGCTGTTTGTTTGTATTTTATACATCTGTGTTTCCTTCTAGAACGTACATGCTAAGAGAACAGGGATCTTGTCTGTCTTGATTAAATTGTTTAGCCTTGGCACTCTGAGCCATTTGTACTGTATAAGCTCAATAAATATTTTTGAATGAAAGAGAAAAGTTTCTTTCGCTTTTTAGCACATAATACCACATGTCTGTATTTTACAGCATTGACAGTGTATAAACGTCTCTTAACAACCAGGGGCTATTCCTTGATCTTTGAGTGGCAACATAAAAGGAAACTAATATAATAGAAATCAGTTTTTGTATTATCTTGGAGAATTTTATTTTACTGAGTTACTTTTTTGGTTCAGCTGACAACCAAAGAAAGATCTCAGACAAATTTAATGAAAACTTGAGAATTTAGAAATCGGAGAAAATAGTTTATATAATTTTCTGAGGGAATCATAAAAAAATACCCAGTTTTTCTATTTCTACATTTTGACACAAGACACTTTGGTACTGTGATCCTCATGAACTGTCAGCATGCTCACATTCTTTTTCCTTCTCCAGGGTTTCTTTGTGTCCATCATCTACTGCTACTGCAATGGAGAGGTAGGTTTGAAGGAGCCCCAAACATCCCACAGGCCTAGCTCTGCGTAAGCTTGTTAAAGGCCATCACAATGTGAGCTGAATCTCTTTAGGATCCCCAGCAGTTACAGGGCAGAATGGGCAATATATATATATTATGCACAGATATGTATATATATATTTGTTAAGGTATTATTGATATACAATCCTATGAAGGTTTCACATGAGCAACATTGTGTTTACTACATCCACCCATATTATCAAGTCCCCCCCACATACCTGATTACAGTCACTGTCCATCAGCATAGTAAGATGTTATAGACTCATTACTTATGAGAAGGGAGATATTTTAACCAAAAATTATTTATAGAAAGCAAGAATTAATGTAAATATGATAAGGTCTTCCCCTCCCAGCACTTCTAAATGTCAATTAGTTGCAGACTTTGATGTCAAAAAACTTGTTGGAATGCAAGTCAATACTTGGAAGAGGAGTATCAATATGACACATATTCCAGTGAATGCTTCAACTTATATTCAATTTCAAGTTCTGTAAGGAACTCAAAAATAAGTTTCCCTGGGTCAAATACATTAGAAATGTTCGTATTTTTTTTTAACTACAAGACGATGATGGGACAATTTCAGTTCTTTTAGGAGTTAGCTGGAGAGAAGCACTGTACTGCTCTTTTCAGTGACATCAGGTTCCTGGGTTTGCACGGCTTCCCGTGGCACTTCCAGATAGGCTCCTACCGGGAAAGAGGCGATAGCGGTAGAACTGGATCTTCAGCCACAGGGATGGAAATGAGACCGCCAACCTCCTGAGAATGCACTTGCAGGGCCTGACTTTCGCCTTCCCCATTCTTCCTCCATCAGTATGCCTGCCTATGCAGTTACATTTCTAGCCCAGAAACGTCCATACCATTCCTCAGCCACAGCTGGCACTCCCTCTCTCTCTCTCCTCCACCCGAGTCCTCTTTTTCCTCTCCCACAGGTTAGATGTTTCTACTGGCAGCATTACAACTTCTTTCAAAATACTTATATTTCTCTCTAAACATGTTGTTCATCTCCAGGGACAATACCCCTCTGGAAGGTTTTTTGAGGTTGACAGAGAATATGTATGTCAAATCCCTAGTACACAGAAGCTCAATTATTACTATCACTGAAAGGCAGGCATCCATCAAACAAGGCTTCAGGGTCTCCTTCATGGTTTCTGGTGCATAATGTGGTTCTTGCGATTTAGGTTCAGTCAGAAGTGAAGAAGATGTGGAGCCGGTGGAACCTCTCTGTCAACTGGAAAAGGACGCCTCCGTGCAGCGGCCACAGGTACGGCTCGGTGCTCACCACCCTGACCCACAGCACCAGCAGCCAGTCGCAGGTGGCAGCCAGCACTCGCCTGGTGCTCATCTCCAGCAAAGCGACCAAGATGGCCAGTCGGCAGCCTGACAGCCATGTGACTTTACCTGGTTATGTCTGGAATAATTCGGAGCAGGACCGCCTGCCACACTTGATCCATGAGGAGACCAAGGAAGGTAACGGGAGCCAGGGAGATGAGATTCCCTTGGAGGAGTCTTCCAGACCGTTGGAATTTAACCCAGACCCTGAAGGAAGCAAAAGAGAAACCGAGGATGTTCTCTGAATGAACACCTTTAGCTCTAAAGAGCTGGTCCTTTGGGTTGTGTGAGAGAAGCTTAGCTGGTGTTCCTGGGCTTGAGCCCCTGAGCTGAAAATTCAGGGTTCAAGTGTGACTTCCCAGAAGTTTCCAGACTCCATAAACTGGTTCTATGAAAAAAGAGACATGTCAATGGAATAATTTATTACCTTATTTTGGCATCAAATGCTCTTCTAAATTGATCTGTGATACTTTGTGATTGTTCATTTTTCTGCGCTTTTGGGTGGAAAAACTTTCAATTGCTTGGTTCTGGTTTTCCCCCATAGATATTACTCTAAGTATGCTGGAGACCATTTAGCATGTGTCATTTCCCCTTTCAGAGATTGGTGTTCTCCTTTTCTCTTTCTTTTTTAAATGTATGGTACTTCTATTGTTGTGTATGTTTTGCCTGTGCATAGGAGCACTTATGGGTTGAAAATACATGTTGAAAGGTTAATCTAAGAACAAGCACACACTGGAAAATACGTTGGCTGGACTTTTGATGAAATAATAAATTTGTGGCAAACTTGTTTCTTTCTAGACACAAGGAAAGTTACTCAAGAAAGAATATTGTACATATTCATCCTTTCAAATGTCCCTTCTGTGACCAGCCAAATCTCAGGTCTTTACTCCTTTGTAAAGCTTGCCATGTCACAAGATTTTCTCAGTCATACACTTGTGCCTGCAAACTGATTTTGTTTGTAATCATTTTTATCAATAGTAAAACCCACTGTATCTATGCCTTTTTCTTCTTCTATTACTACTTTCCAAATGGCCTTGGGGATAAATTAAAAGTTTATTTTAAAAATGCATTTTGGGTCATTAAAAAAAATTTTCTCTCAACATCTAAGTTTGTTTTTAAGAGCCAACTCAATTTTCTTTCTGTAAATCGGCAGAGATCAGTATGTAGCTCCAGTACTTTACTGAACTTGAAATTTCAGTATGTTGCAGCAGTGAAGCATTATTCAGTGCATGTCAGGTACCCAGCATCCTGCTAGGTTTTTATAAGCACTAACTTATTTAATCCTCACTATAAATTTATGGAGTAAGTCTCGTCACTGTCACCCTTTCTACACCCTTCTCATCCACTGTTACCTTTCTACAGGTAACAATGAAGTAACTTGCCTGAAGTTGCATAGCTACTCATGGACAGAGTGTGTTGTCAAAAGTAGATCTACTGACTTCAAATGCTTGTTCTTAATCATTATACTTACTGTCACCTATATATGTCATCCTATAACCAGTTGAGAAATTCAGTGAATTCCTTGATTGAATAGAGAGTAGCAAATTGGGTTGAGAGTGCTTTAGGAATTCTTATTGTAGTATGTTTTAGCTTCTGGCCTTCATGAAGTTTCAAGTCCGGTGGGGGGACAAATAAATGAAATGAAAGAAAACATCACAGATCAATGTGTTTTCAGGTGAAACAACACATGTCAAGCTGATCTGTTTCATTCTGCTGAATGATTTAACCAATGTGCAAATAGTATTATGATGAATAAGGCACTCTGATATCCACACACCCTCTTGAAAAATAACATACTTTCCTTCCATGCTCATTATTTCATTTTCTCCTCTGTATTATACAGAGGCCACTTCCTTCTTATCCTGGTTATGAAAGTACCATTGTGTATATTTAATTAATCTGATTCAATGTTATATTGTCACATCCCCAGGCTTCCTCCGTGTTAGGAGAGAACCACCATGACCTAAGTCAGAGATTAAGTTCAGTTCCATTGCTAATTTTCTGCAAGACTTTATAAAATCACTTAACTTCCTCTGTAGTTCAAGTTCTCCATCTTTAAAATGAATATAATATCTGCCCACCTTAGGGAAATGTTCTGATAAGAGAAAACATATTGAAAGCACTTTGTAACATAAAGATACCATGCAGATACTTGGTTTAGGTTATTGTTATATTATTGTCTTAAGTTAAATCTCACTTTGCTCCATTATATTATAAAAGGCCTCCTTGGTTATTGCAATAATAATAATTGGTAGAATGTATATATTTTGATAATATAGAAAATATAAAGGGTTCTTACTCTCTAAGTCAATCCCAAATTCTAAGGCTAGATATCTGTTTCTTTACATTAACAAGTATGAATAGAGTTAACCAAGGTTTTCCTTAAAGTTTAGTCATTCGTTAGTTTAACTGAACAAATACTTACTAAGAGCCTATTATATGACAGATACTATGCTGTGTGCTGGGGCCAGAACAAAAATTAAAGCATAATCTATTCCCTCAAGAAATAAAGAACCCCTTAGATGCTGGGCTCTTTATCTCATTTGGGTACACACATTTTTATTCTAAGCTTTGCTAATGTTTGCATCCAGTCAAACTATAAGTTTTAGTAGCCTATTGATTTTATAAAGTAAGATATTATACAGTTATCAGAGATTGGCTGATCTAGATCTGAAGGTGTAAATTGCTGGCTGATTGGTGATGAGCTAAATTTGGTCCATAGCTGTGTTTATTGTTCTGTCAGGGGTTGCTGTGTATTGTTTAGTTGCAAATATTGAAAAGTTGAGTGATTCCACATAAATATTTACTTTCTGAATTATGAAAACATGAGTATCTTATGAACTAACAATTAGCTGCTAGAGCTGAGTAGTAGTGGGTCTCTTCAGATGGAACAAGGGCTCCTGTAGTCCTGGTGCCCATTCAATTATTTCTGCTATCTGTCTGCATTCCAGACACATTTAATCTACATCTCCTGGT
Organism: Manis pentadactyla; assembly: GCF_030020395.1. Taxonomy (NCBI): domain Eukaryota; kingdom Metazoa; phylum Chordata; class Mammalia; order Pholidota; family Manidae; genus Manis; species Manis pentadactyla. The sequence goes on from NC_080024.1 coordinate 26,120,229, forward strand.
ATAGACAAGTCACGTAATAGAATTTTTTAAATAGTTTTAAAAAATGTTCTTGGGGAGTGATATCTGATACAGTTTTAATTTTTCTCATGAAGTTAAGCAATCAAGTATTTTTATGTGTATTGGCATTTAATTTAAGCTTGAAATAATAACAATTATTCTGTTTAAATGAGCTATTAAGAGAAAAATGCATCCCATAATTGCTGTGATTTCAGATCCCAACCACACTATCCATAGCTTCACTTTCTAAGTCATCATGCTAATTTACTTATTACTAACACAGTGGATATTTTTCCCTTTGGAAGTAGAGCAAATTCTAGATGCAAGATGATTAAATGGTATGATAGGTTATAGGGATGTGTGAAGACAGCCTTATATGGCTGTTGACATGATTAAATTTTGAGATCCCTATATTTCATGTAGTCAAAGAAAGCCTGACATCAGTGATAACCAATTTTTACTGCCTAGTGTTGACAGGAATGATTTTGGTTAGATAACTCCTATGTCATAGCATTGTCTCTTTCTGTTAAATAAGATGGAAATGCCTTTGTTAAAGCTATCAAAAAACCTCCAATGTTTTTTGAGTCATTGGAAGAAAATGAATAAGGTATGTGTAAGTTGTAGTATATTATTTATACCCAGAAGTTAATATTATATAATTCAGGAGTGCTCTCCCTTGGAGATCATGGTAGACAGAATCCTGCCCTCCACCCCCAAATATCTGTATACTAATCGTCAGAATTTGTGACTATGTTAAGTTACTTGGAAAAGAGGAATTAAAATTGTAGATAGAATTAAGGATTGCTAATAAATTGACTTTCAAATAGGGAGATTATCCTGGGTTATCTGGGCCCAAAGAAGTCACACAGGTCCCTAAGAAGGAAGAGGGGGGTAGAAGAAGGAGTCAGAGTGATGCGAGGTAAGGATTGCTTCTTAAAGAAGGATGAAGGAGGCCATGGGCAAAGGAACGTGAGCAGCTTCCAGAAGCTGGAAAAGGCACAGAAACAAATTCTCCCCTAGAGCCTCCAGAAGCAATACAGCCCTGCTGATACCTTGATTTTAGCCCATCTGGACTTGCCACCACTGGAACTGTGAAGCAGTGAGTTCGTGTTGTTCTAAGCCACCATGATTTGCTGTGGCCCCCATAGACCCTATTGCAGAGATTTACATAGATTGCCAGGGTGGAAGGGTTGTGATGGTTGATTAGAATTTATCTGTATAATTGCTCTTTGGCTGCTTCACGGAGATCAGTTTTTCCAGTTTTATGGTTTTTATGTGCTTCACTTACAGGGAGGAGTGTTGTCTAGTTTGCCATTTAACTGTAACTCAACCTCTCACCAGTAATTGTTTCATTTTAGGAATGCAAGTATTTGTGGAGGACATTCTCATCTTTTCTAAAGAGTTCTTAAGTACCTTGTTACATGAGTTGGAGTTCAGTCTTTCTCTCTCTCTTGAGGCCTGCTCAGCCTACAGACTCCACTCCGGGGCCCTCTCCCTGGGACACACAGGGACTCTTGCTCAGGAAGGCTCTTGCCTGCTCTTCCAGGATGTTCTAGGTTGGAAGGTGGCTGCCTGTGGGCTGTTTAGGAATAATTAAACAATTAGTGTTGGTTTGGGAACTGGGCTCAGTCTTTTCTGTAAATTTTATCATATAATCTTAACATGCTTTGAAGTTACAACCTTTTCAAAAAGGTAGAGATAATCCGAAGTTAGATGATCAGCTCCAGATCAAAGTGGCTGGTCAGGATTTGAACCCAGTGTAGCTGGACTCCAAGGGCCTTGATTGTTCTCTCACTCTATGGCCCTTTTTACTTTCTTTACCAAGAACCTAATAGTATGCCAAGTCAGTGAGGGAATAAATAAGAATTTGTTTAACTATTTGGATAGTAGAATTACTGGTAAATAATATGGGAATGTGAAAAATAATAGTAACATGACTTTAGTTCTGTAAAAGTATTTTTATCTCCTGGTATTCATGACAATTTGAATAAAAAATAGCTTTTGAATCTAAGCTCTTCTTTCACCCTAAATATCCACCTACAAGATACAAAGATCTAAATCCTGTTCTTAAGCTGCCTCATGATTCAAAGTTTTCCTGTGCATTGTTACGAAAATGACTTTGAACAACTTCATCTTTAGATTACTCATCTTTATGACATTTAAAGATAGCTTTTATGTAGGTTTCCACTTATTCACTATTATAAAAACCACTCCACTCAGAGCAATGGAAGTATCTATAAATGGAACAGAAGCCAGGCAAAATGGTAAACGTCCTTTTCCTTACTGACTCTTAGTTTAATGCTATTAGCATTTAAGTTCAACTCCTACTTAGACCCCAATCTCTTCCAAAACCACATTTCACTTTGGAAGCTTATGTGGCTCATTTGATTAATGATTTAAATGGCTAAATAGGAAAACAAATTTAGCATATGAAGCTGTGAGTTTCTGTAACATTTTTTTCACATTTTTAGGACGTACAGCAGATCCTTACTAACCAAAGACATTTTCAAAGTCTGTCCCCCTTGACCTTCCTGGAACACGTCAACAGAGATCTATGCCTCAGAAAAATGCCAACCTGATCAGGCAAAAGGCAGGTATTCCCAATTCAGCCTAATTTGAGGGTCACCTGGAGGCACTCCTTCCCAATTCCATTCCAGTGGCTAACAGAGCAGCTAACATTTTAAAAGTTACTGTAACTTGGAAAGAATGCCTCAGTAACTCATAAGAACCCTTTAAAATCTGCTTATTCATCAAAAGTAGCAATGAATGATTTAATCTTGCCGGCTCTTGCTTTGGGGTCTGATAATGGGCAGAATAAACCAAGAAGGTTTTCATAGGCTTTTTTTTGCACACAAAGGAAGTGACTCATGAAATAGGACTACTTAAGCAAGTGCTATTTTGCTGAAGAATCTCATTTTTTCTCAGTTTAATCATGAGAAAAACAACAGAGACACCTACACTGGGGACATTTTACACTTGGCCAGTGCACCTTAATACTGTCAAGGTCATGAAAAAAGGATAGCTTGAGAAACTGTTACCATCAGAGCAGACTGGAGACGCATGACAACTAAATGCAGTGTGTCAGTGTGTCACCCTGAATGGGATTATGGAACAGAAAGAGGAGATTAGTATAAAAACTGGTAAGTAAAGTTTATAGTTTAGGTAATACTAAATGTGCCAGTGTTAGTTTCTGAGGCTTGACAAATGTGTAGTTGTAACATAGAACACTAACAAAGGGGAAATCCGTTGTTAGGTGAGGGGTGTATGGGTCTTTTGTACTATCTTTGCAAGTTTTCTTGCAACTACATTATTATGTACATATATTTATATCATATATATGTATATATGTAGCATATCATATACATAAACAAAGTATACATAAATATAAAATATACATAATAAAAATATAATGTATAATATTTTTTGCAACTATATAATAATATAAAAGTACTAAATATAAAAGTTTTCCTAAATAAAGTCTCAAAATCTCATTTTAACAAATTAGGAAAAATTTAGGACATCAGTATGGATATTATAATCTAACTCCACCTGAGTTTTTCCATGTCAAATATTTTATATGATTGAATTGACATAAAACAAATACCACACACCAGGATCCTTTGGCTTGTAGTTATATCTATTAATCCCACTTTTGAGAATAATTAGTAATTACTAAATGCATTTATCTGAAAACGCTAAATATTCATTTTTACCTATTCCCATAGCAAACCTTCTACTTCTTTCACATTTAGTAATTACAATACAAATTTCTAGTTGTAATTTAAACTTCAGGATTCTGAGACCCTTGGGACAACAAAAAAGTAAATGCTGAAAGTGTCATCTAGAGGCCTTAGCTTTTACAGTTGTTATTTTGTTACTGTTTCGTCACCTCTCTGGTAAGGCCTCCTCCCATCTTTTGAATGCTTTTTTTATTCTAGTTGAATTTATGATACACCGAAGAGAGTTGGAAAAAGATCAGCTCTGGAGCTCGAATCCTGAGGTAATGTCATCAAGCGTACACGTGTACTCTTTTGCATGTTTCCTATTTGACAGTTTCCCTTCTGTAAAGGTACCAGTTTCTGTAATGTAATGTAGATTACATTTTTGTAATGAAATTGTAAGAATAATTCCATTGTTTTCCTTTTATCATAATTTTCATACACATATATACATTCATTGATTACATTTGGAGTTGAATAATGTGTAGAGTTTCTTCTTTGTAGAGTTTTACGCTGTGCCCTTACAATCTTGGAAGTTTCCCACTGAGCCATAGTGATATTTCCATTCCTTTGTTGAACCTATATCTATTGAACCCTGATTAAAAACTGTAAGTTTAAGATACAGATTCAATGCACTCTATCCCTATTCTCAAGAAACTTACAGTTGGATATAAAGACTGTTACGAGAGAAGATAGTTATGGGAGCACAAAGGGGAGGCACTTAGTTGGGACACGGAGTAAAAAGAAGGCTTCCCAGCGGACGTAAGCAGAATCTCTAAAGAAAAGGAGAAGTGAGCCCGCAGAGAAGGGAAGGTGTTCCAGGCAGTTGAACTGTAGCTGGAAAGATACCAAAGTGTGGGAGAATGAGGGTCTTGGTGGGGAACTCCCAGGGTTTCACCATAAAGTGTGAGCTGGGAAGGAGGAGATGTTAAGAGATGTGGCTGGAGAGAGAGGCAGGAAAAACCCCGGGAAGGGCTTTTATCTCAAAAGGGAGTCAGGAATTCCTGACAGAAGCAAGCAGGAGAGGAGTAGGTGTGTAGTTTTAAAATAACTCTTAAATTGGGGGAGAACCAACTAGAAAAGTTTAAAAAGGTGCAAAGAAAGCAGTTAGGAGGTATTTGAAATGACATAGGGGAGATACAGCATGAACCTAAACTATGACAAGGGCCGGTGGAAATGTGAACAGAAGGGAGAAGGCAGGCAGAAGTACTGATGAGCGAGGCTGGTGATTCCTGTGTCGGGCATGCTTAATTCGAGAGTTCTTTAAATCAAGGTAACTTGAAGTTGGGAGCAGAAGGAAAGACAGGAAATCACCTCTACAGCAAAGAAATGACTCTGTTACGGCTATACCCCCATGACGGCAGTAGTCTACCTCCACGATGGCTGAACAGCCATTCCTCCAGAGCTCAGCTGGCTATACCACTGAGACTTTCCTGAGAATTATCTATCAGGTTTCAGCTCAAAAAGAGTCACAGTGTAATAATATAAGACTGCTAAAGAAGGAATGAGCCTTGATGGGGGTGGTGATCCCCCTCCCTTTGGAGGCATTTTGGGGCAGAGGAGCAACTGGCTCTTAGGAGCTGTAGAGATATTCATGAACAATTAAAGAAGTATTAAATAAAAGCCTCTACACTCATTTCTGTTTTCCTTATTCCGGTCAGAAATAGTAGAACTCTGTAAGGCTAAATAACATTCAAACAAAAGCATAGGTTTAAATCAAGTTAAGTATGATGGCAATTCAAGGATTAGAAGAAAGACCTGTAGAGGACTATTGGTGTTGCTGCCCAGTGTATGTTTTCTTTCCTTCTGGTAATAATGCTCCAAAAATTCCTTTGGGAATACACCGGACCCCCATTCTCAGGCGAGATTTGATTTGGGCGGGACTGACTCCACTTGTAACTCCCAGCTGGGATCTGCTAGGCTTCAGTAAAGCAAGCAGCCTACTTCTTCCTTCTGGCTGGGTGTTGGGTTGAGGAGAAATAGATTGGGCTCCTGGGGAAAAGCGGCTTTCGCCCCTGCTGGGCTGATTGTTAAGATGCCAGTTTGAATCCGTCCGCATGACAATGAAGCCCGTCCTGATGAGGCAAAGTCGATGCTGGCATCCTGGTGTCATAGTCTGAGGTAGGAATCTCTTTACCTTAAATATAAACTCTTAAGTGATGAAACCCATAAATTACTTATTTTCTGCCAGTTGAGGTTTGTCTGCCATTTTCAACCCAAAGTATTTTGTCACAAAAAAGTCACATTTTATTTAGAAGTTTATTTTCTTCATTCAACAAATATTTAGTATGTGCCAAGTTGTGTTCAAGCAGCTGGGGTTAAAGCAGTGAACAAAATAGACTTCTTATTCTCGAGATGATTTTATTCTTTGGGAAAATATAGCCCAGACAGTAAACAAAGTCTTGTATTGCTGAGATCATTTCAGACTGAGTTAACTGCTGTGAAGAGAATCACAGGTGATGTGATGGTAATGGGGGAGCTGCTTAGGATACAGTAGGTCAGGGAAGGCCTTTTCCGGAGGCTATGTCCTCGGAGTTGAGACAAAAAAGCCTGCTATTATGTTTGGGGCAGATGGCACAGCCAGGGCAAAATTCTTCAGCAAGAGAAGAGTCTGAGTATTCTAAAATCATAACGGAAATAGTATTGTTTGAAAGTAGTGAGCAAGAGAGAGAGAGAGAGATGACTGGAAAGGTGAGCTTGGTGTACCTCTCCCATGGACAAATCCTACTCTCTGTTTTAATCCAGATGGATTTCCACTTGATCCCCATATTATTCATAACTAATACTTAGGCCTTTTATGTGCCAGGCTCTAGAGAGATATAGCAAATAAAGGATGACTAACGCAGGATTCCTATTCCAGAGGATCTCAGTCTTTGTGTTCTTTTCACCCACAAACTCTAGAATCTCGTGCACCTCCCCGGTTTTGTATGGCACCTCAGTGTTCTAAGCTTGAAGTCTGCGTCCTCATGTTCCTCACCAGTTCGACCTACTGCTGTCATTCCTGCTCCGCACCCCCCATCACATGTCTCATGGGCCTTTCTCAGACCTCAAACTCTTTCCTTACAGTTGAGCTTCCCACTTTCCAGGTTGTAAGCATTTTCTAATGCAAACCTTTATGTGGTATCAAATAGCACAAATATCATAAAATACAGCATATAATTTGTCATAATTTCTGGTGGTCTTGGCACATGTGTGCTTGTTAATATAATTTTTTATATGTATATCTTTTAAAGGTTGCCTCATTTGTAACAAATCCAGGAATTCTGTATAGAATCTAAGACTATTCTAATGATGTTAATGAAGATTATATGTTTATGAGATTTTTCTACAAATTTTCTTATGAAACTGAAGGTCAGACTGGCAAATAGATTATAAAAAATAATTAGAAGAATTTGTTCACACACATAAAGCTGCCATCGAAATTAGGAGACCCAGAAGAAGTAGCCTTAAATTATCAGTCTGCTGGAAGATGTTTCATATATTATCACAGAGAATACTAAAAAAGCCATGATAAAGGCAAACAAAATCATTTTCAGTGGCAAATACTTATCAATAGTTATTTTATGCAAAGCACTGAAGTAAGATTGACACTGGACTATCCAACAAGCATAATTTCATAATTATGAAAATAATATTTAAAGGCAAAATAATGAGAAATCATGAGACAGATCCAAATACTGAAAAAGTTTGAAGGCTTATACATACCAAATTTCTTCATTTATGTCATTTGGAATGCTGAGAAAAGTATTTCACACCACTCCTAGCCATTGTCCAACTGGGAAAATGAATATAAGTTTAATTAAATTTGCATCACTTTTCCTCATCTATTATTTAATTTACCTCAGATTTCTAAGAAAATGTCATCAAGCAGCAGTATGCATATAGACATATAACTATGAATTTCATGTGTATGTAGATAAATGTCTTTAATGAATCGTTCTTTTATTTAAATGCCACCTCCTCTCAGGCATGAAAAACTGAGGCGCACATCACTTACAGGCACATCACAATGAAAAATGGTGATGTTCAAAAGAAATAAACAACATGTAACTCTCCAAAAGGCGATTAAGCATGAAATAAAGCATATAAATTGAAAATTATGTAAATGGTGAAACATAAGCAAAAGTTTGATGATACTGAGTTTGTGTAAACATCAGAAATGGGTGTCACGATTGAAAGAAAAAAATGAAGACAAAGATGCGCCATCTCTTGGCATGACCTATCAGTAATACTGCCTCACATATGTGGCTGTGCCTGTACAGTCACATGCTTCTACCGCCTCATCTTCTGTGCCTTGACTCAGTTGGTAGTGGGATGGAGAGAGATGCTAAGGGGATGAGGGAAGAAATGTGTGATCTGAGCCTCTCCCCCATCAATACACACACTACTCATGGGCCACCACAGTCTATTTACTTTGTGATCAAATTATTATTTTCACCAAATGATACCACTATGATTAGAACTACATTTTTTTAAAAGCGTCTGTCTCCATACTACTGTAAACAAAAGCAGATACTCTTACAGAAGAAACATGAAAATTCACATTTCATGCTGTTTCCCAGTGACTCCATTTCCTCAAAAAAACCCTGTTTTTTGTGTTAAATAAAATGTAGCTATTTTAAGTGTACTGTGCAGTGAGTATGTACCTCTGTACTATTACCCCACTCACAAAGATTTTCATCACTTCAAGAATTACTTGTGGCCCTTGCCAGCCAATCCTCCATCACTCCTGGAACCAGAAAAGCACTGATCTCCTTTCTGTCACTATAGATTAGATTTGCCTTTCTAGTTTTTCATATAAACATAATCATATACCATGCTGATTTCTTTTATTCAGCATAATGCTTTTTGAGATTCATCCATGTTGCTGAGGTATCAGTAGTTTGTTTCATTTATTGTTGAGTAGTATTCCATTACATAGATACACAAAACTTTTAAAAATTAGTTCACCTATTGATGGACATGGGTTGTTTCCTGTTCTTGACTGTTATGAATAAAGCTGCTATTAACATATGTAAATAAGTCTTTGGGTGAACATGTGCTATTTCTCTCAGGTAAAAGCTTGCAGAATTCTAGGTGTTGTATTAAATGTTTAACTTTATAAGAAACTACTAAACTGTGTTCCACATTTGGTTGTATTATTTTGCATTCACACTGGCCATATGTGAAAAATTTTAATTCTAATGGATATATGGTAATATCTCAATGTAGTTTTAATTAAAATTTCCATGAAAACCAGTGATATTGAGTACATTTTCTTATATTTACTGGCTATTCGTACATCTTATGAAGTAGCTGTTCATCTATTATTTATCATTTTATTAGTTATTTGTCTTTTAATTGTTGTAAGTGTTCTTAAAGTATTCTGTATAAAATGAATTGTATACAACTCATTTTTAGATATAAGCTTTGTGGTTTTGGAAGTATTTTCTGTTAGTCTGTGCTTGCCTTTTTATTTTCTAAGTGTTGTCTTTTGAAGAGCAGGAGTTTTCAGTTTTGATGAAGTACAATTTGTCAGGTTTTTTTTTTTTGATGATTCATGGTTTTTGTGGCCTAAGAACTCCACTCCAAAGTCACAAGGATTTTCCCCTTTGCTTTTTTTTCTGATAGCGTTAGGATTTATGGTGAGAATTATGTTCCATTTTGAGTTCACGTTTGTGTATGGGGTGAGGGTTTTGGCCATTCTAATAGGTGTATAGTGGTATCTTGTTTTAATTTGTGTTGTACTGATGACAAATGTGGAGCATCTTCTGATATGCTTGTTTGCAATCTGTGTATCTTTGGTGAGGTGTCTGCTAAGGTTTTTGGCCCATTTTAAAAATTAGATTGTTTGTTTTCTTATTTTTGTGTTTAAGAGTTCTTTGTATACTTTGGAGAACAGTCTTTTACCAAATACATCTTTGGCAAATATTTACTCCCAGCCTATGGCTTGCCTTCTAGTTGACTTTTGTATATTAACCCTATATCCTACAACCTTGTTGAATTGCTTTTTAGTTCAGGGAGTGTTTTTTGTCCATTCTTTTAGGTTTTCTATATAGATAATCATGTCATATGTGAACAAAGACAGTTTTATGTTTTCCTTCCCAATCAATTATTTTATGGTATTAGCTGGGATTTCCAAAATGACATTGAAATGGAGGGACAAGGCTTAGCTGGGATTTCCAAAATGACGTTGAAATGGAGTGACAACACAGGGGCATCATTGTCTTTCCCTCATCTTAATGGAAAAGCTTCTAGTTTCTCACCATTGATGATGCTATTAGTTTTAGTTTTTTTTCATAGATATTGTTTATAAGATGGGGAAGTTCCCCTCTATTCCTAGTTTATTGAGAATTTTTTCATGAATAAGTGTTGGATTTTGTCAAATGTTTTTTCTGCATTGATTGATATGATCATGTGAGTTTTTTTTCTTTAGCGTGTGGATGTGATGGATACATAAATCAATTTTGGTATGTTGAACTGGCCTTGAATACCTGAGATAAATCCCACTTGGTCATGATATGTAATTACTTTACACATTGTCGGATTCAATTTGCTAATATTTTGTTGAGGATTTTTGCATTTATATTCATAAGACATAATGCCCTATAGTTTTGTCTTGTTTTGTTTTGTTTTTAATAATGCCTTTGTCTAGTTTCAGCTTTAAAGTGTTGCTGGCCTCAGAGAATGAGTTTATTATTCTCAACGTATTTTCCATTTTCTCTTGTGATTTCTCCTTTGACAAATGGATTACTTAGAAGGGTGCTGTTTGATTTCCAAATATTTGATGGATTTTTTGGATGTATTTGTTATTATTTTCTGATTTAATTGCATTGTGATCAGTGAACATATGCAGAACTACTTCTATCCTTTTAAATTTATTAACTTATTTTATGGAACATTATATGGCTTATTTTGTTATTTTGTGAAAATTATTTTGCTAATTTTCACATTAACACTTGAAAAGAGTTATTCTGCTATTGTTAAATACTTCATTATAGTTAATGTAGAGTTATTACATCAACATGTGTATGGTTAGTCATAGAATATTGTAATATTAGTCATTGAGGCACACATTTTTAACACCCTTGATAGGGGGTTTGGGGATCTCACAGGAAGTGTGTTTAACCTTAGGGCACACCATTCCCTTAACTAATATAGTCCATGAGATTTTCATCTGGAAATCATTAAGGAAACAGGTGTGGTAGATTTTTGAGGCACAGTACAGTCACACTCAATTTAAACCCGTACCTACTACAGCTGCTACAAATGATTTAGTCCTCACTTAAATTTTTATTTCAACTTAGAACAGTATTTCCTACCAGCCATGGAAAAGCTGGAGCCATATACTTGAAAATTGTGAGAATGGCCTTTATCTTATACATCAAGAAGAGAAACAATTTCAAGTGGCATATACAACAATATAAACAACATAAAATGTGTTTTTAAAAAGCCAGAACCAGACCAGTGTTCTCGGGGAGGAGAGATTGACAGCGAATAGATATGAGGGAATTTTCTGAGAAAGTGGAAATGTTTTAGTTCATGACAAGGGTAAAGTTTACACAGGTGTGTATATTTGTTAACATTGTTCATATGAAATTTCTTTAAAACATACTCGGCTGTTGAAAGAAAAAAATAATATATTGTTAGATTTATTATATTTGTATAATTTTACTTCAGAAAATAACTACAAAAATGATATATATATATTTCTTTAGATAATTATTTTTTATTGAAGGGTAGTTGACGCACAGTATCGCATTACATTAGTTTTAAGTGTACAACGCAGTGATAAAACATTTATATACATAATTCTAGGTTCCAGCTATCACCCTACCAAGCTGTTACAATATCTTGACTATATTCCTTATGCTATACATTACATCCCGGTTACTTATTTATTTTACCATTGGAAGTCTGTCCTTTTTTTCTTTTTTCTTTTTTTTTTTGTGAGGGCATCTCTCATATTTATTGATCAAATGGTTGTTAACGACAATAAAATTCTGTATAGGGGAGTCAATGCTCAATGCACAATCATTAATCCACCCCAAGCCTAATTTTCGTCAGTCTCCAATCTTCTGAGGCATAACAAACAAGTTCTTACATGAAGAACAAATTCTTACATAATGAATAAGTTACATAGTGAACAGTACAAGGGCAGTCATCACAGAAACTTTCGGTTTTGCTCATGCATTATGAACTATAAACAGTCAGTTCAAATATGAATACTCATTTGTTTTTTATACTTGATTTATATGTGGATACCACATTTCTCTCTTTATTATTATTATTTTTAATAAAATGCTGAAGTGGTAGGTAGATACAAGATAAAGGTAGGAAACATAGTTTAGTGTTGTAAGAGAGCAAATGTAGATGATCAGGTGTGTGCCTGTAGACTATGTGTTAATCCAAGCTAGACAAGGGCAATAAAACATCCACATATGCAGAAGATTTCTCTCAGAACGGGGGGGTGAGGTTCTAAGCCTCACCTCTGTTGATCCCCAATTTCTCACCTGATGGCCCCCCTGCGACTGTGCCTGTCTTAGGTTGATCCTCCCTTGAGGAATCTTACCCGTCTCTGGCTAACCAGTCATCTTCCGGGGCCATACAGGGAAATGTAAAGTTGGTAAGTGAGAGAGAAGCCTTATTGTTTGAAATTGTTAGCTTTTTATTTCTTTGCATATTTATGCCCTGTAGCTTCTATGCCCAGCATTTCTCTTGAGGTATCTTTACCACTTGGAAGAATTATGATACTCGGTAAATTTGATATGAGGCACGAATTCTATTTAAGGGTTGTAATTAGGAAGGAAGAAGAAAAGCTATAGAAGTAGCAGGCGGAAGAAAACATGGGAAGATTGATTATTTCTTTGACCTATCTTCTTGTAGAGTAACTTCAGCATGTATAGGTTTTAAGCTACTACTTAAATTGTGCACACACATTAACATAATAGGAGTATAGTTACATAACCAAAGCATATCTGTAATTACCAGCCATCTCCAGTGAAACCAAGAAAACCATTAAGGCACCTTAGGCATTTGTGAAAACTTATCTATGATATGGTGGATATTGTCCAACTGAACTTGAACAGTCTGAGAGAAATCAGACAAATTAAAACAACCCATTCCTGGGGAATGTTCACATCCCTTATGTTCTTTTAACAGTAAATAGTCTGTAGTTGTAAGATTTTGGAGCGCTACAATTTGCACTTCTCCTAATTCTTGGTTGAGTTCCAACAGTATAGATCCAGTCAAATTTGTTGTTTTACTGTATGCACAGGCCAGCTTAGATATCTCCTTCATTCCCATGGCAAGTCCAGGAGCTGGTGGGATGAGTGCATCTACAGCTGTAGCAGTGCGTGGATCTTTACTGGGGTTTTTTGATGATCATCTTCTGGCATGAGTCTTCCAGAGAGTGCTGATGTTGGAAGTTCTTTTTCATATCGTATCTTAGTTCATTTTCTGGGTAGCCGAATTAGGCTTTGATCTTCTGTATAAACGCAAACAGACCCTTTGCCTACACTTTTATATGCCCTTTATACCCTTGTGTAGAACTCATTGGAGGTTACCACACAGGAACTGCCCTTTTTTTTGTTTTGTTTTGTTTTGTTTTTGGTATCACTAATCTACACTTACATGACGAATATTATGTTTACTAGGCTCTCCCCTATACCAGGTCTCCCCTATAAACCACTTTACAGTCACTGTCCATCAGCATAGCAAAATGTTGTAGAATCACTACTTGCCTTCTCTGTGTTGTACAGCCCTCCCATTTCTCCTACCCCCCCAAGCATGTTAATCTTAATACCCCCCTACTTCTCCCCCCCTTATCCCTCCCTACCCACCCATCCTCCCCAGTCCCTTTCCCTTTGGTACCTGTTAGTCCATTCTTGAGTTCTGTGATTCTGGTGCTGTTTTGTTCCTTCAGTTTTTCCTTTGTTCTTATATTCCACAGATAAGTGAAATCATTTGGTATTTCTCTTTCTCCGCTTGGCTTGTTTCACTGAGCATAATACCCTCCAGCTCCATCCATGTTGCTGCAAATGATTGGATTTGCCCTTTTCTTATGGCTGAGTAGTATTCCATTGTGTATATGTACCACTTCTTCTTTATCCATTCATCTATCGATGGACATTTAGGTTGCTTCCAATTCTTGGCTATTGTAAATAGTGCTGCAATAAACATAGGGGTGCACTGATCTTTCTCATACTTGATTGCTGCATTCTTAGGGTAAATTCCTAGGAGTGCAATTCCTGGGTCAAATGGTAAGTCTGTTTTGAGCATTTTGATGTACTTCCATACTGCTTTCCACAATGGTTGAACTAACTTACATTCCCACCAGCAGTGTAGGAGGGTTCCCCTTTCTCCACAGCCTCGCCAACATTTGTTGTTGTTTGTCTTTTGGATGGCAGCCATCCTTACTGGTGTGAGGTGATACCTCATTGTAGTTTTAATTTGCATTTCTCTGATAATTAGCGATGTGGAGAATCTTTTCATGTGTCTGTTGGCCATCTGTATTTCTTTTGGAGAACTGTCTCTTCAGTTCCTCTGCCCATTTTTTAATTGGGCTATTTGTTTTTTGTTTGTTGAGGTGTGTGAGCTCTTTATATATTCTGGATGTCAAGCCTTTATCGGATGTGTCATTTTCAAATATATTCTCCCATACTGTAGGGATCCTTTTTGTTCTATTGATGGTGTCTTTTGCTGTACAGAAGCTTTTCAGCTCAATATATTCCCACTTACTCATTTTTGCTGTTGTTTTCCTTACCCGGGGAGATATGTTCAAGAAGCGGTCACTCACGTTTATGTCTAAGAGGTTTTTGCCTATGTTTTCTTCCAAGAGTTTAATGGTTTCATGACTTACATTCAGGTCTTTGATCCATTTTGAGTTTACTTTTGTATATGGGGTTAGACAATGGTCCAGTTTCATTCTCCTACATGTAGCTGTCCAGTTTTGCCAGCACCACCTTTTGAAGAGACTGTCATTTCGCCATTGTATGTCTATGGCTCCTTTGTCCAATATTAATTGACCATATATGTCTGGATTAATGTCTGGATTGTCTAGTCTGTTCCATTGGTCTGTGGCTCTGTTCTTGTGCCAGTAACAAATTGTCTTGATTACTATGGCTTTATAGTAGAGCTTGAAGTTGGGGAGTGAGATGCCCCCTACTTTATTCTTCTTTCTCAGGATTGCTTTGGCTATTCGGGGTCTTTGGTGTTTCCATATGAATTTTTGAATTAATTGTTCCAGTTCATTGAAGAATGTTGCTGGTAGTTTCATAGGGATTGCATCAAATCTGTATATTGCTTTGGGCAGGATGGCCATTTTGACGATATTAATTCTTCCTAGCCACGAGCATGGGATGAGTTTCCATCTGTTAGTGTCCCCTTTAATTTATCTTAAGAGTGACTTGTAGTTTTCAGAGTATAAGTCTTTCACTTCCTTGGTTAGGTTTATTCCTAGGTATTTTATTTTTTTTGATGCAATTGTGAATGGAGTTGTTTTCCTGATTTCTCTTTCTGTTGGTTCATTGTTAGTATATAGGAAAGCCACAGATTTCTGTGTGTTGATTTTGTATCCTGCAACTTTGCTGTATTCCGATATCAGTTCTAGTAGTTTTGGGGTGGAGTCTTTAGGGTTTTTTATGTACAGTGTCATGTCATCTGCAAATAGTGACAGTTTAACTTCTTCTTTACCAATCTGGATTCCTTGTATTTCTTTGTTTTGTCTGATTGCCGTGGCTAGGACCTCCAGTACTATGTTAAATAACAGTGGAGAGAGTGGGCATCCCTGTCTAGTTCCCGATCTCAGAGGAAATGCTTTCAGCTTCTCGCTGTTCAATATAATGTTGGCTGTGGGTTTATCATAGATGGCCTTTATTATGTTGAGGTACTTGCCCTCTATTCCCATTTTGCTGAGAGTTTTTATCATGAATGGATGTTGAATTTTGTCAAATGCTTTTTCAGCATCTATGGAGATGATCATGTGGTTTTTGTCTTTCTTTTTGTTGATTTGGTGGATGATATTGATGGACTTTCGAATGTTGTGCCATCCTTGCATCCCTGGGATGAATCCCACTTGGTCATGGTGTATGATCCTTTTGATGTATTTTTGAATTCGATTTGCTAAAATTTTGTTGAGTATTTTTGCGTCTACGTTCATCAGGGATATTGGTCTGTAGTTTTCTTTTTTGGTGGGGTCTTTGCCTGGTTTTGCTATTAGGGTGATGTTAGCTTCATAGAATGAGTTTGGGAGTATCCCCTCCTACTCTATTTTTTGGAAAACTTTAAGGAGATTGGGTATTATGTCTTCCCTGTATGTCTGATAAAATTCTGAGGTAAATCCATCTGGCCCGGGGGTTTTGTTCTTTGGTAGTTTTTTTATTATCGCTTCAATTTCATTGCTGGTAATTGGTCTGTTTAGATTTTCTGTTTCTTTCTGGTTCAGTCTTGGAAGGTTGTATTTTTCTAGGAAGTTGTCCATTTCTCCTAGGTTTCCCAGCTTGTTAGCATATAGGTTTTCATAGTATTCTCTAATAATTCTTTGTATTTTTGTGGGGTCCATCGTGATTTTTCCTTTTTCATTTCTGATACTGTTGATTTGTGTTGACTCTCTTTTCTTCTTAATAAGTCTGGCTAGAGGCTTATGTATTTTGTTTATTTTCTCGAAGAACCAGCTCTTGGTTTCATTGATTTTTGCTATCGTTTTATTCTTCTCAATTTTATTTATTTCTTCTCTGATCTTTATTATGTCCCTCCTTCTGCTGACCTTAGGCCTCATTTGTTCTTCTTTTTCCAATTTCGATAATTGTGACATTAGACCATTCATTTGGGATTGTTCTTCCTTTTTTAAATATGCTTGGATTGCTATATACTTTCCTCTTAAGACTGCTTTTGCTGTGTCCCACAGAAGTTGGGGCTTAGTGTTGTTGTTGTCATTTGTTTCCATATATTGCTGGATCTCCATTTTGATTTGGTCATTGATCCATTGATTATTTAGGAGCGTGTTGTTAAGCCTCCATGTGTTTGTGAGCCTCTTTGCTTCCTTTGTACAGTTTATTTCTAGTTTTATGCCTTTGTGGTCTGAAAAGTTGGTTGGTAGGATTTCAATCTTTTGGAATTTTCTGAGGCTCTTTTTGTGGCCTAGTATGTGGTCTATTCTGGAGAATGTTCCATGTGCACTTGAGAAGAATGTATATCCTGTTGCTTTTGGATGTAGAGTTCTATAGATGTCTATTAGGTCCATCTGCTCTACTGTGTTGTTCAGTGCTTCCGTGTCCTTACTTATTTTCTGCCCGGTGGATCTATCCTTTGGGGTGAGTGGTGTGTTGAAGTCTCCTAGAATGAATGCATTGCAGTCTATATCCCCCTTTGTTCTGTTAGTATTTGTTTCACATATGCTGGTGCTCCTGTGTTGGGTGCATATATATTTAGAATGGTTATATCCTCTTGTTTGACTGAGCCCTTTATCATTATGTAGTGTCCTTCTCTATCTCTTGTTACTTTCTTTGTTTTGAAGTCTATTTTGTCTGATATTAGTACTGCAACACCTGCTTTCTTCTCACTGTTGTTTGCTTGAAATATGTTTTTCCATCCCTTGACTTTTAGTCTGTACATGTCTTTGGGTTTGAGGTGAGTTTCTTGTAAGCAGCATATAGATGGGTCTTGCTTTTTAATCCATTCTGTTACTCTGTGTCTTTTGATTGGTGCATTCAACCCATTAACATTTAGGGTGACTATTGAAAGATATGTACTTATTGCCATTGCAGGCTTTAAATTCGTGGTTACCAAAGGTTCAAGGTTAGCCTCTTTAGTATCTTACTGCCTAACTTAGCTAGCTTATTGAGCTGTTATATACACTGTCTGGAGATTCTTTTCTTCTCTCCCTTCTTGTTCCTCCTCCTCGATTCTTCATATGTTGGGTGTTTTGTGCTGTGCTCTTTCTAGGAGTGCTCCCATCTAGAGCAGTCCCTGTAAGATGTTCTGTAGAGGTGGTTTGTGGAAAGCAAATTCCCTCAGCTTTTGTTTGTCTGGGAATTGTTTAATCTCACCGTCATATTTGAATGATAGTCGTGCTAGATACAGTTTCCTTGGTTCACGGCCCTTCCGTTTCATTGTATTAAATATATCATGCCATTCTCTTCTTGCCTGTAGGGTTTCTGTTGAGAAATCTGATGTTAGCCTGTTGGGTTTCCCCTTATAGGTGACCTTTTTCTCTCTAGCTGCCTTTAACACTCTTTCCTTGTCCTTGATCTTTGCCATTTTAATTATTATGTGTCTTGGTGTTGTCCTTCTTGGATCCTTTCTGTTGGGGTTTCTGTGTATTTCCGTGGTCTGTTCGATTATTTCCTCCCCCAGTTTGGGGAAGTTTTCAGCAATTATTTCTTCTAAGATACTTTCCATCTCTTTTCCTCTCTCTTCTTCTTCTGGGACCCCTATAATACGGATATTGTTCCTTTTGGATTGGTCACACAGTTCTCTTAATATTGTTTGATTCCTGGAATTCCTTTTGTCTCTCTCTATGTCAGCTTCTATGCGTTCCTGTTCTCTGATTTCAATTCCATCAATGGCCTCTTGCCTTCTATCCATTCTGCTTATAAACCCTTCCAGAGTTTGTTTCATTTCTGCGATCTCCTTTCTGGCATCTGTGATCTCCCTCCGGACTCCATCCCATTTCTCTTGCGTATTTCTCTGCATCTCTGTCAGCATGTTTATGATTCTTATTTTGAATTCTTTTTCAGGAAGACTGGTTAGGTCTGTCTCCTTCTCTGGTGTTGTCTCTGTGATCTTTGTCTGCCTGTAGCTTTGCCTTTTCATGGTGATAGGAATAGTTTGCAGAGCTGGGACGAGTGACGGCTGGAAGGACTTCCTTTCTTGTTGGTTTGTGGCCCTCCTCTCCTGGGAGAACAGCGACCTCTAGTGGCTTGTGCTGCGCAGCTGCATGCAGACAGGTTTTGTGCTTCCTGCCCAGCTGCTATGGAGTTAATCTCCGCTGTTGCTGTGGGCGTGGCCTGGCTCGGGCAGCTACTCCAAAATGGTGGAGTCGCGTTGGAGCAGGAGCGGCTGGGAGGCTATTTATCTCCGTAAGGGGCCTCCCTGCTCCCTGCAGCCCAGGGGATTAGGGTGCCCAGAGATCCCGGATTCCCTACCTCTGGATTAAGTGTCCCGCCCTGCCCCTTTAAGACTTCCAAAAAGCACCCGCCAAAACAAAACAACGAACACCAAAAAAAAAAAAAAGAAAAAAATTTTTAAATTAAAAAAAAATATTTTTTTTTTTAATTAAAAAAAAAAAAAGGTGATCACTCGTTTTTCTTTATTCTCCAGTGCCAGCCTTGGGCCTGTGCTCACCGGTCTTGTTGCCCTGTTTGCCTAGTATTGGGGTCCCTATCCCTTTAAGACTTCCAATAAGCGCTCGCCAAATCAAAACAGCAAAAAAGCAAAAAAAAAGAAAATGGTCGCACGCTTTTCTTATGTCCTCCGACACCCGGCCTCTGGTGTCCGCTCACTGTTCTTGCTGCCCTGTTTTCCTAGTATCGAGGGCCCTGCACTCTGGCCCGGATGGCTGGGTCTGGGTGTTCGGCTTCCTGCGCTCCGTCTCCCTCCCGCTCTGACTATTCTTCTCCGGCCGGGAGTTGGGGGGAGGGGCGCTCGGCTCCCGCGGGGCCGGGGCTTGTATCTTACCCCCTTTGCGAGTTCCTGGGTTCTCTCAGTTGCGGATGTGGTCTGGATATTGTCCTGTGTCCTCTGGTCTTTATTCTAGGAAGGGTTGTCTTTGTTATATTTTCATAGATATATGTTGTTTTGGGAGGAGATTTCCGCTGCTCTACTCACGCCGCCATCTTCCCACACACCCGATATGTTTTTTTAAACCATAGTGTGCACATTAATTTTCTGGATGTTTGTTAAATATTTTGATTACCATATTCCACAGCAGAGATTCTGTCTGATAAGGCTTATGGTGAAATCTAGGAATTGGCATTCTTAGCAATCATTCCAGATGCTTCTTAAGAAGATAGTTCAGTGTCTCATATTTTAATAAGTTATGGACAGAAAAAATTTCAAAGAGGGGTCCAGGGAGAGGTATGTTAGGTTTCTAGAAATTGGGAAGAACTTTCTGAAAGAAGTAGGACTTAAGATAGTCATTGTAGAATAGGAATAAAGCAGTAAGCAGTTATAACCATTTTGTACAGAAACATTCATTTCCTGAAAATTCTAAGATGTAAAGATCCATCCACTCTGTAAATTTCAGTCCCACTGTTATTTTATTTATAGTAAATTTTTAAAAAGTATGGCTGCTGATTTATGTGACACCATGGTAACCGTTTTAAAAGTACAATTTTCCTGAAAAGAAAGTAGCAAAAATAGCTATGTAACCAATAAAATATCCCTTTAAAAACATCTAAATGAAAATTAGTTGAAGAGAGGACTTGAATGTAGTGAGGCACGGAATTGTAACTCAAGAAAATATAACATAACTGGTTCATCTGAACGAAGTGGGCAAGGTAAGACATGTTTTCCTTTTTTCTTCAAATATACTGTCAGAGTAATTGATTAGTAGTAAGTTAGAAGGTGTTCTGAGCTACACTGAAGAATTGAACTTCATACTGATGCATTCAGAATTTGAGGATGAACATGGATATATAATACATGTGCAAACAATATATAATTTATATTAGAGTAGGTACATCATGCATTAAAACTAAAGGATGATTTCATTATCAGTTAAGAAAGGAGTGTTATTTTTATGGAGAAGGAGGAAGTTGGGAGGGTTTGTTTTGAATGAAAGTTCATTGGAGAAAAGCAAGAGGTCAGGATGAAGATGGTTTCTCATTGGCTGAGTTGCAGGAGTAGCTGATTTCTTGTGGGAGATGCCGTGTACATCTTTCCCTGTGTGTGTGTGTGGTGGGTGGTGGTGAGGGGGCTATAATTGATCATTCTTTCCTGTTGACAGTTCTTCTGTTGGATTTGTAATTACAGTTCTTCCTGTAGTTAATGTGGAGAGGTATGGCTCCCCTTCTAGCCTCCCATTCCATTTAAGTGAAATTTCCCTTTATTAGTTTGCACAGGACTTATTCTAATTCAGCCTTGCACCAAGCCAGCCATGTAACCCCCATAAGCTTGTAAAGTATTCTATTTTAAAACAGGTAGGCCAATATTCAAACATTCTATGTGAAATATTCATGTCTAAAAATATTGTCTCTGGAGAATACTTATCTGTTTGGAAAAAAGTTTAAGAAAATGTTAAACTTCGCAGTGTATTTTTAAAGTAAGCTTTATTATCATGTATGTCATGACTTGTGGGTGACTGCTTCCATTCCTTGTCCCTTTACTTTAACTCCCTGTTACCTAAGGGGGGACTACTGGGTGGAGTGAGGGTCCCCCAGGAGCTCAGAGCAAGACTCCCCATGAAGCACAGGCTGGTGCACCCCTGGGGAGCACACAAGGGCACCTGGGCTCTTCCAGGCAGTGGGTTATCCCAAAAGAGGTTTCAAATATTTGGTTTGCTCCCATGTAGTCATTTTTCTAGTTTTTAGATTATCCCAGTACTCCGTAGACGAGTAATAATTAAACATTTGATGAGAAATGGTTGGTTGCCTGAAATCAGAATTAATAAAATACAAATTTAATTAGAACATTTCTTAATAAAAAGATCAATAATTTTTAAGGTACAAATGTGGTATTATTAGTACATATAATTGATATATTTTCTGTTGAAGCAGTGAATCTATTCTTTTGAAACCATGTGTAGAAAAATTATTCCCTTTGGAAAACTCACAGACAACACTTGTGACACCATTTCCTAGAATATGGGGCCACCAGGATTCCATTTTGAAGCAAAGTGGTCATGTTTAATATTAGGTGCAAGGTGGTGAAGATAAGCTTGGTTTCTCTTATCTTTGTTGTCAATTTGAATAATACCCCAAATCAGCACTTTATTGTGTGGAAGGATTAAAAGACCAAGTTACATGTGTGCATTATTATACATGTTCTCTATTATAAATAAAGCCATCTGTATATGAAAATGAAGGAAGACTAAATGTGTTCTCCATCTTTTAAAAGCCTAACATTTTCAAATGAAATAGATATTTTAAATGTTTGTTAAATCAAGGAAGAGTGATTTTAAAGTGTAAGGGAAAATGGAAAGCCTCTCATGAAATTAGGTCATGTGAACGTAGGCATTTAATGCTCATTTTTCTAAGCAAATGTCAATACTTTAATTTTTTCTTACTATGAATCAGCTAAAGAGCTCTTAAGGATGGTGGTGTTCATTTTATCACTCTCAGCAGGAATTGCATTGCAAAGAGGAAATTGTGATGTTATGACAGTTATGACAACTGGAAATAGCTACCTATGTTTCAGCATACACCTACTACATATGATATTATATCATGCTCCTAAATGCACTTTCCCTAACAAGTAAAATCGCCCAATAACTCCAATGATAGATTACATTTTCCTTTTCTGTGGGTTGTTTTGTTTCTGCACACTTTTCTACTCTCCAATTTCTCTTCCTACAGGTGCAACAACATTGCTTCCCATTCCTGTAAAAGTTAATGAAACTGCAGAGTGCATGTTTTGGTTAGTTATCCATTCTTTCAGCAGACATTTTACTTTAAAATGATAAGAATAATGCAAAAAAATTTGCTCCCAACTAACACTGTAACATGGCAAATACAGGATCTTCTAATTTTGCAGTAATATGCCCTTCAAGCAAGAATTTAAATTAAATGGTTAGTCAGAACTACAGGTTCAGAAAACACTCCCTTATTTTGTGTAATTGGGGTAACTCCTCCCTTGCAGCCGGCCTGCTTTCGAGCAGCTGTGTTCAAGATGTGTTCCCAGGAGCACCACCCGCGCATCCCCAAAACATTTTCTCAGGGCCCATGAGGTTCTTCTTTTCCCAACCACACAGCTGGATTTTCCTCATATATTTCAACCTAAAACAGCACATCATAAATTGGATGCAAAAGCAAGCATGAAAACCTATGTTTTCCTTTAAATGAAACATGAGATTTTACAAAAATTAGAGATAAAATGCTATTCTCATTATTTTTTACTGAAAATATGTAGTCATCTGAATGAGAAAATATAGTCATTTTTCATAGAAATGTTTACTGTTATGCATATTATGTATAACATACATAATATTTTTATTTTACAATGACTTTATGAACATTTTAAAATGCCACAGCATTAATTTCTAACATGGTAAACATTGATGGCTCTAAGTGACATAAAAACTCCTTTGGATTCTCCATTTTTAAGTGTGTAAAGGGATTCTGAATCCAAAAAGTGTGAGAACTGAAGCTTTGAGTATGCCTTTTATCATTAAAGCAGAAGGAAAAAATTTTTCTCCTTAAAATAAATATCTGAGTAAATATAAATTCTAGGTTTATTGTGTTAAGCACATATTTTAGGGAGTTTCCATGGCACTGAGTAGTATGAAGATCTGAGAATATCATTGTTCAAAGTCAACAAATGAAAATAGTTTGAACCCAAGGTGTTTATTTTTTCTCCTGTTGGACAGCCTGAATTTCTGTACAGCTGACGCTTAAACAACATGGGTTTTAACTGCATGTGTCTAGGCAGATTTTTAAAAAGAAATATTTTGGAAAATATTTTTGGAGATATGTGACAATTTGAAAAACACTTTTCTTCTTTCTAACTTTACTGTAAGAATACAGTATATAAAAGATATGCAAAATATGTGTTAATCAGCTGTTTATATTTTTTGGTAAGGCTTCCAGTCAACAGTTGGCTGTTAGTAGTTAAGTTCGTGGAGAGTCAAAAGTTATATGCAGGTTCTTGATTACACAGTGGGTCAGCACCCCTAACTCCCACATTGTTCAAGGATCAACTCTATAAGCCAAATTAACAATAATATTTCCAAATAATTTCCTTGGAGTTATGTGAATTGCATAGTGAAATGTCACAGGTATTCAAGGTTATGGCTCAAAATGCCTTCTGACAAGCTTCCATTTGCACACCGTCTTCTATTCTTCATTTGCAGTTGTTGTTATATCTTTATTGCATTTAGGCTTCCAAATTCTTTTTTAAATCAAGTTATCTTCCTTTTATTTATTGCATGCTCATCTGGATTCATTCCCTCAAAGGATTACAAATACCCTGTAGAAAGAGTTGTGCTCAACTTTGTTCCTAAAACACAAAATAGGGTGATGCGTAGTAGGTGCAAAACACATGGGCACTAAATGAACTGGCAGGTGATATAAAACTTGTTTGGTGTAATTAGCATTAAATTTCATAAACTAATTATTTTCTTCTGGGGAAGTTGCATCAACAAAGGTAAAATTTAGGTGACTAGATTGTTTCTATAGTCCTCTTATTTTCTATACTTAATGGAAATTTGTCTTTTCAGAACTAAGTTTTTTATTATTTCCCCCAAATCAAGCATTACCATTTCAAATTGTATGTGTGTACATGTATGTATGTGTGTGTATGTGTGTGTATTTTGCTTACTGTGTTCTCTCTCAAGACAAAGTAAAATTACAAAATGTTTCTGTGAAATATTTATTTTGTAAATTTTTTGTAAAAAAATATTTTGTAAAAAATATTTATTATGTAAATAAGATTATTATGATACCAAAGAGTTGGATGACTCAGTTAATCAAGGAGTTTTAGGAAAACTATTCTTTGCTTAAGATGTTGATAGACTTAGCCAAGTCTAGACTGCTATACAATCACCCTCATTTAAGAGTCGTCTCAAGGGGAAAATTGGTTTAAGAAAAGCAGATTTTTTTTCCTTTCAGAAGTATCTTCCAAAAGAATAACTGTTCATTAGAAGTTTTAAACTTAAAAGTTTAACACTTAAAACCAACTCAACAGTGGATATAACCTATACAGAATTAGGAATTAAATGGTTAGGAGTAAAACCTCAACTGGCAGCAGTTGGAGGGGCTGGTCTAAGAGTGGCAGAGAAGGTATCAAGGCTTCCACAACTGCCTGGTGGTGAAGAGCGTTTTGTAAACTGAATGCAAGTTGGAAACTGTCCCATACACCAGAACTGTGTGGCTCAAAACAAAACAAAGCTAGTAGTGAAAAAGGTTGGCAAAGAAAGAGAGGGAGAAGAAGCTCCAGGGATGCATCAAGAGAAAAGCCATTCCTATTTCTTAAAATTTATGTAAACCAAAACTTAAAACAGCTTCATAAGCAGAAACTGAGACTTTTTCTTCCATTAATAAGTTCTCTGATCAGTAGCTCTGATATTAGCACAGATGAGATTAAAGAGACCAGCAAAATGATTTGATCTGATTTTTTGAAGAGAGTCAGGACTAATTCTTCAGCCAGGTAATCCTTAGTGAGGCAGAATTTAAAGCCAATATCATTGGTATTTGTGTATAGTTAGATGGTTTTGTATAAAAATTAATTATATCATATTTTGTGAATTATTATTCTGTACCAGTGTTCCTCGATCGGCTGTCCATTACCACACCCAAAAAGAGGAAAAATTAATTAAATTTAAATTGAATTTCTACCTAGTGAGAGAAAAAGAGCAAGATTTTGTTGGATAAAGTTAAGCTTACCTCTTATCCTCTACAAACCTATTTTGTCACTTGTTAAATGGAGTTGATTACCCTAACTTCTTCTTCACTAGGTAGGAGCTGAGGAAAAGGTAGCTATGTCTGGAAAGAAACCTGGGAAAGGGGAAGTGGCCTTCTCCCCATGGATGTCATCTAGGGGAAGACACCAGCAGATTCTAAGAGAGTATTGGTAGGACAGTATTTAGATTGGGAAACAGTATAAAAACTAGCTGATCAAATCCAAGTGTTCATCTGATGTGTGGAGCCAGATACAGAAAATGCTCATTCTAGAGACATTTCACTATATGTGAGGTTAGAAGTTAAACACATTACATATTTTAACACACAATTATGATCAGCCTCTCTTACAGGTCTTGTAGCTTCTTGAAGCCTGAGATAAATAAATTTTTGGTCCCGATCTCTTTTGGAAACGGATGTTAGGACTCTGCTTACTTCTCTCCTTTCTTTTTCTCCTTAAGTCTTTACCTTGAAGTCTGATGTAGAGTAATTGGAAGTACTGCTAGTCAACAGTGTAATTTGCATCGGAAACGTGTTCTTGAGGATATCATCCTCAAAATTGTCAAAGGCTATGCTTGAGAACCATTGAACGTGTTTTTAAATGTTCTCTGCCATCTGGGATTCGTTTCCTGTCTCCTTAGCAGCAGAGGAATTTCATTCCTGCCTGTGAGAGTCATTTCTTGTCTAAGTCATCAACATACTATGTCAAAAAAAAAGTAAGGAGTTGAAACAATGTTATGATCACCAAAGACCTCCTGTCCCTGCACTAATTCTAAATAGGTCTAACCCCGTGTAAGAAGCAGAGGCACATTTTCTAGTATGGTAACTGAATTTCTGCTATTAACAAAACACACTTTGGACAGCTTATTTCTCTAGAGCAAAAGTCTAAACTATATTAATAATAATATCTAGATTACTAAAGATTCAATTTTAAGTAATATATCATGTTCTTAGAAATTTGAGTGAATTTCTGTGACTGCTCTTCCACGAATAATTTCTCACAAAGAGATTGTAGTACACCTCCACGGATAGTTCCCTGCAACACAGGCAGGTAGTGGTAGCCGAATTATTTATGTGTACTTACTTTTCTGTTGTCTTTTTTTTCTGCTTGTTAGCACAGGAAAACACTTTCTTTAAAAGACATAGTTTAATTCAAACCTGCTGATTAAATCTTTTGAGAGGGTCGTATGAAAAAGAACTTTGAAAAAGATGAATTTTCTAGGGAAAGCGGAACCAACGTAGGATACCAGTAGGGAATCCGTGACTCTGCCTCAACCGGTCCGAGACAATGAGACGGGCTACAATCCCTCCCCCTCTCCCGCTCCCTCCCTCCCTATGTCCCTTCTCCTCTTTCTTGCCCCTCCTCCGTCTTGCTCTTTCTTTGGTCTGGCAAGGAGGCTATTTAAGGATTTGATCTTGTTCTCTCCTGGGCTAACACGGTTTATTTCCTCTGAAAGTCTTCTGCATAGGGGGAGAGAAGAAATGGTGAAGTTGGTCTCAATATGGGATTGAAGACATGTGGATCATTCCAGAATTTCAAGCTCTGCATTTTACATGGAGGTTAAATGTTCCAGAAACAATGCTCACAGGAAACATATAGAATTAATATCTAGAGATATGAACTAGAGGCAGCAATACAGGAGGACCAGAACACAGATACTCCGGGTGGTGTACGAGGTGTCTTCACTAACCCTTAGATGGGCCTCAGGAACGTTAACTTCAGAGAAATGTGTGAGACTCAGTTCTATCTGATACAGAGGAATCAATTACATCTGACCAGGGGATAATGGGTTTTGTTTTATCACACCTAGTCAATTTTAAATATTTTCAGATGGACTTTTACACTGTTACAAAGAAGTATAAATCATGTTATAAATCATATATATTATCTTACATAGATTTCAATTTGCTCATGACAATTTTATGTGACCCTAATTTTTGAACACTATATAATAATACTCTTAAACTGTCTTTACGTCTTTGCCCAAGTGACATTTCATCATTCATGAATAAACATTTCAAACTGTAGCATTGGTGGCACATCTCCCAGGGAACAATTCAGTTGGGGTAGCATTGCCGTACTGGTACAGCAGTGTTCAAGCAATCTTTCTGAATATTTTATTTCATTTTCCCTTGAGTATGTAGTGAAAATGAATGATTGGAAAATGGAAAAAAAATGACTACTAATACTAAAGGTTAGTTGCATAGGTCTCATGATCCTGACACTATTGAGATGGGAAGGGAATCATTAAAGATTTGAAAATAGCATATCTTTCCTATTTTAGAATGAGCAATGGTATATTCAACTGTGAAATAACATCTCAAAATTTAAAACTATGAGTCTGGAAAATAATAAGAACATAGGATTCCTACATCATCTGGGTCCCTACCTAATATGTTATACCAGGATAAATTTAAAATGATCTACTTTCTTTTTTTAAGTTAAAGCATAAAAACAGTAGAAGAAGTCATAGAAAAATTATTTTATCACTCCAGAGTTAGAAAGGCCTTTTTAACTGACAGAAAAGCCAGAACACCACAAAGTGAAGATTATTACCAAAAAAATCTGCAAGGCAAAATCTACCATAAGCAAAGCAAAAAATGAATATTTGTAATTAATATCAAGGAAAAAAAGAACTAACTTCTCTAATTAGTTTATATACTTCCCAATATGTGGGGAAAAAAAACCATCTTCAACTAATAGACAAGAAAAAGATAAGCAATAGGAAAATGGGCAAAGGCTGAGAAGATCCATGTCTTCTACTTCCTAAAAGTGAGGAAATATTTTTCAGAAGCCTTCTGCAGACTTTCCTCCACCTTAGCCCTTATGGGATCATGTGCCTATATTATCAGCAGCCAGGGAAAGGATTTGTCCTTGAGTTTAGTTTGACCATCTAATGGATGTCTGTTGGGCAGTCAACCATAATGATCATGGCAGTGGCTCATGCTTTGGGAAGTTAGAGATGCAGAAAAACCAAACCCCCAAAACCCTAAGCAAATAAAGATGTATATTCTGTCTCCCTACTTAAATAAAGAAAATAATTTAATAAAACAGAAGCTAAGATTGCCATGATTAAATGTTTATTTTCAGTGTGGCTTACCTTGAGGCTAGATCCTAAAACTCCTTCATCAAGTACTGGCAGCATGGTTGTATGGCAAAGTAGATTACTTAATGGATACTATGTCTAAAATAATGAGACTGCAAAAATCTATGGCAGAAACTAAAGTTTTCAGATGAGAAATAACGTTGTTCCAAACAATTAAATGTATGAGTCACATAAGCAATAGAAACACAACTCAAGGTAGTAATCCCTTTGATACAGATTTTTACCTTAATTTTGTGTACAATTATAGGGAGTAAATCATGATTGTTTAGATATTTTCCATCTGATCAGCATGTAGTAAGTAAACATACCAGCTGCAACATGTAAGAGATGGGTCATTAATTTAAAGGTTTAAGAAAGTACTGGCAGGAACCTCATACACACTACCTCTTCAATTTATTATTATTCTGAGGTTAGCTATACCAGTCTTAGCTGTCTGGAGTTAATGGGGAAAAATATAATGCAAACATGAAAGAAATCTTGGAATTATCTATTTTTTCTATGGCAGATAATATTTAATGTTTATTTCAAGTCAACAGTCTATTATTTTTTCACATGTATCTCACTTTAATCTTCACATTAACTGAAAGGTAGATACCTCCAGCAATAGCATCACTACTTTACAGATGAGGAAACACAACACAGAGGCAAAAAACCTCTAGCAGAGGCTGCTGGATCCCTGTGCACATCTCCTCTGGAGTTAGCAGGCCTCTGCACTCTGATCAGATGGCTTTCCAAGGGAAGCACCTGCAGTTGTTTGCTTCCACAGTTTCTCTGGCTGCTGGAAGTGCTGGGGAGTGAACTCACCCGGGAAGCAGCACTTCACCAAGACAGGAGCTGGTGGATACGCCGCCAGCTCCATCACACCTGTGGAGGAATAACTTTAAGGCGTATTGTACAGGCCCCCAGAGTTCTTCATCAGGATTGAGCCTTCCTTGTCCCACTTCCCTACACCCGTAGGTGCTTCCTGGAATTGCCTCTAATATGCTATTGCCTTTCAAATTCTTCTCTCCTCTTTTGCTTCTAGGGGAATCCAACTTGAGACAAAAATTCACCCAAGAACACAGTGGAGGTTCAAACTTCCAGCTATAACATAAGTCATGGGGATGTAATGTACAGCTTGGGGAAATACAGTCGGTCAATAAATATTGTGTGTTTGTATGATGATGGATGGTTGCGACTAGACTTACTGTGGTGATCAGTTTGCAATGTATACAAGTGTTGAAACTATGTTTTACACATGAAAGTAATGTAGTATTGTATGACAATTATATTTCAACTTAAAAGACCCCTGTTATTTACTTTCTTATTTTGTGTTGATCAAACACAATTTATGTCAGCCTATTAACAAATGTTACATTATAGGTTTCCCCTTGATTTTTGTTATTAATTATTTTCATGGTATGTGAAATTAAAAAGTTTAATTGGATGCATCCCCCAAGAGACAAGAAACTTAGAGCCCTTTCCTAGTGAACTTTAAGAGAATCTTAATATATGTTTACATGATAACCTTGAGTACTGTTGAAAATTACTTTATTTTATGTTTCTGAAATTGCTCATTGTGTTAGCATGATGGTGAATACGTTGTCAAAGTAGGTTTATAGGAAACTTGAACGCACCAAGAATCAAAGCTTAGAATGATTAATTAGATAAAGGCAAGCATAGGGCACAGATGAAATGTTTTCATAAAGAAGCCTGGAACCATCAGACTCAGTCCCCAAAATGTCTCTTTTCTCTAGATTGGTGTCTGTTTTGGTTTCAGACTTTTGGGCGATGTGTGTAGAAACATTGTCCCCCAAAGGAGCCATTATAATTTTGGAGCACCTTCATTTTGTGCTGCAGTTATCACACAGTTTACATGACCACCACATTCTCCAACCAGACTTGCTTTATAAACCCATAAATTCAGGTTTAATTTACATGAAGAAATCCAGGAGTACCATGTTTAAAAGCCATTATAATAATAGAGACTTTCCACCAGTAAATATCATCAACTGTTTATAAAAGGGGCTGTCAAGGTCATGCATTAAAACTGAAGTGCAGGTAAGGGGATCATTCACGGCCATTAATGGGCCAATTTTTTGCAATTAAGTCTGTCATCTCTCTCAGTGAATTTTTATTTATTTGTTTGTTTGTTTTGACTTTTTTTTTGGTATCATTAATATACAATTACATGAGCAACATTGTGGTTACTAGATTCCCTCCATTATCAAGTCCCCACTACATACCCTATTATAGTCACTGTCCATCAGCGTAGTAAGATGCTATAGAGTCACTACTTGTCTTCTCTGTGTTATACTGCCCTCCCCATGCCCCCCTACATATGTGTGCTAATTGTAATGCTCCTTTATCCCCTTGTCCCTCCCTTCCCACCCATCCTCCCCAGTCCCTTTCCCTTTGGTAACTGTTAGTCCATTCCTGGCTTCTGTGAGTCTGCTACTGTTTTGTTCCTTCAGTTTTTTCTTTGTTCTTATGCTCCACAGATGAATGAAATCATCTGATACTTGTCTTTCTCCACCTGGCTTATTTCACTGAGCATAATACCCTCTAGCTCCTTCCGTGTTGTTGCAAATGGTAGGATTTGTTTTCTTCTTTATGGCAAATAATATTCCATTGTGTATATGTACCAACTCTTCTTTATCCATTCATCTACTGATGGACACTTAGGTTGCTTCCATTTCTTGGCCATTGTAAATAGTGCTGCAATAAACACAGGGGTGCATATGTCTTTTTGAAACTGGGCTGCTGCATTCTTAGGGTAAATTCCTAGGAGTGGAATTCCTGGGTCAAATGGTATTTCTATTTTTAGTTTTTTGAGGAACCTCCATACTGCTTTCCACAATGGTTGAACTAATTTACATTCCCACCAGCAGTGTAGGAGGGTTCCCCTTTCTCCACATCCTCACCAACATTTGTTGTTGTTTGTCTTTTGGATGGTGTCCATCCTAACTCGTGTGAGGTGATATCTCAACATGGTTTTAATTTGCCTTTCTCTGATGATTAGCAATGTGGAGCATCTTTTCATGTGCCTGTTGGCATCTGAATTTCTTCTCTGGAGAAGTGTCTGTTCAGATACTCTTTCAGTGAATTTTTAGAGATGATTTTTTTTTTTGGTACATTTGCTTTCCTTTTATTCTCTATATTTTCTGACAAACTAGAGACACAGCTATTGTCATTTTCTAAGAAAGTAAACCAGGCTGTATATCTCAAGACAATAATATCCTCTTTACCTCTTGAGAATTTTATGTGAGAAGTGAGTTTTTATGCCAAAGTGATGCTTTCTCATTAATCAACTATTTAATTTGAAATTTGATTCAAAGTCCTTGTGTTTTTTTGCTTTCTAAGAAAAAAAAAAGACTGCAAAATGATCATTCTAAGAGTCTAGATAAAGTTTCACACTGTGTAATATAGATTCATGAAGTCAAGAGTTTTGGAATTTGTGTTTTTAAATTAAATAGTAACTAGTAACTAGTCCAAATCTAGAATAATTTTATTGACTCAATATTTAGAGTTATGAGTATAGTCAAATATGAATAGACAAAATCACTCTCTTAAATTATGTGGTCAACATCTTTACTATTACCTAGGAAATAAAGTCCCTTTGTTACATCCTATTGGTCATAGAAGTCCAAGGCCAGACCAAATATAAGAAGTGGGAAATACAGCCTATTTAGTAAGAGGAATTGTAAGTCATTAGCTGGCAAAAAGACTCAATATGAAGAATTGGGGCCATTATTGCAATATACTGTGTCTCTATGAATGTTTTCCCTCATTTTGTAGTCATTCTTTGTAATTATAATTTACAAGTCCATTCTTTATAATATATAATTTATGTGTTCTTTATAATTAAAGATTCTTTCCCATCAGATCTAGCTTACTTTTTTGGTTTGCCTTTCATTATTTTCCCTTGTCCCCATACTATAAACTAATTTGGATCCTTCATTTATGTGAAAGAATGCTTTCACATAAATTATTTCAAAACAGGTGTCATTACCATTTTGCATTGAGAAGACAAGGCCCATTGATGTCAAGCAAGCTGTCTAAGGTCACGCAGTAAATGGCTCTGGGTCCAGGCTGGGGCTTATGTCATCTCACCATGCTATTCCTCTATAGGAACAGTAACTTTTTAACTCATGTATTTGGTGTCTAAACTTCAGGAAGGAAGAGGTAGGCAAACTTGACTATTCATTTTTGAAAGATGTTGAATTTCCTACACCATTAGCTGGTTTTGTCTACATCAGGTTCTTTCTCTGTTTTTGTATAAATAGAAAAGTGGAGTGTGGGCTCCTAGAGAGCTATTAGCACCTTTCTATTCCCCTTCTCTTGTCATATTATCATCCAGTGTACTATAATCTATAGCCTAATGCTGTTTCAAATATCTCAAAATGAGATTAATCAGAGTGGACTTGAAGCTGATGGCTTATTTCTTTTATAAGCAGTTCTAAACCAAATGTTATTTTTGTCACTGTGGCAAGGGAAACATGTCAGAGGGAAAGTCTGTGAACAAGTTCAGAAGGATCGCTTTTCTACTGAACATAATTGTCATGCCATACTCAGTTTTCTTTGGAGAGATGCTGCAACTACTTGTTTATTCTCTAAGATAATAAACTATCTTCATAATATGATTTTCCCCCTTTTTCCTCTTCCAATGAAAAGTAATGGAATTCTTATTAATCATAATTACACAATTGCACATCCTCGAACTAGTCTTATTCTATTTCAGCATCTCTAAAGTTAGTCTGTTCTGTGTCATATTATCCTTTTCTCATGGTGGATGGATCTGAGTTTGATGAGACTCTCATTATTGTGCTGTGAAAAAACACCCCTACATTCCAGGCCAGTGGCAAGTTCTTTA
Source organism: Manis pentadactyla (assembly GCF_030020395.1). Lineage (NCBI taxonomy): Eukaryota > Metazoa > Chordata > Mammalia > Pholidota > Manidae > Manis > Manis pentadactyla. Next base: position 26,153,437 of record NC_080024.1, read on the forward strand.
TACTGTCTTCAGACTCTAAAGTGAAACCCATCCTCAATGTCTTCTCAAAAGTTAACTAATGATTTCCATTTCAAGCACTGGGTACAGATAAGGAAAATGGAAGCAGTCGGTGATTAAGCATAAGCCACTTACTAGCTGAGTGGTAACTGGCAGTGTCACCAGGACCTCTCTTATCTGTCTCATGCCCTGCCCTTTATGGCTACTCTCTGCCATTTAGTGTCCTTGGAGGTGTCTACCCTGTGCTGTTGAATGCACATGCCCCTGACCACCTCGGGGCATGCTGACCTTCCCAGTAATCACTGGGTGGCTCACGGGTGCTTCCTGATGCTGCCTCGGCGCCTTCCTTTCACTGCCAGGGCACTGTCTCCCCTACGCTCTGCTCGGGCAGTCACTGCCTCGTAGAGGATGGGAAACCTCACCCCAGTCCCCATCTGTGTAAAACTCACTGCGTCACAGCTAAAAACAGACGTGGCTTGTGGGTGCTCAGTTTTTCCTATTTCTTATGATGCTGTTCTCTCCAAAGACAGGTGGATCTAATCATCACTTTCTCTCTCCCAAATGTCTTCTCACCTGCTGTCCTCCAAAGCCCGGACGGAAGTTTCCCAGGGGCTCATCAGACGGCAATTAGAATAACTCAAAATGACTTCTCATTTCTAAAACCCCACCTCAATTCTGAGACCCCTACAGTACAACCAAGGACGGTAAGAGCAGCCACTGCTTTCTCACTGGGCTACTACAGGCCCCGAAATCTAAGTCACCGCGTGCCTTCTAGGGATTGCTGTGCCTGGTTCAGCCCACCGGCTGCTGCTTTGCTGAGGTACTCCCAACCATGTGAGAAAAGACTGCAGTGGTAGGTGTTCAGACTCATTAGACTGCCTGCACAAACTCTATGTAGTATGTATACTCTTCCTCTCCTGGCCATGTTGTCTCTTTCTTCATTTAACTATTATCTCTAATTTCCTATCCATTGACATATGGGGTGTTACTGTATCCCCAGATATGCAGTGAGCAAATCATTGCAGTTTCTGACAGATCAGGAAATATCCAACCATTGTGCAGCAGACCTGCCCCAGATAAATGACTGACAGGCAAACTGAGCTGAGAGCTGTATAAATCCATCTGCCCTTTAGATGTAGATTTAAGAAGGGAGTATCTTTAAACCCATAAGTTGATGAAGAGAACTGAGAAAAATGCACTCCAATTTTCCATTCCCAAATACTGAATCTGATAGGGCTCTGCTCATTGGGGAACGGATAAGCAAAATCATCCAGAAAACCCCAATCTCTGAGAGTGTTTTGCTCTGATAATCAAAGGAAATTTTAGAACACATTTTTGAGTTCTTAAAAGATGCACAATAGGTGGCTTAAATGGGGTAGAAGCAAGAACCTCTGGATACATGATATGGAAAGTGAGTTACCCCGTGGAGAAAAAGAATGCAATGGGTTCTCTTTGTGGCAATGAAGTAGATTAGATGAACTCTGGGGCCCCCAGAAGTACTGGAAAATACAGCAAACATCCTTTAAATACTAAGCTGAGTTCCTGAGAGAGTCAGGAAAATCCCAGGAGACAAAAATGATAAAGGAATTCATACTATGTTATGTACTCTATTTCCTTTTTACCACTTATCAGTTAGTACTATGATTTATTTTTAAAGAATAAGTAATTTAGGAAATTGGGGAATAGGAGCTACAACAGAAGGGTGAAAGAAATTGGAGTCAGTTTGAGATTAATTATACTAATGTTTTAATATTTAATTGCATGTCCTGATTCTGCATCAATAAAAATTATATCTTAGTATTTCTCAAATTATTACATACTTTCTTAAAATGGTAGTCTATTTAAGAATAATTTAGCATTTCTGATTTAAAATATTTCATCCCTTTTAGAAAATAAGTTTTCTGTTACAGTTGATTAGGAAAAAGATGTTTAGCAAAAGAATGTTACATAAGATTAAGTTTATACGAAATTAATTAATGTCCTGCAGGACAATAAAACCATAACCTGTGTGGTTATCTTTTACTAATGGACAGAAATCTGTAAGTTTTACATACATACATGTATGTAACTTCATGTTACATAAATAACTCTAATAAACATAAATAAATATAATGGAACTAATAAACATAAATAGGAAAGCTCTAGTAAGTATAAATAGGAGAGCCAAACACTGCTACGTTTGCAGGTTATTATATAATCCACAATGGAACCTATGAAACAATGTCCCAGTATAACAAACAATGGACATGCCACCCACCTTTCTGTCTTATTTTCTAATTGGCTATTTTTCTTCCTATTGGGTCTCAGAAATAGATGTAATAGCAAAGAGTTTTCAAGCACTTTTCCAAGCTATTGTTGTTTGTGTGGACTTTTTTGGAGCATCCTTACAAAACTGTCTTTTGTTGTTATTTCTGTTTTTATCATGTCACTATAGATAAGGTGTACCCAGGTACTGGCCTGATTTTAAAAATTGTAATTCCTTACAAAGACGGTGGCAGTAGTCGGCAATTACCCTGTGTACTAAGAACCCAGCCAACCTAATCTTAATTCTCTTTACCATTTAATATAGGAGGTAAAGATCTTTAATGTGCCTTAGCATCTACTAGGAAACTTGTTCTTTAATTTTTATTTAATAAATACGGGGTATGGTGTTTTTTTTAACAAGAAGACTCAGGGAACTTTGAAGATTGTCTCCCTGCATTTGAGAAATACCGACTGACAGTCTCTAAGTAACTTGTGAAGCAGGTTGTATTTTCAGTGTCCCTTTGGATCAGGCGTTTTAAAATCAGTTTTTGCTTATTCACGAGCAACATAAAGGTCACTGATTCTCAAATTTAAATGTCATTAGCTGGGAGCATGTAAAAAATGCAGGTTCCTAGAATTCTAAAATAATCTGATTTAGGAAGTGTGAAATGGGCTCTGCAAAACTGTGCTTTTAACAAGCAGCTCAGACGTGATTCTCATGAAAATGAAGATTGAACTTTGGAAATGCTGGTGAAGATCACTACAATTTACCAGTAATGCTCCTAACTTTTATCCTCTTTCCCTGCCCCTCCAAAGCATATATTAAAACAGAGGATTTTATTTCCCCTCTAAAGGAAGTTCTGGTAAGATCTTTTAAAAAAGAGCTGGTTAATGGAAGGAAGAGAAGCAATGGTTACATATAACTTGGGTTAGACAAGCTCTAACAACTTCTAAATTCATATATACATTTTTTTACCATGTCATTAGGTAGGATGGAATTCTTAAAGATTTAAAAGTCTGATGATTCTATATTTTCATGTTAATTGATGCTAATAACAATTCAAATATGCCCCAGTTTTAAGACAGAGATGAGTTAGATTTCAGTCTTCTCGGCAAAATGCCTCTTCTCCTGTGAAGTAGAAACTATAGAGAAGCTGGCTAAGGATAGAAAATGGCATTTTGCTGAGAAGACTGAAATTATGAGGGAACCACAGAATGTCCACTGTTCCAAGGTGGGAAGAACGCTGTCCTGCAGTGGAGAATCTGACAAATGCCGTGTATTCCATCTGTCCGAGAAGGAAACCAGTGGCTGAGAGGTTCAGGATGAGTAGCTCTTAAATCTCTCGGTTATCATGTATTTAGCAAGTCTGAGTTTCTTCTCCAAAGTAACAAAGACTGCTTCCTGCCCACCACTCTTTCTTGTTTTCTTACCCCTTTTCTACCATTATAGCCTTGAAAAGCTCCTTTATTAGCTAAGATCTCCAATGACCTGAGGTCACCCATTCCTCAGACTCTTCAGCCCTTTTAATAGACCAGAGGTTGCATTGTCCCTCTTTGTAATTCTCCAGATTATATAATGTTCTACATAGAGGAGCTGCTAATAAATGCTGCTGATAAATTTCCCTAACAATGCTTTCCACATCCCTCTTAGCCTTTTCCAACTTTTAATAAGAATCAAATTTTTTTGAAATAGAATTTCAAATGGATATTAATGCCTTGTCAGTGACAAGTTATGTTTTAGTGAATATGTGACATGTTTGCAGTTAATGACATGTCTTATATACCTCCTTGACAAGCAAAATAATTCAGTTTAGTCACAATTAGCCTTTGGGGTGCCATTAAACTGTTGTCCTGCATTCAGGAGAGAGCTGTCATTATTTTTGGAGGAAAACAAAATCCTGCCATATGTGACTAATCTCTCAGCAGATTTGTATTCAATAAACAAATCCATTCCTACCTTGACTGACAAAAGAAAGGGAATGCATTTCAACTAGTAATCATTTTTAATAAATCAATTTGGCTTCTAAAGACAGGTTAAACATCTATGCCAGAACCTAATCTTATGCTGATGGGCTTTCATTAGATGCGGTTGCTTCTGCTGGGAAGTCAGGCTTTCTGTTGTGGTATAGCCAAATCAGTGTAATGATAACATATGATTTTAGGGTTGAACTGGATTATGATTAAATCAAATTTTATCTTAGCACATTCTGAAAACTAATTTTGAGTTTTATGGTGAGTAATGAAAGGTACTTATGAAATCTGTCTCCTGCAAGTTGGTACACAATTCCTATCCACAGGTGTAGAATAACTTCCCTTGGGCACTATGCCTGCGGTTCCAGTATATAAGTCCTCAGCGTCTTATAATGGGGTCTATTAATGGGGCAGGTCCATTATGAAGACTGGTTTTTTCCCTTTAGGGATAAAGACAGAAACAAAGCATAATATTTTCTGGGGAAAAAAATCTTGATGAAAAGAAAGAAGCTTTAATTTTTTCTTCAATACAAAAAATAAAAAAGAGAATAGAACAAATTACCTTTTAACACACTGTTTATCAGTCCACTATAGTTATCATTCACTGCTTAATCAAACCATGGCCTTCCTTTCTTTCAGAAGAAATCTTCTTCCCTTCCACCTAAAGAGGTTTAGGCGAGCTCTTTGCTCCACTCACTGTTCTGTCTGGTCTTCATGAGAAACTTGGGTATTGGCTTCAGCCATTCCGTGTATCACAGTATGTAAAAATCTGTCCTGGTCTCCTTAGTGATTCTCAGAGGAGGCCTTTATTCACCTGTTGCTTATTCTGTTTGCTTAGTAGGTACCTAGGAAGAAAAGCTGAGTGGGATTCCACTTTTCAGAATAACCCTCTTTAGCTTTGTAGGGGGCATTTTGGTCCCATTAAGAACCAGAAAAACCTTGAGTTCTCAATAATATCCACAGTTCATGCATCAATCATTTATTATCATAATGATGATATGTAATACATGACTACAAAATGTCAGTGGCCTACAACAATAAGCATTTATTGCTCACATTTACTGCTCTGGGTAATCAGCCAGGTGGCTCTGCTGATCGTAGCTGGGCTGGCTCATGTGTCTAGGTGTGGGCTGGCTATTGACTGATCTAGGTTGGTTGGTATGTGTTGAATTGTGTCTCCTCAAATTTCATATATTAAAGTCCTAACCCTCAGAACCTCAGAATGTGACCTGATTTGGAAATACGATTGTTTGTAATTGCTCTATGCAGTTTTCTTTTATATTAGATAGAAGAAAATAGTTTTAAAGTTCATATCTGATAAAGGGCTTGTATGAGAAATATGCAAAAACTCTTAAGAAAATAATGAACCCAAACATTTTTAGCAGCAGTATCATAAGTTCCAAAAATTGGAAGTAATCAGGATGTCATTCAGTAGGTGAATGTATAAACAAACTGTGGTGTATTTATACAAGGAATACTATTCATCCCCCAAAGAGCTGAACTATCAAGCTGTATAAAAGTATGTCTAAATCTTAAATGCATATTTCTAAGTAAAAAAAAAGCCAGTTTGACAAGGATTCTAATTATGACGTTCTAGAAAAGCAAAACTCTAAAGAAAACAAACAGATTAGTGATGCCAGGGGTGTGGGGAATAGGGAGTGTTGAATAGAACAGCTCATGAGCTTCGTTAGGATGGCGTGCAATTCAGTATGGTATGCTAATGGGCTGTATGGTATGCTAATGGTGTATACATGATATTATGCATTTGTCAGAATCTGTAGAACTTTACAACACAAAGAATGACCTTAATGTATGTAAATTAAAAGAGGTCTCCAGACCCTCAACTGACACGCAGAATCAGAAATCTACAAAGCTGAAAATATAGACCATTTCTTATGGAAAAGGAAGCATGACTCAGAGTTCAGAGCCAACAGCCCAGGGGGTCAAGCAAAGAGCCATGAAAGCATTCTCTTAGGAAGCAGAACTGGGCTCCATTCAAGGACTTTGTGATATGCCCACCTGAATTTCAGAATTGCTATGGAACAGTGATTGTTATATGCCTCCTGTTCCATTTTTTTGGAAAATGATTATCAACTCTTGTTAATTGGGCCCTGTGAAATCCCCTCCCCTCAAGTCTGAGTTGGCTCCATGATTCTCTTTTGACCCACAGAATGCAGCAGTGAGGACAAGCAGTGAAGTTAAGCTGCCCATCATTTGACAGTGAATAGAGCTCTATTAGCTCCATTCAATAGCTGTAAGGACTTTTGGTGAAAGATTATGTGCTACTGTTTTAAAAATAATAATTTATAGGTGAATCACTGATATTTAAATTGTTCTGTTAAAAAAAAATCTCAACCAAGTAAATTTTAAGATCTGGTTTTACTGAACAATTCATGAATTGGGCAATCCCATCTAGCCATAGCAAAGAGCTCCAGAGGGCTACAGAAAAGGAAAGATTTTTAAAGGCAGAGTGGGGGGTGGGGTAGGAAGTCATAAATGATAAAAAGGATTATTATGGCAAGGTCACCATCCTTTGGGAAACAATAGGGTCTATTAGGAGGGTTATCTCATTGGTGCTGACCAGTAAATTCCAGATTTATCAGTTAGGATTACATTCCTGGGGCAGGTTGAATCTGCAATTAGGTCAGGTATTACATCTCAGCTTGGTGCTGTGGGTTTAACTCAGTGACTCCATTTTGGGACTGTAGCTTCTTTTTAACAGTTCCATTTGTTTTTGTTTTTAAAAGCATTATTTTAAATTTTTTGTATTTTACTGAGTCTTAAATGAGATGTTGTCTATATAAAAGTATAATTTGAGGTAAGATTTGATTGGGTGACACTTGGTAAAAGAAAACTACCTTCAAAAATGGTTGGACCCTGGGTCTGAGTTAAAGAGAAAAGAACTTGAGGGCAGTGAGTGGTGTTGTTGGGCAACATGATTCTGCTGCAGAGTAATCATCCAGTACTTGGATTTGATGTACTCCAGGGGCTGTGTTTATTTTTTGCTTCTTGTTTGTTTCACCCTTTTATTGAAACAGAACTAGTTTCCTTCATGAAGGAAGAAATGAATTCTAGCATGTTAGGCTTTTGACTCCATGGTAGGATGAAATCCAGTGTTAGGATTTCAACTTGAGGGTCTTAAAATAGAAATTCCATTATGAATGGCATCAATGCTTGATTCTCACTTGTGCTTCTTCTGAATCAAGTAGAGAAAAATAAGCAGCCCTTCCAAATGTAGCAGAACTGCATGTCAGTGGTCATAATAATAAAAAGAATTTCCATCCCCTCCCCACCCAAGGAATCTAAACACAACAACAGTGACAAAATACTGTAAACTCTGAAGCCTAAGATATGACCAAAACATAAGAATTTAGAGCAGCTCAACACTTCCATCATGAGGTAAAAATCTCAGGGAACTGGGCTGAAATCATGAATCATTACTGAACCAGCATTCCTTCACAAATCCTCTACCTATAATGCTGTTTCCAATAGTTGGCTAAATTATACCTCTTCATTCTGAGTATTCCTAAAGGCAGGGGGATCTTATTCATAATATTATATCTAAAATGTCACCTGATCTTCCATAAAATTGAACAATCTACTATGCTAGCCCCAACTCAAGATTCCTACTATGGAATTCTTAAATTTGGCTGCTTGGCCATCTTCTCTTACTTCAAAAACAGTACCCAGATTTTCCTTTGCAGAACCAGCTCTCCCACATTCTCAGTCCATGTGACTGTTCTGAATAATGCCATTCCAGCTTAAGGAATAATAATGAGACACTAGGCTAGCCAATCAGAATTATACTAATTGGTTCAGGAATTGACAAGTGATCTAATTAGAACCAATGAAGTATAACATTTTGACTTCTCTTGACAGTATTTTGAAAGCGGTGTTTTCTTTCCCCTAGCACGGTGCAGCTGGTAGAATGTACACTTGGGACTGCAGGTAACCATCTTTCTTGTTTCCTGTCACTTGCAGAGACCCTTCCTAGGAATGAAAACCAACACAGAGGGGTACACAGGGGCAAATTTCTGGCAATACCATTTAAATGTTTGGATTCTGTCATTTCTGAAGCTGTGTTGATTCTTGTATTTTCATTTTATAAACGAGAAAATTCTCTTACTTTTAAATGAGTTTGGGTTGGCTTTTAAGTAGAATTCTGCTAAAGTAGTCACCAAATTAGAATTTCTTGTGTAGATAATATCATTACCTATGGCTACACAACAACCAACCACAAAATCTCAATGAGCATTTTGCTCCTGTATTTGTAAGTTGGCTGGGGGTTGGCTGATCTAGGGGGAGATTGGCTGGTAGCTCTGCTAATCTTGGCTGGGAGATTTCACACTCGTCTGGAAGGCAGCTGCTCTGGATTGGATTGGCTGGATTAACTTGGCTGTGTTCCACCTGTCTCTTATCCTCCTGAGACTAGCTGGCCAGGGAAGCCTATTTTTCTCATGGCAACGGCAGAAGTGCCAGCGCCCAGGCCCGTTCACACAGGGGCGCTCAGGGCTCTGCTTGTGTCATATCTGGTAACATCCCATTGGCCAAAGCAAATCACATGGTGCAGCAGAAATCAAGTCGTGGGGAAGTGTGCCCCTTCCACAATGGGAAGGCACTGCACGCTTAAGTGATAAAGGTGTGGAGGGAGAAGAGTTGAAATGATTGTTTAACCTCTCACCTTAAGACTGAGAGACATCTTTGTAACAGCCACCCCGGCTGATTCTGTGCACACTAAAATTTGGAAACTACATACAGGCACAGGCTTAGAGCTTGTTTCTCAGTATTCACTGTTCACTAAATTATATGGTGCTTAAAATATTCTGATGCTTAAATCCCACTCTCCAGAGATTTTCATTTAATGGGACCTGGACATTTTAATTTTAAAGAAAATTATTTTAGTTAACAACCACTCCCCTAGAAGAATTTGAGTTCCAGAGAAAATCACTGTTAAGCCCCTCTCATCTGCTGAAATGCTTTATAACATTTTGACATTTATAACTTTATAACAAATGAGATGAAATGAATGGGGAATCATATCATAGAAAAGTAGCTCTCAAAGACTGGTTGGTAAATAAATCTTTATTGAGAATCTCCTCTCTGCTTGGTGTTTTGCTGGGCAGGAATTAGAGGTGCAGACTTGCCTTCATGAAGCTGAGAGAATCCTTAAGAAGATGCATAAGTAAATATTTACAAATTATTAATTAAATAATAACAAGCATGCAAAGTGCTATAAAGTACAAGTACATGCTGCTGTGAGAACAAATGACAGAGACCTGTTTTCACATGTAAATCCACCAATCACCAGTAAGAAGACAGAAAAGTTGCAAAGGTGAGAAGGAAAATTTTATATTAAAAAGAGTCACAGCTCTATTTTGCAACTAGTTTCTTCTCTCAGATTTGTGTGTGTGTCTTCACTATTTCTTAATTAGCCTGTCTTAAATTGAATGGATTCTGCAGGAGTCATTTCTTAGAGCTGTTCTAAGAAATGTGAGAGCTGGGGCCATTAATAACACCTTCAATCAGGTCATGAGCTAGAATCTGGGCAGCCTGTCAAATTTAACTTGATCCTAATTGACTCCAGCCTCGAGAAAGTAAAACCTTTTATGCAGTGTAATGTCTGTCACATGAACTGCATTGTGCATAATTATACGATTCTAAAACTGACTCTATTTAATAAGCGAGACTTGTTAAAAGTTACCATCTTTAAATCAGAGGTAGGATTATAATTCATTCAATCTGGTAAACCTGCCATTGTGGGTTGACATTCCACTAGGTGAGAGAATCTTCACATAAATTTTGCCAAAAGAGAATACTATTAGCAAAATGGTTGGTTTTTTTGGCCTGGAATAATACACTGTGGATAAAGTGAAGGTTCCTGTGGCCAGGATTCTCACCTGGCCCTGGTTGCCTAGCTCAATACACACGTGTGATATAAAGAGCTCTGCCCAGTGCTCGGCACAGCTGCAAGGCTGCAGGAGAGCAGAGCAGAGGCTGGAGTGGTGGCAGCGCTGAGGACAGAGACTGGGATGGCGGTGCAGGCAGAGAGGCACAGAGGCAGAAACTGACTTGCTGCATGCAGACTCGCTCTGAGTGGATGGGATTCTAGTGAGTGACCTGCCACCATGGGAATAAAGTTGGGTATAACCCTTTCACCCCAAGAACCTTCTACTGTCATTCCTTTGGTCACACTGAATCCATAGTGAACTTACCTGGGGCTGAAACCCATTGGCAAGACATACATCTCTGCTGTCACCCTGTTTTACAAAGTAGCCATAAGACTTTTATTTAGTTACTCAATATTCGATCAAATCTATAATGTTCTTTAACTCATTACAAATTATAATTGCCATACTGATTTTTTAGAGGCATTAAGTGTGATTTTCAAATTGACTTCTTGATATTTTACATGCTGTGAGCATTTAAAAAAATTATTTAAACATCTTGAATTGAAAGATGCCCATGTGTTCTATTTTGCCTAATCAATGTTCAGAAAGTATAGACTGCCATTCAATAGCTGATCTAAACACTAAAACAATGATAATTACTTTTCCTTCATGGAACCATAACCTTTAAAAATTTCAACTCTATTTTTAGTCTACCGCATTTGTTAAATTTAGCTTGTATATTAGATTTCTATTGCTACATAACAAATTACCACAAATTTAGGGCCTTAAAAAACACCCATCAGTTGTATCATAGCTTCAGTGGACCAGGGATCCAGTTATGGCTTAGCTGGTTCTCTGCTTCAGGGTCTCTCAGAAAGCTGCAATCAAGATGCAGTCTGGCAGTTGCCTTCTTATCTGGAGGCTGAGCCCTCATCCATGCTTAGGTAAAATGTGTTTCTAGCAGCTGTAGAACTCAAGGAAGTATACTTCTTTTCAAGCCCTGTAGGGGAGCATATATCTGACACTTCACCTTTGAAAGTCTTTGATTAGATCAGGAGTACTCAGGGTTATCTTGCAGCTGATTAATTGAAAGTCAACTGATTAAAAGCCTCATCACAAGAGTGAAATCCCATTATATTTACAAGTTCTGTCCACACTTGAGGGGAGAGGATTATACAGGCTGAGTACAACTGTGGGTGGGAATCTTGGGTGCATCTATGGTCTGAATGTACTCCCCTAAATTCATATGTTGAAATCTTAATTCCTAAAGATGATAGCATTAGGAGGTGGGGCCTAGTATTAGGTTGTGAGGGTGGGGCTCATGAATGGGATTAGTGCCTTTATAGAAGAGGCTCTGGGAGAGAAGGGGTCCTTGCCCCTTCCACCAAGTGAGGGCACAGAGAGAAGTCTTTGCAACCTAGAAGATGGCCCTTACCTGACCATTCTGGGACCCTGATTTCGGACTTCAGCCTCCAGAACTGTGAGTAATAAATTTCTGTTGTTTACAAGTGTAGAGAAGGCTCCCCCCTTCCCCTACTGTTCTATGAGGACACCTGCCCGCTGCTTCACCCCAGATACGTTGGGCGTTGAGAAACCTGAAAACACAGCGTTTTGTACCCGTGGGAAAGGAGCTAGATAAGGGTCCTGAAGGCCAGATGCCTGTGCATCTTCAAATACTGTAACCATGAATTAGCAGAATAGCAGTATAAGAAGTACAGCTTTGTGCAGAATAAAGTGGCCTCTTTGAGCACCCTCCATGACGACTCCCACTCCCGTCTTTGCTCTTTGCGTTGCCCCAAAACCTCAAAGGCAACCCCTTGACCCCGACAATAAGCCACCCAGTCTGTGGTATTTAGTTACAACAGCCTGAATTGCCCAAACAGGGACCATCTTAAAATTCTGCCTACCACAAAGAGAAAATCTAACATAGTTCTAAAATACCTCTGAAAGAAAAAAGTTTTAGTTTTGAATTTTATTTAAAAATTCGCATTCCACATGTGCCTCATATATTCATTATGTTTTACTCTGCAGTACACACACACACACACACACTCAGGAGTGCAGTTTTATACTGTGGGGCAGTCAGTGGACATTCAGAGAATCTTTAGTGAATAAGTTTCTTTTGAGTGTTTGTCTTTCAGCCATATTTTCCATACACATCATGTCAAAGGCCAATTCCAAGGGTTTACAAAGAAGGAATTTAGTTGTTCATCAGCTTGTTGAAGGGAGGAGGGAATACTGAATCAAGTCAATAGCCAGTTGTTGATGGATTCAATGCCCTTTTCATTCAAAAATAATATGTGGCTAAAGTTAAATTATTTTCTTTTGCAAATATGTTTATCTTGCATTGCCAAAATAAAGCAAAAACATGTGTGGGGAATTTGGGGTTCCTATGGCCAGGATCCTCACTGAACTTAAACCACCTGATGCCCTAACTGGCCTGTGGATAGGCTGCTGCTTTCACACCTTTGGGCAATAAGCTATTTTTGAACTATATAGACAGCTCGGCCCAGTGCTCTGTGCGGAGGCAGAGACGCTGGGCGACCCACCGCCGGGAGAACACGCCGGGTAACAAACCCTTTCACCCCAAAGGACGTTTTGCTGTCAATTTCTTTGGTCACACCGAATCCGTAGCAAACTTGCCCGGGGCTGAAACCCATTGGCAAGACACATGCCTCCTATAAACAAAAACAAACCCACAAGGAAATCAATAAAGTATGATTAGGAATTACTTCCTATTATCAATATGAAAATCTGTATGTGTCTTTTCAGAGAAAAAAGAGACTCCCATTTCCCTGACATCATTATTAAAATAAGAAAAAATTGTGAAGAGACTATTGAAAATTATCCTAGCTAATGAAAAATGAACATTTTGGAATTCCATATTCCTATAGGCTTTAACTACTCTTTCCTAAAACTGATTTTCCCATGATCTTTGCAGAAATAAATATGTGAATTTTAACTTATGTAGCTAGCACAAAAACTGTTTTAGGAATATTCTTAAAGATATCTCTATGCATGGTCTGAATAGTTCCCTTAGAATTCTCTATGTTACAAAATAAAAACTGATAGTTTTTAATAGTTCCTTCATTCATTAACCATTAAATATAAGTAACATCCTGTTGATATTCCACAATGTAATGTGTGGATTTAAGAGAGGTAACAAAAATTAATATAAGATTACAAAATAAAAAAAGCTAATTGGAAGGCCCTGACAGGCAGCAGTTAAAAAGGAGGGACGAAGCTGGGCTTGAGGTTGCGGAGGTCTCACATTTGGTATTAAGCATTCGGGAAGCCAGTGAAAGGCAATGGATCCTAATATGAACACAGAAAATTTCACCCTTACATCCTTAAAAGAGACATAATGTGATTCATTCATTCATTTCAAAAATATTTCTAAGTGACTACTATGTGTTAGGCATTGTTTCAGATGTTGGGAAATGACAGAGAACAAAAGCAGAAAGTTCTGGCTCTCGTGAGTTTGCATTCTATTGTAAAGCAGAAGATAATAAACACATTTTTTTATTAAGGTATTATTGATATACACTCTTATGAAGGTTTCACATGAGAAAACAATGTGGTTACTACATTTACCCATATTGTGGAGTCCCCACCCACACCCCATTGCAACCACTGTCCATCAGTGTAGTAAGATGCCACAGATTCACTATTTGCCTTCTCTGTGCTATACTGTCCTCTCCATGGTCCCCCCACACACCATGTGTGCCAATCATGATACCCCTCAATCCCCTCCTCCCTCCCTCCCCACCTGCCCTCCCCCACCCCTCCCCTTTGGTAACCCTAGTCCCTTCTTGGAGTCTCTGAGTCTGCTGCTGTTTTGTTCCTTCGGTTTTGCTATAAACACGTTTTAATAAAAGTGCATATGGCACATGGGGATAAGTGCTCTGAAGGAAAAATGAAAGCAGATAGATGGAGGAGAGGCAGATGAGTAGGTGAGTGAGCGGCAGTCAGTGAAGGCTGCTCTGATGTCGTAACGGGTTTTGAACACATACTTGAAAACATGAGCACTGTGGTTACTTGGACAAAAAGCTTTCCAGGCTGTGACAAGGGAACGTGTGTGCTGTGTTCAGTGAAGAGCAGAAGACCAGTGAAGCTGGAACGAAGGAGAGTGAAAGATCACATTCCAAGTGAGATGAGAAGACACTTGGAAGGTTTAGATAAGTGATGACACGATCTAACATATTTTAAGAGGATCGCCTTGGCTGCTGTGTGGAGACTGGACTGTAGAATGTCCAGGGAGGCAGGGAGCAGTTGGGGTTCTACTAAGATAATTCTGACAAGTGGTGATGGTGGCTTAGAGTAAGGAGGTCACAGTGAAGGTGGAGAGAAGTGGTTGAATTCTGAATATACTTTGAATGTAGAGGCAATGAATAGGTTGTGGGGTCTTAGAGGAAGGGAAGAGTCAGGGAGGGCCAAGGACTTTGGCGGGAACCTCTAAAGAATGAAGATGTCATTGATACTGCAAAGTGGGGGATGAATGGACTCAAAGGTTTGGGATTATAAGCTTGAAATGCTGATTGGACATCTAAGTGTACAAATGAAGGAGACGTAGGACTGGGTAAGTCTGAAGGTCAGGAGAGAGAGCAAAGCCAGAGCTGTAAATGTGGGAATCATTAATATGTGCATTCTACTTAAAGTGTGGGAACTAATAAAATTAAGTGTGAATAGTGAGGGAAAGAAACCCAAGATTGAAATCTAACGGCAATTTAACATTTGCAAGAAGTGATCAATTGTCAAGCAAGTTGAGAACTAAAAACTTATCATTTTATTTGTCAGGTAGAGGTCATAGTCGCCTGTCACACTGACAAGAACACTTGCCTAGCCTAGGATTTCTGACTGTGAGCTGCAGTCTTTCCAGGGTGCCACGCTGCTGGTCCAGGGCTATCACCTTCTTCCTCCTTCGCTCCCTCCCTCCCTTGCTTCCCATACATTGAGCTGCTTTCCTTGCTCCTGCACCTGGAATGAGTGTGAAGAAGGTCTGCTGCCTGCTCCCCCATGGGGCACAATCTAATGTAGTGCTAATATAAGCATAGTGATCATCACCTCATATTCTGCACAATGAGCAAATGAACCATCTTTGACTAGAATTATGCCAGGGCTCAGAACAGCATTGCATTTAAGGAAACGCATTATGACTTGCATCTCTGAAAGCACGTTAAGGGGTATCTCATTCATACCCCTCAGCAACAGCTCCAGAAAACCCCTCACCTCCTCGGTGTCTCATTTCTTCAAGCTTCTGTGGGGCTGCCACTCTCCCTTTTAATTCTCCTCCACTTTCTGGAGCTCAGCCCCTTTGCATTTTTTCTTCCTCTCCCTGTTCTTTGCACTCCACAATCCTGTGTTTTTTCATCTTTCCCATATTCTGCATTGCAAAAGCCTGAACCTCTGGTTCAGGTTTCATACAGGGTGAGACATGTAAGAAACTGAGCAAAGACAAAATTCTCACAATTATTGTTCCTTTGCATAGATAATTGTCAGTGTCTCCATCAAGCCTGATGAAGAACCTCACCCTGGAATAAGCCTAAATCAGTATCAGGAATGAAATAGCAACTCCACAAGATAGCTGGAAAGCAAAAATTGAGAAGCCCTTTCCCCTGGCATCTCACAAAGAGACTAACCCTCTAGGTGTTATTCTTCTGGTAAGAAGAGCTCTTGAGGACTCCTAATAATAAGAATGGTTAAGTAGCTCTGCCAAAACAGGGCTTTGGTCTTCAGAACAAGAACATCGACGTGCTTGAAGTCTTGCTTACTAGGTTCTGAGCCTTTGTTGACTCCTGTCTTGGCACTGCTCTTGAGTGACTGTAAAATCCCATGTGGCAGCAGAGAGCTCCAGGCACAGAGACAACTCTCCCCAGGTGCATTATGATTCACATCTTAACTGACTCCCACTCACTAGGTAAAAACTATAATCAAAAGCCGACTCAATTAGCTATAAAGTCCTGATGGTGTCTCCTGATTCCGGGGTTACCCCCTGTAGTTTCATATCAAAAGAAGTTCTGAATTTATCCCGAAGCACTAATTTTCCACACACGATTTCAGATTGTAAATATCACTTAATTGTGCCATTACTTTTCCCATTCCTTCCCTTTTCTTTTTAACAATGGAATGCTTTTCAAAAGAAAGATTACTAGTAACTCTGAGATACAAAACAAGTAAGAGCAAATGCACATGCCTCCACAGTTTAATTCCAATTTGGACAAAATGTGTCATTGCTTAAAGAACCTTAGAAAAGAGGAAGAACTCTGAAACCTCTGTTCTCTTCATTGTATGTATGTCGATAAGGGATAGCTTATGACTTGAATTCTATTTTCTACACTTTGTTTTGCACAGTTCTTAAATTATGGAGCAAATGATAAGAAAGACACAAGAGAATTTTCACTTTTGGTCATAGTAGATATGTTGTCAAAAGATACAACAGTCCAAGTCCCAGGTCTGCCATTTACACATGTGGCTTTGGTGATTCACTTGACAACCTGGACCAGGCTCTGTTTATGGATCATCCTAGAGGGTGCACTTGTTCAGCTTTCTGGCTGGAAAGGCCTTGGCCACAGTCTATGCTGTCCCAAATTTTGGGAGTCACACTGCTCTGTTGCCTTGCTTTTTGCTGCTGCTGTGCACTAGAGAGGCTAGTTCACCACATCTATGCCCTAGGAGAAAGGCGGACTCCAAAGGTGGTGATGGAATATAAGGAGAGAAACCTTTGAAATCGGGTTGAAGAGTAAGTAGCAGAACATACTGCCCCCAGATGTGCTCCTTTGGCACAAGGATTATTTTGAGAGACAGCAGATAAAGGAGCAGCTCCAAAAGCATAGTAAAAGTTACCCGTTCATAAGGAAATTTACATTTTAATGAAAATCTCCATTTCTAAGGGTATCTCTCTGTACCAGGAAGAGTAGGGTGGCTCTTAATCACAAGAGAATCTTATCAGTGGAGAAGGTGTTCACTTAAATATGCATAACATACCTTACTCTTGTTTACTGTGCCTTTCCTGGTAAAACCCATAGCTGGCCTTCCCCACACCTTTTTTCTTTTGTCATTCACTGAGGATGGTATTTAAGCCTGAGTTCTAAGCCACCTGTGAGAGTTACTCACTTTTCCCTGGCTATCTCCCATATGTACATGCAGTATACATATCAATAAACTTCTTGTTTTTCTTTTCCTGTTAGTATGTCTTTTGTTACAAGATTACTAGCTAGGAACTTAGAAAGCAGGGTAAGTTGTTTTTACCTCCTATGGTAGGAGGTGGTTTAGTGACAGACTGTGGATAATAAGAGGTTGCCTGGGAGAGATGCTCTGGAGCATCCATACAATTTTAAAGAATAATAAAGAAAAGAGGATTTTTAAAGTACTGCATTGCTTATATTTTGGATCTCTATTAGTTTACTTCAAGAGGCACAGTTTGGAATTACATTTTAATTACTTAGAGTCTTAGAAAGA
Source organism: Manis pentadactyla (assembly GCF_030020395.1). Classification (NCBI taxonomy): domain Eukaryota; kingdom Metazoa; phylum Chordata; class Mammalia; order Pholidota; family Manidae; genus Manis; species Manis pentadactyla. The sequence continues at coordinate 26,170,995 of NC_080024.1, forward strand.
TGTTTCTTTAAATGAGATAGTATCCAAGATTGGATACGATCAAGAATTTATTTCTTATATAGATGAATGAGTGACCATGTGTGGGATTACTTTGTAAACTGTCATTTGAGTCCATACGTTTGTTATAAATAGCATTGTAGTCACACTGCTCCACTTAGCCGAAGTCCTCTACATCCATTTTGACTTTTGGTCTTGCCCCACTTCTTGATATTTTTTCATCCTAGACAAAAGGGAAGAGATAAAGGGAGAAAGAAAGATAGTAAATGTCGATCAAAATAGAAGAGCAAAGTTATGCTGTTTGAAAAGAATATGTAGTGGTAGAACTCCTTCCCTCATCTCCCTTATTTTTAGGTAGCAGTTTCTATTTCTCTCTCAGATCCACTCCCTCATCACAGAATAGTAATACATTTCTTCAAACTTATTTGCATTTGTAAAGTAAATACAAATCAAAAAAAGAAAAAGCAATGGAACTTTCCCTGGCACAAAAAGGGAAAGAGGCTTTCCCACTTTTCTAGAGTGTTTATGTTTGAAAACTTTTTTTTTGCCTTCTTTCTTTGTTCCTTTGCTATATATGCAAATCGTTCAAAAGCTAAAAAGCCTTTTGCTAGCTTTATAATCCAGGAATGTTTTATCAAAGACCTGGGAACCATGTCTTTGAAATGTAAATAGCAAGGACGATAGGACCCCATCTCCCCCTGTTCATGGGAGTAACAGGACTTAGAAGATGACTCCAAATTGTAAATACCTACCTGTCATAGAGATATGAGAACTTTTATAATTCCTTTCGAGAAAGTCAATTAGTGAACACAAATGGCCACTTCAATTTGTATGTGAATTTAAGAAGAGGTACATATACCAGGTGGTGCTGTTAAGTCCTCCTAACCTAATCTTGAAGATTAGATACTGTTTATGTTGGGAAGGGCAGTCTCACGTGCATGGCCTTCTGACTCATACTTGGCCATGTAGGAATTAAGAATGGGCCTTAGGCCTGGGACACTTCCTTACCCAGAGATGAAGAGTCCTCATAGCCTCTGCTGGGTTTAGCACCTTGTGTGGGAATATCTTTCCCTGTTTTAGATTCTGTGTGTGTTCTTTTTTTCTTTTTAAATGTGCATCATATGGCACCTGGCCAATCCTACTGCTATAGATAGTTCCTGACTTATAGTGGTTTGATTTAATGATTTTTTGACTTGAAAAAGTACAAAAGTGGTATGTACTGAGTGGAAACTGTGTTTTGGAATTTGAATATTCCTCTTTTCCTGGGTCAATGTTATGTAGTCTACTCCTCTCTCATGATGCTGCACAGTGGCAGCAAGCCGCAGCATCCAGTCAGCACGTGGTCACGAGGGTAAACCACCAATACACTTACCACCGTGCTGTTTTTCACTTTCAGTACAGTCTTCAATATGTTACATGAGATAGTTAACATTTTATTACAAAACAGGCTCTCTGGTAGATGACTTTGCCCAACTGTAGGCTAAGGTAAGTGTTCTAAGTACCTTTAAGTTAGTCTAGGCTAAGCTATGATATTCAGTAGGTTAGGTGTATTAGATGCATTTTTGACTTACAAAAATTATTAATTTATGATGAGTTTATTGGGACATACCCCATAATATGTTGAAGAAGGTCTGTGTACCTGCCCTGCAGGGAGGGGTTGGGATTCTTTGTTCTTTAGCACAGGAGAATGATACCTGCTACTGAAGCTGTTCTTGCTCTGTCTCTTTTGTCTGTGAGTAAAGCATTCCATCCAGTGCTTGGCTGTGTTAAAGGACAAAATTCAGCTGAGTCAGTATTAAGATCTTTTTGGATTAGTCAGCTGTTTATGAACTGAACAGCATCAGATCTAGCAGGTAGAAGGTTTAAAAATGCTGTACTTGGTGAGAGATTTTTATGGACCAAAGTGAACAGGAATAGAGAAGTTATACTGGGCATTTGCTGATTGGTTAAAGCAGGGTTACTTTCTTCAAGTGGATCAAAGGTAATTCTTGGAACTGGTCAGGTAACTTGGGCTGAGTGGGCAAAGCACTGATTCGTTGGCCTAGGCCTTCATTTTCTGGAAGAGCCAAGCATAGAAACTTAATTAAGTTTTGGTTTGCTGGTGTGGACCTTAGCATGAGCGACTTCATCTTGGGCGTGCTCTGGATATTTATTGGCTGTGTTGTGTTTTCCTTGTGTATATCAAAATGCAGTAGGCAAAAGTGTTTGCACGTCTGCTCTTTGTAATAGTAACAGATGTCAGTTACTTGGCTGTTTAGCCTGAGAACATGTGTAGAAGACGTATTTGACTATATGGAAAAGTAAGATTTCTCTCTGTTTTTGCCAATATTCGAGCAGGTTGCCTGTGATGTGCATTGCATGCTTGTTTAATGCTCATCCAATAATAAAACTGTTTTCTTTCTCTTCTACTTTTGTGGAGAGGTTTCTCTGGATTGGCAACAGATTTTATTTGTAATTTGTTTTTCCAAACATTTTATTTTGTGTCTGGCCATTCTCACTTCATTGCTTGCTTACCTACACATGAGCACACAGGCTCCTAACATTGAGCAAACACTGAACAAAGAGGAGGGTCTGAAAAGTAATTTTCTATGACAAGAGTAAGAGAAAGAGCAGGGGAAATAAATAAAGTGATGCTAGCCAAAACTGTGTTAATGTTCCTAATCTCATTTAAAATGTAAAATAAATTCTCTCTTTAGGTTATTGGTATATATATATATATACACAATCTTAATATTTGTTTCAGGTATATAACACAATGGTTTAAAAGTTACCCATGTTATTAAATCCTTGCCCCTACTAGTACAGTTACTGTCTGTCAACATAGGAAGATGTTATAGAATAATTGGCTATATTGTCCATGTTGTACTACTTTAAAGGGTTTTTTCTAAACCCACGATTATCTAGTTGCATTTAAGCAGCAAGACATAGAACAAAAACAAGAAAGCAAACAAAAATTCCACTACATAGTGGCTTCCTAACCATGTTTTGAGCTCAGTGAGCCTACAGTTTGGACTGCAGAGGGATTATATTCTGCCCTTTCCTGGAGGCCAGCACCTTCCAGGCCCTCAGAGCTTTTCCCTGAATCTGGTGGGAAAGAAGAGGTTCTGTGAAGGTGGCTGAGTCCTTTAGTGCTCAGAATATTCACGTGCTCCTCCACATTCCAGGAGGCCATTGTGTGACTCATTCTCACCAAGGGAATGGGAGTGGAAGTGATTTAATAAAGGAGTATGTGTGCTGCCTTCTTTTGCTCTTTCTCTCCTGTCCAGATGGCTAGATTAGAAAGATTTCAAGATGCAGAGTAGCAAGAAGGGAGCGACCTGGCAAATAATCACTTGGAATAAAATTACTTGAAAGAACCACCCGACCAACATTAGGTTAGGAACCAGCAGTAAAACTTTGTGTTATACCACTGATATTTGTGGTTTAGTGGTTACTTCAATGTAGTAGAGCCTATTCAGATTAATTCAGGCAGGGATTTCTGACATTTCACAAAAGCAAAGAGTAGTAAGGAGCAGGCTTGTCAAAGAAGCAAATGCCAAAAAAGCAAGCTGAGAAATACTTGACTATAATAGTGAGTTTAAACTGGTCCTTTTTCTTGGCAGGAAATGAAAAATGAGCTGAGGAGGGACAATAGGTTCTAGAAGGGAAGCTGTTCCTTGACATGTGTGCAGCCAGGCATCCAGCTCCAGCCCAGATGAGTGGGCTCAAGGCTGCTCTTCCTCCCCAAGAGACCCAAGCAGTCTCTGCAAATGCCCGTGAAGTCGTGGTGGTGTAGGAATCTATTCTTCAATGTAGGGCCCACATCAAGGCAAGATATTTTGTGAGGAGAGATGACTGCAGTGGGATTTACAGAAAATCCACTCCTTTTTCTGCCTTGGGTGATGGAGCTGTGCCCTTCTAAAGGGATACAGATTCTGTCAGGAAAAAAGTACCATGTTATTAACAAATACACTAGTAGTAATTACAATTATTATAATCACCATTACTATAATTAGAGCCGGTTGATAGTCTCCTGAGACTAAGTACTGCTTCTCCATCATTAACATGCATGAAAATCACCTGGGGATCTAGTTAAAGTGCAGATTCTGATTCAGTATATTTGGATTGGGACCCAAATGGATGCCAATAATGTTGAGTCCCTGGGCTGCATAAGGAGTGGCAAAGATAAAAGGATGAGAACTCACCGTGTTTCTTTCCCAACAGAAAACAATAGTGTCAATCTCATTAGTTCCTACAACTAGTAAGAATCTATGATCTCTGCTCATCTTAGATTCTCTGGCAAGGAACTTTGCGGTGAGCATTACTGCTTCACTGAGACCACATGAATGGGATGTGCAGGCTAATTTGTACTACAATCCTGCATGGCAACCAAAGAATAAGTGGACATGTCAGGCCTGCTTTAGAGTCCAAATCAGAAATCACTTGTGATTAATGGTAGAATAATTAAGCTTCTATTATAAATTGTGGAAGCTTAAGTTTGCAAGCCAGCTTTTATCCTGTAATCCTGGAGAGCCCTTGCAGAAGAAATCTGCTCTTCAAAGGTGTTGGACAGCAGTTATAAGGGGCTATTACAAGCTGTGTACACTAGAAAGCAGCAAGCTGGTGATACTTTCTGAATGTCTGGAAATTAGGTCAGTATTTTCAGATGTAATTCTACAGAGCCTGCTACACCAGAAGGCCTGACTGCCAGCTAAGATCTAGTGCTTGATGCTCACTAGCTACTGAGAAATAGCTAGTAATGAAGTCGAAGGTGAATGCAGTACAGTGAAACAGACGCAGATTTAAAAATTGAGTGGCTAATGCTGTCCTTATGCTGATGGATATTATTCATTTGCCTTTTAGTGGCTGTGATAGTCAAATCAAATTTTCTTTTTGAATTACTTATGACTTTATAATTCAAAGCAAGGTTGTCTTGCCAATGGAGTCAGTGAGACTGAGGAAAGACAATGGAATGTTCCTGGGGCAAAAGGGTTTATTGCACAGCTTTGTTCTCCGAGTGATAGGCTGAGCACTAGAATTACATCTTCAACAGTCTGCAGGTCTGTAATTCTCCATCGCCTCTGCCTCCACCCAGAGCACTGGGCAGAGCTCTTCAGATAGGGACTCAGTCAATAACAGCTCATCGTGTATGGGTGTGGAAGCATTAGCCTGGCAGTAGGCCAGTTGCATCATCGAGTAGTTTAAGTTCAGGTGAGGCCATAGGAACTTCAATTTTCCCCACAAGGGTAAAGATCCATTAATTTCCTTTTTGCTGTTTCATACTTCACTCATGATTACAATATACATATTTGCCAAAGAGATAAGTAAATATTGATCTTATTTTAAAGACAGGGGCATTGTCCTAATGTCACATATTTTTATGGTATTTACAAGGATCAAAATTTAAGAGTAAGAGGCTTCCAGCATTGTGCAAAGAATGTAGCATGCTGCTTTTCAGGAAAGAATAAATAGCTTAGGAAAGGAGTAGCAGAGAAGACTAGTCAGTCATGAAAACTGCAGATACATAGCTCTTCAGTAGAGTTTTAAAAAAATCACTTTATGACCTGAAAATGTTTGCATTTACCCTTTTATTCAGTTCTCAGTTGTGCATATGTCTGCTGTGGAAGCTATGAATGGGATGAGGCCAGAGTACTTGTGATACATAGAATTTTAAAGTGGCCCTCAAGATTCCTGTTCTCTGGTGTAAATGCCATGTTTAATACCCATCCCTCTACCCCATGAGTATAAGCAGGTCCTTTGAATAGGATGGGGTTTCACTACCATAATGAGTTTACCCAATATGGCAAAAGTGAAAGGATTTTACAGGTGTAAATAAGGTCCCAACTCAGTTGATTTTGAGTTAATCAGAAGGGAGATCATCCTGGGTGGGCCTGACTTAATCAGGAGAAAGCCTTAGAAGAGTAGACTGGTCCCCTTGTGGAGAGAGAGAGATGCTGTCCCACTGGCAATAAAGAAATACACAACCATGCTGTAAAGTGCCTGTGGGGAGTGACACCCTCTAGGAGATGGGGTTCTGAGTCCTACAGCTAAAAGGACCTGAATTGTACCAATAAACTGATAACACAATGCAGTTCCACTCCACTAAAGGATTTATATCTGAAACAGAGTGATACAGATACAGACTGGTTGACAACAAAGAAACTGGACATAAATTTGCCCTTCTAGTATTGTGGATGACTCCCTGACATAGAATTAATACCTTCTGTACAAGGGAAACTTCTGTATTCATTGACAGATATCCAACAAGAGTACCTTGGAGACTAAACACAAGAGTGCTGGGGGTGGGAGACACAAAAATATTCTTCCAGGTGGTGTGGGCTTGCCCTGGGAGTGAACATGTAAAGTAAAATTGCTGCTTAGACTATGAATCTTGAGCCAAGTATTAATTGAAAAAAGAATTCCTGGTGTTAAAAATAGAGACAATATGCTGGGATGTAGGTGTGTATAAAAGTGGTCCCAAATCACTGATGACTACTGTCTACCAGCAGAATCAAATCCTCCCTGGAGGAAAATTTCCCTAATGCATATAAAAACAAAAGATCACTAAACAACAAAGAAGGTAATATGTCATGTATGGTAATCTGTAGAAAGTAACAGAATTTAAGACCTACAAATGTTGGAAAATTTTGAATGAAGTTTCTAGATCAATTAATATTATTATATCAGTATCAATTTCTGCATTTTAATAATTACACTATGGTTATAGAAGATGTTAATATTTGGAGAATCTTGATGGAGGGTAAACAGAATTTTTTATGCTATTTTTACAACTTTTTATGACTGAAATTTTTACAAAATTAAAGTGAAGAACATTAAAAAATATGAAAACCAAAATGTCATGCTATGGATGTAAATCATCAGAGACATTGTATTTTTACATCAGTCTGCAAATTAAACCCTTACAGTTCTGTGAGGGAGTGAATTAGAAGCATTCTGCAAGCTATGTGTTACCCCACAGCTTTAGGCAACATTATATCAAAGCATCATTGACTAATAATTCAGCAATAAGATTCAAATATTAATTCCTCCTTATACCATTTAAAAATTCTTTCTCTAAGTCTTTTCTCTGATTTTTAAATTATTTAAAACTCTTCATAGATAAGAATAAACTCTTCTGATTGTCCAAAAATTTTTAAAATATTATAAAATTGAAAGCCCATTTCATTACGCTGAAAGGGCTTCACTACACCACATTGATAGGTCACAGAAATGTTACTGACCTTTTAGATAATGAGACAACACTGTGGTAGGCAGATGAGATAGTTTTCTGATGAAACCAAATGACTTCTCAATATAGGATGGTCTCCTCAGCAGCATTCCTGATTAAGAGAGTTTTCAAAGATTAATAACACATTTGGAAAGAAAGGTAGGTGGTATGTGTAGTGTACATACAAAAGGAGGTAAGAATTTTCATTCTCTTAAGAATGACATCTTCAGGCTTCTTCACAGACTGTACTTCTCAAACCCTGTTTGGTTTGGTTTGGTTTTGGTGGAGCCCAGGGGGTGGGTGGTGCTGGGGAAATGTCCCAAACTATAGATGAAGCATATCTAACATAGAGACTCAGATTTCTCACAGTATGGTTGGGTATCTGGTGTTGCTATAGTAGCAGCTGGTAGGCAACACCTACCATCTGGCACAATTAATTTACAGTTAAGCTTCTAAGTTGATGTCCATAATTCAGAACAAGTGAGAGGCTGCACACACTGAGACCCTCAAATGGGTAAAGTATTAGAGGAAACATGACTTGGGTTGTGTTCTCTAATAGGGAAAAGAACTACCATATCTATGTGTCCATTCAGGTTGGGATGTCTTTGACTCCCCGGGAACATGATGCACGTCTTTCCTTTGGTTATATGAGTGTGTTGATTGCTTTTGTGGAAGACACACCCTAAAAGTGTCCCTCTATAATCTCCTCCACTTGAGTATGGGTGGATCCTGTGACTTGCTTCAACCATTAGAACATGGCAAAAGCAATGGGATGTCACCCTGGATTGGGTTACATTATGTAAGACTTCCTCTTAGCAGACTGGGTAGAGACTCCTCTGGCTGGCTTTGAATAAGTAAGCTGCCATGCTCCGAGGGTTTGTGGAAAGGGCTGAGACCGGCTACTGGCCAACAGTCACCAGTAAGACAGGGACCTCAGTCCTATAGCTGCAAAGAGACGAATTCAGCTAACCACCTGAGAAGGCTGGAAGTGGATGTTTTCAATAGACCTCCGGATGAGAATACAGCCACAGCTAAGGGGTTCAGGAAGTGAGACCCTGCAACAGAACTCAGCCTACATTACCCAGACTCCCGACCGAAGGAAACCATGAGATACTAAATGTGTGCTGTTGTTGAGTCATTAAGTTTGTGGTAGTTTTTTACATATCAACAGAAAATGAACCTATCCCCTGTCCAGATCCTTATATTACCATGAAATACTTGACCTTACTTTTAATTGACAGTCAGTGATTTGTCATTCACAAGAGGCGTAGAGTAGTTCCTGGTTGTTGTTGTTATTTTTTTCTTCTTTTTGGTTTTGTTTTGTTTTATTGTTGCTGACAGGGTTGGTAGATGTTACATTGTAAATTTAAACTTAATCCATTATACATAAACAATGGTACATTCCCCAGCACTAAAAATCATATATTTAAGGAATGATTGGTGACATGTGAAAATGCCTGTGCCTATAAGTAGTGCTGCTAATCAAATACCCGAGAGGTTTCCCGCATGTCTCGAACTCCTCCCAGGGACTATTCTGTGCCAGTTACACACCAACAGGAATGATATGCTCATTTCCAGATTGAGGCAGTGACGGCCTTTGTATGACACCAGTTCTTTCTTTCCCTGTGAGGAGAGCTGCTGTGGACACATGTGCTAGATGCCACAGATAAAGATGGTGAAGCTCCTTCAGCCTCTGTCCTGCAGACATTTTTGAAGAGGAGCCCCAGCTCAGCTAGCATGATGGAGAAATAAACACTTGTCAGAAATCACTGGGATTTGGGGGCTGTTTGCACACCAGAATCTAGTCTATCATTCATTTAAATGCTACTATATTAAGCTTCACACACAGTATAAAACATTGTTTTAACCAGCAAAGAACTGAAATAAAGAAAAAGAGGATGCTATGTATAATAAAAGACTAATAGTTGTCATTTCTGAATGGTGAGCTGGATGGTGAGAAGATTACAAGCAATTGCTAATTTGTCATATGACTCAGTTTTACTAAATGTCTTTGGCAAACACACTACACATGTATCTTTAAAAAAAAGGTTATTTTTTACGTGGTATTACCAATGAGATACTTTAATGTTTACTTAAAGTTTTCTTCTTATATCCAAATGTCCCTAAGTACTAAATTGTACCAACCAGTAAAATAACATGCCACCTTATACCATAATATAAAGGAACAATTTGATATTACTATGTCAAACTATCTGTCTATTTTTGAGGCACTCAGAAATAAAAATAAAGACTTAGGTTTCATTGGAAGGGAATAATGGGCAAAGAGTAGGGTGTGGTAATTCTGTCTTATGGGAGCAAAATTGTAAGCCAATGCTTTTTTTTTTGTCTTGTGCATGACTCAGAAATACCAAATGCTAATGAAACCTAAAAAAATAATATAGCAACTAATTACATGTCTAATTTTCTGACAATTTTCAAAATTCTGAAGTCTTCAGATTTCACAACAGATGGGTAAAGTCTGAAAAGCATTTTTTAAAGTATTTAAAATTGGCTTTTCCACCTGCTTCCCCCTCCCACCGAGCATGGCTCAGGCTGCAGGGCGCTTGCTCTGAGCTCCAGGCTCCTACTAAGCAAGCGCCGGAGTCATTTCCCTCCAGCTGCGATCGTATCATCTACCGGGGCCTCATAAGCTATGAGAAGATGTTCTTCGACATCTCCACAATTAGGGAGATCACGGAAGGGCTGCACCTAGACAGAGGGTAACACTGATGACTCGCTCATTGGTGGAAATGCCTCCCCTGAAGAGGCGACAGGTCCCGGAAGCACAGTAATCCCTGGGTGATACTGTCATGAAACGTCGCTTGCGAGAAAGCAGCTTCACAGAAGAAGCCTACAAGAAGCACATCAAAAGTTACATGAAATCAGTCAAAGGTGGACTTAAAGAACAGAGACCAGAAAGAGTAAAACCTTTTATGACGGGGGTTGCGGAACAAATCAGACACATCCTTGCTAATTTCAAAACTACCAGTTTTTTATTGGTGAAAACATGAATCCAGATGGCATGGCTGCTCTGCTGAACTGCCGTGAGGATGGTGTGTCCCCGTGAATGATTGTCTTTAAGGATGGTTTAGAAATAGAAAAGCATTAACAAATTCGACTGCTTGGATGTGTCACCTGCGGTGGTAGCTGGCTGCTGCTTTTCATCCACACTGCACCAGAGCTTAGACAAATGGGACTGATGTCCTCTTGAGCTCTTCATTTATTTTGACCTTGATTTATTTGGAGAAAAGGCATTGTTTTAAAGAAAAAAACATGTCATGTACTTCGTCTAAAAATAAAATACATTTAAACTCATTTGAGAGAATGCCTCTTAGTTTAATACATATTTAAACCCATTCTGTGTAGTGTTTCTGGAGAGGCTGGGGCCTGGTTGCAGACCACTACTAGGAAGCGTGAGACCGTCTTCAGATAACTTCTACAGTGAAAACCACTCCTGGGACTGAAATGTCAAAACCAAGAACCAAAAGTCTTAATTGTGAGTGAAGCAAAGAGAAAGACCATGCTCACAGTGCCAGCATCTGACGTGGGTTCCTTGCACATTTATACATGCCTTATACATGACCTACAGATGGAAATAGTTAACTCTGGAAGAGATTACCAAAAGAACGAAGAGACTAATACAGTTGAAAGTAAAAAAAAAAAAAAAACCAAAACATTTATTTAAATTGCTAAATCTGGCTTATTCTAGGCACAGTTAACATTGCCTATTTAAATTCTCTGCAGCTAAAGGGACTTGACTACAGAGAAAAGGAGCCAAGGATAGGGAGCCACAGAGCCGGGCCTCAGGTGGCCTCTCACCTATCAGACTTTCACATTTAATTAGTAACTTTCACATTTAATTAGTAGATGTTTTTGCCATTTCATGACAACAATCTCTGTTCTTATTTTAAAATTGGAGAAATCCTATGTAATACAATATAAAACTTTTATAAAAGATAGATTATCTAATAGAATACCCTATTTCCCACCCCGAGATAATGATAATGGCATAGATGAATCTGAGTCTTCCTGAGACTTTGTTCACTGAATAAACCAAATGAGTTTTATCTTGAACCTGTACTTTGGGATCTGTTATCCTTTCTGAATACACACACACACACACACACACACACACACACATTCAAACACTCACACATACATTTTATGGATGAGAATTGAGAATTTGAGAGCAGCAGAAAGGTGTTTTTGACCTTCATTGTTATTTTATAAGAAGTTAACAAGAAACTGTATTTATAGACAACTGTGCTGGATTGAACCATATATATAATGAATGATTCAGGTTACTGGGGAGGTCTTGCTGCTTCTCTGCTTCAGTTTTGGTTAACATTCCAGTTCTAGGAAGATTTCTACTCTGCTCGGAATAAGTTCTGATTTATGAAACAACCCGTGAATTGTCACAAATCGCAGCACATTCTCTGATTCCACAGGCACAGTGAACGTGCCAAGTTAGTAAGGAATCCAGTGCCGAGCTGGTGTTGCCTCATAACCTTCTCTGCCTAACCAATTTGGTTGAAAGGAAAAAGTATTTCCGTGGCATTTCTTACAGAGTAAAGAAATCAAGCACTCTTGCATCACTATGGCCCTTTGTGCAACACTAACGTGAAGGAAAAATCCTGACTTTCTACGTAAGCATATGACTACCTGAGGTTCTTCCTGGGAAGGATTCTGAGTGTGTTTTCTATGCTTTCTGATTGAGTGCTGCCTCTAATAGATAACTACCCGTATAAAAGACAGAGTTTACCCATCCCCTCCTTTCTCTTCAACCTGGGATTCTGACTTATCTGTCCTTTATGTGTTACCAATAAAAGAACCAAGCTACTTTCCTAACTGTTCAGTTTTTCCTAGAGAATACCCAATGTTGAACAGAGGGTCTGGTTGTAGAAATAAATGAAAACAGCAGAACTCAAAATAATGTTTTACTTATATGCTGTATAAATTTTTAATTCATGATACCCACTGGCAGCTGCAAAGACACCAGTGATGGGAATTCTCACACAGTGGGCTGCTCTCCTCAGTCCAATATTCCAATAGTTTAAATCCAGTGGAGAATGTGGTACAAGCTATTTTCACTAATCAGTTACTGCTTTTATTTTGTTGTTAAAAATAGGATCAATATAAAGACACCATCCTATTAAATTAAAGTTTCTTAAAAACCTTGATTTCAGCTGAGGTAGACAAAAAAGCCATTTCAAGAGCTAGTTAAATATTCTTACCTACAGGGCCAGAGCACATGCTTTAAGTGCTTTTTGGTTTTTCAGTGAGGAAATGCCTTTCTTTTTCCCCAAATACCTTATTCCTTCTCTTTTGATTTGCATTGATTGCATTTACATTGTTCACCCACAAATAGACTCGTGGTCTCAGGAGATTCTGTCCATATCAGTGTTCTATGACCTGGAGATAGACAGAGAGAGAAAGGGAGACAGGAGGCTTTAACACTACCGAGGGGGCTGTGGGAAGTTGGGCCACTGTGCTCGTAGTGTACGAAAACCACAATATATAGAATCACAAGTGTTAGGCTTCTAAGCACAAATTTGTTCTTTGACTGAGTGCCTGAGATACTTTTTTCAGTGGATGTTTCCATTCAGGGGCAGATTCAGGGGTTATGAACTCTGAGGGCCGTGTATCCCTTTCATGGAAATCCTGCTACACATGGTGAAGGGAGGCAGGATTGTGTGGATAGCTGCCTGACACAGAGATTCTTCAAATCCAGCTGCACCTACACTCACCTGGGACCTGTGCATATGAAATCAAAACCTCAGAGTGCATAGCAAATTCTAGTATCTTTTCCATGGGTTTCAGGTAATTCTAGTGTCAGGCAGGATGGGGAAGCCTTTGCAAGGAGAACCACAAGGTCAAGAGCACTATGAGCTTGGAGTCACATGGCCTGACTCCAGGGCTCAGTGGGGCCGGGCAGAGGAGCCCGCAGAACCCTGGAGCAGACAGGCAGCCAGCTTTCCAATTTCTGCAGCAGAGACAGGCAGTACCAGAAGCAGGTCCAGCAAGGCTTTGCGATGTTGTAAGACATGCCTTTGCCATGGCCGGCCAAGCTTCGGACGTCAGCAAGTACCAGGAGTAGCGCCCCCGGTGAGATGGGTCACATAGCATCCCGGATGGCAGAACCCTCTGTTGCAGACCTGGCTGGGCAGATGCCCATGAGGGAGGAAAAAAAGGGGCAAATGTCACATCATACCAAAAAATGACTTAAGGAAGAGCTAGAGGGCTTGAAATAATGAGCAGGAACAAGACACATAAATGCTGTTTATTATCACTAATACGAATCGCATTTTCCTCAGGCTGAAGGGGTCTATAGATACATGGGGTATAATATACTCAAATACCAGTTCTAAAGCAGTAAACAAACTTTGCTCAGTGCCTGGTCAGGCAGAAAACAGAAGTTATCCAATGGAGTAGGGTTTGGCAGGCACAATACATTTGTGTTAACCCAGTTTTCTCTCTTAAAAAAAAATGTGTTTGCAGACTTGGGAAATATCTGTGCAGACATAGGAAGCTGCATACTGTAGTGATTAAAAATATGCGGTCTGAAGTTAAATTATCTAGGTCTGAATTCTGGCTCTGCAACTAATTAACAATGTAACCTTGGTACTTTAGCTTACTCATCACTGAACTGTGGAAATTAAATGAGATAATACAGTTAGGTGTTCATTTAGTACCTGGTACATAGTACATTTTCAATAAGTGATTGTTTTTTTTCCTTATGGTTTAATATAATTCAGTGAACAAAACTGATTTAGAATCTTAAGTGATATTAGGATTTAGCTTGTTCTGCCTGGGCTTGTCATATTTCCAAAGTATACAATATGAAATAGAGATGATAAACTTGAGTTATTTTTTAGTGGTTATGGTAATAAAATGTGCATCTTTAACTTACCATGATGTAATTTCAACTAACATTAAAGTGCTTTCCAAACAATGCCAGAACTTTATACCAGTATGATTTCATTTCTTTCTCTTCCTGTCCTCTATGTTCTTGTTGTCATATATTTTATTTTTACCAGTAATGAGCTTTACAATATATTGTTATTATATGTTTTAAATCAAACAATAGCCTTTTAAATATATATGTATATTCTGAATATGTACATAAGATATATATTATATATGTAACATATATAAATATAGTAAATGTCAAATATTAAATATATATTAAATGTAAATATATAAGCATATATTTATATCCAGCCATGTGGGGCAACATGGATGACCCTAGAGGACATTATGCTAAGTGAAATAGGTTAGTCACAGAACAAAAATGATTTCTCTTATATGAGGTCCCTAACACAGGCCAACTCAGAAGCAGAGAACAGAATGTTAACGGGCTGGCAGTAGAGGGAAATGGGTAGTTGTTGTTTAATTAGCATTGTTTCAGTTATGAAAGTTGAAATAATTCTAGGGATCTGCTGTATAACATTGTACTGTAGTCAATAACTCTGTATTATTCACTTAAAATTTGGTAAGGGTAGATCTCATGTTAAGTGTTATTACCATAAAAAAAGAAAAAAAAAACAAAGGGACGCAAGGAAACTTTTGGAGGTGATAGATATGTCTATTACCTTGACTATGGAGAAAGCCTTCAAGACCGTATATTAATGTCTAAACTAATCAAATTATATATAGCTTTTGTATTATCAATTACATATTATTATGCATGTATTTTTGTATATCAATTGTACTTCATAAAGCAATTTTAAAACTTTCATTTCCTTATTGTTTGTTGCAAGTACATAGAATTATAATTAATTTTTAAAGATCCTAAAATTAGGATCTAATTTTCTAAGATTGCTTAATTTACTTATTAGTTATGTTACCTTATAAACTTGCTAGAATTTTCTGTATAAACAATTATGAAATCTGTCTGACAATTTAATTTTCCTTTCCAATCTTAGTGACTTTTTTCTCTTTATTACGTTATTATACTAGTAAGGAACTCCAGTGACATAATAAATTAAAATAATGAAATGGTATCCTTGTCTTGTTCCTGGTCTTAGGTAAAAAAGTCTGAATAATTTAGCACTGAGTGTGATGTTACGTGTAGGCTTTATTTTAAGGATATTCTTAACTGTTTAATGAAGACTAAAAATGCCATAGTATGAACGCTTGACAAATATGAAGATGATTTTCAGATATTTTGGCAAGAAGGACAAACTCTTATAACTTACTGTTAGATAATGCCATATTTCTTGTGAGGAGAAACCTTTTTTGAACAATATTGCTGTGATGAGAAGCTTTGTTGTGGCCTCTGGAGAAAGCTC
Source organism: Manis pentadactyla (assembly GCF_030020395.1). Taxonomy (NCBI): domain Eukaryota; kingdom Metazoa; phylum Chordata; class Mammalia; order Pholidota; family Manidae; genus Manis; species Manis pentadactyla. The sequence continues at coordinate 26,186,490 of NC_080024.1, forward strand.
CAACATAATTATTACATTCTTGCTCTTCATTTCCTCTCCCATATTATTATTCCATTGTCAAATAAATGTTGAGTCAGTAATAGTTTGTCATTTATATATTAATATGGTACTTAAGACAGAGAGAATCCTAAACAAATGGAAAACATGGTTACTATCTTCAAGGTGATCAAAATCAGATTGGGGTTCAAACTCTTGTTTGAATCCCCATTCAAGCAAATTTATGTGGTAATTTGCTTCATAATACTTCATTTGGATTGTGTGATATAAGTGCTTAAGTGTTTTAACTTTATTATGTAACTTTGTCTTATATAGTATATAGTACACTGGTTGCATTTGGAAGACTTTAATTAGAAATTCTTAGTCTAATTGTGTTTTCGTATGTTCCTTAAATATTATAGTATTCTAATCCTATTTACTAATTAGCATAAGGAATATTAGGAATAATAACATTTCATTGGTGAATGAATGAAGTTAAGATACATAATTGTCTAAAACAGTGGTATAATCATCACCTTCCATGATCTAAGTACAAGAATCCATTAAGCCTAACTGCCTAGCAGCTCACAACATGTGAGGTCAGCCACAAAGACACCTATATCATATACTTCTTTTTAAGCAAATTTTAATAAAAACCAAACTATGGACCTGAATGAATTGTATATATTTTTGCTTTTAGTACAAGTATACTAAGATCCATTAAGAGAAATGGAAGAAGTCAAAGTGTTAGATGTGGAAAATTTTGAGGTATTAGTGGCAATAAGATGAGAGTAAGAGAGACAGAGAAAAGTCATAAGATCATCATCTTGAGCAATAGCATTTTTTGATTCCTTACTATATAGAGAATATTGGCAGAGAGATAAAAGATCAAAAATAGAATCCATGTCTTTCAGGGGTGATAGTAACAGAAATATAACGAGAAGACAATGAGGACATCTAAGATGAGAAATTAGTGTGATAACTCTTAGTTGAAAATTAAACAGCATTTTCCTTTCCTTTTCTTCATCTAACCAAAGGAAGTTTCATTTCTGCATAAAAGAGATGACATTAGGAAACTTACTTCAAATGGAGGTATTAATAAGTACAAGGACTGATCGAAATGACTACAAATGGGATAGCTCCAGAAGGATCCCTTCTACCTCAAATCACTATTGTCTGTTTCGAGAGCTGTCTAGCTTTTAGTCCTTTTATTTCTGACCAGTATTTCTTGAACCCAAAGGTGCACTCAACATCCAAATATTATTTTAATATCAACGAGTAGAAGCCAGAGAAAAACTGGCTGTCACCCAACTGCTTTATCTACTTCCAAGAAATCATTCTTTCAGGAAAGAACAAGCAAGATATTTTAAAATTAAAAACTGGGATAAAGAATTATTCTTTTCACTTTGGGTTGAATGAGCTGTGACCTTTATAGTGTATTATCTAAAGATCTGGGGTCATAATTCACATATTGTTATTCTTAAGAGTACATCCCTCTGGCTATATTTCCTAGCTTTTTAATGAAGACTAAAAATGCCCTTTCTTTCTGTTGTTCCCTATACAAAGACATATTTCAGTTGCTGAAGGCCTGAAATCTTACCAGTTTAGTCCTTACCATTTCAATCAGTCCTTGTACTTATTAATACCTCAATTTTTCCCAGTTTAAACTTGTCTAAGTCAACTAGAACTTTAAATATATATGTATCAAATGAAATAAGATTAAGGTAATAATCTACAAGAGAGCGTATCTGTAACGTGATTCCTAGATTAGTCCAGGATACCTCATGGGGGACAAATTTAAAATATCTTCTGATATCTCTGGTACAATAAGATAAATATTTCTTGAATATTAATCACATACCCATTTCTCTTCTATATAATTTAGTAATAGGAAATGAGGGATAACGATCGCATGTGCAACCTCCAGCACTTTTGAACCTGTTGGAATTTATTCTCTTGTATTGCTCATAAATAGAGTACTTGCTTCTGTAGTCCAACAGTACCCAAGTCTTCCAGGATTCTGGGGTCTCCCTTTCCTTTAATGGCCAAATAAAGTACTTCATACTTCATGTCATCTAAAAGCAGAAAGCACAAACCCCTTGTCTATGTTTTTCAAGATTCTAAAGATGGCATTTACCTTTGCCTGGTGGTTTCCCTGGAGCAGAGGCCTGGGGGTTGGGGGGAGATCAAAGCCCCAGCCCCCCTCTGTTGCTGCCTTGCTTTTCTGTTCTTACCTCAGCTATGGATTCCTGTCTGCCAGGTCCAACCTAGGCTGCTGTCCCGCTTTGTCTGGTTCTTTAAGTGGCCTCTTCACCTTCATGACTTGTAGTACCGCTAACATAAGGCTACTGTGTAACAATCTTTTGCTGAAGGTTTGTAGATAAGGCAAGGACTTAAGCAAAGAGAAGAAAAAAAAAAAAGTATCAAATATCCTGTATTTTGCCATTCAGTTCCTTCCCAGAAAATTAATTTCCTCTTTAAAGCCCTGGCTAGTAGCCCATTACTGGGATGCCTGTATTTTCTCTCTCTTCTCACTCTCTCAACTCTCCTCACATATTTTCTTATTCACATCCCACAGCAACTAAAAACCCCCTTCTTGAGCCCCCATGAATCAAATTACAAGTCTTTTCTACTTTATTGAAATCAAGCAATTTAACTCTCTTTTTAAAATTCATTCTTTCAAGCCCCTATTTGTGCTGGCTTTTCACTCTTAAACAAAATGGCCATTACTAGGTCTTTCCTAACTAAAAGCAGTACTTACTGAAATGAGGAAATCAGTTTGAAGATTGATTCCATTTTTAATGGTACCATTTGTTTTAACTCCTGTATTTACACAATCGTAAATTACAAGCAGTTTATATATATGCTGTTTAGTAAATTCTTATGAGAACACTGTAGACAAAATAATTATAACACTTCACTAGAAAATGTACACAGGCACTCTACATTTATTCATAGCCCCTTTTCGTGATTATTGTGTAGGAGCTAAAATCCAAGAACTACATTTCTCAACTCCTTTGTCAAAACAGTGAACGAGCTGGATACACAAGATGTGGAAGGTGGAAGGGAAGTAGCAGTAACTTTTCCTCCGCCATCGGTAGCTTGCAGACATGGACTCTATGTGAAAACACCACTCCCATTTCCCGGTTAGTTACTGGTTTGGGGGTTGTAGAGAAGTGGTTTCCTAGAGCTTTCTGACATCTGGATACCCATTCCAGCTTCCTAATCTGTGGCTTGCCTCTTCTTTGAGTATTCCTTTAAAGTTTAGTGATTTCCCAGCCCTTCCAACAAGTGTATAAGCATCAAATTTCTATATTCAGACCTGTATGAGTTATTTCTTCACAAATGCTTCTTAGAAATCCACTCCAATATTAATGATACTAAAATAAAAAAAAAGCTATAGAGAAGGGGAAAGATGACAAAAAAGAAAAAGAAATCCACTCCAAAGTTTCGGGGCTTAAAACAACCACCACCTATGTTTATGCACCTGCACTTTGTCTAGGGTTGGCCGACTTAAGCTGTGTGTGACTAAGCAGTGTGGTTCTGCTTCAAACTGTCTATCCAGCTGGGGGTGGCTTGGACAACTCCTTCCCACGTGTGTGTAATCTTTGGTTTCTGTGGAAGAGGCAGCTACCAAGCTGGTGGGGAAGTCTTCTTATGGCAGTGACAGAAGTACCAGGGGCCAAACCGAAATATGCAAGGGCTCTTAAACCCTTGGTTCAGAACTGGTACCTTGTTAACTTTGCATACCGCTGGACAGTGCACCGTCCATGGCCAAGCTCAAAGCCAGGGGCTGGTTGGGCATGCTTTGTGGAGAAATTATGCCAATGGTGTTCAACACAGGTCTTCAAATAATTGAAAAGACCCATGAGACTGCAGAATACATTCATGTAAGGCTTTAATAATGGTGAGGGGTATGGTATAGTAGGAGAAAGAATGCACAGGCAGGTTAGAGAGGACCAACAGGATAAGCTTGATTTTGGTTCATAAACCATGTTGATTTCAAAGAAGCCAGTCTCATCTGAGGAAGAAAGAATTTGTATATGCCATTGGTCATACTGCTAAAGCCAAGCTGCATGATCAAGCTGAATAAGAAAAACTCAGCTAGCATAACCAAAACCAGGTGTAAATCGCAGTTTGTGTATTTTCTATACAAAATACTGACAAGTTCATACAGGCTTCCCTCTGGTATGTTTTGCATGCTAGCACAAAGATACACTAATGATTTTTTTTTGTGCATTTTATTCAGGTTTGGTTAAGGGGGAGTACAATGACTCTAGGAGTCCCTGGAGAAAAGCATGAGGTCAGAGCATACACTGCTAATGATGTCACAGCAAAAGTGGGGAGAATTGGAGCCAATCATCTGTCTCCTATAAGTCCAGTTATGCTTCTTTGCAGTGGACCCTAAGAGACACTGGCCTAGTGTTTAAATTCAGACCTGGAAGATAAAGTTAACCTAGTTAATAAGCAGTACACCTGGAATTTGGCGTAACATCTTCTGAGTGTAAAAACAGTGCCCTTTTCATGCTAAGTATTTGAATTGGTATGTAGCTAAAACGTAGTATGATCAAGAATCAATACAAATTGCTAAGTAAGACTGAAATGGGTGGTTTTCATTGGCATTCTGCTGACTTTCCTTTTGGTAGCTTTATAGCCACGTCTCTAGTTCTCATTTTTTTTTCTCTCTCTCTCTCATACACACATCTGAGAGCCCTTTTTAGTATTGCGGATTCTAAAATATCTAGTCAACTATCCCATAAGATCTGTGCCTTTTCAAACTTTAACATATATATAAATTACCTGGGTATCAGGTTAAAATACAGACTTTGATTCAGAAAGTCCGGAGTGGGCCTGAGCTTCTGCATTTCTAATATACTTCCAGGTATTGTGATGCTTCTGTTTCGATGGCCTACTCATTAGGGATCAATGCACTAGAATAACAGTTCCCTTCTTCCCTGATCTCTTCCCCCTACTTCAGAACTTTCACTTTCTGTATCACATTCCTTCCAGGTTTTTTTTGAGGTGACAATAAAATGTTACCAATGTTTCTCTTATGAGAAATGGAAAAAGTGTTTTTCTTATACATAAAAAAATTTTTTTTTAGGCCTTAAATCTTGTTCAAACATACCCAGGAAAACTGTCAAGGACTAGGTAAGACTCTAAATGTTATTCAGCTGTAGCATCTCTGGATTTGGTTAGCCCCAGATGCAGACAAGGCTTATCTGAACTACACTGCCTGACTCTCTGCTCTTCATCCATAGCCGCCTAATCTATCTCCTCCTCTGAACATCAAGGACTGGTCTTTCTCTTAATCAATGTGGAAGACTGAAAAAAAAAGAGAAAAATCCCACAAAGTCTTCTCTCTTGCTTCCATGCCCTTACTAAGCTGTTCCATCAATTGAATGTCGTCTATTTCTTGACTCCATGAATTTGAAATGCTATAACTTGCTTTAGACACTAGAAGGTAGAAACACAAATTGTGTGAGTTCTGAGTGGATGGCAAGAGACTCTTTATGCTTCTTCTTGCTCTACTGGGATCCTGAGCTCTTTGTGAACAAGCCTGTGCTAGCCATTTGGATGATGGGAGATGCCTGATCCACCCAGAAACCAGCCAAGCCCCAGAAGCAGAGCCATCTAGCTGATTGGCATCTGACACAGACTCAGGAATGAACCCAGTGAGATCATCAGAACACACTCTGCTAACCCATAGAACCGAATTAAAGAAATGGTTGAACAGTCACCCTCACTCATCTTGTACCCCATTCAGGTTTACTAACAGGAGTAATCACTTCTTCTTTTGAGCCTGAGTTATTGCTCCATTCTGACAGATTAGGATCTTTCATTGTTCTCTGCATGTTCCAAGCAGGAGTCTTTAAAGCTGAGTCCAAGGGTTGGATAAAGCCAAACTATCAGACCTTACCTGCCAGGGGCCTAGATCTATTTACATTTCCTGGCCCTGACTCCTGGTAATTATTGTCATTCTGTCAGGGTAGGTCCTCTTCTTTCTTGCCAGAATTTATAAATATCAGTCACTTGATCATTCTATCACCATGAACATTAGATTATATTCTTGTGAATATCCAGTTCAGAATTCCTCATTAGTTCCCCATTATCCGAGGAACAAAGTCCAAGCTCCTCACCATTGCTTACTAAAACCTTCTAAGGTTTGACTTCTATATGTATATATCCCTCTGGTTTCACACCTCACCGTGACCCTTCATTCCACCATCCTCCCATAGTGAAATGCCTGTGTTTCTATGATTGCCTCAGCTGGGTCCTGCTTGTCCACATTAGTTAATGCCATCTCTTCCTGGAATGTCTATTTCCCTTTTTTTACCTGGCCAGCCTCTACTCACTATTTATGATCATTTCCCAGACTGTTTAGATGCCCCCAAAGCACCTCATTCATAATTCTCGCAGAGGAAATATTATCACACCTTGCAATAATATTCTTCTTGTTAGTATGTGTGCTTAGAGAATGAACTATTTAAGGCAGTGAAATGCTCTTTTATATCCTTATTCCCAGTGCCTAGCACAACAATTGACATTTATTTTTTTCAACAAATATTTGTCGAAAAAATACAATGTGTGGACACAATGTGTCCACTTCTGGTCTAAGTCCATGAAATACACAATGAATAAGATATTCAAGGAAGTCCCAAAAAGTGAGATAGGCCATAAACAGATATTTAGAATATCAGTTAAAAAAGTCAGTGAGAGCTGCTATGGGATTATGGAAGTAAAGATGGGGCTGACTTCCCTAGCTCTGAGGAGGATCAGGAAGAGTGGCAGACAGAAGGGGGAGCTTAAATTAATACTGTACTTGTGAGTTGAATGAACAATTGAATGAATTACCTGGAAGGATGAATGGATGAAAATGCAATTTTATCTTATTGAATGAATTTTTTCCCATGAACCACTGAAAATTACAGGCTTCAAAAATAAGAAGTTCAGTTCATTGGACTCTGAAAGCCATTTTCTTTAGTGACTTTCCAACAGAGATGGTGCTGGCTCATAATGACAAGATTCGAAAGCTTGCCTCTTACAAGCTAATTTGAATTACTATGACTTAATAAGGGTATTTGTGGATTTCTTTATATCAGTGGAGGCTCCAGTAGACTAGGTAGATATCTGTGCCAAAGAAAAGAATCTAAAGGCTACAAAACACATTATTAAATACTTGTACGGAAGACGTTAGCAATGTATTTTAAGCACGCCCTTGGAGACAGGCATTCCATATACTTATTAACATTTCTGTCAAATATTAAAATGTAATACTTGATAAGGTGCAAATCCTCCAGACCTGTATGTTCTGAACTCTCATCTAGCTAGCTAGTTTTCCCCTCTGAACTTCAAGTTCTCAATTATTTGTATTCTACCATGATATATATAGTTGGTTCTAAAATTCAGTGTCTCTAATAGAGTGGTTGTATTACTTTTCTATTGCTACATGACAAATTGCTACAAACCAGTGGTTTAAAACAGCATATTTTTGTTAACATTGCACAAAGTGTTAAAATATCTCAAGTCCTGTATGTCAGCCTCTAGATGGGTTTGGGTGGGTTCTCTCCTTAGTGTCTTATAATGACAAAATCAAGATGTTGGCCAAACTGCATTCTCATGTAGAGGATCTGAAGAATAATTCATTTCTGGGCTCATTCAGGTTGTTGACAGAATCTAATTTCTTGAGGCTTTAGGATGGAGGTTCCTGTTTTTATGAACAGTTGGCCAGGGGGTGCTCTCAGATCCTAGAGATAGATCTGAGGCCCTTTTGATCTTTAAAGCCAGCAAAAGATGCAACACATCCTTCTGGTGCTTCCATTCTTTCTGACTTCTGCAACCAATTGGAGAAAACTCTCTGCTTTTAAGGGACTCAAGCGATTAGGTTAGGCTCAGTGGCTTAACCTACCTTTGACTTAAGGTCAACTGTGCCACATGATAAAATCGCATGTTCTCCATACACACAAGGAAAGGAAGTTATTCAAAGGCAAGGGTGATTTGGGGGTCACTTTAGAATTCTGCTTACCAAAGTGGGGGTGGAGTGAGGTCATTGGCAAACTCTGCTTCCACTTAGAGGAATGCTGCAACCAGTCTGTGTCCTCAGAATTTTTCACATTTTAAAGAGGGGAAAACCTCAGTTCAGGCTGTGGCTGTGTGTATCTCCCCTGTGAGTTTCCTTTACTTTTACACAGAACACGTCACTTCTGACACTGGTCACCAAATGTACAGAGGTTTTTCCCCACACCAACAAGTAATTCTCAGACACCAGCAGGGGATCCAAGAGTTCAACTCAGCTCTGACACTGTGTACCTGGAGGCAGCGTCAGATTCCGCAGTCCCTCACGACTGCCCGCTGCACCCCGCAGGTGTCAGCTGCAAGCCGTGGTTGTCACCCAGGCTTCTGATCAACCTGCTAGAGCTCGGAGGTTCCAAAGACCCCTCCTCAGGTTTGATTAATTGACTAGAGTGGCTCATGGAAGATCAGAGAAACGTTTACTTTTACTGGTTTATTATAAGAGGATGTGATCAATGATAAAGGATACAGTTGAACATCTGGATGGAAGAGAAAAAATGGGCAAAAGTATATGGGACAGGGTAGGAGCTTTCATGCCCTCTCCAGGTCACCCACTCCCCTGGCACTTTCATGTGGTCACCAGCCAGAAAGCTCTCCAAACCCTGTCCTTCTGGGTTTTATGAAGGCTTCATTGCATAGTCATGATTAATTAAATCACTGGCCATTGGCAACTGACTCACCTTCCAGCCTCTCTTCCTTCCCAAGGAGGTCTGGAGGGAGACGGAAAGTTCTAAGCCTCTAGTCTGATGGTTAGTTCCCTGGCAATCAGCCCAGGTTCTTAAGTGCAGTTCCAAAATTACATAATAGGCATAACAAAATATATTTTTTATTGTTCTCCTTGCTTAAGAAATTCCAAGGGTTTTAGAAGCTCTGTGCCAGGAACTGGGGGGCAGAGACCCATGTATGGTTTTTATTATCTCACATACCTAAAAGGGCCACCTAATGAATTCAACATATGAGAGAGATTAATTTCTCAGAGAGGAATGTTTCTGTAGAGGTAGTTCCATTTCTGATACAGGGCTTGATTTTCTGCTATACCACGTAAAGCAGAGTCTTGCTAGGCACCAAGTACTAGGATGGAGATGAGAGAATCTGTACTTTGTTCTCACATCTATTAAAAATCAAGTAAGATCTTGTGTAAGCCACATATATGTTCTGTCCTCTATTTATTCAGAAAGTAGATTTTCTTGGCATTATCAAGAGGCCAAAGGGTCAAATTTAAGAATCAATTTGGAGGGTAGGAAATAAAAGAAAGTGATTACATTTACAATAACTTGGAAGAACTCTCTTCCTATTGCACAGCCAGAGCCCTTGAAATCTATTCTTTCCCATAGCATAAAAGTGGCTTATGTGAAACTGTTAGGTAGAAAGACAGACATGAGCAGCAGGGGGGAGGAGAAGATAACTTTCAAAGAAAGAAACTGCCCAAACTCTGCCCTGGTAGGGGGTCTCAGTGAAGACAACAAAGGCTTTGCAGGGTGGTAACCTCTTTCCTATCCAGACCAGGCCAAACTGGTTCCAACCAGTCCCAATCAAGTGCAATGAACAAAACTAAGAACCACCCAAACCATACTGCTTCATATTCTCATTAAAATAAAATTGTTGTTTTGCTCCCTGATTGCTCCCCCAACCCCACTACATCCCTAAGGGCTTTTCTGTGTGTATTCTGGGAAAAGACATGGGTGCCAAGAGTAATGGGTGTAGAAATAGAGCTGCCAATCAAATGACCTCACCCTGTCAATCAAAGGAAGTACCCTCCAGCTAGGTGATGATCAGTAGAACCTTCCCTAAAGCTTTGGGGACTTTGTTTAGCTTAACTCTGGCTCACCCCTCCCTTGCAGTGTAATCAAGTAAACCTGCCTTTGTCTACCTTGACTCTGGCCCACTTCCTAGGAGCTTACACTCTGCTTTGTTACTGTGTTTCTGCCTTTCAGTTCTTTGTTGTGGTGGGGACAAGAACCAAGAAGAAAAAACTCAACCTGTAGCTAAACTTCAAATTAATTTTTCTTCTTTTTTTTAGGTAGATTCTCCCCTTCCCTTTCAACTCCTCCTTTCATGCTATCCCTTCCACTAGCCACTTCTCCATTACATTACCTTTATAAAGCATTAAAATTCAGTACATTACTCCTCTTTACCACCCACCAATATACAGATGCATTTTCATGGGGAATTATTAAAGACCAAAAAAGCTTTCAAAACCAAGGAAATCATCTCATGGCAGACTGTCATTCTGATAGGGAGAGAGGAGATTTTAATTACTGATTTGTTGTGTCAGTGTTAATATTTTTACCAAGTATGGAGGGCAGGCTATCTTCACATATCAACTCAAATCACGGGGGGAGGGGGCCGGAAACATTCACACATAACATCTTCATAATCTCATTTCATTTTTTGATTAAAAGTGGTGTTCCCAGCTTAATCACCATCTTACTCAAAAGTCTTGGTGCAGAATACATTTTTTGTTATTTCCATACAATGATTCCAAGTCAAATAGGAAATGTGTTTTCATGAACAGTAGTTAAAAGAATGTGTCAAAGACTATAATGGCATTTCCAAAAGCCCTTCTGAAGAACAGCAGCCTATTGAAGTCATTATTTAACCACCCAGAAGGGCTACTTTGAAAAGTCACATATTTTTAGTTAACTTATTTAAACATGGAGACATACAATATACAAATCAAGGAATTCCATGATGTGAACTTTTGTCATTTTTCTAATGTCGTGCATAAAATCTTGATGCCTGACCACATAATAAATGAAAAACACAACACAAATCTCTTACTCTCTGAAGATTGACTTACGGCCTTCGGAAAACTCAGTGGGGAGCCCTGCACCTGTTTCTGACCATTCCTTTCCTCTATCAGTGTGAGCTGTTCAAGGAAGGGACTCCAGACTCTTCTTGACTCTGACTTAAATCTTTAAAAGGTAGAGAAAATTTTGTCCATTTTCTTGCATTATTTTAAGTAAGGCCACTTATATTTTCCAATGTAAAGATTTCTTTAAAAAATGTGATTCATACTGGTCTTTCAATCTTTTCAAAATTGATACTGAAAAAATTCAAAATCTAGTTGCTGTGACATGATCACACACATGCAATGAAAACTCACATGCAAATATGCTAGAGTTAGTATGTTTAAAGAAATAATTGTATCAATTAGGAGGCATTGGAAATTTACAGAAAACTCAGTCTAAATTATCTTAAGAAAGAAAAAGTGAAATGTACTGGCTTATGTAACTCAGCAGTCCAAGGACAGGTATTACTTTAGCCAAGTCGTTATCCAGGATTTAATCATTATTACTAGCTCCAGTTTCATTCTTTGTCTCAATTTCTTGACTCTGTTCAGACAGAGCAAAGATTTTCTTAGAAGCTGACTCTGAGACATGGTTAAAGGTGCAAAGATAGTATTAGGGGAAGTGACTGTGTGAATGCAAATAGGGAGGAAGCTGGGAGTGCCAGGAGAGCCCTCAGACCTCATACAGTGAAGGAGAGAGAGACAGAGACAGAGACAGAGAATGGGCGGACGTGTCTAGACATCTGTGTAGTACAAGGAAGGCTTAGGAAAGCCTTCTGGGAGTCCCTGAACTAAAGTCAACAAGCAAAGGAGTTCTCGCTCTCCTAGAAGCTCACTCACTGATGGGAAACAGCCCTTGGTAGGCAAGACCTCGGCACGAGTCCAGTAATGAATTTCAAAGTGCAGCACCTGAGGCTCTCTGTCAATCATGTTCCTTCGGCTGGAGATCTGTAGGTACATTATAATGGCTGCCATGGGCAAGTTTTCTCATCAGAGTCCCAAGCCAGCTGTCAGTAGTGATGTGTATCCTTATTTATGTTCACTGGGAAAGTCCACATCCCCCAAAATTCAAAATTCAGGGAATAATCTCTTTAACCATGATTGGCTGGACCTGGCCATGTGCTCACTCATCTCCTACTCACTGTGGCTGGGCTTTGGATACAATTAGTAGCTTAAGCCCAAGGGGGCCTCCCTTGGAAATGAAAGAGATATTAGTCCTTCCCTATATCTGTTAGGTTGTTTTTGACTGCATATGAGAGAAACTCCAACACAAATTAACTTGAACAATGAAGACATAGAATAGAAAGAGAAAGTGGATTCCAGGCATGGTTCAAATGGACTATCTCTTTACATTTTTCCAGGTGCTACCTATATTACCAGATTAACTTCCCATGAAGTTTCAAAATGTCTATCAGCAGCAACTGAGGCAAATGCCCCCTTCATTCATACCGAACATGAGGAAGAGAAAACTCCACTATCCACGGAATGAAAGACAATCACCTTAGCCTACTTGGCCCTACTTGCTCATTGTATAACTATTCCTGAACAAATAAGTGCTAACAGGAAAATTCCATGTTCAGTTTGGTTTATGCTGGAAAAGAAGATCGGATAACTATGATTGGATTGGACAGTCAGGCTGTAACCTTGAGCTGATGTTATCAGTTTCCTACCATTTGGGCAATGTGATGGTTATTTTTCTGTATCAATTTGGTTACATCATGGCACACAGTTGTTTGGTCAAACATCAGTCTAGGTGTTGTTGTAAAGATAGTTTTTATGTGTGATTTACATTAATAGACTTTGAGTAAAGCAGATTGCCATATATAAAGTGGATGGGCCTCATCCAATCAGCTAAAGGCCTTAAGAGCAAAGACTGAGGTTTCCCAAAAAAGGAATTCTGCCTCAAGACTGCAGAATAGAAATCCTGCCCGAGGTTCCAGCCTGCTGGCCTGCCTTTCAGATTTCATACTCAAGACTGCATCAACCCTTATCTGAATTTCCAGCTCATCTGCTTGCCCGACAGTTTCAGACTTGCCAAACCTTACAATGGCATGAGCCAACTCTTTAAAATAACTCTTTCTTTCTCTTTCTCTTTCTCTGTACAAATCTCTGTTGGTTCTGTTTCTCGGGAGAACCCGGATTAAAAAAGATCACATGGGGGAGAACTGAATACCAGAACAGAATGTGAGTTCTGTGAGAAGCAAAAAGGAGGGAATGGATGTGGGGCTGCCAACAGTAACATTTACTATACTACTAGTAATCCCACAACCAGGAAACTGAGAGAGGAAGGTGGAATGGCTAGTGGGAAGGCCTGTGACAAAGAGTCCTGTAACAGTGTGGGTTTTTCACATCAGATTTGGTTGATAACATTAATAAAACTTCACCTTAGTAAATTCTGATAACTATAGACTAGTCACTCCTGAAAAAAACCCTGTAGATTTCAATTTCAAAATATTTGTAAAGGAAATCACTAGCTTGCTGAGTTTTGATTTGAGTCTTAGGACATGCAAAAACTGTATTTGACACATCATTTGTGAGAAAAGAAGAGAGAAAATGTAAAATTTAACTAAGACTTGAACAATTAGATCAACTACACACATAATAAACAGTATAGGTTATATTTCTTAAATTACTGTACTTTTGCCATTATTATCAGATTTTATGATGGTTTCATTTTCTCGCAATTGACCATCTTTTTAGTCTTGGCTCCTAAGATAGAGTGAGCACAAACGCATCAGGCAAAAAGCACACTGCCTGCATTGAAGGTGCACCTTTCCAGCACCCTCCCATCCCCCACTTCTTCCCCTTGATCTTGGTGATTCTTATGACGGGTTATTGGAACAGAATTCGACAGTCCCTGAAGAAATGAAGTAATATCTTTTCAAAATAAGCCCTGAGTAATCACCAGCTCCTCTGTGTTCAGTCATACATTTTGTCCTAAAAGAGGTGATTTCTTTCTGCTGAGTGCCTAGTCACTTTTTCAGTGTTTATTCACTGATTCTTAAAAATGAGATTTCCATTTCACTCCAGCACTTGTTCCACATCACATCATACCGACTGGCAATAGTGGCTGTAGTTAAAAGACTAAATAACCCAGAATTTTATTTCTCATATCAGACCAGGTCTCATTTCAAATGCTCACTGTCCTTTCCCTGCAGAGCCCCTTAGGTTTTTTTCCTTCCCTTTCTTCCCCTGATTAGTCCATCATTTTTCTGGAAAAAGAAAAGAATAGGACTAGCAAACATGACATTTTAAAAGTGTATGCTAAATCCTGAGGTTACTGTATTATGAGAATATTTCCTTGACTGTGAAATAATTTCCCAGTGTTAAAATAGAAACGTATTGGGTAAAATCCTATCGGTCTGTCATGAAGCCCTATCAGAGTTTAAGGAACCAAGTATTTCTGCTCTAAGCTATTTATTTCTTACTGTGTCAGCCAGTGATGGCAGTTCAGGGAAAACCAACTAGAGTAGGTTAATTTTTAGTTTTCAGGTATCCTATTAAACTCAGTTATTGATTTCAAGTACTTTCATTCTAAGGAAAGAAAAAAATTAAGCCAACATTTATTGGGCACTTACTCTGTGCCAGACACTCTGCCAGGTGTCTTAATTCTCTCAATGTCCCCATTTTACTCTTCAGGAAACAGGTTCAAAGAGGTTAAGCAATCCATCCAAGTTCAAACCAGTTGGTTTCCTACAGCCAGCTGAAATGAATTTTCCAATGCCTTTAAATGTGTTTCATCACAAATCCCCAAGTTAATAGGGCAGTCATTTTCAGGGAAATGGGAAGGTCATTTGCAATTATTTTTGAACACCCAGTTTTCAGCAGATGCATGCTGGGCAGTTTCATACACAGGATCTTACAGTTCTCATTATCTAGATGAGGAAACTAAGAGTTTGAGAAATCAGACAATAAGCCCAAGATCACATGGGTGTGAGAAGAGGAGCAAAGAATTAACACCAGATACTTCTGACCCCCACTTCACCCTGCGGGGCAAAAACTGCCCCTTTGGGTCCTGAGAAAGTGGTTTAGAAAATGCTCAGTGCTCAAATGTTCAAATGCTTTATATTCGTAAATCCAATACACTTGTTTAAATTTTGTATTTTTCCCATATATAGTTAAGTAATCCTGCTGGAAGAATCCATTTTGCTTTCTGCATACTCCTTCTCCTTCTTTTATATGATGTCAATATCAAGGCATTTCCATTGTAAAATAGCAATTATAACAGAATTAATGAGGGTTTCCTGGTGTTATGCCATCCTGAATTCCTTAGCATTACTATGTAAATGACATGTATATAAGAATGTCTTTAAAACCTCTAAGTATGTTTGTATTGGGAGTCATTTTTTTAGCAAGATCTGAAAGTTATGTGAATATATCTCCATATTAATAAACACTATTAAGGTGGAAAATTTTAAATATACTAACAATTACCTTTCAGCATATTTCAGCTTAACAAATATGTATTGGATATCTATGTGTTTTAGTATTGGTCTATGTTGGAGATGTTTATAGGAACAAAGCAGTGCCTGCCCAGCTGCTTTTAAGGTGACAGATGGATAAATAGACGTTTCCCACTTGCTGGAGTAAAGAGATGAGATGGAGGAGGGCACAGAAAGATGGGTATGGATGGATGGGTGACTTCCCTGGAGCAGGTGACCCAGATTCCCAACTCACAGATTTCCTCCTCTGTCTGTCCTCTGTGTGGCCATTAGCACTTAGCAAAGGACATGAACATGATAAATTTTACTTCCCTGAAACATTATTTCCATGCCTGTGTAGTTTTTGGATAACTTGCTAACTTAAAGGGGTGAATAATGTGGTTTTTAATGTGCTTCACTTTGACCATTAGAAGAAGATGGATTTCTAACATTACCTTGGAATGAATTACCAGAACCATTAGCAGAACAAACCAGTGTTCATCCTATGTGTGATATGCATCCTACGTTACATCTGAGCTAGAGATTTCTGATTTGGTCCTGTAAGCCTGCTTTCAGAGTACTGCTTGTGGAGGATCAATCATTTCAATTTATCTTATTCCTTCTGTTCAGCAAAATAGGCTACTCAGGTCTTAAATGAAAGCAAACACTTTATGAAACTAATAGTGTTCTTTAACTCTTATAAACTCAATTCAGTAGGAGGAGAGGATATAAGGAATCTAATAGGCCAAAATTTGGGGAAGCTTATCTTAAAACAGGATTTTAAATGATCTCCATTCCTTTGTTGGATGTGCCCAGGTTCTCTAATAAACATGCTAATGGTGGATAGGAAAGCAAAGTTTTTAATGAAGTCACAAAAAGGGGATGCTTAATCATCTGAAAAGATACCCAACCTCTTTCATAATAAGAGAGATACAAAATAAAACAACACTTCTGTGCTTTTTACCTTTAAGAAGGGAAAAATCCAAAATTTCAATAATATACTCTATGGCAGAGAAGAATTAGACATTTCCATATATTGCTATTGGGATTACAAATTGGTAAAATACCAGCAGAGGAGAATTTGGTAGTTCTGTGGAGAATTTGGTGGTTCATTATTGCTGGGTAACAAACTATACCAAAACTTAGTAGCTTAAAACAACAAACATTTATTCAGGTTACAGTTCTGCGGGTTGGATATTTAGGCTGCACTTAGCTGAGCAGGTGTTCTAATCGTGGCTTAGCTCTCATGCATCTGTTGTCAGGTGAGGATCGGCTTTACTGATCATGACTAGGACATCTGTCATGTCTGGGGCATTGACTGAGAAAAGCAGTTGACTTGGCTCTCCACTATGTGGCCTTACATCCTTCTTTCAACTTGACTGACCTCTACTATTCACCTAGATGAAGCAATGATCCTGACAGTGGTGAGCACAGGTGTTTCAAGGCCTGGGATCAGAGTTGCACATGCTCACTTTCACCCCATTCTTTTGACCAAAGCAAGTCAAAACCTAGTTCTGATTCAGTAAGTGGACCATTCAATAAACAGACCATTTGTTGCTGGAGGAGTTGCAAAGTTTCAAGGCAAAGGGTGTGTAAATATAGGTAGGAGAAGAGTGGAGGTCATTTTACCAAAAAATCTACATCTAGTAAAATGACAATTTCTTTTGACAGAGAAATTCCAAGTCTAGGCATCTACTCCACAGAAAACATATGAAAAAGTCAAATGTGTAAAATTATCCATTGGGGCACTATTTATTGTCTTCTAACAAGACAGAAAACAACCCAGCAGTCCATCCACAATTGATTAGTTCAATAAGATACAGTGCATCCACACAATGACATATGGAGCAAGGGTGTGTGTGAAACAAAAGTGCTTAGGAGTTGAAAATTGTTGAAGCTGGGTCTTAGTTCATTGTGCTTTTCTCTCTACTTGCATACATGTATCACATTTTTCATAATAAAAAGGAAAAAAATGGACCTGATTCCTTTTGTCATGACCAAATATACACTAAGAAATACAGTGAAATGGAAAATGAACCCCATTACCTAGTTGTTTGTTGTCAGAGGGTAATGCCATGTCTCCGAGAGGCAAGCTATTTATATCTCAAGTGCAATAAACAATTTAGCTGAGTTCAAAAAATTTTCATCAGAATTCCAGTTTTCTTGGCAGAGGGAGAGTTCCTTCAATTAGCAAGTCTGAGAGCATCTCCCTAGAGGTACAACTATTACAGGGTGAAAATAATTGCATGTTCAGAGTAAACCTTCTCCAATTTTATAGTCTGCATCTTGTTAAATAAACTACTTGAACTGAGTTTTAGAAACCAGAAGCTGATGTAAAAAAATATATAGTTTTGTTTCTCAACATAATTTTTTTGTTTGCTTTTGTTATAACAGCACTTACTAAAACATAAATAAACTGCTACTGTTTATTAAGACCCCCATGCATCTGAAAGTTCAGGTTTATCCTGAACATGTTCATAAATTGCCAGTAGATTTCCTCAAATAACCCTGATTCTCATATCTCAAGGTTTATAAAGAATTGCTCTTATTCAACTATTTGACAAATATCTCCAACCACATAGATTATTGGGAAATATCAGAAGTGTCATATTTTTAAGGGGAAAAATCTGAGTCCCATTATGTTGGGACTGAGAAGCAGGATTCTGCCGTCATCCAGATTTGGGGTGGGAATTTAGTCTGAGGACCAGGCGAAGGCTTATACATATGTTAGGTCAGTCAGTAGGGCAGGAAGCATTTTGAATTCGCAGTTTTGTCAAGTTATTCTTCTGGTCTCACAATGCTGAAAATTATAACAGTTCCAGGGATCTTTAATGGAACTCTACATCATCTGACTTGATTTGCTAGGTGAATGAGTATAATGAGCAGATAGCAAGAAGTCTGCACATTCAAGTGACACTGAGCTTTCTTAACCATTAGCAATGGTTTTCTTGATTCATTATGCTATTGAAATTTTTAATGCTTACCAGATTGTACAGCTTCTTCTCCATGTTTATTTTAAACTGATTTGCCATTAATTAGTTTTTTCCATCAATTTATTTTCACTGGCTCACCAGGAGTTTCCCATATCTGTTTGTAAGCTTCCCCTTCTTCCATGGTTTATCCCACATTCTCCTTGGACTCCTCTGACCTGCTGATGGGTTAGCTATCAAACTCATGCCATGGGCTTCTCCAGTATAGGGTCATGTTTGACCTTCGGTAGGGTTGGGATGAATTTACTCCAATTGAGTGGGTTTCATCTTGTACCCTGTTCATGGTCTTTTGTCAAAACCAGAAATGTGTATTTCAGGTTAACATAAAATCAGATGTCTAAACATTATAGTCCTCTAAATGTTAAAAATTTGTTCACTAATGCATTTAGAAGCAGTACAGAGCAGTTAATGGCATGACTTCTAGAACCAGACTTACAAGTTGCAAATCCCAGTGCTGATACTTTATTAGCCTATCTTATTTACCTTACTATCCCTATATTACAGGGTTTTGAACATTAAATGAATTGATATATGTAAAGAACTTGGAACATTTCTATATAATAATAAGCACTAATAATAAGCATATGTGAATATTATAATTATTATTGATATAGGGTGAATATAATATGTTACATTGCTACGTCTATCATTGAATATCTCTCAGGAAACCTTCAGATAATTCATTAGATCCTCAGCTAATTCCTCACCTATGAAGACAGTTAATTGCCCCTCTGTTCTTTGCACATGTATACACAAAAAACCTGGTTACTCTATGACTTCAACTAGTTCTTCTGTAAGAGTGGCTTATAAATCAATGAGGGCCTGTTCTATGTTAGCCAATGGCTTCCAAATACCTATTGGTGTCCCAGCTACAGGTCCTGCACTTATCCAAACATTTATACTAAATTTAGAGATTTTGTTGTTGGCAATATGGCACAGTAAATGTTATGAAGAATTCCTGCTACATAATGACAAAAAAAATGCTCAATAGAAAATATTTTTAAACTGCCATGTAAAATGAACTGATGAGCTTGCAAGAAATCATCTGAGTGCTAGATAAAGCCCACATACTTAGAATAACTTTACCTCACCCCTGATGGGGATGAAGAGTGCTACCAAGCATTCAAGGAAGAAATTATTTTAATTTTACATAATCTCTTCCAGATAACATGAAAGAGGAAACACTCTCTCACTTACTTACTAGCCTGCAAGACCTTGACATCAAAACTTGACAAATAAGAATGAGAAAGGAATGCTAGAAGTCAATGTCAGTGAAGAATAAAGACACAAAGGCCCTAAATAAACAATGGAGAGCTGGAGCTACCACTGAATGGAGAAGATCATATGCCATCATGATGTGGGGTTTATTCTGGGAATGGAAAGTGGATTTAATATTGTATAAACAGTTAATGCAGTTTCCCTAGCAACAGATGAATGAAGTAAACCACCAGATTCATTTTACTAGATGCAAAAAAGCAGTTAATAAAACTAATATCCATTCATGATAAGTGAATGGATAAACTCTTGATAAACTCTTAAACTAAAAGTAGAAAGGAAACTTGTTGATTAAGAGCATCTACCAAAAAAAAAGGCATTTCAACTGTGAAACATTGAAACTTTCTCTTTGAAATCAAGAACAAGACAAAGGAAGTCAAATACCTCCACTCCTCTTTTATTGAGTATTGAGTGGGTGATCTCGGCCATACATTAAGGTCAAAGAAAAAGTGTAAGGATTAAAAAGGATGGGACAAAACTACCATTATATTTGCAGAAAACGTGATTTTGTACATAAAACAAAAAATCCTAAAGAATCTGAATATAAAATATTGGAATCAAGAAGAGAGATTACAAAGCAATTAGATACAAAATCCACTATGAAATTTTGTTGCACATGATATCAGCTACAAAGTGCTAGCAAATATATTTTTTAAAAGATAACATTTAAAATGGTACCAAAAATAAATATAAAGACAGATGTGCAAAGTCAATAAAATTCAGAATAAACTGAATACTGTGATAATATAACCACAAAGTTGCTCAAGTGATTGTATATTAATGATACCTAAATAAATAAATAAATAAACAAACCTTTATTTTTTAAAAAAGTGATAATAAAAAGACAAACTATCAAAAGAAGATGTGGTAATATATACAATGGAATATTATTCAGCCATAAAAGGAAAACAAGTTCTACCATTTGCAACAACATGGATGGAGCTAGAGGGTATTATGCTCAGTGAACTAAGCCGGGCAGAGAAAAACAAGTACCAAATGATTTCACCCATTTGTGGAATATAACAAAGCAAAACCGAAGGAACAAAACAGCAGCAGACTCACTGACCCCAAGAAGGGTCTAGTGGTTACCAAAGGGAAGGGGTTGGGGAGGATGGGTGGTGAGGGAGGAAGAAGGGGATTAAGGGGCATTATAATTAGTACTCACAATATAGGTAGGTCATGGGAAAGGCAGTATAGCACGGAGAAGACAAGTTAGGACTCTGTAGCATCTTACTATGTGATGGACAGTGACTGCAACGGGGTGGGGGTGTCGATAATATGGGTGAATGCTGAAACCACAATGTTGCTCATGTGAAACCTTCATAAGATTGTATGTCAATGATACCTTAATTTAAAAAAAGGACAAACAGAAAAACAGGCAAAAACTTGAGCAAATTCTTCACAAAAGGGGAAATCCAAATGGCTAATAAACATTGGAAAGATCATGCAACTTTATTAATGATTAGAGAAATGCAAATTAAAATCATCCAGCATTTCTATAAAAATTTAAAATTCTGACACCACCATGTTTTGAAGACATGCAGCAAAGGGACCTCTCACATGGTGCTGGTAGCAGCAGCTTGGAACAACACAAAGTAGAAGGGTTTACCTTCTTTAGAAAAGTCTAGAAAATGAATAATCTATGACCCAGTAATTTCAATTTCAGAGAAAACTTTGTGCACCAAGAAAAAAACATAGAAATGTTTATAATAGTCCCCGATGAAAACAATACATTGATCTATTGCTGATACATCAGATAAATAGTTGATGCTGCTTTCATATAGCAAAATACCACATGGTAATGGAAATAAAGCTATATATAGCTGTACATTAACATAGATTAATCTCATAAACAAAATGTTGCCCAGACTAGCAAATTACAAAGGAAAGCATGTCAGAATTCATTTATAAACAAGTTTCAAAATAAGACAAAATTAAACTATATTACTTAGTGATGCAATAGTAATGCTTAGGAACTATCAACAAAAGCAAAACATTTATTATAATAAAAGTCAGGAAAGTGGCTACCTTTACAAGATAAAACAGGATGTGATCTAGGACAGGTGGTTGGGATAACTTATAAAATATTAGTGATGGTCTCTTCCTTAACCAAGGTGATGATAGCAGGAAATTTCATTAGTGATTATTTCATGTTTGTCTGTCTATATCCATCTATCGTGTATCTAGTTTATCTATCTATCTGTCTATCATCTATCTATCTATCATCTATCTATCTATCTATCTATCTATCTATCATCATCATCATCTTCTATCTATCTATATCTATCATTTATCTATATCTATCAATCATCTAATCTATATATCTCCAGGATATATTTCACAATTGAGAAAAGTTTAAAAAAATTCCAATGACTGAATTGCTTGTGTGCCGATCGGCTCATTAGGAAAACTCCTTGGAATGTCAGCTTATTTACCAGCCTCTTCTGAGGTATATTGCATATCAGTTGATACCCTATCTGGATGACTAAATCTTTCTGATGAAAAGGTTTGTTTAAAGAGATGTAATACAGTATTTGAAAAGCTAATCTTGAAAGGTGAGGTTTATGCATAAATGCTAATTATTATTTTGCTTTGAAAATAATTACACTGGTCTGCCATTATTCTTTTCTCATTAAAATAAAGGCAAATTGGAAAATATACATTTCTCATTTAAAACAATTATTTATTAATAAAATATTCTTTCATATATCTTGGTTACTTTTTCCAGATATTTGAAGATAAAACATGTTGTTTTTGTTTGTTTTGTTTTCTAGCTTTACTGTCAGCATTTAGTTAGACGAATGTGAGCAGTAAACAAACCATCTCCAACGGCTGTCATGAGCTCCCTTAATCACAGGAAAATCTCTGAAACACTTGATTTGAATTCTCTCAAGTATGAAAGCAACAAATTCAGTCTCAAAAACTTCTAGTGAGTGAGTCAGTTTTTTTAAAACTGAAAAACTCTATTTTCAGAAAAATTCAGAAAAGCAGAGTTTCAATTGGTCCATGGAGGATAATACTTTTTTGTTTTTCCTAAGCATTTATCTTAAGCTGGCCAACATAGATACTGGTTATTGGATCACTCCTGTAAGCTGTGTAGAGAGCTGCTTGAATGAAATGTAAAAATTTAGCTTCCTCCACATTACATTCAAGAGTTCGGTGGTGCGTGTAACATCTCCTAGCTATGATCTTCCATAATTTCAGGACTCAACTCTTCAACTGGAAATTAAGTGAAAATCCCATTCTTTATTTGTCAAGCAAAATTTATTTCTAAGACTTCATTTTAAGTATAAATGCATTGTGAAGGAAACCTGACAAATCTGAGGAAGGTTTGGTGTAGATTTTTATGTATCTACATATGACACATTTTCAGTGACTGGTTGTGGACCACCAGACCCCAGGGTATTAAAAAAAAAATGCAAGTGGAATTACAAAGTGTATCCTCAGCTTGCAGGTACCTCCCAATGGAAAGGATAAGGCACAGACCTTGCAAACTACAAAATGAATATGGTGGTGGGCGCAGGACCCCAAGACAGCAGGACTTTTTAGAAGAATTGGCTAGAGAACCCTATGGAGGGTTCTCTGGCCCAAAGCCATGTAGGGCTTTATACTGTTTGATGTGAAATTTTGACATTGCATCTGGTTTTGTATGTCACTGTTTATATTTTCCCAACACAAACAGCTTTTGAGTCACCAGAGAAAGCTACAGTGAATGAGTAAAATCTACAGTCTTTTTTTTTTCCATTCAGGGAACAAAATCTACATTGTTGGCTAAAAGCAAGGTTTTTCATTTTAACTTAAAAGTTCTATCACCTGTTAATGCAAATGGTGATGCAACACAGAGGATATATTTGTTGGTTATGAGTGTAAGAAAGATTTGGTGAGCATGGAGTGGGTCCCATTAATGCAGCAACTATCATTAAATTTGTAATTAAAAATCACACATGTCAAATACTAGAGAAGAAATCAATTTGTTAGGGAGAAGATAGCTCTGACTCAGAAGCTGTCACCTTGTGATCAGTGGGACCCTAAAAGTGAGAGCAAAACCAAGGTGACTTGGGATGCATCTTACGAGTTCTTTACACTGGATTCATATTACAAAGACGATACTATTAATATTAAGACCCTGTGACTATTGTTAAAACTACATATAGTTTTGACCCTTGAAAAATGCAGGTTTGAACTGTACATGTTCAATTATACATGGGTATTTTTCAGTAAATATAGGAAAATTTTTTAGAAATTTGCTAACTTTTGAAAAAATATCTTCTTTTCTCTTAGTTTGTTGTAAGAATACGGGATGTAATATATATATGTGATGTAAAAAATGTGTCAATGAACTGTTTATGTTATCAGCAAGGCTTTCTGGTCCACAGCAGGTTATTCATAGTTAGGTTTTTGGAGTCAAAAGTTATACATGTGTTTTGGGTGGCGTAGGGGTTTTGGTGCCCCTTACCACCTACACAGTTGCTCAAGGGTCAACTGTAAACACAACAATTATGGTTGAAATCATTCTCACTCTCACTGTCATATTTCAGATTCATACTTTAGATAAATATACTGAGATTAGAAATTCTGAGCTAAATCCAGAATTGAGAAAAGTTATGTTTTTTTCTTAATTTTATTGACATTTAGTTTGTGTACTATGAAGTGCACAAAATATAAGTGTACTATTTGATGGATTTCTGGCAAATGCATACACACATCTAAAACAACAGTTAAGCTGTAGAACATTACCACCACCTTTTTCAA
This sequence comes from Manis pentadactyla, assembly GCF_030020395.1. Lineage (NCBI taxonomy): Eukaryota > Metazoa > Chordata > Mammalia > Pholidota > Manidae > Manis > Manis pentadactyla. The sequence continues at coordinate 26,210,768 of NC_080024.1, forward strand.
GTCAATCTCTCCTTCATCCTGCCCTTGGGAATCATTTTTCTGATTTCCGTCAGCATAGGTCAGGTTTACCAATTCTAAAATGTCATATAAATGAAATCATATGTCATGCATTATTTTGTGTCTGGCTTCTTTTTGTTTGTTTGTTTGTTTGTTTTTGTTATTTATTTATATATATTTTTTGGTATTAATATGCACTTACATGAACAACATTGTGGTTGCTATACTGCCTTCCCCGTCGTGTCTGGCTTCTTCTGCTGTACATAATATTTAGAGAGTCATTCATGTTGTGTATTTTAGTGATTCAATCCTTTTTATTGCCTAGAAATATTTTAGCAATATATGTGGCATATATGAATATGGCATAATTTATTAATTTTCCTGGCATTAGACATTTTCATTCTAGGTTGCTTCAGTTTTTAGCCATTGTGAATACAGTGGTGGTGTGACGTTGTTAAATTAACATTTGTTAAATAAAGGCTCAGGGTATCACATGGCGAGCCAGGGTTCAATAAAAAACTACAAGGGAAAGTGAAATAGTGGTTAATTACTCAGAGGTACCAGAGTAATGTGCCCGGTGGGGGGGGTACATAGGGATGTCAAGGTAGGGTGCAGGTAGAGAGAGCATGGCAGGACCTGATGGACGTGCCTTTGTTAGGGTCCAAGGGATGGAGTGCTTTAGGGTTCCCAGGCTAAGGCTGGATTTGTCAACTTAAACCAGAAAGAGTGGGGATTTGATAAGCTTCACAGGAGCAGTGAGGAGCTGTTGTTTTATCTAAGGGATGCCCTGGATATCAGGGGGCAGTGTTTAGGACAAGTCTTTGATAGAGTCATATCAGGAACTGACATTTACTTGTGACCTTGTGGTCTATTATGTAGGACATGTGCCCTGAGGGGTGGGTGTGGGTGTGTGTTAGTTCAAGCTCCCTACAGGCTGCTGGCCATACCAAATGGATGCCAAAGTAGCAATATTATGGAGTTAGTTCAGCTAAACTCTCAACAAGTGGCTACTAATATCCTTGCACAGTTTATCTTGAGGATGGATATGTGTTTAATTTTATAAGAAATTGCCAAGTGTCAAAAATGGTCTGTCAGTTTTACTCTTACAAATGTGTGAGGTGCATTTGTTCTACAGCCCCACCATTGGAATTTTTAACATCAGAGTTCCAGTGGGTGTGTAGTGGTATCTATTATGGGTTTAATCTGCATTTTATTGATGACTAATTCTATTGAACAACTATTTATGTGCTAAACAATCTGATTATCCTCTTTTGTAAAATATCTTTTCAATATGTTTACCCATTTTATAAGTAGGGTGGTTAAAATTCTTAATTTTAATGAAGTCTGCTTTTCTTTTATGACTATACTTTTTGTGGCTTATGAAGTTTTTGCTTACTCCAAGGTTTCAAAGATATTTGCCATATTTCTTCTATAAGCTTTGCAATTCTCACAATGTTCAGGTCTGTGATTCTTCTCAAATTAATTTTTGTGTATCTGATGGCATAAGACTGTGTTTCTTTCTTTCTTTCTTTCTTTTTTAAATAAGGATATGTAGTCATTCTGTTGTCGGGAAATCCAATCCAGGGAGCTCTGCCTGTGAGACTGATGAACCTCAATCCAGGAGAGGATTCTTGACTCTGATTCAGAAAGAATTCATGAGCAGCTGGAGCAGGTACAAGCAAAGAGTAGTTATTTTATTTTATTTTATTTTATTAAGGTATTATTGATATACACTCTTAGGAAGGTTTCACATGAAAAAACAATGTGGTTACTACATTCATGCATATTATCATGTCCCCCCTACCCCATTGCAGTCACTGCCCAACAGTATAGTAAGATGCCACAGTGTCACTAATTGCCTTCTCTATGCTACAGTCCTCCCCAGGATCCCCCTCACACCGTGTGTGCCAATCATAATACCCCTCAATCCCCTTCTCCCTCCCTCCCGACCCACCCTCCACAACCCCTCCCCTTTGGTAACTGTTAGTCCATTCTTAGGCTCTGTGAGTCTGCTGCTGTTTTATTCCTTCAGTGTTGCTTTGTTGTTATACTCCACAAATGAGTGAAATAATCTGGTACTTGTCTTTCTCTGCCTGGCATATTTCACTGAACGTAATACTCTCTAGCTTCATCCTGGTTGTTGCACATGGTAGGATTTGTTTTCTTCTTATGGCTGAATAGTATTCCATTGTGTATATGTACCACATCTTCTTTATCCACTCATCTACTGATGGACACTTAGGTTGCTTCTGTTTCTTGGCTATTGTAAATAGTGCTGCGATAAACATAGGGGTGTATATGTCTTTTTGAAACTGGGCTCCTGCATTCTTAGGGTAAATTCCTAGGAGTGGAATTCCTGGGTCAAATGGTATTCCTATTTTGAGTTTTTTGAGGAACCTCAATACTGTTTTCCACAATGGTCGAACTAATTTACATTCCCACCAGCAGTGTAGGAGGGTTCCCCTTTCTCCACAACCTTGTCAGCATTTGTTGTTTCTTCTCCTTTAGATGTTGGCCATCCTAACTGGTGTGAGGTGATATGTCATTGTGGTTTTAATTTGCATTTCCCAGATGATTAGCTATGTGGAACATCTTTTCATGTGCTTGTTTGCCATCTGAATTTCTTGTTTGGAGAAGTGTCTGTTCAGATACTCCACCCATTTTTTTAATCAGGTTATTTGCGTTTTGGGTGTTAAGTACGTGAAATCTTTGTATATTTTGGATATTAACCCCTTATTGGATAAGTCATTTACAAACATATTGTTCCATACCGTAGGGTGAATTTTTGTTCTGGTGATTGTGTCCTTTGCTGTACAGAAGCTTTTTAGTTTGATGTAGTCCCAGTTGTTAATTTTTCCTTTTGTTTCCCCTTCCCAAGACTATATGTTCAGGAAAAATTTGCTCATGTTTATATTCAAGATATTTTTGCCTATGTTTTCTTCTAAGAATTTTATAGTTTCATGACTAGATTCAGGTTTTGATCTATTTCGAGTTTACTTTTGTGTATGAAGTTAGACAGTAATCCAGTTTCATTCTCTCACATGTAGCTGTCCAGTTTTGCCAACACCGGTTGTTGAATAGGCTGTCATTTCCCCATTGTATATGCAGGGCTCCTTTATCATATATTAATTGGCCATTAATGTGTGGGTTTATATCTGACCTCCCTATTCTGTTGCATTGACCTGTGGGTTTGTTTTTGTGCCAGTACCAAAGTGTTGTGATTACTGTGGCTTTGTAGTAGAGTTTGAAGTTAGGGAGTGTAATCCCCCCAGCATTGTTCTTTCTTCTCAGGATTGCTTTGGCTATTTGGGGTCTTTTATGATTCCATATGAATTTTAGAACTATTTGTTCTAGTTCATTGAAGAATGCTGTTGGTATTTTGATAGGGATTGCATTGAATCTGTAGATTGCTCTAGGCAGAATGGCCATTTTGACAATATTAATTCTTCCTATCCATGAGCATTTGATGTATTTCATCTATTGTTGTCTCCTTTAATTTCTGTCATAAGTGTCTTGTAGTTTTAGGGTATAGGTCTTTCACCTAGGCTAGGTTTATTCCTAGGTATTTTATTCTTTTTGATGCAATTATATTTGGAGTTGTTTTCCTGATTTCTCTTTCTGCTAGTTCATCCTTAGTATATAGGAATGCAACAGATTTCTGTGTATTAATCCTGCAAGTTTGCTGAATTCTACTAGTTTTTGGGTGGATTCTTTAGGGTTTTTAATGTACAACATCATGCCATCTGCAAACAGTGACACTAACTTCTTCCTTACTAATCTGGATACCTTTTATTTCTTTGTGTTTTCTGACTGCTGTGGCTAGGACCTCCATACTATGTTGAAGAGGTGAGAGTGGGCATCCTTGTCTTGTTCCTGATCTTAGAGGAAAAGCTTTCAGCTTTTCACTGTTAAGTATGATGTTGGCTGTGGTTTTGTCATATATAGCCTTTATTATGTTGAGGTACTTGCTCTCTATACCCATTTTGTTGAGAGTTTTTATCATGAATGGATGTTGAATTTTGTCAAATGCTTTTTCAGCATCTATTGAAATGATCATGTGATTTTTGTCCTTTCTGTTGATGTGGTGTATGATATTGATGGATTTTTGAATATTGTACTGTCCTTGCATCCCTGGAATAAACCCCACTTGGCATGATATATGATCTTTTTGATATATTTTGGAATTTGATTTGCTAATATTTTGTTGAGTATTTTTGCATCTGTGTTTATCAGGGATATTGGTCCATAGTTTTCTTTTTCGTGGTGTCTTAGCCTGGTTTTGCTATTAGAGTGTTGCTGGTCTCATAGAATGAGTTTGGAAGTATTCCCTCCTCTTTGACTTTTTGGAAAACTTTAAGGAGGATGGGTATTAGGTCTTCACTAAATGTTTGATAAAATTCAGCTGTGAGGCCATCTGGCCCAAGGCTGTTATCCTTAGGTAATGTTTTGATTACCAGTTCAATTTCATTGCTGGTAATTGATCTGTTTAGATTTTCTGTTTCTTCCTGGGTCAGTCTTGGAAGGCTGGATTTTCTTAGAAGGTTGTCCCTTTCTTCTAGGTTAACCAATTTCTCTGCATATAATTTTTCATAATATTCTTTAATAATTATTTGTATTTCTGTGGTGCCCATAGTGATTTTTTCTTTCTCATTTCTGAGTCTCTTTATGTATGTACACTCTCTTTTTTTTTTCTTGATAAGTCTGGCTAGAGGTTTATCTATTTTGTTTATTTCTTGAAGAACCAGTGTCTGGTTTCAGTGATTCTTTCTAGTGTTTTATTCCTTTCAATTTTGTTTATTTCTTCTCTGATCTTTGTTATGTCCCTCCTTCTACTGATTTAGGCTTAATTTGTTATTCTTTTTCTAGTTTCATTAATTGTGAGCTGTTGTTTTCATTTGTCTCTATGTTTGCTTGATCTCTGTTTTAAGCCTCCATGTGTTTGAGGGCTTTTTTATTTTCTTTGCATGATTTATTTCTAGTTTCATATCTTTGTGGTCTGAGAAGCTGGTTGGCACAATTTCAATCTTTTTGAATTTATTGAGGCTCTTTTTGTGACCTAATATGTGATCTATTCTTGAAAATGTTCCATGTGCACTTGAGAAGAATGTGTAACCTACTGCTTTTGAGTGGAGTGTTCTGTAGATGTCTGTTAGGTCCATCTGTTCTAATGTGTTGTTCAGTGCCTCTGTCTCTTTACTTATTTTATGTCCTTTGGAGTGAGTGAGGTGTTGAAGTCTCCTAAAATGAATGCATTGCATTCTATTTCCCCTTTAATTCCATTAGTATTTGTTTCACATATGTGGGTGCTCCTATGTTAGGTGTATAGATATTTATAATGGTTATATCCTCTTGTTGGACTGACCCCTTTATCATTATCTAATGTCCCCCTTTGTCTTTTGTGACTTTCTTTGTTTTCAACTCTATTTTATCTGATACAAGTACTGCAACTTCTGCTTTTCTCTCCCTATTATTTGCATGAAATATTTTTTTCCATCCCTTCACTTTTAGTTTGTGTATGACTCTGGGTTTGAAGTGAGTCTTCTGAAGGCAGCATATAGATGTTTTTTTTATCCATTCAGTAACTCTATGTCTTTTAATTGGTGCATTCAATCCATTTACATTTAGGGTAATTATCGATAGATACGTACTTATTGCTAGATTTGCGGTTACCAAAGGTTCAAGGACAGCTTCCTTACTATCTAACAGTCTAACTTAACTTGCTTATTACACTATTTCAAAAACAATCTAAAGGTTCTTCCCCCCCCTTCTTGTTCTTCTTTCTCCTCCACTCTTTATATATTAGGTGTCATATCCTATACTATTTGTGTATCCCTTGACTAACTTTGTGAGTAGTTATTTAATTTTGCATTTGCTTAGTAATTAATTGGTCTACTTCCTTAACTGTGATTTTATTTTCTCTGATGACAGCTATTTAGCCTTAGGAGCACTTCTATCTATAGCAGTCCCTTTACAATACACTGTAGAGATGGTTTGTGGGAGGAAAATTCCTTCTACTTTTGCTTATCTGGGAATTGTTTAATCCCTGCTTCAAATTTAAATGATAATCTTGCCAGCTGGAGTACTGTTTATTGGAGGCCCTTCTGTTTCCTTGCATTAAATATATCATGCCACTCTATTCTTGCCTGTAAGTTCTGCTAAGAAGTGTGCTGATAGCCTGATGGGGTTTCCTTTATAAGTGATCTTTTTATTTCTCTAGCTGCTTTTAATATTCTCTCCTTGTCCTTCATCTTTGACAATTTAATTATTATATGTCTTGGTGTTGTCTTCCTAGGGTCCCTTATATTGAGAGAGCTGTGCACTTCCATGACCTCAGTGATTATTTCTTTCCCCAGATTGGGGAAATTTTTAGCAATTATTTCCTCAGAGAGACCTTCTATCCCTTTTTTTCACTTCTTCTTCTTCTGTTACCCCTATAATGCAAATGCAAATATTGTTCTGTTTGGATTGGTCACACAGTTCTCTTATTATTCTTTCATTCCTATAGATCATTTTTTCTGTCTGTGCCTCAGCTTCATTTTCTGTTCAGCAATTTCTATTTCATTTACCATGTCCTCTACCTTATCTAATCTACTTTTAAATTCTTCCATTGTATGTTTCATTTCAGATACTATCTTTTTCAAAGGTTCTCTCTTGATGTTCTCCTTGAGATCTCGAATATTTTTCTCTAGTTATGTGAGCATGTTTATGATTTTTATTTTGAAATCTGTATCAAGAAGACCGGTGATTTCAGTTTCACTAAGCCCTCTTTCTGGCATCTTCTGTGTTTTTGTTTGTACAAAATTTTTTGCCATTTCATTTTTTTAGTGATTCCTATGGAATGAAAACTCAGTGTAGGTGGTGCCCTGTAATGCCCAGAAGCTCTGCTCTCTGGAGCTGCTGTGCACCTGCAGCAATAGCAGGGGTTGCAGCTGAGTGGCACCTGTATCTGCTGCGAGGAAAGAGTTCTTTCCTGCTGCCTGGCTGCAGTGCCTGCCTCCACTGCCAGGTCCTGTGCCAGATGTTCAGGATGGATCCTCTGTGCTATGCCCCTGTAGCTGCCATAGGCAGGGCCACCCTCTCGTTGGCCTTGTGCGATGGTGGGGGCAGCAGGTGTGCAGGACCAGCATTTGCCCAGGAGGAAGAAGTAGCAGGCTAAGTGGAGGCCTCAGAGCTGAGTTGCCAGCCAGGAGGATAGAGCATCTGAAGCTTCTGAGAGGTGCCATCCTGCTGGACTGAGTGTGCCAGGACAATTTGTCTACCTGCTCTTTCTCCTGGGCTTATTTCTCTCAATAATTGAAGCAAAACATTCAGAGAAGGTGAAACTTTTTAGAGAAGATTCCACAGTGAAGCATTTGGAAATATCTACAATGGAAAGATGATCAAATGTTAAGGAAAAAAATAAGCAAAAAGAAAATAATACAAGTATTACATAAATGACTAGGTGAAGAGTTTCAAGGATTAGAAAGTCAATAGTAAGCAGAATTGTCAGCAGGTGTACACAAATGAAGATAAAATCAGATCTCCTGAATTTGTTTCAAGAAGGAGGTCATACATGATCTTAAAAAGAAAGCAATGTGCAGGAAGGAAGCTGTATAAGGTGTGCTGGGTAGAACCCAGACTCCAAGAAGTTAAGAAGGAGATAAATGAATAAAGAATGGAGGTAGATGGAGGGAAAAAAGATGGCAGCATGAGAAATTAGGGAGAAACCTTCTCCCAAAATCACATATAACACAAAAATACAGCAAATACAACAAATCCTGAAGAAGCAACCAGAAGACGGCAGAACAGACTGCCTACATTGGGGGAAAACAGAAAAGGGTAAACTAGTAAAGCCGTGATTGGGCGGGACCCAAGCCTTTCCCCCACTCCAGCTCACTGGTGGGAGGAAGAGAAATGGAGCGGGGAGTGGGTGGAAGCCCAGGACTGCTGAACACTCAGCCCTGGAGATCTGCTCTGGGAGCACAAACCCACATTACATGGTGCTCTGAAGATTAGTGGGATTGTAAAGCAAAGACAGGCAGAATTCTCTTGAGAGACTGAGATTCCAGCTGCTTGTGTAGAACAAGTATGCACAACTGGCTCCCCAGGACAAAAAAAGGTGGGCACTTTGAAAGACTTCCCAACAGCGAAAGGGGCACTAAAGGGGCAAGGATTATACAGTGCTCACTGCTCAGGAGAAAGGGCAGGTGGACAAAATTGTCCTGCACACCTGCTTCCCCTGCCACAAGAGGCACTCTTTAAAGGAAACCAATTTTATCTTCAGCAGGTTAATTGAGAAAATAGATAAAGTTGTTAATGTTGAAATTTCATGTTCTGAAGGACAGAACAGTCAGCAGAAAAAAAGGAACACTTCCATTAGATGGAAATGTCAGACTCCTCTTCTATATTTTAGTCACCAAAATTTGTCTTTCTCCCTAATTCATTCACTCTTTTTTCCACTTTCGCACATTAATTGCATTCTAACCTAAAGATGACAATGTAAACAATGTTAGAGGAACAATATCTCAATTTTCTTTGATAAAGGTCCAAATGATAAAAATGATTTCCATTTTTTTTCTTCTGAGGTGCTGAACCTCTTCAAAATTGTTTTATGGGCACTTCTATGTGGTGAGTCAATATCCAGAGGTCACGGGGGCAAAGATAAATTAAATGTATTTGTGACAAATCCATTTTTTTTTTGCTGTAGGTCCAAGAAAATTTTCACCACACCTGGTAATTCCTTAGAAACTCTTTGGGATCCATTGGTGTAATAATAGTGGCATTCTCCAAAGAATAATTTTAATTCTGTTCCTTATTAATTCCTATAGGTAAAGATGATAACTGTTCTCATCGACCAAGGAGGTGAAAGGCATATAGGGGTTTGCTGCTTCAAACTACTATGTCTGTAATTAATTCCAACAATCTATCTGGCACATGGGAAGTTTTCTCAAGATCACATCTTGCCTGACAAAAAAGAAATCATTCTATTGATTCGTTTTTGCTTACCCATAAATTATAAAAATCAGAAAATTAAAGTGACACAGAAAGGAAAACCTTTGTCATTTCTGATTTTGTGTTTCATTAAATGCCTGGGTAGTTTTGGACATAAGGTTTGATCCATAAACTGAGCTTTAAAAACTTTAACCTGAAACTTGTGGCTTCTAGGCTTTTATCTCTTCTTTCTGGGCAGTCCAGTCTCTCTCTGATCCACTGACCTTTGAGGCCAAGATAAGCTTCCCAGGCTTCTGATTCTGTGATTTTCGGAGCAAGGTTTTCTAGGTTTCTACCCGTTTCTTGGTTATTTCTCATCAATATCTATGTAATGCTGTAGGCACTTAAGAAATTTCTCATTGTGATTTACACAAATGTTATCCTTCCTCCGTTTACTGGGGTGATTTGTCCCCATTGGTGTGATGGATGCTAGATGGGTTAGAAACCCCGAAAGGTCTTTTGTTGTTTTCAAAAGAGTAAGATAATAAAACAAAGGAAAGCAACCCAGTTACTGTGCTCCCCCATCCTGCCTGCAGTGCTAATCATTGCATCTTTATAAGTCTAGAAGGAGAATTGCTTACATTTACCCTCATCTGAACTTCTAGCTACAAAGGTCATGTACTGTTGGGCCATCTCATTGTTTAAATGTAGCGCATTGCTAGGAAATATTGTACAAAATCAATTATCTGTTTTTCAACTCTCTATCCACCATGAAATAAAAATGACATGAACTTTTTTTTTCCTAAAAGAAAGAGTGCAATTACCAGTAAATCTCTAAGAAGAGCAAATAAAATAGCAAATCCTTATAGAAGTTGCTCGATTATTGTTTTGTTTTGTGCATTTGGTATGTTGTTTGGAGAAAGCTCCCGAGGACTTTCTTGGAATTGCTTTGCTTCTCACAGAAAAACTATGCATTAGGAATCAGTGTTTTTTTTCACTGAAAGGTAGGCACAAAGAGTAACAATTTAATTTAAAATGACATTGCCTAACATGTATTAGAAATTGGCTCATTTTAAAGTTCCAGGCTATGGAAAGGCTTATCATAAAGAACTTGCTCATTATATCTCCTGTTTTTTTTCAGTTTTAGCAAATAAACTACCTCTGATATCACAATGAAGTCAATGTTTATCAGTTCCCTTACATTGATTTGGGTCATTAAATTGACAGTACTTGGAGCCTACAGAACGGAAGGCCTTGCTGAGTTATTCCCAGCCAAATCTGGCTCTCACCTTGTTCTTTAGCATTATTTCTTCACATTATTTATTTCCTCCTCGAGACAGATAGAAAACAGTAGTCACTGCTTTCAGGGTAGTTCAGTGTGAGAAGTTGAGCCATATACTCATGAACGAACAAATAAAACCAAAGCCTTCAGGAATAAAATTTGCTTATTATTATTTTTTAATGTTTATGGGACTTTCCCCCAACCCCAAGCTTTATTTGGTGTACTTCACATATAATAGACTACCCACTTTTAAGTTGCAGTTTAATGAATTTTAGTAATTGTATGCTGTGTTCGTTTTTTAGGGCTGTCATACAAAGCACCACAGACTGGGTGGCTTAAACAACAGAAACTTACTGTCTTGCAGCTCTGGAGGCTGGAAGCCCAAGACCCGGGTGTTGGCAGAGCTGGTTCTTTCTAGGGCCCCAAGGGAAGAGTCTGTTCATCAAGTTGGTTTGTACATGGCCATCTTCCCATTCTGTCTTCATGTTGTCTTTGCTCTGTTTGTGTCTATGTCCAAATATCCTCTTCTAAGGACACCAGTTATATTGGGTTTAGGGCAGATTCCAATGGCCTCATGTAAATTGTTACCTCTTTTGAAGATCCAGGGTCCAAATGTGGTCATATTTGGAGATAACTGAAGGTTAGGACTTCAACCAATGCATTTTTAGGGGGCCGCAATTCAGCCTAGAATATATTCAGTCATGTAAAAATAACCACTACCATCATTAAACAGTTCTAATACCCTAGAATCTTTTTTGCGCCCTTCCTCCCTGATTCCTGGCCCAGGCAATCACTGGTCTTTCTGTCCCTATAGTTTTGTCTTTTTAAAATTTCATATGAATGCAATTATATATTATATAGTCTTTTGTGTTTGACTTTCACTTTGCACAGTTTTTGAGGATCATCCATGTCCTTACATTGCTGTTAATATTCTTTTCCATTGATAATTTGTATTCTCTATTATAGTTATACCATTATTTATTTATCCATTCACCAATAAATGGGCATTTGGATTGCTTCAAGGTTTTGGCTATTGTGAATAAGACTGCTGTGAACTTTCACGTACAAATCTTTGCATTGACTAAGATTTCATTTCTCCTGAATAAGCAGCTAGATGTGGTTTTGACACATCACTTGGCAAGTTTATGTTTAACTTTATAAGATACTAATATACTGTTTTCAGGAGCTGCCATGTTATTTTATGACCCCATCAACAATGTATGAGAGACTCGGTTTCTCTGGATACTGTCCATCATTTAGTGTTATTACTTTTTACTTTAGCCATTCTGATAGGTGTGCAGTGGTATATCATGATTTCCATTTGCATTTACCTAATAACTAATGATGAAATTATTTTCATGTGCTTATTTGCCATCTGTATATCTTATTTATGGACTGAAGTATGTTCCCTCCTAATTCACATATTGAGTCCTAGCCCCCAGCACCTCAGAATGTGACTGTTGTATAGGGCCTTTACAGACATGATTAAGGGAAAACGAAGCATCTAGGGTGGGCCCTAATCCAATCTGACTGGTGTCCTTGTAAGAAGGGAAATTGGGCACACACAGAGATGCGAGCACACAATGGAAAGATCATGTGAGGACAGCGAGAAAGCCGCCATCTGTGAGCCAAAGAGAGAGGCTTCAGAAGAAACCAAGCCTGCTGACTTTGTAATCTTGGACTGCTAGGCTGCGGAGCTCTGAGGAAATACCCCATCTGCGATATTTCTTTATGGCAGCGGTACTAATGCAGTTCTTTGTGGGAATGTCTCTTTACGTCTTACCCATTTTCTAATTAGACTTTTTGCTTTAACTGTTGAGTTTTGCGAGTTCTTCATATATTCTAGATACAAGTCCCTTGTTGGATATGTGAACTGCAAAGTATTTCCCAGTATGAAATTTGTCTTTTTATCCTTTTTACAGGGACTCTTGCAGAGTGAAAGTTTTAAATTTTGATGAAATACAGTTTTTCAGTTCTTGTTTTTATGGATCATGCATGCTTTTGGTGTCATAGGATTCTGTCTAGCAATTAGATCAGGAATATTTTCTCCTATGCTTTTTTAAAGTTTTATATTCTATGTTTTACATTGAAGTGCATGATTCATTTTGAGTTAATATTTTGCATGATGTGGAATTTAGACTAAGGCTCATTTTCTTTGGCCTACAGATGTCCAATACCCCACTCTCCTTTTACATATTTAAGTAAATCTTAACATCTGGGGAGTGATTTCTCCTACTTTGTTGTTTTTCAAAATTATTTTAGCTATTCTAAGTTCTGTGCCTTTTCTTAGGAATTTCAGAATATGTAACTTGCTTTTAATAAAAATATTTTAGCAGGATAGAAAGCATGCATACAAAAATATAGATAATGCATAAATGTCCATTTTAAAGAATGGTACAAAAATCTTAAGAAATAGATCATCAGTATTCTTGAAGCTGTATGTATGTTCTCCCAAATTATACTTGTCTTTCCTCACTGTCTTAAATTCAAGTATTTCTTTGCTTTTCTTTATATTTCCTTACATTTTTACTATTTTTATAGTATACTAAAACTACATGTTTTAAAATTTTGTCTGGCTTGATCTGTACATAAATGGTATAATTCTACATGTATTCTAAGTTACCTTGTTTCCTCAAGATTCACTGATGTTAATGCATACAGCTCTTGTTTATTAATTTTTAAAGCTCCATAGGATCCCTTTGTTTGACTGTAATACAGTTTATTGATCTAATCATCCAATTATGATCATTTGAATTGTTTCTTTTTTTGCACTACAAAGAAATAGGCTGTTGATATTTTTATACCTGGTATTTATGTGCAAGAAAAATCTCTAGTATTTTTGCCTAAGACTGAACTAATCTAGTCATAGAGTAAGTAGGTGCATCTTCAGTTTTACTAGGTACTGATCTAACTTGTGTTCCAAAGTGTATGAGAGTTCCTATTGAGTGTATCTTGCTTTGTCCTCTAAAAATATGTCTTCTGATTATTTTTAAAAGATGTAGGCTATTCTGTTAAATGGAGATCACCAATATGTGGGACTAAACAAAGACCACCCAAATGAGAACAAACAATTTATTTACTCTGAGCTTGCTAGGACAAGGGAGTTAGCTACCATCGCTTGCATTTGGTAGATGCTCAAAGGCAGGCACAGAGTGCGAAAGCTTTATAGTGACCTGGGGTGTTCTCTGGTTAGAGACTGGGGACATGGAGAAGCTGGAAGCAGGCTAACTGGAAGCGTTATGTGTTTGGTTTGGGAGCTTATTTGGCTTTCTCTGGTTGATCCTGAGTTGGAAGCTGGGACTAAAAAATAGTGAAGCTGGCAGTCACCAAGTCCTGCTCATTCTGGGCTGCCTGCTGCAGAGATTTCTGCTCAGCTTCCTGGACTGGTTGTTGGGTCAGAGTTCTATCATCACATACGGTCTGGCCATTGTTCATTTATATATTCAGTGTTTCATATAATACGTTAAGCCATTGTCCTTTTAAAGGACATGCCAGTAACGTTTTTTCATGTTTTTGCTATTACAAATAATGCAGGCATTTCAATTTGATAAAATAAATCTCAATCAATGGATATGAAACTTTTTTGTTTCAATAGATATTTTTAACTTGCCTTGAAAACTGTCATTCTAATTTATCTAATGGTACAATTGTGAAGCTTCATTTCAGGTAGGTGAGTCTAAGATTGCTTTTTTCTTCTAAAATATTCATTGATGAAGATCAAGCTAGACATATTCTAATGACATTATAGTCTAATGAGATCATTTATAACTGAAGAAAGTAGGGATCACCAAGCTGCAGTAGAATGATGAATGGCTGTTAGTTTGGTAGTTTTACATCAGCTGCTTTTGTGTTGTAACTCAGTACAGAAGGGTGTTGGCAGTTAGATTCTATATTCCAGTTGAAAAAAGCATAAAAACTTCTTTTAGCAGTAAAAAGTGAGATGCCTGGAGTAAGAGCCAAAGGAATAAAAAGATACTTCATCCACAAGGGAACAAAGTTTGGGAGGAAATGAGAAATGAGATACAGGCAAGAGATAATAAAAGTGCTTTAAAATACGAAAAGACATTTTTAATGGAATAGGTAGTAAAAATTGGACACAGTGAAGTGGTTTAAGAATTTGAAACAAAGCATAAAAGGATGACACAATTTAAAAGCATTTTTTGGGTGCCTCCTTGTGAAATATCTTATGCTGGGGAAGGTATTAAGAAAATGGCAAATCAGAGGTTCCAATCTCAGAAACCCCACATTTTGTTTCATGTAGGAAATGGTATGGTGGAATTTAATAGAAACTAATTCAAACTAGTTTAAAAATACACTGCCATGGTGTATTTACATTTTACAAAGTTAAAATAATTTCTTATCTTGGAAGCACTTTATATATTTTATCAGAAAACTGGCAGTATCAAGAATTTGTCCCTGAAAACAGAATCATGTTTGTTTTGTTTTGGCTTGCTTTTCAGTATGTTGGGGAATGGGATACTTTGATTAATCAAATATTGTGGTTTATATAAAGTGACCACTTTCGTTTCATTTATGGTGTATATATATATCATATCTGCCAATAGCAGACGTTGTTCTTCCAAACTGTCTCCCTTCTCCAAAACTGCTTTTCTGGGACCCTAGACTCAAGAACTTGTACTTAACTTTGATTTTTCTTTCTCTTGAACTCTTTCTTTTGCTTCAGGTTTGTTGGTATGTCATGATTCTTTGTTGGTAATAATCCAGACTGAACCTTTTTTTCCCCTTAATCTCCCAATAATCTCTTTGTATCTGAAATAATTCAGCTATGCTGGGCTCCCTACTTTGGCCCCTCTGATATTCTGTTGCAATCCATTCTCCTTCTCAAATAAGTTAATGTCCATGACACTGCTTTCAGGACTATCCTCTTAACCGTCCTTATTGTCCTTAGTAGCACATGGGACTGAGACACCCTCACTACATTTCAAGGTCTTAGGCCAGAGGATATATGATTCCATGTGCCTGGATATAACAATGAGAATAAGTTGATCCAAACAGGCCTTTTTGACAGAAACAGTCCCCAGGATGTGGCCTGTGTGAACTAAACTCCAGGAGCAGACAGGATGTTGTACATCTAAGAAGAGGCAGCAGAGAGAGACAAGGCTGTGATCTTGGGTAAATTATAAAATAGTCACTGGCTTCGGGGAGGGTTATATGGAGTAATGCATGTAAAACACTGAGAGTCATGCCTGGTGCATAGAAAGCACTAGCTATGGTTAGTTAACATTTTTATTCCCGTTTACTGCTGAAGGAAATGAGGCACAGAAATGTGTATATTAGATTATCTTTATTTATTTTTGCCACCCATTATTGACCCTTTGACACATACGTTCCCTTTTTGGCTTTTTAATGTAAATTGCAGTTTTTCAACCTTCCATAATGCTGTTGACAGATTTGCTTCTTTAAGTCATGCTCAGCTGATGCAGAACAAAACTTTACAAAATTCCATAAAACTTAATCAACTCCTTTATGCAAAACATAAGCTTCAAATATGGGATGATTATGCAAGAACAAGTTGCTTATTTGACCCAAAACACCAGTATCTGTGATAACAATGAAAGGGCAGAATTCATATTCATGAACCATCATAAAGCTGCTGAAAGCCTTCATTTCATTTGCGGATAATTTTATTTGTGTCAGTTTTAAGCAGAAAGTGACATACAGAAAGTGATTTCAATCCCATATACAAAGTATTCTGTTGTTAACTTTAGGGCTTTGTTTTGTAATATTAACAATGGAACATAGATGTGGCAGGTCTGCACAATTTCAAACTGAACACAGGGAAAGGGCACACTTCAGAAAATTACTATCCATAATAAATGGGATAAAATAATAAAAGTGTGGAGTCAATGTTGGAAATGAGGAGGCAGATGCTAACAAAAGTTATTAAATGACTCTGCCCTGAAGAAGAAAGGTTCGTCTAAGCAAAAAACTACTTTGGGAACCAATGCTCAAATAGAGTGAAAGTCACAACTACATTCGCTAAAAATGAGGCATAGGCTTTTAAATACTTTCTTCCTGTTATAAGATCTAAATTTTGAAGCCATGTACAAAAAAATTAAACCTTTCATGCGTGTTGTTTTAGATTTCTTAAAGTTTGGTATCACTACCTACTAATTGCACATTGGAAAACCAAGCTTCTGAGAAAAGAGAAGATGATGTTGACAGAAGTTAAATAACTTATTCAAGGTGCAGCAAGGATAAAACACCCAACTTCCATTCAGGTGGATTTGCCACCACTTTAAATGGACTTTAGAAACTTAAGTTTCTCAGTCAAAACAAGCAGTAAAAAATGGGCAAAGGACTTGCATAGACGCTTCTCCAAAGAAGATATACAAATGACCAATAAACACCTGAAAAGATGCTCCACATCACTGGTCATTAGGGAAATACAAATCCAAACTACAGTGACATACCACATCACACCCATGAAGATGGCTATATCAACAAAACAAAATAACAAGTGTTGATGAGGATGTAGAGTAATGGGAACTCTTATGCACTGTCGGTGGGAATATAAAATCATGCAGCTTTTGGGAAATAGTTTGGCAGTTTCTTAAAAGTGGGATCTTTGATCATCAGTATTCCAGGGAATTCAGTGAGAACTTATTTTTAGAAACAACCTTCTGGGTTGTTCCGTACATAAAATGGCTATTCAATTTGTTTTAGGAATTCAACATTTTTTTTTTGGGTAGTCTCAGTTTCAATAGCAGTTAATATTCAAACTGCAAGAAAAGACTTGTCCGTTTCGGCCTGAACTAAATTACCTGTGATGGATCCGAAAAGTGTACACTTATCTGTTACATAAAGTATAACAAGTCACAAAAGTCAAACAAAGTCTTCTCAAATACATCACATTCTGTGGTATTTTTAGCAAGTGCTATTTTGATATTTGATATTTTAGTTCAAATGCCAAGTTAGTAAGGAATCCAGAGCTGGATTGAGATTAGGCTGTAACACTCTCAGGCCTAACACATTTCATGGAAAATGTACAGACTGCTTGGCAGTCTCTTATGGATTCAAGAAATCAGACACTCTTATTTCTTCAGAACCATGAGTGCTATGCCCCTATGTGCAATGCTATGGCAAAGAAAAGACTCCAAATTTCTAAATAACTCCATTAATGCCACACATTACGTTTCCTGGGTGGTACTCTGATCTCTGACATAGTGCTAATGCAGAGGGTTGTAGGTTTCACTCACTTACACTAAGCCAAGGCAGGCTTATTTGTTCTTGTTTTCTCTCCAACCTAGAGCCTTGCCTTCATCAGATCCACTGCTTGCCTGGTGCCGGCAAGAGAGGACTCAGGCAATATCTGAATTTCCAATAATGACAAGAGGATATTCAAACTTGAAGAGGGCGTTCAAAGAGTAGCAAAAACAAAATAGAAAATGGCAGTGTTCAGCTGAACTCAGAAAGGATTTCCTTGTTTCTTTTTTTCACTTTGCTTATGGCTAGACTAACGGCCTCAGTTGTGGGAGACGGCTTATTAATGAAGTGAGACCTCCCATCAGCTGGAAAGATAACCATATACGGAAATGGTGACACGATCAGATGCTGTCTGCATTCAGTATGGTGATGGAGGCACAAGCTATTTTTTCTTGCTAATTGGTTACTGCCTTTTTTTTTAAAGGAAAATCAGATAGGTACTCATTTTATTATACAACAGTCTAAATAAACTCTTAACAAACTTGATTTCAGAAAATGTTTGCTACTGCCCTTAGTGTACAAGCAAGAAATTAGTCACCCAAAGGGTCAGACCAAATATCGATAAATTTATTTTTTCTTGTCTGAGGAAATAATAAGCCATTTGAGATGAACAAACTCTTCCTAGTTCCAGAATACCAGTCCGAAATGATCTCTTATAAAGTCAATCCATGTTAATTTACTCTGACTAGTGTCTATGAAAATATGTCTAACAACCATGTAAAGATATGCTAAGCATGCATACTCCTTTAATGCTTCAACCAAGAGCAGCTACTGCATTTGCTCTCCTGAGATGTTAACATTTTGAAATGAATAAGGAAAATGGCAGACCATCTGTTTAGGCACCAGAGTTCTGACCTCAGGATTCAGAGGGCTTTCTAGGTTAAGAAAGAGCGTGTTCTTAGTTATGTCAGAACTTTGCCTTCTAGTAAAGAAAAGGCAGCATTATCCCAAAAGACTGATCTAAAGACAGGAAAGCACTTCACTAGTATATTGTGAATAGATTTTAGTTTTTAGTAGTTCAGTACGTTCTGGAAAAATCCCCAAGTTATCATTCTCTCACGTTTGAATGAGAACGTATTGTTTGCCCACAGCAAATTCCCACTGCGACAGAGATCCTGCAGAGGTTAGAAATCTACCACCTGGAAAGAGGGAATTCTGCTAATGAAATGCCTTAGCAACACCAAGAGGTCTGTGGGAAGGTGGTGATGTGTCCAGACTCTAGCAGTACTCTAATATGTGGTGTCAGGAAACAGTGGATTTGTTCTCTGACTCACACAGCCTCTCCACTGTCAGCTGGCCATGTAGTTCCCTAAAAGGGAAAGTTCATGCACTCTGTTGAGGGATAGATCCAGGTTTTGTGGGTATCGAAAATTATTCACTTTTGGGGAAACTTCTTTAAGATAAAGAATCTAAAATCACAAGTACAGAATCAGATACAAGATGAACTAGTTTCTTAATATACCAATGATTTCACATTATTGTTTTCCAATGGAGAAGGAGGAAGAGACTTGTACCTTTAATGTGGCAGCTCTGACTCATTCATTTCCGACCAACCTTGCTTCTTCTCCATCACTCACATACTTCCAGGGCTGGGTACCATAGGACATACTCGCGTTGTAAGACGATGTGTGGCTCTCCCCTTCATGTCCCCAGATGAGCTAGCACAGATGATGTAGGGATTCTCCCAGAAGCCTTTTCTGTTTTTGAACTGCCAACATTAACTCCACTATTATTTGAAAGGAACAAACACATACAATATTTCACCTAATCCAAATCAAATGTAATCACATGACTTCTTTCCCTTTAGCAGGCATGACTACTTCATCCCCTTAACATAAGGTTCTAACTAATTGCACACACACACAAAAAAATGTGAAAAATTCTTACAGAAATGTATGACCACATAGACACTTCATCAGTTTCATTAACTCCATGCTGAATATGCCTTGTGGTCTCTACAGCTTTTTTGGCTTCCAGAAGAATAATTTTGTTAGGAATATTTGGCTAAGATAGAACCCTTATTTTTGCATACCTTTCCTCTTAACCCATTTAAACATTTTGTAATGTGTATTTTAGAAAAAAATTTTACATTATCAAGTCTGTCAAAATCAACTGCTAAAAATGTTCCCATTATCAATAGAATTTGTGCTACAATGAATTGGTTAGACATTCAGTATGGAATAGCAGACTACATTTCTTTCATTTAACCTATGGTGAACTAATACTACAGTTTAAAGCAGGTGGCTTGGGTTTATTTGAATATTTATAATATTTGTACTGGAATAAAGTTGATGTACAATATCATATTGTTTCAGATATGCAACATAGTGACTTGATAATTATATACATTACTAGATGCTTACCACAGTAAGTGTAGTTACTCTATTACCCTACCAAGATACTACAGTATTACTGGTTATATTCTCTGTGTTGTACTTCCATTCCTATGACTGACTGACTTTACAATTCGCAGTTTGTACCTCTTTCTCCCCTTCATCTATGTCACACATTTCCCTATGGTAACCAGTAATCTGTTGGCCATATTTGTGGGTCTATCTCTGTTTGTTTTCTTAGACTCCAAATAAAAGTGAAATCAGAGTACTTATAATATATAATAAGCGAGCTTTTTATTACCTAAATGAAAAAAAACCCAAGTAATTAAAAAAAATTAAGGATTATTTTTCACTTCTCTGTCCTTTTAACAATGTAAAATGATGCCTAATGCTTCACCCCTTATGATTTTAACCCCTTGGTGATAATTTCAGGAGCAGGAATTTACATTTGCAGGTTGGAGAAGAGAACCAGAAAGATAGTAAGAGAAGCAGAGGGATGCCAGATAAGATCACCCGACATTATGTGGCTTAAAGTCATGCAGTGAAGATCCACCCCAGCACTTAGGGAAAGGAATATGGTTGTCTCAAAACTTTTTCCTAAAACCAGCTCATATGGTTGAGGAGTGGGGAAGAGAAAGGCAATAAATAATTTGCCTGTATGCTCCACATACACTTAGAATTAAACCACCTAGTTATGTTTTTAATTATTTAGATGTTTTGATAGATTATTTTAAGGGTATATCCTCTGGGATAATTTTAATGAGCTCTACTTTGTGTTAAGGAAAATAATATCTTATTTTAAACTTTCTGGACATTCTTAAAAGACTGACTTTAACACCAATTTCATAAAAGCCAAAAGTTTGAAGGAAGTAAGCAAAAAGAAAATTAATTTAAAACTTTAATGAAGCTTCTTAAAGAATGCATACTAATTTAGATATTTCAAGTTTATGAAGTATATAAGTTACATGAACTTTAGTACACTGATGTCTGCTGGCTAGTCATTCTCCATGGATATTTAGACAATGAAACACAAACCTTGAAACAAATTATATTTTATAAACAAAGATAAATTTTAAAATTGTAGTATCTTCTTTTACAGCACATCTGTGATTCATTTGTTACTGATTGCATCCATTTTCAGGAAAACAATCATTTCATGATTATTGTGAAAAAGTCATCTTTTTAAAATTGATTTTCTACATTTTCACTGAGGTTTCCATAAATTCATTTTTATTTACTAAGGACAAATGGGGCTGCTTTAAACATCTCTGGTAAGGTCATCTTATGGTGTTTTAAACTGTTTTCTGCATTGTAGTTACAAGTTTGTAGGCTTACAACAAATACAAAAGGAATCAGAGGAAAATAAAGTCATGCCTTGGACTTTATCAAGTAGAAAATTATTTCCATAAGCCCAATGTAATAACGCACAGTAGGTAGAACCAGCTCTTCCCAAACCAAAAAAATAAGTAAGTAATTTGTGAAAATTACTTAAATCTCTATAATACAATATTAAATTTATATTTTTTTGAAATTCCCATTTTCTAATTGCATGTATTTCTTTGTTTTATTTTTTATTAAGGTATTATTGATATACACTCTTATGAAGGTTTCACATGAAAAAACGACGGGGTTACTACATTTACCCATATTATCAAGTCCCCACCCATACCTCAACGCAGTCACTGTCCATCAGTGTAGTAAGATAAGTGCATGTATTTCTAATAAGTGTAGCTTTCATGAAGTCAAAGTTGCAGGAGTGATTAAAGATATAAAAAGATGCCTAATATCGCTTAAACTTATAAGGTTATAAATTAAAACTATACAGTGAGGCCATTTTTTCTCAAACAAATTGAGTAAAGGATCAAATTTTGACCACATATGCTGGTGGAATGACTGTAGGAAATAGTCTTTCTCACACATTTTTGGGGGAATGAAAAATGTTATTATTCTTTGGAGGCAATTTAGCAACCTAGAAAAATTATCTCACATGCCACAGCAATCTGCCATCTCAGATGTTACCCCAGTATGTCCTGGGCTAAAAATATGTGTTGGCACAAACAAAAAACAAAAATCAATATATACACGAGGTTTTCTTGCAGTACTATTTGTAATAACAAAAACTGGAAACAACCCTAATGCCCATCCATAGCTGACTGAAACTGTGGTACATACAGACAATGGAGTACTGTGCAGCTGTAAAGAAATGTGAAGCCATGTATTAATAGACTGTGTGAAATGATCTCAAGGATATGTTGTTAACAAAAAGGAAGAGGGAGAAATTATATATAGCATATGACCATTTATCCAGTAGAGGAAGAGGTATAAAAGTATTACCTTCCATAATAAAAATCAAGAATAAACTTAAAGGTATTTCTAGAATAGTAACTTTTAAGTAGAGGAAGATGAAAGGAAGAAGGCATAGAGATAGAAACCAGACTTCTCTGAAAACTAGGGGAGAATCCTCTGCCTCTTCTAGCTCCTGGTGCTCGCCAGCAATCTCAGCCTCTGATGTCACCTGGCCATCATTTCCCTGTGTGTCTCTCTCCTCTCCTTCTAAGGACAGGAGTCCTTTTGGATTAAGGGCCCATCCTGCCCCAGTATAACATCATCCTACTTAACTAATTATGTCTGCAACAACTCTGTTTCCAAGTAAGGTCACATTCTAAGGCACTAGGGGTTAGGGCTTCTTTTGGAGGGGAGAAAATTCAACCCGTAACAAGAAACTTGTCAACATTTTACATATTTATGTAAAAGCAAAAACATTCCCTAAAACCTCAAAATGAAATGAAACAAATGAACCTACTACATACCACGCTGGTGGCATAATCACACAGAGGAATTCTTTCAGGATGCCTTGAAAGGCGATGCTTGGATTGTACAGATTTAGAGTGATATATCCTAAGGATAAAAGAGCTACTGAAAAATCTTTAACTCTTTTTGGTTCAGATAATGTAGATAAATATGCTAAAGTCATTAGAAACCTAGCTTTTTAGCATCACTGGATACAAATATAAAGTAAAGATACTAAGTTACAAACCCTGCTATCCTAAATTTGAACTGGAAATATCAATATGAATATGTGATATGTTTTTTCTTAAAAATTCATATGTTTAAATTCTATCCACTGAAATGTTGAAGAAACCATGTTCAAACTAGGAGCAGTGAGTATTTCATAAAAATCTTATTTAAGAACAATTGAATCTGAGTCTTATCAATACTTTATCATTTAAGTGTCAGGTTATAAAACAGAAATGGCAAAAAAAGAATGTTAAATGACACTACATGAATGCAGAAAAGCAAACTCCAGGTAGAAATTACTTAATAATTTCAGCAAATAAACTGAAAAAAAATCAAGGGGGTAAACTACAGAATAAAATGTATTTAAGAGGGAATTCAAAGAAATGCAATGGGTGAAATTTATTTAGATCCTAAATCAAACAATGAACCATAGAAAGCATCTATAACACTATCAAGAAAATTTAAATTGAGACTATGTATTTAATGATATTAAGAAATTACTATTAAATTTTAGATGTAATAATAGCATTGTAGTTTATATTTACATATACACATATGCATACATATATATATATATATACACATATATGTGAAATACTTACGGATGCAGTTATATAATGTATAGAGTTTGCTTTAAAATATCCTAGTGCAGGGGTAGGTAGCTATGAGTTGAAAACTTTTGGACTTGGGTGATGGAGTCACTAAAAGATCATTACACTATTTTCTTTACTTTTGCATGTATTTGATATTTTCAACAATACAATGTTTTTAAAAACAGGGCTGGTTTCTCTTCCACTCCTCCTTCTACACAAGATACAGAAATAAAGTTAAATGCAAAATCAACTGTATGACTTTAGACTAACAATAGTAATGGGCACTCAGATTTTGCAAAAGGTCTTATATATATTTAAATTAAAATACTGTTAATATACAAATTCACTGTGGTTTCAAATGTACATCACAGTGGTTCAATAGTCCCTGAGATCACTTATACTGTGATTATAAATTATTTTGCCCTTTATTCACCTACTCCTTGATAACCACTAGTCATTTCTCAGTGTCTATGAGTCTACTGCTGTTTTGTTCCTTCTGTTTTGCTGTTTTTATATTCCAAAAATAAGTGAAATCATATGGTATTTATCTTTCTCCACCTTGTTTAATTCACTGAGCATAAAATCTTCTGGATCCATCCATGTTGTTCCAAATAGCAGGATTTCTTTTCTTTTTATGGCCGAATAAATTTCCATTATGTATATATACAACATCTTCTTTATCCATTCATCTATCGATGGATACTTAGGTTGCTTTCATGTCTTGGCTATTGCAAATAGTGTGGCAATAAACATAGGGGTGCATATATTTTTTCAAATTAGGGATTTTGTTTTCTTCAGGTGAATTCCTAGCAGTAGAATACTGGGTCAAATGATATTTCTACTTTGAGGTTTCTGAGGAACCTCCATACTGCTTTCCACAGCAGTTATACCAATTTACATTCCCACCAACAGCACAGGATTCCCCTTTCTCTGCATTCATGCCAGCATTTGTTGTTTCTTGTCTTTTGGAAAGTGATTGTCCTAACTGGTATAAGGTGACATATCATTGTGATTTTAATAGACATTTTCCTGATGATTAGCAATGTTGAGCATCTTTTCATGTGCCTGTTGGCCATCTGAATTTTTTCTTTGGAGAAGTGTCTGTTGGGGTCCTCAACCCATTTTTTAATCAGGTTATTTGTTTTTTGGATGTTGAGATGTGTGAGTTCTTCATATATTTTTGATATTCACCCATTATCAGATGTGTCATTTAGAATATATTGTCCCATACTGTAGGATGCCTTTATGTTCTGCTGATGGTGGCCTTTGCTGTGCAGAAGTTTTTTCCTTGATGTAGTCCCACTTGTTCATTTTTTATTTTGTTTTTCTTGCCCGAGGAGATGTGTCCACAAAAAAATTGCTTATGCTTATATTCAAGAGATTTTTGCCTATTTATTTCTGCTAAGAGTTTTATGGTTCAGGACTTGCATTCAAGTCTTTGATTCATTTCAAGTTTACTGTTATGTATGGAGTTAGACAATAATCCAGTTTCATTCCTTTACATGTAGCTGTCCAGTTTTGCCAACACCATTTATTGAAGAGGCTGTCTTTTCACCATTGTACGTCCATGGTTCCTTCATTATATATTAATTGGCCATATGTGTGTGGGTTTATATCTGGGCTCTCTATTCTGTTCCATTGATCTACGGGTCTGTTCTTGTGCCAGTAACAAATATTTTTAAGATTTATTCTTTTTATTTTGGTACCATTAATATACAATCACATGAGCAACACTGTGGTTACTAGGTTTCCCCCATTATCAAGTCCCCACCATATCCAAATTGTTTTGATTATTGTGGCTTTATAGTAGAGCTTGAAGACCATGATTGTGATCCCCCCACCTTTGTTCTTCCTTCTCAGGATTGCTTTGGCTACTCAGTCTTTTGTGGTTGCATGTGCATTTTAAAACCATTTGCTCTAGTTCATTGAAGAATGCTCTTGGTATTTTGATAGAGATTACATTGAATCTGTAAATTGCTTTGGGCAGGATGGATATTTTCACAATATTAATTCCTTCTATCTATGAACACAGGATAAATTTCCATTTATTGGTGTCTTAAAAAAATTTTTTTTATTAAGGTATAATTGATATACTCTCTTATGAAGGCTTCACATGAAAAAACAATGTGGTTACTACATTTACTCATATTATCAAGTCCCCACCCATACCCCAATGCAGTCACTTCCCATCAGTGTAGTAAGATGCCACAGATTCACTGTTTGCCTTCTCTGTGCTACACTGTTTTCCCTGTGACCACTCACACCATGTGCACTAAACATAATAACCCTCAGTCCCCTTCACCCTCCCTCCCCACCCGCCCTCCCACACCCTTCCCCTTTGGTAACCTCTAGTTCCTTCTTGGAATCTGAGTCTGCTGCTATTTTGTTCCTTCAGTTTTGCTTCATTGTTATACTCCACAAATGAGGGAAATCATTTGGTACTTGTCTTTCTCCACCTGGCTTATTTCACTGAGCATAATAACCTCCAGCTTCGTCCATGTTGTTGCAAATGGTAGGATTTGTTTCTTTCTTATGGCTGAGTAGTATTCCATTGTGTATATGTACCACCTCTTCTTTATCCATTCATCTACTGATGGACATTTAGGTTGCTTCCATATCCTGGCTATTGTAAATAATGCTCCAATAAACATAGGGGTGCATATGTCTTTTTGAATCTGAGAAGTCGTATTCTTTGGGTAAATTCTAAGGAGTGGGATTTCCCGATCAAATGGTATTTCTATTTTAGTTTTTTAGGAACCTCCCTATCGCTTTCCACAATGGTTGAACTAGCTTACATTCCCACCAGCAGTGTAGGAGGGTTCCCCTTTCCCTGCATCCTCTCCAGCATTATTGTTCTTAGTCTTTTTGATGCTGGCTTGTGTGAGGTGGTTTTAATTTGCATTTCCCCGATGATTAGTGATGTGGAGCATCTTTTCATGTGTCTGTTGGCCATCTGAATTTCTTCTTTGGAGACCTGTCTCTTCATATCTTCTGCCCATTTTTTAATCGGGTTATTTGCTTTTTGGGTGTTGAAGTGTGTAAGTTCTTTATTTATTTTGGGTGTTAACCCCTTTTCGTATGTCATTTACAAATATATTCTCCCATAAACTAGGATGCCTTTTTGTTCTGTTGATGGTGTCCTTTGCCATACAGAAACTTTTTAGTTTGATGTAGTCCCATGTGTTCATTTATGCTTTTGTTTCCCTTGCTCGAGGAGATGCATTCAGGAGCAAGTTGCTCATGCTTATACTCAGGAGATTTTTGCCTATGTTGTCTTCTAAGAATTTTATGGTTTCATGACTTACATTAAGGTCTTTGATCCATTTCGAGTTTACTTTTGTGTGTGGGTTTAAACAATAATCCAGTTTTGTTCTCTTGCATGTAGATGTCCAGTTTTGCCAACACCAGCTGTTGAAGAGGCTGTCATTTCCCCATTGTATGTCCATGGCTCCTTTATCGTATATTAAATGACCATATATGGTTGGGTTATATCAGGGCTCTCTAGTTTGTTCCATTGGTCTCTAGTTCTGTTCTTGTGCCAGTACCAAATTATCTTGATTATTTAGGCTTTGTAGTAGAACTTGAAGTCGGGAGCATAATCCCCCCACTTTATTCTTCTCAGGATTGCTTTGGCTACTCAGGGTCTTTTGTAGTTCCATATGAATTTTAGAATGATTTGCTCTAGTTCATTGAAGAATGCTATTGGTATTTTGATAGGAATTGCATTGAATCTATAGATTGCTCTAGGCAGGATGGCGATTTTGACAATATTAATTCATACTATCCATGAGCATGGGATGTGTTTCCATTTATTGGTATCTTCTTTAATTTCTCTCATGAGTGTCTCGTAGTTTTCAGAGTATAGGTCTTTCACTTCCTTGGTTAGGTTTATTCCAAGGTATTTTATTCTTTTTGATGCAACTGTGAATAGAATTGTTTTCCTTATTTCTCTCTCTGCTAGTTCATTGTTAGTGTAGAGGAATGCCACAGATTTCTGCATATTAATTTTGAATCCTGCAACTGTGCTGAATTCAGATATTAGATCTAATAGTTTTGGAGTGGATTCTTTAGGGTTTTTATGTACAATATCACATCATCTGCAAACAGGGACAGTTTAACTTCTTCCTTGCCAATCTGGATGCCTTTTATTTCTTTGTGTTGTCTGATTGCTGTGGCTCGGACCTCCAGTACTATGTTGAATAGAAATGGGGAGAGTGGGCATCATTGTCTTGTTTCTGATCTTAAAGAAAATCTTTCAGCTTCTCGCTGTTAAGTATAATGTTGGCTGTGGGTTTGTCATATATGGCCTTTAGTATGTTGAGGTACTTGCCCTCTATACCCATTTTGTTGAGAGTTTTTATCATGAATGGATGTTGAATCTTGTCAAATACTTTTCAGCCACTATAGAGATGATATGGCTTTGTCCTTCTTTTTGTTGATGTGGTGGATGATGTTGATGCATTTTCAAATGTTGTACCACCCTTGCATCGCTGGAATAAATCATACTTGATCTTGATGGATGATCTTTCTGATGTATTTTTTAATTTGGTTTGCTAACATTTTGTTGAGTATTTTTGCATCTGTGTTCATCAGGGATATTGGTCTGTAATTTTCTTTTTTTGTGGTGTCTTTGCCTGGTTTTGGTATTAGAGCGATGCTGGCCTCAGAGAATGAGTTCAGAAATATTCCCTCTTCTACTCTTTCGAAAACTTTAAGGAGAATGGGTATTACTAAATGTTTGATAAAATTCAGCAGTGAAGCCATCTGGTCCAGGCATTTTGTTCTTAGGTAGGTTTTTGATAACCAGTTCAATTTTGTTGCTGGTAATTGGTCTGTTCAGATTTTCTGTTTCTTCCTTGGTCAGCCTTGGAAGGTTGCATTTTTCTAGAAAGTTGTCCATTTCTTCTAGGTTATCCAGTTTCTTAGCATATAATTTTTCATAGTATTCTCTAATAATTCTTTGTATTTCTGTGGTGTCCGTAGTGATTTTTCCTTTCTCATTTCTGATTCTGTTTATGTGAGTAGACTCTCTTTTTTTCTTTATAAGTCTGGCTAGGGGGTTATCTATTTTGTTAATTTTCTCAAAGAATCAGCTGTTCCTTTCATTGATTCTTTCTATTGTTTTATTCTTCTTGATTTTATTTATTTCTGCTCTAATCTTTATTATGTCCCTACTTCTACTGACGTTGGGCCTCTTTTGTTCTTTTTCTAGTTTTGTTTTTTGTGAGTTTAGACTGCTTATATGGGATTGTTCTTCTTTCCTGACATTGGCCTGTATTGCAATATACTTTCCTCTTAGCATGGCCTTTGCTGTGTCCCCCAGATTTTGTGTTGTTGAATTGTTGTTGTCATTTTTCTCCATATTTTGCTTGATCTCTGTTTTTATTTGGTCACTCATCCATTGGTTATTTAGAAGCATATTGTGAAGCCTCCATTTTTTTGTGGGATTTTTCATTTTCTTTGCATAATTTATTTCTAGTTTCATACCTCTGTGGTCTGAGAAACTGCTTGGTACAATTTAAATCTTTTTGAATTTACCAAGGCTCTTTTTGTGGTCTAGTATATGATCTATTCTTGAAAACGTTCCAAGTGCACTAGAGAAGAATGTGTATTCTGCTGCTTTTGGGTGTAGAGTTCTGTAGATGTCTGTTAGGTCCATCTGTTCTAATGTGTTGTTCAGTGCCTCTGTCTCCTTACTTATTTTCTGTCTGGTTGATCTGCCCTTCAGAGTGAGTGGAGTGTTGAAGTCTACTAGAATGAATGTATTGCATTCTATTTCCCCTTTTAATTCTATTAGTGTTTGTTTTCACATATGTAGGTGCTCTTGTGTTGGGAGCATAGGTATTTATAAAGGCTATATTTTCTTGTTGGATTGACCCTTTTGTCATTTTGTAATGTCCATCTTTGTCTCTTGTGACTTTCTTTGTTTTGAAGTCTATTTTGTCTCATAGAAGTACTGCATCTCCTGCTTTTTTGTCTCTGTTAGTTGCATGAAATATCTTTTTCCATCCCTTCACTTTTAGTCTGTGTATGTCTTTGGGTTTAAAATGAGTCTCTTGTAGGCAGTATATAGTTGGGTCTTGTTTTTTTATCCATTCAGTGACTCTATGTCTTTTTGTGTGTGTGTGTGCATTCAGACCATTTACATTTAGGGTGATTATCGATAGGTATGTACTTATTGCCATTGCAGGCTTTACATTCGTGGTTACCAAAGGTTCCAGGTTAACTTCCTTACTATCTAAGAGTCTAACTTAACTCACTTAATGTGCTATTACAAACACAGTCTAAAGGTTCTTTTTTTTTCTCCTCCATTTTCTCCCTCCTCCATTCTTTATTTATTAGGTATCATATTCTTTACTCTTTGTCTATCACTTGACTGACTTTTGGGATAGTTAATTTAATTTTGCATTTGCTTAGTAATTAGCTGTTCTACTTTCTTTACTGTGGTTTTATTACCTCTGGTGACAGCTATTAAACCTTAGGAACACTTCCATCTATAGCAGTCCCTCCAAAATACACTGTAGAGATGGTTTGTGGGAGGTAAATTCTCTCAGCTTTTGCTTATCTGGAAATTGTTTAATCCCTCCTTCAAATTTAAATGATAATCTTGCTGGATAAAGTAATCTTGGTTCAAGGCCCGTCTGCTTCATGGCATTAAATACATCATGTCACTCCCTTCTGGCCTGTAAGGTTTCTGCTGAGAAGTCTGCTATTAGCTTGATGGGTTTCCTTTGTATATGATCTTTTTTCTCTCTCTGGCTGCTTTTAATAGTCTAATCTTATCCTTGATCTTTGCGATTTTAATTACTATATGTCTTGGTGTTGTCTTCCTTGGGTCCCTTGTGTTGGGACATCTGCGCACCTCTATGGCCTGAGAGACTATCTCCTTCCCCAGATTGGGGAAGTTTTCAGCAATTACCTCCTCAAAGACACTTTCTATCCCTTTCTCTCTCTTCTTCTTCTTCTGGTATCCCTATAACGTGAATATTGTTCCATTTGGATTAGCCACACAGTTCTCTCAATATTCTTTCATTCTTAGAGATTCTGTTTTCTCTCTGTGCCTCAGCTTCTTTGTATACCTCTTCTCTGGTTTCTATTTCATTTATTGTCTCCTCCACCGTATCTAATCTGCTTTTAATACCCTCCATCGTGCTCTTCAATGATTGGACCTATGACAGGAATTCAATCCTGAGTTCTTGAATATCTTTCCATATCTCCATTAGCATGTTAATGATTTTTATTTGAACACCCTTTCAGGAAGATTCATGAGATCAATATCATTTAAATCTTTCTCAGAAGTTGTATTAATAGTTTGACTTTGAACCAGGTTCCTTTATTGTTTCATATTTGCATATGGCACCCTCTAGTGCTCAGAAGCTCTACTCGCTGAGCTGCTCAGCCCCTGAAGCTATGTGGGGAGTCGCAGGGGAGTGGAATTGGGGCCTGGGGGAGGAAAGAGTTGTTTCATGCTTCCTTACTGCTATGCCTGCCTCCAGTGCCTGAACCAGTGGGCCAAGCACACACATACAAGCCTCTATACTTTGCATTTGTAGTTGCTGTAGACAGATCTTCCCTCTGCCTGGCCTAACACCAGGGTAGAGTTTGCCATTTTGCTTGCCAAGTTGGGCTGGCTGGGAGAAAGGTGCAGTAGGCTGCATATCACGGAGGGGGTCCTTGGAGCTGTGTAACCAGCCAGGGAGCTGGAGCATCTGAAGATTGTGAAAGCTCCAAACCTGGGCAGAGAGCACCCGGAAAATTTTGTCTACCTTTCCTTTCTCCTGGGCAGTAAACTCTGTGCAATCCTTGCCCCTTTAG
The DNA here is from genome assembly GCF_030020395.1 of Manis pentadactyla. NCBI lineage: Eukaryota > Metazoa > Chordata > Mammalia > Pholidota > Manidae > Manis > Manis pentadactyla. Next base: position 26,241,943 of record NC_080024.1, read on the forward strand.
CAGCCCTCATGCTAGGGGCTTCCTTATTAGGAAGTCTCTCAGACTGCCCGCCTTTCTTTTGTCCCAGAGCAGTCAGATATGGATCCCTGCTTTCCACAAACAGCTGGAATCTCAGTCTCTCCAGGAATTCTGCCTGTCTTAGCTTTCCAACCCCCTAATTATGAGAGTATCAATGGAAGCACCATGAAATGTAGATTTGTGCTCCCAGAGAAGATCCAGAGTTAGGTATTCAGCAGTCCCAAGCCTCTACTCCCTCCCCACTGTGTTTCTCTTCCTCCTGCTGGTGAACTGGGGTGGGAGAAGGGCTTGGGTCCCACCAGGGCACAGCTTTGTTCTGTGAGGTCTGCTCTTTTCTCCAGGTGTAGGCAGTCTGGCGCAGTCCTCTTTCCTGTTGCTCTTTCAGGATTAGTTGTATTAATTATATTTTTGTATTATATGCAGTTTTAGGAGGAAGCCTCTGTCTCACGTCTCATGCTGCCATCTTTAATCCTCCCTTTTATTGGTGTCTTCTTTAAGTTCTCTCATGAGTGTCTTGTAGTTTACAGGGTATAGGTCGTTCATCTCCTTGGTTAGGTTTATTCCTAGGTATTTCATTCGATTTGATGCAATTGTAAATGGAGTTTTTTTTTCCTGATTTCTCCTTCTGCTAGATTGTTATTAGTATGTAGGAATGCGACAGATTTCTGTGTACTAATTTTATATATTGTAACTTTGCTGAATTCGTTCTAAGTTATAAAAGCTTTTTGAGGATTCTTTAGGGTTTTCTATGTATAGTATTATATCATCTGCAATGGTGAGTGTTTAACTTCTTCTTCATGAATTTGGATGCCTTTTATCTGTTTGTATTGTCTGATTGCTGTGGCTAGGACCTCCAGCACTATGTTGAATAAAATTGGTGATAGTGGGCTTCCTTGTCTTGTTCCTGATCTTAGAGGAAAAGTTTCAGGTTTTCACTATTAAGTATGATGTTCCCTGTGAGTTTGTTGTATATGGCCTTTATTATGTTAAGGTACAAACCTTCTATACCCATTTTGTTGAGAGTTTTTATCATGAACGGATGTTGACTTTTGTTAAATGCTTTTCCAGCATCTATTGAGATGATCATGTGGTTTTTATCCTTTTTGTTAATGTGGTGTATAATATTGGTTGATTTATGAATATTGTACCATCCTTGTATCCCTGGAATAAATCCCACTTGGTCATGATGGATCATCTTTTTTATGTAATTTTGTATTTGGTTTGCTAATATTTTGTTGAGGATTTTTGCATTTATGCTCATCAGGGATATTGCTCTGTAATTTTCTTTTTTTGTGGTATCTTTGCCTGGTTTTGGTATTAGAGTGATGCTGGCCTCATAGAATGAGTTTGGAAGTATTCCCTCTTCTTCTACTCTTTGGAAAACTTTAAGGAGGATGGGTATTAAGTCTTCACTAAATGTTAGATAAAATTCAGCAGTGAAGCCATCTGGTCCAGGGATTTTGTTCTTAGGTAGGTTTTTTATTCAATTCATTGCTGGTAATTGGTCTGTTCAGATTTTCTGTTTCTTCCTGGGTCAGTCTTGGAAGGTTGTATTTAACCTAGGAAGTTGTCCATTTCTCCTAGGTTGTCCAATTTGTTGGCATATAAATTTTCATAGTATTCTCTAATAATTCCTTGTATTTCTGTGGTATCTGCTGTGATTATTCCTTCTTCATTTCTGATTCTGTTTATGTGTGTACATTCTCATTATTTCTTAAAAAGTTCAGCTGGGGTTTTATCTATTTTGTTTGTTTATTTTCTCAAAGAACAAGCTTCTGGTTTCATCAATTTTTTTCTATTTTTTTATTCTTCTCAATTTTATTCATTTCTGCTATGATCTTTTTATGTCCCTTCTTCTACTAACTTTGGGCCTCATTTATTCTTCTTCTTCTAGTTTCCTTAATTGTGATTTTAGACTGTTTATTTGGGGTTGTTCTTGTTTCTTGAGGTAAGCCTGTAATGCTATGTACTTTTGTCTTAGAACTACCTTTGCCACCTCCCACAGATTTTGAACTCTTGTATTTCTGTGTTTATTTGTCTTCATGTATTGCTTGACTTCTGTTTTAATTTTTTAATTCATCCATTAATTATTTAGAAAAATGTTGTTTAGCCTCCATGTGTTTGTATGCTTTTATGTTTTCTTGGTGTAATTTATTTGTAGTTTCATACCATTGTGGTCAAAGCTGTTTAATACAATTTCAATCTTTTTAAATTTATTGATGCCCTTCTGGTGGCCTAGTATGTGATCTATTCTGGAGAACATTTCTTGTACACTTAAGAAGAATGTGTATCCTACTGCTTTTGGGTGGAGTGTTCTGTAGATAGAAATCTGTTAAGTCCATTTGATGTAGTATATTGTTCAGTGTCTGTTTTCTTATTTATTTTCTGTCTAGTTGATCTGCCTATTGATGTGTGTTAAAGACTAAAATGAATATGTTGCAATCTATTTCCCCCTTTAATTATGTTAGTATTTGTTTCACATATTTAAATGCTCCTATGTTGGGTACATAGGTATATATAATGTTATATATAGTTGTATTTACTGTATTTGCTGTATTTTCTTTTATGTGTTTTTGGGAGGAAGTTTCTGTCTTGCCTTCCTACTCCACCATCTTTCCCCAGAAGTTTATATATATATATATATATAATTTTACATTTAATATATTTTTTATATTTAAAGCTTTTAAATTAGAATGCATTTAGATGGTACCACAGGCCCCATTAATCCCTGTTGTTTACAAACAGGTTTACTCCATGTTATACCTGACAATTTTACATATTCTCATTATTTTTCTGGTGTCAGAAGGCATATGTTAACACCCTCCACTATGATCTCAGTTAGGTCAAAGCACTGTTTCCAAGAAAGGATATGTAACTCTCCTGTCCCAATATACCCATTCTTCCCCTCCCTACTCATTTGTTATTCATTCCTGACATTTTCATTGGGCCTGCTTTGTATCAGGCTCACTCTGCTAATTACTTCAGAGAACACAGATGTGTTTGAAACATGAACTCATGTCAGAGAGCTAAAAATATTAGGACAGACAAACATGTGAATGCCTATATTCATCTCCAGAATAAAAATGCTACAATGGAGGGTTACTCATTGGCTAGGAAGAGGAGCTTCGAGACAGGAACCCATGTCTTTAGCATGAAGGGTCTCTACTTCAGTGCAGCTAAGTAGGCAAGCATCCACTGAGAGGTTGGGAACCCACTCATCCCTGCCCATGATAGTGGTACCTGGAAAATGTGCCAAATTAATTGACTCTCTCCTCAAGCTACAATTACATAGTCTTGTTATGTTGTTTGAAACTGACACTTGAAGACAGGAGGGGTGCCAATGGATAACAGGAATGGAAATTCAATAAGCACAAACAAAACTATAAGAAAGTTACTCAAGCAAGTTCCCTGCCTCTGATTTTCTGGGTCTGGTATGAGTCACTTTTTCAAGTTGAAGCATTTGGGACCACAGTGCTGAAAGGCTGCACTACAAATGAAATATGATTTATGTAAAGCTTTCAACCAACCTGAAATATTTTCAGGGCCCTTCATACCTCTTGGCACATATACGGAGGGAACATATGAATCTGTATTGTAGGAGACTTGTAAGCATAAATAATCTGGTTTCCTTAATGCTTTTAGATTTGCAATATATATTTTTAAAATTTTATTTTGGTATCATTAATATAAAATCACATGAGTAACACTGTGGTTACTAGATTCCCTTCATTATCAAGTCCCCACCACATACCCTATTACAGTCACTGTCCATCAACATAGTAAGATGCTGTAGAGTCACTGCTTGTCTTCTCTGTGCTATACTGCCTTCCCCGTGTCCCCCTTATGTTATGTGTGCTAATCATAATGCCCCTTATTCCCCTTCTCCCTCCCTTCCCACCCATCCCCCCCAGTCCCTTTCCCTTTGGCAACTGTTAGTCCATTCTTTGGTTCTGTGATTCTGCTGCTGTATTGTTCCTTCCGTTTTACTCCATTATTATGCTCCACAAATGAGGGAAATCATTTGGCACTTGTCTTTCTCCACCTGGCTTATTTCACTGAGCATAATACCCTCTAGTTCCATCCACATTGTTGCAAATGGTAGGATTTGTTTTCTTCTTATGGCTGAATAATATTCCATTGTGTATATGTACCACATCTTCTTTATCCATTCATCTACTGATGGACACTTAGGTTGCTTCCATTTCTTGGCTATTGTAAATAGTGCTGCAAAAAACATAGGGGTGCATATGTCTTTTTGAAACTGGGATCCTGCATTCTTAGGGTAAATTCCTGGGAGTAGAATTCCTGGGTCAAATGGTATTCCTATTTTGAGTTTTTTGAGGAACCTCCATACTGCTTTCCACATGGTTGAACTAGTTTACATTCCCACCAGCAGTGTAGGAGGGTTCCCCTTTCTCCACATCCTCGCCAGCATTTGTTGCTCCTAGTCTTTTGTCTGTTGGCCATCCTAACTGGTGTAAGGTGATATCTCACTGTGGTTTTAATTTGTATTTCCCTAATGATTAGTGATTAGGTTTGCAATGTGGTGGGGACTTGATAATGAAGGGAATCTAGTAACCACAGTGTTACTCATGTGATTTTATATTAATGATACCAAAATAAAATTTTAAAAATATATATTGCAAATCAATTATTTTTTCTATCTAATGTTGAGGAGAAAAATAGTTTAAAGCTTTCTGCTTAATCATTCAGGTCATCATTTTTCCTTCCCTCAAAGAGATATATTCAGATAATGATCTAACCCATATTTTTAAGTTCCTATGTGTTGTGATCTTCATCAAACATTGATTATGTGACTCCTTCCTCAAATAGTTGTTAACCGTTAACCTAGTGAGAGATAATTTTGGCACTTTCAGTAATAAGCTTACAACTCAGCATATGTATTTCTCTTTTAGCATATGTCTTTGTATTTATAATTATTTTCATTTTCATCTGTATAATACCTGATTGCTGTGTAACTCAACTCAAAATAAATTTGGCTAACCTCTCTGTGCTATACTGGCTTTTTATATACCTACCTTTTGGAAAACACATATGTTAACATATTCAATTGGTTAACAGATACTTACTAGGCCCTACCATGTGCCAGGATCCTAAGCCAGTTGGTATCATTAGCTTTACCTTCTTCTGATTCAATTGGAAACTTTACTTAATACAATTGTGAAAAGAAAGCCTACTAAAAAAAATAATAAATCTAGGGTATGACCAGAAGATTCATAAGGATTGATGTTTTTAGAGCAAACTAGTTTCTTAGAAGCCACTATATGTAAAAGTAAAATTGAACCTAATTTCATAAAATGTTAGTTACTCTTGTGATAATTTTCGCAGATAGGTATAGAAGAGAAATGAGAAAACTCTGGTAGGGTTAGTAAGACTGTTAATGTGCCGCACTTTGTAAACTATGGGTGCATAAACATGCCAGCGCTGTGCCTCAGGGCAACACTGATACATGTCTCTAACAGGGCCCTGCTTTCCTTTTCCGTTCTGCAAAATAGTGGGCAACTGGTTAATTTAGGAATGCCATTCACCTGTAAATGCCCGAAGCAAAAACAAAATCCAGATACTGTGTCATGAATATTTGAAAAGAGTTTGAAGTCTTTAGTAATACTCTGATTTTGTTGTTTTTCATCTTCTTTTATATTTTACTTTCTTTTAAACTCAAAGTAATAAATTGAATGTTAAACAATTTAATTAGGTCAGTCTTAAAATTTTAGTCATTTCTTCATGATAAGGTTTTTACCAATGCAAAAGACAATGGGAAACTGTGAAGAAAGAGAAAAATACAAGATAGAAGAATCAGCAATCTATTACTGCAATTTAACCAAATTTTAATCCAACAAATTCTCTAATTTGCAATCTTGTTTGCAGATTTAAACAATGAAATAATTCCAGAAAATATCTGTGTGTTTATTTGAGTTCAGACTCTGTATGAAATAATTACATATATGCTCATATCAGCTTTACAGTCATAGGATGTACTCAATGTATACTTAAAAAGTGTTCTAAGTGCATTTCTAAAATTCTAAACATTAGTTAATGTATTAGATTAAGGAGATGGTTTGAAGACTGTTTTCTGTAGAATGTTGGGGCTTCTCAAAAGGGTCTCTGTCCCATTTCAAAAAGCAAGAGCAGAGTGGGGAGCTGTCACCACCCTCTATCCTTTTGCCTGTTTTATGTAATAGAGGAATCATGTTTTTTATTGAAAATAGATGAAAAGAAACATTTGTTAAAAGAAACATTTGGAAACTATTAGGTTAATGTATTGTGGTGACAATCGCTTTTCAATATAAATGTATTACTGACAAATCACAATATATAGAGAAATGATCATTTAAAATATCAGTGTAAACAAGTTTGCCTCATTGGCATAGCATTTCCAAGCAGAACTGCTTCTTTAGAAGATACCAATGGAGACTTTTGATGCGTAGATATTGGAATATGGTTGGCTGATGGCACAATTCTGAAAAGAGTAAGAATAATTGAAGCATCTCTGTCAAGGATCCTGGCAACCAGATTTCAGTTAAGGATACCGAGCACCAGGGCCAGGAATTCTGAAGCGTTGGGAGAAAGAATCCTCTGCAAACAGGCTTTTACAAATTCACAATTGGATGTAGATGATGACTTGAGTTTGGGCTCTATTTCCAAGGTTTTCGTGTAATTCTTTCAGTGGTATCTGAGGATGTCTTTAGACCTTCTTTTGTTGCTATAAATTACTCATCCACGGTACCTCTCATTTCTGAACATAACATCAAGCTTATAATATGAAAAGCTTTTTGCTGGCTGGATTCCTTTCTAAGTATAGGTTTCCATGAAATTCAAACTAAACAGCATCAATCCTTTCGTGAAGTAGGAAAATCTTGATGGAATCTTTCTTTTATTTGTTTTGTTGACCTATCAAGACAGATGGCATGAGAGTGAGTCATTGTACTCAGAGTTTAGCAGGCAAAAATCTATTTTTGCCCCCAAAGCCCTTTCTGATAATCAAGTTTATAACAGAGTTGGGGAGCATTTTAAAAAAGAAATGATGCGAGGGAGGGAGCCAAGATAGTGGCGTGAGTAGAGCAGTGGAAATCTCCTCCCAAAACCACATATATCTATGAAAATATAACAAAGACAACTCTTCCTAGAAGAAAGAACAGAGGACACAGGACAATATCCAGACCACATCCATACCTGAGAGAACCCAGCACCTCACGAAGGGGGTAAGATACAAGCCCCGGCCCGGCGGGAGCCGAGTGCCCCACCCCCAGCTCCTGGCGGGAGAAGAATAGGCAGAGCGGGAGGGAGACGGAGCCCAGGACTGCCGAACACCCAGCCCCAGCCATCCGAGCAAGAGTGTAGACACAGTGCGTGCATGGGGGGCCCTGGATACTAGGGAAACAGGGCAGCAAGAACAGTGAGTGGGCACCGGAGGCCTGGCACCAGAGGACACCAGAAAAGCGAGCAACAATTTTTTAAATTTGTTTTTATTTTTTTGCTCTTTTCTTTTGGTGAGTGCTTTTTGGAAGTCTTAAAGGGATAGGGACCCCAATACTAGGGAAACAGGGCAGCAAGACCAGTGAGCAGATGCCTGAGGCTGGCGCCAGAGAATAAAGAAAAACGAGCAGCAACTTTATTTTTTTTTTAATTAAAAAAAATTTTTTTTTTGTGGTCGTTGTTTTGTTTTGGCGGGTGCTTTTTGGAAGTCTTAAAGGGGCAGGGCAGGACACATAATCCAGAGGTAGGGAATCCGGGGATCTCTGGGCACCTTAACCCCTGGGCTGCAGGGAGCAGGGAGGCTCCTTACGGAGATAAATAGCATCCCAGCCGCTCCCCCTCAAACGCGACTCCACCACTTTGGAGCAGCTGCCAGAACCAGGCCATGCCCACAGGAACAGTGGAGATAAACTCCATAGCAGCCGGGCAGGAAGCAGAAGCCCTGTCTGTGGCACAGCAGCCCAGCAAAAGCCACTAGAGGTCGCTGTTCTCCCAGGAGAGGAGGGCCACAAACTAACAAGAAGTGAAGATCTTCAAGCTGTCACTCGTCTCAGCTCTGCAAACTATTCCTATCTCCATGAAAAGGCAAAGCTACAGGCAGACAAAGATCACAGAGACAACACCAGAGAAGGAGACAGACCTAACCAGTCTTCCTGAAAAAGAATTCAAAATAAGAATCATAAACATGCTGACAGAGATGCAGAGAAATACGCAAGAGAAATGGGATGAAGTCCGGAGGGAGATCACAGATGCCAGAAAGGAGATCGCAGAAATGAAACAAACTCTGGAAGGGTTTATAAACAGAATGGATAGAATGCAAGAGGCCATTGATGGAACTGAAATCAGAGAACAGGAACGCATAGAAGCTGACATAGAGAGAGATAAAAGGATCTCCAGGAATGAAACAATATTAAGAGAACTGTGTGACCAATCCAAAAGGAACAAAATCCATATTATAGGGGTCCCAGAAGAAGAAGAGAGGAAAAGAGATGGAAAGTATCTTAGAAGAAATAATTGCTGAAAACTTCCCCAAACTGGGGGAGGAAATAATCAAACAGACCACGGAAATACACAGAACCCCCAAAAGAAAGGATCCAAGAAGGACAACACCAAGACACATAATAATTAAAATGGCAAAGATCAAGGACAAGGAAAGAGTGTTAAAGGCAGCTAGAGAGAAAAAGGTCACCTATAAAGGGAAACCCATCAGGCTAACATCAGATTTCTCGACAGAAACCATACAGGCCAGAAGAGAATGGCATGATATATTTAATCCAATGAAACAGAAGGGCCTTGAACCAAGGATACTGTATCCAGCACGACTATCATTCAAATATGACGGTGGGATTAAACAATTCCCAGACAAACAAAAGATGAGGGAATTTGCTTTCCACAAACCACCTCTACAGAACATCTTACAGGGACTGCTCTAGATGGGAGCACTCCTAGAAAGAGCACAGCACAAAACACCCAACATATAAAGGATCGAGGAGGAGGAACAAGAAGGGAGAGAAGAAAAGAATCTCCAGACAGTGTATATAACAGCTCAATAAGCGAGCTAAGTTAGGCAGTAAGATACTAAAGAGGCTAACCTTGAACCTTTGGTAACCACGAATTTAAAGCCTGCAATGGCAATAAGTACGTATCTTTCAAGAGTCACCATAAATGTTAATGGGTTGAATGCACCAATCAAAAGACACAGAGTAACAGAATGGATAAAAAAGCAAGACCCATCTATATGCTGCTTACAAGAAACTCACCTCAAACACAAAGAAATGTACAGACTAAAAGTCAAGGGATGGAAAAACATATTTCAAGCAAACAACAGTGAGAAGAAAGCAGGGGTTGCAGTACTAATATCAGACAAAATAGACTTCAAAACAAAGAAAGTAACAAGAGATAAAGAAGGACACTACATAATGATAAAGGGCTCAGTCCAACAAGAGGATATAACCATTCTAAATATATATGCACCCAACACAGGAGCACCAGCATATGTGAAACAAATACTAACAGAACTAAAGGGGGATATAGACTGCAATGCATTCATTCTAGGAGACTTCAACACACCACTCACCCCAAAGGATAGATCCACCGGGCAGAAAATAAGTAAGGACACGGAAGCACTGAACAACACAGTAGAACAGATGGACCTAATAGACATCTATAGAACTCTACATCCAAAAGCAACAGGATATACATTCTTCTCAAGTGCACATGGAACATTCTCCAGAACAGACCACATACTAGGCCACAAAAAGAGCCTCAGAAAATTCCAAAAGATTGAAATCCTACCAACCACTTTTCAGACCACAAAGGCATAAAACTAGAAATAAACTGTACAGAGAAAGCAAAGAGGCTCACAAACACATGGAGGCTTAACAACACGCTCCTAAATAATCAATGGATCAATGACCAAATCAAAATGGAGATCCAGCAATATATGGAAACAAATGACAACAACAACACTAAGCCCCAACTTCTGTGGGACACAGCAAAAGCAGTCTTAAGAGGAAAGTATATAGCAATCCAAGCATATTTAAAAAAGGAAGAGCAATCCCAAATGAATGGTCTAATGTCACAATTATTGAAATTGGAAAAAGAAGAACAAATGAGACCTAAGGTCAGCAGAAGGAGGGACATAATAAAGATCAGAGAAGAAATAAATAAAATTGAGAAGAATAAAACAATAGCAAAAATCAATGAAACCAAGAGCTGGTTCTTTGAGAAAATAAACAGAATAGATAAGCCTCTAGCCAGACTTATTAAGAAGAAAAGAGAGTCAACACAAATCAACAGTATCAGAAATGAGAAAGGAAAAATCACAACGGACCCCGCAGAAATACAAAGAATTATTAGAGACTACTATGAAAACCTATATGCTAACAAGCTGGGAAACCTAGGAGAAATGGACAACTTCCTAGAAAAATACAACCTTCCAAGACTGACCCAGATTTCTCAACAGAAACCCTACAGGCCAGAAGAGAATGGCATGATATATTTAATACAATGAAACAGAAGGGCCTTGAACCAAGGATACTGTATCCAGCACGACTATCATTCAAATATGACGGTGGGATTAAACAATTCCCAGACAAACAAAAGCTGAGGGAATTTGCTTTCCACAAACCACCTCTACAGAACATCTTACAGGGACTGCTCTAGATGGGAGCACTCCTAGAAAGAGCACAGCACAAAACACCCAACATATGAAGAATCGAGGAGGAGGAACAAGAAGGGAGAGAAGAAAAGAATCTCCAGACAGTGTATATAACAGCTCAATAAGCGAGCTAAGTTAGGCAGTAAGATACTAAAGAGGCTAACCTTGAACCTTTGGTAACCATGAATTTAAAGCCTGCAATGGCAATAAGTACATATCTTTCAATAGTCACCCTAAATGTTAATGGGTTGAATGCACCAATCAAAAGACACAGAGTAACAGAATGGATAAAAAAGCAAGACCCATCTATATGCTGCTTACAAGAAACTCACCTCAAACCCAAAGACATGTACAGACTAAAAGTCAAGGGATGGAAAAACATATTTCAAGCAAACAACAGTGAGAAGAAAGCAGGGGTTGCAGTACTAATATCAGACAAAATAGACTTCAAAACAAAGAAAGTAACAAGAGATAAAGAAGGACACTACATAATGATAAAGGGCTCAGTCAAACAAGAGGATATAACCATTCTAAATATATATGCACCCAACACAGGAGCACCAGCATATGTGAAACAAATACTAACAGAACTAAAGGGGGATATAGACTGCAATGCATTCATTCTAGGAGACTTCAACACACCACTCACCCCAAAGGATAGATCCACTGGGCAGAAAATAAGTAAGGACACGGAAGCACTGAACAACACAGTAGAGCAGATGGACCTAATAGACATCTATAGAACTCTACATCCAAAAGCAACAGGATATACATTCTTCTCAAGTGCACATGGAACATTCTCCAGAATAGACCACATACTAGGCCACAAAAAGAGCCTCAGAAAATTCCAAAAGATTGAAATCCTACCAACCAACTTTTCAGACCACAAAGGCATAAAACTAGAAATAAACTGTACAAAGAAAGCAAAGAGGCTCACGAACACATGGAGGCTTAACAACACGCTCCTAAATAATCAATGGATCAATGACCAAATCAAAATGGAGATCCAGCAATATATGGAAACAAATGACAACAACAACACTAAGCCCCAACTTCTGTGGGACACAGCAAAAGCAGTCTTAAGAGGAAAGTATATAGCAATCCAAGCATATTTAAAAAAGGAAGAGCAATCCCAAATGAATGGTCTAATGTCACAATTATCGAAATTGGAAAAAGAAGAACAGATGAGGCCTAAGGTCAGCAGAAGGAGGGACATAATAAAGATCAGAGAAGAAATAAATAAAATTGAGAAGAATAAAACAATAGCAAAAATCAATGAAACCAAGAGCTGGTTCTTCGAGAAAATAAACAAAATAGATAAGCCTCTAACCAGACTTATTAAGAAGAAAAGAGAGTCTACACAAATCAACAGTATCAGAAACGAGAAAGGAAAAATCACGACGGACCCCAAGGAAATGCAAAGAATTATTGGAGAATACTATGAAAACCTATATGCTAACAAGCTGGGAAACCTAGGAGAAATGGACAACTTCCTAGAAAAATATAACCTTCCAAGATTGACCCAGGAAGAAACAGAAAATCTAAACAGACCAATTACCAGCAACGAAATTGAAGAGGTAATCAAAAAACTACCAAAGAACAAAACCCCCGGGCCAGATGGATTTACCTCGGAATTTTATCAGACATACAGGGAAGACATAATACCCATTCTCCTTAAAGTTTTCCAAAAAATAGAGGAGGAGGGGATACTCCCAAACTCATTCTATGAAGCTAACATCACCCTAATACCAAAACCAGGCAAAGACCCCACCAAAAAAGAAAACTACAGACCAATATCCCTGATGAACGTAGATGCAAAAATACTCAACAAAATATTAGCAAACCGAATTCAAAAATACATCAAAAGGATCATACACCATGACCAAGTGGGATTCATTCCAGGGATGCAAGGATGGTACAACATTCGAAAGTCCATCAACATCATCCACCACATCAACAAAAAGAAAGACAAAAACCACATGATCATCTCCATAGATGCTGAAAAAGCATTTGACAAAGTTCAACATCCATTCATGATAAAAACTCTCAGCAAAATGGGAATAGAGGGCAAGTACCTCAACATAATAAAGGCCATCTATGATAAACCCACAGCCAACATTATATTGAACAGCGAGAAGCTGAAAGCATTTCCTCTGAGATCGGGAACTAGACAGGGATGCCCACTCTCTCCACTGTTATTTAACATAGTACTGGAGGTCCTAGCCACGGCAATCAGACAAAATAAAGAAATACAAGGAATCCAGATTGGTAAAGAAGAAGTTAAACTGTCACTATTTGCAGATGACATGATACTGTACATAAAAAACCCTAAAGACTCCACCCCAAAACTACTAGAACTGATATCGGAATACAGCAAAGTTGCAGGATACAAAATCAACACACAGAAATCGGTGGCTTTCCTATACACTAACAATGAACCAACAGAAAGAGAAATCAGGAAAACAACTCCATTCACAATTGCATCAAAAAAAATAAAATACCTAGGAATAAACCTAACCAAAGAAGTGAAAGACTTATACTCTGAAAACTACAAGTCACTCTTACGAGAAATTAAAGGGGACACTAACAGATGGAAACTCATCCCATGCTCGTGGCTAGGAAGAATTAATATCGTTAAAATGGCCATCCTGCCCAAAGCAATATACAGATTTGATGCAATCCCTATGAAACTACCAGCAACATTCTTCAATGAACTGGAACAAATAATTCAAAAATTCATATGGAAACACCAAAGACCCCGAATAGCCAAAGCAATCCTGAGAAAGAAGAATAAAGTAGGGGGGATCTCACTCCCCAACTTCAAGCTCTACTATAAAGCCATAGTAATCAAGACAATTTGGTACTGGCACAAGAGCAGAGCCACAGACCAATGGAACAGACTAGAGAATCCAGACATTAACCCAGACATATATGGTCAATTAATATTTGATAAAGGAGCCATGGACATACAATGGCGAAATGACAGTCTCTTCAACAAGACTGACCCAGAAATAAACAGAAAATCTAAACAGACCAATTACCGGCAACGAAATTGAAGCGGTAATCAAAAAACTACCAAAGAACAAAACCCCCGGGCCAGATGGATTTACCTCGGAATTTTATCAGACATACAGGGAAGACATAATACCCATTCTCCTTAAAGTTTTCCAAAAAATAGAAGAGGAGGGGATACTCCCAAACTCATTCTATGAAGCTAACATCATCCTAATACCAAAACCAGGCAAAGACCCCACCAAAAAAGAAAACTACAGACCAATATCCCTGATGAACGTAGATGCAAAAATACTCAACAAAATATTAGCAAACCGAATTCAAAAATACATCAAAAGGATCGTACACCATGACCAAGTGTCATGGGATTCATCCCAGGGATGCAAGGGTGGTACAACATTCGAAAGTCCATCAACATCATCCACCACATCAACAAAAAGAAAAACAAAAACAACATGATCATCTCCATAGATGCTGAAAAAGCATTTGACAAAGTTCAACATCCATTCATGATAAAAACTCTCAGCAAAATGGGAATAGAGGGCAAGTACCTCAACATAATAAAGGCCATCTATGATAAACGCACAGACAACATTATATTGAACAGCGAGAAGCTGAAAGCATTCCCTCTGAGATCGGGAACTAGACAGGGATGCCCACTCTCTCCACTGTTATTTAACATAGTACTGGAGGTCCTAGCCATGGCAATCAGACAAAACAAAGAAATACAAGGAATCCAGACTGGTAAAGAAGAAGTTAAACTGTCACTATTTGCAGATGACATGATACTGTACATAAAAAAACCCTAAAGACTCCACCCCAAAACTACTAGAACTGATATCGGAATACAGCAAAGTTGCAGGATACAAAATCAACACACAGAAATCTGTGGCTTTCCTATATACTAACAATGAACCAACAGAAAGAGAAATCAGGAAAACAACTCCATTCACAATTGCATCAAAAAAAAATAAAATACCTAGGAATAAACCTAACCAAGGAAGTGAAAGACTTATACTCTGAAAACTACAAGTCACTCTTAAGAGAAATTAAAGGGGACACTAACAGATGGAAACTCATCCCATGCTCGGGGCTAGGAAGAATTAATATTGTCAAAATGGCCATCCTGCCCAGAGCAATATACAGATTTGATGCAATCCCTATGAAACTACCAGCAACATTCTTCAATGAACTGGAACAATTAATTCAAAAATTCATATGGAAACACCAAAGACCCCGAATAGCCAAAGCAATCCTGAGAAAGAAGAATAAAGTAGGGGGGATCTCACTCCCCAACTTCAAGCTCTACTATAAAGCCATAGTAATCAAGACAATTTGGTACTGACACAACAACAGAGCCACAGACCAATGGAACAGACTAGAGAATCCAGACATTAACCCAGACATATATGGTCAATTAATATTTGATAAAGGAGCCATGGACATACAATGGCGAAATGACAGTCTCTTCAACAGATGGTGCTGGCAAAACTGGACAGCTACATGTAGGAGAATGAAACTGGACCATTGTCTAACCCCATATACAAAAGTAAACTCAAAATGGATCAAAGACCTGAGTGTCAGTCATGAAACCATTAAACTCTTGGAAGAAAACATAGGCAAAAACCTCTTAGACATAAACATGAGTGACCTCTTCTTGAACATATCTCCCCGGGCAAGGAAAACAACAGCAAAAATGAATAAGTGGGACTATATTAAGCTGAAAAGCTTCTGTGCAGCAAAATATACCACCAATAGAACAAAAAGGAACCCTACAGTATGGGAGAATATATTTGAAAATGACACATCCGATAAAGGCTTGACGTCAAGAATATATAAAGAGCTCACACGCCTCAACAAACAAAAAACAAATAACCCAATTAAAAAATGGGCAGAGGAACTGAACAGACAGTTTTCCAAAAAAGAAATACAGATGGCCAACAGACACATGAAACGATGCTCCATATCGCTAATTATCAGAGAAATGCAAGTTAAAACTACAATGAGGTATCACCTCACACCAGTAAGGATGGCTGCCATCCAAAAGACAGAGAACAACAAATGTTGGCGAGGCTGTGGAGAAAGGGGAACCCTCCTACACTGCTGGTGGGAATGTAAGTTAGTTTAACCATTGTGGAAAGCAGTATGGAGGTACATCAAAATGATCAAAACAGACCTACCATTTGACCCAGGAATTGCACTAGGAATTTACCCTAAGAATGCAGCAATCAAGTATGAGAAAGATCAGTGCACCCCTATTTTTATCGCAGCACTATTTACAATAGCCAAGAATTGGAAGCAACCTAAATGTCCATCTATAGATGAATGGATAAAGAAGATGTGGTACATATACACAATGGAATACTACTCAGCAATAAGGAAAGGGCAAATCCAACCATTTGCAGCAACATGGATGGAGCTGGAGGGTATTATGCTCACTGAAACAAGCCAAGCGGAGAAAGAGAAATACCAAATGATTTCACTTATCTGTGGAATATAAGAACAAAGGAAAAACTGAAGGAACAAAACACCAGCAGAATCACAGAACTCAAGAATGGACTAACAGGTACCAAAGGGAAAGGGACTGGGGAGGATGGGTGGGTAGGGAGGGATAAGGGGGGGGAGAAGTAGGGGGATATTAAGATTAGCATGCATGGGGGGGTAGGAGAAAAGGGAGGGCTGTACAACACAGAGAAGGCAAGTAGTGATTCTACAACATTTTGCTATGCTGATGGACAGTGACTGTAATGGAGTCTATAGGGGGGACCTGGTACAGGGGAGAGCCTAGTAAACATAATATTCGTCATGTAAGTGTAGATTAGTGATACCTAAAAAAAAAAAAAAAAGGGCGGTTCCTGTGTGGTAACCTCCAATGAGTTCTACACAAGAGTATAAAGGGCATATAACAGTGTAGGCAAAGGGTCTGTTTGTGTTTATACAGAGGATCAAAGCCTAATTGGGCTACCCCGAAAACGAACTAAGATACGATATGAAAAAGAACTTCCAACATCAGCACTCTCTGGAAGACTCATGCCAGACGATGATCATCAAAAAACCCCAACAAAGATCCACGCACTGCTACAGGTGTAGATGCACTCGTCCCACCAGTTCCTGGACTTGCCATGGGAATGAGGAAGGAGATATCTAAGGTGGCCTGGTCATACAGTAAAACAACAAATTTGACTGGATCTATACTTTTGGAACTCAATCAAGAATTAGGAGAAGTGCAAATTGTAGCGCTCCAAAATCTTACAACTACAGACTATTTACTGTAAAAAGAACATAACGGATGTGAACATTCCCCAGGAATGGGTTGTTTTAATTTGTCTGATTTCTCTCAGACTGTTCAAGTTCAGTTGGACAATATCCACCGTATCATAGATAAGTTTTCACAAATGCCTAAGGTGCCTAACTGGTTTTCTTGGTTTCACTGGAGATGGCTGGTAATTACAGATATGCTTTGGTTATGTAACTATACTCCTATTATGTTAATGTGTGTGCGCAATTTAAGTAGTAGCTCAAAACCTATACATGCTGAAGTTACTCTACAAGAAGATATGTCAAAGAAATAATCAATCTTCCCATGTTTTCTTCCACCTGCTACTTCTATAGCTTTTCTTCTTCCTTCCTAATTACAACCCTTAAATAGAATTCGTGCCTCATATCAAATTTACCGAGTATCATAATTCTTCCAAGTGGTAAAGATACCTCAAGACAAATGCTGGGCATAGAAGCTACAGGGAATAAATATGCAAAGAAGTAAAAAGCTAACCATTTCAAACAATAAGGCTTCTCTCTCACTTACCAACTTTACATTTCCCTGTATGGCCCCGGAAGATGACTGGTTAGCCAGAGACGGGTAAGATTCCTCAAGGGAGGAACAACCTAAGACAGGCACAGTTGCAGGGGGGTCATCAGGTGAGAAACTGGGGATCAACAGAGGTGAGGCTTAGAACCTCACCCCCCCGTTCTGAGAGAAATCTTCTGCATATGTGGATGTTTTATTGCCGTTGTCTAGCTCGGATTATCACACACATAGTCTACAGGCACACACTTGATCATCTACATTTGCTCTCTTACAACACTAAACTATGTTTTCTATCTTTATCTTGTATCTACCTACCACTTCAGCATTTTATTAAAAATAATAATAATAAAGAGAGAAATGTGGTATCCACATATAAATCAAGTATAAAAAACAAATGAGTATTCATATTTGAACTGACTGTTTATAGTTCATAATGCATGAGCAAAACCGAAGGTTTCTGTGATGGCTGCCCTTGTACTGTTCACCATGTAAGAACTTATTCACTATGCAAGAACTTGTTCTCCATGTAAGAACTTGTTTGTTATGCCTCAGAAGATTGGAGACTGACGAAAATTAGGCTTGGGGTGGATTAATGATTGTGCATTGAGCATTGACTCCCCTATACAGAACTTTATTGTTGTTAACAACCATTTGATCAATAAATATGAGAGATGCCCTCACACACACACACAAAAAAACCACATCTCACATTTGAGGATTTTTGCCTGATACATTTTTAATCTAATGTGGGTATTTGGTTGTAAAGCTGTTTTGGCTTCTTCCACTGATGGACTACTTGTGATAGGAGTTCATGTGTCAAGAAGTTTTCTTATTTAAATAAATAATTACAACATCAACCTGAATTCATATTTTCGAAGGTTTGTGCCCATTTTAAATAACCAAATTTGGTAAAAATTTAGTAAGTCTTAACTAAAGCAAAACACCCAATTCTAGTTTTAAGTATCCTAAATGTTCCTTAGAAATTTTCTTAGAAAATTAACTGCTTCAAAGGAGGAGAACTGAGTGAACAGTAGCAACTAGAAATAACAGACCTAACAAGGGCAAAAGCATTGTTAGCAAAGTTTGCTTTGCATACTTTGAGACAATAGTGACTCAAAGTTTTAGGCACAAATCTCATAACATAACTTACTGGTTCAGGAACATCTAAATCAATATTCCTCAATGCCACTAAAATACTCCTTTATTATGAATTGGAGAAAGAGATAACAGTGGGGAACAGTACAGTAAATCAAAAGTTTTTCTTTTTTCTTTTTTTTTTGTAGCTTACAGTTCTGCAGCTACTAATGGAAGTAAAGAAAGAACAACATTTAATCAAATCAGTTTCTGTGATAAAACACATCATTTATTTAGGCAACAAAGATAATTGGGAACATACCTGAGATAAATTTAATACCACTGAAAATCTTACTAGGAATTAGACTCCGCATGGTATTTGACTAAGAGGCCACAGAAGTGTTTGGAAGGCAAGATTAAAGGCATTGCTGGAGGTCACTTGTCACTGGCTCAAATGTCAGTGGGTATAATATTTCTCTAATGCACCCAAAGCAATTAAGAGCAAGTTAAAGCAAAAACAAAAAGACACCTCCCTGTTTTCCAGCATTCACCCTAACAGTCACCTGGGTTCTTGCAGCCCGTCCTGGTCCCGTTGCTCACAGACCTCAGTACATTCTAGCTCCAAGCAGCTGGCCAATAAGGCAGCTCCTCCTGATTGACCAAAGGGGAAAGACCCCCAAGTTAATGAATGATTTTCATAGGCACTCATCCAAAGTGAGTTTCTTCTTGGTAGAAACAAAACAGACAGCAAATTTATATTTCAGTCTCTAATATCAAATAATAAGCTACTACAAGACATGTGATCATTGGGTTCTAGACGTGGTCCTTCTGCAAACTTACTGAGGTTCCTGGCACATATCACTGAGACTCACTCAGACTCTTTGGGTTCCAGCAGCATCTGTAAAAGTGAGGACCTCGTGTGTAGAGCTCTCTACCCTTCATGTCACCATATCCCTTCGGCTGTAACACTCTAAGACCATCACCATACACTAGAGTATATGATCAACAACCATTAGAACAGCTAACTGGAGAAAGCAACAGTAGCTCATTTAGCCTCTTGATTCTCAACTATTTTTATTCGGGATTTTTTGCTATTTCTCCACCTCTGTGAGCCTTATTCATTTTTTCCTGCTAGGCAATTCCTCATTTTATCTCTGGGAAGAACTAAATATTAGAAACCATATAGTTGCAAACCAATTAGCCTTAGGTCAACCAGCCTTCAGAGATACTTCATTTGATCCTGTAGGCCAGCACAGAGTTTGAAGACAAAGTCACTAGGCAGGTGCTTTGAAATGCCTTAGACCTGTGTTTGCATCCTTTACACTGATATAAATCTGCTTTTATAGAAGCCAGGAATAGTAAACTGATACACAGAACTATTAATACAAGTTTACTACATTTATATTACAGAATGATGGAAACCACAACAAAAAACGATTTGGTAACAGACAGCAAAGAAAGGGTCACCAATCACAGGGAAGAAAGACTCCTTTTTGGATGAAAACACAGACTGCCACAACTCATCCCCTCAACCCCTACACACAGAGAAGAAAAGCAAAATACTATGGAGATCAGAATTTGGGGATGGAAATTTTCTTCAACCAAGATGTATAGAATTTATGGTGTACCGATTTTCAGATATATTTGAAGATATTTGATAAAGGAGAGGAGAGGTCATAAAAAGAAAAATTGGCACCTGTGCTTTTATCCCAAACTATTATATTAGCTGTTTGTTTCTGAGTGCTTGGTTAGTCTGGCTATATTTAAACTCCTTACATCATCTGTAATCCTAAAGACACACTTCAGTTTCAGAGGGCTCCCAATGTACAAATTACAAGACTGAGGCTCAGCAAGGTTAATAATTGCATTGCAAATACACAAGTGCATTTCAGAAAGCCTTTCTTTATACATTTGACTTGACAATTAAACTCACTGAACAACCAGCTTCACATGATGTTACATCACTAAGTTACTGATGTGACACACTGATGCCAGAGCAGGAATGTGCCCAGTTCTGTTGGGAGAAAAAAATGGGCTGTGCCACTAC
This sequence comes from Manis pentadactyla, assembly GCF_030020395.1. Classification (NCBI taxonomy): domain Eukaryota; kingdom Metazoa; phylum Chordata; class Mammalia; order Pholidota; family Manidae; genus Manis; species Manis pentadactyla. Next base: position 26,262,559 of record NC_080024.1, read on the forward strand.
ATAGGAACACTATCTTCCTGCCATTTCTATATAAACACACTTCAGAAAAGAGCTTTGCTATGTCCATGTCACATGATTTCTTAACTGCCAACTTCAGACTCTGCCAGCTGTCTTCCAAGAGGTCCTCCCCACTCCTCACAGCCACCAGATACAGAATAAGACAAGCTGATGTCCATTCACACACACACATCCCTTTCCTCTCCTACCTCTGCTTCCACCTACTAAACAACTCTCTCACCTCCATATTATAATTATTAAAGAGCACTAAGAGCCTCTTTCTTGGTAAATCAAATAGTCTTTTACCTGTGCTTCTGGTTTAAGTGGTGAAAAAAAAATTTGATAAATGGGCTTTAGACTTAGATATGACTTTGAGTCTTTTCAACTAGCTGTATAAACTTAGATTTTCTTTTCTTGAAGTGTTCTTGCCATCCTTCCCTAGGAAAATAATATTGAATGTTCCTCACATTCAACTGAATTTGAACTCAAAAGAATTATCTGAAGAAGTCGCCCAAATCCTAGAAAATCCTATCATAGGCCTCTCTAGGGCTGTGGCATCATATTTTGTCCTGCTCACTTACCTTTGGGAATAACACTGCATTGAGCCTTAAACAGTGAGGCTTAGGAGCCTGAAACTAAAAATAGTAAGTTGCCATCCTCAATTTTGCTAATCTGAAAATTGCTAAGGCTTTGGGGGGTCAAAAACAATGGACATATCCCTCAAAAGAGATCTAGGATGCTTTCCTCCCCCAAGAGAACATCATTCCATTAACAGATTAAGTATAAACTAGAAGGCATCTGTCCTTCCTACATCCAAGAAAAATCCCCTTCCTTTGTAAACTCTTGTCTGTAACAATCCCATGTTGTTTGTGAAATTTCAGGGAAGATCAAGTGTACAGAGAACAAGAAAGGGTTAGTAGATTAAGAAAGAAAGAGAGGGAGATGGGAAAAGAAAGAATGAAAGAGGAAGAAAGAAGGCAGGGAGGGAGGAAGGAACTAATTTTAACTTATTGGAATGAGCCAATATCAAGATACTATCATGAGATGTCCCTAGGATAACTCATCATTATAGTAAAGTTTTTACTAAGTAAGTACACATTGGAATGTGTTACTTAATAGTTCTTTCTTTTTATTCTTAGTGCATACAACCTATGATCACTTTGTTTTCTTTTGTTTTTTTTAAAGGTAGTCATTTCTCAATCATTTCTCATCTTTGCTTTAAGATGTATTGAATTTCTGTTCAGGATTATGTCCCTTGATATTGTTACCAGGCGTCCAGCGCTGTCATAAGGAGCATCGGAGTTCTCTCTGCTTTCAGAAAGCAAAGACAAATGACTGTTCTCAGCCTCTGTATCTAGCCAGCAACACGAGATTTGCGCCTTTTCACTAAAGAAATCTTTCATCTAGCATCAAAGAAATAAAATCACACAAATTCTGAGGAGACATAATCTTTTCTCCATCTTTTTTTTTAATACACAGTATTTTTCTTTACTAGCAGAGACATATGATGATTTTCCCAAGTCAGTCATACTGCTGAAAGTTTCAACTCAATGACTCAAGGCTGCAGAGAAGCCACAGAGAGGACTTTTTAAGATATACCAAAGTGTGCTTCTTGCAAACTCTACCTTCATTTCTGGAGAAGACCTTTTCTTTGAAATTGGTGTTTAAACAGTAAGAGGCAATTTTGTCAGGACTATGTTAAAATGTCATGGATTCCAAATACTTTGTTTTAAAGCTTCTATCACACATGACAACAAACATATACAATACCCTCCTGTCTCATAATAAATGCAACTTGTTCTGTACATAATTTGAATGAAATGTTATAATTTTGCTTAAAAATTGTTGGACTGTGAATAACCTAATTAATTCATGGTTGACTATGATTTCTAGACAGCAATCAAGCATACTCAGAAATTTTTGCTCTATTAGCCTAATCTAGAAATTGTTTTGAAGTGTAGTGAAATTGTTTTAATACTAAATTTAATAATTAATTAGGTTGACCTAATGTAAAACTTGGTGTTGATTTAATTATTCATTAATGTTGATTTGGTGGTCTCTTTTGGAATTTTGATGCTATTTTTTTAATATCAAATATTTTTATAGACCCCTAAGATGGTCATAGGCCTAGGGGTTGTGATTTTGAATGCTGAAAAAAATAAAACAAACCTGATCATTGCTGTGATCATTTTGCTGATGTGACCACCGAAAAAGAAAATGAGCAGGATGCAAAACTACCCTGAGAGTAGAAATTCTTTTTCTCCAGCTTTCCATGGAGCTTTCTTCTCAGGAGGCACCTAAGACTTACATAGCTTTCCATGAGTCCCACTGTTTTATAATCATGGAGCAAGATCCTAGCATTTTTGGAAGGGTCAGATAGTAAAACTACTGATGCTTAAGTAATTGTTAATTCATTTCAGGAAGACTAGAATTCTGGTGAAGACTTAAAAACCAGAGAGAAGCGAGGCAGCCATGTGATCAGTAGAATTTATGATCCAGTGATGGACATAGAGAACTACAGGACCCACTGTTTAGAAAACAAAGAGAATCACATGCATATGGAGTTAGGAGTGCCCTCTGTATGCTTTCTCTATCTGACTAACTGGGATTTCCCTTGTCTTCCACTTTCTTAGGTAGAGAGAATATAAATAATGCTGCTCATCACATAGGGATGCCCGAGATGCTGCAATATATGGTTGGTTCCTTACACCACAACATAGCACAGCAGAGATTAACAGTTTTTATTTTATTTTATTTTATTTGACAGCCTCTTTTATTCTAATGTACAATTTCAGAAACACCCTTAGGATCTTCATCACTTCAGCTAAATATGAAAATGTACTTTTGTTTTTAAAAAATGCTTTATTGCACATTAAAAGAAAATTAAAGTATGTGTGTACAAAGCAACATATTTTACCTATCTAATAAGTAATATGTGCTTCTTAATTATCTTTAAAATCATTGCATAAAGAAAATCCATCTGCCAAGATATAAATTTGAAAAGACATACCATGATTTTTATCAGGATCCGATGTATATCACCATAGGGAGAGAAATTTCACTTTGTGTCATGATATCAAAAACAGAATAAACAAACAAACAAAACAGAATAAAATCACTTCATCACTGGATATTAGAAATGAATACGTGACAAAAACCATTTCACCTATTTTTGAAACATGTTACACTTTGTTTCTAACTAACAAAATGAAGGAGAATCCTGGCTTAAATTTTCTATATCACCTACCTTATTAATGTGAAAATTCTATTCCTAATAAGTGAAAATGAAAACTGGACATGACACTAGTGACATGTCCTCTTTATACCATGGTTTTTGTGGTTTGTCAAAGAACAAGCTATCCTGAGACAAAATATGACCAGATATTCTAATTTTTGTGGTCCTGATACCATGTTCTGTTTCAATAGTCATGGTATTTGTGCTTCTGCCTTGAACCACTCATTGCCCATTATAGGCATAAATTAAGCAATATATGTGTCTAGGAACAAGACTAATCAAAGACCATACATGGTCGAAACCACTGCGGCTGGACATTTCAGTCTGATCTCCAGTAACAGTCATGTCTTTTCACCCTACAGCAGAACTTCTGGAGATCTCTAAGGCCCATTGGGGAAGTGAGGACATGAAGTCAAAACTATTTTCATAAAAATACTAAGTAAGGTGTTATTTGCCTTTCTCACTGTATTGACAAATGCACTGAAAGTCCAAAAACGATGATGGATAAATGTGCTGCTGTTACTTTAGCACATCAAAGCTACAGCATCAAGCTGTACTAACAATCATGTATTTTTCACTGCTACATAGACTTGCCTATTTGGTAGACATTTTCTCAGAAATGAATGAAATGAGCTTATTGCTTTAATGAGACAACTGACAGAATTTGTTGACACTGGTAAATTTGAACTGTCAAGCAAAATTTTTGAAAAGCTTGTATCCACCACTGTGAGCTTGACAGCATCCTAATACTTCAAGGACTTTTCTTATGATATCAGTGGTGATATTAATTAATGCAATGTATTGATTTTTATAGCAAAATGTGTCCACATATGGAAGATTTGCATGACTTAGTGAACTGATATTTTCTAAAGCATGATCTTATACATCATGCATGGGAAAAAGATCCATTTAAAGTACAAGTTTGACCAATGGATTTTAATGTAACAGAACATGATGAGTTTATGGACATGCAACTAACCCTTATGAAACTGCTATTTGTTGAGTTTGGGAAGAGTATAAAAGAAGAATATCCACAATTGTAATAAAAGGCTATTAAAATATCCTCCCTTTTCAATTATGCATCTATACAAAGCCAGATTTCCTACATATATTTTCACCAAAGCAATATATCTGATTGAATCCAGAACTGATTCAGTGCAAAGTAGATATAAGAATCTATGTTCTATTAAGCCAGACATTAAAGAGATTTGTAAACATGTAAAACAATCTCAATCTGCTGACCACTTGTTACAGTTTTGGAAAATATAGTTATTTTTCATGAAAAAAATATTCATTCTGTTAGTATATAATGTGCTATCTTAACGAATAAATAATTTTTTAATTCATGATTTTAATTTCTAATATGAGAAATATTGTTGAACTTAACCCACAAAAAAGAAAAGCTCTTCAGGATTCTCAGTAATTTTTAAGAACACAAGTTGTCACGAGACTGAAGAGTTTGAGAACTGTTGCTTTATACAAACTCTGAATCCCCAAAGAGTTTTCTGAAAAAGGTAACTTTTTTATGCCACCGATTTGCCAGTGTGATTTAAAACACAAAACTTGAAACCAAAGAAAATACCATGAAATGTGGGGAAAACTTTGAAACACCAGGAGATTTGGGAACCACCAATTTTAAATTGCTGCCCTAGAAAAATCTCAATAGCGATGTCCAAAAAAAGCTATTGCCTACCCATGAGACCTGAGAGAAGACATCCACATTCTCAGGGCATTTTTTCAACACATAATTAGAAGCAAACACCAAGATTCGTTCATTGATTTTTTAATATTCACAAATGAAATCTGTTGGGATAATTGCCATGACTTCAAAAATATTTTTGATTGATCATGAACTAGTTGAAAAAGGTCACACTACTTTTACAACTCCTTTCTGGCCTGCTTTGTGTGCATTTTCTGTAACAATGTTGGTAGGATTATGCACAACTCAAGTTTGCTATTTGCTAAAATTTTATGAAATTGTTGGCAAAAGTTTTGGTAATAAGTGGTTAAACACAGCAAAACTATATTTTAAAAAATTAAATTTATTGGGCTGGGGGATAATGGTCATCTGTCATTTTCACCTGACCAGAATCCATTGACTCTTTTTTTTTTTTCTGACACAGTAGTTTGAATTTTTTATCGAGATAATATCATCAATAATCTCAGTTTTTATGGTTCTACTGCAGGGGCTGCTTGAACTCCAGCTGCAGAAGTAACCATGTGACTCAGGTCCATCCAGTCCATCATTCTAACCCCTTGACCTCACTCATAAAATTATTGTAAGAATAAAATAAGATAATAAATGTAGATTTCACCTCAATGATGTGCATGTAATAAGAGCTCAAGAAATGTTAGTTGGTTTTACTATTAAAAGGTGAATCTGATCTTTCATCTCCTCTTCTTATAATATCATAGAATCTAAACTGCTTCCTCACAGTGGGACACATGGCTCAGCTTACATAATCATGTCATCTCTAGTCTTGCCCCCGCCATAGTGCATTGAGTTCTCTGAAAGTTCCGCACGTCTTCTTTCATTCTAGGGGCTTAATCATGCCACTCCACTCTCTCTGGTGTACTTATTCCTTCCCCCTTCCTTCCCTTTCCTCTTATACTAACCTGTATGCTCGGTGAGGACAAGCTTCCTGTCTATCTCATTCCACACTGTATTTCTCCTGAGTAACATAATTATTTGATCCCTGGTAAGGATTCACGAAGTGCTTATTGAATGAATTGTTTTAAACCACATTTTAAAGAATGAAGCCAGCGTAAGTGAAGTATTTATACTTTTCTCTTAAAAAAAAAAAAAAACTTTTCCTCCCAAGTTTCCAAAATACAGAACAGACTTCTGTTGATTTTAATGTTTAAAAAAAGAGGAAATTGCAGTGCCTGTCTTGGACAGTAGATGGCAGTGAAAATATAATTTGACATAGATCCTCGTAGGTTTACAAAGATTCCAGAACGTGTCCCTGTAAACATCCAGCATGAAGTCTGATCCTTTTTCTTTATAATGTCTTTTATGGCTTTTCACCGAGACAGGCATTCTTTGTGAATACTGTTGGTACATCGTACCTGCAGGGCCTTTCCAAAGAAAGCCAACAGCTGCCAACTAGGACCAATGTCAGGGAGGACTCCTGGCACAGAGGGCACATGGTGGGGTCAGGTTCCCTGCCATGAAAGACACAAGGAGCTGGCACTACTGTCAGAATTTGAGCCTGCACATTGTGATCATGGTTCTTAACCAGGATTAATCTATTGAGGGGTAAGTAAGATGAAGTCACCTTCTACATTTTCTGAACTGCTTATGCCTGGTTAATAATTATTCCCCAAGAGAATCAGAGAGTAGTTGGATATTTAGAATTTCTTCAACAAGAATGAAATTACTAACCAGTTGTATTCTTTCCAACAGTTTTATGGTGCAGTATAGGATATAATCACAGGTGCTATGCCCATGTTTAGTAGAAATTAAGTTTAAGGGACTGTGTGTGTGTGTGTGTGTGTGTGTGTGTTTGTGCGTGTGTCACACATATAGTTATATATAGCATATGAAATAAGTTATCAGACCTGTAAACTAAACCAAATAAGACCCAAGCTTAAAACCCATACATGGCTTTAAACACACATACATATCAGTTAATGTCACCAAACCCCTTGATTCTCAACTGCTCCTGTAACTTTAACAAACAATCTTGCGAGGAAAAAAAAAAAAAAAAAAGGAAAAATAAAATAAGCGGTTTCAAAAAAAATCCCGTGAACTACAGAAAAATAAAGTCTAGTGTCCTGTCTTACTGAATCAGGGGGCAAAAATGCCTTCTTGCTATAAAAAACCATCCCCATCACAGGTGCAGAAGCTCCTTGAAGGCAGACACCATCAGCGCTATTTTTTTAGGGGAAAAGACAACTGAGCACTCAGATTCCCTAGAATTAATTTTTAGCTATATCAAAACAATCAGTTATAAGTATCTCTACATTAGTTACAGAAACAGAGAAATTTCATGGGCTGGAGAACAGAGAAAACATTTCTACATTGGATTTATGAGGTGGGTTATTTGGGGCAACATATTTATCTTTGTAATTCTGCTTCCCTTGGTTTAAGGTGATAATACATTAGCTGACTTTGTAAATCAGTTCACACAAACCCTGAGTTTAAAATCCATAAATGGTTTCCTGTCATTTTTTAGGTTAGACCTGCATCACCAATGTGGCCAGCTCGGCCAGCCCTTGCCAGGCACTAGGCTTCCCCACTAGCCATGCTACCCTGCTCTCCTACCCTGCTCTCCTCTTCACAGCCACTCTCCCACACACATCCTAGCATCACAGGGTCACTGCACCTCCTGGTCCTCTCCTTTGATCGCTCTTTCTCCTAATGCACCTGGCATCTCAGTACCCATGTTGTCAGGAAGTCATGTAACAGAGTCCACAGGGACCATACTATGGTGTCACTTTTCTTGGTTCAGGGCTTTTGTCACAGATTGTAATTACATTTTTAACCTTTGTGATTAGTAGCTGCCACCCCCATTGGCACGTGCTCAATGTTTAGTACTTTATATTGAAAAAAATAAAAGAAGTGGATAAATGAATGGCTGAATAAATGAATGAATGAATTCATGATCATGGAGGTGGGATTAGGGAACCCCAACCTAATTAAATCATGGGGAAAATGTGGCAGTACGGATCAGGAACTTGAAATCCACTAGAATCTGCTATTTATCAAAAGTCTATGTAATATATTTGATTTCTCATGAGCTTCAATTTGGTCACATAATTTTCAATGGCTCAAAGATGATCCACAAAGGGGATAAACTTAAATTTCATAATTCAGGGTAAATATAATTTGCAATAATCTTACAGCAAATTTTGTAATTATATAAGGTCCTATTTTCCTTAAACTTGTTCATTTAGCTGTTAATTTGAACATGGAAGACCTTACACACAGGCTGAACATGGAACACCTTAGAAACAACCAGAAAACGGTCATTCTTTGCTCCCCACAAACAGTTTCAACTACCTGGTGGTGGGGTTGGCAGTTCTTTCTTGCCCTTTGGATGAATCCTACGCCAAGTCCCAGAGCTTTTCCTTTGCATTTTGATAATTAAAAATCCTTCAGTTTCTTGAAGTCCCAGAATGTCTTTTGGAAGTCATTTGAATGCCTAGCTCCTTGCATTAATTGCAATTGGAACTTTATTTCAAGAAAACACTTCTCTCCTGGCCTATTTAGCCCTGCTAATTAGCGCACAGAGGAGATGGTCCCCGTTTGGTCCCTCCTGTGTTTGCCCCCACAGGGGCAGAGGGAGGATGAAGGGCAGGGGAGAGGGAACGGGAAAGGTCTTGACTGGCACTAGCATGTACTCGCGTCTTGCTCTGTGGCTATAGCAGGTATCTAGCAGAGACAGAAAGAGAGGTGAACACCTCTCACTCTGGGGCTACTTTCACATGACCCTGAAGGCCTCCCGTGATCTCCACCTGGAGATCTCCTTGCTGTTTGTCTACTGGGCATCCCGTAGAGCACCTTGACCTTGCACCAAGAGTCCTTGTCGCTCTGGACAGTCACATGACGTAGCCACCTCCAGGGTTGCTCTCCATGGCCTAATTGGGTCCATAGGAGGCACAGTCGGCCCACAGCTTTAACCCATCATCAGTGGTTGGAGTAACTTGCCAAGCAACTTTCTGCTCTGTGGTCATAGGTCATTTACCTAATCGCTGATACGTTTTTTTACTATATGCCTCCGATGATTAAAATAATAAGATTTCCAGGTCCCACTAAAGTCTCTCACTCTATTCTCCACTGGGGGAGACGCTTCTCACTTCTCATCCCTCCCCTGTCATGGATGGAGATTCATCAGACACACGTACACACACACACGTACAAACTCTATCACAAAGTCTAATACCTGGTGTCTAGCCTCTTAGCTTGTAACCATTTTCTGAGACTAGAGATGAGAGTTCAGTTAAGGACAGAAAAATTCATTTTGATCACTTCCTTTTTGCAAGTTCTTCTTCCACAGTCCAGTTTTTTGCCTTGGAACGTGACAGTCATGGCTTACTATCATTTTTTAAATTAGCCTTCCACATTTTATACCCTGTTTATTTACATTATAACCCTATAAAGATATACTTTGGTTATTTAAAATGGTTAACTCATTCCAAGTTCTCCTTTTCTGGTTGTTTCTCAAAGCTGTATCACCAGTATCAGGAGGAATACAAACAAAACTATTTCTCTGATGAATGCAAATTCTAGCACACACAAGTTAGTTTTCCACAGAGACATAAAAGTGGGGCTACTGGGGATATGGCTTGTATCACTCTCTAAGGACTGTCCAAATGAGAATTCTGTTATGTGTTCACTACTAGAACTCAGAAAGGGAGAGTCAAACTCTAGTGTGTAAAATGCTAAGCAGAACCTAGCATCTGGGATCTGGCCAATGTTCCCTGAGGAAATAAGCACCCAATTATGACTGGGAAGGAGAGCAGATGTGGAAAACTCTTCTGCTGCCTGAGCTGACGGTACAGAATGACAGCCTGGAGGGTCACAGACATTGAAGCCCCCAGCTGCCTGGGGCCGATGTGGAGTCAAGCACGAACTTAGTCAGTATTCTACATCGAAGCCCCAACTACAGTAGAGGCCAGAACTCTTCCAGAGTGACTTCCTGTTCCTGTTGCATAGTAAAAATAAATATAAGAGACCTCGTGGTGCTTAGCAATACACAGGCCCTAAATGACGCAACCATGACAGTTAAAAGCAATGCTTTGAAAAGTGAGACGGTGAGGCAGAAGATGGGAGGGTGGATGTTCCGTTGTTGTTTTGACTCTTCGTGTCTGAGTGAGCATGCTCTACTCATAAGGTCATAATAACAAGGCATTTCTATTTGAAGGAAAGCCAGCAAAATTCAAATAGACCAGGGTATTTCTCAGTTACTTATTTCACACTACGCCCCAACTCAGTGACTTAAAATGACGCTCATTTTAGTTTTCTTCACGAATCTATGGATCAGCTGATGGTGCTTCTGGTCTTGGGCTGAGCTCACTCGTCTTTCTGGAGTCAGCTGTGGGCTAACTAGGTGTTCCTGCTATGTCATGCTGCGCTTTCTTACATGTTTGAGGGTTGGCTGGCTGAGGGCTGTTGGCTTTCTTCCACATGTATCTCATTCGCCAACTGGCTAGCTCAAGTTTATTTACATGGTGCACAGCCTCCCAAGGGTTGGAAAAGAGCCAGCCCTCATGGCATCTTGAGTCTGGGGCTCAGAATTGGCCCAAAGTCACTTGCATCTCATTCTATTGATCAGTGCAAGACACAAGGCCAACCCAGGTTCAAGGGGCAGGAAATAGGCCTTACTCTTGATAACGAGCTACAAAAAGCACATTGCAAAGGGGGTGAGTACAGGGAGAGGGACTAACTGGGACAGTTACTGCCACAATAGAACCCCAGAACTGCCAGGCCTCATGAAGAAATGGAGGAAAGAGAAGAGGAAATAAGTTGGGAATCATGTAGCATATTAAAATGTTTAACACTAATCAGGTTCAAAAATAAATCTTTTTTCATTCACATGTCAATAAGTGAGCTGCAGGGAACACTCAATTCCCTCTTCCCTGTCAAACTCCAGCTTGTCATGCTAGTCTCAAATTAAATACCACTTTCTTTAGGAAACTTGCCTGAAATGCCTTCCTTTTAGCCAGAAAATAAATCAAGTATTTTCCCTCCATAACATTTATAAGAATCTGTATTTTTTTCCTCTCTTCCTTGCTAGACTAGGAGCTCTGAGAGTACAGGGTCCAGCTGACCATATTTACCTTACACACCTGCACCCCCGCCTAGCCCCTGCATAGTAGAGAGTAGATGCTGAATAAATATTTCTTAGAAAATAAACACAGAGGGAATGAATGAATGAATGAATGAATGAATGGATGGATGAGGATTATTAAGTATTAAAGGAAAATGCATACATTTGGGGATATCAAATTTTCATGTGATTTCCACATCCTTGCCAACATGATTTGAAATCCCATTCTTGCTACCAAACAGAACAGAAACACTGTGAGAGATTAAGATTACTTTTTGATAACTTTGTATAATGCAGCAACCAAGTCTTAAACCCTGCATCTGCCCCTTTCTCGAAATTTAATAAATACAAAGTCAAAGGGATCCAGAAATGGTCATCACACTGTCCTAAAATCTTGATTGGAAAATGCACAAATAAACAAAGCACAGGCTGTTGCATGAATAGTAGTCCTATGGCCAATTAGATTATGTGTAGCTGAAGAAAACCTTGTATTTGCAATGAGCAGAGCTTTCCAAAGGAAATATTTCAGTCTTGATTCTAGAAAAAAGAAATCAGGGACTTTTGCAGTAAAACTGAATGCTAACAGAAAAACTTTGGTCTACTATTATAAGCTAGCTTTATACTAGGCATTTCTGTGCATTTTTAAATTTAATCCTCATAAACACCTTTCCCATAGCATTTCTCTTACCTTTTGTGTAAAGATAGAGAAATCAGAACACAGTATGTTATGTAATTTCCTTAAGTCATTACCACCAAAATATTAACTTATTAACATTGTTGCTAAGCATGACTTGCTTGCACAGAAAAGAAAGGTGGTGAGATGGAGGTGGGGGGGAGAAAACTACATAGATTGCCTTAGTTCCCAGTCCTGCTGCCCAGCTACACTGCTCACCTGTTTTTCACTTCTCTAGGTTTGTGCGCATGGGACTCTTCTTGAGTATGAAGGACTGAATCATGAATGTTACTGAGTTACACCTTCCAGGAAGTTTATCAGCAAAGCTAGTCAGTGACTCCAGCATTACCAAGTAAAGTACAGCAAACATGTTTCAGAATTTTCAAGAGGAAAGCATCTTCCTTATAAATCAACTGGTAAAAATTCACCACTATTCAAAGACTACACTCTTAGATTCCCTTGCAGTTCCCTTTGATAAATTCCAGTTTTCTGCTGCTTAAAAATTAAATGGCCCCCATCCTTCCCAGGTATCCACTACAGGCATTCAGCTCATGCCCTAAAACATTTGTGGTCTTCCCAGTCTTAAATTATATGACTAGAATACAAATTAGGGCTCCAAGTGTCTTATGAACCATAGTTTGGGGTGTCGGTGTGCTCAGCGCCATGTGGGAGCCAGAGCTCTCACCATCCCCAGCAAAACAACCCATGGTTCCTTTGATGTGCATCTCTCTTCCTACTTCCTCTGTCTAAATCCTGCTGAGTTCAAGGTCTGCTCAAATGCCTACCTTGCCCCAGACCAGAGGCTCGCCTGGCTCTGTTGCAAAGAAACCTGCAAATGTATCTGGAATCCTAATGATGACTGGTATTTATTTAATAATCACTGTGTTCCAGACACCACACTAAGTGCATTAATATTTTATCTCATTTAATTCTCAACTTTAATTCTCAATGCTATTTATGATTTAGGTACCATTTTCATCCATCTTTTATAAATGAAGCTCAGAGAGATGAAGGTACATGTAATCACAAATAAAATAGAATTTAGATTTAAATATACATCTGCTGTATGCCCAAACCTCAGTGCTCAGCCACTGAATTTTACTTTATGCATGCATTAGAATTTGTATAAAATTTCTTCTGCAAATGCGGGTGCATTTCTTTGTGTCCATTAAATGAAATCAAATCCATATCTGTTTTTACTTCTGTGAAACTGTGTGCCCAGGATTCCTTTTGGATATGAAGGGCTGACTCATAAACGGTGGTGGAAAATGCTTTCCTGCAATAGGTCATGAAAAGGACTAGAACTGTTGCGCAGACTATATAAAATCTCTTCCAGTGTTCGGTTCACCTGAGAATCACAGGGTTCTGTTTTCTAAGCATAGAGAGCCCCTTAAAGTACAGAGTTCCATATTTTGGAGTTGGAACCATAAAGCCTAATGTCCAGCCTCACAAAAAGCCCTATGCAAAGTCTACTGCACATGTCATCCCTCCCAGTGAGATGCTGGCCACTTTGCTAGGATGCTGTGTGTTCATAGGCTGCTGGTCCTTACTATTCATGGAATGCAAGGCCTCTCTTCCTCTTTGACATTTTAGAAATCCCTTCTGATCATCAAAGGCCACATGCCTCTCCTAATACCCCAATTTACCTTTGGCATAGCCCTCTCAAAGAGCTGCAGCTCCTGGAAAATAAAAGCTAGGAGAGCAGGATGTCTACTGGCTCCTGCTGCTTCTACTATAACGCAACCACTCTGTGCTTCAGGGTCAATGCCATGCCTTCACTGAATGGAATGGGCATCACTTGATTTTACAAATCAGAAAATGCAAATTGTCAGCCTTTGCATACCTAGCCAGAAGAAGTAAATGATTTGATTCAATATTTTCTGAAAATTGAGATGTATTTAAAACCTGGGAGATTTCACATGATAGAATTAAATCTGGGGATTGTGGGAGGGTATTTCTCCTGGCCAGCATCAGCTGGCACTAAGGAGCTACTGTCCCCTTGAGATGTCCTTGTTTTTCCAGGTCACCTGCATTTCCATCATCCAGTCCGGATGTTTGCTAATATGTAATGGATTTTCTGTGCAATGAAGAAATATTTTTCCATGTCTAAGCTTCTGACAAATATGGAAATGTGGAACATAGAATAAAAGGGCTTCAAGTTTCAAAAAATGGGGCAATTATACTCTGGGTGGAGGGACAAACACACCTATGTATGTAATATGCACTTAAAACATGCCTGTTTTGAAGGAGGTCTTGGAAAATAAAAGTGGATTATCACATTTTAAATCAAGTAGTGGTTTTAACTGTCACTGCCGTTTTAAATCATGTCTGCACCCAAGCCTCTCTCCCACAATTTCTCCTTGAAGAGCCCTGACTGCTTGTGTCAGGAGGACGGTGGTTCTTTAAGACAGGAGCCTTTCACTCCCTCATTTGCTAGCAAGTCAATAAACTATTCTTTCCTTCCCCCAAAACCTTGTCATTGTGTTTTGTGATTTGACCTCAGGGACGAGGACCTGGTTTGGTATCAGGAGCAGCACGCCCCCACCCCGAGCAAGTTCCCACAGTGCTCAGTGTCACAGCCCACAGGGCTGAGCTGTCAGGGACACAGAGCTCCCGGCTTCCTCCTTGGTAGCCACACGGGACTGTACCTGTACCGGCAAGGAAGTTATGCTGTGTGGCAGGTCAAGTACAAGCCTCTAGAACTCCCTCTAAAGTATACATTGAAAGCAGTAATGCCTTCCAGGAGACATTACAGAAACCGGTGTCACCACCAAGGATTTGAAAGATGTAGGGGTGGTCATTTCCACATACCCTTATTGAAGTCACTCATTTGGCCTATTCAGAAAACGCTTGAATCTTGGAGATGACAGTGGCATGATTGTCAATGTAATCAGTGCCTCAAACTGCAGTTACTGCTGCACATGGGGCTTCATCACTTGATCCCCAAGCACCCAGTTTGTAACTACTGATCAGGAAAATGCTCTTTGTTCTCTTCCTGTGAGTAAAGACCAGCAGAGCAGTGAGCTTTCAGCCGGCAAGGAGAGAAAACTATCTCAGAGGTCTATCAAATCTCCAGACATAGGCTGTCATTTAGTCAGAAGGAACCTTCATCTCCTTTTTCCTTCCAGAAGACGACACACTGGCCCATCCCACTGATGGTATTGTGCTGACTGGACCCAGAGATCAGGAAGTACAACTCGTCTAGGCATACTGATAGCACAGTCACGTGTCAGAGGTGGGAAGTAAACCCAACAAAAATTCAGGGGCCTTTTGTCTTAGAGAAGTTTCTAGAAGTCTATCACGTGGCCATGCCAAGATCTTCCTTCCAAGGTGAAGAATAAGCGCAGCACCTGGCCCCTTCTCACACACACACAAGAGCACAGCAGCCTGGTGGACCAACTCGGATTTCAGAGGCAGCATAGACTTCATTTCCAGTGTGCTACTCTGACCCATCCACTGACTGGTCTGAAAAGCACCTAGTTTGAGAGCAGCCTGGACCTTTGGAAGGTGGATGCCAGTGGATGACACCACCTGGATCTAATCTCATTGCCGCCCCTTCAAGGTGCACACCAGAAAATGGCCTAGATGGGGTGCAACTTGCCTAAGATCACAAGGCCCGAACCTGGGCCCGAGTTGTGTGGTCTTCCATGCTCTGTGCCAAGCCTGGTTGACACTCTTCCATCCCTCAGTCTCTGCGTCAGACACACATGACACCAGCCCCCAGGAGCTGGAGGTGACGTCCATGCATCCCTGAGGATGTCTCTAGGGAGGAATGTCTGACATGACCCTGCCTGTGCAGGTTGGGACGTTGGGCAGCTCCTGGGAGGTGCCGTGGCCTCAGCAGGACAGGGAACTGGTGAGAAAAAGATGCCTGAGCTTAGCTCTTGTCTCCTCAGAGCTGGGACCTTGGTGACACGGCTAAGAGTGGAGGGGAGGGCTCTGGTGTGTAGTCACGCATGGCAAGGGACAGGAGGGTGGGCAGTCAGCATCCCAGAGGGGCATGGGGGTGTGTCTGAATGCAGGGAGGGGCCCATGAAATGGACCCTTCAGGAAGTGATGTCACTGACAACACGCCCAGTAGAACCTGAATTGTGACCCGGCGCCCAGTTCCTGATAGCAGACCCCAGTCCTGCTCACTTGACCGGAGACGCTCGACAGAGCAACATGCGGTATTGTTGTGTGGAGCCTTCAGAGGGCGTGGGAGTCAGGGAAGCCGAGAGGGACAGTCTTCCTGCTCGCCTTGGGCGTTGGCTCAGAGACCACCTCCAACGCCTCTGTCTGTGTTGCCTGAGGAGCCCCGAGGTAGCACACGGCAGCCCAGAGCGGGCCACTCCAGGGCCAGGCCACAAGGGTGACCCATCTCGGGCTGACCTTCCCGCTGGACCCTGCTGTGTGTGTGCGGTGAGTGTGGGGCATGGGTGGGACTGAAGTCTGGGGAGGAGGGGGGCCGTTCCTGGGTGGTAGCATGTTGTGAGGTGGTGGTCCCCTGGCGGGATGAGTGTCACAGCTCTGCTCTCATCATTCAGGATGTGGAGGTGAGTGTTGGGACCAGGTACTTCCACCCCATGGCAATCCTGAGCCCGGGGGGTGTCCTCTCCTTCGCTGAGGGACTGGATGTCTATGCAGATGGCCGTGTGTGCCTGATCTCGGGGGCAGGGTTTGGGGTCCACATTGCCCCCTGTGGGGAGGTCCAGGCAGCCCTGGGTGCCTCCTCCCCAGCTACTAGGTTCTGGCTTTGCACAGCACCACCGTGGGGAGTGTGGAGGAGCTGGTGGATGGATTCACCAGCTCCTGGACCTGGGGCAGGTTGTCTACACCCAGGACCCACTCCCTTCCAAACCTGGTAACCCGCCAGGGCCTTCCCAGGGCTTCCCCACGAGAGTGGCCGACGGTCCCACTCCAAGGGGCCTGGAACCTCATTCCCTGGGGGCACCCGTCCCTTTCCTTGCTCGCACCCCAGGGGGCTGGAGGTGCTCGGGTGAGTTGCAAACCTCCCTCGTCCTGGTGGTTCCTGGTTTCCCCACTGACTATATCCCCGCTGCCCCCCTCAGCCTGAACATGAGTCAACTGACCATGGGACTAAGGTCCCCAAGCGCAGGGCTCCCCGGACAAGCGTGATGAGGAAGGGGAGAAAGTGCACCTCACGAGTGGAGGCAGCTAGAAACATCAGCCGGAGCACTCCTGAGTCCACACTCCCTCCTGACAATGCTCACCAGTTGGCAGGTGTGAAGGAGAAGCAGGCACGGTTCAGGGCAAGAAGGTCATCTTCAGGTGCAACCCTCAACCTGAACGCTTCTTTGTCCCTACTCGCTGCAACGGACGCTAACCAGCCGGCCACAGGCCAGCGGCTCCCCCGGTGAGCATCCACCCCATCCTCGGCACAGTCGGGCCTCTGCCCGCAGCCTGCTGTGTGTCTTGAGTGTCCCCACATGTGTCTGAGCCGCAGTGTGCTCCTCTGATAGGCAGGGTGGCTAGGGATCAGCCCATTAGGGTGCCCATGGGGAATACGGGAGGAGCCTTAGAGGGGCTCCCCTGGCACTGGGTGCTGCAGAAAGGCCTGCCGTCCATGCTGGGCCACTTCGGGGCTATTACTTCTCTGTACCCGATGAAAAGCCTTTGGCCTCACCTGTCAGTGGCCTCAATTTGGAAAAGCACATGGAAAGCAGCCTTTGGAACGGAGGCTTGCGATCCCTGTGGCTGGGCCCGGTCCTTGTCCTCACTGAGGCCACATGACGGACCTCTGGGGGCAGCAGAGACTTTGTGCAGGCCCTCTGGGGACACTTAGCATAAGTAAGTGAAGGAAGCAGACACAATACTGGGACCCCGTCCGGGGTGGAATCGGGCAGTCACTTCAGGCGTCACCCACAGGTCACGGCCGGGGAGCATCACGGGCAATTCCCTCACGGCCTCTTCAAGTAACACGGGACATGACGAGGGGCCTGAGGAGGATCGCAAAATGTGAGTTCTCACTGGGACCAGAGGGTGCGCTGCCCATCTCACAGAAAGGGGGGAGGAGGAGTTTGGGGCGTGGGGCAGGGAGCACACAGCAGAACGCAGCAGGTAACCCGTGTTTGGTGGTGGGTGGGGTCCCACGGGCGAGCTGACGACTGGGGACACCCTATCTGGGAGGATGGGAGAGGATGGGGTCCCAGGACAGACACACAGGGTCAGGAAGGGCGAGGGGCAGATGCCTGGACAGGCAGGGGAATGCAGAGTGACCAGGCCCACACAAGGGTGTGCCAGGAGGGCAGTGTGGCTGGAAAGAAAAGGCTTCTCACTCTGCCACCCCAAGGTCAACTCGCAGCCCAAGGATGGGACAGGCTAGGCACCATGCCTGGGAGCCCGAGCGTGTGCCTATTGACCTCCATGGCAGTCAGCCTTCAGCCACCCTAAGGAGTCAAATCCTCCACCACTTGGCCCAGAAGGAGAACGTGAGGGAATTGGTGGCAAAGCTGGAAGGTGAGGGGCTGCAGCAAGGGGACCGTCTAGGGTGGGCTTCCCGGATTTTTCCCTTCAAGGACGTGAGGTCTTTTCTGTCCTTGGTAAGGCATAGGGAATCAGCCCCGGGGTAACCCTGTCTCTCTGTCCCGCTCCAGCACTACGTCGCAAGAAACAGAAGTGGCGTCACCGGTATCTCTCATGCCACCTGCATCTTGAGCCAATTCAGGAGCTCCCTGAGCCCCCTGTGATGGAGCTAAAGCCAGAGTCACCTGCTTCAGTCCCTGCAGACACAGAGGATGTCCCAGCAGTGGCCTCAGCCCTGGTGCCAGGCCCTGAGCTGGAGCCCCATGAGCCCTCGGGCCCGGGGCCCCTGACACCTGCAGGAATGGCACCAGGCCTAGCAGAGCCAGAGCCGGGCCCGGAGCCTGCCCACCCCGGTGCTGTGAGCACCCAGGACGTGACGAGCAAGGAGGAACCAGCCATCCTGGCATTTTGCCCATGCCTGGTGGCCGAGCAGCTGACCCTTGTCTTTGCGGTGAGTGGAGCGGGCTCTCAGCATCGGGGATGGGCCTTCCCTATGTCATGGGCTGCCCCAGACCTGCCGTCCCCTGACGTGGACTCCTGTAATCTGGGCTCACGCCCCAGTTTCCCCACGAACTCACCATGTGCCCTGAGAGATTCTCCTCACCACCAAGCCTTCACTGACCACACGGGGACAGTAGCGCTGGCACTTAGGGATCCTTGCAGACCAATGAGGTGGAGCGGAGGGAAAGTGGGCAGGGACTGACCGGGCTGGGAGGGGCACGGGAGGAGGGGAGGGGTGCTCAGGGAGGTGCTTCCAGGGCCTTAGGTTCTTGGGCCATCATTGGCCCGACAGGCCTCCACAACCTCCACATGTCAGAAGACCCTGCCATGTACCTGACTGTGTGGGAGACACAGACACCAACAAAGGCACTGGGTGGACTTCTTACAGGGGAAACTGTAACTGAGTGGGTAGTGGGATCCACGGGGTGGCAGAATGGGAGGCAGATGCCCCGGGATGGGTAGGGTGAGCTGCCTTGTGCGGCAGGGAGGAGGTGAGTGAGGGTGCCTGCGAGCAGAGACCCTCTGTTCCCCACCACTGTGGGGTCCTGTGCATCCGGTCGTGGGCGCCTCAGTGGACGGGGTTTGAAGCCCGGGTGGCCACAAGGCTCACAGCACATCCTCAGCTTCTTGGGCTCCAGCTCTGACTGGTGACTCTGCCTGGGCACGGGGGCACCAGGGGCAAGGCTGGATGACCCTCCCTTGTGATCCCCAGGGGCTGTACGTCAGGATGGACACTGAGCGCCCAGCTCCCACCATGCATGGCTTCCTCGGGGAATTTGACACCTTGCTTAAGTTGGTCACCACCACCTGCCTCGGGACCCCGAGCATGATGGCCCAGGACAGGGCCCGAGTCGTGGAGTTCTGGATCCAGGTGGCCATGGTATGTCATGGGATGGCCCCTGGGGTCCATCCTGGCATCTTGGGACCAGCTCTCAGGATGGGTGCCTGCGGTCTGCCCTGCACGGTCCCTGGGCCCCTCCTGCCAAGGGAGTGCGCACCTGGACTCGCAGGCCCCAGGAGTGGGACAGCCATCCCTGGCCCCTTCCTTGCGTTGAGCTACAGTCCTCCACCCAGGAGGGCTGCTCACCAGGTACCAGGTGTGCTGGGCTCCCTGGGTTTCTGTGTCCTTAAGGACAGTTCATGGGGGGACAGAGCAGAGAAGCAGGCCACGCTCTCAGCTCTGTCTTCCCTCCCAGGAGTGTCGGCCCCTCAAGAACTATGCTGCCCTCCATGCCATTCTCTCAGCTCTGCAGAGCCCTGCTGTATGTTGCCTGGAAAGCACCTGGGGACATATTGCCTGGTGGGTAGTCCTGTCCCTGGGACCGGGGCACCTGGGTGGACAGGGACACACCTACGTCTGACAGTGTCCCCTCAGTCCGCTGGGACTTCCTGGGAGGCGGCGGAGCCTAAGGACAGGGATGGCGGGCTCTTGGAGCCCCTGTGGGTTAGGCCACGGGATCCCCCATAGGAATCAGTTCCCTACAATGTCAGATGTGGGTTGAACCTAATTGGAGATTTTGAGCATGTGCTCTGCAGCAGGAGGTCTCTGCCCCAAGGACGGCGACCTGGCCCAAAGCAGATTCGCCCCTGGGATAACTGGGAATGGAGGCCCCGGGCGGAAACATGGGAGCGCCCTCCGCAGGCGACGGATTCCCCAGGGCTCAGGGCCGTGGTGGAAAGCCTCATGCAGGCTAATGGACCTTCTGGGATCTCTAGGAAAAGCGGTTTGCCCCCAAATTCTCCACCTGCTGGCCACATGTCTCCCTCCTCCTGTCCCCTCCCCTTAGCACCAGCCTGATTTTATATGAAAACCTGAAAACGGAGGACAAGTGGGTTCATAGGAAGCAGCTCTTCGAGGTAAGTGGAGGCTAGAGGTCTGGAAGGGAGGCAGTCCTTGGGGCAAGTCCTCTGCCTTGCTGTGGCCTAGCCTTGGGGCAGACTCGAGGTTTTCGGGGTGAGAGGGGAAAGCTGATGGGGGAAGTAGATTTGCCCAGACCGCCGAGGGCCTTGTCTGTCTCCCTCCCTGGCTCCACTTGACTGGGGTGCTGGCATCCAGTGAGGACCCAGAGGACAGACCCCAGTCGGGACTGGGGCTGGCATGGGGTCGGCAGCAGGGGTGGGGCCTGTCACTGAGCCAGGTCAGCCTCTCCCCTGGGTACCCTCAGCCCATCGCTGCCCCCTCTGTGGCCTCGGGCTCCTCATCTTGACATGGAGGGTTGTTCTCACCCTGGGGTGCAGGCCTCCCTGGTGAGCAGGGTCAAGGCAGCACAAGATGGGCTTCAACGTTCCGCCCACCCCACCTGGTCATGTGAGGGGAGCCGTGCTGATAGCCAGGTGACAGTGAGTCCTCAGGGCACCCTGGGAGGCAGAGGGATCTCCCCTGACCCTCTCAGGGGGGCCGGCCGAGGCCCAAGGACACCAATGGGTTTGTGTGTGCTGGAGCTGGGGTCGCTCTAGGCTGAGAGCCTGCTGGAGGTGGGGACAGCATAGGGACCAGAGGACTCAGGAAAGGCATATATCAACCAAGGCATGGTTGTGGGAGGCCACGTGGGATAGGACCCCAGGAGTGAAAGAGGAAGTTGAGAGTGGCGTGGCCAGGGTCGCGGCAGTGGGGGTGACCCTCCACCTGCTCCTGGTGCCACAAGCCCTGAGCTGCCAGCACTGGGGTGACCAGGAGGAGGGCGAGAGCAGCTGGGTACAGGGAGAAGTTGGAGGACAGGTGCAGGGACCACAGGTCCTGAGACTGGCCAAAAGCAAGCCCTGGAAAGAGGAACGCAGAGCGAAGCGAGGAGAGGGACACAGCACAGGGTGGTCCAAGGGAGCTGGGGGCTGCAGGTGTGGGGTTCAGGGGAGGTTCTGTGGGATCCCCTGAGGCAGGCAGGGACTCATCACCTCACCACCCTGGTGGCACAGGACATGGTCCCCTTCCTCGGAATGTTTCCAGATGATATGCCTGCAGACAAACTCCTGGAACATCATGAAGACGTGAGTGAGCCCAGAGGGGCACGGGGTGGGGGGCAGGATGGAGAGCTTCACAGAGGAGAGAGCCCCCAGTGAGCCCGGACCTCCCAGCACCGGGCTAGCACCCATTCCTGAGATTCTCCCCTCCACGCCAGGAGCTGGGCTTCTTGGAGAGGAGTGCCAGAAGGACCCACTTAAGCCCCGGACCTGGACCTAGGGCAGGTGGGGCTGAGGGCTACAGGGGGCAGCTACTGAGCATACTGGCCTCCCCCTCAGGCCCTGCCCAGGGGGAGGGATGTTGCTCCTTCAGGGCAGAACGCACATCAGGGGGCTGGCAGTGCCTTTCCACCTGAGGCCTCAGCTCCCCAGTCCAGTCCCCGCTTCTCTGTAGGCCTGAGCCTGGGCCAGGGCCGGGTGCTGTTTCTGGGCAGGCCTGCCCCTTGGAGGGCCCTAGTGGTCCTACAACTTGAGAAAGGTGGGGATGTTCTGGCCTTGTTCTGGGATCAGGGGGCTGTTTCTGATGCACTTTTCTGAAAAGTAGGTTTCCTTCCTACCGTCAAGACCCCCTGGGCAGGACCCTGTCCACCCCATCCCATGGGTCAAACGTGTCTTGAGACAGTTAAGACATGCAGAGCTGAGGACACTCAAGGCTTTGTCAGGTGGGGGATGGAGTGTGGCATCAAGGCCCCCTTCCTGAAGGAAGAGCTGGAGACACAACAGTGCGAACTGGCAGGGCTGGATGACATCGGAAGGAAGGCGGGTTCCCATGAGCAAAGATCCGG
The DNA here is from genome assembly GCF_030020395.1 of Manis pentadactyla. Taxonomy (NCBI): domain Eukaryota; kingdom Metazoa; phylum Chordata; class Mammalia; order Pholidota; family Manidae; genus Manis; species Manis pentadactyla. The sequence goes on from NC_080024.1 coordinate 26,285,008, forward strand.
GACCATCCTAGGGCCCCACTCTTCACACCCCTCCTTCTCTGTACCCTGTCCTTGCTCTGCCCCAGGTCGCTATCATCCAAAGTGAGATCATGACGCAGAGGGAGCTGGCTGTGCTGTATGACCTGGAGCCTGAGGAGCGCTTCATATCCTTTCTCCACGCCGGGGAGCCCCTGCATGAGGAGCAGAGGTGAGGCCGGCAAGAGTCAGGCGTGGGCTGCACCTGCCAGCAGGCTCTGGGAGAAGGGCCCCCTGACGTGTGGCTCCAGGGGTTCACAGGTGGCCCTCTATCCTGCAGCTACACCCTGTCCTGCCAGCTGGAGCCCCCAGGCCAGGAGGCCGGGGGAAAGGGACTGTAGTTCTTCAGGTCGCACGTTTAAACTTACTGACCAGGGCCAGGTGAGTTTCTGGGCTGGCGTGATCAGCAAGGGGTGGGCAGCTGCTCAGCCTCAGGGAAGCTCTAGGCCATGTTGGGTGTGGGGGTGTCCTAAAGACGGGTGGGACTGGGACCCCAGGTGCACTGCCAACGAGTTGTGTCAGACTGAAGGGTGGTTCCCCTCCCCCTCTGGGACCCAGCCTCCTCTTTTGTGAGTCGGTGATGCCCATGAGCTTTCCCATGACAGGGAACCCCCAGGTGCTGGTGACTGATAGGACCCTCCGCACAGGGTCCGGAGCACAGAGGACAATGCGGACGGGGTGGAAGCAGGATAATGGGGGGAACCCGGGATAACCTGCCACTTCTGTTCACATGTGTGGCCCTGTAGCTGCTGTCATCGGGCCCATGGCCCTGCTGGAATCCTGGCTGCGTATGGAGGAGAGCTTCCCCTTCGGGCAGGTTGCACCCTGTGCCCCGGGACACTAATCTGCTTCCTGCTCCACTTCCTCTCCTGCTAATCCTGAGCCTCTGTTGGGGTAGGTGCTGTGGCGCCTCCCGTCGGCAGACGTGGGCAGCTCCCCAGGCTGCCGCTGCATCCTCAAGGACCCGTACAGAGCTGCAGCCAACGTGGCCACCTTCGTAATGTGTCAACCCCTCTGCTTTTGGCCCTCTGGACAGAGGCGAGCTGCCCCACCATGTGGAGGATATTCCCCTTTGTGCAGGTGGCCTCCCGCGCTGTTGACGCACCTGCTGCCTGGGTGCTGTCAGCCACAGAGTTGTAGACACAGGGTTCCAGGAAGAGGTGGGGCCATCCTCACCAGGCCCGGCCTTTCCCAGGATAAGGACGGACACGGACACGGTGCAGTGCTCCCTGGCCACTGCAGGTTCCCAGCGCATGCTCCCAGGGGAGCCCCCTGGGCAACTTCCTCCCCTCATCCCTGAAAAATTGCCTAGCTAGGGATTAAAGATGGCGGTGTGACAGGCGAGACAGAGACTTCCTCCTAAAACCACATATGATACAAAAATATAACTAATACAACTCATCCTGAAAGAGAACAAGGAACGATGGCCACACCAGACTGAATACATCTGGAAAAAAATAGCAGCCCACACCGAACAGGGTAAGGTACCAAAGCTTTGATGTGGCAGGACCCAAGCCCTTCTCACACCCCAGCCCATCGGCAGGAGGAAGAGACACAGACCAGGGAGGGAGTGGAGGCCTGGGACTGCTGAACACCTCACCCTGGAGATCTGTTCTGGGAGCACGAACCTACATTGCATGGTGCTCTGGTGATTAGTGGGGTTGGAAAGCTAAGAAAGGTGGACTACCTGGAGAGATGGAGATTCCAGCTGCTTCTGAAAAACAGGGATTCCTATCCGGTTGGTTTGGACAGGCAGTCCGAAAGACTTCCTAAAAGCGAGAGGGCTGCTAAAGGGGCAAGGATTGCACAGAGCTTACTGCTCAGGACAAAGGACAGGTAGGCAAAATTGTGCAGGTGCACTCTGCCCAGCAGGTTGGGAACTTAAATGATCTTCACTCGCTACATCCCACTGGATGCAGTTCAAAGGCTTCCCACTGTGATATGCAGCCTGCTGTGTCTTCCTCCCAGCTAGCCTGCACCTGTCTTGCAAACCAGCAGGACAGTCAGAGGGAAGCCCCACCTACAGCATCTACAGACACAAAGAATAGACGCTTCACACCTGCGTGTTCGGCCACTGGTTCTGGCAGTTGAGCAAGGCACAGCAGCCGGGCAAGTGGAACCAGCCCTTTCCACCCCCAGGGACCAGCACCAGTCCCCTTTGATGCCCAACATCACTCCAGCAGATGAGCAGCTGCAGGGCACTAGAGGTCGCCACATACTACTATGAAACGTCAAAGGAACCTGGAACAAAGCCAAATGTCAATGCCAAGGAAAGGATCGAGTGACACTGAATTAATAAGACTTCCTGAAAGAGATTACAAAATAAAAATGATAAACATGCTCATGGAGGTACAGAAAAATATTCAAGAACTCAGAAACAAATTTAGGACAGAGAGCCAATCGTTGAACATAACAACAGAAGGTATTAAAATCAGGTTAGATACAGTGGAAGAGATGATAAATGAAATAGAAATTAGGGAAGTGGAATACAAAGAAGGTGAGGAACAGAGAGAAAAATGGATCTCTAGGAATGAAAGCATACTGAGAGAAATATGGGACCAATCCGAACAGAACAATATTCGTGTTATGGGGAACCAGAAGGGGAAGGAGAGAGAATAAGGGATAGAAAGGATCTTTGAAGAAGTAATTGCTGAAAACGTCCTCAATCTGGAGGAGATGGTTTCTCAGGCAATGGTAGTGCACACATCTCTCAACACAAGGACCCAAGAGGACAACACCAAGACATATAATAATTAAAATGGCAAAGACTAAGTATAAAGACAGAATATTAAAAGCAGCCAGAGAGAGAAATTGGATCACATACAAAGGAAAAACAAAAGGCTACCATCAGACTTCCCAGGAGAAAGGCCTCGAACCAAGAATACTTTAACTGCCAAGATTATCATTTATATTTGAAGGCGGGATTAAACAATTTCCAGATAAGCAAAAGCTGAGAGAATTTAGCTCCCACAAAACATCTCTACAGTGCATTATGGAGGGACTGCTATAGACGGAAGTGTTCTCAAGGTTAAATAACTGTCTCCGTAGGTAATAAAAAGAGACAGACAAAGAGTCCAGAATATGATACCTAATATATAAAGAATGGAGGAGAGAGAAAAACAACCTTTAGATTGTGTTGGGAATAACATAATAAGTGAGTTAAGTTAGACTCTTAGTACGGAAGTTATTACCCTTGAACTTTTGGTAACCACACATCTAAAGCCTGCAATGGCAGTAAGTATATACCTACCAATAAATCAACCTTAATGTAAATGGTCTGAATGCACCAATCAAAAGACATGGAGTCACTGAATGGATAAAAAACAACACCCAAGTATATGCTGCCTACAAGAGATTCACTTCAAGCCCAAAGACATATACAGACTAAAAGTTAAGGGATGGAAAAAGATATTTCATGCAACTAATAGGGAGAAAAAAAGGAGGTGTTGCAGTACTTGTATCAAACAAAATGGATTTTAAAGCAAAGAAAGTCACAAGAGACAAAGACGGACATTACATAATGATAAAGGCGTCAATCCAACAAGAGGATATAACCATTATGAATATCTATGCACCAACACAGGAGCACCTACATATATGTGAAACAAATACTAACAGAATTAAAAGGGGAAATAGAATGCAAAGCATTCATTCTAGTAGATGTCAACACTCCACCCACTCGAAAAGGACAGATCAACCAGACAGAAAATAAGGACACAGAGGCACTGAACAACACATTAGAACAGATAGACCTAACAGACATCTACAGAACTCTCCACCCTAAAGCAGCAGGACACACATTCTTCTCAACTGCACATGGAACATTTTCAAGAATAGATCATACACTAGGCCACAAAAAGAGCCTCAGTAAATTTAAAAAGATGGAAATTGTACCAACCAGCATCGCAGACCACAAAGCTATGAAACTAGAAATAAAATACACAAGGAAAAATGAAAAAGCCTATCATCACATGGAGACTTAATAACATGCTCCTAAATAATCAAGGGACCAAAGACCAAATAAAAACAGAGATCAAGCAATATACAGAGACAAATGAGAACAATAATTCAACACTGCAATATTTGTGGGACGCAGCAAAGGCAGTGCTAGCAGGGAAGTATATTGCAACACAGGCCTACCTCAGGAAAGAACAACAATCTCATATGAACAGTCTAAACCCACAATTAATGAAACTAGACAAAGAAGAACAACAACAAAAAAAAAAACGAATGAGGCCCAAAGTCAGCAGAACGAGGGACATAATAAAAATTGGAGCAGAAATAAATGAAACCAAGAAGAATAAAATAATAGAAAGAATCAGTGAAAGCTGGAGCTGGTTCTTTGAGAAAATAAACAAAACAGATAAGCCCCTAGTCAGACTTATCACGAAAAAGAGTATACACACATAAATAGAATCAAAAATAAGAAAGGAAAAATCACTACAGACAACACAGAGATACAAATAATTCTTATAAAATACTATGAAAAATTATATGGTACAAATCCTAACATTTGCAACAACATGGATGGAGCTAGAGGGTATTATGGGCAGTGAAATAAGCCAGGCAAACAAAGACAAGTGTGAAATTATTTCACTCATCTGTGGAATATAAGAACAAAGCTAAAACTGAAGGACCAAAACCGCAGGAGACTCACAGAACCCAAGAATGGACTAACAGTTACCAAAGGGAAAGGGAGTGAGGAGGATGGGTGGAGGGGAGGATGAGTGGGAAGGGATAAGGGGAAAAAGGGGGCATTACAATTAGCACAGATAATGTAGCAGGTTGGAGGGCGGGTACATGGGAAAGGCAGTATAACACACAGAAGACAAGTAATGATTCTATGGCATCTTACTACGCGGATGGACAGTGACTGTCACGGGGTATGTGGAGGGGACTTGGTAACAGGGGGAGTCTAGTAACCATATTGTTGTTCAAGTAATTGTACATTAACGATACCAGAATACAAATAATAAATAAACTTAAAATAATGAAGACAGTCTAATATATATGTTTAGACATCACCTATCAGCCTTTTTCTTGCTTACTTTGCCTCTGATTTCCCTAAATTCTGTATGTAATTCTGTTTTTTCGATCATACTGTAACCCCCTATGGTCTAGAGTCTAAATATTGTGCTTAGGGTATGTAAACTGCATCTGTGGATTGTTGTCTTTCATAAGCGGGGAGCGTGCTGTGTATTTTCACCGGTGGTATCAATTCCTTACCCCTCATTCCCTCTGCTCCTCTTTCAATCACGTCCCACTTCTCCTTCCACTCTGTCCTGACATCTCCAATATTGTTCACACTGCACCTCTGTTGAAGTATTTGTTCTTTAACTGTCTTGCCATTCAGGAATCCAGCCTTGCTGGAATCAATCACTTCTTAATTTAATTTCTTAATTTAAGTTCTAACATAAACACAAAACATAGCCTTAATTTGGAACACAGCAGAGCTCTTTCCTTTCACAATGAGGAGAAAAAATATTTTCCTTCTCATTCAGAAAAACACAGAGAGAAGAAAATGACAACCTGGATCATATTAAGATATATTATGAGCTGGCTTTGATCAAAATTCACCAGTGAGATAGAGCAGTGGAAAGCCTGGGTGGGAGAGACTTAAATTACCTGCATCTGGTAAAGGACCTCAAGCCAAATTATGTAAATAATACCATCCAATAAAACAAAGTACTGAAAGCCCACTAGAAAAATATGGCCAAAGCCAGAAGAGATATTAGATAAAAGAGGATAAGCAAATAACTGAAGTTTTTTAAAAAAGCTTTACCCTGTTTAATTTCAGGGAAATGCTAAGAAAAGTTGCAATGAGTTGTTTTAAGACAGAAATCAGATGAGACGAATGAAAAAATACCAGGAATACATGCTCCCCAGGTTCTGGGACAATCAGATCATTCACTTAGGGCTAGTGAGAATTTAAATTGGTAGAACCTCTTTGGAAAACAGCCAGCATCTACTAAGGCTGTATACACACCTACAGTGGTCCCTGCACACAAATATTCCTAATATTGTGCACCTGTTTGGTCCCAACAACCTGAGTCAAAATCACTGTTTGAGAAACTAACCAAATGCTCATGAACAGGAATGGTTATACACAGTGCTCTCTGCACGCCATGGAACCCAACACAGCAATCAGGATTTACAAATAATTACTGACAGAGGAAGAATCTCCCACATCAATGGTTGAGACACAGACAGATGCAGACATAGCCCAAGCATGTACAAGGATTCCAATTTTTCTACATCCTCACCAACACTTCTTTTTATAATAGCCATTCTAAATGAGGAGTAATTATATTTTGGTTTTGATTTACATTTCTCTGATTATTAGTAATGTTGAACACCTCTTCCTGTGAATCTTTCCCATTTCTCTGTCTTTAAAGAAGTATCTATGCAAGTTCCAATTCTTTTCCCTCCTGAGTTGTAGAAATTACCTACATATTCTGAATATTAACTCCTTATCAGATACATGATTTTCAAAAATTTCCCCCAATCTGTAGGTTGCCTTTTCATTTGATTAATTCTTTTGCAGTACAGAGCTTTTAAGTTTTATGCAGCCTCTCTTGTTTGTTTTTCTTTGTGACTTGCGCTTTGGGGCATCTGACCTACAGTGATCAGCAGATGCAATGTTGTACCCATAAATACCACAATGATTATTTTTAAAAATATTTTTTAAAAACCTAAGATTCACATAAACAACAAAGAGCTAACCAATCTTGAGAAAGAACAAAATGGCGGGAATCACACTTCCTGACTGCAAACTATATTACAAGTTATAGTAATTAAATCAGTATGGTCCTGGCATAATGATGCACATGTAACTCAACAGAACAGAAGAGAGAGAGCCCAGAAATAAACATATACAATCAACTACTAAGGAACCAAGTGTAAATAGGAATGGGGAAAGGGTAGAATCTTTGACAAATTATGCTAGGAAAACTGGATAAACCCATTAAAGAGCTCTCCTGCTAGCTTATGCTCTCCTCTCCCTCTCCCCTCCGCCCCCACCTCTCCCTCTCTCTCTCTCTCTGTCACTCACACACACACACACACACACAATCAATCACAAAATACCAGTCATCCTTTGCCATAACCTGGATGGATTAAACCCTGCATTTTCAGATACCCTCAAGTTTTAAGTGGAGCTGTTTCCAGCAGTCAAGTAGAGGGCAAAAGAAGATACGATACGGAAACCTCAAGCTTGTCAGTGGAACTAGAAGCTGGGTCACCTCAGGGCTGTGCAGTCCTGGCAGGTGAAGTTAAGAGAGCTGTGCCTAGGTCCTGGCCAGGACTGGAGACAGACATCCCTGTCCCTGTATCCAGAAGCCCCAGCCCAACTCAGCTGTGATCAGGAGGGCAGCCACACAGGCCTCCCAGAAGCCAGGCAGGAGAGAGGGAACAGCCTAGACTGAAGTCCATCTCTCCCACAGAGCATCGGGGGGAGTCATAAGACAAGCAGTAACTACACAGCAGTGGGAGTGGGCCAAGTCCCCTCTGCAGTAGTCACACAGGACTCCTTGAAGCTCTGGCCCTGCCCCTGCCGTTCCTTTTCAATCTGACCCACCTTCAGGCCTCAGAGGACGAGCCACCCCCTCCCCGGACCAGTCCTCAGCTACCCAGCCCCACAGCAATGCCAGCTCCCTCTGCCTCCTTGCCTGCCTCTCAGTTCAGGTGCAGGATGGAGCTAAATACCTTCTGCGCTGTTGTTGCAGTGGAGAGGATGATTCCAGGGAAGCAAGAATTCAGGGCACACGGCAGTACGTGCAGAAGACAGCAGAGAAATAGGAGGGCATTTTCATGCACCACGCTCCTTGGTCTCAAACACGGATTCCTCACAGCAAAGCGATCATGCCTGAGTAGTACCAGTGCAAATAGGCCTGACATTTGGAGACGCCAGTGTGGGGGTGGGGCAGATTTACAGTGATAACTCACTGGACCTATAAACTCATTACAATCATTTTATATTGGTTCAGTTTGTCAACGTTATCTCATGACCAGAGTTTCTCCCAGAGTGATGCAACTCCGTTTCCAGGCTGCCATTCAACCTTGCCAGGCTGCAAACACAGTGGTGGCCTTGGCAAACACAGAGCTTCCCCCTTCGGGGCATCTGGTGTGCTTTGGCTGACAGGTATGATTTTCATGGTCTGAGGTTCTATTGAGGTATTAATAAAATGTTGGATTTCTCTCCACTTATTCAACCCTGTACCCAGAGCTGTAATTTCTTCCTCTCTTCATTTGCCATTTATCTTTACCCAGATTTTTCCCCCTGTGGAGGGGACATCAGGTCTGGCTTCTGTGCTAGTCCAGATGGCTGGCATCAATACCAGTCTCATAAGTGCCTTCCCTCAGCGCCCCCCCACGCATGGAAGGTAGGGTTACCCACGAGCAGAGCCGGGGTGCTTTCCTGGCCACTAGGAAGCACAACTGTGCTATCAGCTCTGACGTGGCTACCTGGGGTCAAGGCACCATTCACCTCAGCAGGCGCTTAGGAATTATGGCATAAAGATTTAAGGGTGTCATTACATTTTCTTGCTTGGTAAAGTTCACTGCCTCTGTCACCATCAGAAGTAGCTGTGTTCCTGGAGACACTGAATCGGTTAGGAAAAAAGAAAGTTGTAATGTGGGGAAGAACGGAATAGTGCCCTAGCAACCTCTCCCAAACCCCCTTTCCCAGATCCCCTGGAGAAGCAGAGGAATCTACCCTCCCTAACCTGCCTCATGTTGAGTGTGAGTACCCACTCTTGAAGGCATGTAAGCCAGGCCCTCGTGCCTTTATCTCCCACTTTAGGCAGCCAATGTTTCCGCAGCCCGCTTCAATTTTCTATTAAACCATTGCTCTGAGAGTGACATGCAACACTGTACATCCGTCTGATGGGATGTTTCTTGGCCTACCGTGGAACACCATGGTCTGTAAAGGGTGTCCCCTGGTCAGAGATGTAACTTGGTTGTCCTAACTGGTACAGAATCTTCAGTTCCAAACCTTAAATGGTATCTTCAGCATTTCCATCGACCACTGGGAATGTAAAACGTAGTCCAGAATAAGTGTCTACTCTGCTAACGACCCATTTACAGCCTCCAAGAGGTACTAGCATTGATCCAATGTAACCCACTGGCCAGGTATGTGGAGGACATGCCCACTGGGGAACTTTCCCCATAGCCAAACACAGTCTCTGTCTCTTTAGCTGACAGTCGGAACAGGTCTTGCTGGCATTCTGTGCCTCACAGGGTGCAAGAGGAATATGTGCAGTCTCAGCCTGTGTGTGCGCTGCTGCAGTTTCCCATGGACCCCGGCGGCCGTCTAAAAGGGCAGCACCAGCAGGCACACCTGGTGGTTCCAATCACCTCCCATTCCTCGAAAGGCTTCTTCTGATGCAAACCAACATGGCCTGCTTTAACGTGCCCCTCAAATTCCCAGGGCAATCTATATCCATATGGCCGTCGTCCACACGGGCATTCCTTTCATAGTCTAGTTTCCCATTTCCCATCTTTCCGACCACACAGCCAGGCCAGTGGCCACAGCCCCAGGTCATAAGAACCCCAGCATGAGGGGCTTTCCTCACTGTTCCATTCTCCCATCCCTGCCCAGAAAAGGGCATGGAATTCAGCCCACTGACATTTGTTTCTCCTTCCTCCCAGCCAATCTTGCCATCCTCTGGTATTACGGCAGCAACTCTCCAACCAGGATATTGTCCATGCGTCCTGGAACTGCCACCTGTAACCAAGCAGCTCTTTGTCGTTCAGCTGAGAGCTGTTCCTAGGGCACTGTCCATGCAGCTCCCCAGGGGCTCCAGCATCGGTCCCAGAGGAAACAAGGCTGCATGCTCACGGATTCGTGTAGGCCTCCTTGCATCCCCCCGGCAGCCTGACCCTGCATGAACCATATCCGTTTGATTATGGGACTCTTCTGGGCTCTGCCTTCCCTATTAGGGTGTTTCTCTGACATCACCCAACACATAACGGGTATCTCAGGTTTCAAAATTATTTTATATACTTCGGTCACTCAGGCAGTCTTGATTAATTCCCAACAGTATGTTAATAATTGTCTCTCAAGTGGTGTGTACCAGGCAGCAGCACGTGGGAATTTTCTGGTCCAAAATCCCAAGGGTCACAGCTGGGAGGTGCTCATTTTCTTTTTTTTTGCCACAAGCTCCAGTCTACATGGGTGTGGGGGGCAGACACTTCCAAAATCATGCCTGAGAGAGGGCCACAAGGTCTGGATGCTGTCAAGCTCACAGCTGCCATGTGTAATTCTGATGTGGCCCGCTTCTGTTCAGGACCCCACTCAGATGCAGCTTTCTTTCATGGAGTCTTACAGACAGGAGCTAGAAATAGTCCCTGGTGTGGAATACGAGTCCTCCAAAATCCAAATAAACGAAAATAGTGGTGGGTTTCTTGTTTGGACCTGGTTGGAGAGTGACAGCAATTTACTGATAGTCACACTTGTGGAATATCCTGCGCGGCTTCTGCCTGAGTTATTCCGACAAATTTCACTGAGCAGGACCTTGGACCTTCGCTGGATTTATTAACCAGCCCTGGTTGGTCACGTATGTTCTTGTTGCATTCAAATCAGTCCTGGACAGCCCCTCTGTTTCTGGTATTACCATAATGTCACCAACATCGTGTATTATTACACTCGAGCACTGCACCAAGTTCAAATCCTTCCTGACCACGTAGTGACAATAAGCCAGGGAGCTCAGATCCCCGCCTAGCACAGCAGAGGCAAAGTGGGATCCTTCTCACCTGAAGGCAAACTGGGCTTGGCTCTTTTCAGGAATTAAGACGGAGAAGAGAGCATTTGCAAGGTCCATCCACGAGTACCAGCCTCCTTCAAACTGCTGTACTTTCTGTATGGCTGAGACCATGCCTGGAACTGCTGGGACTATGGGCAGTACCCACATTATCTAAGCTTGAAGAGTCTCTATGTGCCATCCACCTTTGCACAGGCCACACAGGACTACTGCACAGCAAATCTGTGGACATCAGCACTCCAGCTTCCAGCATGTCACTCCTAAGAACGGTGATATGTTTGTCAAGTTATCTGCCTCTGTGAGTTCGCACAGTTCCAGCCATTGCCCATTTAGAATGTCCAACTAAACAGGCCTGAGGACGGGCTTACATACCGTCTGTTTTACTGTATTAGGCAGGGGAAGCCAACCCCAGTCAGACATAATATCCATCCCAATAATACTTTCAGGTAAAGGGGATGCAGCCACCTCAAGCAAAACCTGCTCAAACATCCAATTTTCATCCAAACTTCCACCTCAATACCATCAGCCACTGCATCTCCATATCCTCCCAATCTAACCTTAGCCCCTGCTAAGACTTCACCAAGAGGTTTTGGATTTACAGTGCATTGGGCTCCTGTACCAAGGACTCCCAGGGTCATTTTACTCCTCCCCCTGGCCACTTTTCTAACACATATGCGAATGGTCTCAGGGACAGGCTGAGGTATGGCTTCGGGACTAGCTCTGTTACACATGGAATCTTTTTGGCTCCACAGTGTGGAAGCTCTCTCCGACAAAGAAGCAGGATCCGAGAGAGAGACATACTCATCTCCCTGTTGTTGCTGAGGGCTTCACTGTATAGTCTCTATCATTGGCTGATTCAACCTCCGGGCCCCCCCATCGGGTGGGGTCCAAAAGTCTCTCATTAACATAACAAGACACCCACTTCACCTTTAAGGCTCTGCAGTGTTTTCAGGAAGTGTGGAAGAGGAAGAAATATACATAGCAATTATATATTTGGGTTACTGAATGACCAAGTATGTATGTTGTATAATTCACTATATCACAATATTCAAAATAATGTTCATTACTTCTGCTATGTTCACTGCTGTGCCAGGCCCTGAGAGTACAATCACGCAAGCCCAGTCTTCAGCACGGAAGGAAGACCAAAGTTAACAAAGTGAGAAAAAAGATAAACAAACCAGAAAAGATCCAATTGTAACCCGTTACATTAACTAACTAAACAGGGCACTGAGATAGCGGTTTATGACGGGAAGGAGGACCAGGCAAAAGGAAGACATTTCCAGGAGGTCACATATAGGCTGGGACCAGAAAGGGGAATTTCAACAATATAATAAAAGGGTCATGCTGAGTCATGATCAAGTAGGATTTACTCTGGGGATGCAAGGATAGTTCAATATCCACAATTAATGAATTTGACACATCACAGTAACAAAATGAAGGATTAAAATATGATCATCCCAACAGATGCAAAAAAAATTTCGACAAAATTCAGCATCCATTTATGATAAAAATTTGAAACAAAGTGGGTATAAAGAGAACACACCTAAACATAAAAACAGACATATATGACAAACCCAGAGCTATCATACTCGACAGTGCAAAGTTGAAGGCTTTTCTCTGAGAACAGGAACAAGTCAAGGATACCCTCTCTTGCCACTTTGGTACAGCATTATACTCAAAGTCCTACCCATAGCAAACAGCCAAGAAAAATAAAAGATATCCAAATTGGAAAGGAAGTAGGAAAACTGTCACTATCTGCAGATGGCTTCATGCTATATGTAGAAAACGCAAAGCATTCACCAAAAATCTATTAGAAGTAACAGAAGAATTCAATCAAGGTGCAGGACACAAAACCAATATTCAAAAGTCTGTTGTGTTTCTATACACTAAGAATGAATGCAAGAAAAAGAAATTATAAAATCATTCCGACTTACAAATGCAGCAGAAAGAATAAAATACCTAGGAACCTATTTAAAAACAGAAGTAAAATAACTATATGCTCAAAACCATAAAACAGATGAAAGAAACAGAACTACACAAATAAGTGGAAAGATAAACCACGCTCATGGATTGGAAGAATTAGTATTGTGATAATGTCCACACTATGGAAAGCAAACTACAGATCCAATGCAATCTCTGTCAAAGTACTCATAGCACAAGAAGATATTACAGTGCTATGAGCTACATTACCTATGCTATATTTCCATTCTTGTGACTAAATTATTTTATAATTTGAAGAATGTACCAAGTTATCCCCCTTCACCAACAAAAAGAGAATATAAAGAAGGTCAGAATCCTGAAGAAAAAAAAAACCTAAACATTATGGTACTGGCACAAAAACAGATCCTTACATCAATAGAACAAAATAAAGAGCACAAAATTAAATCCACACTTACATGGTCAGTTAGTCTACGACAAAGGAGGTAAGAATACATAATAGTTTTGAAAAAGTCTCTTCAATAAATGGTGTGGGTTATATTGGACAGCTACATAAAAGGAGGACCACTTTCCTAAAACATATCCAAAAAGAAACTCAAAATGAATTAAAGACTTAAATGTAAGACCTGATACCACAAAACTCCAAGAAGAAAATAGGGGAAGCAAACTCTTTGACTCTGCTCTCAGCAACATTTTTTTTTTAATCTCTCTCCCGAGTCGATGACAATAAAAGCTAAAATAAACAAATGGGACTACATCCAACTAAAATGCTCTGTACTGTGAAGGACACCATCAATCATACAGAAGAATAATGTACTGAATGGTAGAAGATGTTCACCCATGAAATATTCAATTTGGGGTTAACATACAAAACATATAAAGTACTCCTCCAACTACTACTGAAAAGATAATCCAATTAAAAAAATGGGCAGAGGACCTAGATAGGCATTTTTCCAAGGAAGACACGTAGATGGCCAACTGACAAATGGAAAAAGTCGCAGTATCACTAACCGTTCGGGAAATGCACATCAAAACCACAATGAGATCTCAATTCAAATCTGTTAGAATGGAAGCTCAAATTGGAGACAAAAAGTAACTAGACAAGGATGTGGAGAAAAAGAAACCCCCTGATTACTGGGAATGGGAATTGGCATATCCAATGTGAAGAACAGTATGGAGGCTCCTCAAATAATTCAAAATAAAACTCCAATATATCCCAGCAATTTGGCTTTATGTATCTACCCCAAGAAAGTGAAAACACTAATTTGAAAAGACATATGCATCTCTATGTTCACTGCAGCATTATTTACAATAGACAAGATACGGAAGCAGCCTAAATGTCCGTACATACATGAATGGATAAACAAGTGAAACACACACACAAACACACACACACAGTGGCATATTACTCAGCTTTAAGAAAGAAAAAAAAAATCCTGCCATCTGGGACAACATCAACAGTATCAAGTCTCCTTCAGAGCACTTGCCCTTGACATGAGGTGCTGTGCACTGTACTTGCCCTCTGTGACCTTCCTCCCCATAAAACACAAATCCAAGTAATTACAAGAAAATGTCACGTTAAATGCGACTGGGGAAAATTCTACAATATTAATGGCAAAGAATCTTGAAAATGGACAAGATCATCCAAAACAAAGAATGTCTCAGAAATGCCAACAACAAAGAGTGTCCAAAGAGATGAGATCACTGGATGTAATGAAGTATCCTGAACTGGATCTTTGAGAAAGGGAAATCTGAGGGAAAGAATGGATGGTGGATGGTGACAGTACAGCATCACTGTTTGTAACTGTAACAACGAACTATAATGATGGTAGTAAGAGGGGAAGTGATCTGAGCAAATTGCAAAACCCTGCCCTGTCCTTGCAAATTTTCCATAAATCTGAAATTATCTTAAAATAAAAACATACTAAAACACTTTTCATAGCTTAACACTTATTATCATTAAACTATCTGATAGAAATTACTATTAATTTTGATTGTCAACTAGTTCTACTGCTTTGTTTTTTAAAGATACTATTTATGTCACAGAGAAATATTTAACCCCGGAAGATACATAATTTCCAAACTATGTTACGGTTTTCACGTTTAATGGAGAATGCATGTACATATTTACTTATTATACATAATTTTATTTGACGGGGTCTTTTTTAAGTCATTGTTTCACTGGTATGGCTGTGTCCTGGGGTCCCTCTGAAAAAATGTCTTCTTAAATATATGTAGAGATTCAGATACTATGGTGTGTACTTCACTTCATGGCTGAACATATTCAAAAGACTGCTTATAAGAACATAAAATAAAATGGTCTAGTGTGAAGGCTCACAAACTCCAAGAATACTTCTATATTTCAGCAGTATTGAAACAAAATCGAGTGTCTGTAACTCAAATACTCAGATTACAATAACAAGAACAGAACGTGTGACCATGAAGAGATTCTATGTTTCATCTCAATATTTCCTAATCAGAAAATGTCTAAAATATATTCAAATATCAGCTCATAGGTGAAAATGAGCAAACAGTGAAAAAAAATCAAATTAGAACTGGCAAACATTCCTGCAAATGATGGTATGTGTTGGTACACTGTGTGCCAGACGTAAGTGATTCTTAAGCGATCACACAGAATCGTTCAAAGCTAGAACACAGGTATGCTCCACAATTTGATAAAACTTACAGGTTGATGTAATTCTTTATAGCTAATGATGTAGGTGAACATGAAAAGTGATCTGTCGCTTTATGCTTACAATTCAAAAGGAATATATAACGTGCCTAAGAAATCGAGTTAGATCTCAAATACAACTGAGAACATAAAAACCTAAGGGGATTCCTACAATTTTGATTGCATAAGAGAAGTAACCCCGCATGCATACATCAGAGGACAAGCTATGTCTAAGGTAAGCACACTGCCATCACCACAGAAGCACAGCCCCCGAACAGCCCCAGAGGCTTGTCTAGCAGAGATGCACACCATCGCCCCTATCGGTCTACAATCAAAGGAAATGCAAAAATAGGAAAGGAACATGGCATAGAGAAGACAACTGGCAAACAGTGATCAGAAAGAATAATTTTTCCTCTAGCCTCTGGGGATATCCTGCCAAGTGTTTCTATGCAGTATAAGAAAGATTTTGCTTGAAATATGGTTGGGACCACTCTGAACCACAAAGGTAGTTAAGGTAATAAACTAGGACAGGAGAGCAAAGAGCACCAATGGTGTGTCTCCTATGTATCAGGCCAAGGTGTAGGGGCTTTATTTCTACTACATCACTTCATCTCGACATGACTGATGTGACTTACTCACCAACTTCATACATGAGTAAAAAATTACTTCAGAATCACTTCCCTGAACATAAATGCAAGGACATAAATATCCTTAGAATTCCTGCCACCTTCACCCAAGTCTTTAGGCTCAGCACCTTTTTCATACAAACAGAAATAAACACAGCTCTAAAAGCTACTATTCCATTTCAAATACACGTCACTCACCTCTAAATGCCTAAATGCAGGGAAGCGCCACCTCCGCCTTGACAGCAGAGAGGGGAGCAGTTTCCCAGCAAGCTAACTGGCCTGCCACCTCAGCAAGCCCAAGGGCCACTAAATGACACCAGCAACGGGTGTCCCCAAAAGGTGGCTCCCTTACCTGTGACTACCCATGCTCTCTGGAGATGGGCCACCAGGCAGGGCCACTGGGGTGACATCAGCACACAGGCACAAAGACCTACTGGGCCTGCACCTGCCTCAGCCCCCTCAGGCCAGCCAGGGTGCTCCGTGTGTGGGGCCTCACATCTAGCACCTGGTCAGCCTCTCTCTCTGTGAGGGGGGTCCCCTCACCTTGGAGCCTGCGTAACAGTAGTCAAATCACCTCCTCTGCCAGGCCTACTGGATTTCACCACTCCTTACCACCATGGCCTGCACCTTGTCTTGATTTCCCTCTTGCCTTCCCACTAAGTAAGAGTCACTGCAGAGCTCTGGACTTTTAGTGGGACCTTACCAGTGTGCTCCTACTTTATGCCTTTTGGGAGTTTTAACCTAGACTCTAGTTTCCTCTACACAAGGTTTAGCAAGTACACTCGGGATCATTCCTTGAGAGCCCCCTGCCTGTCCAAAAAGTGCAAGGACTATGTGACCTCTCACAGCCAGAGCCTTGGTCAGAGTCACAAGCCTGTTGAGCTTCCCTGGGGCTGCAGGTAAGGAAATGCCATAACCCCAGGATGGCTGTCTCTAAGGAAGGGAGATCAATAGAATAGAGCCATTTACTAGTTGGACTCAGATTTCAGCTTGACTATTTCACAAACTTCATTTACATTATATAGGAGAGAGTGGCTTAGTCCTAAGACGACTGCTTTAAATGAGGAGCAGGGGAAATTTCCCCAAAGCCAGAGATAAAATTCAGAGGCTGCCACAGACATTTATGGGGGGCGGTCTATCCTCTTAAAACACCAGTTTCTACCACTGTCTGGGAATCATCATGCTAGTCAACCACTCTAAGAAATCTGATCTGTGAGAAAAGACTTCAGGAGTCATCTGCGACTCTCACAAAGGCAGCAGCCTAGCCTAGCTCATCGGATCGATGAGCCAGAGCCAAGATCCAAGGACCACTATCTACCAGTCCAGTCTGCCCTCGCAGTAGGAGATTAGGAGGGGAAAGTAGGCGATCAGCTCAGCCACTCCCCAACATTCCCATCCATCCAGAGGCGGGGGATCAAGGAGCGGCAGACACTGGGAAACCTTTCACATGAGACTTAAGACTGGTAGCTGACGATAATTGTCTTTTAGGTGGCTAACGGGTGCCCAGATACATTTTTATGAGATAAAAAGAACAGCATTTAGACAAGAATAAAAGTGAAGAATACATCTCCTACCTTGTGGTGGTCGGCATCGGGTTCCGTGAAATTGATGAAGTTAGAAGAGAGTCAGGAATGCCCCCTGCCTCACTCAGAGGCCAGGGCACCCTGAAATAGCAGGCTGGAAGTCAGAGAGAGACAGAAAGAGAGATACTCCTCATGGATAATCAGTCGGGCTGTCGGGGTCTGATTCCAGTCACGCAGACCTTTCAGAAGCCGCTGAAGTGTAGCCTGAGCCTAGGCTCTCGCAGTTGCCCACGGCCTTCCTCAGACCCTCGCATCCAAGGAGATGCCTCTGAAGGGGAATCCTGGCCTCGACTCAGGTGACTTTCCCGGCTCCCGAGGGAGATGGGGGATCCACTGAGGGAGACGCAGGGGAACCTGTCACTCGAGACTTTGAGATCGGCAGCCAGGCTAGTCCCATTTAAGTGGCTGACGAGTGCCCGATGTTGTGTGCCATAGACGGCTTCCTTCTATAAGGACAGTGAAAGAAAAGGTACGCTTGGATGGTGAAACTCACCTCTGAAGTTATCCCTGATGAGCCCCCAAAATGATGCAGCTTCTCACACCACAAGGGTATGAAACTAGAAATGAATTATACAAATAACATGAAAAGGCCTACCATCACATGGAGGCTTAACAACATGCTCCTAATAACCAATGGATCAATGTCCAAATAAAAACAGAGATCAAGAAATATATGGAGACAAATGACAACAATAATTCAACAATGCAAAATCTGTGGGACACAGACAAGCCAGTGTTAAGAGGGAGGTATACTGCAATACAGGCATACCTGAGGTAAGAACAACAATCCAATATGAGCAGTCTAAACTCACAGTTAACAAAACTAGAAAAAGAAGAACAAATGAGGACCAAAGTCAGCAGAAGGAGGAACATAATAAAGATGAGAGCAGGAATAAATACAATCGAGAAGAATAAAACAATACAAAGTATCAATGAAAGCAGAAGCTGGTTCTTTGAGAAAATAAACAAAGAAGATAAACCCATAGCCAGACTAATCAAGAAAAAAAGAGAGTCTGCACACATAAACAGAATCAGAAATGAGAAAGGAAAAATCACTATGGACATCACAGAAATACAAAGAATTATTAGAGAATACCTTGAAAAATTATATGCTAACAAACTGGATAACCTAGAAGAAATGAACAACTTTCTAGAAAAATACAACCGTCCAAGGCTAACCCAGAAAGAACAGAAAATCTGAACAGACCAATTACTAGCAACAAAACTGAACTGCTAATCAAAAAACTACCTAAGAACAAAAATGCCTGAACCACATGGCTTCACCACTGAATTTTATCAAACATTTAGTGAAGATCTAATACCCATCCCCCTTAAACTTTTCCAAAAAGTAGAAGACGAAGGAATACTTCCAAACTCATTCGATAATGCTGGCATCACCCTAATATACCACAAAAAAAGAAAATTAAAGACCAATATCCCTGACGAACATACATGCAAAAATACTCAACATAATATTAGCAAACAGAATTCAAAAATACATCAAAAAGGTCATTCATCATGAACAAGTAGGATTTATTCCAGGGATGCAAGGATGGTACAGTATTAGAAAATCCATCAACATCACGCACCACATCAACAAAAAGGAGGACAAAAACCACACGATCATCTCCACAGATACTGAAAAAAACATTTGACAAAATTCAACATCCATTCATGATAAAAACTCTCAACAAAATGGGTACAGAGGGCAAGTACCTCAACATAATACAGGCCGTTTATGACAAACCCACAGCCAATATCATACTTGACAGTGAGAAGCTGAAAGCATTTCCTTCAAGATCAGTAACAAGACAAGGATGCCCACTCTCCCCGCTTTTATTCAACATAGTTCTGGAGGTCCTAGCCATGGCAATCAGACAACACAAAGAAATAAAAGGCATCCAGATTGGCAAGGAAGAAGTCAAACTCTCCCTGTTTACAGATGACATGATATTGTACGTAAAAAAAAACCCAGAAGGATCCACTCCAAAACTACTAGAACTAATATCCGAATTCAGCAAAGTTGCAAGAAACAATATTAATACACAGAAATCTGTTGCATTCCTGTACACTAACGATGAACTAGGAGAAAGGCAAATCAGGAAAACAATTCCACGTACAATTGCATGAGAAATAATAAACTACATAGAAATAAACCTAACCAAGGAAGTGAAAGACCTGTACCCTGAATACTACAAGAAACTCTTATGAGAAATTAAAGAGGACACTAATAAATGGAAACTTATCCCATACTCTTGGGCAGGAAGAATTAATATTGTAAAAATGGCCAACCTGCCTAAAACAATCTACAGATTCAATGAAATCACTTTCAAAATACCAACACCATTACTCAACAAACTGGAACAAATAGTTCAAAAATTCGTATGGAACCACCAAAAGAAGCAGACTAGCCAAAGAAATCCTGAGAAGGAAGAATAAAGCAGGGGGGATCTCCCTTCCCAACTTCAAGCTCTACTACAAAGCCACAGTAATCAAGACAATTTGGTACTGGCACAAGAACAGACCCATAGACCAGGGGAACAGAATTGAGATTCCAGATATTAACCCAAGCATATATGGTCCATCTATATATGATAAATGAGCCATGGATACACAATGGGGAAATGACAGCCTCTTCAACAGCTGGTGTTGGCAAAACTGGACACCTACATATAAGAGAATGAAACTGGATTATTTTCTAACGCATATACAAAAGTAACCTCAAATGGATTAAAGAAAGACCTGAATGTAAGTCATGAAACCATAAAACTCTTAGAAAAAAACACAGGAACAAATCTCTTGGACATAAACAAGAGCAACTTCTTCATGAACATATCTCCCCAGGCAAGGGAAAGAAAAGCAAAAATGAACAAGTGGGACTGGCGGGAATGTAAACTAGTTCAACCACTGTGGAAAGCAGTATGGAGGTTTCTCAAAAAGCTCAAAATAGAAATACCATTTGAACCAGGAATTCCACTCCTAGGAACTTACCCTAAGAATGCAGCAGCCCATTTGAAAAAGACATATGCACCTCAATGTTTATTGCAGCACTATTTACAGTAGCCAAGAAATGGAAGCAACCTAAGAGTCCGTCAGTAGATGAATGGATAAAGAAGATGTGGTACATATACACAATGCAATATTTTTCAGCCGTAAGAAGAAAACAAATCCTACCATTTGCAACAACATGGATGGAGCTAGAGGGTATTATACTCAGTGAAATAAGCCAGGCGGAGAAAGACAAGTACCAGATGACTTCACTCATATGTGGAGTATAAGAACATAGAAAAAACTGAAGGAACAAAACAGCAGCAGCACACTCACAGAACCCAAGAGTGGACTAACAGTTACCAAAGGAGAAGGGACTGGGGAGGATGGGTGGGAAGGGAGGGATAAGGGGGGTGGGAAAGAAAGGCGGCATTACGATTAGCATGCATAATGTGTCACGGGGAGGGCTGTGCAACACAGATAAGTAGTGATTCTATAGCATCTTACTATGCTGATGGACGGGTGCTGTACTGGGGTTTGTGGAGGGGACTTGTTGATAGGGGGAGTGTAGTAAACATAATGTTCCTCATGTAACTGTAGATTAATGATACCAAAAAAAATTGAACAAGTGGAACTATATCAAGCTAAAAAGCTTCTGTACAGCAAAGGACACCAACAATGGAACAAATAGGCAACCTACAGCATGGGAGAATATATTCATAAATGACATATCCGATAAAGAGTTGACATCCAAAATATATAAAGAGGTCATGCACCACAACAGACAAAAAGCAAATAATCCAATTTAAAAATGGGCACAGGATCTGAACAGATTCTTCTCCAAAGAAGAAATTCAGATGGCCAACAGGCACATTAAAACTTGCTCCACATCGCTAATCATCAGAGAAATGCAAATTAAAACCACAATGACATATCACCTCACACCAGTAAGGATGGTCAACATCCAAAAGACAGACAACAACAATTGTTGGCGAGGATGTGGAGAAACAGGAACCGTCTTACACTGCCGGTGGGAAGGTAATTTAGTTCAACCATTGTGGAAAGCAGTATGGAGGTTCCTAAAAATCTCAAAATAGAAATACCATTTGACCCAGGAATTTGACTCTTAGGAATTTACCCTAAGAATGCAGGAGCCCAGTTTGAAAAAGACATATGCATCCCTGTTTATAACAGCACTATTTACTGTTAGTAGTCAAGAAATGGGAGCAGCCTAAGTGTCTATCAGTAGATGAATGGATAAAGAAGATGTGGTACATATACACAATGCAGTATTATTCAGTCATAAGAAGAAAACAAATCCTACCATTTGCAACAACATAGATGGAGCTAGAGGGTATTATGCTCAGTGAAATAAGCCAGGTGGACAAAGACAAGTACCAAATGATTTCACTCATCTGTGGAGTATAAGAACAAAGAAAAAGAAAACTGAAGGAACAAAACAGCAGCACACTCACAGAACCCAAGAATGGACTAACAGTTACCAAAGGGAAAGGGACTGGGGAGGATTGGTGGGAAGAGAGGGATAAGGGGAAAAAAAGGGGCATTACTATTAGCAGACATAATGTAGGGGGGATATGGGGAGGGCTCTACAACACAGAGAAGACAAGTAGTGATTCTATAGCATCTTACTACGCTGATGGACACTGACTTTAATGGGGTATGTTGGGGGGGACTTGTTGATGGGGGGAGTCTAGTAAACATAATGTTGCTCATGTAACTTTAGATCAATCATATACAAAAATAATAATAGTAATAACTTAATAAAAAATTTAAAGAAAAAGATTATCATTTAAATTTGAAGGAGGGATTAAACAATTTCCAGATAAGCAAAAGCCGAGAGAATTTAGCTCCCACCAACCATCTCTACAGTGTATTTTGGAGGGACTGCTATAGATGGAAGTGTTCCTAAGGTTAAATAGCTGTCACCAGAGGTAACAAAAAGGGATAGACAAAGAGTACAGAATATGATACTTAATATATAAAGAATGAGGAGGAAAAGAACAACAACCTTTAGATTGTGTTTGTAATAGCACACATAAGTGAGTTAAGTTAGATTCTTAGTAAGGAAGGTACCCTTGAACCTTTCATAACCACGCATCTAAAGCCTGCAATGGCAATAAGTACATACCAATCGATAATCACCCTAAATGTAAATGGTCTGAACGCACCAATGAAAACACATAGAGCCATTGAATGGATAAAAAAACAAGACCCATCTGTATGCTGCCTACAAGAGACTCTCTTCAAACCCAAACACATACACAGACTAAAACTGAAGGGATGGAAAAAGATATTTCACGCAACTAATAGGGAGAAAAAAGCAGGTGTGGCAGTACTTGTCTTGGACAAAATAGACTTTAAAGCAAAGAAAGTCACAAGAGACAAAGACGGACATGACATAATGATAAAGGAGTCAACCTGACAACAGGATATAACCATTATAAATATCTATGCACCCAAGACACGAACACCTACATATGTAAAACAAATACTAACAGAATTAAAAGGGGAACTAGACTGCAATGCATTCGTTTAGGAGACTTCAACACTCCACTCACTCCAAAGAACAGATGAACCAGAGAGAAAATAAGTAAGGAGACAGAGGCATTGAACAACACGTTAGAACAGATGGACCTTACAGACATCTACAGAACTCTCCACTCAAAAGCAGCAGGATACACATTCTTCTCAAGTGCACACGGAACATTTTCAAGAATAGATCATATACTAGGGCACAAAAAGAGCCTCAGTAAATTCAAAAACATTGAAATTGTACCAACCAGCTTCTCAGACCACAAGGGTATGGAACTAGAAATAAATTACACAAAGATGACGAAAAAGTCTACAATCACATGGAGGCTTAACAACATGCTCCTAAATAACCAATAGATCAATGACCAAATAAAAAGAGATCAAGCAATATATGGAAACAAATGACAACAATAATTCAACAATGCAAAATCTGTGGGACACAGTGAAGGCGGTGGTAAGAGAAAAGTATATTGCAATACGGGCCTACCTCAGGAAAGAACAACAATCCCATATGAACAGTCTAACCTCACAATTATCTAAACTACAGAAAAGAAGAATAAATGAGGCCCAAAGTTAGCACAAAGAGGGACATAATAAAGATTAGAGCAGAAATAAATAAAATCGAGAAGAATAAAACAATAGAGAGAATCAATGAAAGCAGGAGCTGGTTCTTCGAGAAAATAAACAAAATAGATAACGCCCTACCCAGACTTACCAAGAGAAAAAGAGAGTCTACACACATAAACAGAATCAGAAATGAGAAAGGAAAAATCACTACTGACACCACAGAAATATGAAGATTTATTGGAGAATAATATGAAAAATTATATGGTAACAAACTGGACAACCTAGAAGAAATGGTCAACTTTTTAGAAAAATACAACCTTCCAAGGCTGACCCAGGAAGAAACAGAAAATCTGAACAGACCAATTACTAGCAAGGAAATTGAAACGGTAACTCCAAATAAAAAGTACGACAGGTACCTCATAAACAAATTGTTAATTCTGAAGCTGCTGCCTCCGGCGGCCTCTCCCCCGCCGCCGCGCCACGGGTCCCACCTGCCCCCCACCCGCCCCTCAGCTCGCCCGGCCCTCGCCTTCGAGGCCGCCGCCGAAAAACTGCACACGCGGCAAGACGCCCGCCGGCCTCCCCGTGTGCGCGGCCCGGCCCGGCCCGGCCCCTCCGCCTGCGGCCACGGCCGGGCACCGCGAGGACCCCACCCGCGTCAGCCGCCCGCCGAGCCACTCGCACGGCCGCCCCTCACGGGTCCGCCGCGCCCGCAGGCGGAGGCAGGGGTCCCCGCGCCCCGTCCGGGCCCCGCCGCGCCCCGCGGCCACGTACCTTCCGGCCCGCAGAGTGGTCGCTGTCCTCTTCACCCCTGAAGCGGGGCCCGCTCTGGACGCTCCGCCGCAGGTCCGCTCCCGCCTCCGGCCAACTCTCCGCGCCCTTGGCGAGACGGTCGGCGGGGTACAGGCGGCCCCACGGGCGGCGGCGGACGAGCTGCTCCTGCGCCTCTGCCCCGCGGAGGCGGCGGCGGCGGGGCTCCCGGTCGCGCCGCCCGACGGCGCCAGGGTGGAGGCGGCAGAGCTGGACGGGACAGCGGGCAGGAGGTGCCCGGACACGGACGGCAGGCCGCAGCACGGAGAGAGCCGCGGGAGCAGCTCCTCCCGATGGCGCTCGCGACGCTACTGACTCTTGAATATTGTGGGGGCGGCGCCTGCAGCTACTGCGCACCCGCCGGAGTTACGTGTCTGCGCGCGCATGCTACAGGGATTTTTGACCTACATTCTCTCTGCTCCACACATATACTTGACAAGGTAGATGATATTACACTCATTTTAAGGATGTAAACACTGATACTAAGATTAGAGGGAAACCTGATGAACTATGAGTAAGTCTGTAGTTTAATAGTTTTGTTCCAATGTTGATTTCTTACTTTTGATAGATGTACAGTGATTTTATAAGACTTATGAGATACTAATTTTAGGGGACATTGGGCAAAAGGTATACAGGAATGTTGCACTATTCTTTAACATTTCCATAAATCTAAAATTATTTCAAAATTAACAGTTTTTTTTTTAAATGATTTTAAGGGATTTGTTCAAGGTCACTTTTCCACTATAACTTGAAAAGCAATAATAGAAATATTAGATGTGTAGGCAGAGAAACCAGAGGACTCCCTGGTTTAGAAGGAATAAAGGGCAAGTCAGTGCCCGCAAACAGCAGAGGGAAGGTATGGAAAGTCGCTAGCTACAAAAGTAGACTGCTGTTCCAAGGATTAATGATTGTGCATTGAGCATTGACTCCCCTATACAGAATTTTATTGTTGTTAACAACCATTTGATCAATAAATATGAGAGATGCCCTCACAAAAAAAAAAAAAGTATACACTTCCAATGGTAAAATGATAAGTAACCGGGATGTAATGAATATAGTCAAAATATTGTAACAGCTTGGTATGGTGATAGCTGGTACCTAGAACTGTCATGTATATAAATGTTGAATCACTATGTTGTACACCTGAAACTAATGTAATGTAATACCGTGTGTCAACTACCCTTCAATAAAAAAATACTTATATACAAAAAAAAAAAAAAGTAGACTCTGCTGTTCCAATTTGCTGAGGTATTGGGATGGAAGGCAGGAGAAGGGAGGGAGGGAACAGAAGGAAAGAAGGGGTGCTAGGAATACATTTGTTTGGGAAACTCACACTTGAATTCCTGATGCTGTGCCATTGTTCCTGCTGCAATTATTTCCCAAGGGGAGGCTGAGTTGGAAGTCTCACTGAAGGCAGTGGAAAATCAGTCAGCTAACGTGACCTGAAAAAACAATACTTTGTATGTTCTTTTCCCCCCAAATAGTTCCCCCTTACCAATTGGAAAAATAACATGCACGTGCACGCACACACACACACAAGCATACAGATCCAATGAGATACAATTCATTCAAGGTCTTTCTATGAGGACATATGTGAAATGCCGAACTTTCAATCCTTGTATCAGGCCAGAAACAGCAGAAGACAGTTCTCACTACAGTTTTAAGGATTAAAAAATATTTAAGGTTTGGAAGAAGGAAGTGTGAAACACATCCAGCCACGCCAGTGAGCACTAAAATAATATCAAAAAAGATACGAAGTAAAATTTCCTAAGCTATGTAAGCTTGTCATAGTGCCAAACTGATGTTTTAAAAGATAAATGACATGTTTTAATGGGTTTTAGCCAAAAAACCAAAATGACATTACAGAATTTTAACCTGAATGCAATTTTAAGGCTGAGCCAGAATATGAAAATTGCTATGCTGTCTTTCCAAATATGAGTGTTCGAGCAAATTTTATTGTGATTAAAAAATGCATGACATAAAAATATCCTCACTGACAATTTTCAAGTATACACTCATTATTGCCAACTACATGCACATTGTTGTACAGTAGATTTCTAGAACTCTTCCATCTTACGTGACTACAATTCTACATCCATTGAACAACTGTTATGCTCTCCCCTAATCCTGACATCATGTTCAACCTAACCAACATTCAACTTTCTGTTTCTTTACATCTCATTACTTCAGATCTATCATGTAAATGTAATCATGCATTATTTCACTGCCTTATTTCACTTAATGTAATGTCCTCAAGGTTCCTTAATGCTGTAGCATGAGACAGAATTTTCTTCTTATTTTATGACAAAATAATATCCTCTTTGATTATATACCACATTTCCATTTAACCATCGATAGACATTCAGATTGCTTCCACATCTTAGCTATGGTGAATAAAGCTACAGTGAATATGGGTGTGAAAATATCTCCTGAAGATCCTGTTTTCAATTCTTTTGGATATATAGCCAAAAGTGGAATTGCTGGTTCAAATAGTGATTCTATTTTTAAATTGCTGAGGAACTTTTTAGTTTTCCGTAGTGGCTGCGCAATTTTACAATCCCACCAAAAGGGTGCAATGGTTCAGTTTCTCCACACCTCACCATACTTTTTATTTATTGATAGTAGCCAAAGGCCATCTCTGCTTTTTATTTGATTACTATTTGTATGGAGTATCTTTCCCATCTTTTCACTTGTAACCTATGTGTACTTTACACCTAAGGTGGATCTCTTAGAGTTAGTATAGAGTTCAATCTTGTTTTTTAATCCATTCAGCCACTCTATGTCTTTTGAATGAGGAGTTTAATCCAATTATATTTAAAGTAATTGCCAATAGTGTAGGATTTACTATTGGTGTTTTATTATATTTTACCTTCTTGCTCTTTTCTCCATCTTTTCTTCTCGCTGCATTCCTTTGTTTCATCAAATTTTCCATTGAGATGCTCTGATTTCATTCTCATTTTCTTCTGTATATCTTCTGTTCTATTCTTTGATTGTTAGTGATTCTAAAGAAATTAATTAAATTGACTGTTGCCATTTATGAGCACACCCAGAGCTGAACTGTCAGGACGGGGGCCTTCCTTTAATCCTAACTCTCCATTACTGGAGCAATAGATGATAGGCACAAAGAAGCCCCAGAAAACAAGGAATCAGAATGTTCAGGCAATAAAGCTGTCTTCTGTTTAAAAGTATGCATTTTAAAATGCTACTTATGATTTCAGAAAAGGATTATTCTCTCCCAATATTTCTACATTCAACTTTGTTTTGCCTTCTCTTATATTTTAGTTCCATTATTAAAGAACAATTTACAAAACATATAACAGTATAATAACTCAAGATGCACATCTGTAATTTCAGGGGACAGTCCCGGGGCAATATACCTTTGAAACCAAAGTCAGTCAAAAGGAGAAATAAAGTTTATTTCTTACAAGCAGTCATCCACTTCTGCTCCCCCATGTCTCTTGTGACCTGGCTACAGAAGAAGAGTCCTCACCCTACCTCTCTGGTCTAGAGAAGTCCTTGCTGGCCCCTGTAATTACCCATTGATATGGAGATGGACTACTTCTCTCCACCCCCTAAAAATACCCATTGTATGGAGATGCACTAAAGCCAGGCAAGAGATCCTGGAAATATTTCAATTTTACCCAGAGCACACCCCTCCAGAAATCTCACCTTACTATCTACTTGTTTCCCATCTTCCACAATGGCCCCTGTCTGAGATAACTGGTGCATTGTAACCAGACTAATAACATACAATAAAAACAGCAATAAAATCATGATAATCCTCAAGCCAGAGGATTCAATTAGGCTCAAACTTCTATGCAGATTAAGTCCATAGCGGGGCCCATCGCTCAGGCAGTCAGTAGCTGAAGAGGTAGGGAGTTCAGAGCAATCATCATGTGGCAGCTGCACCAAGGGGCGCATCCGGGTCATAGGGACTTCAGAATAAAATAATCTTGAGGGTGATAAGATACATGTTTTAATGACACCAGCATAAGCAAATCTTGTCCATCAGTTAGGATACCTGCAAGAGAGTGGCATTGTGATAAAACTGGCAGGAATGGGATCTCATCCTGGTCTAGTATACCCGACTTACATCTCCCAACTGTGGGAGTTACAGATGGGTCGATACATAGGGCTATGGGAGGTACATACACTGGCCGTAAACATAAAACAAGACTTCCCCATAAAATGCTCTCACCTCCTGGATGTTTTGGGTACACTACCTTGATTGTTGGGGGCCATTCTGCTGTTCCTCCAGGAATACAGAGGAGGCCAGCTTCCAGGCCTTTTCCCAAAGGTGCCAGAAGGGCCATCCATCACTAGTCCATGTGCCAAAATGTCCAGGGCCACGTCCATTCAAGTGTTTCCAGGGTTTAATGCAGTATGGGATGGCAGCAGGATGTTGCTCTACTGGCCATATCCTGGCTTGAATAATTCCTCTTTGGCTTGCACATACAGCTTTAGAGGAGAGGCAGCATTGTGTGTTCGCATATCCGCAGGGCTCAAGGCTCCCTTCCGGTGCTTCTCACTCAAACACCGTAGCACTTTCATGAGTGAACTGACCAGTCCCAAAGACTAATGGTGTCTGACTTCAGGCCAGATTTCAGCAAACCATTGTACCTCTCTATCATGCGTGCCCCAGTAGGATTATACGGTACATGAAACTTCCACTTTATTCCCAATTGCTGCACTCATTATTGTAACGCATGTCCAGTAAAGTGGGTGCCTTGATCACTCTCAATCACCTGCTGCTGGCCATAGGCTGCAAAGAGATGCTCTAGGTCCTCTTGGTGGTTTCCTGATTTGCACAATGTGCGTGAAAAGTAACCAACAGGCCAGTAGCTGTGTCCACACAGTCATGGCATACCAGTAACCTTCTGATATGGGCAGAGACCCAATATAGTCTATCTGCCACCTGACAAGGGATTTCAGCCCCTTTACTGTTGTCCCGTGATTTTGAGGGACTCAGTATAACTCCCTCTTAGAGCACACAAGGCATTCCTTCCAGGTTCGACTGACTTCTTCAAAGGTCAACAGCGAGCCCCACCGACGGGCTACAGCCCACATTGTCCTTTGCCACGTGTGCAATGAATGCTGATGTAACCATTGGGCTACATCAGAGACAGGCTTTCCTTCTAGCCATATCCAACACACCTGGATCAATGCATCTCCTTCATCATTCCCTGGGGATGCCAAAGGCAAATAACCAGTCACATGATATATGGTTACAGTCTTAGTCTGACCAGGGGCTCATATGTCTTGCCACAACTCTTGCCTCTAAAGGGGCTGGTGACCAACCATCCAGTTGGCATGGTACCATGTCAGTATCCACAGGGTCAAGCCCCAATAGATGGCCCAGCTATCAGTGCAGACAACTATAGGGGAGGGCTCCTGGGTGATCACAAGCCATACTGCCCACAACTCAGCCCATTGGCTGCTCTTCCCCTCTCCATTCTCCATCCATATTGTCCCAGTCTTAGGACAGAAAGCCACAGTCCTCCACTTTGGGAGATGCCCACAACTGGAGCTGTCTGTATAACAAGCATCTTCAGGTATAGGGACTTTTCCCTCCTGATAAAGACTCTCAGCTACCAATGGTTCAAAAGCAAGTTGTTCCTGTTTTCCACTGGTATTGTCACTGGCCCTAATAAGCATTGGAGTTCTGCACTTAAGGAGCTCGTAGAAAGGGTGCTACACTGCCGTAAATATGTGCCCCATTTGGTCAGTGTAGACATCTGCCACACCACTCCATGGCCTTGCACCCACCCTGCAATGGAATAGGAGGTTATTTCCTTGTTCGGAGTTGTTCTGGTGATGGGCTCCGTAGCCAGCAAGGTGTGTTGCTTCTCTATCAAGGTGTATCGAACCTTTGCTCCTTTCCATAGTTGTGACCAGAATCCAATAGGTTGGCGTGTCCGTTCAAGCTGCTGCCAAAGACCCCATCCATAACCACTTCCGTTACATGAACATGTAGTTCACAGGGCCTTGATGAGTCCATTACATTCAAGGCCTGTACGGCCTTGACTGCCCACTTGTCAGCAGTAAAAGCACCTGCAGATGTTTCATCCTAGTTGCACCTGATGCCCTTTCATACCAACCGGTATAAGGGCTTCAGAATTTGTGCTAGGTGCAGGATAAACACTCTCCGGTAGCCCAAAAGACCCCAAAACTCTTGTAATTCTGTGACAGTGGTAGGGGTACGGAAATCCTGGACCTTGTCTATGACTTATTCAGGAATAACTAGTTTTATCTGACCAGACAACCCCCAAGAACGTTACAAACAAGGTCTCTGAAACTTTGTGCTGTTCACAGCCCATCCTTTTTCCTGTAGATGTTGAAGCAGTCTAGAAATTGCCCTTTCTAAATCTGCAATAGAATCATATGTGAGCATATCACCAATGTAGTGTATACAGCTGCACCATCTGTGGTTTCTTCCACGTCTCCAAGTTCTAGGCTACAAGTCCATGACAGATGGTGGGACTGTGAAGGTATCCCTGTGGAAGGACAGTGAAAGTCCACTGCCAGCCTCCCCACATTAAGGAAAACTGTTCCTGACTTTCCTGTGCTATGTCACTAGAGAAGAGAGCTTTAGCAAGGTCCACAACATAATGATATGTCCCTAATTCATGACTTAGTGTGTCCATAAGGGCTGCTATAGAGGGGGCAACAGCATGCAAAGGTGGTGTGACTTTATTAAGTTCCTTGTAGTTCATGGACATACTCCAGGAGCCATCTGGCTTTTTCAGTGGCCACACTGGGGAGTTAAAAGTACTATGAGTGGGCTTTACGATGCCCATCTTCTCCAACTCCTGTAGAGTTTCTGCAATTTCCTTGTGCCCTCTGCCCAGTCAATTTATACTGCTTAGTATTTGTCATCTGCTGAGGTACAGGCAGAGCTACAGGTGGGTGCTTAACATGTCCCCTCAGAACTGCCTTCACCACACACACCCTCAGACTGAACTCACCTGCAGAGGTCTGTAACCACAGGCTCTGCAGGATATCTATCCCCCAAATATATTCTAGGATGGAAGAAATGTACTCGGTAAACACCTTTGGGGGTAAGTGCACATCCCCAATGGGATTTGGGCTTTCTTTACTCTAATTGCCTTACCCCTAATCTATCACAGCACAGGTCCTGGGAAAACTCTCAGGGTTGCCATACATGAGAGAACATTCAACTCCGGTGTCTACCAGCTCCAGGACACATTGTATATTCAGAGGGGACCAATGAATTGCTAATTCTACATGTGGCTTCTGGTCCCCACCACATCCCCCAAGGTGGGGACCTTGAGACCCCACCTCAGTCAAACCACAATACCCAGTTGTCCTCCTGTGGGGGGTGAGGGCCCAGGCAGAGCCGGAATATTGTCCCCCATGAAGTCCTGCAGAGACATAGGCCAGGCATGGGGCTTTGACTACGGCTTCCGTGTCCAGGACCTCAGTGGCTGGAACTGATGCTCTGGCTTTAATTGGTGCCACAATTCTAACAGGATCCTATTGAGCTGCCCATCAAGTTTTTCTTTCATTACCCCAGCCTTTATCAAATCAACCCACAGCTGAGTCCTCAAGACCTTCACAGGGCCCTTTGCACCTCTCCTTTCAGTTGTAGCCCATACTTCCTTCTGTGCTCTTACTGTTTCAACCTCCCCCAGATCTGCTAAAGTACAAGTAGCCTCACTTATGGGTTGCCCTCTGTGGGGGCAAGAGTAGTCTCTAGGGACCCAAAGAGAGATGGGGGAGCTGTATGCAGCACCAGATTTCTCATTCCTACATTGAACAACTCCTTATCAGGGCCCTGGGGGTCCATATTATAGATGATATTTTTCATGCCCAATTCCCACAACACCTGTTGGAGCTCTGCATAGTTTTACAGCTAGTGGGTAAGTATGATCAATCACCCTGATTCGGCCAAACTTCCCTGATGGCAGCTGTCAGTCAATCCCTGATTCCCTGAGGTGTGATGGGCACTTTGCAATCACTGCTGGAGAGAAGGGTGAGTCGTCAGGGAAGTGTCTACTCATTTCAGAACCCGACATAACAATATTTTTCTCCCCCATTTCCCATAGACATAAATGCCACGTAGGCAGAGATTCTGATGGCTTCTTCCTATACTGGATGCTTATGTCCACCAGCTCATCCTGGGTATAGGGGTGGAGCATGGAGTGCTCCACAACCTGGGAAGTGGCGGCCTTCCCCACCCCCAGGAACCCAAGGTTGTTTTTAATTTTTTTATTACAACCAGGTGGGCCTTTAATATAGGAGAGGTGATGCCTCAGGCAGTGTGGCCTCGGCAACAGATTGGCCCTCATCCCACGCCCTCATCCTTTCCTGATACCTCCTCTACCATCTCTGGGGCTGACGGCACCGCTCTTTCCTCTCCCTCCCCCACGGCCTCCTGCAATGCAGCTACTTCTGCTGCCTCCCCCCTCACTGCTGCTAAGGAATCTTCCAGGAGCATGACTGTCTTCTCAATAACTGTCTTTCTTCCTTAAGAGCATCGCATAGGTCATTGCCCAGCTCCTCCAAGCGATGCTGAAGTGTGTTTCTCTCCAGACAAAGTCTCTCTCTCTCCTCAGTAACATTTTCCAGTACCTTGAGGATCAGAGATCCCACAATCCCAGCTGCTACACGGCCACTCAGGGCCTCTAAGCAGCTTTCTGTCTCATGGATGGCTAATTTTGCAGCTTCCAGAGTCTCCAAACTTCCCCAATGCTGGGGAAGGCTCCACCCCTCTAGGAGGTGCTTTAGCCTAGACTAATTCCCCATTAGGGACTCTCCAACTGGAAGCCCCACAGGTAGGGGGCTCCTGGGTGAAGCTGCACCCTCTACTGCTGCAGGCACTGGGGCCTGCCTACCATCTCTAGAGGCAGCTCGCCCAAGCGTTGCACCCACGTAGACAGATTTCAGGTTCAGAGGTCCTGCCGACTATGCCAGATGTAACTCTGGGGAAAGGAAATCTTGGGGCAAAATATCTCTAAAAACAAAATCAGTAAAAGGGAGAGATAAAGTGTACAGCCTGTTTATTGCTTACAAACTGCAGTCCAGGGCCATCTCTTTCCTGCTCCAGCAGAAGCAAACAAAGACCTCCCTCTAACCTCTCAGGTTCAGATAAGCCTTCTGTCACCCAGGTAATTACCCACTGATATGGAGATGACCTACCACTCCCCACTCCTGAGGAATGCCTTTTGATATGCAGATGCACTAAAGCCAGGTGAGATATTCTGGAAATACTACAATTTTTACCCACAATCACTTCTGTCCATTTTTTAACCAACAGTACTAAATTGTAATTAATCCCCAAAACTGGCAACTTATACATGTTATTCATTTTATACAACTTCCTGTGTTTTGGAGGACCCTCCATTAACTTCCTCACCTCCTAAACCAGCACGTATATCCTGGTTAGTTCATTAGATTTACCTGTTTAATCAGGATCCTTCTTTCTTACTCCAGTTCTCAAATATCTCCCTTATCTCTGAACCACTGATGGTCCTGATAACTGAAGTTTCTAAATTGGGACTACCGTATCTTTGTTTACAGCCTTTCCTCCAACAGTTTTTCATTTTCTTCCTTTTGAAACAAAAAGTGTGTGGGAGTAGAAAGCATACTGATTGAAAATAAGAAATGGATTCAACTTCCTGTTTTACATTATCTGGCTGGCAAGCCTCAAGGAAATTAATTGACTTTGCTTATTAATTATCCCTAAAATAAGAAGACAGCATGAAAAAAAAAAGTCTATACATCATTGGCAAGTATCCAGTTAGGATGTTTGCTGTTGCACATATACTCACCCCATTCTCCTCTGCTTCTCTCATCTCTCCTCACTTCCTTGACAGCCATCTACTCTACCTCACACTCATAGATCCCCTCAGATCCCTATTGTGACTTCTGTTTAAATTGTCCTTGTCCTACCTCACAAACTAGGTCATCCACAATTCACTCAATTAGATAATTCAGTTTTAGGCACTGTCAAGGCAAAAACTTCACAAAATCAAAAAAGCAAGGAAAACTTTATTCAAGATTACTGCAATATGGGAAAGAGGCCAGAATTCAGTTTGCACTTAACTCTGCTAAAACAAAAGACAGAAATTTTTAAGAGCTCATATGAGGGGGGCCATATGTGTCCACTAATTGGCTTTACCCAAAGAAAAAGAAAACTTTTGAATATCTTCAAGACAGCAGATAGTTTTATAACTTAGGCAAGGCACCCCACCAAAGCTAGGCTCCTACTGTATCAGAGATTGGAAGTTAAGGGTGCTAGCTCCCTTGGTGATTACATTTCAAAGAGATTGTTCCGGGTCTTTGAGTAAGACAGTCCTGGGTTGTAAAACTGGCAAGAGGTTTAAAAAAGATATCTTAGAGGGACAAAGAAGGAATTTTCTAAGGTAAATGCTCTATGGAACGGAAGTTCAGTGGCTGGAGACAAAGAAGGCTGTCTAAAGATTAGTCAGCCTAAGGGGGATTTTAAGGCTGTTTTGTCGGTTCATTTTATTCATGGCAGTACATGAATAAATACCCATGAAGTTGAAGGCACTAGATA
Source organism: Manis pentadactyla (assembly GCF_030020395.1). NCBI lineage: Eukaryota > Metazoa > Chordata > Mammalia > Pholidota > Manidae > Manis > Manis pentadactyla. The sequence goes on from NC_080024.1 coordinate 26,320,059, forward strand.
TCCCAATAGATATGTCCTTAGTTTAAAGTGTACTATTCTGTCATGTCAGGTGTTCAGCTGTCATGTGTTCCCTGGAATGAACTCATCCTCCTTCTGAACCAGAACCACTTGGTTGCCTTTTGTATCACTGCCTGGGCTGGGCCGGGCACCAGGTGGATACTTACTATATTATAATTCAATTCAATCCAGTCAAAGGAAAACTGCACTAATTGCACTTGCAAAATAACTTTGAATCTTGTTCAACACTGTCCTACATAGAAAATTGCCTTTTGTCCACTTTTATGAATTTCTAACTATTCCTTTTTGTTTTCCAAATAAAACTTGACTTTGCTCCTACCATATGATATTCATACCAGGAAATTAGTAAAGTGGAACATAGGGACATATAGTGTCAAAGTCTCACAGACGTACAAGTGTAGAGCCAGTTTGTTTCCATGTAATGAAATAGTAAATATAACAACTTCTTGTGCCAGGCTTTAAATATATGCATTGGTCATTGTCTGCCTATTCACTCATTAAGACAGACCTTTCTACTGGCATCTTCATCCTGCTTTCTCAGGCACAGATTTGGTTGGCATATATCAGGTCACCCATCTACATTGCACCGTCACACACATCTTTACAACCTGGCTCTCTGAAAAAGAGCAGCTGCCTAATGAGATGACTCAGGAGTGCACTGACTGAATGTGGCCTTCTGGCTCTAGAGGACACATGGAGGTGAATCTGTCCAAAGGCAAAGCCATGAAAGTAAAGAACTCAGTTTTATCCCCAGGTCTTGTGCAGAAAGGTGATACCTCAATACTTACCATTCCCTAACCATATGACGCTGTCTCCTGACTTCATGTCTTCCCACATTCACACCTGTTCGACCAGTACTATATATAATAGTAGTACTGTAAATCTCTGGTTGTGCTGTTGTTCTGCTGAAATTTTTTCATCTGGTAAATGTCAAGTCCATTTTACTCAGAAATCATTACTCCAGAAATCCCCTCTGATTTCTCATGAGACTGAATCAATGTACACTCTCATATCTCACTAAGCTTTGCACACACATCCCTTCCGGCACTGACCTCTTTTACTCTAATGCTCTGATTTACGGCTAGATATTCGGTTCTTTCAAAGCTGGAGACACATCTTTCACTTTTTTCCTCCCAAGCATCTAGAATAGTATGTGTTACCTGGCAGGTTCTCACTAAATGAAACAACTCCCCACTGGGCACAGGTGCCAAACATTCTGCTGTAGCATTTGCAGTTATTATCTCACCCTCTGGATGCTATCCATGTGCAGTCTCCACTGCAGATGAGCAAGAGGCCAGGGGTGGTAAGTACTTACCTAAAGTCAAAAAGCAAGTGGTGGATTCAACCCTAAAACATATGATTGTTGTTATATTATGCAGTAAATGATGGATTTATACAAAAGTAAATAAACAAAAGAGTCATTTGTTTTCATTTAATGTTTACCACACATCTGAATAAACTGAAAAAAATCAGCGAGTTTTCTTTTCTATCAAATTTTGAATTTTTCTTTTATATATTCATCCATCCCTGCCAACTGCCATTGCCTAGCCTCACAAAGACACGGAATTGTGAGACTTAAGCGAGAAAATGTTAGGATGTTAAATCTGATTCATTTCTTAATTTTCTACATATCAATCTCATTAAAAAATAACTACTTGAATTAATTCATTCTATCAGGCTCGGTTTTACATTACTTTACTAATTAAGATAGTTACATTTGTTCAAAGTTCCTGGTGTGCATGTGTCTGTGTGTGTGTGTGTGTCTGTCTGCATGTTTATGTATTCAAATACAGCTCAACTACATACATTTTTTATTTTCAACTTCACTCAAGAGACTAACTCCATCTGAAAGAATATTGTCAGTCTTCCAGAAGAAGGTGATATCCATGCAAATCGACTTAATTGCTTTACATGTAATGGTGTTCATTGTTTCATTTTAGTAAGCTTTTTGGGGTATGTTTTGATATATATGTGATAAGAAAAGATATAAATTTCAATACTCATTTCTCTAACAATAAAAATCGCACTCCACAGACTTCCTTCAAGTCTCTGTTTATAAAGTAAAATCCAGCTTTTCACAACATGCCTAAAAGGCTTTCAATTGAATAACTGAATTCAGAAATCTAGGCAAAGCAGAGAAACATAAATCATTTATGCTGTTCCCACTTGAAAATGGGCAGGTTATCATCCTGGAAAGGGAAAAAATATTATAACAAATAGAATGTATTAGTTTTCCATTGCTGCTATAACAAGTCACCACAAATTTAGCGATTTCAAATAACACAAATTGATTATTTCATAGTTGTGTAGGTCAGAAGGATGGGTGGGCTCAGCCAGTTCCTCTGCTTCAGATCTCGCATGGTCAAAATAAAGTGGCTTTTCATATATTCTTCTTTATATAGGATTGGGGCTTCATGAATTCACCTGGTGTCTCCAACACTGCATTCCCAGAATCTGTAAAATGAACTTTAATGAATAAACTGGCAAACCAGAAATAATGAGAATTAAGCAATGTTTGAAGTCTTCAAAAAATATTCTATGCAATTAGTTCTAGGCAGCAGATTAAAGAAAAAAGGAGGAGGAAAATAAGTTGAAACAACCAAAATAATGAATGTTTAATGGGTTCTGAGTCCCATAGCTCATGCGTGGCAACAGGGAACCATTGTAATTATTCCAGAAATAACATTTGAAAAATAGAATTAGAAGCTCAGAGCAATTGAGCAAATCATAAGACTTTCCCAAACATAGTGCAATTAAAAAGTTACCTTTGTTAACCCCAAATAGTCAAAGAAACCCTGAAAAAGAAGAACAAAGCTGGGGGATGACATTCCCTACCTTCGAGCTCTACTACAAAGCCACAGTAGTCAAAACAATTTGGTACTGGCACAAGAACAGACCCATAGATCAGGGGAACAGAATAGAGTGCTCAGATATAAACACACACGTATATGGTCAATTAATATATGATAAAGGAGTTATGAATATACAATGGGGAAAAGACAGTCTTTTCAATGACTGGTATTGGGAAAACTGGACAGCCATATGTAAGAGAGTGAAACTGGATTATTGTCTAACTCCATACACAAAAGTACTTGAAATGGGTCATGTGACATGAATGTGACACATGAAACCATAAAACTCTTAGAAGATAACATAACCAAAAATCTTTTAAACGTACATATGAGCAATTTTTTCCTGAACACATCTCCTCAGGCAAAGGAAACAAAATAAAAAATGAACAAGTGGGACTACCTCAAACTAAAAAGCTCTGTACAGCAAAGGACACCATCAGCAGAACAAAAAGGCATCCTACAGTATGGGAGAATATATTCATAAGTCACTCATCTGATAAGGGCTTAATATCCAAAACATAAAGAACTCATATGCCTCAACACCCAAAAACAAATAACCCTGTTAAAAAATGGGCTGAGGACCTGAACAGACACTTCTCCAAAGAAGAAATACGGATGGCCAATAGGCACATGAAAAGATGCTCCACATTGCTAATCATCAGGGAAATGCAAATTAAAACCATAATGAGATATCACCTCACACCAGTTAGGATGGTCACTATTACGTTAAAGTAATAGTTATTATAACTACATTGCCACATTAAGTTGCCTTATTGAATGAATTTGACTATAACAACAAAGCATTCCAATCTGGTTTACTTTTCACTTTCCTCTTTTTTTCCCTTGATTCATTGTTACCAAAAACAAGAACAATATGAAAAATGAGCATTTCTGTGTTCATTCATCATTTAGCCCCTATAGAGAAACACAGATAATTGGGAGACTGCTCAAAGTCCAGGTGAAGCCAATTAAAAACTTCATCTAGGCATCCTGTGGACAGTGGAAGAGGTGCGTGGGGTAGCCACAGGACAGTCTGCCAGACTTTTACAATGCGTAGTGGGAGACACGGCATCAAGGTTTCCTTTTCCATTTATACAGAATATATAATCTTACCAATTATTGATTCCCAGATCAACTCCTGATGTTTATCTAGAACTTAAGATTTACAAAACGCTTTCAGAGATGGAATTTTACCTGGCACCACGCAGACTAACAGCCTTAGCTACAGGTAAGAACATTATTCTCATTCACTCTGAGAGTGACAAAATACCAAGGAAGAAATCGGGTCTCCTAATCATTCTCAGCGTGTATTAACTCAGAGTTTAAAACTGCTTAATAAATAGTATTTCAGAGCCTACTTCTACTGAACACAGTGTTTTAGATACAAATAGGGAGTTTTGTTTTGAAACACATGACTTTACTGCTGTCTATATAGAACTACTGGTTTTGTTCACAAGATGAAATATTTTCATATTCAGTGACTCAGGAGAGAGATTTTATATATAAAAATTGAATGGTACAATGTAGAGATTAGATGTCATAAGGAATTGGTAATAAATAAGATTATATATGAGAACTCTAGATTTCAAACCTATTTTAGATGCTGCAGCACGTAAAAGTCCTAGTCTTCCTTCTTGAAAACAGTACAATGCAGATATTTCAGGCCTAATTTCATCTTGTGAATAAAGAAATATTTTGCTAACAGATAACTCTAAATGCATGATAAATGCATAGCCATAAACTCACATCGTAACAAAAACATAAATTGTTAAAGAAGGCATGATAGGCAATAAAGTATTTTTTACTTTAGAAAGTGAATAAGGACCAAATGGTGGGAGGACAGAAAAGTAAAAGTGGTAATCAGATTTTCAATTAATGTAAGAAAATCTCCCAAATGTACATTGGGCATCATTCAGATGCACATTCCGGACCCTTACATGTGTTAAAGTAACTGAAAGGTAAGGTCTGTCAATGAAAAAATTTCCCCACCTAGACAATTGCCCTGGCAGAATCTGTCTGATGTAACTATTTTGGAAATCTGGAGTCAGCTGAAGGCTTGCAACTTCCAAGGGAAGGCTTATATGGTCAACTGAGGTTAATTTCAATTTCAGCTTTTGGCTTTTAAGTGGCTTCCCAACCTCTACTCCCATGGCAGAAAGCCATGTATGTGGCTTTCACACAGCTTGCTGTAGCCAGGGTGTGCAAAAAGGACCTGTTCTCTAAAGATAGAGGATCTGTGCCCTGATTGCTGATTATTGCTTCTGATCATAGAGGTGCAGATAGAGGTGGACAGCTCCGCTGTTGCAAGTTCCTTCCCCTCAGGATGAAGTGACTTCCAGGGGAATTTAAAAGCAAGTGACTTTCTCCCTCCTACATTCCTTTCCTTCTCCCCTGTTTGGGAGCCAGACATTAAAAAGTTGGACATTCAAATCAAATACATATACAGGGGAAATTTTAAGTCACTGTGATGAGGCAGGGAAAGGCACAGGCTCAGAAAAGATTTAAGATGTTAAGTTTAAATCTCAGGCCTATCCTTGGCATGGATACAAACTACAACAATCAAAAGCAAAGCAAAACAAAACTAAAAACAAACAAACCAACAGCAAATCCTGGCAAAGGGAGGGAATCTAATTATCAGAGTTACCACATTATGATTCAAATGTTTAGTTATCAACCAAAAAAATACAGAAAGTAAAACCCACAAGGCATACAAAGAAACAGAAGAGTATGGCCTATTCAAAGAAAAAAAAAAAAACCAGCAGAAGCAGAGACTACCCCTGAGAAAGACGAGGCGGCAGATTCTTTTAGGAGTCTCTGGACCCCTTTGCAATGTGGTAGTGATGGTGCAGTTCCCCAACACTCAACAGCAAGCACTGCTTGGACACCAGCAGGGTATTTGAGAATTCAACTCAGTTCTGATACCATCTACCTGGAGACAGCATCAGATTCCACAGGTTAACTGTACAAGACTATCTCTTCCCCTGCCTTTCAACAATTCAGGTGCCAGTTTCCTACACCCAGGCTATTTCCTACACTTCTGACTGGTTGGGACGAGTTTGGTCTGACCTGGATAGGCAAGAAGTTCTCTCCCTGCAAAGCCTTTGTTGTCTTCGCATGGGACCCCCTACCTGGGAAGAGTCTGAGCAGATTTCCTTGAACCTTATCTTCCCCTTCCCCTGCTGCCCCTCTATCTTTCTACCTAACATAAATAAAGATGTAATTTTGTGACATCAAGAACTGAAAGCAGTGGGGACAGAGCTGTAAAGGGCAGAATTTTTGTATGCTATTGAAATTAAACTGATACAATTCAAATTAGAATGTTATAACTTTAGAAGATTCAATGTAGTCCCCATGGTAACAACAAATAAAATAGCTATAAAATATACACAAAAGACAACGAGAAGGAAATTAAAAAGATCAAATAAATATAAAAGAAAAGAGTAATACTGGAAATGAGAGACAAAAAACCCATAAGCCACATAGAAAACAGAGCAAAATGACAGATGTGCGTCCCTCCTTATCAATAATTACTTTAAATGCAAATGAATAAAATCAATCAGTATAGAAATGGACATAATGGATTAAAAAAACACATGATCCAAACATGTGCTCTCTACAAGTGACTCACTTTAGATAAAAAGATACAAACAGATTGAAAGTGAATGGATGGGTAAAAAACATTCCATGCAAATAGCAACCAAAAGAGAGCAGTCTAAACTCATAGACAAAATAGACTTTAAATAAAAAAATGTTTACAAGAGACAAAGGACATTATGTGTTAATAAAAGATAAAACAAAATAAGAAGATATAACAATTATAAACATTTATGCATCTAGTAACAGACCACCAAAACATATGAAGTAAAAATTGACAGAATTGAAGGGAGAAATAGTTCTACAATAACAGTCAGAGACTTCAATAATCCAGTCTCAGTAATGGATAGAACAACCTGATGGAAGATAAGTAAGGAAAGAGAGGACCTGAGTAACACAATAAACCAAGCAGATCTAACAGACACATACAGAACACTCTACCCAACAACACTATATTCTCCTCAGGTGCACACAGGACATTTTCCAGGATAGACCATACATTAGGCCACAAAATAAGTTTCAACTTAAAAAAAAAGTAAGATATCATACAAAGCATCTTCTTTGACCACACAGGGTGTGTCCTCCTCTGAGCTCCTTTGGGGTAAGGGCCACGTCATAATCATTGGACTTACGTCATTTGGCACTCAGCATCTCAGTAAAACATGTTGTTTTGAAAATGATAAGGCCTAGGAAAAAAGAAATTTAAGCGAAGGAAATCTGTTGGCCAGTTTTTTACCTACATTCTAGACCAAATTCCACTGGTGTCTCAGCAAGGACTATTGAGTTCATTTGTGCCATAAGTGTGTGGCAAAGCACTCTGTGGGTCCCATGCAGAAGATGATGGACAAAGTCAAAGTTCTGACTATGAGGTCACTTAGGAGGAAGGATATACTCTCAAGTATCTGTGATACAAGTCACTGTATGAAAACTTCCTGAGTGGTCCCAAAGGCAATAGGCCTACAAACAGAATGTCATTACTAACATGTTACCAATCTGCTGGGAATGGTGCTACATGATGTACTTGAAATTGAAACAGGAGACATTTTTCATCCTGCAGAAAAAGCACCAGAGAATTTTGCACACACACTGTTTTCACTTGAAATTTCTTTTGGTTTTCAGATAGCTCTAGGCCATGTTAGTCAAAATTTTAAAATGCACTGAAGTTTTGCATACATGAGAACCACAGGCTGTTAAGGACATTTGTGTCTTGCAGACTTTACTTATCCAGGAAATGAACTACCAGAATATGTAATGAGACTAGAATTTACATTGTGGAACTCATTATATGTGTGACTGTCCCTTTTGGAAACCACATTCTCTTTTAGTGCAGGCAGAAAAATATGCAAGTTCATAAATATCTCATGTCCAATTCAATTAGCCCAAATACTTGGTAAATACAAGTAACTCAAAACTCTCTCTTATAGGAAACAGAGCCAGATTTAACCACAGGCATAAGGCAAAAATGTCAAGGCATTCTGTTGGCTAAGAATGTCAGGTTAAAGTATATAATGACTGTTAACACTATAGTCAGACATCGTCTAACATTTGATGGGCACCTGTTAGGTGCCAGCCACAGTAAGCAAGTTTTGAAGAATCAGTTTTGCCCTCAGCCCAAAATCTGCAGTAGATCACCATAATTTATTTACATATGTTCAAAATAAATGGTGCATTTTCTGTTATTTTATATTAATGTTTGTAAATTTTAATTCAAATGATATATCCTCTGGTAATTCAAAACTTCTTACATCTAATCAAATCATCAAGCTTATAAATTACACCTACCAAAAACTTATGCAAAATATACTTAATAATACAACTTTAGAAATCCTACCACTGAAGTAAGACTTGATACTTATGGTAACCACTACCTTTCAACATTGTACTGGAATCCTACCAATGCACTGAGACTAGAAAAAAAGAAACAAGTAATATAAATATTGGGAATAAGGAGGTATATTTAAGAAAAAATGTTTTTGCAGACAACTGATGGGTGCCACATCAATACTGGCACAAGAAAAAGAATTCTTCCACATTGTTTATAAAGAGTATATAAAATAGAAATGTTGATGATAATGCTAAATGATGACTAACACTATGTGATTACTATATATCAGGCACTATGGTAAATGCTTTTCTGAGTTGTTCAATGTAATCCTCACAACACATGCCAAAGAAGTTTTTTCTTGCCATTGTCACTTTACAGAAGAACTGAGTTTTTGTGATGTTAAATACATACTGATTCACTGCTAGTCTGTAGCATAAACACACTCAAATTCAGTTGTGTGACATTAATAGTCCATAAACTTGGCCCTTGTGTTTGCTGTATTTCTTCCCCTGAAAGCTTTGATTTTCTTTATCTGTAAAACCCTATCAACCAACAGTGCAATTGGTAAGCCCAACACTTATCCTGCTCTGATTGTCAGTTAAAATACAAGAGCAGCATTTTTGCATGTTTTAGAGAGATGCTTTACCAGAAACACAACTATCGCTCTCGTGTCTGCCCATGCAACTATTTGGCTTTAGACACCCCTTTTCCTTGGAAGATAATTACCTGTTTAAAATAAAGACTGAAAACAAATAGAGACTTAAATTTCAAATGTGATTGAAAGGAAAAATTTCTTCTAAATAGATGAAGCACAGAGTTTCTCCTCTAATAATTTATTGAACATCTACCGCCACTCAAAATTGTTTTCTAACGGACACAGGCTATAGAAAACCATTTCTAATGGACCATTAACTTTATAAAATTTTAGTCTGCATGCTTTCCCAAAAGAAATAATTTAATTAACCATCCTTTACTTGTCCCATGAAACTCTTCTTAAATAATCTTATTCACACATATTGTTTTAGCTTCTCCCATTGAAGTTAAACCTTAGATCCATACCTCAAATCCAGTCCTCTTTCTAAAACTCTGTATCAGTATATCCAACTACTCGTGAACTTCTTCAACTAGGCTGCTTAAACATTTTATCTAAAATTGAACACAACTTCTTCCTCTTCACTCATCTCACCTCACTCTTGACTTATTTATTGTATCTATATTGTGATAATATTCAGTATTTATTATATACTAACCATCTGGTCTTCACAAGAGGACAAATTGGATGACTTGCTTTTAGAACTTTTAAAGCTGCATATTCGATAAATTCTGAGGCTATTTAATTAGCAGCAGCAACTATGTACTGTAATAAATTGAATTATTTTTTCAAAATACTATCATACTTGTGCTAATAAAACAGAAACTAAGTCTTTAAGGAATATCCCTGCACTATTCAAATAGTATAACTCCAAATAAATGAGATTTCAGAATAACCATAACTTTAAATTGTAGCCTGAGAATTACAGAGTTGAAGATAGAGCAGTCAAATAACAATGTTTTAAAGCAAAGAAACTAAAGATCAGAACAGGTGTCAATATGTAAATATCAACTTAACTTAGCTTTTGGATTTTTTTGAAGTACCACTTGATCACATTTCATATATCATCATAAATTATCATTTTACATTCACAAGGTACAACCACAAACACACATCAGTTTGAAATTATTTTTGGAAAAATAACCATTTTCCACTATAGTTTTGTTATTTAAAGCTAGAAGCAAATTGTGATTATAAATAGAAAATATATAACCCTGTAGTGATTTCTCTCTACTCCAAAACATAAGCAAGTTTTATCACCTTAGAAAATAGTAAATTGGAACACTTTTGATGGAGAACATACAAGGTTATAGATTTGTATCACTTATAGGAAGAAATGTTTCTAAGCATTTTATCTAAGTATCCCATAAGGAACAAAGAAAGGCTTTAAAAAGGACCATTGTTTTCTACTAATATCATGTAACTGTAGTACCAAAATATTGATAGGTAGGTTTTCCTGCACTGAGACTCACCCTACTAACTAAACTCTGTGGCAAAATTCAGGCTAAATTAATTATAAGATTAATTTTCATTCAAGAGTCCTTCACTCATAGAGTTAGTCAATACATGAAACACAAGTGATGGCCTTAGTGTCGGCCTACTTTTACACCTCTGACCATATTGGTTAAAGCCAAAGACCTTCAAGATGTTTTTATTTAGCAGCAGTAACTTAATTTGACAGGTACTTTAAGGGAGAACCATTTACTGGAATAACTGAATTTTTGTCTAATCACCTGAAAGCCAAGTACGAGGTATATTCAAATTATACCAGGATATGAATCAATGACTTAACAAGAGCCTAAGACTTTCAATGGATGGTCTCAGCGCGCCCCCTTATGGTACTGAGGTTAAAATATAAAGTAACTAAAATCAAACACTACAGAGCTAACTTTCTTTAGCATCCCTTACTATACAAACTTCCTTTTCCCTAACCGAAAAAGTTGAGTGCAAACCTAACATTGTTTTGATTCCATGGATCTATGGATAAACAGTTATTTTCAAATTGGAGAGGCTCCAGTGTGAAATAATCCCCCACACACTGTCTAATTTAGATTTAACACTGTGAAGCCAACCAGCGCCACTCCCATCACTAATGATTTTCTCCCTCTTTCTCTTCTTCCCACCTCCCTGTGTTAGTGTGTTAGCGTCCGTGTTAGTGTGGGGGCGTTTGTGTGTGTTAGTGTGGGGGGGTTAGTGTGTGTGTGTGTGTGTTTGGGTGTGGATATATTGGTGTGTTAGTGTATATTTGTGTTATGGTGTGGATATGTTGGGGTGTTTGTGTTAGTGTGTTTGCTGGTGTGCATGCTGACACCCTTCCACTGACACCCCACACAATAACACCCCGACTAACACCCCCACACGCTGACACCCCAGTAACACCCCCACTAACACCCTCACTAACACCCCCATTAACACCCCCACACGCTGACACACCCCCACTGACACCCACACCTAACACCCAGATTAAATCCCCACATGCTAACACCCCCCCGCTAACACGCCCACATGCTGACACACCCCCAACACCCCACACACTATCACCCCCATTAACACCCCCCCACACTAACACAACCCCACTAACATCCTTGCACGCTAACACCCCCACACGCTAGCACCCCCACTAACACCCCCACACACTAACACCCGCATTAAAACCCTCACACGTTAACACCCCCCCACTAACACCCTCACACACTAACACCCCACTGACACCTGCATTAACACCTCGACATGCTAACACACCCCCACTAACACCCCCACACACTAACACCTCACTAACATCCCCATTAACAGCCCCATACGCTAACAACCCCAACTAACACCCTCACACGCTAACACCCCCAGTAACACATCCTGCGTGAGCGTCCTGCGCCTTCCTTTCCTCTCCGGCTCCCCGGCCCCCGTCCCGCCCGGAGGCTCCGGGAACCCGGGGCGCGGGGCGCGGGGCCCGGGGCCCGGGCTCTTACTTGGGCTCCGGCGAGGACGCAGCCGCCGAGCAGCAGCCACCCCCAGACGCGAGCCGACGCTCTCGGCGCGGCCATGCCCGGCCGGGCCCGAGCGCGGAGCGGGGGAAGCTCCTCAGGCGCACGTCGGCGGGCGCGGGGCGAACTGGCGGCGTTGCGGGGGCGGCGGGCGCGGGGCCGACGGCCGAGGAAGCCGGGGCCGGGCTGCCAGCACCCATGCGCCTCGGCCCCGCGTCCTGCGCGCCGCGGCTCGGGCGGGGCTCCGGGACGGGCTCGACCGGCCCTCGAGGCGGACCCGAGGGCGAAGGACTCGGGGCGCCGCTGCCGCCGCTGGAAGCCTGCACGTCTCTGCTTCCCGGCCCTCTGTTCCGGGTTCCAATGCCCTGGCTCTGGGGGCGCCCTGGGTCCTCAGGGAGTGGTCCGAAAGTTCCTTGCCCTCCAGAAGCCCAATGACCACCAGCCACTGAGATCTGGACAGTGTGGTTCAAGGCCAGGCGCGTTCTGCATCTCTGGCTGTGTACTGAACGGTCTCTACGGCACTCTAAAGTTCTCTGCCTGTTTCAAAACAGATCTGGGCTTCAATATTTATGGAGCGATGTCAGTTTGCAGCCTAAAATACTGATCTCAGGTTGTAGACAGTTTTGAATCTCTTACATCTATTAAAGAAGAATTTTAGTTGGATACAGAAAGATGAATTTTATCACTTTGGATGATGCTCCAGATATTTAACGGAATTTAAAAACAAGACTGCTGAAACCGAAGGTTTCTGTGATGGCTGCCCTTGTACTGTTCACCATGTAAGAACTTACTCACTATTTAAGAATTTGTTCTTCATGTAAGAACTTGTTTGTTATGCCTCAGAAGATTGAAGACTGACGAAAATTAGGCTTGGGGTGGATTAATGATTGTGCATTGAGCATTGACTCCCCTATACAGAATTTTATTGTTGTTAACAACCATTTGATCAATAAATATGAGAGATGCCCTCACAAAAAAAAAAACAAAAAACAAAAACAAAAAAGAAAAAAAACAAGACTGCTGTTCCCTTATTGCAACATTTCACTGTGATCCACATGCAAAATACCTATTCTGTTTTCTGAAGCTATGCAACATGCCTTATACATGTAAATGGTATGAATCATCTCCAGTTTATGAAGTGATTGAAAGAAATAGAAGATGACTTGTTTAATAATCTTGTATCCTTTGTGAGTCTTCATTGGTTAAACATTAGAAGAGTTTTACAAAATTTGTTTGAAACAGAAGGAATGTTTGACAAATATTCAATATTCAAAAGCTAAAAACATAGGGGTGTAATTTACGTTCTCTCACTACTACCACACTGCATATGAACAAGTTAAATTCAAAGCTCCAGGGAAAGGAAAAGTTTATTTTTGACTTAGGTTGAGGAATTTATATTGAATTTACAACTTGCATAATGGAAATCAGTAAAAATAATTTTAAACATTTTCTAATATCAATATGCAGAAGATTTTAATATTAATCAACAGCATTACATAAATTTGTTACAACTTCTACAAGACAAATTTGAAGAACACTTTGTTATATGTAACTTATAGTTGCTTTTCAATTTATACACTACTGCTTTGAATCAAATACTAATAATCCTACATTGGCCCAAGAATTAGGAAACTTAGTATGCACAGATGAGAATGTATTTTTGATGCAAATGTAATACCTAAATTGAGATGTGGTATAAGAATAAATTACACACTGACTCTCAAAGATGGCATGAAAATAAAAAGAATATACAGTATATCACTAATATATTTTATATCACTATTATTTAGATACATTAGATAATTTAAATACATTTTTAAAATTAACTTCACTTGTTCTTTTTTACTTTTTAAAATTACATATTTGAATCATATTATATTTCTTTTAGGCAGAACTGTTCTAGTGACAAACTTAAGTTACCCTATATCCTTCCCAAGGAATATCGCTCTCACCACTCCTTTTAAATATTGTACTGGAAGATCCAATTAATACAGTGAGAAAAGAAAAGGAAATAAAAAGAATAAAGATTGGCAAGGAAAAAATACAACTGCCTTTGTTTGCAGATGACATGATTGTCTGTTTTTAAAAATTGACACACAAAAAAAACCCCTCCTGGAAATGATTATAGTCAGGTTGCAGGATGTAAGGTTGACACACAGAAGTAAATCACTTTCCTGTATATCAGGATGAACATATGGAATTTTAAATTAAAAACACAATACCACTTACAGTAGCATAAAAAAAGAAATGCTTATGTATAAATCTCACAAATTATTTACAAGTTCTATATGAGGAAAGCAATAAAACATTAATGAAAGAAATCAAAGAACTAAATAAATGGAGAGAGATTGCATGTTCAAGAATAGGAAGACTTGATATTATCAAGATATCAGTTCTTCCCACTTGGTCTATAGATTCAGTGCAATCCTACTTAAAATCTCATCAAGTTATTTTGTGGATATGGACAAACTGATTCTAAAATTTTTGTGGAGAGGCGAAAGACCCATAAAATCAATACAATATTTAAAAGGAATAAAATTGGAGGACTGACACTACCTGACTTCAAAACATGCTGAAAAGCTATAGTAATCAAGACAGTATGGAATGTGGTATTGGAGAAAAAAATAGATAAATAGATCAGTGGAATAGGATAGAGAGATCAGAAATAGATTTCCATATATATATATATATAATCACTGATAGTTGACAAAGAAGAAAAGGCAATACAATGGCGAGAAGATAGTCTTTTCAACAAATGGTGCTGGACCAACGGGATGTGTAGAGCAAAAAAAAAAAAAAGAATCTAGACACAGACCTTACACCCCTCATAAGAATTCACTCAAAATAGATCATCAACTTAAATGTAAAACTCAAAACTATAAAAGTAGAAGATAACGTGGGAGAAAATCTAGATGACATTGGCAATGACTTTAAGGTGTAACATCAAAGTCACACTCCATGAAAGAAAGAATCTATAAGTTGGACTTAATTAAAGTTAAAAATTCTATTCTGTGAGAGACAATATCAAGACAATGAAAAGATAAGCCACTAACTTAGAGAAAACTTTTGAAAAAAACATCTGATAAAGGACTGTTTTCCAAAATATACAAAGAACTCTTAAAACTCAACAGCAAGAAAGCAAACAACCCAACTAAACAAAATGAGTTTTGTTAAGGATCTTAACATACCCTCAGCAAAGAAGATCTACAGATGGCAAGTGTACATATGAGAGGATGCGCCACATCAGATATCAGCAAGGAAATGCAAATAAAAACAATGAACTACAACTACACACCTACTAGAATGGCCAAAATACAAAATGCCAAATACCAAGTGCTGGTGACAATGCAGATACAAAAATTTTCATTCATTGCTAGTGGGGTGCAATATGGTGCAACCACTTGGAAGACAATTTCATGGTTTCTTACAAAACGAAACATACATTTTTTTAAATTTATTTATTTTTTTATTGAAGGGTAGTTGACACACAGTATTACATTAGTTTCAGGTGTACAACACAGTGATTCAACATTTATATACATGATAACTCTAGGTACCAGCTATCACCATACCAAGTTGTTACAATATTTTGACTATATTCCTTATGCTATACATTACATCCTGGTTACTTATTTATTTTACAATTGGAAGTGTGTGTATATATATATATATATTTTTTTTTTTTTTGTGAGGGCATCTCTCATATTTATTGATCAAATGGTTGTTAACAACAATAAAATTCTGTGTAGGAGGGTCAATGCTCAATGCACAATCATTAATCCACCCCAAGCCTAATTTTCGTCAGTCTCCTATCTTTTGAAGCTTAACGAAGAAGTTCTTACATGGAGAACAAATTCTTACATAGTGAATAAGTTACATGGTGAACATTACAGGGGGAGTCATCACAGAAGCTTTTGGTTTTGCTCATGCATTATGAACTATAAACAGTCAGTTCAAATATGAATATTTATTTGATTTTTATACTTGATTTATATGTGGATACCACATTTCTCTCTTTATTATTATTATTTTTAATGAAATGCTGAAGATAAAGGTAGAAAACATAGTTTAGTGTTCTAAGAGAGAAAATATAGATGATCAGGTGTGTGCCTGTAGCCTTTGTGTTAATCCACGCTAGACAAGGGCAATAAAACATCCACGTATGCAGAAGATTTCTCTCAGAACGGGGGGGGGGTGGTGAGGTTCTAAGCCTCACATCTGTTGATCCCCAATTTCTCACCTGATGGCCCCCCTGCGACTGTGCCTGTCTTAGGTTGTTCCTC
This sequence comes from Manis pentadactyla, assembly GCF_030020395.1. Taxonomy (NCBI): domain Eukaryota; kingdom Metazoa; phylum Chordata; class Mammalia; order Pholidota; family Manidae; genus Manis; species Manis pentadactyla. Next base: position 26,336,204 of record NC_080024.1, read on the forward strand.
CCTTGAGGAATCTTACCCGTCTCTGGCTGACCAGTCATCTTCCGGGGCCATACAGGGAAATGTAAAGTTGGTAAGTGAGAGAGAAGCCTTATTGTTTGAAAAGGTTAGCTTTTTACTTCTTTGCATGTTTATGCCCTGTGGCTTCTATGCCCAGTATTTGTCTTGAGGTATCTTTACCACTTGGAAGAATTATGATACTCGGTAAATTCGATATATGGCACGAATTCTATTTAAGGGTTGTAATTACGAAGGAAGAAGAAAAGCTATAGAAGTAGCAGGCGGAAGAAAACATGGAGAGATTGATCATTTCTTTGACTTATCTTCTTGTAGAGTAACTTCAGCATGTATAGTTTTTAAACTACTAAGTAAATTTTGCACACACATTAACATAATAGGAGTACAGTTACGTAACCAAAGCATACCTGTAATTACCAGCCATCTCCAGTGAAACCAAGAAAACCAGTTAGGCACCTTAGGCATTTGTGTAAACTTATCTATGATATGGTGGATAATGTCCAACTGAACTTGAACAGTCTGAGAGAATTCAGACAAATTAAAACGACCCATTCCTGGGGACTGTTCACATCCCATATGTTCTTTTAACAGTAAATAGTCTGTAGTTGTAAGAATTTGGAGTGCTACAATTTGCACTTCTCCTAATTCTTCGTTGAGTTCCAACCGTATAGATCCAGTCAACTTTGTTGTTTTACTGTATGCACAGGCCAGCTTAGATATCTCCTTCTTCATTCCCATGGCAAGTCCAGGAATTTGTGGGATGAGTGCATCTACACCTGTAGCAGTGTGCGGATCTTTGTTGGGGTTATTTTGATGATCATCTTCTGACATAAGTCCTCCCAAGAGTGCTGATGTTGAAAGTTCTTTTTCATATCATATCTTAGTTCATTTTCGGGGTAACCAAATTAGGCTTTGATCCTCTGAATAAACACAAACAGACCCTTTGCCTACACTTTTATATGCCCTTTATATCATTGTGTAGAGCTCATTGGAGGTCACCACACAGGAACTGCTTTTTTTTTTATTTTAACATTAATCTACACTTACATGACGAATACTTTGTTTACTAGGCTCACCCCTATACGAGGTCCCCCCTATATACCCCTTTACAGTCACTGTCCATCAGCGTAGCAAAATGTTGTAGAATCACTACTTGTCTTCTCTGTGTTGTACAGCCCTCCCCTTTTTCCCACCCCCTTATGGATGCTAATCTTAATGCCCCCTTTTTTTCTCCCCCCCTTCTCTCTCCCTACCCACCCATCCTCCCCAGTCCCTTTCCCTTTGGTACCTGTTAGTCCATTCTTGAGTTCTGTGATTCTGCTGCTGTTTTGTTCCTTGAGTTTTTCATTTGTTCTTATACTCCATAGATGAGTGAGATCATTTGGTATTTCTCTTTCTCTGCTTGGCTTGTTTCACTGAGCATAATACCCTGCAGCTCCATCCATGTTGCTGCAAATGGTAGGATTTGCCCTTTTCTTATGGCTGAGTAGTATTCCGTTGTGTATATGTACCACTTCTTCTTTATCCATTCATCTATCGATGGACATTTAGGTTGCTTCCAATTCTTGGCTATTGTAAGTAGTGCTGCGATAAACATAGGGGTGCATTGGTCTTTCTCATAATTGATTGCTGCATTCTTAGGGTAAATTCCTAGGAGTGCAATTCCTGGGTCAAATGGTATGTTTGTTTTGAGCATTTTGATGTACCTTCATACTGCATTCCAGAATGGTTGAACTAATTTACATTCCCACCAGCAGTGTAGGAGGGTTCCCGTTTCTCCACAGCCTCGCCAACATTTGTTGTTGTTTGTCTTTTGGATGGCAGCCATCCTTACTGGTGTGAGGTGATACCTCATTGAAGTTTTAATTTGCATTTCTCTGATAATTAGCGATGTGGAGCATCTTTTCATGTGTCTGTTGGCCATCTCTATTTCTTTTTTGGAGAACCGTCTGTTCAGTTCCTCTGACCATTTTTTAATTGAGTTATTTGTTTTTTGCTTGTTGAAGCGTGTGAGCTCTTTATATATTCTGGATGTCAAGCCTTTATCGGATGTGTCATTTTCAAATATACTCTCCCATACTGTAGGGTTCCTTTTTGTTCTATTGATGGTGTCTTTTGCTGTACAGAAGCTTTTCAGCTTAATATAGTCCCACTTGTTCATTTTTGCTGTTGTTTTCCTTGCCCGGGGAGATATGTTCAAGAAGAGGTCACTCATGTTTATGTCTAAGAGGTTTTTGCCTACGTTTTCTTCCAAGAGTTTAATGGTTTCATGACTTACATTCAGGTCTTTGATCCATTTTGAGTTTACTTTTGTATATGGGGTTAGACAATGGTCCAGTTTCTTTCATTCTCCTACATGTAGCTGTCCAGTTTTGCCAGCACCACCTGTTGAAGAGACTGTCATTTCACCATTGTATGTCCATGGCTCCTTTGTCCAATATTAATTGACCATATATGTCTGGGTTAATGTCTGGATTGTCTAGTCTGTTCCATTGGTCTGTGGCTCTGCTCTTGTGCCAGTACCAAATTGTCTTGATTACTATGGCTTTTTAATAGAGCTTGAAGTTGGGGAGTGAGATCCCCCCTACTTTACTCTTCTTTCTCAGGATTGCTTTGAATATTCGGGGTCTTTGGTGTTTCCATATGAATTTTTGAATTATTTGTTCCAGTTCATTGAAGAATGTTGCTGGTAGTTTCATAGGGATTGCATCAAATCTGTATATTGCTTTGGGCAGGATGGCCATTTTGACGATATTAATTCTTCCTAGCCATGAGCAAGGGATGCGTTTCCATCTGTTAGTGTCCTCTTTAATTTCTCTTAAGAGTGACTTGTAGTTTTCAGAGTATAAGTCTTTCACTTCTTTGGTTAGGTTTATTCCTAGGTATTTTTTTTTTTGATGCAATTGTGAATGGAGTTGTTTTCCTGATTTCTCTTTCTGTTGGTTCATTGTTAGTTCATTGTTAGTGTATAGTGTATAGGAAAGCCAGATTTCTGTGTGTTGATTTTGTATCCTGCAAATTTGCTGTATTCCGATATCAGTTCTAGTAGTTTTGGGGTGGAGTCTTTAGGGTTTTTTATGTACAGTATCATGTCATCTGCAAATAGTGACAGTTTAACTTCTTCTTTACCAATCTGGATTCCTTGTATTTTTTTGTTTTGTCTGATTGCCATGGCTAGAACCTCCAGTACTATGTTAAATAACAGTGGGGAGTGTGGGCATCCCTGTCTAGTTCCTGATCTCAGAGGAAAAGCTTTCAGCTTCTTGCTGTTCAGTGTAATGTTTTCTGTGGGTTTTTCAAAATGGCCTTTATTATGTTGAGGTACTTGCCCTCTATTGCCATTTTGCTGAGAGTTTTTATCATGAATGGATGTTGAACTTTGTCAAATGCTTTTTCAGCATCTATGGAGATGATCATGTGGTTTTTGTTTTTCTTTTTGTTGATGTGGTGGATGATGTTGATGGACTTTCGAATGTTGTGCCATCCTTACATCCGTGGGATGAATCCCACTTGGTCATGGTGTATGATCCTTTTGATGTATTTTTGAATTCGGTTTCCTAAAAGTTTGTTGAGTATTTTTGCATCTACGTTCATCAGGGATATTGGTCTGTAGTTTTCTTTTTTGGTGGTGTCTTTGCCTGGTTTTGGTATTAGGGTGATGTTAGCTTCATAGAATGAGTTTGGGAGTATCCCCTCCTCTTCTATTTTTTGGAAAACTTTAAGGAGAATGGGTATTATGTCTTCCCTGTATGTCTGATAAAATTCCGAGGTAAATCCATCTGGCCCGGGGGTTTTGTTCTTTGGTAGTTTTTTGATTACCGCTTCAATTTCGTTGCCGGTAATTGGTCTGTTTAGATTTTCTGTTTCTTTCTGGGTCAGTCTTGGAAGGTTGTATTTTTCTAGGAAGTTGTCCATTTCTCCTAGGTTTCCCAGCTTGTTAGCATATAGGTTTTCATATTACTCTCTAATAATTCTTTGTATTTCTGTGGGGTCCGTCGTGATTTTTCCTTTCTCATTTCTGACTCTGTTGATGTGTGTTTACTCTCTTTTCCTTTTAATAAGTCTGGCTAGAGGCTTATCTATTCTGTTTATTTTCTCGAAGAACCAGCTCTTGGTTTCATTGATTCTTGCTTTTGTTTTATTCTTCTCAATTTTATTTATTTCTTCTCTGATCTTTATTATGTCCCTCCTTCTGCTGACCTTAGGCCTCATTTGTTCTTCTTTTTCCAATTTCAATAATTATGATATTAGACCATTCATTTCGGCTTGTTCTTCCTGTTTTAAATATGCTTGGATTGCTATATACTTTCCTCTTAAGACTGCTTTTGCTGTGTCCCACAGAAGTTGGGGCTTAGTGTTGTTGTTGTCATTTGTTTCCATATATTGCTGGATCTCCATTTTGATTTGGTCATTGATCCATTGATTATTTAGGAGCGTGTTGTTAAGCCTCCATGTGTTTGTGAGCCTTTTTGCCTTCTTTGTACAGTTTATTTCTAGTTTTATGCCCTTGTGGTCTGAAAAGTTGGTTGGTAGGATTTCAATCTTTTGGAATTTACTGAGTCTCTTTTTGTGGCCTAGCATGTGGTCTATTCTGGAGAATGTTCCATGTGCACTTGAGAAGAATGTGTATCCTGTTGCTTTTGGATGTAGAGTTCTGTAGATGTCTATTAGGTCCATCTGTTCTAATGTGTTTTTCAGTGCCTCTGTGTCCTTACTTATTTTCTGTCTGATGGATCTGTCCTTTGGAGTGAGTGGTGTGTTGAAGTCTCCTAGAATGAATGCATTGCATTCTATTTCCTTCTTTAGTTCTGCTAATATTTGTTTCACATATGTTGGTGCTCCTGTGTTGGGTGCATATATATTTATAATGGTTATATCCTCTTGATGGACTGAGCCCTTTATCATTATGTAATGTCCTTCTTTGTCTTTTGTTACTTTCTTTATTTTGAAGTCTGTTTTGTCTGATACCAGAATTGCAACACCTGCTTTCTTCTCTTTGTTGTTTGCACGAAATATCTTTTTCCATCCCTTGACTTATGTCTGTGCATGTCTTTGGGTTTGAGGTGAGTCTCTTATAAGCAGCATATGGATGGATCTTGCTTTTTTATCCACTCTATTACTCTGTGTCTTTTGATTGGTGCATTCAGTCCATTTACATTTAGGGTGATTATTGAAAGGTATGAATTTATTACCATTGCAGGCTTTAAGTTTGTGGTTACCAAAGGTTCAGGGTTAGCTTCTTTACTATCTTACTGTCTAACTTAACTCTTTTGTTGAGCTATTATAAACGCAGTCTGATGATTCTTTATTTCTCTCCCTTCTTATTCCTCCTCCTCCCTTCTTCATATGTTGGGTGTTTTGTTCTGTGCTCTTTTTAGGAGTGCTCCCATCTAGAGCAGTCCCTGTAGGATGCCCTGAAGAGGTGGTTTGTGGTAGGCAAATTCCCTCAATTTTTGTTTGTCTGGGAATTGTTTAATTCCCTCCTTCATATTTAAATGATATTCGTGCTGGATACAGTAGTCTTGGTTCAAGGCCCTTCTGTTTCATTGCATTAAGTATATCATGCCATTCTCTCCTGGCCTGTAGGGTTTCTGTTGAGAAGTCTGATGATAGCCTGATGGGTTTTCCTTTGTAGGTGACCTTTTTTTTCTCTCTGGCTGCCTTTAATATTTTTTCCTTGTCTTTGATCTTTGCCATTTTAGTTATTATGTGTCTTGGTGTTGCCCTCCTTGGATCCCTTGTCATGGGAGTTCTGTGTACCTCTGTGGTCTGAGAGGCCATTTCTTCCCCTAGTTTGGGGAAGTTTTCGGCAATTATTTCTTCAAAGACACTTTCTATCCCTTTTTCTGTCCCTTCTCCTTCTGGTATTCCGATGATGCGTATATAATTCCTTTTTGATTGGTCACTCAGCTCTCTTAAAATTCTTTCATTCCTGGAGATCCTTTTATCTCTCTCTGCATCAGCTTCTGTGCGTTTCTGTTCTCTGTTTTCTAGTCCATTAATGGTCTCTTGCATCTCATCCATTCTGTTTTGAAGTCCTTCCAGAGCTTGTTTTATTTCTGTATTCTCCTTCCTTAGTTCTTGCATATTTCTCTGCAAGTCCATCAGCATGGTTATGACTTTTGTTTTGAATTCTTTTTCAGGAAGACTGGTTAAATCTATCTCCCCAGGTTCCTTCTCAGGGGAAGATGTAGCAGATGCCGAAGCTGTCTGGGTTAGTCTTGTCTGGATCATATTTTTTTGCCTTTTCATGTTGACAGGTGCTATTGACTGTCGGCTGGGAGGGCCAAACTTTTCACTTGCTACTGGCCTTTCTTTACTGGGACAACTGCGACCTCTAGTGGCTTGTGTTGGGTAATTGCGAGTAGGCTGGGTCTTTGTGTCTTGCCCGGCCGATATGGATGGATCTCCCTTGCTGTGGGTGGGGTTTGCCTTAGGCTGTTTCTCTGCTTTGGCAGCGCCCGGAGAGGTAATGGACGGGGGTGGGGTGGGGGGGCTGTTTGGCTGTTTACCTCCGTGAGGGGTCTCAGAGCTGTTGCCCAGGGGTCTAGTGCTCCCGGTTTTCCCTGTAATTTCCTGCCACTGGGCTGTAACCTATGCTGTTTCCGTCCAGCCATTAAATCCCTGTCCCTTTAAGACTTTCAAAAAGCCTCCGCTTTTCTTTGTCACAGGGGCATCAGCTTCGGCACCCGCTCAGAGGTCTTGCTGCCCTCTTTCATTAGTTACTAGCCCTCCACGCATGCACTGTGTCTGTGCTCTGGTGCGGGTGGCTGGGGCTGGGTGTTTAGCAGTCCTGGGCTCCGTCTCCCTCCCCCTCTGCCTACTCTTCTCCCGCGGGGAGCTGGGAGGAGGTATGCTTGGGTCCCGCCGGGCCGGGGCTTGTATCTTATCCATTTCACCAGGCGCTGGGTTCTCACTGGTGTAGTTGTATTCTGTCTGTTGTCCTGTGTCTTCTGGTCTCTCTTTTAGGATTAGTTGTATTTGTTGTATTTTCAAAAATATATATGTTTTTTGGGAGGAGATTAGCACTGTCCTACTCACGCCGCCATGTTGGCTCCGCCCCACAAAACATATTTTTTACCATATGACACAGCAATTACACTCCTTTCAACCCAAAGGAGTGGAAAATTTATATCCACACAAAAACTTACACACAAATGTTTATAGTATCTTTATTCAGAATGTCAAACCTTGGAAGCCACTAAGATGTCCTTCAGTAGGTGAATGGATAAACTGTGATACATTCAGACAATGGAATATTATGCAGTAATAAAGGAATGAGACATCCAGGCATGAAAAGACAAGGAGGAAACTTACATGCATATTCTTAAATGAAAGAAGTCTGTCTGAAAAGGTTACATACCGTATGATTCTAACATACAAAATGCCGGAAAAGGCAAATCTGTGGAGACAGTAAAAATATCAGGGGTGCCAGGGGCTAGGGAGGTGGGAGGGATGAATAGGTGGAGCAGAGAGGATTTTAAGGACAATGAAACCATTGTCCTTACAGTTTTGAGTTTTACATTTAAGTTGATAAACGGTATGATACGATAGTGGTAGATGTATGTCATTATAAATTTGTCCAAACCCATCAAGTGTACAACACCAAGAATGAAACCTAATGTAAACTATAGGCTTTGGGGATAATGATTTGTGAATGTAGGTTTATCAATCATAAAAATGTAGTACTCTGGAGGGGGATGTTGATAATGGGGAAATTTATGCATGTGTGGGGAAGAGAGTATGTGGGAGATCTCTGTACCTTCCACTCAGTTTTACTGTGAACATAAAGTGCTTTAAAAAATAAAATCTATTTTAAAAAATTTACATCAAGAACTCAGTGTAGATCCAGGATTAGGATAACCTTTTATTTTATATTGAGAAATATATTTATTCTCCACTTAGAAAATATTTTTTGAAAATATTGCTATGTGAAAAGATGACTGCTTTCCCAATGTCACTAAAAATAAAGGTGTAATGGACAAACTGAATCTTCCATTACTATAGTCCAAATGTATAATCCATTTATTTTGAAAAGACAATGTCAAGAGGATGAAAAGATAAGCCATAGGGATTGATTGTTGATGCAGACTGCTCACAACTCTTTACTTGGAGTCCTAGGTAATTTGTATAGGTTCCTAGAAAAAAATCAGTGAAGCACTTTGGGACAGTGCTGCTAGTGGTTTAAGAATGACTTAGAAGGTAAAAGAATCAGAACTGAGAGACAGGTAGACTTGTCTACACGGGAGAGTCAGATAGTATAAACTGTAATCAGTTTCCTGTGAGTCTATGTGCATTGATTTTCAAAAAGTTTTATCTCCCAGTTATTGGCTAACTTTGAAGTACATACTCTCAAAATAAAATATTATTTGACTCTAAGGATTACTGCAACCCTCTTTTAAGAAAAAGAATAAAAAATTCCCACTATATCATTATAGGAACTATCAAGAGTCATTCTGGCCCAGCAGATTATCAATAAAAAATCCTCAGCATTTACCTGACATGCAATTTATTTCTGATGAATAAAGTTCACCCCGCTTTAGATTTGTATGGGTAATACAGGAAACAACATATGTTCTCTCTTCAGATGTTCGACTTTATTGAAAGTGTGATACTTCAGAACTGCAAAGAGCTGTGTGTCTTGGAAAGTGGAAGTACACTGATTCGCCACTGAAAGGTATTTTACTGTTCTTGTCACTGAGAAAGCACTTCTATTCCTTTAGCAGTTATTAGTTCCAGCATCACAATTCATTAAGGATTCAAAGCAATTATTTCATGGAAGGATATGTAAGTATCACAGAAAAGAGGCCACAAGGCTTAACATATTTCCAATGTCAAAAAGACTCATTAAACAGTTCATATATCAGCACAACTACTTCAATGGTAAAAGTTCATCCTGTGTAATCCTTTTGCCAATTTCTTTTGATGGATTTTCCTACTGAGCACCGTTCTATAAATCCGAACATGCCTAGATAGAAGAGTGTTTATCTTAAGAAGGAAGCAATAAATACTAATAAAAAAGGAATTCTGGACATGGATCCTGAATCATGACACCATTTCCATAAAACTTAATACTTATTGTTTTCATTTACCTAGTTATTTTTGTTTGAAGTAAAAAAAAAGTGACATGAGGAATTAAATCCTTACAAGAATGATAGGCAATTTTTTCAAATTTATTCAGTATTTCAGCTGCTACATATAATGTCTGAAATACATTGAAAAATTGTTTATATGATGTATATTGTGCTTCTGAATCCCCATGAATTCACTCTAGAGGGTAAATCTGTGTCGTTCTGTGACTTTGTCATCTCAAGATGTTGAGGGTTCTTACGGTTTCCTCTGCTCTACCGCAGGGCGGACATCTCTACAATCATGTAAGGCAATGACACAGTTATTTATACTTCACATTTTAAAAAGGAACTGAGGTAGCTTATCTGATGGTAGTAGGTAAAATTGGGACTCTGACCAAAGAACGGTCACTTTTCTCAGTCAGATGACTCTAAAGTTTAAACTATTAAGTACGTGCTCAATATAAACTGTAGAGAATGTGCTCAGCTAAGCATTGTGGGACATATTCTCCTAAAAGAAAAGCTAATGAAAAAATGCAATTTATATAAGTGGAGATGATTTTTAAAGATCGCTGTTACTATCAATGAATGATATGAAGTTAATGTTAATAATTAACTACATGGCAGTCTGAATTATGTAACATTTAGAATTGCATAAAATATTTTGTACTTCTATGATATTAATATAATCAACATCATACCACTTATTTTTTTTAATTTTAATCATTCCAGTTTAAATTAAACAATGTCTTTATTTCAATTTATTATTTTCCCCTGTATTTATGTTTTGTTTATAGTGGCTTAACATTTGAAAATAATGCTCTGGCTAACAACAAATCATTCAACTGTTATAGATATCTTACCTGTGTAATTTTTTCCAAAGATTTTTAACCTACACCACCATGTGGTGATTACAGATGTAAAAATCATGAGCTCCAGCCTTCAAAACCAAATTAAATCCTTAGTCAAAATGAGTACATAAACATGAATCCAAGTGGGCAACATGCCCAGAAAATAGGTCAGATGGCAACCATGACTAAACAGAAACGAATTCACTGAATGAATAGCCAGGAAAAACTAAGGTTTGAAATGCTCTGATTTGAATGCCATGCCTACTGGCCCAAGGCTGCACCTCATTTAACAATTAACAGTGTTTGAGAGATGACTGGCTTAAACTCAGTCCTATGCCCCCTGGTTTTGCAAGTGCAGTTCAGCTCAAAATGAAAAAAATTACATTTAAGAAAAGGATATCCCCCAAAAATGAATCTGTTAAAATCTTTTGAATAATTTTTGTATTTTTATAATGGTGATCTTTAGTCCTGGAAATGACTCCACAGTATACCCATTTCTGGCAGTATTTTGATAAAATAAGTGGCTGTTTGGTTTTTCTAGTCTTATAAACATAATTTCCTCTCAAATCATAGTATCTTATTCTCTAAACTAAGTTCATGTATACAAATACTAAAAGTATGTTATATAGATTATAAGCATCATGTAGCCAGGGAAAATGGCTTTTTAAGTTTATTGTGTGTATATATATATATATATATACACACAGATATATATATGTAAGTGTATATATAGTTTATATATGTATCTATTGTATATATAAAACAATACAGTGTGATAAGGCCCAACAAAGTTCCAGTGAACATTTATCAGCTGAGGAGTCTCTCAGTGTGCACACTACACACATCTATATATTGAACAAGTCAAGGCCTCTGCTGCTCAAGCAACGACTGTCCTATGGGAGGAAGTCTACCAACTTGCATGTTTTCAGTGAACAAAATATGAGTAATGAATAAGGACATGAGGAGGAAACTTGAAAGAAATTTTTTTCAAATTTAACCCAAAACCCAAAATTAACTCCTGATTCCTGTCACTAAACTATTATGCAGCTCATTCTCGATTAGCCAGCCCCCACTCCCCACAATCCCCAGTATTAATTCTCTAACCAGAAATTTTCAGAAGGAGGAGACAATTTGATTTAATTCTTACACAAAGGCCATTGTTTTATGTCTGATTGAAGGCAGAATATGTTTCACACCTTGGGAGTTGACAACATCTCAGAATAAAACATTCTCTTGAATGTTTTAAAGGAATTTTTTCCAGTTTCAGTAGACAAAACAGTGATTTATTAGTGCAATAAGGCAATACTTTGTGTTTGATATAAAGGTCTAACTTTCAATACTTCCTGGACAGAATCCAAAATGAATAACTGGGAACATATATCTCAAGAATACACCACAGTGTTTGTAAGTATTTGAAAGAAAGTAGCAACATTTCAGAAAATATTTGTGGAGCAAATACAAACTTACCTTGGTGAATAATCTTTATACATAAGACATTATTTTTTATTGGGCAAATACTTGAAAACTACTTGGGTCAATAAAAAGCAATCTACAAATAATCAAGTAGTCAGGATTCAGGGTATTTGAATTAAATATATTTGAAATAAATATATACCAATTACCTTCTGGTATTCTGAGGTTGACAGTTAGCAATGAGTGTATGTTTTTGCCAAAATTAAATGAGTAGTGTTAATTGTTATTGGTTGAAATATCAGGCTTTACGATGTGATTTCCATGATTTTAACCTAGCTAAATATTCTAGTCCATACGGTCAGGACTTAAGGATGAACTAAAAGCAAAATCTGGCAGTAATACTTCATTAGCTGCTTTCTCACTTTCCTTCCTTCTAAAATTTTCTCAGTGCTTGTATGAAATTCTTGAACTTACAGTGAAAATATTTCTAACCTTTATATAGTTGTAGAGTTTTTAGTGTTTGTTTCTCTTTCCCCAATATAACATCTGTGTAAGAGGTCTGGATTTCTGAATAAATCGTATTTGCAAATGCTTTGAAATCCACAGAGTGGAAGAAAACAGGAAAAGTAAACATATTTTCATGTGACCTGCCATTGACCAATTCTATCTAAAAACAGTAAAGTGCTTATATCCCCTAAGTTGGATTTGTAAACAACATAAAACACCTGTCATATTAAACATAGACCTAGATTCCACTAGAGATCAAGTCACTTTTAGGTAAAGAAAGTTACCAGTTTTATCCAGAAGACCAAATGCATCTGCACAATTAAGTGGTTCTTTATTTCATTCTGAATTTTTGCTTCTATGCAAACAAAGATAGTGATGATCTCAAGTCCCTGGGTGCCATTAGGACAATGAAACCAGCAGGAGATCATATTCTACATTTGATATAAAAGGTATTTTCCAGGAAAGGGTAGAGGGATGAGAGCAAATGGTTTGGGGAAGATGGGAGAGGGACTAAAAGTGCAGACAAGGGAGCTCACATTTATTACACCTGACTATGGTTAGGCATTCTAATTACTATTAGCTACACAAACTGTACACAGGATCACTGAAGACAGCCATAATATGTAGGTGATTCAGATGAGGATTTTCTTTCATTACTGCTGTTTTTTAATTGCCTGTGTGGCTTGGAACGTCAGTTCTAAAGCAATAGCTAAAACCTGTATGTACTTTCAAACTCACTGCATATTCTGTGTTTCTGTTCGCCAATTCCTGTGGGGACATGAAGTTGTAACTGCAAACATGTTGAAAGTTTGTAAAAGTATTTCATCTTCCAGTAGCCAGAGCCCCTGTAGAAAATGTCATATTTGTCTACTTTGAGTTTAAATTTCCAAAAGAGTTTTAAATAAGGTACATATTTTAATTCAGATAACTATTCTAATATAGTGTAGATAATAAAATCCCTTAAGATGTTTTAATTAGTTTTCTTTGTAATACTTTCTGCTTTCATCAAAAATATCTGCTGTCATAAAGAAGGCTGATATTTCAACCAACAGTATCTAACACATATATTTTTGGCAAAAAACGTATACTCATTGCTTACGGTACAACCTTAGAAACACCATAAGGCTAAATGGTAACAGTAAGTCCAGTGAGATTGGCCAGCTGTTGGAATGTATGCTATCACAGTAGGGCACTCACTTACTTCCTTCATTTTTATCCTTATATAAACATTGTGCTAAAATCTTTCACTTTACAAAGAACAGGACATACTGAGTTCACCAAATGAAGATTTATTACCTGTATGCCAGAAAATAAGGAAATACAGGAAATTTCGAGCCTCTGGAGGACTGGAAGACCAGCTGTAACGTTCAAGATGCAATGAAAACTCAGATGAACCAAAAGACAGTGCTGGAGACCTAGGCATCTCATCATCTCCTGGGAAGCCAGCTCTCTCTTCCTCCCCATCCTGGTGACTCCACCCTACTTGCCAGTCAGTTCCCTTGTCAGTTTCTCCCTAAATAACTCATGCTTACACTTACAGTTTTTACTTTTAATGTCCTCTCTTGAAATCAAATGTCCCAAGAAAGAGGATCAAAATATATTTTTTAGCTACCCTCTGACACAGAACATTCTTACTGGGTTGAGAGTTCTCTCACCATGTCACCTCGTAGGTTGCTAGGCTTTGGTATATCCACCATACAGCCAGCAACCGAGGAGTCACTCTTGAACAACACTGAGATGACAGGCACATACTCATGAGCACATTCTTCAAGTTGAGAGGCTAGTAGGCAAAGATGGTACAACCCCAGGTTTGCGGTTCAAGGTGGCTCCCAGGAATGTGCTCTGTCCTGATGGTGTTGCACCTTAATATATGTGTCACTATGACCTGTGGCCCCACAAAACATGGATCCTCATCACCTATTCCTGCATGCTGAACTCACGAACATTAACTAGAAGGTCTGTCCTAGTCATAGTATCTATTCTAATTTGTTGCAATTAGTGTAACTTCAGTTTTAAGGAGGAAGTTGTGTTTGGATTTTTTTCAAACTCATTTGAATAACAGATTAAGAGCTACATTTTATTTCCATAGAGAAATCTTGTTTCAAAACTCCAAGTACCTGACATGTTTATAACACCAACCCATCTAGCTCGCTTATTATCTAACATTCATTAATAGAAATACCGTTTGCTACTACAGTGCAAAACAGTGAAATTATAGTTAAATTGGAAACTCTTCTCTACTAGTATTCTGTTCATTTTTTAATAGACTTAATTTTGGGGGGCAGTTTTAAGTTCACAGCAAAATTGAGCTGTAGGTACAGGTTTCCCTATATCTCCTTCTCCCTCTAATGTATAACCTCTCCAATATTAATATCCCCCACTAGAGTGGTACGTGTTTACATCTGACAAATCTACACTGAAACATCATTATCTCCCACAGTTCATAGTTTACATTTGGGGTAACACTTAGCATTATACATTCTATAGGTTTGGATAAATGTATAGTGTTATATATGCACAATTACAGCATCATATAAGGTATTTTCTCTGTGCTCCTGTCTATTCATCTTTATCTTCTCCCCACTGCATCTACACTGATGTTTTCACCATCCCCACAGTTTTGTCTTTTCTAGAATGTCACATAGTTGGAACCATACAGTATGTAACTTTTTCAAGTTGACTTCTTTCATTACTGTTATGCATTTAAGTTTATTCCATTCATTTTTCTTTGATGATGTGGATGAAGATGAATGGCAATACAACAGCAGGATATTATGCAGCATTATATAATTAATACCAAAACATAGAATTTCTTAAGGTGTTCACATAAAATTTTTAATACAAGCCTTAAATAATAAATGTCATAAGTGATATCCAAGCATGACACAAAGTGTACCCAGTGGGTATCTTACTGTCTTCTAGACACAGAAAAAATTTGTTCAGTTCTTTCAGAAATACAGAAAGCTTATCATGAAACCAAACATTATGTCACAAAATGGTCATGATATCTGAATGCTAGAAATATTCCTAGTGATATTTATGCAAAATAATCAACTTCAGTTTTTTAAATCAAAACATCATTATTTTTTGCAATTTCAAAAGGAAAAATGAATAACTCCATGCTATCTGAAATGAAAATCACCAGGACAAGGGTATTTAAACTACATGAGCTTTGTTCTAACATTTGTTATGTTGCTGCAAGAAGAAGCCAAGATTAATAAAAAGGTTGTACTATTAAAAGAATAAAGAGAAATAAAATTAAACACCAATCACCAGAATACTTCCCTGCAAATGATGTAGACTGCTTCAAGCTTAGGCTACAATCTTGTTTGCATTTTCTCCTTTTTTCCTATAACAATGATTTCTTTTCATAAAGGAATAAGACATGTCTCTTACTTACAGAAATCCTATGTGGAAAACTTAAGTAATGTATGTGAAATGCCTTAGAAAGAAGCCCAGTTGTTTTGTAGAGAGCAAAGTGCACTCACTTTCAATGTAATAGAGCTTTGAGTAGGAGGCGAATGGATGGTTAAGTGCTATTATTCATGATAAGTTAGTTCTATGAAGCTGGATGTCACACTTTTTATCATGAGAAGTCATAAGAACATTATCTAAATGTCTGTTCCTCAGCTGCTATAAAAAGATTTGACAAGATAAAACTCTAAAATCTCAAATCCCTTCCCTTTGCCAATATCATATATAGTTCATACGGTTCAAAGTTCCTACAAACAGCTCCATTGTAGAGAGATCTTGACAACACCAAGGATTTAGGAAAAGGAGATACTTTAACAGACATAGTTTATTATGGAGATGGGAATTTGATGCTGAAATTAGGTTAAAGTTGAGAATTCTTAATTTTTACTGACAACAGAAATTGCTGTAAAAATGTGGGACCCTTTGACCTTCTGTTTCGAACACTGGAATAACTGCAGCAGAAGCCAGAATGACATATATAGTGAGTCACTGTGTGACAAATGAGAAGCAATGAGAATGCTTCAACATTCCTTTAAACCATGCAGGCTTGATGTGATTTCCATAGACACAAAGTGAATCCTGATCCCTGTTTCACACAAATTTTTCAGGTTGACTTCTTTCATTAGTATTATGCAGAGATTCTCAAATCTGACTGGGAAGTTTTTATAAAATAAAGATTCCTGGATCTCCATCGCAAACTAAACTCAAAATTTGAGAAGTGAGGTACAGAAATATCTATATATTTTTTAAATGTCCATGTCATTTTTTGATGAGTTTGGTACATTACTAAGAAGAATGAATGGACCTTAAAGAAAATTTCATTTTAGCACCTAGAATTAAATCTCCCTCTTCCTGGATACACACATTCACTAGAAGTAGCTACATATTACCTCACTCATTTCTTTTCTCTTCTGAGCTTTCTCTTAATTATTTCTTTGTGACCATTATATTAATCTGTAGCTAATTAAACTAAACAGTAATAATTTTAAGTTTCATGGAACAAGGTTTTATTAGCTTTGCCTTTATCATAAAAGGTAACTGCTTTTATTTATTGGTTGTTGGGAATTTATTTAATTTTATGATATTAGTGGTTAAAAGTAATAATAGGAGAACATGAATATAAATATATAAGAATGAGTCTGCAATTAATTAGTTCTAAGATTTATAGCATTGAGTAACAAATTTGGAGACCAAGGCTTTCCTAGTTTTAATTGTGTAAACTTGTTTCTTGCTAGAATATAAAGATCACTTTAATGATTAATTAACAATACATTAAAAGTACAAGTACATGTCCCCACATAACATTTATAACTTAAGCTACTGAAAATAGATCTCTCAAACAAGTGTTAAGGAGAATTCTTTTTTCCAGAAATTTTAAATTGGCAGGAAATATGACTTAATGTGTCATACTCTTATTTAATAAAATGCCTCAAAAGACAGGACTATAGTGCAAAAGCAAAGAGTAGACTTCAAGTGAATTTTGAAAAAAAGGGGAAATTTAATTAGATATCCTAGACTATCACACATTCAAACCCAAGCTGCTGTGTTGCTTAGAATAACTTTAAAAGAGAAAGGCTAAAAATGTTGATGTTTCACTTCCTGTTATATGTCATTGTAATATAAAGATTAATAATATAGAAACTGGAGCCCAACCGTCTGGATTTAAATTCTGCCTCACCAATTTATTTAACTTTTATGCCTCAGTTTCTTCATCTGTAGAAAGGGAACTTGAGAGCACCTACTTCATATGCTTGTTGTAAGAATTAAATGTATGAATACACATAGCAGAATTAATTAGCATTCAGTCTTTACAAGGCATCCAAGAATATTATCTATAATTACTGTTTGCTACTATTATTATTTTCTCTAGAATAAAAAACGGTTGGGAGGAGTTAGTTTGTTGGTGAAAACAAATTTTATTAGTTGCTACTTAATGGGCTGAGGGGGATTTTTTCAAATTTAGATATTATATATTGCTCATATCACTTTTCTTGGTCATCCAATGGTATTCTATGAACACAGTCATACATATTTATCACCTAACTTCGACTTTAAAATAATTGGAGAAACTAATTCCTCAAAGTACCTTTAATTTCTCAAAGTACTTTGTAACTCTCTTAAAGGTCTTTAAAATAGCCTAATGTATATATATATTAGGGCAGACTAAACTCAAACATTTCAGAGTTATGGACACATGAAAATTTCACTGCATATGTGTATCAGTGGTTTTAAGCTAGGGCATATAGAGTCCACACTATGAGTACACCCACTGTGTATGGCATTCGTGTTGGTGTCACAGTGAAGGCAATATCTCTGCCTTCAGCCAGGAATTTCACCAGGATATTCCATTAGTCATAAAATATAAGCAAAGGCAGGACATTTCAGAACAGTTTTTAAGCCCACCATGAGCCTACGTAACTAAACATATGAAGAGCATTAACTCCTTTCTAATCCTTTATGAAAGTACAAAAGTGGAATTGAATTTTAAGTCAATAAATAATCATTTTTTTAATTTTAAACTATTTTTGTGATTTAAAGTTGTGTTTATTATTAAGAACAATTTTAAATGCATAGAGGGATGGAAGAAGAGCAAAAATCACCCGCACTCACAACCAGCGATGAAGTTTTTTACACTGTCAGGCTACCAATATTGCCCCCACCTTCCACCCTCCATCCATTTTCATACAATATGACCCAATTCTCCAGCGACCATTAACCAAGTCCAGAGGAGGTTTCTGATCAGTCGGTCACAGCCCCTGCAGCAGGAACTTATTTGACGATGAGAAATTTCAGAGCATATACTATATCCATCTTATTTCTCTGTAAAGACTTTAATGAAATAATTTTCTAGATTTGACAAGGCTATCTTTTGCTAAAAGTATTTTTGAAAATTTCTAGCTTTAATATATGTGTTGTTATTACCATTTGACCCAGGAATTGCACTCCTAGGAATTTACCCTAAGAATGCAGCACTCAAGTATGAGAAAGATCAGTGCACCCCTATGTTTATCGCAGCACTATTTACAATAGCCAAGAATTGGAAGCAACCTAAATGTCCATCTATAGATGAATGGATAAAGAAGATGTGGTACATATACACAATGGAATACTACTCAGCCATAAGAAAAGGGCAAATCCAATCATTTGCAGCAACATGGATGGAGCTGGAGGGTATTATGCTCAGTGAAACAAGCCAAGCGGAGAAAGAGAAATACCAAATGATTTCACTTATCTGTGGAATATAAGAACAAAGGAAAAACTGAAGGAACAAAACAGCAGCAGAATCACAGAACTCAAGAATGGACTAACAGGTACCAAAGGGAAAGGGACTGGGGAGGATGGGTGGGTAGGGAGGGATAAGGGGGGGAGAAGTAGGGGGTATTAAGATTAACATGCATGGGGGGGTAGGAGAAAAGGGAGGGCTGTACAACACAGAGAAGGCAAGTAGTGATACTACATTTTGCTATGCTGAGGGACAGTGACAGTAAAGGGGTTTATAGGGGAGACCTGGTATAGGGGAGAGCCTAGTAAACATAATATTCATCATGTAAGTGTAGATTAGTGATACCAAAAACAAAACAAAACAAAACAAAACAAAAAAAGGGCAGTTCCTGTGTGGTAACCTCCAATGAGTTCTACACAAGGGTATAAAGGGCATATAAAAGTGTAGGCAAAGGGTCTGTTTGCGTTTATACAGAAGATGAAAGCCTAATTGGGCTACCCCGAAAATGAACTAAGATACGATATGAAAGAGAACTTCCAACAGCAGCACTCTCTGGAAGACTCATGCCAGAAGATGATCATCAAAAACCCCAACAAAGATCCACGCACTGCTACAGCTGTAGATGCACTCTTCCCACCAGCTACTGGGCTTGCCATGGGAATGAAGGAGATATCTAAGCTGGCCTGTGCATACAGTAAAACAACAAATTTGACTGGATCTATACTGTTGGAACTCAACCAAGAATTAGGAGAAGTGCAAATTGTAGCGCTCCAAAATCTTACAACTACAGACTATTTACTGTTAAAAGAACATAAGGGATGTGAACATTCCCCAGGAATGGGTTGTTTTAATTTGTCTGATTTCTCTCAGACTGTTCAAGTTCAGTTGGACAATATCCACCATATCATAGATAAGTTTTCACAAATGCCTAAGGTGCCTAACTGGTTTTCTTGGTTTCACTGGAGATGGCTGGTAATTACAGATATGCTTTGGTTATGTAACTATACTCCTATTATGTTAATGTGTGTGCGCAATTTAAGTAGTAGCTTAAAACCTATACATGCTGAAGTTACTCTACAAGAAGATATGTCAAAGAAATAATCAATCTTCCCATGTTTTCTTCCACCTGCTACTTCTACAGCTTTTCTTCTTCCTTCGTAATTACAACCCTTAAATAGAATTCGTGCCTCATATCAAATTTACCGAGTATCTTAATCCTTCCAAGTGGTAAAGATACCTCAAGAAAAATGCTGGGCATAGAAGCCACAGGGCATAAATATGCAAAGAAATAAAAAGCTAACCATTTCAAACAATAAGGCTTCTCTCTCACTTACCAACTTCACGTTTTCCTGTATGGCCCCGGAAGATGACTGGTTAGCCAGAGACGGGTAAAATTCCTCAAGGGAGGAACAACCTAAGACAGGCACAGTCGCAGGGGGGTCATCAGGTGAGAAATTGGGGATCAACAGAGGTGAGGCTTAGAACCTCACCCCCCCATTCTGAGAGAAATCTGCATACATGGATGTTTTATTGCCCTTGTCTAGCTTGGATTAACACATAGTCTACAGGCACACACCTGATCATCTACGTTTGCTCTCTTACAACACTAAACTATGTTTTCTACCTTTATCTTGTATTTACCTACCACTTCAGCATTTTATTAAAAATAATAATAATAAAGAGAGAAATGTGGTATCCACATATAAATCAAGTATAAAAACCAAATGAGTATTCATATTTGAACTGACTGTTTATAGTTCATAATGCATGAGCAAGACCGAAGGCTTCTGTGATGACTGCCCTTGTACTGTTCACTATGTAACTTATTCACTATGTAAGAATTTATTCTCCATGTAAGAACTTGTTTGCTATGCCTCAGAAGATTGGAGACTGACGAAAATTAGGCTTGGGGTGGATTAATGATTGTGCATTGACCATTGACTCCCCTATACAGAATTTTATTGTCGTTAACAACCATTTGATCAATAAATATGAGAGATGCCATCACAAAAAATAAATAAATAAATAAAAATTAAATTAAATTAAATTAAATTTAAAAAAAAGGACAGACTTCCAATGGTAAAATAAATAAGTAACCGGGATGTAATGATGTAATGTATAGCATAAGGAATATAGTAAAAATATTGTAACAACTTGGTATGGTGATAGCTGGTACCTAGAATTATCATGTATATAAACGTTGAATCACGGTGTTGTACACTTGAAACTAATGTAATGTAATAATGTGTGTCAACTACCCTTCAATAAAAAATAATTATCTTAAAAAAAAAATATATATATATATGTGTGTTGTTATAAATGTGTTGTTGATATATGTTGTTAAAGAACAAAAAATATATATTTAAAAATTGCCCCACCAGTTTCAAAATCTGCCTGTTGTAGTAAAACAATTTAAATTCATTAAGAGGATAGTCATCTGGAGTCTACTGGGACTGCCTGACTCCAAAGTCACACATTTTACTTCTACACAATCTTGCCTAAAGAGATGGCAGAGCTGGTATCAGGCCCAATGTATCTAAATATGTCAGGACCCAAGTCTTTCTTTATCGGGCAAATTCATTTTACAGCAATTACAATAAATAAATACATGGTGCTGTAGGAAAATTAATGGAAGATATTAGTTTATATTCTTTACCTGAAATCACAGTTACAGATTTTGCCAGATATGAAACAGTACAGTCATTGACATAAAATATAAAAACTCAAAACTACAGTCATTTAGTACAATCAAAGCACATTCTCATTCTATAATAGTCCTTTTCCTTAAATACAAAAGGGATCAATTTCAGCTGTCCAATCAAAATTTGAACTTTCTAAAGAAAAGCTAGCAATGTTTTCAAAATAGAAAAATAATAATTCTTACATAATACATAAGAAATTGCTTATTTATGAATTGGCTAAAATGCATGTATCATCCATAGATATTTATGTGCTCTATATTGTCATATTTCTGTAGTTATGACTTTAGCTATATCTATGAATTTGAGGTCATGATAGTTACTTTCTATAAACAACTTGCTGTGCAAATGTCTCATGTGTTATTCATTAGTTTAACTATAGTAAAACATTTGTAAACCAATGTGAAACATAACTTCAGCTTCTAAGTCACAGATTTTAAGTATTTGAGGGTCCCTCACTGCATTTGTTAGCCTTAGTCAAAATGCCTCCCTATTCAATTTCCTCCATGAAAAGATCATGTTATATTCACTAATTTCCAAAATTATAGGTGCATATCTGTTTGTTTACATGACACTAAAAATTTAGATATTTAGAAATACTTGAAAAAATACAGAAATTTTCAAAATGTTATAGGAAAGTATCTTCTTCTCTTTCCCATCACCCTACCTATTCTCATTTAGAGGTTTAAATGTTTTCTTGTCTGACTGAGTGAGGCTGAAGATAGAAAGTGAGTTTTGCCTGGTTCAGCGCCATCTGCCCCAACCATCTTTTACCAGCAGTTACAGCTAGAGAGTACCCAAGGGTTTCTTCATTCGGCAGATCGCAAGGTCTGTCGTTCTCTGTTTGGACTAACGGGTCTAGGAGGTCCGAGGCAATTCCCTTCATGGTGTTCTAGCAAATCTGCTCTGTGATTTACTTTTGGATGGAATTTCTCAAAGGACAAATGTGAGGGAAGTATTAGGGCCCAGAGGGTGGCCACAGACCCAAGCCAAATTCCATTTGTCTGAGTAACTCTCATTTGATTTCAAACACAAAGAGGAAATAATATAATATTCACATCTACAAACTCCAAAATCAGTATTTGTTGTTAATCAGTCTCATCTCATGTAACTACTTTTTTAAAGAATGCACTGCTTGCTCAATACGTACCTTAAAATCTTTTCAATACTTCTTCTATAATGTCATTACATTTTACAGTAGGACAGACTGTCAAGACACAGCTCAGTACTTTCATGTTATTTAATGTTAACTAAAATCTCCAAGGAAATGTGCTTCGTGGATTTTTCTGTCCTAGTGAAAATTGTGTCGATTTAAAATGCACGAAGATAAAAAATTTGCATTAGCAATATGGAACATCTTAAGAATTTGAGAGATGCCTATTCTAAGGCACTTTTGATGAAAGGTCAGTGATGAAAGGTACAGAAAGAGATACAGATATGGTTTCCCCACTCTAGGATTTGAAATATAGCTGAATGACTTCATGTAATTCATCATTTCCTAAACTTACTTGATGATTAAACATATTACCCTACAATTTTTATAAAACAAAAACTGGCAGCCCTGTGAATTTTTATTTCAGTGACTATTCTCTGGAAACTATTTGGTGAATAGGATGTTTTACTTGTTTATGGGATTTTTGTATAGAGTGAAAGATCTAAAGTAGCTTTGTAGAAGAAATAGAACTATTGAGGTTCTATTAGGAGTAATAGAACCCTATGTTTAAGACAAAATAGACAAAGCTACAAGGTCTTTGGCTTCCTGCATTTACTTTGATGAGGCTTCAAGAACTGTTACACAACTGAGTCGAATTTTCCCTGCAAAAATGTTATGTTCACTTTTTCTAACAATAATTGTTTACTTTCCTAGCGAGGCGTGAAGCAAGCTAGCAAGAAAAGCCTGGCACCTTGAGTCATGTCTTGGTTAAATGGGTTTTTTGGGGGAGAATTTTGGTCTTTTTTACAGATCACATGTCATTCTTTCTAAACAAGATGTTGCATTCAATTGTAGAACAGGACAAAACACAGTACTAAGAACAGGGAAAATGCTCACCTTTTGTGAAATCAATGTATTTTAGAAGCTATTGGCTGAAGAAGAAATTGCAGATTATTTTCTGAATGATTTTTTTTAGTGAGCTCTTTTGCACCTACAAAATGGAATTATTTTCAACTTTTTATCATAGTTTTGACCCAGAATGTATTTAAAAATACTTAATAATTAAGTAATATCAATTGCAAAGATGACATAATAGGGGGAAATATTATATTTAAGGAAAATAAAATGAAAAATGTTGGTACATATTATGGTATTAGGGCAATATTAGTATACCATGAATCTAAAATTACATATAAATATAAAACTCTTACATTTGATGAGTTACATATATCTTTCAGACTATTTCAAGTTGCAGACTTCATAGTTGTGTCTAAGATCTAGTACAACCATTAAGGGAAATCCTAAATAATTTTTATTTTATTTAAGTTATTTACTTATTTAATCTTTATATTAGATAAAAAGTAGTGAGACAGAGCAGGGAAATGGGACAATGGTCATGCTATTGTAAAATGTACTTAGCCTGTGAAAACAGCCGATCTTATTCCTTAACTTAATCTATATGCTCTTCTTCCTCTTCTAGCCACTTAATCAATTAAGCAACTTTGTAACCAGGATGTGAGATAGGAGTCCAGGGTGTAAATAAATCTACCTGGGTAAAGAATACTGAGATCCCTAACAGAGAGTCACTTAAATAACCCTATTCTTAAGACAAAAATTCAAAGGAATTATGAATCTGATGTATAAAACATGCCTTATGCTGACCCCTACCCAAAAAGCCTTATTAAACTCCTAACTCTAAACCCTTAAGTGAGCCTCCTCTCTGAGGTCACCCGCACTCCCCTCGGAGTGTACTCTTATATCAAATAAACTTTCTTGTTAATAAGCCAGCTGTACTTGTCTCTGAACTCTTTTCCATGATAAAGACAAGAACTCTCCAACCTCCACCTCTAGTGGTAAATGTCTTTTGTCACTTTGCTATTTCATTCAGCTTCCTAGCCTTAACACAATTTTTTTTCTCTCCCTGTTTTATTTCTGGCCAGTAGGTAAGCGGAAGTTCTCAGAACATAATCTTACTCCATCCAGGGTTCTGTGGCTCCCCCAAATTCTGAGGTGGTTGGGGTATAATTTCTTTGCCATGCAAATCAAGCTGACACTGGATGCCAGGTGATCTTGGCTTTAGGAGTTGGCAAGGGATTTGCCCTACGCCAAGCAGGAGTTTAGGGGACTTTCCCTTTTCTCCCTCTGTTCTTCCTTTCTCTCTACTGCCTGCATAGCTGCTGACCTTTGCTCCTACTCTGGCTTTAATGAATTCCTTTCTTGCTGGGACTTGTTTGATCTGATCAAGAATTCTTTCCCGATCAAGAGCCCTTTCCCATCTGCATTGAGATTTTGCCTATTGCACTAGAAGAGACCTCCCCAGACACAGAGCTAGTGCAACCATTTCATTAAACTTTTATTTAAAAAAAGTAGAAAACTTGTCATCAAGATAGGTTCAAGTGCTGTAAAACCTGCATGGACAATGACATGTACTTAAGGAGCATTTTATGTGCATTTGTTTTGTTTACACAGGATAAAAGTACCATGTCATAGTCTCTCACATTTAGGACACAATGACTTCCATCGGCTGGCCAGATTCTTTAAAATAAAGTGATAACATTTAGGCTCATTAAGTGCTCTAAATTTTAAAAATCCTGACTAAATTACTCAGACTCTAAAAAATGTGTCATCACTTGATAAAAATAGTATAATAAACTGAAGCAAAAAAACCATCCTGCCCAGTTCTGCATTAGCTTAACTACAGACTCACTGAATAATGGGAAGGTACTCCTTTATGACCATTTGCCATGCGCCTCATCTCAGTTTGACAATTTAAGGACTTTTTTTGGAGTGAAGTGGTGGACATAAAGTACCACTAAGCAAACTTTTAGTAATAAAATCATGGTGCCTTCTTTTTTGGAAATTCTCTTGGTAAAGATAGTTTCTCCTGTTAAGTTGAAAAATAAGAAGCTTAAAAGCTAGAAATTTAGCATACCAAAAATTATAAAAGTTACTGTGTTTCCAAATATGCTGGATGGGAAGACTGTGAAAAAGAGCAATAAAATATTGCTAACAACTACACTGAAGCTTTATGAAAACATTTCCTTTGGTATTTCAGATAAATTTCCCTTGTGTCCTCAAAATCTATTAATGATCTGGAGCTGACAATGTTCCAGCAAAAGTAAAAGAAGCAAAAATAATCTTATATCATGCCCAGAACTAATGGCATCCACATTTTTTCAAGTCTGGATTACTATAATCCATCTTAGTACTGTCATCATAGAAATAGAATATGTAACAATCAAAGCCCATGCAGGATACAGAAAAACATGTCTGTCGTTTTAACAATGAGAGAATTTAATATAAAGAATTGTTTACTGGGTATTAGTGGAAAACAGA
Organism: Manis pentadactyla; assembly: GCF_030020395.1. Lineage (NCBI taxonomy): Eukaryota > Metazoa > Chordata > Mammalia > Pholidota > Manidae > Manis > Manis pentadactyla. The sequence continues at coordinate 26,361,943 of NC_080024.1, forward strand.
AAAGGAAAAAGGGAAACACAGTGGTGTCACTGATGTAGTCAGTGAAAGAAGAAAGTACACCCGGAAGTCTGGGTACAAAAGGGAGAGTTTGCAATTTTGTTGTTGTTGTTGTAGATAATTATTTTTTATTGAAGGGTGGTTGACACACAATATTACATTAGTTTCAGGTGTACAACACAGTGATTCAACATTTATATACATGATAGTTCTAGCTACCAGCTATCACCATACAAAATTGTTACAATATTTTGACTATATTCCTTATGCTATATATTACATCCCGGTTACTTATTTATTTTACAATTGGAAGTGTGTACTTTTTTTTTTTTTTTGAGAGGACATCTCTCATATTTATTGATCAAATGGTTGTTAACGACAATAAAATTCTGTATAGGGGAGTCAATGCTCAATGCACAATCATTAATCCACCCCAAGCCTAATTTTCATCAGTCTCCAATCTTCTGAAGCATAACGAACAAGTTCTTACATGGAGAACAAATTCTTACATAGTGAATAAGTTACATGGTGAACAGTGCAAGGCAGTCATCACAGAAGCTTTCGGTCTTGCTCATGCATTATGAACTATAAACAGTCAGTTCAAATATGAATATTCGTTTGATTTTTATACTTGATTTATATGTGGATACCACATTTCTCTCTTTATTATTATTATTTTTAATAAAATGCTGAAGTGGTAGGTAGATACAAGATAAAGGTATAAAGCATAGTTTAGTGTTGTAAGAGAGCAAATGGATGACTAGGTGTTTGTCTGTAGACTATGTGTTAATCCAAGCTAGACAAGGGCAATAAAACATCCACGGATGCAAAAGATTTCTCTCAGAACAGGGGGCTGAGTTTCTAAGCTTCACGAGAGTTTGCAATTTTATAACATAGACGCTTGGACAAAGGGCAGCATAGAGCTGAGACTCAGATCTCCAAGGAGGGGGTGCTGTTCAGTTCCTACTGTGCCTCAGAAACTCAGAGGTCAGGCCCCTGGAGCTAGAACCAGACGTCTGAGGAGAAGGCACCAAGATTGGTGCTGATGTCCTTGGGCATCATGAAGCTGGTGCAGGGGCTGGGAACACTGCAAACTGGAATTAGCTGCTGCTGGAATGAAATGTCACTCCAGGTTCAGGACACAATGCTAAGTGAAATTAGCCAGTCACAGAAGGAAAACCAACTGCATGACTCCACTTATACGACATACCTAACATAGCCAGTCACAGAAACAGAGACTACAACAGTGGTTGCAAGAGAATTGGGAGAAATGAGGAGCTGTTCAATGGGAATAAAATTTTAATTATGCTAGATGAATAAGACTGGAGATCTGCTGTACAGCACAGCACCTATAGTTACAATGTGATATTGAGCACTTCAAAATTGTTAAGAGGGTAGAGCTCATGTTACACATTCTTACCTCATAAAGAAGGCACGCGAGGAAACTACTGTCAGACTCAAAGAACAAAATACAAAACTTTAAACATTGAAAAATGTCAACAATTGCAAATAAGGCATGTTGTTTGACTTTACATCAGCAAAATTCCTTTTACCACATCAAGTAACATACTCACGGGTCTGGAGAATTAGGATATGGACAGACAAAATTATATTGTGTGTGGAGGGCATCATTATTCCACCTACCACACTTCTATACAAAGGTAGAATTGCTTTGAGCACTTTAATCGTGGAGACGGTTTTAGACTGTGCCAAGATCCTATTCCTCAAACTTCTGGCTCACTCCTTTGAGCATCCGTCAGTGATCTTGGCTACACGAGGATTGCTGCGGTGGTTTTAACGGTGCCTCTCCGTTTTCCCTCTATGTTTGCTTGTGCTGCCAAAACAAAATACCATGGACTGGGTGACTTAAACAATATTAATTTATTTTCTAACAGTTCTGGATGGTAGAAATCCAAAATCGAGGTGCCAGCAGGATTTGGTTCTGTTTTTTTCCTGGCTTGCAGATGACCACCTTCTCAGTGCCCTTTCATGCTCTTTTCTCTGTGTGGGCATGGAAAGAGAGGCATGTCTGGTGAATCTCAGTCTTCTAAAAAGAATATCAGCCTGATCAGAATAGGACCCACCTTTAAGGTCTCAATTCACCTTAATTACCTCTCCAAGTCCTACCTTCAAGCACAGTCATATTGGGGGTTAGGACATCAGTATATGAATTTTACCAGGATACAATTCCTTCCATAGCACTCTGGCTCCCTGTACATGGATTAGTTGTAATCTTCAGTAAGGAAGAGTTGTCCCTTCTCCTTTTTATATTTATCTATTTGAACATTTATTTATATCAGTGTGGAATCAAGATATTTATTTTATTCTTTTTTATATTCTTATATATTATTCTTGGGGTTACAACACTAACGTTATTTTTTTGCCCACATTTTTCCAGCTTTGGCAGTTGGAAGCTCTAACTCTCCCTATTTTTTAATTATAGATATAAGTATGTTCTATGTATATATATATAAGTATACATATAGCTATAAATTCAAAATTGTTAGCAGACTAACTCTCTGCATGAGAATGTATTCAATTTAATGAAATTTCTTTATACATTTATAAATTATTTATTCAATGTTCATCTTTAGAAAGCTTTTCACTGTTATACTAATGATAATGTTTTGTCCCTGTTGAGTAGTTTATTTCTATAGAAAAATATGTAATGAGATAGCTCTTCTTTGATTTCTAAATCTATCCATCTTCTCTATCAAATTTTTCACTTCTTTTCCTTTTTCCTCTGATTTCAGGGTGAGTGCCTGGAATTTCTCCTCCACATAAATGATTTGATTGTATCAAATCAATTCTACTTTTAGTGGGGATTATAAATATAACATCCTGTTTGGTTTTTTTCTTATGTTTCTTTTGAGGCCTCTAATTCTGAGTATAAAACTGTTATTTTAGGCACTGCATTTATATCTTAATTTAATGAATATTTTCCCCAACTCTTCCCAACTGAAAGAAACAACTTGAAATGATCTTAACATGATTAAAGTGCTCAAAGCAATTCTACCTTTGTGTAAAAGTGTGGTAGGTGGAATAGTGATGCCCCCCACACAAAAAATAATTTTGTCCACGTCCTAATTCTCCAGACCCATGAGTATGTTACTTGACGTGGCAAAAGGAATTTTGTTGATGCAAAGTTAAACAATTTGCTTTATTTGCAGTCGATGACATTTTTCAATGTTTTAAGTTGTGTATTTTACACACATCTTTGAGTCTGACAGTAGTACTTTTACTGTATAATAATGTTCTAATTACAATCACACACAGTGTACAAATAAATATGGTAGAATGTGAGGAAAAATTCGGTTCAAATTTAGATCCATTTCTTGAGTAACAAGATTATCAAAACTATACCAACCTTAAAGTCACATTTTGACTAAAAATTAGAAGCAAATAAATAAATGAGGTATATCTCATATGTAGAAGACACTCTTCCAATTGCTATAGTTGTGGGGAAAAAAAGAATCTTTTTCCTGCATAAATTAATCAATACCTGCCCATGGGTGTTTCCAATAAACCAAAGTAACTTCTAATTATGAAGTTAGAAACATGCCTACTGTCTGTCCTCTCCCCACAGGACGTTTGGCAGGACTTTCCACCTAATGTCTGCTAACATTTCTTTACTCTGAGTGACTGGGAAATGTTGTCTTTTAACTGACTTACAATTATGATACATGTAATTTTTGCATTATAATTTTTGTCTTTGTCCTCTTCAGGTGGTGAACTTTCTGAGAAGAGGAACTGAGTCTTTATTTAATTTCTTCATGCAGCTCTCTTGCATGATTAAGTTCTCAGAAGATGTTTGCTGATATTATAAAGTAGTAAGTGCATGCTACATATTAATAAAATCAAACAAAATGAAATAGAAAATGTATGTTAGTGTGCTAACAAATGTTAATAGTTCAGTATTATCTTTTCCTACTCACAAGTTTGTGTTTTGACATACTTCTTCTTGAGAAAGTACCTGTATGCATATACCTTCTTCTAGAATCTTACGGATTAATGTCTAAAATTCTGCTTTGTCTCTCCCTTTGGGTTAACAATTCTTTTGAGCTACTTTGGAGGGAAAATCCAATGTGATATATCATAAGAGCTCATCAGATCTCCCTTATCTTTCTATTTCAAAAGAAAAGACTTGGTCCCGATGGCACAAAAGGAAGAGAAAGTCAGGAGATGAGATGGTAAGAATAAGAAATTGCAATTATTCCAAAATAAGGACAACTGTTTAGCAAGGATCAAAATGTAAACATTAAGTCATGATTTCTCTTTAGAGAGCAGATAGAGTGTCTTTTATAATAGCAAAATTTATTTTTTCTTGTAATAATCTGTTTGGTTGCTGTTTTCCCTTTAATTCCCAGAAGTACAGTTGACCCTTAAATAGCACATGTTTGAACTGCATGGGTCCACTTATACGTGGCTTTTTTCAGTAATATATTGAAAAATTGTTTGGAGATTTGTAATAATTTCCTTTTGTCTAGCTTATTTTAAGAATACAGTTTGTATCTTGTTGGTAAAGCTACTGTTCAACAGTAGGCTATTAATTAAGTTTTCGGGAGTCAAGTGTAACTTGCAGATTCAGCTGTGCGGGGTTAATGCCCTGAACCTCAGTGTTGTTCAAGGGTTAACTGCATTTGGCATGGGAAAGCATGAGAGAAATGTAAGAGAACTTTTGATCTGTCTTTATTTTGAATCTATAATTAAGAATTACTTTAGGCTAGAGAAATATCAGATATAAATGAAATGCATAAATTTCATATTCTTTTATTAACCTCCAAAAACTGTGGAGAAGTTATGTTTTAGGGAATCAGTAAGTAATCTGCATTTCACTGATTATAATAACGAGTTATATAACAAAATTAGTATGAAGTAAATAAATACGTATTTTTGGAATGGTTAACATTTGTGTTTCAGCAATAGCATTTGGAAATGCTTAAATAGCTAACAAGGAGGGAATTTAATTTATATAGAATTAAATATGCTACTTAACCACAATGGTTACTGCAATTTCTGGTTTCGTAATGAAATGTCAGAAAAGAAGATAAGATTATTAATGTGAAATAAGATAATAAGAAACTGATTTCCCTAAATTTCCATAAAAACCTGATAAGGTCTGATCCATATGCATTAGTACAACCTTTAGACCCTCAAATAGCACAAATTTACATCAAGTAAATAATATTATATTTCTGAATTGAGACAAATTTACTGACTTTTTAGAGAAAGAGATGGAACATTTGTATTTTCACTAACATTTCACAGTGACCAAAAGCTTAGGTTTTTATGGAAGCAAGAGCATTCAGTTGCTAGATGCTGAAAATTAAAACCTGTATGATTGTGTTCTAGCCAAGATGATAAAATATCTGCAGTGAAGCTCCACTCTAGTTTGACAATCCTTTATTCTCAAATATTTTTGATAAGGCATTCTGGTCAATATATTGGTCTGTGCACTTGGGGAATATAAAGACCATTAAGACACTTTATTTGTGTTTACACAGCATTATAATGCCAGGTTGAAATTAGAAGGGACCTGATGAATACATCTGGGAGGAAAAATAAAAAATTATGTTAAAAGTTTTAGTGAAATCAGCAACAAAGAGAAGCTTAGTGAGTTACTTGGAAAAGGACTTACAGTGATCTGCAATGTGACTGTTGCATTGAATCAGGATCATTTTATTCTCAGCACATTTTTGGGGGGCAGATACAAATAGGAAACCTTATGGTAAACATACACAAACATTTTATTTTCTAAATAATAATGACATGAGTTTTTCATATTATCATATACCATTTCTTTGTTTACATCACAAATTTTAACATTCCTTCACATTTAAAGTATAACAATTCTTTCAGCTTACTTTTGGACCTTCACAAATATGTGTATTTAATATCACCAGGACATACTGCCTTTCATAACATGATTTCAATGGCTTTAGTACCATTAAGATTGTTAACATAATTTCAGGAACAAAGAATACCAAGGTTTTGCTTGCATTTCTTAATTAGCTGAATACATAGATTTCTTTTTCCTTTAATGGACTGCAGCAATGCTGGAGGTGAAACAACTTTCTTGAGAGTCAGCCAGAAACTTGTGACAGATATATTTTAATGACTTAAAAATGAATTTGTCAAATCAAGTTCCTTTTTAAAAAATTTTTCTGATCTCTTCTGAGACAATTGTCAGTTTTAACTGTCTCAGATTTCTCAATGCCAAAACAAAATTGTTTTGTTAACTTGTTGGTTTACTTTTGTTGGATTGATTCCATAATGCAACTGAGCATTGGTTTACAAAAAGATATCTAAATATTGCAATTCCTCCAGTGATAAATATTTACGTCATTTATAGTCAATATATATCTCATAGATTTAGGTCAATCTATTCTGCTTATACAAAATATTTTTTTCAAAGATGCAGATGTGGGTTGATGGATGTCAGAATAATAAAACAAAAAAGAGGAAAACATTGCTTCCCATTATTTGTTTATGCAAAATCCATTACATGCACATGTATTTTTAAGAATGATGTTGTCTCAACCTATACAAATACAGGTAAATTTGTTGCTCAGCCAAACGGTGTGTAGTCAGATGGGGAACCTAAATTATTTGAGCACACTCGGCAATAGTTCTCTGAACAACAGCCACCTGCACTGGACTGGTGTGTTCATTCTCCCAGAAAAAAGTCCCATACGATCTAAATCACTTCCAGTGAATCTATAGCTAAGAGCTGTAGGAGGAAGAATTGTTCCACTTCAATAGAAGCAGAGAAAAATTGTCATGTTGCCTTGCAAGAACTGTTTCTATTTTTCAAACTTTTTTGCTCTTTGAACTATGAAAGCAGTATTATTCATTGTAATAAATTCCCAACAATACAGAATAAAAAGTTACCAAGCTTCTCCCCCTCCCCAGGGATGACCGTTGTTGGTTATCTTCCAAGATTTTGGTGTAAGCCAACATGAGTGTGTACACATCCCCGCACATACTGAATGGACTGTATCATATATAACCATCAGCCATCAGGCTTATCACATAGAGATTTGCCACATTCTTCAACATTTTTGCAGAATATTTCATTATGTGAACATACCATGATTTATTCAACAATTCCTTATTGTAGGCTACATAGGTTGATTCATTTTCTATTTCTATAACAAACCATACTGTCATAATAAATACCTCTATATAAAAATATTTGCAAATATGTACTATATTCTTCTAAGATTCTTAGATGTAAAATCATTGCTACAAAGAGTTGTATATTTGATGTTTTGATAGATGATACCCAATTGTTTACAAAAACAAGATTGTGCTCTTTGATATCCCCATCAGAAGTATGCGTGATTCTATAAACTTTCACAAATGCCCATTATTACCGTTATATTTATTTTAATTTTATTTTATACCTTTAGATATTTAATCATGTGGAACTTGATGTATAGTATGAGGTGTGACTTTTTTTTTTTCCAAATGAATATGAAGGCCCAGAATCGCTTATGCACTGCTATCTTTTCTCTAACAATTTTATTATAACCTTTATTCCCAAATGTAATTTATATATTGGTTAAAGTTCTTAGCTGCAAACAGCAAAATCTACTTAGGCTATTCTCTGCATAGAAGGAATTTGTTTCAGGATGTTATGTAGCTCACAAAGTCATCAAGTTGTAGAGGAAATATATTAGAATCAAGCTTCCAAGGGCACTTCCAGAAGCAATGTGCACAATCTGCCCAGACAGCCACAGCCAACCACAGAAACATGCCACATCAGCAGCCACCACACAGGCCATAAAAAATGGGAGCCTGTAGATTCACATAAGTCAGATCACACACACTGTCTCACATATGTGCATTTTATTGCAGGAAGCTGGCCTACATGCCTGTCCCCTAGCTACAATGGAGGCTAGAAAAACCAGACTTCATTAAATCTAAGATGCTAGCGATTGGAAAGCACGTGATTATTTTGTGTACCACTAATAAAAGTAAAACACTGCACATTAAACTCTGCCACAGTGCTTTCACTCAGGATTTTTATTTTATGATTATTAAAAAAGAAACTACTTTGAATTTATTTAGACAGGTTTTTATATGTTCTTAGGCATGCATGAAAAGGAAATTATAGGCAAAATTATCTGGTTAAGCTATTCTAAAACTTCATTGAAGGAATCAGTCTCATTTAGCTATTCCCAATTTCAAACAAGGAAATAGAGGCAATGTAAAGCCTCCAAGGAACTTTCTGAGAATGTTAATAGCAGCCTCCAGGAGGTGAGGAGACATGCCACTCCATCCAGAGTCACGCTTAAAGACAGAATTCCATGCAAGCAGAGAAAAGAGCTAAAAGTCCCCTTCTCTTTCCACCCCCTTTTCCAATAATTCTATTAGTAAAGGCTTACATTGTGGCAATACTCCATGAAGTACATAAACAAAAACGGTTCTATTCAGAATATGAAAAGAGCATTTTCCCTCCTTTGGAATATAGCCAGGAGTCAGTTTAGAATCACGAATCCTAAGAGGGCGGCCCTCTTTGACTCAAACAACCTCCTAACATAAAAAAGTGCCAAATTTTACATTTATAATTTCTTGGTTAAATGATAGTTTCACGGAAAAATTTAAAAAAGCTTTTCATAGATGTGCAAAGTCTGCACAATAAATTATATGCAAATGGGAAGAAAATACTCCAGAAGAAAAATTTAAAAAAGCTTTTCATAGATGTGAAAAATCTGCACAATAAATTATACGCAAATGGGAAGAAAATACTCAAAGAAATAGCAGTGAATACTTCTGGAGATGATATTCAGAAGGGGGAAAGATGGAGAAAGTCTGATGAGAGACTTCCACTATTTATGTATTTAGTTTCTGTATGGATTTTTTTTACAATGAAAATGTATGCATGGAATCTCTATGTAGCTAAATGTTAACATTTCTAAAAGAATATAGATAAATATTACCAAGATGTCAACTGGGTCTTTTCTGCCCAAAGAAATCTAGGTAGGATTGCCATAAAATTCCAATATTACGGCCTAGGCAATTGCTGGTCTCCAGGTTTCAGGAATTTACTCTTTCATGGTCCTTTGTGCTTCTTCCTCCATCCTTAGGTGTGTCTGTATTACAGTAGGAGGGCTGAGACATATAGCTCCACAGGCCTTAGTTTTCCTCTAAAGATCCATTCATATGAAAGCTACGAAAGCTTTCTGAAGTCTTCATATGGGCAGTGAGGAAGAACTCTATACCAGCCAATCTAAAATGCATATTTGCTGTTCTGTTCTCCGAAGATGCATTTCACTGTGCTCCACCCCAACTTTCCCTTTCCCCTCCCACACAGCCTCCTCGCACCTTAGATCCTCTTTCTCCCTTCCAAATTTTCAATTTCTATCTTTCTATTTGCCTTACTTAGCTCCTACTGATAATTTTCACGCATAAACATTCAAGTTGCCTCTGCAGAATAAAGATTGTAGAGTTTTACCTTTCTCCCTTGAAAGAAAAAAAAATTGTAATTCTTAAACCTTTTCTGATTCAGGACGCATTGCCTTTCCTTGTACTTAGAATTTTCTTGCCTGGTGCTTTCTACCTAAGACAGGGAAAATCTTATACCTTCTCCAAGGTTCTCATCAACCATCCTGGCCTCTACACCAGCTCATTCAGGAAGGGGCTTTGCTTCTGGTTGTTTCTGCATTTGGGCTGAGTCATACTTGCATGAACTCTAGTTCTCCAATTGCTTCCAGTCCTAAAGAGACTGATCAGTTTTGTTCTGTGGGGAATGCTAAAGTCATTTTCCTCTCTTTCTTATGCCAAATTATCTCCATTAACTATGGTAATTTATGGAGACACTCAGGGCTCTTAGTACTGTGTGCTTCCCTACATTATTCTGTACCAAATTGCCTCTGCAATGACTTACCATACCAAACCAGATTTTCAAACTAAGTTCAATGGCATCTGCTTGTATGACTTACTGCAGTCATTTCTGCTTTGAGAGTATATGCAGAGAAATCTTTAGATATGCATCATCTATAATTGCAAAAAACAATTCTGGACTAAATCTAAATATCAGTCAATACTGGAATGAATATACAGATATTCCATTGGAATATGAAGTAGGATGAAGAATATATAGTGATGAAGAATCAATAATTCAGAGCTGTATGTAGCAAACTAAATAAATATGATCATAATATTCAATAGAAAATAAGTTATATGTGAATACTCATAATTATATGAAGTCAAAGGCACACAAGTTCAAACAAATAAAAACACATAGTATTGCAAACATAAGTATGAATAAATATAGCTTTGAATAAAAATAGGGGGATGATAATCCCCAAATTCAGGGTACTGTTTATCTCTAAATGGAGTTAAGTAGGTAGGATTGGGGAGGCATACTCAGGAGACTTCAAAGACATTCATAATAACTTACTGTTTAAACTTGGTGGTAGTCAGTTTTTTGTATCACTATGCCTTATATAAAATTGTAAGTATTTTGTATATATTTATATATCTGAATGCATATTAAAATAATGACTAAAAAATCCAACTCTTCAACTTCATCAGCTAATTATGAGATTGGTTTTAGTTCTTTTTTTAATTGACATAATAGTTGATATACAATATTATATTGGTTTCAAATATACAACACGGTGATTCAACAGTTCTGTCCATTACTAGATCCGCACCCCAACTAGTGTAGTTATTACTATCTGTCAACATAGAAAGATGTTACAGACCTATTGACTATATTCTTTATGATGTGCTTTCATCCCTGGGACTAATTTATATTATAATTGAGATATTGTGCCTCTTTATCCCCTTCAGCTATTTCAGTTGTGGGAGCAGAACTTATCCTTAATGGATACATGGGTAGGATGAAATGCTTTAGCAATGGGGATTTGCCCTTTTGAACTTGTGCAGTGACCTGGGAAGAGTACCAGGATAAACTGTTCACACTGAACAAACTGCTTGTCCTTGAAGCAATCACCTACTTCTCTGGACCTTACTTAGTCATCTGCAAATAATGGGATTGCATCAGATCCTTGTTGTTGAAAGCTTTAAAAATGCAGAATACTGGCTCTCACTCACACTTGAAAAAAATAGAATTAGTGTTTAACAAGAGCTGCAGTGATTCCTAAGTACCTCATGTTTGAAAAGCACTGGCCTAGTTACCCAAAGTTGTACTTGTCTTTAAAGGCTTCCCTCTTCCCTGCAAGCTCTCTCTTCTGCAAGAGGGACAGATTTGCACTGAGATCCTAACGGTAGCAGTTAGTGACTATGTGATTGAATAACTGACTTGACTTTACTTAATCATAGTTTTCTTATTCTCAGTATTGCATATTGATGTGTTCCTTGCATGTTTTTGTAGAATCTAACATTAGGCGAGAACAGAAATAGGTTGGCATAAGCATAGCCATCTTAAAGGCCTAAAAGCCATTTTCTGACGTCCTAAAGAGAAAAACTGGAACTAGGTGAGGCCTAGAAAAACAAGTTAATCAATCATGAATACTGGCCGCAGAGACCTTTAGTCAGCTAACCTCAGTTAGTTAATCATACATACCAAGCCTATCTCACTAAGCTACCCTAACCCTTAGAAAATGATGTTATCTAGCTAAACCCCCACGATGTGGCGCCAGCTGAAAATTTATGTGTTTATGGAGAAACACTGTTACTTGCTTGTGGAAAAATACTGTCCTTTTGAAAATGCCATAAAAACCTCTGCCTTTGAGTGCTCGGGGTCCTTGTTGAAGCCCACTGCGTCGGGCTGACACTTGGACCCCAGCTAGCTGGTTCCTGAATAAAGCCCTCTTGCTTGTTGCATCAAGAGACGCCTTCCGTGAGTGAATTGGGGTGGCGTCCTCCTTTGAGGAGATCCAACATTTTCTATGTCAATTAAATGTATGTCTAGTCTCTGTCATATAGTTAAGACTTAATAACTGAAAGCTGTAATTGTTGCTATTATTCCTATCATATTTACAACACTGAATTTTCCTCCTTAACTCATGTTAGCTAAGGGATAAATAAATCTAGCTAATAATGGCTTAAAGATCAATCTTTTCTTATCTTTCTGACCTTTTCTTTCAAAAGGAGATTCTAAGAGGCTGCTGTTAATGGAAGTGCATGATCAAAATGGCTTTCCCTTCACCTTTCTTCTCAGTTGTCTCTGGGCTGTGACTGGACTCTTCATAGGCATCCACACCCTACTCTCCACACTAGAATTATAGGGAAGGGCAGTGATTCGCTGCAGTGAGCAAATGCTTGTCTTTCTGGCAGGTCCTGTACCACTTCTTCTAGTGCTCATAAAGGACTAAAACACTTCCTGTCCCAGAAGGATTGTTGATCTCCAGTTTAAGACTTGAAAAACAACAACCATTAGATTTTGTTATGTTCTACATGAGCTGAAAGAGGAGTCCAAAAATCCTCAGTGCTTGCATATACAGAACAATTTTTGGAAGAAATGGTCTGGCAGGTTCTCTCTCCATCCTTTAAGACATGGCAGGTGCCATTTGCTTTGTTAGAGGAAGGTACCCAGCCACTGTCCCAGCCATAGCAAATTTTATCTGGACGGCTGCCTGACCCCAAAGTAGGCTGGTTCTTAACATTTGGCATCTCACATAAAGAAAACAAATGGAAGCCCATGTACCATATCCCTAAATTATTTGAAGTTGTAAGTTAAAACTTAAAGTCAGTATTATTAGGTGTAGAATTTTTAAGTTAATTTCAAATTTTTAATTACAGGCATATCTCAGAGATACAACAGATTTGATTCCAGACCATCACAGTACAGTGTGTCAAATAAATTTTTTTATTTCCCCGGGCATGTATAAAAGTTACATTTATACTAGATTGTAGTCTATTAAGCACGCAGTAGCATTATGTCTAAAAAAACAATGTATGTACCTTAATTAAGAATACTTTATCGCTAACCATAATCTGAGCTTTTAGTGAGTTTTCATCTTTTTGCTGATGGAAGGTCTTGCCCCAGCGTTCATGGCTACTAACTGATCAAGGTGGTAGTTGCCAAAGGTTGGGGTGACTGTGGCAATTCCTTAAAATAAGACAGTAATCAAGCTTGCTGCATCTATTGACAATTCCTCTCCAAATAATTTATCGGTAGCATGTAATGCTGTCTGACAGCATTTTACCCATAATAGAACTTCTTTCAAAACTGGAGTCAGTCCTCAGCCCCCACCACTGCTTTGTCAACTAAGTTCGTGTAACATTCTAAATCCTTGCTGTCAGTTCAACAGTCTTTACCAGGAACAGGTTTTATCTCCAGAAACCACTTTCCTTGCTCATCCATAGGAAGCAATTCCACATCCTTTAAGTTCTGTTATGAAGTTGCAGCAGTTCAGTCACACCTTCAGGCTCAACTCCTACTTCTAGTTCTCTTGCTATTTCTACCACATCTGCAGTTACTTCCTCCACTGAAGTTTGAAACCCTCAAGTCAACCATGAGGGTTAGATCAGCTTCTTCCAGACTCCTATTAGGCATCCATATCCTGTTGGTATTTTGACCTCTTCCCAAGAATCACAAACGCTAATGGCCTCTAGAATGGTGACTGTTTTCCTTAAAGTGTTCAATCTATGTTGCCCAGATCCATCAGGAGAATCACTATCTACGTAGGCTATAGCCTTAAGAAATTTATTCCTTAGATAATAAGACTTGAAAGTTAAAATGACTCCTAGATTCATGGGCTGTGCAATGGATGCTGTGTTAGCAGGCCTGAAAACAAGATTAATCTCGTGTATGTCCCCATCAGAGCTCTTGCGTGATGATGAAGTGTGTTGCCAATGGACAGTAATTTTTTTAAAGGAATCTTTTTTCTGAAAAGTAGGTCTCAACAGTGGGCTTAAAATATTTGGTAAACCGTGTTGTAAATGTGCTGTCATCTAGGCTTTGTTGTTCCACTTAGAGAGCATAGGCAGGGCAGATTTAGCATAATTCTTAAGGCCCCAAGGAGTTTTGGAAGAGTCAGTGAGCATTGGCTTCAACTTAAGGTCACCAGCTGCTTTAGCCCCTAATAAGAGAGTCAGCCAGGCACTGAAGCTTTGAAGCCAAGCATTGACTTCTCCTCTGTAGCTATGACAGTCCTAGATGACATCTTCTTCCAACAGAAGGGTGTTTCATCTGCTCTGAAAAATATGTTGTGTAGTGCAGCCACCTTCATTAATTATCTTTGCTAGATCTTCTGGATATCTTGCTGCAGTTCTCCATCAGCACTTACTGCTTCACCTTGAGCTTTTATTTATGGAGGTGGCTTCTTTCCTTAAATGTCATGAACCAACCTCTGCTAGCCTCCAAATTTTCTTCTGTAGGTTCCTCACCTCTCTCAGCCTTCATACAATTGAAGAGAGTTAGGGTCTTGCTTTGACTTAGGCAATGGTTTGAGGGAATGTTGTGGCTGGTTTGATTTTCTATCCAAACCACTAAAACTTCCTCCATATCAGCAATAAGGCTATTCTGCTTTCTTATCGTTTGTTTATTTACTGGAATAACACTTTTGTCTTTAAGAATTTATCCCTTGCATTCACAACTTGGCTAACTCTTTGGCACAAGAGACATAGCTTTGAGCCTATTTCAGCTTTCAGCATTCCTTCCTCACTAAACTTAATTGTTTCTACCTTTTGATTGAACATGAGACACATGCAAGTCTTCCTTTCATTTTAATATTTAGAGGTGATTGTAGGGTTATTAACTGGCCTACTTTCAGTTTTATTTTGTGATATATCATGGAACAGGGGGGCCTGAGGAGAAAGAGAGACATGAGGGAATAGCTGGTTGGTGGAGCAGTCAGAGCACACCCAACATACTAATTATTAAGTTTCCATCTTATTTGAACATGGTTAATGGCACTCCAAAACAATTACAATAGTGACACCAAAGATTGTTCATCACAGACAACCATAACAAGTGTAATAATGAAAAACGTTGAACTATTGGGAGAATCCCCAAATGTGACACAGGGACCCAAAGTTAGCAAATACTGTTGGAAAAATGGCATTGATATTCTTGCTTGACACAAGGTTGCCAAAAACCTTCAATTTGTTTATATAAAAAAAAATATATATATATATATATATAATCTGTGAAGTGTAATAAAGTGAAGTGCAATTAAAAAGTGATGTGCCTGTATATTAAGTTATTTAATAACACAGTAGCCAATTACAACTGTTGACATACTGCACTAGTTCATGAGTTTCTACAAAGGGAGATATAAAGGGAAACAATAAAATGGTCCATCCTTATTCTTAGGAAATAGTACTTAATTCTGCAAGCATCAGAAACACAGTATCTGAGAAAAATGTTGAGATAAGTTACCTCATCTTTTCAGTAACTTAAAGGCTTTAACTGCTCAAATTTCCCCCCACTCTAAGCAGTGTATTTTTCCAATGTGGGCAGCAGAGTAAAACCCATAAACCTCCGTGACATTTTTCTGCATGTGCTTTTCTTTTAAGAACTCAGAGTAAAAGATACTGAGAAGCTTTTTCTGGAGCTTCAGGGGTGTTCATCAAAAGAGAGGACATGACATTTACAGGTCACCTGTGCCGACTGACAGAGTCCTTATTATTATTTTGAGTATACCTGATGTGCAGAGCCCTCTAAATGGAGGGCCTCAGTGGAGAAGCTCCTCTCGCTTGTGTTTAAGGGCAGTAGGTTTCTTTGGCTGATTATACAGATAGTTGGCTAAAACTGCCCAGTAGGATGATAGCATAGCAAACGATATCCAAGTCATCCCAAGCAAACTTTTCCCCTTGGAAAAATAGGTAGTTTGTGTGGTCAGAATTTCTTCCTTGAGAAATGTCAAGCAAATTTTCTGTATGTTTGTGAAGCCTTCATTACATCATGGCATTTGGATAACTGAAATTGAGTTGACATGTTGCTGGTAAATTGATTTCTGCTCCTATCTCATGCACCATAATCCTTGCACAAAATATACATTGCTGTGGATAACCTGGGATTTCATCTCTTGAAGCATTACATGGCCTAAATAGCAGATCTAATACACATTCTTCCTAAATAACTTCACTTTAAAGCTGCGTTATCTTGTACAAGTCATTAATGTCCCAGAGTGTCAACTATCTATAAATATAAAATGAAGAAAATTATATCTGTCACTCTGGGTTGCTCAAAGATTAAATATGTTCATATGCTTAGAAGATGCTCAGTTAACTAAATATGAATGTAAAGCAAAAAAGACAAGTCACAAACCCAGAGATATTTCTGTCATTAAGACACTTACATGTCATAGTAAAGCAGTTGAGGAGATGTTATTTTCTCTTGGCCACAGTGTGTTTTATCTTTGTCAAATGCCTCTGAGAGTCACTAGATAAAGCTAACTAGCACACTCAGACATAGTGACTGGCTCCCTACATTGGTGAAGGTTTCAGAGAGAGGCAGCGAGAAGCTGCTGCTGGTCCTGGAGTCAGCCTTCTAACCAACGACTGCCAAGTTAGTTGAAACCTGCAGATCTTCCATGGCTCAACCAGGAAATGAGTTTTCAGTGGCAAGGAGACCTAGGGCATGGGTAAAGTGTCTCCCTATATTTCTGAGATGTATTGTGTAGAAAACAACTGAAACATTTAGGGTCTCTAGCTGCTTACTCCAGCTTTGTTTTTACTTTATTGAGTCCAATCACTGGTGGATTTTGTTGCTCCTACCAAAACTCTCATGTTAAGATTTCCTTAAAGCTACTGTTGTATTGTGACTTTAGGTCTCCTAGAAATATTTTGTAATATATGTATGGTGCAGAGTTACTTTACAGAGTTTATATACAATATCTGTTTTTGAATAACAATGGAAAATACAGGATAAAAAGCATTTTAAAAATGCATTTAAATATGGTTCTCTAATTGTTTAAATATTTTGTGTTTTGTAGTTCATCTGTTTCCTAAAAGGATTTGGGGTAACTAATAGTATTGATACACTTCTAAAATAAACACTGAAACAAAAAATTTAAATCCAGATCAAGATCCATGGGAAAAGAGAGTGAATGCTGAATCAGAAATTGAGGATTACTTAGCTACTCTTAACTGAATTCAAAAGTTAAATCTGAGTCCCAGAATCCAAGAGCAAAAAATATTTTCATTGAATGAAGAAGCTATCACACTCATTATGTGAGGGAATAAAGTGTCTATATTCATGTGAAGACACAAAACTGAATTAGGTATTTTTCCTGCCTCCTGGTTCACCACATGTCTTTTATCTTTCTATGCCCTATACTCAGCATAAAGCCTGGTTCATACTAGAACCCCTCACAAGAGTCTCTACAATGAATTAATTTATTACATGGATCCTTGTATCATGGTCAATATGAAATATAATAAAAATAGTCAAAGTTTTGCAAGATTCTAGGTATAAATTTGGAGCATAGTTCTTGCTTAATTTTGTTTTCAACTTTCTTCCTTCCCCTAGTCCTACCATAATATTTATTGATTTTTCTTGGATACATACATATTATACAATATGCAGTATTGTTATTTGTGTATTTTTTATATTTATAAATGGTACATTGCCATAGAGCTTATCCTCATTTTTTGACTTGACTCTAAACATTTTGCTGTATGTCTCTTAAATGGTTTTAATTGCAGAGTATTTCGTGGTGCTTAATCATCACATTTTATATATATTTCCTAAGTGGACACCAAGATTGTCTCTGACCCTACATAGCCTCAAAAATAAACAAACCTGTGTCAGCCTGAACTATTTTTTCTCTGGGTTATTTTCCCAAAGCTGGGTTGATGCGTTGGAGTCTGTCTGGACTTGGCACCATCAATTTGCCAGATTGTTCTTTCGCAAGTTATACTTCTACCTTCTGAGCATGTTTCCATTTCTCTACATACATCTTCTTTTGATATTTTCTGATTTTAAACTTATGCTGATTTGCTGTATTTAAAGTATTGTCTTGTTTTAATCTGCATTTCTCTAATTACTGATAAAGTTGAGTATTATGTCACACACTTATTATCAATCAAATGTCCCTTTTGTCTATTTTTTATATTCTCTGATCATTTTTCCTATCAACTTATTTCTAATTGATTCTTAGAAATTTCTTGTATGTGCTATATGTTAATCCTCAATCTGCTTTAGATATCGCAAATATCTTTTCTCAGTCTGTCATTAGTTAACTTGGTCTGTGGTTCAGGTTATCGATGAGACATTCTTAATATTGATGTGTTAAAATCCAGCTTTTTTGCCTTATGGTTTTGTGCTTTTTGTGTCATTAGAAGTCTTTTTTTACCTCGAAATTCCAAAAATAACAGCCTATGTGTTCTTCTGTTAGCATTTTATTTTTATTTTCATGTATGTTTTTAAACTTCTATCAGTTTCTATCACACCATTTTATTTTGTTTTACGTGTAGGACATCAGCATCAGAAATGATGGCACATATTCCTTTCCTTGTTTTTGGTCTACCTCCCCCTTCTGGAAGGTAAATTCCACGAGAAAAGACTTGTCAGGTTTGTTCTCCACTTTGCTCCCAGTGTCCAGAATGTGCCTGGTACACTATTTATTATGTAAATTCACTGTAAAAACATTTGACTTAAACATTGAACGATGACTCCTAGAAAAAGAAGTTTTAATTCTACCGTAGTTTTTCCAAATCTGACATTTTTAGAAACATTTAATCCAGGTTAAGTTTCTTAAACCTTCTTAGTTTGTTGCTGCTAAATGAAGAAGTCATGAGAGAAGGATGTTTATGTTTATATCATACTTAACACATTAATTTAATGGATTTACCTATTTAGTATGTTAAATACATTAAATATATTTTATATTAAACATTTTATATTCAACTAATATATTAAATATAACATTAAAAATAGAGGTGCTAAGACAGCTTCTTTTACGCTGCTTAATTTGATTGTTGAATTACCCACTGAATTCTGACTGTAATGTTAGGTATGGCAACAATTAGAAAACCATACTAGTCTTCGATTTATACACAAATTGGACATAAATGCATTCTGGGTCTGCAGTTAGGATCTGATGAACAACTGCCTCAGGTCACATTGGTGCTACATCCCCTAATCCCTGCGTGCATTTCTGTGCCTTCCTTCCCTGTCCCCTCCCCCAAACTAATACTCCCTGGCGTTCAGTGTGTTTTCAATGGCCAGATCTGGGACTCTTCGACAGCCAGCTGCCCTATGCCTGCCTTATGTGGTCCACCAATCTCATGTGGGAATATTAAATTTTAGTTCCCTCATCTCTGGTGGGGACATGAAGGTGTACTTCATGTCCAGAGTTCCGCTGCAGGATCAAGTTGGAGCTACACTCGGTGAGACTTCTGCCGGAGACCACACCTTTATCTCTCATCTGACTCACACTTACTCGCATACTAGTACAGTCATTGATGAACTCTAACAGGACTTAAGCCTCCTTCTTGAGGCTGAAAGAGGGAAACTAACACTCAGTTGTACCTCAATTCTACCTGCACTTCAGGGTTGAGGAACCCCATCCTCCACTGTTAAAAAGAAAGCACGTTTAGAAATTTTAAAGAATTTTAAGGAAGGTAGCAAACTCATTTGTGATTTGTTTTCTGAAAATCCTGAAGATGGCATAGTTTCCTTTTTAAATTCATCCCACTAGAAACATGACCAAGGAGCTAGAAGCTAATTGGGAGAAATGGATATGATATCGATAATTACACAGTGCAAGAGACTTTTTCTTAGGACATTACACATTTCAGATAAGTAATGGAATGTTTTAAAGTAGATGCTGATCCTAGATTCCACCTAGGAAAACAATAAAATCATCATATAGATGTGAACTCTTCTGAACTGACCCACTTTGCTTGTGGTTTCTCTTACCAAAACATTGCCAGAGGCAAAAAGATTTCCAGATCTGCTTTTTATTGACCTCAGAAACTGTCATCAAACTTCATTATATCCCATTTGGTTTTCTCTAGCACATTATTTATTAAAATATTTTTGTACAGATTTATTTACATGGCCCATAAAAGGTGTCACATTTCTGTTACAGTTGCCTAGGTTCCCACCCTCACAGAAGACCACTATTATTAGTATTTTATGTATTCTTCTAGAGTTTCTTTGTGCAAATATAAGCATACACAGGCCTGATTGTTATCCCTCCCAGTGTGCTGATGCCCAGGTCTAGAGCAGTTCAGCTGGGAGGCAACCTGTGACTAGTTGCTGCTATGAGGTACAGAGATGGCTCTTCCACGAGTGCAAGTAGGATGCGAAGAATCCTTTGGACCTCAGCTTCGTCTTCCCAGTCAAGTTCCTCTTGTAATAGTACCAACACAGGTGTATGGGGGTCTTTTGAATTTTCTCAGGGACACATATTGAATATTAGCTTTCCATTTTACTTTGATGGTAATAAATTAAGATGGATCCTATGAATGACCATGTAAAGTTTTCACTTTCTGACATCTAACACTGACCTGTTCAATTCCACATGTCAGTTTTCACTGTGTATATTGCAGCATCAATTATTAAGAGCTTGAGTGTACTCAGTATATTAGATAAACTGTTTTTTCTAAGCAAAAGTGAGACAGGCAAATGCCTATGATGGGGAAACAGAAAGTCTTGCATGCACAGCCCCATAGACTTTGTCTTTGAAACCTACAGAGAATGGAGAAGTAAACATTAATTTTTAGAAAGATAAATATTCTTTATAATCGCCCTCCAAAATAATTTTTATTTTTTGACTAGGAATTTTAATTATAATTGAAGTTATAAAACGTAATGCATTAGCACATCCTCATTGTTAGAAAAATCAATGATACATAAAAAGCTTGGTGACTTTTCAGCCCCTACAGAGTCCATCCCTAAAGGAAGCCCCTGCATGCAGTTTTGCCTTTACTCTTCCACACATTTTTCCTGTATACTTATGTACATTTATGCATCTATAGACATAATAGCTTTGTTTTTGCTTGAATATAGGTGCTAATTTTCATGAATGGAGTCATACTCCACAAAATGTTCTCCCTGCTTTTCCCATGTAGAGAGAAAATTTGAATTTTTAAAATATCATAACAGATAGATCCTATCTATTATTCTGACTTTGGTTAATTTGTTTAACTTTTTTTACCTTAGGTTTTTAAAAAATCTATATAATGTCAATAGTAGTAAGACCTCCCCTCATTGAGTTATTGTGAGGATTGCATGAGGTAATGCTTATGAAATGCAAGTAACACTTTCACCCCTTCAAAAGCTTATTTGTACTTCTCTAATTATAAAGTGCCTATTCGTGTCCTGATTTCATCCTTCTACTTCATTATTTTTCTTATTGACCTATATACATTTTTCTTATTGACTTACACATTTTCTCTCTGTCATTGACTAATTAGTCTTATGTGATCACATGTATGCAAACATTTTTTTTCACATCTTGCATATTTTCTTTTGACTTTGTTTACAGCATATGGATTTTTGACTGTGGGCAAATGTATTCTTTCATCTAAGACGTGTAGGTGTAGCATATTAATATAAAAATTATTGTTCTCGTAAAATTTACATTCAAGAGATGGAAATTTTAGAAATAGACATATAATTTCATGTCCGTTAAGTGTCTGGGAAATGCCAAGTACTTTAAGGACATGCAGAGCAAAGATATAGGGAGGAGAAGAGAAGTGGAAGCTTCCTAAAATGGTAATATTTGAATCAAGATCATAACCAAGTGAAAGAATGCACCATAGAAATAAGGCAACGCCAGTGTTCACAGAGTGCTAGACAGCAGGAGCAGCAAATGCAAATGTCCTGAGTCAGACATGGGTTTGGTAAGTTCTGATACCAGAAAGGGCCAGTGTGGCCTGCACAGAACGACCAACGGGGAAGAAGAAGCAAATGAAATTGAATCAGATCATGTACAGTCTTAAAGGCTACAGAAAGATTTGTGTTTTTCTCAGTGGATTAAAGGAAGTTATCAGAAAATTTTTAGCAAGGAAGTGACATGTCTGACTTCAAGAGTAGTAGTAGGCCAACCAGATAGGAGGTTATTGTAATCATCTGGACGTGAGATATAGTGACCTGGACTAGGGTAGTATGTAGAAAATTGGTAAAAGAGTTATATTTGGTTAGTTTGAAATTTGAAATTTATTAAGAAAATGATAGAGTAGAGAGAAAAGGAAGACTCACAGATGATGTTAAAAGTTTTGACGAGTAATTGCTGAATGGCAGTATTATTTACAAAGATAGAGAAGAAAAGCAAAGAATAGTTTTATGGAAGGAGATCAAGTTGACTTTGAGATTATATCTGAAATGATACAGAGATGTCAAGTAGGCAGCCGAGTATGAAAGTCAGGGAAAGTGGGCAGGGCAAAGGCATATAAATGTTAGAATTACTAGCACATGGACGGTATTTAAAGTCATGTTACTGGATGAGATGACTGAGGGGTAAATGATGGTGAGAAGATAACAATGTAGGCAATTCCAACATTTAAAAATCAGGAAGAGGAGGGAAATTTAGCAATGAAAGATGAGCAAAATCAACTTACAAAGTAGGAAGAAAACTAGGGTCATATTTTGTCCTGGAAACCAAATATGGAAAACATTTCTACTGTGTATAATATTCCTGCAGGTTTGCATAATATGGGATTGAAAATGGAACAGTGGATTTAGCGATATGAAGGTTATAGGGCCTTGAAAAGAGATGCATTAGGGATAGTGACCAGATTACAATGGGAAGAAGAAATAACACATTCTCTTTAAAGCATCAGCATTTCAAATCAGACTTCAAAAGGGCTTCCCGATGCAAAGATTCCATAAATTCATGAGAGAGGACAATATAATGGAATTACTTTAGACTCCGTGGGCTAAAATGGTTTCCATTATAGTCTGGCCACTTACCTCTAACAGATCTTGGGTAGACTAAGAAAAAAGATGGTTGGAAATTCAAAGAGAATTTTTGGATAGACTATTGGTGCTCTGTGATTCTTCTTAATCACAGAAGACAAGGCGCTTTCCCTTTCTTTCAGGCAAGGAAAGGAAATAATTAGGAGAGCTTAATATATTTCTTTCATGGTCACAATGTCTGACTCATGCCTAAGAAACTCAAATGGCAAGTCCTGGGCTGGCTTTCTGGTGATGATGGGAAGGAGCTTGCTGCTGCTTCAGAATCATCCTACACTCTGAAGTTCAACAATGCAAAGTGATAATTTCTCCCATGCCTCTCTGGGCCATGTCAGGTGAAAGACAGTGTGAGCTTGTCTTGTTTCTTGCCTAAGAGGTGTGTATCAGTTAGACTTTGCATAATAACAAGGCAAGCAACAACTCAGTGGCTTAAAACAGCAGATATGTATTATTTTCATGGATCAGTTGTGTGATTATTCTGTGGCCAGCTGGCAGCTTCAAGATGGTCTAGGAGAGCTTCTTTCATATGTTCAGTCTTTGGCTAGATGTTAACTGAGGTGAGGGTGATGACACGTCTCTCATCCTCCTGCAGGCTAGCCTGCACTGTTCAGGTGGTTGTGGTCATGGGAGAACTGAAAACTTCAAAGAATAAGTCTCCCTTATTCCCCTCAATTACTTTTTAAGTCTGTCTTCATATAGGTGTTGTATGTTAGTTGCAAATTTTATTCCTTGGTTATTTATATTTTTGTCAATGTTATTATCAATGACAACATAATAATAACGTTAGCATTATTTTTTGATACTTATTAGCAATTATTTTGGAGTAAAGAGGCAATATTTGGAAACATCATCAATGATTATGAAAAATAAATCAGTCAGTTCTCAGTTTATTGAATCTGATATATCTATAACCTGCTTATTTATTGTTTTAAATTCTATTTTCAATATACTCTATGTTGAGCTCACAGAGATGATGTCACTATTGTGTTTCTATTTATTCCTACTTAGATTTCTTGCAGTTTTATTAGCTTAATGATTTATAATTTGATGCATAAATATTGAAAGGTAGTTATGAGATTTGCTCTATTATAAAATATCTTTATTTTTCTCATTTCAGGATTATTATTTTTGAGCTTATAGATAACTTCTTCCACATTCTTATTGTAGTAACAGTTTCTCCAAACTTGATGAAAGTTTGGCAATTCATACTTTTTCATTCTTCAGATAAAAATTTTGCTAGATTTATACTGGTTAATGAATTATTTATATATAGGCCACTTAGGTTATTTATCAAAATATAAGGATTAATACTCCAAAGTTTCAGTAGAATAAATTTCTCTCTAGAATCTTTAAAGTAATATTTACAAATGAATGTTTAAACATTTATACTCTTCACATGCCCTAAAAATATTTTCTTCTTTGAATGAAAGTGAATCTTCCAGGACAGAAATAAAAGTGGCCAAAGATTTGCAAAGAAACCATACATAATAATCAAATTTTAGAATAGTGACACATATCAGAGATTTTATCCCCCCTGCAACAAGCACCAAACAAAAAGTATTAATATGCTAATTACAAATAAATATCTGTTTAGTAATATAACAGTTATTTGCTGAGCCCTTTTCCTGTGTGCCTACATTGTGCTAACCTAAGTATTTCTACACATTATACATAATTTAAATCTCACAATGAGATGTGAAGCAAGTATTTTTATATTTATTTTGTACTTACTGATGAAAACATTGAGACTCGGTGAATTAAAGTGACTTCCCAAGGTTACCCAACTAATATATGGCAGAAATAGGATTTGGCCCCAAGTCAGTTTGATGCCAAAAGGCATGCATTTCATCAGCTTTGCCCCTAAATTTAATATATTCTTTCTAGGGAATAACCTGAGTGGATAAAGGGATGTTAGCTTAATAAGGAAGAAATATATTTACAGAAAGTAATATAGATGTGTTAAAGTATATGATTTGGGTTTTTTGCTGTGTCAAGCAGACAGGTCTTTTAGCTAAGGTGAATTAATGAGTTTCACTATTAGTACTTTCATATTATGACATTATTGAGAGTTGAATGATTTTAGAACTTGGACTTCTAAAACCATTTATCTTCTTTACTGATAAAAAAATAACTATCTGGACATTTTGCAATTTTCAGTGTAAAAAATATGCAAAAATACAATTTGAGGCCCGGTCTGAAACCCAGCCATGGAAGTGTTAGATGGCATACTCAAATCCCTAGGGTAGGAAGTGAGAGCGCTGGCTTTCCGTGGCTCCCACAATCCACAGCGAATGCGCCCAAGGAGAGCTTTTCCTTCCACTACTGCACCTACTGAGAGGTACTGAATTCTGCTGCCTGGGACACTGGTGCCCTCTGCAGGTCAGATGAATGCTTCACAATCGAGTTTCTGTTTAAAAGTTCTGTTACCAGTGGAAACACTGAGTTAAATTGTCTACGGTATTGTCTTTTGGATGTTTGGCAGTTGACTAGGTATTAGCTTGGTTGATGGCAAAGATGTGACTCATCCTTCAGCAGGATAACCTGGGCTGTTCACATGGTAGTGGTCACAGGAAGTTGAAAATTTTAAATACGTTTTCCTATGTTCTTCAATTGCTTTTGAAAATCTTCTGTATATTGTTGTTCTGTAACTATAAGGCAACACTCATATTTCAACAGTTTAAGTTGTTTAATAAAAATGATTTTAAAAAATGGGAGTGGAACACAGAGGTGGAGATGGCAGATATAGATTTTCCTTTGTAACAAAGTCTGTGAGAGGCTGTGTGGCATATTGCAAAGAATATGATCTGAAATGGAAGCACAGTGGTCGGATTCTGGCTATCTCATTGAGTAGCTCATAACTTTGGACGTGTCACTGAACATCTCTGAGCCTAGTGTTAGGCAGTTAGTATCTTCCTTATGGCTTATCATAAGAATGAAATAAAATAAGCTATATGAAACATATGGTACACAGGACCTTTGAAAGCAGTTATTGTTACTTGATCAATTAAGTTGTAAGATTTTACGTGAGAACAGAGCAGCTTGGGTAAGGATGGAAGAGTTGCAGGAGAAAGTAGGCAGCGTGGAGGAAGGTTCTACATAGTCCTCATTTGAAATATCTCGGGAAATAGATCATGTATAAGAAAACAGAAAATGG
The DNA here is from genome assembly GCF_030020395.1 of Manis pentadactyla. Taxonomy (NCBI): domain Eukaryota; kingdom Metazoa; phylum Chordata; class Mammalia; order Pholidota; family Manidae; genus Manis; species Manis pentadactyla. The sequence goes on from NC_080024.1 coordinate 26,387,886, forward strand.
AACACAAAATATAAACACACGTTTCAAGTATAATAAAGACAAGCCATGTAAGGTAGGTGTTATGCATACTTTTTCTAAATTAGAAATCTAAACTTAGTCTTTTTTAAAGGTCATACTTCATTGATTAGGTTTATTTATAACTGTTTTCTTAACAAGCTTCTAACAAAGATTAGTTTGGAACTCCTAACTTTGGTGAAGAGAACCAAAACTTACTTTTGTTTTTTCATCTGTTACATGGAGAATAATAGTGTCCTACCTTCAAAAAGGTTTTTGGTTTTTGTTTTTTTTTGAGTAAATAAGAAATTCATATAAAAACTCCTAAGACTTATTATTCTGGGTATAGTTCTAAGTTCTTCCCATTTATTAACTTGACTCTCACAACAATTGTTCAACTTAGAAACTGTGACTTTCCCCATTTTTCAAAAGGGAAAACTGAGATAGAATATTAATAAATTGCCAAAGATGACACAGTTTGTGAGTGTTATACTCAAATCCAACTTGGGCAATCTGGTTCTAGTATCCATAGGCTTAACTCTATATTCAACTTTGAAGAATTTCTTAAGGGTGCTGTTTAAATGAAGGCATTACTAGTAGGATTAATATTACTCAGATTATTTCTCACACTCAGTGAAACTCTTTCATATATTGACAAAAGTTAATGTGAACAACATGGGACCATTTAGGATTATCAAAATTAAGCATTATTTGTAGAGTTCTGGATGCTGGGATTTTGACACACCTAAAACTGGAGGGTGTAATGTTCTCTTCACTTAAATAGATTTGATTTTCTTTTCTTAGTTAAGTTTTTTTGCAAATTTATGCCACTAATGCACCTCCTGATGTTAGGGGTAACTTAAGTTATGATATTTAGGTCAGGCGATGAGATTCAACTGAAGTGATTTTTTTGGAAGTTGAACTCTGATTACAAACTTCTATCTAAGATAGAGTACAAACAAACATGACCTACATACGTATACCACAGACCTAATAGTTTATAAGCAGCAGAAATGTACTCACTGTTCCCAAGGAGGGGAAGACCAAGATCAATGTGCCAGCAGATTTGTTGTCTGGTCTGGGCCCACTTCCTGGTTCATACTTTGTCCACCCCCCACCCAGTGCCCTCCTACCACCCGTAGAAGGGAGCTCTCTGAGGTCTATCTGATAAAGGCACTAATCCTTTGCATGAGGGCTCCATCTCATGATTTAAGAGTCTCCCAAAGGTCCCACCTCCAGATCCATCAGATTGGGGATCAGATATCAGCATATGAATTTGGGGGAGGCACAAACATTCAGTCTATAGCACTAACTATATATATGGATAAGCAACTGTGTCCTGCCTAACCCATTGCCACACCAGACTCATTATTTTAAAAAATCAAATGAAATCAAACCAAACCAACAAAAAAACTACTTTTATGGTTACTTGTTTTGTTCTGACAGCTCTAAAGCATATGTCTACAACAACATATAAACTTTAAACTTATCTTAATTTCAGCCTTCTCATCTTTGTGAGACAGGGACTATGAGTGTAGTTAGAGTAGGGTGAGGGCCTCCAGAAAAAGCAAGGCAGGATATTTACAGTCAGAGCAATGTAACAATGTTCAAAGAAGTCCCTATGTTTTTTCCTATGTCTCCATTAGGCATTTATTAAGCCATTTTAACTTATTTAAGTTTATTCCTTCACTAAAATGAATTATGTAACTTCCTATTTCCTTTCAGAAACACATAAAACATATTTAGTAGAAATGGTATTTCCAGGAGTGTAGCTCAGGTTTGGGGGGCATAGTGAATGTGAGAGGGAAAAGGAAGGACTTTAGGTAGTACTGTTTGGATTATGGGTAGACCTCATGGAATTGAGGAGAGAGCAGTAATGGACTTGAATTACTATGAAGTCAGATTTAGTGCAATGGACCATGCATTTTTCATCAGAACCACATTGCAATGGCCTTCTATGAAGGAAATGAGGTTTCAATTTCTCCACTAGAAATGATAGAGTTGGGTAGATGCACCCACATTCCTCTCTGATTTCCTATTTGCAATGTAGTTGAAATGGTTTCCTAAGCTAGGAATTCAAAAGTAAGTCCATGTTTCAATGAACTGTTTCAGATTCTAATGAAATATGATTCGTATTTGTATGGAAATGCAAAGAACTTAGGATGGTAGATCCAGTTTTGAAGAAAAAGAAAACAGAATAATTAAGACAATGTGCCATCACCAGTAAATTGATGGGATTGCTGGTGAAAGTGTAAGATTTTATAAACAATTTAGGAAATTCCATGGCAGTTTCTAACAGAGTTCAAAACTCCCCTCTCCCATGTCCTAGTAATGCCTCCCTAGGTATAGAGCCAAGAGAAATGGGTGCATATTTGAAAAATCTGTACAGATGTGTTCCAGTACAATTCCTCTACTAGTTTAATACTTTCATAGCAATTTTGAAATATTATTTCCAAGTGTTATGTATTTTATTGAATTAGCTGTTCATTTTCTAACAATAGAAAATCTTTAGGAGTGGCATATAGATTTATGTGTTCATGGTAGCCTTATTCATAATAGCCAAAACATGGAAGCAACCATTATAGGAGAATGGATAAACATATTGGATTTTATTCTTATAATAATAAAATACTGCTCAGCACGAAAGAGAACTAGATAAGGTCACATACAACAATATGAATAAATCTCAAAAGCATTATGCTGAGTGAAAGAAGCCAGTATATGAAGTTACAAACTTTATATCATTTAAGTGGATTTCAAGAATAGGGAAATTGATTCCCTGTATGGCCCCGGAAGATGACTGGTTAGCCAAAGATGGGTAAGATTCCTCAAGGGAGGAACAACCTAAGACAGGCACCAAGACAGTTTCAGGGGGGCCATCAGGTGAGAAATTGGGGATCAACAGAGGTGAGGCTTAGAACCTCACCCCCCCTGTTCTGAGAGAAATCTTCTGCATCCCTGGATGTTTTGTTGCCCTTGTCTAGCTTGGATTAATACTTAGTCTACAGGCACACACCTGATCATCTACCTTTGCCCTCTTACAGCACTAAACTATGTTTTCTACCTTTATCTTGCATCTACCTACCACTTCAGCATTTTATTTAAAAAAATAATAAATTAATAATAATAATAATAAGGGAGAAATGTGGGATTCACATATAAATCAAGTATAAATTCAAACTAATAATCATAATTGACCTGATTGTTTATAGTTCATGATGCGTGATCAAAATCGAAAGTTTCTGTGATGACTGCCCTTGCACTGTTCACCATGTAAGAACTTATTCACTATGTAAGAACTTGTTCACCACGTAAAAACTTGTTCATTACGCTTCAGAAGGTTGGAGACTGTTGAGAATTAGGCATGGGGTTGATTAATGATTGTGCATTGAGTCCCCTATACAGAATTTTATTGTTATTAACAACCATATGATCAATAAATATGAGAGATGCCCTCTCAAAAAAAAAAAAAAGAATAGGGAAATGGAATCCATGATAATAAAAATGAGAACAGTGGAGGTCTCTGTGTGGGTGGTGGGACATTGACTAGAAGAGGCATGAGGAAACTTTCTTGGGTAATGGAAATATTCTTAATCCAAGTGGTAGTTATATGGGTGCAATGATTTGTCAAAGATCATTGAGCTCTACCCGTTAGGTTCATTGCTGTAGTCCATGTGATTTATACTATTAAAGAGATATCGTGCTCTAAAACTTCTTAGCAAACTAGAAATGGAAGGAAGACCTCCAGAAATTGATAAAGGTATCTGTTCCTATAATCAATTTCTGTGTTTAAAAAAACCCTCAAAATTTAGTCGTTTTAAAAACTATTATCTCTCATGTTACTGAGTTGACTGGGCCATAGGAGAGTTCTCACTTGGAGTCTCAGAGTGGTGGGAATCATGTGAAAGCTCAAATGCACAGTTATCTGAGATGGCTCCTTCTAGGCAGGCAGTTGACAATGGTGTTAATCAAGAATTAGGTGAAGTGTTTACCTCCAGAGCCTGCACATAGCCTCTTCATCTTGCTTGAGTTTATCACAGTATGGTGATCTCAGTGTAGTTGCAATTTTTAGAGGGCTGTTCAGTGGTCCAAGAGTAAAGAAATATTCCAAGACAAGAGGTGGAAGTTGTTCATCTCTAGGGGCCTGGGCCAAGGATCTTGATGTTTTTACCATTCAGAGTCTCACATTCGTCCAAATTCAGCAGGCAGGGATATAGAACCCATCTCTTTATGGGAAGAGTATGTAGGAAAATGAGTCACTCTTCAATCCACCATGGCATTGAAGAGAAATCTATGAACAAAGCACGTTAACATTTAGAAGTAGTTTAATTAAATTGATAAATATGTCAGAGATTCTGACAACATTATTTAGCTGAAGGTCCTAACTAATGCAATAAGCAAAGAAAATTGCATAAGAGAAATAAAGATTGGAAAAGAATAGATTAGACTACCATAATATGCAGACCATAAGACCATTTCTCTAGGAGGAAATAAAACTAAAAATTGAAATTGATTTGAAAATTCAGCAAATAATAAAATAGAAATTGACAGATTTCTTTTATAACACTAGCAAAATCCACTCTAGAAATATAAGGAGAAAAAGATCCTACTAACCATAGCAAAAAAGAAAAGAAAAGAAAAGAAAACCCAAAAAAGCCCAAAGCTATAAAATACTTAGATGTGTAACCAAAAATGTGGGAGAGCATTAATTCAAAGGCACAAAAGAAAATGAATGGAGGGAGATTCATTACATCTTCCTGGAGTATAGATATGCTGCTTTTCCTAACACTAGTCTATAATATAATGCAATCCTAATGAATATCTTAACAGGGTTTTTATGAAACATATGACATTTAGACAATTTTTATAAAATTTTATACTTAGTTTATTCTAAAATTCATAAAGTGTGAAAAAGATAGGGAATAATAGCCATTAAGTTTTTCTTAATTTATAGATACTTATCATATATCTAAAACATTCCATAGACCTTTACAAATGCAGCATTGTATTATGACTGAAGAAAAAATGAGAAAACAACAAAGAATTAAAAAGTAAAAGAAGTGGCTGATCAATAACATATGCTAATACATAACAATCAGTTGTAACAGCTCAGACTATTCAACAAACAAATCTCAGAGGGATTTACACATTGAATGTAAAATGTTTATTAGAAATGAATATATGAAAATTAATTTCTTAGAGTAGGAAGTTAGATGGATTTATGTATTTATAGATGATAATATAAAGGAAAAATAATTAAAACCTTGGGTTAGATAAGAGTCCACGCTCAAAGTTAAAAGATTATTGGAGTAGATAAAATTAGTTGCATAGTATACAATAGACAAAAGATTAATATCCTGAATATATGCTAGTTATTAAAATAAACACAAAATCACATTTGAATGTAGGTTCTTCTAAATAGAAGAAACATAAATGGCAAATAAGCTTACAAAGATCTTCACTGCCAATAAGGCATAAATTAAATTAATACTAAAAGTCAATAATAAAATAATTATTTTCCTCAGGGATTAAATATTTTTAAATGCTGACAAATATCTTATTATGATATTGTGGGGAAAGATACCTCATACACTGTTCATGGGTTACAAATCAATATAGTCATATTTGATCCTGGCTCTTGAAATTAAAAATGTACATAATTTTTGAGCCAGCATTCAGCTTCTTTGTGTCTTTCCTAAAAAAATAAGTTAGAGAGTGAATAGCCTAACAAGTAGAGAAAAATTGGGAAAAGAGCCTAAATGCTATGGTTAAGGAAATTGATGAATATATTATGGTCCATCCACACTATGAAATACTGCAAAGCAGTTATAAATGCTTAGCTAAATTCTTATTTTATAATATGATGTGAAACATGAAAAATGTAGATTTGATACATGAAATTGGTCCCTTTTATGTTTTAAAGGTAACACTTTCAATTTAATAAAATTAAGAAGATGTAAGGGAAGAAGGAGAGGGATTGAGGGAGAGAGCATGGGAGATGTAGAGGAAAGAGATGGAGGACAGAGAAAAAGACAGAGGGGGGATATTGATGAGCAAACTGAGGCTCAAAAAGCATAATCGAATTTCCCAAAATTACACTGAGATGAAAGAACTGAAATTCCAAACACAACTTCACATTCATATGCAGTATCTTTCTACCATATACCAATGATTCAATTGAAAAGAATAAGAATGGGCATAGCCTACATCAACAGAAGCTTGGAAAGGGTGTGATATATCCAGTTGGATATAGGGTTAGTCCTTGCTTTGGATCCCAGCTGTGCCTCTCACTGTGTGTTCTTCTATGTGTCAGTCTTAGAAGTTCTCTGCATTTTGCCTTAACCTAGACCAGTTTGGTCATGCTCAGTACTTTGTCTGTTGCCTTATTTGTCTGTTTGTTTATATTCAATCATTTTTCCCATTGTGTTAGAAAAAAAAAAACCTGCCAAAATGTTTCAACCCTCCCCACCCCTGCCAACTCTCTTAAGAAGTGATAATGAAATTCAGTCTAAATCATGCTGTACCTACAAGCATTAATGCAGTAAATACTTATTCGCAAGGAGTCATATGGTATGTATGACTTAGTTCTGCAAGCCAAGTAACTCATTCTCTGTCATTTATGTGATCTGAAAACATAAAATTGAAAAGTTCATCTGAGCCAGACATGCCAATATTCTAGAGCAGTATTGCCTATTAGAAATGTAATGCAAGTAGCATATATAATTTTAATGTTTCTAGTAGCATTAAAAAAGTAAAATGAGAAAGCAAATTAATCTTAATTATATATTTTATTAACACCAATATTTAAAATACTATTTCAACATGTAAATGAATTATTAATGAAATATTTCACATTCTTCTTTGTCATACTATGTCTTTGAAGCCCAGTGTGTATTTTCCACTTACAACACATCTTGATTTGAATTGGCCACTTCAAGTGCACAGTACTCACAGGTGGCTAATGGCTACTGTATTGGACAGCGTTATTCTAGACACTCCGTTATGTTACTCAAATAATTTGCCTTGGGCAACTAGAATGCTCTTGCAAAATATCTAAATAGAATTCCACTTAGGGATCAAGTCACAGACACCATATTAAGAATATAACTACAAAGGACTCATTTAATCCAAAGGTGAGAGGACTCTTTAAAATATTTTAATCAGTCTTCATATTTTTAATATGTAATGCCAGTGATGCAAGCCCATTTTAACATTCATAATGCTGATTAACAAGTCACTAGCTTCACCAGTCTAAACACATTCCTAATATTTTTTATGCTAATTAGCAAAATAGCTAACAAAACATTGGAGATAAAAATATCTTTTGGTTAAATCCTAGTCTAACATCCCTGAAGTGTGGATTCTGATTAAAGCAACAGCCTCTTCCTAGTGCATAGCTTAAATAATAGCCATGTTTCACAGTATCTAACCTGAAATACTTCAAAGTAAATTTGGACATCTTTGCACTGTGTCTGTTTACTCATGTGTAAAATAGTTATATTAATATGCAACTCAGAATATTAAAGTGAATTAGAAGCACTAAATATGAAGCAATCTGTAAACTGCAAAGTACCATTCAGATGTTATTGCTGTTATAAAACATGAACTTCACCTCACACCTCACTATTCCTGAATCAAAATGAGAAAGTATTTCTCCTTATTCTCCAAAAATACAGCTATATTTTTGTCTTCCCAAACCATTTCTTTCTAAGGCTGTACTGCACCTTTTATTTTATTTTTTCCCATTTAAATATTGCAATAGTCCCTTCAACAAATATAAGGGAACAACATCAATCTTATCTTAGTTCAAATGTTAATCCAAGTTTATGACCTTATTTAGTACCATTCAACATCATATTTTCTCATACTTAATGAAACTATAGCCACTACCAAAGAGATTATGTAGATTTTGGTTAAAGGGCAAGTTTTCTTCACTTTCAGTGACTTCCCCCTCTCTCAAAACTGCAAGGCAAACAAAACACAAAATAACTCATCTAAAGTCCTTCTGCCTTTCACCTTCCCATCTTATTTTTATTTAAAATGAAAAACTGGATATGCTGAATTTTATGAATGTGACCTTTAGGTTATCCTTATACATTTTTTAAAAATTTTACTGATGCTGCTTGAGCACATCTAGAATTTATATTACATAAAAATTTTAGGAAAAAATTATTCCAACTGGAGTTAACAACAGTCCTATTAGATAAATTGCTATATATATTTATTTTTTCCTCTCACCTTAGGGACCTCAAGCCCAGCAAGGTATAGTAAGTTGTTCAACATTTCTGACCACGGTAGTAACATGGTAGGATTTAGAATAATATTTAAACCTTTAACTATGATGTTTGCCTTTTGAAAAAAAAGAGAAACCTTTTTACCACTGTTACAGATCTAAAACACACACACACTTACACACATATACATATGAACATAGAATTCTAGTTTTTCCTGATGTAGATATATCCATGTTTCTAACTTCATAATTAGAAGTTACTTTGGTTTATTGGAAACACCCATGGGCAGGTATTGATTAATTTATGCAGGAAAAAGATTCTTTTTTTCCCCACAACTATAGCAATTGGAAGAGTGTCTTCTACATATGAGATATACCTCATTTATTTATTTGCTTCTAATTTTTAGTCAAAATGTGACTTTAAGGTTGGTATAGTTTTGATAATCTTGTTACTCAAGAAATGGATCTAAATTTGAACCGAATTTTTCCTCACATTCTACCATATTTATTTGTACACTGTGTGTGATTGTAATTAGAACATTATTATACAGTAAAAGTACTACTGTCAGACTCAAAGATGTGTGTAAAATACACAACTTAAAACATTGAAAAATGTCATCGACTGCAAATAAAGCAAATTGTTTAACTTTGCATCAACAAAATTCCTTTTGCCACGTCAAGTAACATACTCATGGGTCTGGAGAATTAGGACGTGGACAAAATTATTTTTTGTGTGGGGGGCATCACTATTCCACCTACCACACTTTTACACAAAGGTAGAATTGCTTTGAGCACTTTAATCATGTTAAGATCATTTCAAGTTGTTTCTTTCAGTTGGGAAGAGTTGGGGAAAATATTCATTAAATTAAGATATAAATGCAGTGCCTAAAATAACAGTTTTATACTCAGAATTAGAGGCCTCAAAAGAAACATAAGAAAAAAACCAAACAGGATGTTATATTTATAATCCCCACTAAAAGTAGAATTGATTTGATACAATCAAATCATTTATGTGGAGGAGAAATTCCAGGCACTCACCCTGAAATCAGAGGAAAAAGGAAAAGAAGTGAAAAATTTGATAGAGAAGATGGATAGATTTAGAAATCAAAGAAGAGCTATCTCATTACATATTTTTCTATAGAAATAAACTACTCAACAGGGACAAAACATTATCATTAGTATAACAGTGAAAAGCTTTCTAAAGATGAACATTGAATAAATAATTTATAAATGTATAAAGAAATTTCATTAAATTGAATACATTCTCATGCAGAGAGTTAGTCTGCTAACAATTTTGAATTTATAGCTATATGTATACTTATATATATATACATAGAACATACTTATATCTATAATTAAAAAATAGGGAGAGTTAGAGCTTCCAACTGCCAAAGCTGGAAAAATGTGGGCAAAAAAATAACGTTAGTGTTGTAACCCCAAGAATAATATATAAGAATATAAAAAAGAATAAAATAAATATCTTGATTCCACACTGATATAAATAAATGTTCAAATAGATAAATATAAAAAGGAGAAGGGACAACTCTTCCTTACTGAAGATTACAACTAATCCATGTACAGGGAGCCAGAGTGCTATGGAAGGAATTGTATCCTGGTAAAATTCATATACTGATGTCCTAACCCCCAATATGACTGTGCTTGAAGGTAGGACTTGGAGAGGTAATTAAGGTGAATTGAGACCTTAAAGGTGGGTCCTATTCTGATCAGGCTGATATTCTTTTTAGAAGACTGAGATTCACCAGACATGCCTCTCTTTCCATGCCCACACAGAGAAAAGAGCATGAAAGGGCACTGAGAAGGTGGTCATCTGCAAGCCAGGAAAAAAACAGAACCAAATCCTGCTGGCACCTCGATTTTGGATTTCTACCATCCAGAACTGTTAGAAAATAAATTAATATTGTTTAAGTCACCCAGTCCATGGTATTTTGTTTTGGCAGCACAAGCAAACATAGAGGGAAAACGGAGAGGCACCGTTAAAACCACCGCAGCAATCCTCGTGTAGCCAAGATCACTGACGGATGCTCAAAGGAGTGAGCCAGAAGTTTGAGGAATAGGATCTTGGCACAGTCTAAAACCGTCTCCACGATTAAAGTGCTCAAAGCAATTCTACCTTTGTATAGAAGTGTGGTAGGTGGAATAATGATGCCCTCCACACACAATATAATTTTGTCTGTCCATATCCTAATTCTCCAGACCCGTGAGTATGTTACTTGATGTGGTAAAAGGAATTTTGCTGATGTAAAGTCAAACAACATGCCTTATTTGCAATTGTTGACATTTTTCAATGTTTAAAGTTTTGTATTTTGTTCTTTGAGTCTGACAGTAGTTTCCTCGCGTGCCTTCTTTATGAGGTAAGAATGTGTAACATGAGCTCTACCCTCTTAACAATTTTGAAGTGCTCAATATCACATTGTAACTATAGGTGCTGTGCTGTACAGCAGATCTCCAGTCTTATTCATCTAGCATAATTAAAATTTTATTCCCATTGAACAGCTCCTCATTTCTCCCAATTCTCTTGCAACCACTGTTGTAGTCTCTGTTTCTGTGACTGGCTATGTTAGGTATGTCGTATAAGTGGAGTCATGCAGTTGGTTTTCCTTCTGTGACTGGCTAATTTCACTTAGCATTGTGTCCTGAACCTGGAGTGACATTTCATTCCAGCAGCAGCTAATTCCAGTTTGCAGTGTTCCCAGCCCCTGCACCAGCTTCATGATGCCCAAGGACATCAGCACCAATCTTGGTGCCTTCTCCTCAGACGTCTGGTTCTAGCTCCAGGGGCCTGACCTCTGAGTTTCTGAGGCACAGTAGGAACTGAACAGCACCCCCTCCTTGGAGATCTGAGTCTCAGCTCTATGCTGCCCTTTGTCCAAGCGTCTATGTTATAAAATTGCAAACTCTCGTGAAGCTTAGAAACTCAGCCCCCTGTTCTGAGAGAAATCTTTTGCATCCGTGGATGTTTTATTGCCCTTGTCTAGCTTGGATTAACACATAGTCTACAGACAAACACCTAGTCATCCATTTGCTCTCTTACAACACTAAACTATGCTTTATACCTTTATCTTGTATCTACCTACCACTTCAGCATTTTATTAAAAATAATAATAATAAAGAGAGAAATGTGGTATCCACATATAAATCAAGTATAAAAATCAAACGAATATTCATATTTGAACTGACTGTTTATAGTTCATAATGCATGAGCAAGACCGAAAGCTTCTGTGATGACTGCCTTGCACTGTTCACCATGTAACTTATTCACTATGTAAGAATTTGTTCTCCATGTAAGAACTTGTTCGTTATGCTTCAGAAGATTGGAGACTGATGAAAATTAGGCTTGGGGTGGATTAATGATTGTGCATTGAGCATTGACTCCCCTATACAGAATTTTATTGTCGTTAACAACCATTTGATCAATAAATATGAGAGATGTCCTCTCAAAAAAAAAAAAAAAGTACACACTTCCAATTGTAAAATAAATAAGTAACCGGGATGTAATATATAGCATAAGGAATATAGTCAAAATATTGTAACAATTTTGTATGGTGATAGCTGGTAGCTAGAACTATCATGTATATAAATGTTGAATCACTGTGTTGTACACCTGAAACTAATGTAATATTGTGTGTCAACCACCCTTCAATAAAAAATAATTATCTACAACAACAACAACAAAATTGCAAACTCTCCCTTTTGTACCCAGACTTCCGGGTGTACTTTCTTCTTTCACTGACTACATCAGTGACACCACTGTGTTTCCCTTTTTCCTTTTCTGTTTTCCACTAATACCCAGTAAACAATTCTTTATATTAAATTCTCTCATTGTTAAAACGACAGACATGTTTTTCTGTATCCTGCATGGGCTTTGATTGTTACATATTCTATTTCTATGATGACAGTACTAAGATGGATTATAGTAATCCAGACTTGAAAAAATGTGGATGCCATTAGTTCTGGGCATGATATAAGATTATTTTTGCTTCTTTTACTTTTGCTGGAACATTGTCAGCTCCAGATCATTAATAGATTTTGAGGACACAAGGGAAATTTATCTGAAATACCAAAGGAAATGTTTTCATAAAGCTTCAGTGTAGTTGTTAGCAATATTTTATTGCTCTTTTTCACAGTCTTCCCATCCAGCATATTTGGAAACACAGTAACTTTTATAATTTTTGGTATGCTAAATTTCTAGCTTTTAAGCTTCTTATTTTTCAACTTAACAGGAGAAACTATCTTTACCAAGAGAATTTCCAAAAAAGAAGGCACCATGATTTTATTACTAAAAGTTTGCTTAGTGGTACTTTATGTCCACCACTTCACTCCAAAAAAAGTCCTTAAATTGTCAAACTGAGATGAGGCGCATGGCAAATGGTCATAAAGGAGTACCTTCCCATTATTCAGTGAGTCTGTAGTTAAGCTAATGCAGAACTGGGCAGGATGGTTTTTTTGCTTCAGTTTATTATACTATTTTTATCAAGTGATGACACATTTTTTAGAGTCTGAGTAATTTAGTCAGGATTTTTAAAATTTAGAGCACTTAATGAGCCTAAATGTTATCACTTTATTTTAAAGAATCTGGCCAGCCGATGGAAGTCATTGTGTCCTAAATGTGAGAGACTATGACATGGTACTTTTATCCTGTGTAAACAAAACAAATGCACATAAAATGCTCCTTAAGTACATGTCATTGTCCATGCAGGTTTTACAGCACTTGAACCTATCTTGATGACAAGTTTTCTACTTTTTTTAAATAAAAGTTTAATGAAATGGTTGCACTAGCTCTGTGTCTGGGGAGGTCTCTTCTAGTGCAATAGGCAAAATCTCAATGCAGATGGGAAAGGGCTCTTGATCGGGAAAGAATTCTTGATCAGATCAAACAAGTCCCAGCAAGAAAGGAATTCATTAAAGCCAGAGTAGGAGCAAAGGTCAGCAGCTATGCAGGCAGTAGAGAGAAAGGAAGAACAGAGGGAGAAAAGGGAAAGTCCCCTAAACTCCTGCTTGGCGTAGGGCAAATCCCTTGCCAACTCCTAAAGCCAAGATCACCTGGCATCCAGTGTCAGCTTGATTTGCATGGCAAAGAAATTATACCCCAACCACCTCAGAATTTGGGGGAGCCACAGAACCCTGGATGGAGTAAGATTATGTTCTGAGAACTTCCGCTTACCTACTGGCCAGAAATAAAACAGGGAGAGAAAAAAAATTGTGTTAAGACTAGGAAGCTGAATGAAATAGCAAAGTGACAAAAGACATTTACCACTAGAGGTGGAGGTTGGAGAGTTCTTGTCTTTATCATGGAAAAGAGTTCAGAGACAAGTACAGCTGGCTTATTAACAAGAAAGTTTATTTGATATAAGAGTACACTCCGAGGGGAGTGCGGGTGACCTCAGAGAGGAGGCTCACTTAAGGGTTTAGAGTTAGGAGTTTAATAAGGCTTTTTGGGTAGGGGTCAGCATAAGGCATGTTTTATACATCAGATTCATAATTCCTTTGAATTTTTGTCTTAAGAATAGGGTTATTTAAGTGACTCTCTGTTAGGGATCTCAGTATTCTTTACCCAGGTAGATTTATTTACACCCTGGACTCCTATCTCACATCCTGGTTACAAAGTTGCTTAATTGATTAAGTGGCTAGAAGAGGAAGAAGAGCATATAGATTAAGTTAAGGAATAAGATCGGCTGTTTTCACAGGCTAAGTACATTTTACAATAGCATGACCATTGTCCCATTTCCCTGCTCTGTCTCACTACTTTTTATCTAATATAAAGATTAAATAAGTAAATAACTTAAATAAAATAAAAATTATTTAGGATTTCCCTTAATGGTTGTACTAGATCTTAGACACAACTATGAAGTCTGCAACTTGAAATAGTCTGAAAGATATATGTAACTCATCAAATGTAAGAGTTTTATATTTATATGTAATTTTAGATTCATGGTATACTAATATTGCCCTAATACCATAATATGTACCAACATTTTTCATTTTATTTTCCTTAAATATAATATTTCCCCCTATTATGTCATCTTTGCAATTGATATTACTTAATTATTAAGTATTTTTAAATACATTCTGGGTCAAAACTATGATAAAAAGTTGAAAATAATTCCATTTTGTAGGTGCAAAAGAGCTCACTAAAAAAAATCATTCAGAAAATAATCTGCAATTTCTTCTTCAGCCAATAGCTTCTAAAATACATTGATTTCACAAAAGGTGAGCATTTTCCCTGTTCTTAGTACTGTGTTTTGTCCTGTTCTACAATTGAATGCAACATCTTGTTTAGAAAGAATGACATGTGATCTGTAAAAAAGACCAAAATTCTCCCCCAAAAAACCCATTTAACCAAGACATGACTCAAGGTGCCAGGCTTTTCTTGCTAGCTTGCTTCACGCCTCGCTAGGAAAGTAAACAATTATTGTTAGAAAAAGTGAACATAACATTTTTGCAGGGAAAATTCGACTCAGTTGTGTAACAGTTCTTGAAGCCTCATCAAAGTAAATGCAGGAAGCCAAAGACCTTGTAGCTTTGTCTATTTTGTCTTAAACATAGGGTTCTATTACTCCTAATAGAACCTCAATAGTTCTATTTCTTCTACAAAGCTACTTTAGATCTTTCACTCTATACAAAAATCCCATAAACAAGTAAAACATCCTATTCACCAAATAGTTTCCAGAGAATAGTCACTGAAATAAAAATTCACAGGGCTGCCAGTTTTTGTTTTATAAAAATTGTAGGGTAATATGTTTAATCATCAAGTAAGTTTAGGAAATGATGAATTACATGAAGTCATTCAGCTATATTTCAAATCCTAGAGTGGGGAAACCATATCTGTATCTCTTTCTGTACCTTTCATCACTGACCTTTCATCAAAAGTGCCTTAGAATAGGCATCTCTCAAATTCTTAAGATGTTCCATATTGCTAATGCAAATTTTTTATCTTCGTGCATTTTAAATCGACACAATTTTCACTAGGACAGAAAAATCCACGAAGCACATTTCCTTGGAGATTTTAGTTAACATTAAATAACATGAAAGTACTGAGCTGTGTCTTGACAGTCTGTCCTACTGTAAAATGTAATGACATTATAGAAGAAGTATTGAAAAGATTTTAAGGTACGTATTGAGCAAGCAGTGCATTCTTTAAAAAAGTAGTTACATGAGATGAGACTGATTAACAACAAATACTGATTTTGGAGTTTGTAGATGTGAATATTATATTATTTCCTCTTTGTGTTTGAAATCAAATGAGAGTTACTCAGACAAATGGAATTTGGCTTGGGTCTGTGGCCACCCTCTGGGCCCTAATACTTCCCTCACATTTGTCCTTTGAGAAATTCCATCCAAAAGTAAATCACAGAGCAGATTTGCTAGAACACCATGAAGGGAATTGCCTCGGACCTCCTAGACCCGTTAGTCCAAACAGAGAACGACAGACCTTGCGATCTGCCGAATGAAGAAACCCTTGGGTACTCTCTAGCTGTAACTGCTGGTAAAAGATGGTTGGGGCAGATGGCGCTGAACCAGGCAAAACTCACTTTCTATCTTCAGCCTCACTCAGTCAGACAAGAAAACATTTAAACCTCTAAATGAGAATAGGTAGGGTGATGGGAAAGAGAAGAAGATACTTTCCTATAACATTTTGAAAATTTCTGTATTTTTTCAAGTATTTCTAAATATCTAAATTTTTAGTGTCATGTAAACAAACAGATATGCACCTATAATTTTGGAAATTAGTGAATATAACATGATCTTTTCATGGAGGAAATTGAATAGGGAGGCATTTTGACTAAGGCTAACAAATGCAGTGAGGGACCCTCAAATACTTAAAATCTGTGACTTAGAAGCTGAAGTTATGTTTCACATTGGTTTACAAATGTTTTACTATAGTTAAACTAATGAATAACACATGAGACATTTGCACAGCAAGTTGTTTATAGAAAGTAACTATCATGACCTCAAATTCATAGATATAGCTAAAGTCATAACTACAGAAATATGACAATATAGAGCACATAAATATCTATGGATGATACATGCATTTTAGCCAATTCATAAATAAGCAATTTCTTATGTATTATGTAAGAATTATTATTTTTCTATTTTGAAAACATTGCTAGCTTTTCTTTAGAAAGTTCAAATTTTGATTGGACAGCTGAAGTTGATCCCTTTTGTATTTAAGGAAAAGGACTATTATAGAATGAGAATGTGCTTTGATTGTACTAAATGACTGTAGTTTTGAGTTTTTATATTTTATGTCAATGACTGTACTGTTTCATATCTGGCAAAATCTGTAACTGTGATTTCAGGTAAAGAATATAAACTAATATCTTCCATTAATTTTCCTACAGCACCATGTATTTATTTATTGTAATTGCTGTAAAATGAATTTGCCCGATAAAGAAAGACTTGGGTCCTGACATATTTAGATACATTGGGCCTGATACCAGCTCTGCCATCTCTTTAGGCAAGATTGTGTAGAAGTAAAATGTGTGACTTTGGAGTCAGGCAGTCCCAGTAGACTCCAGATGACTATCCTCTTAATGAATTTAAATTGTTTTACTACAACAGGCAGATTTTGAAACTGGTGGGGCAATTTTTAAATATATATTTTTTGTTCTTTAACAACATATATCAACAACACATTTATAACAACACATATATATATATATATATATTTTTTTTTTAAGATAATTATTTTTTATTGAAGGGTAGTTGACACACATTATTACATTACATTAGTTTCAAGTGTACAACACCGTGATTCAACGTTTATATACATGATAATTCTAGGTACCAGCTATCACCATACCAAGTTGTTACAATATTTTTACTATATTCCTTATGCTATACATTACATCATTACATCCCGGTTACTTATTTATTTTACCATTGGAAGTTTGTCCTTTTTTTTAAATTTAATTTAATTTAATTTAATTTTTATTTATTTATTTATTTTTTGTGATGGCATCTCTCATATTTATTGATCAAATGGTTGTTAACGACAATAAAATTCTGTATAGGGGAGTCAATGGTCAATGCACAATCATTAATCCACCCCAAGCCTAATTTTCGTCAGTCTCCAATCTTCTGAGGCATAGCAAACAAGTTCTTACATGGAGAATAAATTCTTACATAGTGAATAAGTTACATAGTGAACAGTACAAGGGCAGTCATCACAGAAGCCTTCGGTCTTGCTCATGCATTATGAACTATAAACAGTCAGTTCAAATATGAATACTCATTTGGTTTTTATACTTGATTTATATGTGGATACCACATTTCTCTCTTTATTATTATTATTTTTAATAAAATGCTGAAGTGGTAGGTAAATACAAGATAAAGGTAGAAAACATAGTTTAGTGTTGTAAGAGAGCAAACGTAGATGATCAGGTGTGTGCCTGTAGACTATGTGTTAATCCAAGCTAGACAAGGGCAATAAAACATCCATGTATGCAGATTTCTCTCAGAATGGGGGGGTGAGGTTCTAAGCCTCACCTCTGTTGATCCCCAATTTCTCACCTGATGACCCCCCTGCGACTGTGCCTGTCTTAGGTTGTTCCTCCCTTGAGGAATTTTACCCGTCTCTGGCTAACCAGTCATCTTCCGGGGCCATACAGGAAAATGTAAAGTTGGTAAGTGAGAGAGAAGCCTTATTGTTTGAAATGGTTAGCTTTTTATTTCTTTGCATATTTATGCCCTGTGGCTTCTATGCCCAGCATTTTTCTTGAGGTATCTTTACCACTTGGAAGGATTAAGATACTCGGTAAATTTGATATGAGGCACGAATTCTATTTAAGGGTTGTAATTACGAAGGAAGAAGAAAAGCTGTAGAAGTAGCAGGTGGAAGAAAACATGGGAAGATTGATTATTTCTTTGACATATCTTCTTGTAGAGTAACTTCAGCATGTATAGGTTTTAAGCTACTACTTAAATTGCGCACACACATTAACATAATAGGAGTATAGTTACATAACCAAAGCATATCTGTAATTACCAGCCATCTCCAGTGAAACCAAGAAAACCAGTTAGGCACCTTAGGCATTTGTGAAAACTTATCTATGATATGGTGGATATTGTCCAACTGAACTTGAACAGTCTGAGAGAAATCAGACAAATTAAAACAACCCATTCCTGGGGAATGTTCACATCCCTTATGTTCTTTTAACAGTAAATAGTCTGTAGTTGTAAGATTTTGGAGCGCTACAATTTGCACTTCTCCTAATTCTTGGTTGAGTTCCAACAGTATAGATCCAGTCAAATTTGTTGTTTTACTGTATGCACAGGCCAGCTTAGATATCTCCTTCATTCCCATGGCAAGCCCAGTAGCTGGTGGGAAGAGTGCATCTACAGCTGTAGCAGTGCGTGGATCTTTGTTGGGGTTTTTGATGATCATCTTCTGGCATGAGTCTTCCAGAGAGTGCTGCTGTTGGAAGTTCTCTTTCATATCGTATCTTAGTTCATTTTCGGGGTAGCCCAATTAGGCTTTCATCTTCTGTATAAACGCAAACAGACCCTTTGCCTACACTTTTATATGCCCTTTATACCCTTGTGTAGAACTCATTGGAGGTTACCACACAGGAACTGCCCTTTTTTTGTTTTGTTTTGTTTTGTTTTGTTTTTGGTATCACTAATCTACACTTACATGATGAATATTATGTTTACTAGGCTCTCCCCTATACCAGGTCTCCCCTATAAACCCCTTTACTGTCACTGTCCCTCAGCATAGCAAAATGTAGTATCACTACTTGCCTTCTCTGTGTTGTACAGCCCTCCCTTTTCTCCTACCCCCCCATGCATGTTAATCTTAATACCCCCTACTTCTCCCCCCCTTATCCCTCCCTACCCACCCATCCTCCCCAGTCCCTTTCCCTTTGGTACCTGTTAGTCCATTCTTGAGTTCTGTGATTCTGCTGCTGTTTTGTTCCTTCAGTTTTTCCTTTGTTCTTATATTCCACAGATAAGTGAAATCATTTGGTATTTCTCTTTCTCCGCTTGGCTTGTTTCACTGAGCATAATACCCTCCAGCTCCATCCATGTTGCTGCAAATGATTGGATTTGCCCTTTTCTTATGGCTGAGTAGTATTCCATTGTGTATATGTACCACATCTTCTTTATCCATTCATCTATAGATGGACATTTAGGTTGCTTCCAATTCTTGGCTATTGTAAATAGTGCTGCGATAAACATAGGGGTGCACTGATCTTTCTCATACTTGAGTGCTGCATTCTTAGGGTAAATTCCTAGGAGTGCAATTCCTGGGTCAAATGGTAATAACAACACATATATTAAAGCTAGAAATTTTCAAAAATACTTTTAGCAAAAGATAGCCTTGTCAAATCTAGAAAATTATTTCATTAAAGTCTTTACAGAGAAATAAGATGGATATAGTATATGCTCTGAAATTTCTCATCGTCAAATAAGTTCCTGCTGCAGGGGCTGTGACCGACTGATCAGAAACCTCCTCTGGACTTGGTTAATGGTCGCTGGAGAATTGGGTCATATTGTATGAAAATGGATGGAGGGTGGAAGGTGGGGGCAATATTGGTAGCCTGACAGTGTAAAAAACTTCATCGCTGGTTGTGAGTGTGGGTGATTTTTGCTCTTCTTCCATCCCTCTATGCATTTAAAATTGTTCTTAATAATAAACACAACTTTAAATCACAAAAATAGTTTAAAATTAAAAAAATGATTATTTATTGACTTAAAATTCAATTCCACTTTTGTACTTTCATAAAGGATTAGAAAGGAGTTAATGCTCTTCATATGTTTAGTTACGTAGGCTCATGGTGGGCTTAAAAACTGTTCTGAAATGTCCTGCCTTTGCTTATATTTTATGACTAATGGAATATCCTGGTGAAATTCCTGGCTGAAGGCAGAGATATTGCCTTCACTGTGACACCAACACGAATGCCATACACAGTGGGTGTACTCATAGTGTGGACTCTATATGCCCTAGCTTAAAACCACTGATACACATATGCAGTGAAATTTTCATGTGTCCATAACTCTGAAATGTTTGAGTTTAGTCTGCCCTAATATATATATACATTAGGCTATTTTAAAGACCTTTAAGAGAGTTACAAAGTACTTTGAGAAATTAAAGGTACTTTGAGGAATTAGTTTCTCCAATTATTTTAAAGTCGAAGTTAGGTGATAAATATGTATGACTGTGTTCATAGAATACCATTGGATGACCAAGAAAAGTGATATGAGCAATATATAATATCTAAATTTGAAAAAATCCCCCTCAGCCCATTAAGTAGCAACTAATAAAATTTGTTTTCACCAACAAACTAACTCCTCCCAACCGTTTTTTATTCTAGAGAAAATAATAATAGTAGCAAACAGTAATTATAGATAATATTCTTGGATGCCTTGTAAAGACTGAATGCTAATTAATTCTGCTATGTGTATTCATACATTTAATTCTTACAACAAGCATATGAAGTAGGTGCTCTCAAGTTCCCTTTCTACAGATGAAGAAACTGAGGCATAAAAGTTAAATAAATTGGTGAGGCAGAATTTAAATCCAGACGGTTGGGCTCCAGTTTCTATATTATTAATCTTTATATTACAATGACATATAACAGGAAGTGAAACATCAACATTTTTAGCCTTTCTCTTTTAAAGTTATTCTAAGCAACACAGCAGCTTGGGTTTGAATGTGTGATAGTCTAGGATATCTAATTAAATTTCCCCTTTTTTTCAAAATTCACTTGAAGTCTACTCTTTGCTTTTGCACTATAGTCCTGTCTTTTGAGGCATTTTATTAAATAAGAGTATGACACATTAAGTCATATTTCCTGCCAATTTAAAATTTCTGGAAAAAAGAATTCTCCTTAACACTTGTTTGAGAGATCTATTTTCAGTAGCTTAAGTTATAAATGTTATGTGGGGACATGTACTTGTACTTTTAATGTATTGTTAATTAATCATTAAAGTGATCTTTATATTCTAGCAAGAAACAAGTTTACACAATTAAAACTAGGAAAGCCTTGGTCTCCAAATTTGTTACTCAATGCTATAAATCTTAGAACTAATTAATTGCAGACTCATTCTTATATATTTATATTCATGTTCTCCTATTATTACTTTTAACCACTAATATCATAAAATTAAATAAATTCCCAACAACCAATAAATAAAAGCAGTTACCTTTTATGATAAAGGCAAAGCTAATAAAACCTTGTTCCATGAAACTTAAAATTATTACTGTTTAGTTTAATTAGCTACAGATTAATATAATGGTCACAAAGAAATAATTAAGAGAAAGCTCAGAAGAGAAAAGAAATGAGTGAGGTAATATGTAGCTACTTCTAGTGAATGTGTGTATCCAGGAAGAGGGAGATTTAATTCTAGGTGCTAAAATGAAATTTTCTTTAAGGTCCATTCATTCTTCTTAGTAATGTACCAAACTCATCAAAAAATGACATGGACATTTAAAAAATATATAGATATTTCTGTACCTCACTTCTCAAATTTTGAGTTTAGTTTGCGATGGAGATCCAGGAATCTTTATTTTATAAAAACTTCCCAGTCAGATTTGAGAATCTCTGCATAATACTAATGAAAGAAGTCAACCTGAAAAATTTGTGTGAAACAGGGATCAGGATTCACTTTGTGTCTATGGAAATCACATCAAGCCTGCATGGTTTAAAGGAATGTTGAAGCATTCTCATTGCTTCTCATTTGTCACACAGTGACTCACTATATATGTCATTCTGGCTTCTGCTGCAGTTATTCCAGTGTTCGAAACAGAAGGTCAAAGGGTCCCACATTTTTACAGCAATTTCTGTTGTCAGTAAAAATTAAGAATTCTCAACTTTAACCTAATTTCAGCATCAAATTCCCATCTCCATAATAAACTATGTCTGTTAAAGTATCTCCTTTTCCTAAATCCTTGGTGTTGTCAAGATCTCTCTACAATGGAGCTGTTTGTAGGAACTTTGAACCGTATGAACTATATATGATATTGGCAAAGGGAAGGGATTTGAGATTTTAGAGTTTTATCTTGTCAAATCTTTTTATAGCAGCTGAGGAACAGACATTTAGATAATGTTCTTATGACTTCTCATGATAAAAAGTGTGACATCCAGCTTCATAGAACTAACTTATCATGAATAATAGCACTTAACCATCCATTCGCCTCCTACTCAAAGCTCTATTACATTGAAAGTGAGTGCACTTTGCTCTCTACAAAACAACTGGGCTTCTTTCTAAGGCATTTCACATACATTACTTAAGTTTTCCACATAGGATTTCTGTAAGTAAGAGACATGTCTTATTCCTTTATGAAAAGAAATCATTGTTATAGGAAAAAAGGAGAAAATGCAAACAAGATTGTAGCCTAAGCTTGAAGCAGTCTACATCATTTGCAGGGAAGTATTCTGGTGATTGGTGTTTAATTTTATTTCTCTTTATTCTTTTAATAGTACAACCTTTTTATTAATCTTGGCTTCTTCTTGCAGCAACATAACAAATGTTAGAACAAAGCTCATGTAGTTTAAATACCCTTGTCCTGGTGATTTTCATTTCAGATAGCATGGAGTTATTCATTTTTCCTTTTGAAATTGCAAAAAATAATGATGTTTTGATTTAAAAAACTGAAGTTGATTATTTTGCATAAATATCACTAGGAATATTTCTAGCATTCAGATATCATGACCATTTTGTGACATAATGTTTGGTTTCATGATAAGCTTTCTGTATTTCTGAAAGAACTGAACAAATTTTTTCTGTGTCTAGAAGACAGTAAGATACCCACTGGGTACACTTTGTGTCATGCTTGGATATCACTTATGACATTTATTATTTAAGGCTTGTATTAAAAATTTTATGTGAACACCTTAAGAAATTCTATGTTTTGGTATTAATTATATAATGCTGCATAATATCCTGCTGTTGTATTGCCATTCATCTTCATCCACATCATCAAAGAAAAATGAATGGAATAAACTTAAATGCATAACAGTAATGAAAGAAGTCAACTTGAAAAAGTTACATACTGTATGGTTCCAACTATGTGACATTCTAGAAAAGACAAAACTGTGGGGATGGTGAAAACATCAGTGTAGATGCAGTGGGGAGAAGATAAAGATGAATAGACAGGAGCACAGAGAAAATACCTTATATGATGCTGTAATTGTGCATATATAACACTATACATTTATCCAAACCTATAGAATGTATAATGCTAAGTGTTACCCCAAATGTAAACTATGAACTGTGGGAGATAATGATGTTTCAGTGTAGATTTGTCAGATGTAAACACGTACCACTCTAGTGGGGGATATTAATATTGGAGAGGTTATACATTAGAGGGAGAAGGAGATATAGGGAAACCTGTACCTACAGCTCAATTTTGCTGTGAACTTAAAACTGCCCCCCAAAATTAAGTCTATTAAAAAATGAACAGAATACTAGTAGAGAAGAGTTTCCAATTTAACTATAATTTCACTGTTTTGCACTGTAGTAGCAAACGGTATTTCTATTAATGAATGTTAGATAATAAGCGAGCTAGATGGGTTGGTGTTATAAACATGTCAGGTACTTGGAGTTTTGAAACAAGATTTCTCTATGGAAATAAAATGTAGCTCTTAATCTGTTATTCAAATGAGTTTGAAAAAAATCCAAACACAACTTCCTCCTTAAAACTGAAGTTACACTAATTGCAACAAATTAGAATAGATACTATGACTAGGACAGACCTTCTAGTTAATGTTCGTGAGTTCAGCATGCAGGAATAGGTGATGAGGATCCATGTTTTGTGGGGCCACAGGTCATAGTGACACATATATTAAGGTGCAACACCATCAGGACAGAGCACATTCCTGGGAGCCACCTTGAACCGCAAACCTGGGGTTGTACCATCTTTGCCTACTAGCCTCTCAACTTGAAGAATGTGCTCATGAGTATGTGCCTGTCATCTCAGTGTTGTTCAAGAGTGACTCCTCGGTTGCTGGCTGTATGGTGGATATACCAAAGCCTAGCAACCTACGAGGTGACATGGTGAGAGAACTCTCAACCCAGTAAGAATGTTCTGTGTCAGAGGGTAGCTAAAAAATATATTTTGATCCTCTTTCTTGGGACATTTGATTTCAAGAGAGGACATTAAAAGTAAAAACTGTAAGTGTAAGCATGAGTTATTTAGGGAGAAACTGACAAGGGAACTGACTGGCAAGTAGGGTGGAGTCACCAGGATGGGGAGGAAGAGAGAGCTGGCTTCCCAGGAGATGATGAGATGCCTAGGTCTCCAGCACTGTCTTTTGGTTCATCTGAGTTTTCATTGCATCTTGAACGTTACAGCTGGTCTTCCAGTCCTCCAGAGGCTCGAAATTTCCTGTATTTCCTTATTTTCTGGCATACAGGTAATAAATCTTCATTTGGTGAACTCAGTATGTCCTGTTCTTTGTAAAGTGAAAGATTTTAGCACAATGTTTATATAAGGATAAAAATGAAGGAAGTAAGTGAGTGCCCTACTGTGATAGCATACATTCCAACAGCTGGCCAATCTCACTGGACTTACTGTTACCATTTAGCCTTATGGTGTTTCTAAGGTTGTACCGTAAGCAATGAGTATACGTTTTTTGCCAAAAATATATGTGTTAGATACTGTTGGTTGAAATATCAGCCTTCTTTATGACAGCAGATATTTTTGATGAAAGCAGAAAGTATTACAAAGAAAACTAATTAAAACATCTTAAGGGATTTTATTATCTACACTATATTAGAATAGTTATCTGAATTAAAATATGTACCTTATTTAAAACTCTTTTGGAAATTTAAACTCAAAGTAGACAAATATGACATTTTCTACAGGGGCTCTGGCTACTGGAAGATGAAATACTTTTACAAACTTTCAACATGTTTGCAGTTACAACTTCATGTCCCCACAGGAATTGGCGAACAGAAACACAGAATATGCAGTGAGTTTGAAAGTACATACAGGTTTTAGCTATTGCTTTAGAACTGACGTTCCAAGCCACACAGGCAATTAAAAAACAGCAGTAATGAAAGAAAATCCTCATCTGAATCACCTACATATTATGGCTGTCTTCAGTGATCCTGTGTACAGTTTGTGTAGCTAATAGTAATTAGAATGCCTAACCATAGTCAGGTGTAATAAATGTGAGCTCCCTTGTCTGCACTTTTAGTCCCTCTCCCATCTTCCCCAAACCATTTGCTCTCATCCCTCTACCCTTTCCTGGAAAATACCTTTTATATCAAATGTAGAATATGATCTCCTGCTGGTTTCATTGTCCTAATGGCACCCAGGGACTTGAGATCATCACTATCTTTGTTTGCATAGAAGCAAAAATTCAGAATGAAATAAAGAACCACTTAATTGTGCAGATGCATTTGGTCTTCTGGATAAAACTGGTAACTTTCTTTACCTAAAAGTGACTTGATCTCTAGTGGAATCTAGGTCTATGTTTAATATGACAGGTGTTTTATGTTGTTTACAAATCCAACTTAGGGGATATAAGCACTTTACTGTTTTTAGATAGAATTGGTCAATGGCAGGTCACATGAAAATATGTTTACTTTTCCTGTTTTCTTCCACTCTGTGGATTTCAAAGCATTTGCAAATACGATTTATTCAGAAATCCAGACCTCTTACACAGATGTTATATTGGGGAAAGAGAAACAAACACTAAAAACTCTACAACTATATAAAGGTTAGAAATATTTTCACTGTAAGTTCAAGAATTTCATACAAGCACTGAGAAAATTTTAGAAGGAAGGAAAGTGAGAAAGCAGCTAATGAAGTATTACTGCCAGATTTTGCTTTTAGTTCATCCTTAAGTCCTGACCGTATGGACTAGAATATTTAGCTAGGTTAAAATCATGGAAATCACATCGTAAAGCCTGATATTTCAACCAATAACAATTAACACTACTCATTTAATTTTGGCAAAAACATACACTCATTGCTAACTGTCAACCTCAGAATACCAGAAGGTAATTGGTATATATTTATTTCAAATATATTTAATTCAAATACCCTGAATCCTGACTACTTGATTATTTGTAGATTGCTTTTTATTGACCCAAGTAGTTTTCAAGTATTTGCCCAATAAAAAATAATGTCTTATGTATAAAGATTATTCACCAAGGTAAGTTTGTATTTGCTCCACAAATATTTTCTGAAATGTTGCTACTTTCTTTCAAATACTTACAAACACTGTGGTGTATTCTTGAGATATATGTTCCCAGTTATTCATTTTGGATTCTGTCCAGGAAGTATTGAAAGTTAGACCTTTATATCAAACACAAAGTATTGCCTTATTGCACTAATAAATCACTGTTTTGTCTACTGAAACTGGAAAAAATTCCTTTAAAACATTCAAGAGAATGTTTTATTCTGAGATGTTGTCAACTCCCAAGGCCCAGAGGCAGATGGGATTTTGGTAAGTGGAACTCTGGGTGTGATGTCAGTTAGTGGTGCCTTTCAGTGAAAGAGAAGAGAATAAAGATCTGCTTGTGAGTCAGTAAACATTCTTTGAGCAGCTACTCTATACCAGTCCCTTTAGTGGGTTGGGGGATTCTGGTTAGAATGGGACAGGTACTTACGGAGGTCCCACATATGTAGGGGAGACAAGCATGAAACTGACAAATGTAAGTGAGAGAAATGCAGAGTGCTGCGGGGGCATGTAGTTGGCAGACCAGAAGCTGAGAGAAGGCTTAACCATGAAATCTGAGACCTAAGCAAGGAGCAGGACTTAAGAAAGTAGACGGGCCGAGGAGATGGGAGTGGAGTGGGAGGGGAGAAGTGGAGTGACAGTGTTCTAGGCAAAGGGAAAAACCAAAAGCAGAAACAAAAACATGTGCAACAGCCCCAAGACAATCAACACAGCACGGGCCTGGAGAGTCTGGCAGAGGACAGAGCGCAGATGGGCTTGTAGCACAGTTTATAGATTCCCGACTTCATTGTGAACTCTATGCTTTTAAACACAGGAATATCATGATTAGATTGTATTTTTAAAAGATAGGCCCAGCTACTACATGTCTAATGGATTGACTGGAAAAAGAGTTGACGCAAGAAGCTGTTATAGCTGTTAAGATCAGAGATGATGGGAGACTAACACAGTTCTTGGGGATGAAGAAATGGATGGATTTTAATAATGTTTAAGAAGTAGACTGATAGAACTTGGTAAGTGATTGGACTGGTGTAATATTTTAGATAACAATTTTAGTACAAATGTTACTTATGTAAATAACAAAGATACTTGATAAAATAACATTTCAGTCTTTGAAAGTAAATATAAAATGGCAAAGTTGTTATACAAATGATGACTAGGATGAGCTGTAAGTAATGGAAAACTTCAGGTAACAGTGACTTAAACAAAATAGAAATTCATTACAAAATTGAATCATACTCAAAATGGCTACTGCAGCTCTAGCCATTAAGTCCAAATTCCTACCAGCAGAAAGGAGGAAAGAGTGATGAAAAGTACACTCCTTGCAGTTGGTGCAAGTTTCATACTTCTGATCTAATTTTACTGGCCAGACATTAGTCATGTGGTTACACCTAGTTGCAAGGGAGGCTGTTATTCTGGATCTCATTCTGCAGGGCATGTGTCAGTGAACCCTCCAAAATGCAGGGATCCTATTACTACTGAGGAAGAAAGAGATCAATGACATTGCGGGCAAAGGTATAATCCATACAACATTAATTATGGGCTAAGGCCTTAGGTACAGATTAGAAAAAAAATAAAACTTTGTGAACTGTTCTGGCCCTTTACAACAACAGAAAATTAAAACACATCAAAATGAATTTGAATTGCCATTCCACATTTTGCCTACGTCATCACATACATTTTTTAACCACAATTACAATCTACATGGGCTGGATAAGTTAAACAGAGATTCCCTGTCAATAAATAAGGTTTTTGCTGCCAAAAAGCAGCCTCAGCGATGCCAATACTTGAGCCTAGTTGTTGATGGTTTCATTTCCTTTACTTTTAAAAGTGACCATAAAAAGCCAAACAAATGCATTTTTTCCCTATTTCTTTGGATGAGGCTTTGAATTTAAATTATGTCACTGGATCCATTAACATGTTTTACAATGGCTGGTGACTTATCCTGTACAGACATGAAACTTTTGGATGTAATAGCTGCATGCAGAAAGTGAGAATTAAAAGCAGTCAAATAGTGAATTGTATATGCATCACTCCGTATACATTTACATTGATTCATTTTGTTTTTATTTTGTTGTGTTCTCAATTTCTAACAATAAAGGCTATCAGGAGATGCTGGGTTTTAGTAATTTAGGGAAAATACTCATTTACTATTTATCCACCAATGGTTCCCAGTACACTGAAGTAAAAGGCTGCTGAGACTCTTAACATTCTTTCTACATTTAGTTTTCTCTTAGTAGTTCTTCAGCTTTTATAGTTAAGGCACTTTACTGTTATTCTCATTTTCTCTATTTTCCTTTTACTGGGTGCTTCACATCCCAGCCTCACAGAAAGAGCAGAAACCTTCAATTAACTGAAGCCATATGAAATCAATAATATTTTTAGGGCAGCTAATTAGCAGCACTAAATTATCCTCATTATTAATATAAATATTAACATGCTTATTTTTGAAAAGCAAAAGGAGCACACAACATTAAGTCATATATTCTAGTCATACATGACAAGCTAAAAGTCACATTTAGTTTAACTATAGTATATCAGCTCTATTATCGGATTGCTTTTATCTTTGTCTTTCCATTAGGTGAAAAATATATCCATGAACAACTACTAATTTTAGTATTGTCTGGTTCTTATGCATTACATATAGAGTTTTAGTCCTAGACTCAATTTGGCATCGGCTTTCAATTCCTATTGGGTAGAGTGGGGGTTTCCTGTAACTATGCCTAATCTCCAGGTTTGCATTCATTTGTTACTCTGAATCCATAACAAAATCTTATATGTAAAGATAGCTTATATTTACACTCTACTTCACAGCTTCCAATATCCATTCATATTTTCCACCCCAACCCCAAAAAATCAGATCTTAATTTTACATTTAAAAAATCCCAGGAAAGGGAAATAATTTTTCCTAACTCGCTAGTAAATAAGAAAGGTAGGATAATGCAAAGAGAAGTGCAAGAGTACAAACATATATTGTAAGTTATAAAAATTCATAGTAAAGAAAATTAAATATCATCAGTGATGGAGGAGTTATCACATACAGTCCTCCTTTCTCCTAATTATTCAAATGATAAAAATGTTGAAAAATAATGTAACCCTAACAAAAATTTTGAAGATATTTTAGAAGTCAGAATACAGATAGGCTGAGATAGAAAGAGAAAAACATCAGGGAAATTGCTGCCAGGAGCACCTGGGTTAACAGCAGGTCCATCCCAAGGAAGCCTGGAGAAAGCCCAAGCTTACCGTCTTCAGATACCGAGTCTGGGGCGCCTGTGAGACCAATATCATGGCAGTTTATTAAGAAACATATTCATAAGAATTGGGATCTCTGCTACTACACGTCTGGCTGACAGAAGCTTTTGCCCTTAATGGTGAAAATAAAAACTAGCCTTTAATGAAATCAGGTGATCAGTTTTGGAACCAGGTCCAGTAAAGATAAATCCATACAAAACTGAAACACATCACGGAATTGTGGGGATCCTAACCTGCTCACTTGCCAATTCCATCCCCATCCTCCTCCTGGTATGCCTGCTTCCTGACAGACGCTGCCCAGTTACCCAGAACCTGCAGTCAGCCTTCGCAGTGAGTGTACGGATCCACATAACTGCAGACGAAACATACAACAGCTACCTATGATCTTCAGCCTAGTTCATCATTCATTAAACAAAAAACAAAAACAAACAAACAAACAAAAACCCCAAATCAAGTAATTTGAGAAAAACCAGCAGCAGGAATAAGAAAAATACTTTCAAAATATGACTCCTGAGGAAATAGAGATGATTCAGAGAATAAATGAGAACCTACAATTATAAGCTATAAGTCTTTCTGAGATTTGAAAGAATATTACATACTTTAAAAATTAATTTCCTTCCAAAAATGAATTACAGAAATGTGTCCATCAGAGAATAAGAAAAAAAATTCCTGGAAATGAATACATGATTTTCCAATATGTAATTCACTGAATCAATTAAAAAGTAGAATTGGCAGGAGTTAAGAGCAAATAATTGAGTTGATAAGAACAAGAAAAAACCTCCTCAAATGCAGCAAAGAGAAAACAACTTTAAATATATGTGAAAAAGGAGATGAAACAAATCTACCCAGTAAGTCTAGCATTTATCAATAGGAATCCCTTATAGAAAAGAGGAAGGAAGAGCAAGAAGAAGAGGAAAATTTCTGAGTTTAAAAGGTATAATTTAAAATGGTCTTATTGCCAAATGAGATAAATGATAAAAATCCTTCATCTAGATACATCATTTTGAAATTGCACCAAACTCCTAAAAAAGAAACTCCTATCTTTATAAAAAGAAAGAGATAAAATCAAGATTACTAACAGAAGAATGAGAGCCTGATTGATATCAGACTTCTTGTTCATAATATTGAATGCTAACATGTGATAGAGCAAAATGGCATATCTAGTCACATTATCGATCAAGTATGAGTACTGTAGCAGACATGGTTTGAGACATGTAAGGACTCAAGTTTATCAATGACCTGCCACATATGAAAAAAATGCCTTTAGAAGAAACTTCAATAAACCAGAAAGGGAACACCACAAAAGATGACATGAGAGAGAAAGCACAGGGAGAGGGAAATGCAGCCTAGAAGGAAGGCTGGCAAACTATGTCGCATGGGCCATTTCCTTGTGCTACACTGACAGAGCACATCAGAGCTGTGATAGAAACTGTATGAAAGACTGTATATATGGGTAATGGAGACTGTGTGGTCTCCAAAACCTGAAAATATTTACTATCTGCCCCTTTATAGAAAAAGTGTTCTGACCCTCCTACCAGAAAGAAATCAGGTTGCAGAAGACTAAAGCCCCTAAACCTTGACACTCAGGTTATTTGCCCTTGAAAACAGGAGTTGGGAAAACATGGGACTATGGTGGTTCAGGTAACAGAATTTCATTCAATAGGGAAATACACTTCGATAAGCAAAATTGTAATGTTGTTTGATACGGGTTTACTTTTCTGAACAAACTTAAACAAAACACGGATTACTTAATTTTAATTACAGGACAGAATACAAACATTACAAGCCTCGACAATTTAGAAACAGTGTTTGTGAGGGGGTGTATACTGATGTAGGGAATGAGGGTTCTTGCTACAGGAAAAAGGAACAAGAACAATGCGAATGGAGAAGGTAAGGAAGAATCTTGTGTTAACGGACTTGAATTGGAGATGTCAGTATGAATTTATGATGTTTAAAAAATATATTTCTTAATTATGTCCAATAAAAGGACATAAAAGCAATGGCACCACAGTAACAATTACCTTACTCAGTGCCCAGATCTTGCTTTCTGAATTTCATCTTTGGAGAAATGCCTTATTACTGTCCTGGGAAAGGAAGGCACAGGTGAGCTTTGAACACCAAGTGGTACCAGCAAGCAAAGATGTGCTCAACGACTGTGAGGTCACCCAAGGATGTGGATGTGGGAGCTGCCCAGAGGGGTCCCACTGGAAAAACTGTTTTTATTTTACTCAGATATCTTATATTTGTACATATTTATCAACTCCTTGTAGCTGTGGCTGTTATGCAATATAAAAGTAAAATAAATTTACAAATAAACAAGTAATTTTATAAAGTCAAATATGATCAAGTGAACTGTAAAAAAAACCTGCAGATGAACATGAGGATAGTGTTAATGTGCTAAATTCCTCACTTTTTATTGTCATAAGTCAATAGATATTGTCAAAAGTTAAGAAATTGAATTATTATACATAACTACAATGGTAATCAGAAGAATTTGTAGAAAACAGCAATTATTAAAATGGTTTTCACTGGGATGTGAGATTGGGGATGGGTTTAGGAAGGAAGACTTTCATTTTATTTTGGCCCCTTTGTTTGACTTGATTTTTGACCCTGTGCAGGTACTAGTTTAAGTAAAAAATAATGAATTCACCACTCATGCAAAAATATACATGGCATACCTACTCTATGGTAAGTAGTTTTCAAGGTGCTTGGGACATAGAGGACAAACCAAAGTCCTAATACTTTCAGACTTTAAACTCTTGTGGGAGAAAACAGAAAACAACCAACCTTGGCATTATTGACAGTTTGAGCCAGACAGTTCTTTGTTGCAGGGGGTTGACTACCGTAGGATATTTGGCACTATCCCTGGTCTCTACCCAGTAGATGTCAGTAGTTCTTGCCCAGTTTTGATCATCGAAAATGTCTCCAGACATTGCCAAATGTGCCCTGGCAAAGGAGGCCAACTCCCCATGGTTAAGAACCACTGGTACAGGGTGGAAGACTTGGCTTTGGGGCCAGACAGCCTTGGGTTTCACTTTAAGCTCCAGTCACTATTAGCTATTTATCTTTGGGAAATATACTTAACTTCCCTAAACCTCGTCTTCCACTTCAGAGAAATGGGGATTGAAATAAAAAAACTACTCCTCAGGGTTATTCTTTCTCTCTCCTCCTCGTCATCTTCTTGTTTTTGTTCTTGTTCTTCTTTTGAAGTGTATGTACTTGACACATAATATGCACTAAATAAATAACAGCTGTTATTTTAATTATAATTGTAGTTCTGATGGTGAAGAGAGGAGTACGGTGCGTGCTAAGGGTAGTGAAGGATAAGGAGAAGTCAGTGTAAGTCTTACATGCTTGGGTGAGGGGCCTGCTTATGCTCCTGATCAGCACTCTCCAATGGGACTAACTGATAATTGAAATGTACTAGGATATATAACATTCTGTAAAAAAATATAGCTATGGAGCACTTGAAATACACTTAGTAGGACTAAGAAACTGACATTTTAATCATTTTTTTGTTTTAATTAATTTGAATTTAAATCGTTGCATGTGACTAACTGCTACCATGTTTACTGGACAGCACAGCTCAAGAGAGCAAACCAGAGCAACTGAAGGGAAAAAATGGCAACAAAGAACGGTGTGTGTCACAGTTTGTCTGGGAGATGAACAGAGTGATGGTGTTTGGGGCAGGGAGACATCTAAGAGCATTTCAGTAACTCTGGCATGTTATAATCAGAGACTGGATGAAGTTGGTGGAAGGAGAATTTGGGGAAGAGGTGGGCCACCACAAAGGCAATATCCCCACTGGACCCATTCCTACTGGTGTCTGCCTTGAGACACCTAAATCAACCCTAACCCTACTTGGTGACCTCTGAGGTCAACATTTTCTTTACATATGTGACTTTTCAGTTTCTACATCTGAATTCATGACCGGGATTCCACAGCTTCCAATCAAAATTCTTTATAAGCTCTTATAATCACCTTAAAAATAGGTAAGTCGAGACACAATGCCTGCTTTTAAAAAATGTTTCTCCGTAAGTCCAATTTTCTAAAGCTTTAATCATTTTCCTTGTCACTCTGGATTCCTTCTGAGTTATTTACCACTTGCTTAAAGTTCTCTGGAACTTGGAACTGAGCAATGGATTCTTAACCGATCTATTTCTCTGTCAAATGCTTTTTAAATCAGTAAGATTATATTCTTTGTGACATATTTAATCTTATCTCCTTTTCAAATTGAAAAGTTTAAAAACATTTCAGTAATAACTTTTATTTGTACTCGTATGTATTGAGCTCCACACCACATTACTCCAGGACTCTGAAGGGCAGGAGTCTTTGGTAGATAGGACTATACTGGAGGTAAGGACTGCCTTGGAATGGGTTCTTTATTTGAACAATCAAATCAGTGCATTAAAAAATTCCATATTTAGGACAAAACAGTCATTTATCTGCTTTGGGGGCATAGTAGCAGAAAGAAAAAGCTTTGAAGTCAGAATAAGGATAAGGGCTCCTGGTTGACCATTTTTGAGGGACTTGGGTAGGTCATTTGCAATACTCAAATTTCAATTTTCTCATCTGTAATAAATATAACAAGATCTGCCACTTCCATATCAGAGATTATTATGAGCTTTGGGTGTCGTATATTAGAAAATGCTTTGTATGACTTAAAAAGTGCTATAGAAATAATTTTTTCTTAAAGTCCAAATACTACTTCTTAACTGATTGTATTTCCAACAATTTTATAATCCAAAGTCTACCTCTGGGTGTTTTTGTGAGCGTAACATAGGAGCAGAACTAAAAGGGCATATACACATTAACCTATATATTACATTTATTACTTCCTTTTGATCTGTCAGACTATCTACCATCTTGCAGAGGACAAGTATAGTAGTCTGATCAAAGTCATATAACTTACTCAAGACCATGAGTTCTTGTACGATTTTTAAAATTTTTTATTCTTAGTTTTTGTATTTCCTCAAGTACCTGTGCAATTGTGGAAAGTCAGTCATTTCAGGATTTCTGTATCCACACTCACTGAAGGATAGACAGCCCAGTTATGTTTTTTTTTAACTCTATAATATCAAATTCATCTGCAGCTATGCTCAGAACCACACTAGCCATTTGCTCTTAATCACTGTGTGAAAATAATCCTTAATGCCTACATGTTGTATCTTATTCTGTATATACATAACTATGAAATATTAATCTTATCATGAGAAAATCCTACTATGGGTGAGAAAATATTTTTAAAGAAAACTAAGTGCATATATTGTTCACCTTGGATATAAAACATAAGATTCTTCCTGGAAAAAAGCATAATTTTTTAAGGCCCTGCCCATTGCAAAAAAATTTATTTTGGTTGTAATGTGTTAAATAGAGTAGTTTTGTTTTAACAATTGCCAGATGTGGATCAATGTACATCTGGCTGCAGTAAATGGTCATAATCCAGAGTCATTAACACCAGGACAGAACCTGAAGAAAGGTTAATTTGAACCATCTGAGGCAGACTCACATGGGATCCACAAAAAACGAGGATTGACTCGACCTTTTTTTGAAAGAAAGGGAGAAATTGTCAGGAAGACCAAAGATTATCATGTAGGGTTCTGAGATTCTTAACTATTGAATGAATGGTGTAAAGGGATAGACATAGTATTCAAATTCTAAAAATTTTGTCAATTTCAGAATGACTATGCAGAGAAGCCTAGTGCTATCCATTATAGAAAGTTACACACACACACAGACACACACACACAGCACACTTATTAGCTTTAACTTGGCATATGCATCAAGGACATTTTCTGTGAGGAGAGCATAGGGAGTGCAAAGATGATGCCCGTGACACAGCTTCTCTCCTCAAGGACCTTTCCTAAGCATTCTCCTTGAAGAAATGTGCTTATCAATTGAGGCTGATTTCTGTTCATACGAAAACTAATTTAAAATTTTCCTAGAATTGTTAATTTAAAATTTCTAATGACACCACTCACATCTACTTGACTGTTTAAGTAAACACCAAATTACAAAATGATTCTGAAAAGGTCCAGAGATCGGGTCATGGAATGGCCTAGAGATAGAACCAGACCTTTAAGCAAAAGATAAATGCTAACAAGTATGAGGGCATTGCAGATGTTTGATATGCACTTAAGCCTTTTTTCCTTGATGGATAAGTATTTCATATTTATTTGATTTCTTATTTTTTAAGATATTTTATAGTTGCAAAGTGTGGTGTGGGAGGAATCAAACAGGTAAATGCTCTCAAGTTCCTGTAGCTTTTGGGGAGGGCTGAGAGGTAAAGCCTAGCAGTGGAGGCAGAAAGATAACACTGCTCCAGACAGTCTGTCAAGGCTTCCTGTGAACAGACCCCTCTGAACATTCTAATCATATACAAACACATGCATTCTTCCTTCAGAGGAATGCAGGTTGTAGCCACCAACCGAGACAGTCCACCAAAGAGAAATGATTTTATTGGAAAAAATGCATTCTTTTTTTAAATGCAGAAACTATCCATGATAGTCCACTGTGGCTTTAAGCAGAGCCCCCCAAGGTGTGTATTAGGATGTAGGTGACACAAACATGGGACATGGACACCCAGAAGCATTGCCGCTAAGTAGAGAGGAATGTGAAGGGCCTCATAAGCCAGGAGGCCAGAGAATTCAGCAGATTGGTAGGGTGCTGAACATCCAGGAAGGGGAGGTTAAAACGTCCAAAGAAATCATAAATCAGGGAATGGAATTGGAGTTAAGAAACTGGCACAGTGTTATATGGAATCACATCCCCAAGCATGAGCCACAAGAATTTATTATCTGGCATAATAAGCGTTGTGCATGGGCAGAAAATATGAAATGCCAGTAACTCCTTAGGGCTGGCTTAGTGGGTCTTTCATAAAACAACTGGTTGGAACTGAAAAAGCTCAGAGGTATAGAGATGATTTTCTCTCACCATCAAAGAGGGGTAGAAGTATGTAGTTCTGCACCCCCAAGAGAAGGGCTCACATTTGACTTCCTTGTAACAACTTCTCCAGTCATTTCTAAGTTTCTTTGCCTCGACACTTGCTATCTAACTTCCTGGGAACCAAGGCACGGTCTGTGGTCCAGCAGCATCATCAACAGAGAGCTTTGTTAAATGTGGATTTCAGGCCCCTCCTCAGACCTGCTGATTCTGAATCTACATTTTAGTAAGATTCCCATTTGATTCATTTTTGCTTTAAAGTTGGAGAAGCTCTTATCACCTTATCACCTAGTCTCTGCATAGCTGCCTCAGTCACCTTTTAATTTTGTTTATCTACTGATTGCTTTCCCCTCTAGAAGGAAAGTTCCATTAGGTCAGGGGAAGGACATGAAATTGGTGTTCAATAAATATTCGCTGAAGGAATAAATGAATTTTCCTACAGTCTGAAATAAAGTCCGGCTGATATGTAGGGTCCCCCATATCCTACTTAACACTAAAAAAGATCTCACTCTCTTTTCTCCTCTTGCTTTTATCTACAGAGAAGATGAATTTTGCTTTCCAAGCCCAAACCTTGTCTGTGCTCTTTAACTCCTTTCCATTAGGATCTTGTTCTATCAATTTATCCTTCTTATTATACACATAGCACCCCTTTCTTTCTGACCCCTCCCTTTGGCTTAGGATATCCCATGTTAATAAGAGAAAAACCCTTATTGCTGTAGTTACCGCCCTTCTTGCCTTACCTGTAGTCTCTCTTTCCTTTTAAAACTGGACCTATAAAAGTGTTTTCCTATTGCTTTCAGATCCTTACTTATTCATTTCTCAATATCTTGCTTCTATCCCCAGAGTCTGACTTGTCTGGAGTCAGCCCCAGACTAAAAACTACTCCTAAAATTTGTGCAACTCTCTGAGTCTCCAGTCATTCCTTCATTTGTTAAATGGAGATAATAGAATCTACATCAGAATCACTGTGATAATTATTAAAGTGCCTGTCACAGAGGCTGGCACATGCAGGTGCTAACGGAATCTTAGATTCCCTTTAAAAGCTCAGGCCAATTTTGAAACCACCACATTGTATCTGACCAGAAATCTGGCAATATTGAATGCAATGACTCTGTTGTTAGGAAATACCCATTGGAAATAATTTGAAATACCTTATATGAGTAATGTACAAACTATTTCATTGTAGCAATATAATAGTGAAAAAATAGGAACAGTAAGGAATAAACATGTCCAACACCTACAGGATAGAACATTCTGTAGGTGGCAAAATGTACGAGATGTTTAAGATACTCTGGGTGGAAAAAAAGCAGAATTCAAATTGCATAGTTCTGATCCTGATTACGTAAATTTAAAAGCAATAGATGAAAGAAAATAAGCTAAATGATTCATAAAGTGTTAACCACAATTTCTGATTGTGTAATGGATGGCTATTATTTCCTTCCTTATACTCTTCTAAATTTTATAAAATGTGGATATACAGTTTTAATAACAGAAGACATTAGTGAAATAAATAATTCAGCAGTTTTTTATTTATTTTGATTTTTGTTTCTAGAGAATCTGAGTTTCAGCCTTGCTTTCTATTACTTGACTGTCCCTCCTTTTTATTGGCTTAAAAATAAAACTCTTTCTTTAACTTTGTCAATTCCTGACCTTCATTCTGCATCCTAAATGTGGGTGCTGCCAAAAATCTTCTCTTTGGTCCTCTTCTCATCTTTCTTGATAATGGCGTCCATGTCCCATATGCCTAATTTCTTCTCTTAGCTCTGAGTCTATGCATTCTGCAGTCCACCTACAAATCCAGCCATCGTGGCCTAAACTTGCTCTTCACTTTTTTTTCACTCTCTCACTCATTCAGTTGGCATTTATTGACTGTCTACTACATCCTAGGCAGTCTGCTGGAGACCAGGAATACAATAAGAGCAAGAGGGCCTCTTTCCTCCAGCAGCTTTTAGCTACCTTTCTCCCCTATTTTTCCAGTTACAAAATCAAATGTTACAGTCACCACTGAGTCATTTTGCTTTTCATTCCTCCTACCAATCAAGCAGTTGCTGTAGTCAGTGAGTTTGAGCTCACAAACATCTTTCATTTTCGTGACCTCTTTTTTATGCCCCCTTTCAACACCCTTTTTGAGCCCTTTTTTCCCCTCAGATTATCCTATGACAGGTTCCACAGTGATGCTTTCTTTAACATGCTCTCACACACAACTGTCTCTCACCCAGAGCTATAAAATA
Organism: Manis pentadactyla; assembly: GCF_030020395.1. Classification (NCBI taxonomy): domain Eukaryota; kingdom Metazoa; phylum Chordata; class Mammalia; order Pholidota; family Manidae; genus Manis; species Manis pentadactyla. The sequence goes on from NC_080024.1 coordinate 26,426,693, forward strand.
AGTCATCTGAAACACAGTTTAGGCCATTGTGGGCTCCTACTGAAAATACAGCCAATAGCTTCCCATTGAATCTGAAAAATTTCCTAAATTTGGCATTTAAGATCCTTTTCCAATGCATTAGTTTGAACGAAAAGAAATTTTTATTTTGTAGTTCAAAAAGAGTAGGCAATTAGCCACTTCATATGGCACAACCTGATAGTATGCATACACCTTTCCATCCTTATCTTCTAAGGCTGCCTTTCTTCTGCCCTGCACTCTGGAATACAAATGAGATCAGTCTACACTTCCCATGCACGTTCACTTCCTTTGGTTCTTTTGCTCATGTTGTTTGTTCTTCCTGAAGCTCCCCTTGAATAATTCCATTCATCCCTAAGTTCCACCTGAAAAGGCTCATCTGCCATGAAATATTTCCTGTTGAGTCCCTTCCCAATTTTTGGTAATCCTGCCCTGAGATGAAGTCCTATAAGAAATCATTCATGTGACTTTTATCATACCAATGAACCTTGGTGCTACTTGCTTGGTTTATTCTGCTGCACCCAGCTGAGCTCTGAGAGTGTTCCATTATATATACTTTTTGCAAATAGAGTATCTTCATACATGTTTGTGTAGTTGTTAGTGCCCTCAGTTATTTTTCTGGGTTAAGTAAGATGTATTTAAGTTCTAATGGGTATTTTCACATTGTATAGGACACTGTTCCCTGCTTGTTTATTTCAGCCACTTGAAACTTCTCCCATTATGTCGATTTTTAAAAACTTTTGCAAGATACAGCATCAGTCATGCCAGTTAGCACCTGAATTTTCTTAGATTATGCAATTCAGTAATACGACACCATCCTAATGAAAAAAGGGATGCTTTATGAATTCATTTGTTTTAAAACTTCCTAATTTACCCCTGACATTTCTCCTAAAAGAATAAACTTCTTCAGATTCAATATAAAATATACATTAAAATATAAGATACACCAGAATTTGACTATGACAGTTGCAAATTAGAAGATATAGTTACTCCTACCTTATGTATAATGAAAATAAGAATCTACAAGCATACCATTTTAACCTTATTTCAATAAAATATATATCATGTGCATAAATAAGACACTAAAACAATGAATATAAACATAAAAAACCTACACGAAAAAAATGTAGTATGTTGTAATTAATATAAAGGACTGTGGCCAGATTTGTTCCGACTGACCAATTGAAATCTCAGTTCATTCATCTGTAAAATGGAGACCATACCCACATCTCAAGACTGTAGGGTAACTTAAAGTAAGATAACGTACGTTAAGGGCTTAGAATATTCTCTGGTACATAGTTAGTAACAAAAACCTATAGCTTTATTAATAAAAATAAATGACAACAAGAAAGAATGGCATCCTCTAAAGCTATTATGATTCTAGAAATTTCTTTACACATTATAAATAAGTACCCTTATGCGTGTGTGTATATATATATGTATGAAATGATACCACACTTAATAGTTCATAATGAGCAACAAAGCATTTATGAAAACTATGACATCATTTCTAGTATTACAGTGAAAGAAAGAGAGAGAGAGAGAGAGAGAGAGGCCTCCTCCCCTCTGCTGCAGCAAAATCTTGGCTGAAGACATGAAGACCAATAAACAATGTCAAGACTGGGAGTAGCAGTTAGGAAGCATCCATAAAACAAAACTCATGCTGCAGTTTGGCATCTTTCCCCTAGTTGATGAAAGTGAAAAGGGACATTTCAAAAATTCTTTCCATCTTAACCTAAAACTGGAAAAATCCTTTTCCATATAGCCTGGAGGAATTTCTACACATGGTTTGCCTGATTTTCTACCCAATAATAATTATCTAGTTAATCATTATTAATTAGAAATATATAGTGTATATGTTGAGTAACTTTTTTAAAAAAGTACCAAATGTCTGTTTTATAAGTGTGTAATCTCATGAAAAGTAAGAACAAAAAAGTTATTGGGGAAAATGCTGATGAATTCATTCATCTATCAAATAATTAAATAAATATTTACTGAATGCCTACTGTGGTCCAGGCACTATTCTATGTTCTGAATACATGAGTGAGAAAAATCAGTAAAGGAATTAACTAACGTGAAGATGACATTGATTAGAAAATCCGTGATTCTGATCCCTGACCCTCTAAGAGTTTAATAGTTGAATTCTGATTTAATGATGTAACAGACTATTTGAATAAATTCTGGTTTATTACACAAAATCTGTCGACAGACCCCTGGGTAAATTGTAAAATGGTCCTAGAAAATTTAGGTACCGAGAGGCTTTTGGTAAGGTAATAAGTCATTTTTTCCAGTACCCAGATAAACTGCCACAGAACTGATTAGTTCCTATTGACAAGATACTGAATATATCTTTTTTTTTAGTGGCTAAATAATAACTTCATTCTTTTCCAACTCCTGTAAATGCCCCAAAGTTCAAAATTAATATAATGAGTTGCTAAATGATCCTGAAGATTAGGAAACAGATTCTCACATATGTAACATGTGGATTAAGTCAGGTGCGAAAATATCAGAATTTTTTTTACCAAATATGAAATGTATCACTTACTCTGAGTGAAACCTAAAGGGAGAATCTTCCCAAGGGCTTTAGAATATCCAAGTGGAATATAAAGTCCTATTTGGAGATTTCACTGGTTTATTTTAATGAATTCATACTCCTGTTCAAAAATATGTACTGCTTCCTACACTCGGGAAGGGTGGTGCCAGTGGCATCTGCCCTTCCCTCTCTCCCACAGTAACTACCCACAGCAGTAAGGCTCTTAATAAGTGCTTGTGGAATGAATAAATTAAGGTTCTCATAATTACACACTGCGGACAAAATTAAACAAGGACCACGCATTCGTCTCCTTCAACTGCTACAAATATTCACATTCACAGGTGCACACTCAATACTTTTGATATTTCAGGATCAGTTGTTGGACATTGGCCATTTTTAAAGTACATTTAGAAAAAAACTAACCTTAACTGCATACAATATTTTGGACCTATAGTCATGAGGGGAATGCTGTCTGAATGCCAAGGAAAGATAAAAGATGTTATTGATGTTCTCAGCAAGGAAAAAACTGTCTTTCATTATTTTAAAGGCAAATTACAAATACAGGTTTTATTGACATATGTATATACTGAAGTCAAAGGTAATGTAAAAGAATTAAAGAAACGGCAATACCCGGGATTGCCATCTCCAAGTAACAGACATCCTGATGCTGTATTTGAAAATTAATATTTTTCATGTAAGGCATACGGCCCAGGATCAATGGATTCAACTGCTTTCATGGCAAGATGAAGGACTACTTTCTTATACTGTCAGTGCTGAATAAAGCATATGTAAACCAGTTGTTTGTTTGTTTTTTTAAACTAACCTTGGCCTTTAAATATATCCTGTGCTAAAGACTAAAGCTTCAGTGAAGAAGTTACAATTTTTTATTTACAAAACCTGACAATACTGAGTCATGGCTGGGCTTTCGTCTCTAGGGCTCATTCTGCCTGGGTAGGGCAAGCCATTTCACTTAGCCATTTAAAAATATCACTTACTAGCAGGATTCCCTAAGATAAAATCATTACTTAGTACATGTCTCTTAAATTCAAATGGTTGAATTTTCATTATGATACAGAATTTTCAACATATTTTTAACTGTGACAATGATAAAAATGCAAAAATAAGCCAAGCATATTGATGTTTGCTAACAACTTGCAGCACAGGCAAAAAACATAATTCTTTAGACATCTTTTGAGGAAAACAGCCTTGGATAATGGCATTCTTTCCATAGGAAATCGTACATACTATGGACAATTATCAACACAGACTTAACAATAAAAGACCAGCGACAGAAAGATGGACTTAAATAAAAACATTTGAAATCCTCCCTGGTTTTTCCTCATTTAAACAACCAAACAAAACATGTGGTACCTTTTAATTTTCTGAATGAGTAGTTCCCAGTCAGCTTCCTCGGTTAGAGACAAGCTGAAGAATCTAAACAAATCAAAATCTAAACCAAAACAAAACAAAACAATACATATATACATTTGTTAACTAAATATTGAAAATTGTAACTCACCAATAAGCAAATGCATTCTTTCTATCCAGATAATAAATCTATGTCTTCAGGTCTGTAGCACAAAAAAATGCAGTACTTGAATTTTTAGGAAGCTCAGTAATGAATTTTAAAGCATTTCACTTCAAGATCACATAAGGTAGGTCCTTTGAAAAATGTTTAAATAGAACAAAACAAAAATGTTAAAGCCCCAATCCATTACCAGCGCTTATGCAGCGATACCCAAGTCTAGCCTTTGAGGACTGCTGCAGAATCCTTCTCCCAGAGCATTATCTCTGCTGGTTCTCTAGCTCCAGACAGACGCAGTCTGCAAGCCACCAGCTCCTGTCTGTGTGTGTCAGGGAAAAGGAAGCTGCAAATTAGAAAAAGTCCCCACAGTGGCGAAAAGGAAAATAAGGCGAGTGGGAGAGGGAGAGAGCTCACTAGCCTCAGAATTTTCGAGAATGATGACAAGCCACCCGGCTCCGCCATCATTCACTGACAGAAGATGCAGCCCCTAGCTTAGGATTTAGTGGCTGGCAATAGGGGCTTCTGGTATCAAATGCCTGACAGGCATTTTAATTGCCTCCATCCAAGTGTGTCCCCAGGAGTCGAGTCTATAAGCCTATGAATGTCATCATCTAGTCTCCTTTGTGTTAATGCCAGATACGCACGCACACACTCACACACACACAAACACACACACACACACACACACGGCTTAAACAGAGTTTGCCGGCATACAGGATTACAAATAAGTTAGGGTACACAAACTGGACATGACTAAATGACAGCTTATGGGAATTATTACTATCTGCATTAATAACATCAGAGATTTCTTTGATGTTTTATCATTGGCAAATAACTACATATTTTTAAAACTGAGCATCTCCCATATTGCCTTTTTTATATTCTAAAATAAACAACTGTGCTCATTAGAGACGTCTGTAGATTTACGTATATTTTCTGGTGGAAAATTCAATCCCTTTGTAACTGTGATAATTACATACTCGGCAATATTTTTCTTACAAGGGAGAATGCAGCAAAAAACAAAGAAGATTAGGAAACCAAGGTTAATGTGTCATTTCTCTAGGTAATCTATTTTATTCCGTTTATATACAAAAGCAAAAAGAGGTGGCAACCAGCTCAAGCACTGGGACTTTACACTCCCGGAGGGCCAAAGGCAGGGAATTGAATCTCTGGTATAATCAGTACCCCTTCATGTTAGCAGCTGAAATTAGCAGTTGGAATATCCCTGTTATACAGTGCCCCTTATGCAGCGAGGGTAAGTGTAGAATGACTCCCTGCATTTATTTCCTGGACAAAAAGTTTGGGAAAAATGTCAACAAATAAGTCAATTTTTACAGCATTGTCAGCAGCCTGCATCAGTGAATGGAACAAAATTCAAGTGTACCAAAAGGGCTGGCTGTGAAGAAGGCTGCTGGGAGGGAGCATCACCATGGTTACTAGAAACAGAAAGTACAGGAGAAAAATAAGGTGATGATAGAGAAGAGGAAAGGAGACTACAGTGCAGGAAATTTAAAGACAGAAGGCTATGCTTCATTCTTTTCCTTCTGGAAAGAATCATCTTTACCAGTTTTATACTACATTTAGAATGTGTTAAGATAAATTTACATTCTCCAATAGCCACCCTTCCTCTCCATTATTTGATCACTAGCTAATTTTGCTTTCATAAATATTCAAATTATGGTTCTTTTGTACGTGATGGCCCTACTGCTACTCCTTGCCTCTGTCCATATCCTAGGTTTACGGACACCACTCAGCCTATCCACATCCTTTGTTTCATAGGTGAAAAAGCTGAAGACCAGGAATCTGACCAAGGTCACCAAATTGGCTAGAAATCCAGCAGAGACACTATCCCAGTTTCCTTACTCAGGTTCCCTGCTTTTCTTCTCTCACTGAGTGACTTTCCATGCTATCTCCCATCCTCTCTGTAAGCAAAGCAGATTCCAGAAACATCCTTTGTCTTTGATCTGGTGAGCCTTCTTTTATTTGCTAAAGCAGCGATATTCCTCTTTAAAATGCACTGTGATCATTCTGAGGACCACCTTTGCTTAATATATGTGTGCTGCACTATATTGGAGGTCTGGCAAATATGGGGTAATCATGTCACTGCTTTTCTTTCATTTCCAGTCTGGCAATCAGATGGAGCAACCCCGATTGCCCTTTTGTGAACCCAGTTGTCGAGCCTGAACTTAATCATTGTATACTAGGCACTCTATCATCTCTGCCATCATTCTTTCTGCAATGATGAAATCGGGCAATCAAATTGAATTGCCCTCCCAAGATTTCTCCTAGTTATAGACAATGTAAACCTTCCTGGAGCTACCCAAAATAATGAAGGTGGAAATTGGAACCCAGGTTTTAAGAGAGAGAAAGAGAGGGAGAGAAAGGAGAGATAGAGAGAGGTCACTCAAAAAAAAACCACTGGGTGGCGCAATATTTGTTAAAATTGAGTTTGGAAAAATTGTGTTAGGATTTTGACCTTGAGGTTCTAATTTTTGTTTCCTTTCTAAATAGTCTCTCAATATTCAGTTTTTATGACTCATTGCCTTTAGATTAATTCATCTGTAGGTAAGGTCATCTTGCCTCTTTTGATGTCTAAAGTACAGTTGCTGTCACCCCTGTTATTCTCTGCTCCAGCATGTCAGCTGTCAAATAAATAAATCACATTTAAAAAATATGATTACCCTAGGTAAATTATAAGAGATTTCAGGTTTCAGTTAATCCTACTATTGGTTATGATTCTTCTCCAAAAAGGGTCCCTTGAAATATGTTCTCTCTGTTAATTGTCTATTTTCCTTCAGTGATTTTGGACACTGTTACTTTTTAAAACAAATATTTTGTTTTAATATATTATTCACTTCTGAGTACAAAAAATGATGCATAAGATTGTCATTTCTTGAAGCATGGATTGCATTTTATCAAGATGCATAAAGCACACATAGTGGTCCTGGTCAGTTTAAAGAAGTATACTTCCAAATAAATGTCATATTCTTTGGGAGTCACTTAATATTTGGAGAAACCTGGTTCAGTAAATAAAAATGAGTTGGTATATTCTTTTTTCTTCCATTTGTTAGTATAAGGAACTATTACTTAAACATGTCCATTATACAATAAACACTGTAATACCTACATTTAATTATGTTATATTCCAAGAATGGAAGATGGCAGATAATTGATAGACTTTCATGATTTTTTATATTTTGTATATTTATGCTTATGAACCTAAACTGTCTTCCTTACTCTTCCTCTTTGACAAGATTCTAGACCTTAGCTTAGGACGTCTTGCCAGTTCATTTAACCAGTTTTGATGACATACACATATATATTTCAGAGATTCAATAGGTCCTAGTGTGGGAAAAAGAGGAATATTTCCTCCTTGGGGAGCTTCAATTATAGTGGAAGGGACATGGAACCTAACGTCACATGTCTTTTTCTCTCTGAGGAAACACTATGTCTCTCCCCCTGTTATATCTGCTTCGTTTAAGATCCTGATCTTTAAAAATCGGATTAACTCTATGCTTGCATTCAGTTAGCTCACTTTTGTGGTTCTTCCGTAAGACCCTTAGTTTCATTTCTTAAATATATTGGTATATATATTTGCACATCACTCTTTATGCTCTTTAGGAACGAATAATAGAGTTATTGCCTTTGGTCATATAATCGTCTTCCCAACTGACTACCACAATGAAAACTGCAACAATATCCCTCGTGCAGCCCTTCATCCCCTGTTGCATTTTTCTCCCTTTTCCTTAGCACTTACCAATTTCCATCATACCATACATTTTTATTTATCATTTCACTATTTATTACGCCTCAGTGTGCTGGAGGGAAGTCCTCTTTATAAGTTTGGAACACTGGTATATCCAAAGCATCTACAACAGAGCCTGAAACACTAGCATTCAAAAATCTTTTTAAGGGAGTAAGTGGGAAAAATCACGACATTAGTGGATGAATTAGAAGTGTTTAAGCACAAGGAAGTCTTTGAATTCTGTATTGACTTCCTTGTTTTATATATTCAGTCTTCCTTTTGAATATTTTTTTATTTGTACTATAAATCATCTTTTCCCATGGAATCAGTATTTTTTTGTAATTTCCATTAATGGATATACATTTATTTAAAATAGGGACTTGTCTCCTACTTCCTTTGAATTCTGCAAAGCACTTAGCAGGGAGCTATCAGCTCTTAAATGCTGAGAAAGAGCCTGTTTGATAAATTATACTTGTATTAGTGTTAAAATATGCTACATTTTAATCATTGGATTATTTTTAAAAATTAGATTAATAAATCAATATTGCCTCATGGCCAAAATGCTTTGACATGACTTTCTATAAATTGACTATAATTACTATAATTTGTACTTCTAAAAATGTAATAATAGAAGTAATTACACTTTTACCTAGTACTCTTGAAATTGTTATTCTAAATATAATTGGCAAATAGAGTATTTCACAAATTGCTATGATACTCACATTCACTGAACACTGTCTTGCCTTGCTTACCATACATGACATCTTTTCTTCCAACAAATTTGGTCCACACAAAAGTATACTGTGATATACGTTTCAAACAAAGAATGAAAGAGTCATAATTAGCATATTAGTCTAAATTATATGAAATGTTGAAATTTTATTACTTTTTTTAAATGGTTCAATCTAACACCTGAGAAAGTTATAGAAGGATGCAGAATTGAGAAGAGTAAGTTATACAAACTATCTCAGTCTCCAGGGCAAGTCTTCAATGACCACCAATTGAAATATGATGTTTAAAATTTAATCTGTGGCACCTTTCAGAATATTAAAAATTATTAGAAGCATGCTTCCAAAAGCTATTGACTTCTTCTAAAACCACAAGGTTCTATGTATGGTACATTTGAGGACCTGAAAGTCTTCTACAAACGTTTCTTGAATTCCTTGACAAATTCAATAGCAGGTCTCTAGATCTCATTACAAACTTTTTTCCTCAGAAAATACATACGAAATAATATCAATAAAACGCGTATACTTTGGGGATCTCTGATTTTGTAAGATGAATAAGAACTGGTTAGAAGTTAAAAGACAATCACTAAAGCATCAAAAGGATAAGTTTATGTAAATTATTTTTTTCATAGCAGATTATGAAAATTAACTATATACCATTAACAAAGCTGAGTTTTCCTTTATAAAAAATAAAACAAAAATGTTGAGAAACTCATGTAAAGGATTTTGAGAACAGATGATGGGCAGATTTATTATTGAAGTACAAAAGTTTCCCTCAAAAATAAAAGCTTTGAATCACTTGACTCCTGACCCCAAATTGAACTTAGATTGAGAATGAATGACAAATATTAAGTATGTTTATAAGGAAGCAAAGAGCATACTGATATATGGGTCAACCACCATCACCTTTAACATCTTCACTGTGATTTTGATTAGACTTGGCCTCCAGTGGGAAGGATGAATGTATTCTAAGCAAGTAGGGTGAAAAGTGAGATAAACTAACTGGACCACTTTCCAGTTGCTCTTGAATCGTGCTTTAATCCTTCTGAGTCATCTTCATCAAAATTTGGTTCCACAATTTCATTTTAAATCTTATGGTGATGATTTTCTCTAAAATTAATTTATATTCTTATCCAAATGTAAGAACAAAATACTTTTCAAATTAGTTTTGGATTGTGCATGGTTTTCAAGCTCAAGAATATTTGTATTTCACTGGAAATTTTCACAGGTAATGTTAAAAATAATATACACTTGTTCTTCTTTATTCTACCAGTGCTTTTATTTTACTCATCAGGACTTATTTTAGTGATATAAGTGGAAAAAGAGAGATATGGGTGCTTACTTTGGGTGCAGCAACTTAGTGAAATAGGTAGCTCAAAGACCACATTTAGGTTTGTATACCATTACAACCTAGTATGCGTAGGAAATGACAGTACCCAAAGTTCTGTGTTGCTCACATACTTTCACCAAAGTAAACTGAACCAAACTTCTTTTTTAGAAAGTGTCATGTTAATTGCTATTATGAAAAATAATTTCTAGTTAAATTAATCAGATCATAATCTCATTACACTTGAAGAACTATGTTGGGAATAAAGAGCTCTCCAGGTTTTGAAAAGAAAACTATGATGGTAAAACAACTGAAACTCTCATATATTGCTGGTGGGAATGTGAATTAACATGAACACTTTTGAAACTGCTTGGCAATATCTAGTTAAACTATATGTATGTCTATCTTATGATTTCATAGTCCAAAAGAAATAATAAGAGAGTTATAAGAGAACTGAGTACATATATGTACCTAAACACATTTACAAAAATGTTTCTGAGTAGCTTTATTCATGATGGCATAAAACTGGAAACCACCCAAATGCTCATCAACAATAGAATGTGTTGTAGTACCTTCACATAATGGATTACTACTCAGAAAAAAGAAATGAAGAAAAACACACAAAAATTACTGTACATACAACTACATAGATTAGTCTCATAGTCATAATGATGAGTAAGAGAACCAAACGCAGAATACATACTGTATTATTCCATTTGTATAAAGTTCAGGAACAGACAAAACTAATATTCAAAAGTAGAAATCAGAATATTGTTTACCTCTATCAGGATTAAGCTGGAAGACAGTGTTAACTAGGAGGAAGTACAACAACCTTCTTAACGCGGGATTCATGAGTGACACGGTGGGGTGGCACACAATGGAGATGTGTGTATTTAATTAATGTAAGTTATACTTCAGTAATAATAATAATAACAAGATTATTGTGCTATTGGTTTAGAAACTCTGTTTACCACAAATTCTAGGATCTACAGTGAACAATATGCAAAGGGGTTCTTATATGAATATATATTTTGCAAATGTGCCCTGTAACCATAGCTGCATAAGTGAAAGCCTTATGATGACTATGTGTTTGTTAAATAAATGAGTCCTAAGGGGATACTTGCCTTAGAAAGAACAGGACATTTTCTATGGGCTTTAAATAAATAAATAGTGACTCCAAAGTAAACAGTGTGTCTTAGGAATATAGCAACAAGTGAAAGCACCGTGACACATACTGAACTCTATTATGACAAAAGAATGGACAATTCAGGTACTTTCAAAACTGTATCCCACAAATCCCTTGTTCACTGACATCACCATAATCACTAGTTTACTTTGGGGATCATCTTTTCTTCCATCCCAAATCTTACTCTTCCTTTTTGGTCCAATTAAAGTTATGCACCTTTTTCTAACAGCTTCTAGAACTTCCCTGGCACAGAGTGCCACAAAGCTCTTTCTTTTCTCAGAATCACCATGATATTTTATTTTAAAAACTCACCATCATACTATAATGCCTGATATTCTATATGGTGTTGGACTGGTCTTTAGCTGTTTATATTGTAAACAGTATTTATTCTAATACTGACCAGTTAAAAAAAGCATAAAATATTACTTTAATATAAATGATTACCTATAATATAGCAACCTCTTTGAACACGTTTTATTCAACAACTTTGAGTTATGAGCCTTCATTTTGCACTTGAGGAAAAGGCCTGATTAGGCTTAGTTATATGCCAAGGACACACATCTGGTAAGTGGTAGAGCAGAAATTCAATCCCTGGACTTCTGAGGTAATGAGTTTGTAATTCAGCCTAACACTTCTAAAGTATCAAAAAAGGAGAGAGAAATTAAACATGGAATTAAGGATTTTCCATTTTTTTAGGACAGGTACTTTAAGTTAGACTATGTATTACTCTAGGTGTGCATAAAAGAATATTAGAAATAGAATTTTTACTTTTAGAATTATTTCAGATTCATATTCAGGTATATTTAAGTAATGTATATGTTTGAACACATGCATTCCTGGAGTTGAGGAAGACACTGTAATTTTATTTACTATTGATCTGGTCTATTCTTGGAAGAGAATATAGAATCACACGAGAGATATATGCTCTTGTGGTTTTAAAGACTTCATTGTTTGGCAATTTTTTTCCATGTGTATTTTCAAACATCTTGTTGAAATTAACCTGTGTCTTAGAAGTATATTATAATAGTAAAACACCTGTCTTACAGAGTCAATCACTACACTCAATTTTGTTATATCAAGTTAGAAATAATAAAATGTCATGGTAAATCTTAAAGGATACATCAAAAAACATTATATCAATATCATATTATGTAATACATATCTTGTTGAAATTATTTTAAATTTTTTATAGTTAAATTCTGAGTGTGAGTGTGATTTCTTCTAAATAACTCCATTCCCTCCATCAAGTCTTTTCTCAAATATTATCTTCTCAGTGAGACTTAATCTGACCATTGCATTCAATACTATATTCTGCAATTCCTATTCCCAATCTTTTATCCTATTTTGTATACTATTCATTTTCTACTATACTATATAATTTACTTATTCGTTATGTTTATTCTTTATTGTCTGTCTCTCCTTACTCGCTTGTAAGCTCCATAAAGGCAAATTCTGCCTGTTTTGTTTACTAATATATGCCAGATACCTAGAACTAGGCTTGGTACATAACTGATACACAATAAGTATTTACTCGACTCATGCATGCATGACTAATAAATGAAATATAAGGCAAAAACTCATATAAAAAGCATGAATTGCCTTCTAAAAAATCTGAATTCTGAGTTTAAACAATTGAGTACATTTAGTTTCAGAAACCACTAGGTAAAACATTTGATGTATTTAATTTAATTCATGTACTGGTTAACTATTAAAATACACATGTTTTAGGCTCTTTATCTTTGCCCTATTTATAGCCATTTGGAGTACACTGCTCCCTTTACTTCATATTTTTTTTCAAAAAGTTATCTATGTGTTTTTATCATTTTCTTACAAAAGTTCTACCAAGTATTTTACATGCTTGTGAATCCTTAGTTATAACTTGTATGTTTATCTTCATCTTTCTATCACCCAAAAGCTGATACAAACTGCTTTTTTTCACCCCTGGAAACACAACCAGCCTGTGGGGAAACCATATTTACAGAAACCAAATGGGTAAGCTATGAAAGAAAATTATGAAAATTAGTGTTGAAGAATTCTCATTCAATAACATTTTCATTTAACACTCAGTCAAACAGAATCATCTTCATGAGTATGAATTTCTAGGCTGATATTCCTGGAAGTAGGAAATGAACCTTAATTTTATTGAATGTCTCCATAAGTGGGAACATTACAATTTAATGGAAGACTGGATAATGACACAAAATCAAATGCCACATTGCATGACATTGGATCTAACACTCTGATTTCTTTTTGAAAAGTACTAAAAGAAGTTATTTTGTTTACTACTTTCCAAGCTCTGAAGATTAAGTTATCTCAGTATTCCAAACTTCTGTCATTCCTTCAGTACACAGCTACTTTGTAGAAATGGAAAGCTGCAGTACCGAGAAGCCAGGGGTGCCATTCCATTTAAATTAGGCAGCATTTAACCTTAACATTAATACTAGATTCTTCAGAAAAGGATTAAATTCTACAATTTTTAACAGCATTTTCTTTCTGTGTTTAGTATTTCCAGTTCAAATCGTAAGACATCTATTAAAACAGTTTAATAAATACAATGTCATTTTTGAAGATTTACATATTAAAGGAATTTATTTTGTGAATAGCCCAAACCCACATTCTGAAATGTTATGAAAGCCCTACTATACTGATTCTCTCTGCTGTTTAGGAGAGATAACCACCAGGATGTATATATATAGGGTTTCTTAGGTCCTATCATTCCTCTTTCTCTGTTTTTTTTTCTACCAGGGGTACACCAGAGATGAGAGGAGAGAATTAATTGGCGATGTGGGTATTAATAGATTGTTTATATAAAACAGTTTATCAGAACTACACACACTCTGAATATACCCAATGGTCTATCTAAATGGGCATCAAAGCCCTAAACCCTCCTATTGAATGGAACCAAAGATGATGGATAACAAATCCCTCGTGAGAAAAGAACAAAGAACTGTAATGGAGAGTGGGACCACTTTCATGCTTCATCCTATCATCAGCTTTCTAAGCTACAAAAGATTCTAAAGACATATTGGCTTTTAAACTAAAAGGAAATATTATACATGATCAATGTGGATATATTTATGCATATTTTTTCTCCTCAGTACCATCAAGTTGCTCTGGGAAGAGCTCATGTGGGAAGGATTCTGTATAACAATGTTTGAGATTTATATATATATATATATATATATATATATATATATATATACACTATCATTTTCCAGTTTTGTGGCTTTTCCTCCCTTTTGTTCAAATAGCAAACATATAATTGAAGAAATAATATTTTTTAGTTTAATATTCTGGAAAAATAACTCAAACATTTTTTTTCCACCTACTGCAACTTATTTTTCAAATGGATTATGAAAATAAGCTCTTTACAAAATCAGCCATTGTAAGTATCTAGGCCAATGAATCTGTGTGGGAGAGAAATTTCCACATCCCTAAGACCATTAATTCTTTTCTTAAACTGCTACATGCTTGCTGTTTTTCTTCTTCCTCTCCCATTCTCTATGCCTTGCCTACTCCTTTCCAACTCTTCTTTCTCCTTTTACGCCCAGACCATGGTCAAGGAAACCATGACCCTGAAAGTATTTAAGGAATCATTACAAAGGAATATTTAAGGAAACAGGCAAACTTTCCCCTACTTAAGGCTTTGATTTCATGTTAGTTGAGGCCAGACTCCATGTGCTTTGCACCACTTTCTTCCTACAGTATGGGGTGGCTTCTTTTCATTGATACACAACAAATAATGATAATTCATTTTGTGGATGTTTTTTAGAAACAAATTGAATTGCTGGGGACGTATGTGGTTATTGTGGTCATTCTACAAAGTACTACAGTGTGATGTCTATTTATTTTGAATCCATTAGAACTAAAGAAAGAAAAGGGAATAGAAGCCCAGCTTACAGATACCTTCAGCTAAAATGCCTGTGAGCACATACATGCTAAATTAGAAAAGAGCAGGCGGTTACTTGATGGCAAAGGCTGACTATAATTTTCTTATAATCTCACGTTTTAATTTGGAGCTGCTTAATAAGATGTGTGAATGAGTGACTGGCTGGTAAGAGAAGAGGAAGTGAAATCTGTGTTAAATGTGTAAATAATGCACAAAGGGAGAGCTTGGGAAATTGGCACTTAGGATATTCCACTAAAAGCCAAGTGCAATGAAAGACAAACTTATTTTTCAACAGGGAAAAAACTACAAAAAGGTGAGGGGGATGTGAACATGATACAACAGCACAGTAACAGTAAGATGATGGGTCCAGTGCTATTTGTGCATCGCCTGAAAATAATGAAAACTGATGGCATATGTTAGGACGGTAAGACACTCAAATCAGAAGCTAAAGTATGAATGTGGAAGAACGGTAGAGAAGAGCTCGAGGATCAAGAGCTTTGGAAGAAAACAGTGTTTCATTTATAACCAGTGAGCCAGTCTAACAGGTGAGGCGGGCTGAGGCACTTGAAAGATCTTATTCAGTGGCTGGCATTACTGAGTGCCCAGCTGGGTCTGAACAAGAGTAGTTTTAAACAGGGACATTGTTCTAAAGAAATCTTAAGTTTCGTGTGCCCTCCAGTGCAGCCTTATAAATCCTGAACAGCATCAATATTCACCAACCATCTGCAATCAGTGTTACTAAAGAATTTTCTAGACACAGCAAGTCCTTGACAGGGAATATTTTATTTTGGATGTCTGGCTCTCTACTCAGGACTTATCAGTATTGATGATATGCAAATCAGTTGAGTTCAGTCCCATCAACAGCATGAATTAAGTGCACCCTATCATGAGGATTATCGTGGAAAGAAAGAATGTCACCCTCAATGTGCCTATGGCCTGGAGGTGAACAGTCAGCAGTCTCTTAGTGAGGGACAGTGAAAAACAAGAGTATTTCATCACTATTGCCTGGCTGGTTGTATTTTTCTTTGTATTAAATGCTTGATTACTTACCTAAAACATCTGTGCTCAGGATAATTTT
Source organism: Manis pentadactyla (assembly GCF_030020395.1). Taxonomy (NCBI): domain Eukaryota; kingdom Metazoa; phylum Chordata; class Mammalia; order Pholidota; family Manidae; genus Manis; species Manis pentadactyla. The sequence continues at coordinate 26,442,719 of NC_080024.1, forward strand.
CTTTTAAACATCTGTGCAGCCAGACAGGGGATTCAAAGACACATTTTAATCAAGAGTCCCTGATACTGCACAAAGGCAAATAATAGGAGAAAACAATCTCAAACTGTGACTAAAATAAATCTCAACTTATATTAAGAATGTATATTTCATTAAGAATTGATGCCCTTTAGCATAGGACATGTCTTGTACTAATGAGGGTAGATTTGTGACTCCCTGTCATACATTCTAAGTAACTCAGAGTTAGTAAAAAGAGCTAAAAGCCCCGGAAACATTATAAAATTGTCTGACAAATTTTCAGAAAAAGAAATCAACTTTGGTTTAGGATGTACTACCTATGACTGATACTTTTCAAAACTTACAAATCACAGCTGGAAATATCTGATTAAAGGAAATTCACATATCACTCATTCTACAGTGTAATTTTAAGACACTTTCCACTGAATTTGCTATCCCTCCAAAATAAGTTTATCCAGATAGCTTATTAAGACACCATCAGTAAAAAAGACTTTTAAAGCCTGCGTAATAACAGATGAAGGAAAATGGTGAGAGTTTTCTTGAGGCCTAATTACAAGTGAACTGGTCAAGCAGTGGGCCTGTGTCAGGTGGTTGAACTGGGTATTTATGATGGTGGGAGTTGAAGATAACCGATATGTTTACACAGGAGACAAGTCAGAGGTGCCAGGAGTCTTCACACAGCTGTTAGAAGTTTTGAATTAGGTGGACATACAAAATATTGAATGAAAAAAGGCATAAACAAGACAGCATCTCTAAGGCCAGACATCCATCCAGCCTATATGCGGGGAGGAGAATGGAAGTGAGTTCAGAGATAGAAGGAAAAAATGTAAATGATGTGAAGAACAAAAAAAAAAAAGGCTTTCATGTTATGATGATCATGTGTCCCCAAAGGAGGATTATTAACACAATTATATGCACCTGTGGCTCAAGACATGCCCACCACAATCTCCACCACACCCAACAAAAAGTTACAAAGTGAGACCCTGCAGGGTTATGAAGTGACGTCCGACCACCACTCCACAGCGCCATCAGGGCGGGAGACTGGCAGTGGAGAACACAGCTGTGGCTCACACCACTTTTTCTGGCCTCCACAGAGCTGTGCTAAAATGCTGCGCTTCATCATGGGGTGAGTCGATTCCAAAGTCCAGAGGTAGCCCAAGAGTCTGCTGTGTATCTGTTAAACACACCACGTATTCCTGGTGCCACTGGATCATGGAATACACTTTGGAAAAAACACTACCAGATAGGATCTTTTAAAAAATAGGAAAAATTATTTGCTTACCAAACGCAAAGGTGGTTGTCTCTTGTACCCCAGTGAAACTAGAAGGGGTTCCAAAATGGGGGGAGGGGTTTCAAGGATGATATTGTGTGTAAATATGAATTTCTGCCAAGAACAATTTGGTGAATTGTCACAATGTCTTCTATAACTAAATATTACATTAAATTAGAAATTTGCTTTTTAAAGACCATAACTTATTTTACTATTTGCTCTTATTTTATTTATTTATTTATTTTGATATCATTAATGTACAATTACTTGAAAACATCATGGTTACTAGACTCCCCCTATTATCAAGTCCTCCGCACATACTTGTCTTCTCAGGATATACTGCCTTTCCCATGTCCCCCACTGCTACATTATGTGTACTAATCGTAATGCCCTTTTTTTCCCCTTATCCCTCCCTTCCCACCCATCCTCCCCAGTCTCTTTCCCTTTGGTAACTGTTAGTACATTCTTGGGTTCTGTGAGTCTGCTGCTGTTTCGGTCCTTCAGTTTTTTCTTTTCCTTTCCTAGTTTCCCTTCTTCATTAGCTACCATCAGTAATAACAGGTAACACCCAGGAAAAATGTTGCCCTAATCAGGACATTTTAAGGTTAACTGGCTTTCATTTCACACTGACAGTTGAGGGCTATTCCTAAAGCCAGGAAAGGATTCCAAAATTGTACTTAGGACATACTTTAAATAAAATCTACAAACACTGCACATAAAATTATAATACTGTCTTCATCATTCTTGCCATATTCCATCACCGAGTGCAAGTTTTGTGCTTGATGCTTGTGCACTGGTAGACACTAGAGGAAAGCTTACTTTTTCAACTGTAAAGCAACCATAGGGGGAATAAGAAGAGCACTTTGTGTCAGATCAAAGTACAACATTGCTTCAGCTTCCACACAGTTTCACAGGGGTTTTCTTTTACCTTGATTAAGACCAAAACCTCCATCAGAGATTTGGGCACAGGTTGGCCAGCACCTACAGGAGTGTGCTAGTAGGTTAACATGTTAAGTATCTTAATATACAAAGTTGGTTTGAAGGGCTTTTGGACTCATTTCAGAGTTTGAGAAATCCAGACCCACTGGAATTTTAGCTTGAGAGGAGCCAATGGACTCTGTTATGAGTTGTCACTCTTCTGGGATGAGATGGGGAAATTGGGGGGCATGTGTTCTTGACCCTAAACTGGATTCAGATGGTTTCCAAAGGAAGCTTGTTCCCAGGAGTCTCTAGAGATAATGAGGGACTTTTAGCAGGTGCTTACTCTGGACATATATAGGTACTTTTTTGGGCATTTAATTGTATTAACTCATTCAATGCTCATAGCACCTCTGTGAGGTAGTTACTATTGTCATCCCCATGTTATAAATTAGGACACCAAGATGCAGGTAGATTCAAAAACTGGATATGAACTCAGTTCGTATCTGGCTGCAAATATGCTTCTAAAATGAAAGTCTTTAGAAAAATCCCCTACATTCTACTACTCTGTATTCTCACATATCCGATAGGCAATCTTAACTGTTCCTATAGCAGGGAGATAGTTAAAGGCCTTGCAGAGGTTGATGTTTGCCATCCCAGTCCTCCAGCTGGAAATTTTAACAACAGGTCCACATCAGTAATGCATAAGATGAATAATTTGGTACCCAGGGATAATGGATTTCCAAAAACAATTACAGTAACTTATTTCTCAGCCTTTTAATTTTCTGAGATGTATCGATAACCAACATCACAGATTCAATTTTTTAAAATGAAAACGGCCCTAAATTTTTAAAAGCTGCCTTACATTTTAAGGCTAGGTGAGAATTCAAGAAATAAAAAGCTCTGTTTTGGTACGTGAGCCAGTGTGGAAACATCACTGGTCTTTCGAGGCATTGGTTTCAGTTTTTTGGTGCTTCATGTACGTGCTGTTTGAATCAACTCTTTTATTAAGTTAGGTATCTTTGTGATTCATGTGCTCCAGCTGAAAGTGGAAAATGGTGTTTTATTCTCTTAAATTACAAGATGCCCAGGAGAAATAAATGAATTGGACATTATGATAAATTGCAAAATATAATCTTCAGAATTACATACATATTGACTGTTTTCAAGTTAAAGCATACTTTCTTAAAAACACTTCTTGTCACCAAGCAAAGTTAGCTTCTATTTTCATTTTGGAAAGTTCATTGCAGCTCTGTTAATCTAAGGTGTTCCTTTATCAGGACCGTAGTTTATTTAATGTGACAAGTATCACATATATTTTTTTACCCCTAGCATCTAGTAGAGTGCTGGTCATAGTATGTATTCCACCAATGCATCTTGTATTGAGTTGGTGGACCTGGGAAATAAAAAAAAAAGACATAAAAGTCTAAAAATATTATACCTCTGTGAAAGGAAGTTAAACCAGTAAGTTAAAAATTAGTTTGAAAATTGAAGGTTTGGTCCATTTGATTGGATTGTTTAAAATCTTCAAATACTGATGTGATATTTCTTTAATAGACCTATTTAAGCATATGGAAATAATAACCATAAAAGCTAATGTTTGTTGGGGGCCTATTGTTTGCCTCCATTATATTAGGCACTTTACACATAAAATAGGACTTCATAAGAAAGGTCCTTCTATTATTTCCATTTACAGGTGTGAAAGTCATGACACAGAGAAGCTGAACAACTTCCCCAAGGATAAACTAGCTAGTAATTTAACAGTCTCCATGAACTAATTTGGAATGACTTTCCCCAAGAGCCTAAACTTTTCTGCATATATTTTGAATTCTTTATAGGAGAAGTCCATTCTTGTCACTATTGGAAAATTAAGAATTCTTGAAACAGCTGAAACAGAGAACTAAAAAACCCAATCAACTTTCTTGCTTAGCCCAGCCTGCCCAACAAACACACAGGCATTCAACACCCTTCCTGGATTTTATACAAAAACACAAATAGAGAAATAAACATTCCACCACAGAGCATACAATCACATGCCCTGTGTTCTCCTTTTTCAGCCTGGCTTCCTATGAGAAGAGGACTGGTAGAGCCACCGGGTCTGTGTGCGTGTCTTCCTCACTCCATCCCCACTCCTGCCTTTGCCACCATGGTCAGAAGCAGCAGTCCCAGCAAAGTTTAAAAGAAAAGACTTGCTGTTTCCTGGCCATCTGGGCTATTTTGCTTTCCTTCCCTAGAATTAATGAGATGCTAAGCATCACCTGATTTGGATCTCTGTCCTCTGTCCAATTTATCATTATCTATGTTCTTACAGGGGAATATCATTAAAAAGTGTTAACTTGAGAGTATGAAAAGATACAGCACAAGCAGGAAAGCCTGGAAATTAGACCAAATGGAATTTCTAGTGTGACCCTTAAAAATGAAATTAAACACAATAGGTATGCTCTTTGTAATAGTCACAGGAAGCAAACTCACAACATCTATCAGCCCACAAAGAAACTCAAAGATGCCACCACACCAACTGCTTGACTGTGATGTGGGTACAACATCCACTAGGGAAAATAAATTGTATATTTGCAGTTAAATAGCTCTGAATTCTTTCAGTTGCACTGTTCTTATAGAACCTACTAAATAAATGTAAGAAAAATTAAAATGGAAGAAATTGCACATTTATGTTTCATTATTTTTCACATGAATTTTCATTTTTTAAAGATTACAATTGATCCACAAAATAAAATACTTAATGCTTTTCTATCTGAACTATTGAATTACAAAGCAACTTAGGGGAAAAAACTCAGCCTTTCTTCTGTTCTACATACTTGCTTACAGCAGTAAGACTTGTACTCACATTGTATCTGACAAAGCTTACTTTATCCTCCCCTTTCACATGGGTCCTGTGTCTGAAATATTCTCTAAACACAGAGACTCAGATTGGTCTGCTATTTAGCATTGCTCCCAATAAGCTGAATGCCTGTTTGATAATACTAGTAACAGTAATTATACAAAGATGCTTTATATTTTACTAAGTAATCTCATATCAATTATCTCATTTTCTACTAAAAGCAATGACATCCCAGTTTTGGCTTCTAAACACCACATTTCACTAAAAGGAACCAGAAATACTTGGAAAAAAGTGGGTGGCCCCAGGTCTCGGGCAGGGAAAGTACAAAGAGTCCCTGGATATCTTTTTGCTCCAGAAAGCAGGGAATTGATGAAGATTAATGGGGCTTGTCAAAAGGACACCACTAGTCTTGGAGGGGCTCCCAGTGGCCAAATTTGAGACAATTTAAGCGTCAAATATAATAATAATGGTGCACATCTATGTTGATGGCAGCATTATTTATAATAGCCAAGATATGGAAGCAGCCCAAGTGCCCACTGGTAGATGAATGGATAAAGATGTGGTACATATACACAAAGGAATATTACCCATCCATAAAAAGGAAAAGCTCACCATTTTCAATGACTTGGTTGGACCTTGATTGTATCATGCTAAGTGAAATTAGTCAGAGAAAGACAAATACCATATGATTTCATGTATTATGTAAAATCTAAAAATAAAACAAACAAGAAATAGACTCATAAACACAGACAACACACTGTTGGTTACCATAAGTGAGAGGGGTGGGGAGATGGGTGAAATAAGTGAAAGTATTAAAGAGGTACAAACTTCAAACTAAAAAATATACTAGCTTCAGGAATGTAAGTACAGCACAGAGGGCATGACCAATAATATTGTAATATCAGTATGGTAACAGAGGGTTAACTACACTTACCACGGTGAACATTTAGTACTGTATGTAATTATTGAATTACTATGTTGTACATCTCAAACCAATATAATATTGTGTATCAACTATATTCCAATAAAAAAATAAAAAATAAACCAGAAACAAATATAATAATGACGGCACTAAGGTTATAAGACACTGAATAAAAGAAAATCTACAAATCTATAGTGATACCCTAATGGGCAGGGGGAAACAAACAGAGGAAGAGGGAGGAAGGGAGGGGCGAAAGAGGGAAGAAGAGAGAGAACAAGGGCACCTAGAGGGGGGTCTTGAAAAGTCTTCTTTAGAGAGGAATCCCAGTTATTAAGAGTAGAAAGAATGACATATATATTTTTTTCTAATCACCATTGCATCCCCCAATGTATAATTGCCACAGGCAAGAATCATGAATGTATGCTAAAATACTGGGTGAAAGGTTGTTACGAAACAGGATATTCCCATGGCCTCAAAGCATCACTCACAGTTTCCTTCATTATAGAGGGAGAAAGGTACTTCTAATAACTAATTCCTAGAATGTCCCAATATGATCTATTCTCCCCAAAAATATATACTCTGAACCCAATCATGACAAAGCAAACAAAGAATTTCATCATGTGAAATATTCTATAAGACACCTGATCTGGAATTTCCAGAAACATTAATGTCATGAAAGGAAAAAAAAAAAAAAAAAGGTAAGGCTCTACTAGATCAAAGGATTCTAAACAAACATGGCAACCTTACATGATTCTCGGATTTAAAAAAGCAGCAATTAAGGGCATTTTGGGGATAATTAATTCAGGAAATTTGAACATGGCTTATATATTAGATAATATCACTAAATGTTAAATTTCTTGGCTTTGATAATGGCATTGTGGTTATGAGAACGTCTGGGTCTTTAAAAAAAGATGAAACGAAATAGAAACTTTCAAGTGGTTAAGAAGAAAAATGAGTATATAAATAATACACAGTAAGAAAGGGATAACATTAACATGGCACCATGTTAACAAGGAATCTAATGAAGAATACATGGACATACAAAGTACTATTCTTTCAACTTTTCTGTAGCTTTAAATTATTCAAAATAAAAGTTGGGGGTAAAGATATTGTATATGTTCCAAAGGACTCAAAATAAAGTGGTGGAAAAAGGTATACAAAAATTGTTTCGCATTCCACGCGGTAAGCCCTGCAGGAGCTTCTCATAAGGAGCCATGAGAGCACCAAGAAGGATGAGCTAGACTCTTAACTCCAGGCCCCTGAGACCACACCCCTCCACTCTCCACACTGCTTCTGGACTTTCACATGTCCATCACTTCAACGTCTTACCTTTACCTGCCTAATAAAGTGGACCTAATCTAATCTGAAGACCACCTGGCTCATTCTCAGTCCCCAGTGACCTTTGGATCCAGATTGTCTCAAGATACCAGGACAAAGGACTCATTTTACGGATGACTTTTGGCATTTGTAAACACACTTGTAAGAGCACTAGGTGAGCCTTCCAGCAATGCTTGAGACTGGAATTAGATATTAGATAGTACTTCACTGGACAAGAGCCCTCACAGAAGATTCGCTCTTGAGCCTGATTACACTCCATGACTGGGTTGGAATGTGGCAGTTTAAACAGGAAGAAAATCATTCCTTTACTGCTGTTTACCTTTACACCATCTGTGAAGAACTGAACAAGTCTTTTCTTACCAGATAGATAACACAGACATCATTTTGCTATCAGAACGACATACTGGACTGGACTTTAGTCCTCTTAATGTAGCCAACATGGTCACACTGCATGAGTGAGCAGGAGGATGCCCTAAGACTATTGTTTGATCTCATGACAAGAATTAGAAGTCAAAGGATTCAAAGATTCAGATGAAACCTCCACAGTATTTTATTGAAAGCATTTTGAATTAACAGTGAATCTGAAATCATAGATTTTTCAAAGCATATTTACTGGGTGTTACTTAAAAATATTAAATTTGTTTTATTAAGACATTGTTTTTAGACTAATTTTAGGTTTATAGCAATATTGTGGGGAAGGTACTGAAATTTCCTATATACTCTCTGCCCCACACATGCAGTCTACCCTATTCTCCAAATCACCCACTAACGTGGTGTATTTGTCTAAGTTGATGACACTACACTGAGACATCATAATCACCCAAAGTCATAGCTCACATCATGGTTCAACTCTTTATGCTGTATATTCCATGGGTTAGGACAAATGTATAATGACAGGTAGTCATCATCATAGTATCATACAGAGAATTTTTACTTCCCTAAAAAATCCTCTCTGCTCCACCTATTCATTTCTCTCCCACCTCCCCTGACTGCTAACTCCTCTTACCACTGATCTCTTTACTATCTCCGTAGCTTTTCCTTTTCCACAATGTCATATAGTAAGAAGCATAGAGTATGCAGTTTTTTTCAGATTTGACTTACAGGAGTCTTACAGTTTTGTATTTTACATTTAGATCTCTGATATATTTTAATTTTTTGTGAAGTGGTTAAGATCTATGTCTAGATTCATTTTTCTTTTTGCTCTGCATGTCCAATTGTTCCAGCACCATTTGGTGAAAAGACTATCTTTGCTCCATTGTATTACCTGTGCTCTTTTGTCAAAGATCAATGATCATACTTATGTGGATCTAGTTATGGGCTCTCTATTCTGTTCTATTGATCTGTTTGTCTACTCTTTTGTCAATACCACACTGTCTTGAATACTGTAACTTTATAGTAAGTCTTAAAATTAGCTGGTGTCCATCCTCCAACTCTGTTCGTCAGTATTGTGTTTGCTATTCTGGGTCTTTTGAGTTTTCATATAAACTTAATAATGCTTGTCAATATCCACAAATAATGTCCTGTAATTCTGACTGGGAATGTATTGAATCTATAGATCCAGAACTGACATTTTAACAATATTAAGTCTTCCTATCCAAGGACATGGAATATCTCTCCACTTATTTAGCTTTTCTTTTATATTTTTGATCAGAGTTTATAGTTTTCCTCATATAGATCTTGTATATATTTTATTAGATTTGTACCTAAGTATTTCATTTGGGGGGATGCTAATGTAAATCGTTTCATGCTTTTAATTTCAGATTTTACATGTTAGTTGCTGGTATATAGGAAACCAGTTGACTTTTGTATATTAACCTTGTATCTTGCAATGTTGCTATAATGACTTATTTTTCCAGGAGTTTTTTGTAACTTCTTTTGGATTTTTCAGATGATCATGTCATGTGCAAACAAAGACAGTGTTATTTCTTCCCTCCCAATCTTTTATTTTACCTGGCATTTAACAACTACATCTTTACCTTTTTTCTTCTTCTTAACATACTAGCCAGAATTTCCAGCACTATGTGGAAAAGGAATGGTGAGAGGGAACATCATTGTTTTGTTAGGTGTATGTTTTTTGTGGATATTCTTTATCAAGTTGAGAATGTTAGATTATTTTTAATAGGTGAAAAGAAAGGAAAATATTTTCTGTTAAACTAGAAGATTAAAAAGGTATTCATTCTTCCAGTGAGAACCTCAATAACAATACCCAAAAACTCCCTTACTGATCCAAACAATCCTTACTTCTAATGTACATATATAACAGCTAACTACTATTAATTTCCCTTAGGAGAAGGACTAGTGATGCACTTATATTCTTCTTTTGTTTTACTTTGCATTGCTTAATAATTTAAAAACATCAGTACCAGAGGCATAGGTTTTTTACATGTAGTCTATAATACATTTACCTTTAAAAAATTTTAGAAGGCAGGTTAGAATATTTGAGGGTTTAATATGCCAAAACAGGCTGTAGTGTTTGTATGCCAGATTATCTCTAGCTAAAATACTTCTTTCTATTTTGATTGTTTCTTCCACTGTGTGTTTCTTTTTAATAAACCAGATTATGTTGCCGTGTGTGTGTGTGTGTGTGTGTGTGTGTGTGTGTGTGTGTGTGTGTGTGTGTGTGTGTGTGTGTGGTGGTGGTGGTGGTGGTGGTGGTGGTGGTGGTGGTGGTGGTGGTGGTGGTGGTATGTGTGTGAAATGTCTATCAGGTTGAGATCTGGCACCCTTTTCTGGTCCCTCTGTTTCTCTAAGCAGTAGAGGGCAGGATTGTTGTACTTAATATGTGCCAGACTTTGCGCTGAGCACTTTACAACTCATGAAATATAAGTTTGCCTCTACTATCTGAAAGTGGTGTTCTTATGAAATCTTTCATAAGCTGAAATGGCATAAAGTGAAGAAGCAATTACCATTCATTTACATGGAAATATTTTTGAGTGTTCCCAGACCCAAAGCATAACCTTTCTTAAGCTTTTCTGACACCTTAGGACAGACACATATTGCTAACAGATGCACAAAATAAATCAAGATAAAGCACACAGATGCTCACAGACACAGTTCTAAGCTGTGGGGGCTTGATGCTGAGATGCTGAATACAGCTCCCAGGAAAGGAGCTTGACAGGGCCACTCTCACTGATCAGGGCATGCACTGCCTCTATAAGGCCAGTTGCAAAACATACACTAAGTGCTATTCTTGCTTTTCACCTTTTCTTATAAAGGTGAAAATCCTCTTTGCATTTCTTTTGGCTAGCGAAAACAGGTACTAATGTAAATCTTTCCTAAAACCAAATTGGTATAATGTGAACTTGTGGAAAGTAGGGAATACCTGTATGTACAAAGTTAGGAGGCAGGTCCTACTATTATTCCCATTTCACAGATATTGAAACTGTAGCACAGAATATTAAATAACTTGCCCAAGAAAACAATAAATAGAACCACAAATCATCAAAAGGAAGAATACTTTAAAACAATTTTCTTTCCAGTTTCTTCTCAAGCAGAAAATCTAGTGTTCCCAAAACTAGCACCATTAACAGGATAGTTAGAACACAACTGTCAAACCCTGTCTGCTAACAAATAACATGCATTGAGAAATGCAAAAGTTGAGATATGACTAGATTCTTAAATTTATTTTTGAGTAAAGGATGGGAGTAGAATATTGGCATTCTCCATCACATAAAGAATATTTGATACTACGGTTTCTTGGCTAGCCCACAGAAATCCATTTAACTCATAACGTGGTTGAAACACAGTACAAATCTGAAATATAAGTGCTTTTGGGGAGCACAATGAGTCCACACTGACGGCTTTATGAACGCTGAATGGATGAGTAAAAGAAAAACTTAAGTTGTAAAGTGAAGAAATACTTTTGACTCCTTTGTTTTGAAGACTTATAAAAAAACATCTTCATTATCAGAAAATTAGGACTTTTCCGTAGTTCTCTCTGTCCTCAATGCTTATTTACCTTACCTCAAGTGAAACTTTAAGCCCCAGTGTCAATAAAGAATCCCCTTCAGGTCTTTCCAGCCTCCCAGAATTTTCTATAATACAAAACTGCCTAGCTCTCAGACTCCATTAAAACTCTCCCCCACAGAAGCTCCTACCTGAACTTTTAAAAAAATAAATCAGCAACTGAGCCATATGGATGTTTGCTAGTATCCAGCTTTCTCAGAACAGATGCATTTTTAAAAGGGAAACAAATCCTTCTTTATGAGATGTTTTGTGTCAAATGAACCCCAATGGTTGAATTCTAGTTAGTAAGAGAATCAAACAAAAGAATAGATATAAGATCATAAAATTAAGATAATCATGATTACAGTGGGCAAAGAGCACCCTTTTGCTATCTTCTTGTAAACCAGGACTGAACTGTATTTGCCCATACAATGACTAACCTTAAATTCTGACACTTCAAATACTTTTTGAAACAAGACAGAGAATAAGTAAATACATAAATAAATGTGTGTGTGTGTGTGTATACAGACTGGCACCCCTTTGTAGTTCAGTGCCTGCATGAAGCATTCCATGCATGGATTTTACCTGTTATTACCTGTTAGGGTGTTTACCTGTTATTAAAATGAATATGTTTTTAATCCTAGAATAAGCTTTTAGACATTCATTCATTCTTCCTCACTGCTACTCAGTAGCCTAGTATGGCAACATATATACTTACTCAACAGTGGTACCATGGTTATACCTGTCTGAATATTGTACCCTTGGGGAGAGGGCGAGTGGAGGGGAGCAGGGTACCCACCCACAGCTACAATGCAGGACACTTACAGTGACTGATGGGCTTAATTTGGAGGTGACAGAGTAAGAGCAGAGGATTCCTCCTGGAGACACCCTGCCTGCCATGGACTCTAAGGCTGAGCCAAGCCAGGGTGTGGCTAGGAGAGTTTACATTTAAACACCCAAGATTCCAAATTTCAATACTGTGTTAGAAGTCAGAAACAGGTATTGTGATGAGAGTCAAAGAGCCAAAAGGTCACCAACTGGTGTAGAACTGCCCATTTCTGTCCATGCCTTCGCTCTCAGTCGTTCCGCCGGCCAACAAGTACTTGACGTCGTTGCCTTGAACACACCCATCTGATCCCAGGCCCGTGGTTTTGTGCTGGATCTGGCTCCTAAGTGCTCACAAAAGCCAGTTCTGTGCTTCTCCTCCAGACTCTGTGGTCAGTGACTGACATTACGATGGCAGCTTCAAATGGGCTGTGGGAGGGATATTTACACACAGAAATCTGGCTAACTACAAATCAGGGCTTTTCTTCCTACCTCACCATCCTCCCTCCAAGAGCCAGTTTATCAGCGTGCTGCTAACTCTCAAATTCTGAGATTTTTCTTCATTATAATTTTTACACTTCTTTAGGTCCTAGTAACATTCCCAAATACCTCACGTAGAGATGAGGACAAATTAATTAAATGTGGTAAAGACAGTAGAAAAGTCATAAGTAAAAAATTACTTGAAATGACCTGGACTCAACTGAGCAGCTCCAATGTCAGCTATTGCTATTGTTAAGTGGTGGTATTCATAACAGTAACAATAATCGGGCAGCCATTCACACCAAGCATTTTCCTCTATCTTACCTCATATATTCTTCATGAGCATCTTGTGAAGGTGCTGGGCCCAGGAATTGTTTGATTCCTACACTTAACATTCATAAATTCAAATATCTACAGAAGGCAACACCAAGACATGTATCTCATTATCTCCAGGACAGGGCTCATCTAACTACAACACACCACTTCTTAAAAGTGTGTGTTTGTGTGTGCATTCTCAATGTTTTAACTTCATTTTGTGACAGCACAACTCTCTCAACTAATGTTTGTTACAGTGTCAAAAATTCTCCAAGTTAAATTAATTTTAATTGTAGTTTATTTGAAAAGTATTTTAAAAGCAAGTTTTAGTCATACACCTAGGGCTGTTAAAATGAGCAATTATATAAGAAAAGGAAATGATGACAGAGGCTCACAACTGCAAAAAGAGTTACAGCCATTGGATTACTTACTTTACTCTGAAGTGTGATGTTATTAAGAGCACAAATTCAACAGTATTTAAAAATATTATGTTCCTGGCACTGTGCTAAGTCTGTCTCTAAACCCCAATGTTTAAAAATAGAAGTAGATGGAATGGATGCAGGAAGTCATTATGAGCAAAAGTTCCAAATGGCCTGGGAGACAGTTTTGTTCTTATCAGGTTAGGGCTTGACAACTTTACAGTAAATTAGGAACATTAAAAAGAGCGAAGTCTGTCTATTATTAAATCTTATTTTATTATAGATATTTTTATTTATAAAAGTTGCATAATTTCACAGCAGAGAAAAAATTAGAATGTACAATCTTAATGAACACTTTCCTAGACTTTTTACTTTGGCACAAACTTCCAGTACCACAATTCTGCAACAGAAATAATTCATCACGTCTTAAAGTGTATTTATTCACATTGAGCCATTTAATCCTGGTGATATTACACACTACGTAGTGTGTGGCTTTGGAATGAGTCTCAAGTTTAAAACTGAATTATGTTATTTGCTACGTGTAGAGCCTTGGGGAAATTAAGTAACCTAGACTTAATAAATCCCTATTTCATAGATCATTTGGGAAATAAATAATTTGATGTGTACAAAGTAACAATGCATCCTACTCTCCCATTAAGTTAGTCCCTTTTCTTTCTTAATAGGCCACACCATACTCTAGTTTCCATGGAAAGGAAATCATTTATGACTTCCACAGAGACTTTCGTGCACGTCAAATTGCTCAAACCACAGATACTATACCAGACTGCCAGTCTTTAAAATGGAAATTCTTCCTTGAATCAGAAAACAAAATATTGAGAATAAACACCATTATGCGTTTCACCTACATTAACTCTGCACAGAATGAAATTATGATTTTCTCTAAAGCAGAACAGCTACAGTACAGCACTTTGGGCTCCATGCAAGAACACGACAAGCACATTCGAAACTACAACATTTTTGAATAATTATGAAATTTGCCTTATAAAGTGAATGCAATGGACTTTCCAGAGTGACTAATGCAATATGAGAGAATATTTTTAAAAGGAAATATTTTATGAACACCACTTTTAAAAGGAATGGAATGAAAATTAAAAAATGAAACTGGCAAAACTAATTGATCCAAAATAAAGACTGAGGAAGAGGTGCACTATCAGGACAGCACTTTTTCTTACTTAGATGATGCTTTCTAAGAGATAACCATACACAATCTATTTCTATCCAATAATAGGTAAGCTCCACTTTTTTACGCAGCTCTCAATTTTCTATTAATAAAAAAGGAGGGACTGTACTGTTTTCAGGTAGCCTTTTAACTTTGTACCGAATCAAATCATTACTTGATATGCTAATAGTGAGTGACATGGCAACTTGGAATTTTTTATAGAATGCCCATTATGATGATGTTTGAGATTGGAAAACATCAGCATCATGTATCTTCTTCTGATTGTGTTTCGCTCAGAACAAAAATTAAATAAGTATATTATGAGAAGGGTAGGAGAAGGATCAAGGTGACCTCTTCAATGTGAGTAGGAGATCCTACCTACATGAAATCCCCGATGCAAGTTATACACAATTAAACACTCATTTTAGGGGAATTGAAATGACTGAACTTTAAGAAGTTTTATTTCTTAATTATATTAAATAAAGGAAAAGAACATTATGAGAACTGTGACTAGTAGGAACTGTTTCCAGAAATATTTTATCCACAACAAAACCTATTCTATTCTTGGATCTTCTAAGTACTGCAACTGTTACAGCCTTAAGTAACTTCAGTAACTAATCTTATTCATTAATCATCTAAAATTTGCCTCTTGCAACACTTACCATATGGTTAACTCTGGCTTAGAAATCAAGAAATACTACCCAAGAGTCTATTTTATTATCATCATCATTTCAGAAGTATTATTTAAGGAGGAGAGAAATTATCAAGTGTAAGAATTAGAATCAGAGGACTCAAATGTTTTCGTGAAAGAATATGCAACAAACTTCTGATTCTTTTGAGTCTTTTAATAAACTTTTCTAAATGGATTTCAATACAATTTTTAACTTAGCTCTCATGACAGTTTACTGTGGAAATTAAGAGTTACTAAAATATTAATAAGTAAAAATAATATTTAATAAAGCACAATATATCTTATTTCTATAGTCATAAGCATATGGACTCCCTACATTCATTTTTCCATCAAATAGATAATTATGAACAGCTTCAATTTTTTGAACATGGCTTGATAGTCTCAGAGGACAGGGAGAGAGAGAGGATGTTGTTTTTAAACATGTTGTTTTAAAATATGACATTTTATTAAGTATCTTATTCCAACATCAATCACACTTTACATATTTCTAATGTAAAATACAAAGTTGACTAATTCACCCCTATGGCTTCCACCAGAACTGACAATAATGGAATTGTTGGGGGGGTTGAGTTTGTTCTCCTTTGTTCTTATTCCCGCAACAACAAAGAATTGAAGGGCAGAGACATAGCAGTGAAGCAGAACGAAAGTTTTATTTGCATATACACTCCAAAAGACGAGCAGGCTACAGTCAAGGTAGAAATAGAATAGGCAGGTATATCTGAATACACTCCAAGGGAGGAATGGGCTAGAGTCAAGAGAAACAAAGGCAGGTTTACTTGAATAATGCAGAGAGGAAGGAAAAATAGGAGGAAAGGGAAGCTCACTGAACTGCGCTCGGCATGGGGCATAATCCCTTGCCAACTCCTAAAGCCAGGGTCACCAGGCATCCAGTGTCCACTTGAATCTGCACAGTGTGAGGACTAAGCCCCGACTACCCCAGGATTTGGGAGAGTTTCGGAGCACTGGATTAAGTGAGATTATGTTCTGAGAACTTCCTAAAGGAAAAGAGATTTTCAAGCAGGCTACTAAGAAGCATGATCGCTTAGCTGCAGTTCCGTCTGGATCACCCAGGTGATGGGAGCTTGCAAGCCCAAATCAGAGCTCTCAGCACCCCTCCCTACTTATCTGGAGTAAGACAAATAGAGTGAAGACACGTACTCAAAGTCTGAAAAATAGATGGAATAGCAAAGTGACAAAGACACCACTTGAAGAGCACAGAGACAATGTATTAAGTTGAGCAGTAAGAAGTCTTTTAGATATTTCAAGCAAACAACAGAGAGAAGAAAGCAGGTGTTGCAATTCTGGTATCAGACAAAACAGACTTCAAAATAAAGAAAGTAACAAAAGACAAAGAAGGACATTACATAATGATAAAGGGCTCAGTCCATCAAGAGGATATAACCATTATAAATATATATGCACCCAATACAGGAGCACCAACATACCTGAAACAAATATTAACAGAACTAAAGGAGGAAATAGAATGCAATGCATTCATTCTAGGAGACTTCAACACACCACTCACTCCAAAGGACAGATCCACCAGACAGAAAATAAGTAAGGACACAGAGGCACTGAACAACACACTAGAACAGATGGACCTAATAGACATCTACAGAACTCTACATCCAAAAGCAACAGGATACACGTTCTTCTCAAGTGCACATGGAACATTCTCCAGAATAGACCACATACTAGGACACAAAAAGAGCCTCAGTAAATTCCAAAAGATTGAAATCCTACCAACCAACTTTTCAGACCACAAAGGCATTAAACTAGAAATAAACTGTTCAAAGAAAGCAAAAAGGCTCACAAACACATGGAGGCTAAACAACACGCTCCTAAATAATCAATGGATCAATGACCAAATCAAAATGGAGATCCAGCAATATATGGAAACAAATGACAACAACAACACTAAGCCCCAACTTCTGTGGGACGCAGCAAAAGCAGTCTTAAGAGGAAAGTATATAGCACTCCAAGCATATTTAAAAAAGGAAGAGCAATCCCAAATGAACGGTCTAATGTCACAACTATCAAAATTGGAAAAAGAAGAACAAATGAGGCCTAAGGTCAGCAGAAGGAGGGACATAATAAAGATCAGAGAAGAAATAAGTAAAATTGAGAAGAATAAAACAATAGCAAAAATCAATGAAACCAAGAGCTGGTTCTTCGAGAAAATAAACAAAATAGATAAGCCTCTAGCCAGACTTATTAAGAGGAAAAGAGAGTCAACACAAATCAACAGTATCAGAAATGAGAAAGGAAAAATCACAACAGATCCCGCAGAAATACAAAGAATTATTAGAGACTACTATGAAAACCTATATGCTAACAAGCTGGGAAACCTAGGAGAAATGGACAACTTCCTAGAAAAATACAACCTTCCAAGACTGACCCAAAAAGAAACAGAAAATCTAAACAGACCAATTACCAGCAACGAAATTGAAGCGGTAATCAAAAAACTACCAAAGAACAAAACCCCCGGGCCAGATGGATTTACCTCGGAATTTTATCAGACATACAGGGAAGACATAATACCCATTCTCCTTAAAGTTTTCCAAGAAATAGAAGAGGAGGGGACACTCCCAAACTCATTCTATGAAGCTAACACCACCCTAATACCAAAACCAGGCAAAGACACCACCAAAAAAGAAAACTACAGACCAATATCCCTGATGAACGTAGACGCAAAAATACTCAACAAAATTTTAGCAAACCGAATTCAAAAATACATCAAAACCATCGTACACCATGACCAAGTGGGATTCATCCCAGGGATGCAAGGATGGCACAACATTCGAAAGTCCATCAATATCATCCACCACATCAACAAAAAGAAAGACAAAAACCACATGATCATCTCCATAGATGCTGAAAAAGCATTTGACAAAGTTCAACATCCATTCATGATAAAAACTCTCAGCAAAATGGGAATAGAGGGCAAGTACCTCAACATAATAAAGGCCATCTATGAAAAACCCACAGCCAACATTATATTGAATAGCGAGAAGCTGAAAGCATTTCCGCTGAGATCGGGAACTAGACAGGGATGCCCACTCTCCCCACTGTTATTTAACATTGTACTAGAGGTCCTAGCCACGGCAATCAGACAAAACAAAAAAATACAAGGAATCCAGATTGGCAAAGAAGAAGTCAAACTGTCACTATTTGCAGATGACATGATACTGTACATAAAAAACCCTAAAGACTCCACCCCAGAACTACTAGAACTGATATCGGAATACAGCAAAGTTGCAGGATACAAAATCAACACACAGAAATCTGTGGCTTTCCTATATACCAACAATGAACCAACAGAAAGAGAAATCAGGAAAACAACTCCATTCACAATTGCATCAAAAAAAATAAAATACCTAGGAATAAACCTAACCAAAGAAGTGAAAGACTTATATTCTGAAAACTACAAGTCACTCTTAAAAGAAATTAAAGGGGACACTAACAGATGGAAACGCATCCCATGCTCATGGCTAGGAAGAATTAATATCGTCAAAATGGCCATCCTGCCCAAAGCAATATACAGATTTGATGCAATCCCTATGAAACTACCAACAACATTCTTCAATGAACTGGAACAAATAATTCAAAAATTCATATGGAACCACCAAAGACCCCGAATAGCCAAAGCAATCCTGAGAAAGAAGAATAAAGTAGGGGGGATCTCACTCCCCAACTTCAAGCTCTACTATAAAGCCATAGTAATCAAGACAATTTGGTACTGGCACAAGAACAGAGCCACAGACCAATGGAACAGACTAGACAATCCAGACATTAACTCAGACGTATATGGTCAATTAATATTTGATAAAGGAGCCATGGACATACAATGGCGAAATGACAGTCTCTTCAACAGATGGTGCTGGCAAAACTGGACAGCTACATGTAGGAGAATGAAACTGGACCATCGTCTAACCCCATATACAAAAGTAAACTCAAAATGGATCAAAGACCTGAATGTAAGTCATGAAACCATTAAACTCTTGGAAGAAAACATAGGCACAAACCTCTTAGACATAAACATGAGTGACCTCTTCTTGAACATATCTCCCCGGGCAAGGAAAACAACAGCAAAAATGAACAAGTGGGACTATATTAAGCTGAAAAGCTTCTGTAGAGCAAAAGACACCATCAATAGAACAAAAAGAAACCCTACAGTATGGGAGAATATCTTTGAAAATGACACATCCGATAAAGGCTTGACGTCCAGAATATATAAAGAGCTCACACGCCTCAACAAACAAAAAACAAATAACCCAATTAAAAAATGGGCAAAGGAACTGAACAGACGGTTCTCCAAAAAAGAAATACAGATGGCCAACAGACACATGAAAAGATGCTCCACATCGCTAATTATCAGAGAAATGCAAATTAAAACTACAATGAGGTATCACCTCACACCAGTAAGGATGGCTGCCATCCAAAAGACAAACAACAACAAATGTTGGCGAGGCTGTGGAGAAAGGGGAACCCTCCTACACTGCTGGTGGGAATGTAAACTTGTTCAACCATTGTGGAAAGCAGTATGGAGGTACATCAAAATGCTCAAAACAGACTTACCATTTGACCCAGGAATTGCACTCCTAGGAATTTACCCTAAGAATGCAGCAATCAAGTATGAGAAAGATCAGTGCACCCCTTTGTTTATCGCAGCACTATTTACAATAGCCAAGAATTGGAAGCAACCTAAATGTCCATCGATAGATGAATGGATAAAGAAGATGTGGTACATATACACAATGGAATACTACTCAGCCATAAGAAAAGGGCAAATCCAACCATTTGCAGCAACATGGATGGAGCTGGAGGGTATTTTGCTCAGTGAAACAAGCCAAGCAGAGAAAGAGAAATACCAAATGATTTCACTCATCTGTGGAATATAAGAACAAAGGAAAAACTGAAGGAACAAAACAGCAGCAGAATCACAGAACTCAAGAATGGACTAACAGGTACCAAAGGGAAAGGGACTGGGGAGGATGGGTGGGTAGGGAGGGATAAGGGGGGGAGAAGTAGGGGGGTATTGAGATTAGCATCCATAGCGGGGTGGGAGAAAGGGGAGGGCTGTACAACACAGAGAAGACAAGTAGTGATTCTACAAAAGGTTGCTACGCTGATGGACAGTGACTGTAAAGGAGTATATAGGGGGGACCTGGTATAGGGGAGAGCCTAGTAAACAAAGTATTCGTCATGTAAGTGTAGATTAATGATTAAAAAAAAAAAATGAAGTTCCTATGTGGTGACCTCTAATGAGTTCTACACAATGATATAAAGGACATATAAAAGTGTAGGCAAAGGGTCTGTTTGTGTTTATACAGAGGATCAAAGCCTAATTTGGCTACCCCGAAAATGAACTAAGAAACGATATGAAAGAGAACTTCCAACATCAGCACTCTCGGGAAGACTCATGCCAGAAGATGATCATCAAAAAACCCCAACAAAGATCCACGCACTGCTACAGCTGTAGATGCACTCATCCCACCATCTCCTGGACTTGCCATGGGAATGAAGGAGATATCTAAGCTGGCCTGTGCATACAGTAAAACAACAAATTTGACTGGATCTATACTGTTGGAACTCAACCAAGAATTAGGAGAAGTGCAAATTGTAGCGCTCCAAAATCTTACAACTACAGACTATTTACTGTTAAAAGAACATATGGGATGTGAACAGCGCCCAGGAATGGGTTGTTTTAATTTGTCTGATTTTTCTCAAACTATTCAAATTCAGTTAGATAATAACCATCATATCATTGATAAGTTTTCACAAATGCCTAGGGTGCCTAACTGATTTTGTTGGTTTCACTGGAGATGGCTGGTAATTACAGATATGCTTTGGTTATGTAACTATACTCCTATTATGTTAATGTGTGTGCGCAATTTAAGTAGTAGCTTAAAATCTATACATGCTGAAGTTACTCTACAAGAAGATATGTCAAAGAAATAATCAATCTTCCCATGTTTTCTCCCGCCTGCTACTTCTATAGCTTTTCTTCTTTCTTCCTAATTACAACGAATTCTTAAATAGAATTCGTGCCTCATATCAAATTTACCGAGTATCATAACTCCTCCAAGTGGTAAAGATACCTCAAGACAAATGCTGGGCATAGAAGCCACAGGGCATAAATATGCAAAGAAATAAAAAGCTAACCATTTCAAACAATAAGGCTTCTCTCTCACTTACCAACTTTACATTTCCCTGTATGGCCCCGGAAGATGACTGGTTAGCCAGAGACGGGTAAGATTCCTCAAGGGAGGAACAACCTAAGACAGGCACAGTCGCAGGGGGGTCATCAGGTGAGAAATTGGGGATCAACAGAGGTGAGGCTTAGAACCTCACCCCCCCTGTTCTGAGAGAAATCTTCTGCATACGTGGATGTTTTATTGCCCTTGTCTAGCTTGGATTAACACATAGTCTACAGGCACACACCTGATCATCTACATTTGCTCTCTTACAACACTAAACTATGTTTTCTACCTTTATGTTGTATCTACCTACCACTTCAGCATCTTATTAAAAATAATAAAGAGAGAAATGTGGTATCCACATATAAATCAAGTATAAAAATCAAATGTGTATTCATATTTGAACTGACTGTTTATAGTTCACAATGCATGAGCAAAACCAAAAGTTTCTGTGATGACTGCCCTTGTACTGTTCACCATGTAACTTATTCACTATGTAAGAATTTGTTCTCCATGTAAGAACTTGTTCGTTATGCTTCAGAAGACTGGAGACTGACGAAAATTAGGCTTGGGGTGGATTAATGATTGTGCATTGAGCATTGACTCCCCTATACAGAATTTTATTGTTGTTAACAACCATTTGATCAATAAATATGAGAGATGCCCTAACAACAACAACCAAGAAAAAGTACACACTTCCAATTGTAAAATAAATAAGTAACCGGGATGTAATGTATAGCATAAGGAATATAGTCAAAATATTGTAACAACTTGGTATGGTGATAGCTGGTACTTAGAATTATCATGTATATAAATGTTGAATCACTGTGTTGTACACCTGAAACTAATGTAATGTAATACTGTGTGTCAACTACCCTTCAATAAAAAATAATTATCTAAAAAAAAAAAAAAAAAAAAAAAGAAGTCTTTTAAAAATACACACTCCAAGAAAGGGGCGTGCGGGCAAAGTCAGAGAGGAGGAGGCACACCCAAAAGCTGGGATTCTGTCTTTCAAGGAGTTTCAAGAATAGGACAAAGGTAAAGGGTGGGGCGGGGAAGGGGGTGTAAGCTGGTCAGGTGGTCTCATGATGTCTACCTCCAGTAAGAAACAATATGTCATTGTCCATAGTCAGTCCTCTAGGCAATTCTGTAGGACAAATGTTTTGTTCCTTCTCAAGATAGTGGCCACCCCCAAGCACTGGGAACATATCAGTTAAGACTGCTTGCCCCTGCCTTAGAATAAGTCATTGGCAGATTACCAAAGAATATGTTAGGAACCTAACCCCCCAGCTCTCTGCTTTTAGCCTCAAGATAAGTCCTTCTTGTTCCCACTATGCTAGTCACATCTTAGCATTTTTCATCACAGGCAGGAAAAGTTATTCATGATGCTTGTCCCATGTCTCTGCCCTCTATCGAACCTGCATTAGCTAGGGCAAGTCTCAAGGTCAGCCCAGATTCAGAGCATGTGGAATGAACTCACAACGCAAAGGGCATTAACTGTCTTTTCTGGCTCTCTGGCTTTACCTGATTAACTCCCTGAGTTTTGGTGGACCCCACCCTCTTTTCACCCCATCTGCATCTGTCTGCCTAACAGTATGAACCAATATTTGTTTCCTTTCTCTAAACTACTAAATATCCCCTTTAAAAAATTACTGGAATATTTACAAACAGATTATGTTGGAACTTTGTGTTAAAATGAATCAGCTTCTTTTCCATCATTTGAAGCAAAGTAAAATAAATAATTAGTGAAAAGTATCCAGTAACCTCTACATAATGTCAACAGGCAAAATATATAATTAAGATAAGCTTGGGTTTGTTCACCACCAATTTGAAAGATGAAAAAAAACCTGTAGTTCCCAGAGGGTCAAAGAGAGAAGTTAAGAAAACTGGAGCTGCTTTTAAAGTGTTTAACAAGACAGAAACTGGAACGGATGTGCCACAAACCAATATCCATTACTACAAAGCAATTGCAAAATTTTCTTGCAAAATGGTTATAAGCTGGCTTTTCAGTATCAACCCATTTTAGCCAAAAAGAACATCCAACTAGTGATTGTTACCATGAAAACAGCAGGCAGTAGAATATACAGTAGCTGCAGAGAAGAAAACAATATGCTTCAAGAAGTTACCTGACAGATTTAAATCTACATCAGTTTCTCTAAAGGTCTAAGAAATAGAAATGTATCTTTAAATATTTTTTTTCCAGACATCTAGTATGGTAATTTTTCAATACACTATAAATTTCTAATTATCCCATAAAGGTAATAAAAAGTAAATTTCAGGAATAATAGCATAGCTCTAGAGAGGATTTCAATGATCACTTGATTGATTAATGGAGGCGTATGTTTCGGTGGGATGGAAGCCATCAGAGTCAACTTTTTTACTGCAGCTAACAGGTTTGTGACAGTCTGTTCTGGGGAATAGACTTCGGTTTTCTCATTGGTCAAAGACAGTTGTGGCAGACACCATCCATTGTCTATTGAATAGCCATTTAACTTGGCTAGTGATAGGTTTGGGGTGGGTGGAATGAAAATACAAAGGAAAATCTCCTGGAGAGAACCTTTTGTCCTAAATCAAAATACAAATTCTCAGTAGGAGAAAGCCTTTGCCATTCTTTTTTCCTGCCTGGAATATATATATGATACTTAAAGGTGTAGCAGCCATTTAGTAAGCATGAGGCAAAGAGTATGATTCAAAGAACATCAACATTATAAAAATACAGAAAGCTATAAAAAGATGTAAGGATAGTACATATCTAATGGCATCACTGAACAACTGATTGTATTTTTGACTGATACATATCTGACATTTTGTACTTGTGTCATTTTCATGACACCTGAAAAAACTTTTCTATGTTTGCCAAAATGACTCAGAAAGTTATGTGTGGATCCAGCCAAGAGCATAAGCTCTGCTAATTGTTTAGCAAAGAAAAAATATAGAAAAGGGATAGAATGTCTGGTGAATAGCAGGAAGAGAACAAATTTTCAAAATGCAAAGCCTTTCTACGCTTAATTGTCCCTCTAAGCACAGGTTAATTGCACCCAGATAAAAATACAATGTTTGTGCGGCTCCTCACAAACTTTGCCTACCAAAGCTGAGTGATTTGTTTTCCTGTAGGGATGCCTTGGAAGTTTTGTTACAATAATGTACATTTGGTTAAGCTACTCAGAAATATTTTCCTACTGATGCTTGCATCCTGAAGTCTAATTTAGTGTAGAATGTTGAATAATTTACATGCGTAGATGTACTGAAGCAATCAGGATACTTTGTGGCTAGATAATAAATAGAAGTCAATTTATTTCTGGTACTTTATTGGGAAAAGCACTATATAAAGCTTCACTGTTTGAGTAGGGGGAAAAAATGGGAAAAGGAAAAGCCTTGTGTTCTTATTTCTTTCTTTTCTCCTATTTAAAGACTGTTGCACAATGAATATCATTTTTGTAGAAAGACTGACTATATTCTAGTATCAAAAATATGAAAGAATTCTAGTATTAAGGCACATTCAGAGTTTATTTAAACACGAAATATGACATCATATTCAATCACATTAATAATGGAAAATACAGCCACTGCTAATCCTTATTTTAAATTCACTTGCTAAGAATTTTACATGGATTTCTCATTTAATCATTACAACATTCTTACAACCACTATGAGAACAGTGGTTTTATTTTCCCTATTTGACAGAAGGAATTCAGGCACAGAGAGGTTAAATAACATGTCCAAAGACACACAGCAAATAAGTAATACAGCATGACTTTGAACCCAGGTGATGTGACTCCGGAACCCTCAACATCAATATGAAATAACTTATTTACTACCAACGCAATTTTTTTCTTCCTTAGATCTTTCAAGCTTTAGAATCTTATAGTATTCTAAGCACTGCTGTAAATTGAATGGTTATTTGGAGCTCACTTAACCTTAAAGGGTCATGACAACTACAAAATTACAGGATCTGAGGAACTTAAGAACCGAGTAGAAGGAGGTGGTCTGGGGACTTTTATATTGGTAGAACAAACATACTGTTTTTAATGTGAGTGAATGTTTTGTCATTTTTCTATTTGGGGGTAGTGGATTTATGTGAAGATTGAGTGGGAGAAGTAGAGTGCTAGGACCCTCTAAGCTATTTCTCTAAAGCTACCTTTGCTCAAAGGGAGCAAATGTCTTCACACAACCCCTACATCAGCCAAGTTAGTACCTCAGAAAAAGAGGATGCACTTATGCCAGACTGTATATCTAAAAAACTCAATTTAAGATGTGTATAATTGGGGAGCCAACATGGCGGCTTGAGTAGGCCAGTGGGAACCTCCTCCCAAAAACATATATGTTTTTGAAAATACAACAAATACAACTAATCCTAAAAGAGAGACCAGAAGACACAGGACAACGGCCAGACTACATCCACACATGTGAGAGCCCAGCACCTGGTGAAAAGGGTAAGATACAATCCCGGGGGGAGGGAGAGGGAGCCCAGGACTGCTAAACACCCAGCCCTAGCCACCCGCGCCAGAGCACAGACACAGTGCATGCATGGAGGGCTGGAAACTAGGGAAATAGGGCAGCAAGACCTCTGAGAGGGTTCCGAAGCTGATGCCCCGGTGACAAAGAAAAGTGAGTGCTTTTTGAAAGTCTTAAAGGGACAGGGGCTTAACAGCTAGACGGAAACAACACAGGTCACAGCCCAATGGCTGGAAATTACAGGGAAAACCAGGAGCACTAACCCCCTGGGCAACAGCTCTGAGACACCTCACGGAGGTAAACAGCCAAACAGCCCCCCCCCACCAGTCCATTACCCCTCCGGGCGCTGCGAAAGCAGAGAAACAGCGTAAGGCAAACCACGCACACAGAAAGGGAGACCCCTCCTCTCCAGCCGGGCAAGACACAAACACCCAGCCTACACGCAATTACCCAACACAAGCCACAAGCCACTAGGAGACGCAGTTCTCCCAGTAAAGAAAGGCCAGTAGCAAGTGAAAAGTTTGCGCTCCCAGCTGACAGTCAATAGCACCTGTCAACATGAAAAGGCAAAAAAATATGATCCAGACAAGACTAACCCAGACAGCTTCAGCATCTGCTACATCTTCCCCTGAGAAGGAACCTGGGGAGATAGATTTAACCAGTCTTCCTGAAAAAGAATTCAAAACAAAAGTCATAACCATGCTGATGGACTTGCAGAGAAATATGCAAGAACTAAGGAAGGAGAATACAGAAATAAAACAATCTCTGGAAGGACTTCAAAACAGAATGGACGAGATGCAAGAGACCATTAATGGACTAGAAAACAGAGAACAGGAACGCAGAGAAGCTGATGCACAGAGAGATAAAAGGATCTCCAGGAATGAAAGAATTCTAAGAGAGCTGAGTGACCAATCAATACGGAACAATATCCGCATTATAGGGGTACCAGAAGAAGAAGAAGAGAGAAAAAGGGATACAACGTGTCTTTGAAGAAATAATTGCCGAAAACTTCCCCAAACTAGGGGAAGAAATGGCCTCTCAGACCACAGAGGTACACAGAACTCCCATGACAAGGGATCCAAGGAGGGCAACACCAAGACACATAATAACTAAAATGGCAAAGATCAAAGACAAGGACAAAGTATTAAAGACAGCCAGAGAGAAAAAAAAGGTCACCTACAAAGGAAAACCCATCAGGCTATCATGAGACTGCTCAACAAAAACCCTACAGGCCAGAAGAGAATGGCACGATATACTTAATGCAATGAAACAGAAGGGCCTTAAACCAAGACTACAGCACGAATATCATTTAAATATGAAGGAGGGATTAAACAATTCCCAGACAAGCAAAAGTTGAGGGAATTTGCCTCCCAAAAAGCACGTCTTCAGGGCATCCTACAGGGACTGCTCTAGATGGGAGCACTCCTAAAGAGAGCACAGAACAAAACACCCAACATATGAAGAAGGGAGGAGGAGGAATAAGAAGGGAGAGAAATAAAGAATCATCAGACCGTGCTTATAATAGCTCAACAAGCGAGTTAAGTTAGACAGTAAGATAGTAAAGAAGCTAACCCTGAACCTTTGGTAACCACAAACTAAAAGCTTGCAATGGCAATAAGTTCATACCTTTCAATAATCACCCTAAATGTAAATGGACTGAATGCACCAATCAAAAGACAGAGAGTAATAGAAAGGATAAAAAAGCAAAATCCACCCATATGCTGCTTACAAGAGACTCACCTCAAACCCAAAGACATGCACAGACTTAAAGTCAAGGGATGGAAAAAGATATTTCATGCAAACAACAGAGAGAAGAAAGCAGGCGTTACAATTCTGGTATCACACAAAAGAGACTTCAAAATAAAGAAAGTAACAAAAAACAAAGAAGGACATTACATAATGATAAAGGGCCCAATCCAACAAGAGGATATAACCATTCTAAATATATATGCACCCAATACAGGAGCACCAACATACCTGAAACAAATACTAACAGAAATAGACTGCAATGCATTCATTCTAGGAGACTTCAACACAGCACTCACTCCAAAGGACAGATCCACCAGAAAGAAAATAAGTAAGGACACAGAGGCACTGAACAACACACTAGAACAGATGGACCTAATAGACATCTACAGAACTCTACATCCAAAAGCAACAGGATACACATTCTTCTCAAGTGCACATGGAATATTCTCCAGAATAGACCACATACTAGGCCACAAAAAGAGCCTCAGTAAAATCCAAAAGATTGAAATCCTACCAACCAACTTTTCAGACCACAAAGGCATAAAACTAGAAATAAACTGTACAAAGAAAGCAAAAAGGCTCACAAACACATGGAGGTTTAAAAACACGCTCCCAAATAATCAATGGATCAATGACCAAACCAAAATGGAGATCCAGAAATATATGGAAACAAACGACAACAACAACACTAAGCCCCAACTTCTGTGGGACACAGCAAAAGCAGTCTTAAGAGGAAAGTATATAGCAAGCCAAGCATATTTAAAAAAGGAAGAACAAGCCCAAATGAATGGTCTAATGTCACAATTATCGAAATTGGAAAAAAAAGAACAAATGAGGCCTAAGGTCAGCAGAAGGAGGGACATAATAAAGATCAGAGAAGAAATAAATAAAATTGAGAAGAATAAAACAACAGCAAAAACCAATGAAACCAAGAGCTGGTTCTTTGAGAAAATAAACAAAATAGATAAGCCTCTAGCCAGACTTATTAAGAGGAAAAACAGTCAACACAACTCAATAGTATCAGAAATGAGAAAGGAAAAATCATGACGGACCCCACAGTAATACAAAGAATTATTAGAGAATACTATGAAAACCTATATGCTAACAAGCTGGGAAACCTAAGAGAAATAGACAACTTCCTAGAAAAATACAACCTTCCAAGACTGACCCAGAAAGAAACAGAAAATCTAAACAGACCAATTACCAGCAACGAAATTGAAGCGGTAATCAAAAAACTACCAAAGAACAAAACCCCTGTGCCCGTTGGATTTACCATGGAATTTTATCAGACATACAGGGAAGAGATAATACCCATTCTCCTTAAAATCTTTTTCCAAAAAATAGAAGAGGAGGGGATACACCCAAACTCATTCTATGAAGCTAACATCACCCTAATATGAAAACCAGGCAAAGACCCCACCAAAAGAGAAAACTAGAGACTAATATCCCTGATGAACGTAGATGCAAAAATACTCAACAAAATATTAGCAAACCGAATTCAAAAATACATCAAAAGGATCATACACCATGACCAAGTGGGATTCATCCCAGGGATGCAAGGATGGTACAACATTCGAAAGTCCATCAAAATCATCCACCACATCAACAAAAAGAAAGACAAAAACCACATGATCATCTCCATAGATGCTGAAAAAGCATTTGACAAAGTTCAACATCCATTCATGATAAAAACTCTCAGCAAAATGGGAATAGAGGGCAAGTACCTCAACATAATAAAGGCCATCTATAATAAACCCACAGCCAACATTATATTGAACAGCGAGAAGCTGAAAGCTTTTCCTCTGAGATCAGGAACTAGACAGGGATGCCCACTCTCCCCACTGTTCCTTAACATAGTACTGGAGGTCCTAGCCACGGCAATCAGACAAAACAAAAAAATACAAGGAATCCAGATTGGTAAAGAAGAAGTTAAACTGTCATTATTTGCAGATGACATGATACTGTACATAAAAAACCCTAAAAACTCCACCCCAAAACTACTAGAACTGATATCAGAATACAGCAAAGTTGCAGGATACAAAATCAACACACAGAAATCTGTGGCTTTCTATACACTAACAATGAACCAACAGGAAAAGAAATCAGGAAAACAACTCCATTCACAATTGCATCAAAAAAATAAAATACCTAGGAATAAATCTAACCAAAGAAGTGAATGACCTACACTCTGAAAACTACAAGTCACTCTTAAAATAAATTAAAGGGGAAACTAACAGACGGAAACTCATCCCATGCTCGTGGCCAGGAAGAATTAATATCGTCAAAATGGCCATCCTGCCCAAAGCAATATACAGATTTGATGCAATCCCTATGAAACTACCAACAACATTCTTCAATGAACTGGAACAAATAATTCAAAAATTCATATGGAACCACCAAAGACCCCGAATAGCCAAAGCAATCCTGAGAAAGAAGAATAAAGTAGGGGGGATCTCACTCCCCAACTTCAAGCTCTACTATAAAGCCATAGTAATCAAGACAATTTGGTACTGGCACAAGAACAGAGCCACAGACCAATGGAACAGACTAGACAATCCAGACATTAACCCAGACATATATGGTCAATTAATATTTGATAAAGGAGCCATGGACATACAATGGCGAAATGACAGTCTCTTCAACAGATGGTGCTGGCAAAACTGGACAGCTACATGTAGGAGAATGAAACTGGACCATTGTCTAACCCCATATACAAAAATTAAGTCAAAATGGATCAAAGACCTGAATGTAAGTCATGAAACCATTAAACTCTTGGAAGAAAACATAGGCAAAAACCACTAAGACATAAACATGAGTGACCTCTTCTTGAACATATCTCCCCGGGCAAGGAAAACAACAGTAAAAATGAACAAGTGGGACTATATTAAGCTGAAAAGCTTCTGTACAGCAAAAGACACCATCAATAGAACAAAAAGGAACCCTACAGTATGGGAGAATATATTTGAAAATGACAGATCCGATAAACGCTTGACATCCAGTATATATAAAGAGCTCACATGACTCAACAAACAAAACACAAATAACCCGATTAAACAATGGGTAGAGGAACTGAACAGATGATTCTCCAAAAAAGAAATACAGATGGCCAACAGACACATGAAAAGATGATGCTCCACATCGCTAATTATCAGAGAAATGCAAATTAAAACTACAATGAGGTATCACCTCACACCAGTAAGGATGGCTGCCATCCAAAAGACAAACAACAACAAATGTTGGTGAGGCTGTGGAGAAAGGGGAATCCTCCTACACTGCTGGTGGCAATGTAAATTAGTTCAACCATTGTGGAAAGCAGTATGGAGGTACATCAAAATGCTCAAAACAGACTTACCATTTGACCCAGGAATTGCACTCCTAGGAATTTACACCAAGAATGCAGCAATCAAGTTAGAGAAAGACCAATGCACCCCTATG
Organism: Manis pentadactyla; assembly: GCF_030020395.1. NCBI lineage: Eukaryota > Metazoa > Chordata > Mammalia > Pholidota > Manidae > Manis > Manis pentadactyla. Next base: position 26,473,715 of record NC_080024.1, read on the forward strand.
TTTAACGCAGCACTATTGAAAATAGCCAAGAATTGGAAACAACCTAAATGTCCATCGATAGATGAATGGATAAAGAAGATGTGGTACATATACACAATGGGCTACTACTCAGCCATAAGAAAAGGGCAAATCCTACCATTTGCAGCAACATGAATGAAGCTGGAGGGTATTATGCTCAGTGAAACAAGCCAAGCAGAGAAAGAGAAATAGCAAATGATTTCACTTATCTGTGGAGTATAAGAACAAAGGAAAAACTGAAGGAACAAAACAGCAGCAGAATCACAGAACTCAAGAATGGACTAACAGGTACCAAAGGGAAAGGGACTGGGGAGGATGGGTGGGTAGGGAGGGATAAGTGGGGGGAAGAAGAGGGTATTAAGATTAGCATGCATGGGGGGGATGGGAGAAAGGAGAGGGCTGTACAACACAGAGAAGACAAGTAGTGATTCTACAACATTTTGCTATGCTGATGGACAGTGACTGTAAAGGGGTTTATAGGGGGGACCTGGTATAGGGGAGAGCCTAGTAAACAAAATATTCGTCAAGTAAGTGAAGATTAATGATAAAAAAAAAAAAGCAGTTCCTGTGTTGTGACCTCCAATGAGTTATACACAATGATATAAAGGGCATATGAAAGTGTAGGCAAAGGGTCTGTTTGTGTTCATACAGAGGATCAAAGCCTAATTTGGCTACCCCGAAAATGAACTAAGATACGATATAAAAAAGAACTTCCAACACCAGCACTCTTGGGAAGACTCATGCCAAAAGATGATCATCAAAAATCCTCAACAAAGATCCACGCACTGCTACAGGTGTAGATGCACTCATCCCACCAGTTCCTGGACTTGCCATGGGAATGAAGAAGATATCTAAGCCGTCCTGTGCATACAGTAAAACAACAAATTTGACTGGATCTATACTGTTGGAACTCAACCAAGAATTAGGAGAAGTGCAAATTGTAGCACTCCAAAATCTTACAACTACAGACTATTTACTGTTAAAAGAACATATGGGATGTGAACACTCCCCAGGAATGGGTGGTTTTAATTTGTCTGATTTCTCTCAGACTGTTCAAGTTCAGTTGGACAATATCCACCATATCATAGATAAGTTTTCACAAATGCCTAAGGTGCCTAACTGGTTTTCTTGGTTCACTGGAGATGGCTGGTAATTACAGGTATGCTTTGGTTACGTAACTGTACTCCTATTATGTTAATGTGTGTGTGCAATTTAATTAGTAGTGTAAAACCTATACATGCTGAAGTTACTCTACAAGAAGATATGTCAAAGAAATAATCAATCTTCCCATGTTTTCTTCCGTCTGCTACTTCTATAGCTTTTTTTCTTCCTTCCTAATTACAACCCTTAAATAGAATTCGTGCCTCCTATCGAATTTACCGAGTATCATAATTCTTCCAAGTGGTAAAGATACCTCAAGACAAATGCTGGGTATAGAAGCCACAGGGCATAAATCTGCAAAGAAGTAAAAAGCTAACCTTTTCAAACAATAAGGCTTCTCTCTCACTTACCAACTTTACATTTCCCTGTATGGCCCCGGAAGATGACTGGTTAGCCAGAGACGGGTAAGATTCCTCAAGGGAGGAACAACCTAAGACAGGCACAGTCGCAGGGGGGCCATCAGGTGAGAAATTGGGGATCAACAGAGGTGAGGCTTAGAACCTCCCCCTTCCATTCTGAGAGAAATCTTCTGTATATGTGGATGTTTTATTGTCCTTGTCTAGCTTGGATTAACCCATAGTCTACAGGCACACACCTGATCATCTACATTTGCTCTCTTACAACACTAAACTATGTTTTCTACCTTTATCTTGTATCTACCTACCACTTCAGCATTTTATTTAAAATAATAATAAAGAGAGAAATGTGGTATCCACATATAAATCAAGTATAAAAATCAAATGAGTATTCATATTTGAACTGTTTATAGTTCATAATGCATGAGCAAAACCGAAAGTTTCTGTGATGACTGCCCTTGTACTGTTCACCATGTAACTTATTCACTATGTAAGAATTTGTTCTCCATGTAAGAACTTGTTTGTTATGCTTCAGAAGATTGGAGACTGATGAAATTTAGGCTTGGGGTGGATTAATGATTGTGCATTGACCATTGACCCCCCTATACAGAATTTTATTGTTGTTAACAACGATTTGATCAGTAAATATGAGATGCCCTCACAAAAAAAAAAAAAGTACACATTTCCAATTGTAAAATAAATAAGTAAACAGGATGTACTGTATAGCATAAGGAATATAGTCAAAATATTGTAACAGCTTGGTATGGTGGTAGCTGGTACCTAGAATTATCATGTATATAAATGTTGAATCACTGTGTTGTACACCTGAAACTAATGTAATACTGTGTGTCAACTACCCTTCAATAAAAAATAATTATCTAAAAAAAAAAAAAAAGAAAGAGCAACATCAATATGTGTGAAGAAGGGTCCAGCCCAACCAGATTATTATAATGAACATCAGATAATACAGTTAATCCACAATCATCTATGTTGATGCCAGAGATACCATTTTTTTCTAGACAAAGCCAGAGGGAAGCAAATACTGTCTTTATATTTATTTTCTGGCTTCATACTCACTTTCCTGGCTGTGTAGGTCCTATGTTACAATCTGCTCTAGATTCCTGCCAGCAAATCCCAATTGGGGACTGTCTTCTAGACAGTGCTCCAAAAGGCCGGATAACCCCTATCTATTTCTGAGGACAAACAGCAACATGAAAATTTCTTTTTGAGGTAAGAGATTAAACTTCATTTTATTTTTCATTGCTTCTTTTTTCTAACTTCTTATTCCCTTTCCTGTTTCCTATTCTAATTTTAAAAAATTGTTTTATTCCAAATGTTACTGTGCAAAATCATGAATAGGATGTAGTTGTTCAGAACATTAAGTATCTAGATTGTACCATAATTGGGAATTATTCACCATATCTGATTGAGAGGTAACATTGATCTTCACAGCAGAAAACATTATACTTTTTAGTGTAAACAGTAAACTTTGAAAGGTTCAATTATAATTATTTTGAATATTTAAACTTTTCTAGAAGTGGACATTTTTAGTTTATTTTAGACTAAATTGTGTTAGTTAAGGAGTATGTGTGATATGTATTTTATTTTCTCTTTTGTTAACATCAGGTTTTCAATGTAATTAACTAGTTTTCACATTACAGTGAGAAACAATATTCGAATATTAACTTACTATTTTTTCAGCAATTTTGTTATAGTAATGAGACAGTTTCAATAAGAAATACAAAAATATCTCATGATGTGGCTCTAAAATCATGCCATGGCTAAGCAAATGAATCACAATTTGGAACTAATCTGATAAGTAATTTCCCTGTATATCAGTTGGAAGGAAAACATTAAAAGCAACTTTTTAAAAACAAATTCATCTCATTATGGTTAAAAAATGTTATTGATCATAGGTTGATATAAAATAAAAGATTCAAATACACAACCCAGGTAACACAGCAATAGGTGATAACCAATTAACACTATACAGATAAACATTTAAAGGTAAAATGTGAAGTCTGTCTTGAAAACTTATTCTGGGCAACAGAGACAGGTAACTTTTCAGAAAAGAGTATCAAAGCATTCTCTGGCAGATTAATTGAATTCTGGAAGGAAGTAATATTTTTTCTTGGTTTTGGGGAAATAAATTGGTGGAAACATACATAGGAGGTAAATAGGTATAAGAAACTAATTGAGACATGCTCTCATCCACAGAAACCTACTTTATAATTCCCCCAAAAACTTATGCTAAGCTGCTTACATTGCACTGAAGTTATGAACAATCATACTGTGATATGATTATTAAACAAGTTATTACATTAGGTACCTTTATTTTCCACCAATATTTTTAATCCATACTATAATACATTTCCCAGATGGGAAAACTGGCAGAATAATGGATAAAGGCAACTTATTGTCCCATTTAGGCATCACTTTGACTTACATCAGTGTAGTAAAAGTATTTTATATAATAGTAGGTTCTGGTGTCAGAAAATCTGAAATCAAACCCTGCCTTTCTCTCTTACTAGCCACAAGTGACACAGTCTCTAAATTTCAGATTTCCCATCTGTAAAGAGGGAATGAAAGTGGTATTCATCTTGTGGTTTGTTGTGACAATTAAAAGAAATAATATGACAAGTGCTTATTTAAAGTACCTATCACTGTTTTAATCACTCTTGCTGTCTTATTATCATCTAAGTCTATGATCATCCTTTGACTGACAAAATATAGGCAAAGACCTGAAAGTTTTTGTCATACATTGAGATGATTCTGCCATTTTGCCAGTGAGTAAACCTCCTTGCCTGTATTTTGGATCACTACCTAACAGACAATAAATCAGGCTCCTGCCACTTATTATTTAGACTAAAATGATAAAGTAAATTTTACTTTGTTGTTGTGACATACTGTTGAGCATTTACAACTATTGAAGTCTCCTTTTTTCCCCATGATTCTGATTCATGCTATACCACTGTTATGCTTTTCTGGTCACAGTATTTTATCATGTCAAATATTTTAAGACAGTCACAATCCCTGTTTTTAACATGTATTTTTCATTTAGTTATTTTGTTACATTAATTTATCAACATTGCTTGGTTGATTTATAACAAAAGCAATGGAGTTGAAACTTTCTCAGTGTTCCTGAAAATTCCAACTTGCTTCTGAGCAATATATGACATTGTTGGTATACAGAGAAGTTTAATTTTGAATGTGTACCCTTTGGGGTTTCATCAGGACCAGCTGTGATTACTTGAGCATGTAAAAGCTCACCGATTACACTGAACAAAAAAAATGTAAGCAGATTGGCATATGCCTAAGAACATTTTTTTGTTGATTTCTTTCAAGGTTTTAAGAGAGAAGCAAGAGACATTGACAATAAATTCAACCATATGCAATATAAAAGCAAGTAAATGTTTCTGCTTTTAATAATAAGGGGCATAATAATACTGTGTTAAAAGAAATGACAAGAAAGCTTACCTTACACTTGTGAAAGAAGGAAAACAAAACAATTTTAGACAGAATGATCCTGTCAAGAAAAGGTTTTTCTCAGTAGAGTACAGAATGGTTGCCTAGGAAACTGATGCTAATTGCTGATGATGATGGAAATGAGTCAACAAGGAAAGCACTGTGTAGTTCGAAGCACTCTGCTAAGCAAATATCTTAAATAAATTCATAAAACAGGGAAAGAAGAAAAGTTCCTTGCTTCTACTCCTTGCTTAATTTGGAGAGGAAATAGTTCCTCTGAGACTATTTCCTGTAATCAGCTGGTGAAGAAAGACATAAAAAGAACAGACTGTTGAGTTTTTCGAGTTTCCCTGGCACCTTAGCATTAATTAAAGAGGCCAGCATTGGCATATCCTTCCCAGGTCAGACTCCAGTTGATCTCAAAGGGTAACCCTGGCCAACACTGCATCTGTAGATCTCAGCTTTTTCTTCCAAAGATTTTTTCCTAAAGATTTTCTGATTAAGACAAGGATAAATTTAGTTTATGGAAAAAAATGCATTTGAGGTAAAGTTAGTTTATGAGGATAAATGCATTTAATATAAGGAATCATGTTTACACAAAGTTCAGTTCTGAGGGGTACTTATATTTTGGAGAATTTATACTGTACCTACTGTAGACGATAGATTTCTGTAGTCATTATGGGGAATACAGAGTTGCCTAGACATGATATTCTTACATTTAAATTGTGCTTGAAGAGAGGCAGTCTCATTGAAGGACATGTTTTTTAAGCTGTTTTTCTAATGACTACAGCTTTTGGCTGATCCACCCAGAGTCATTTACATGGCCCCTTCTGAAATGCCTCTGCAGCCAGCTTGGTCTAGGATCAGCTGTATAGTGCATGATTATGTGAAAATTTCCCTGTGTCTCTTTCTTTTCTATCTCAACCTATGTGCTCAAACCCACAATCTAAACAACTGACAACATAGCCTACTCAAAGGGCATGTTTAGAGCTTGAACAGAATATGCCTAGCACTTAAATTTAGTCAAGGAGATAAGGTGTAGTAAATTAAGTGGTAGGACATCAGAGGTTAGTGATACTATATACAGAGTCAAAGTAATTACAAAAGCAAGGCGCAGATCACAAATAGTACCTACTGGAAAATTCTGTTTCTAATTTTAAGAGTCTAGCTGGAAACAGGAAAACACACACTTAGAAAGAAGAAATATAGTAAGTGAATATAGTCATAGTATAGTGAAAACTTTTTGCTGCTGGGAGTGATGGGAGTTTAAAATATAGTAATGTGTACAACTTATATTATTTGTAGATAGTATATTAAATATTTACTAATTAAGTCAGTTTGTAATATTTCATTCATCTTAAGTTAATTTGACAAAAACATCTTGGGGAATTTTCACCAGTGAAAACTTCAAATTGCTTTAATATCAATAAATTGAATACAATCATTAAAGGCAATGAGGGAATTGAGAATGGTTTTAGAGCTTTGAAATGCTCAGTTTTGCATCTTATCAAAACCATTACTATTGTAGAACTCCTTGTAGACTTACGAGAAATTATATTGTCTTCTGCATTGCCCTGAACACATCACACTGTCAACGGACTGTAGTGTGAGGCATTATTAACATTAATAGAAGATAAAATGTCAGTAAAGCTGGACCTTGCATAAATTCACCCTTGGAAAGAGTAACTGTGGGATAAACCAAATGTAAAATGTAATGTGTAAAAAGGCAGTTCTGTGTGTGTGTGTGTTTATGCATGTGCCAGCACTTGTGTACATAAAGGTCTTCCCCTTATCTACACATTTGTAAAGTTTCACCTGCATGAGGTATATCGAAGGACTTGGGCACCAGGAGTGAGGCTAGGATTTCACATGAGGAAATCAGTATTCCTGTAGTTGCAAAATCTAGGAATACCTGAGACAGAGGGTATGATGGAAAAATGGAAAAATATTCTAAATTCCAAAAACGTCTCTGGAGTGCACTTTTGAAATATAACTTCTGCATATAGCAGGAATAGCTTTTACTACTTACCTCTATAAACTTAGATATTTCTCATAGGAGAAATTGTTTATTACAACAAAATGTAAAAAATCACTAGCTGAGCTAACTGTTGTTTGCTCCTCTATTTCATCCCAGCACAGTAAGTTATGCAAATCTTTGGAGGCTTTGTGACCTAGAGGCATATGGAGTTTAGGAACTATGTGACAGGAAAATCACTTTGTTCATAAAACAGCATACAGTACATCCCATCAGACACAGAGAAACCAACGTGACTTCTGTGTGATTACAGTTTGCCTTAACTTCCAGTCCTAACATTTTTCCAAGAATTAATGTACAAATAGTAGCATACATTTCCTGGGGGGGAAAAAACTACATGGATTTATTACGGTTTGCGAGGAATTGTTGTCATAAATACTGTACCTCAGCTAACAGTCCTGCTGCCCAGCTACACTGCTCACCTGTTTTTCACTTCTCTAGGTTTGTACGCATGGGACTCTTCTTCAGTATGAAGGACTGAATCATGAATGTTATTGAGTTACACCTTCCAGGAGGTTTATCAGCAAAGCTAGCCAGTGACTCCAGCATTACCAAGTACAGCAAACATGTTTCAGAATTTTCAAGAGGAAAGCATCTTCCATATAAATCAACTGGAAAAAATTCACCACTATTCAAAGACTACACTCTTAGATTCCCTTGCAGTTCCCTTTCCTAAATTCCAGTTTTCTACTGCTTAAAAATTAAACGGCCCCCATCCTTCCCAGGTATGCACTACAGGCGTTCAGCTCATGCCCTAAAACATCTGTGGTCTTCCCAGTCTTAAATTATATGACTAGAATACAAATTAGGGCTCCAAGTGTCTTATGAACCATAGTTTGGGGTGTCGGTGTGCTCAGCGCCATGTGGGAGCCAGAGCTCTCACCGTCCCCAGCAAAACAACCCATGCTTCCTTTGAAGCGCATCTCTCTTCCTACCTCCTCTGTATAAATCCTGCTCACTTCAAGGCCTGTTCAAATGCCTAATTTGCCCCAGACCAGAGGCTCGCCTGGCTCTGTTGCAAAGATATCTGTGAAGGTATCTGGAATCCTAATGATGACTGGTATTTATTTAATAATCATTATGTTCCAGACACCACACTAAGTGTGTTAATATGTTATCTTATTAAATTCTCAAATTTAATTCTCAATACGATTTATGAGGTAGGTATCATTTTCATCCACCTTTTATAAATGAAGCTCAGAGATGAAGTCACATGTAATCACAACTAAAAGAGAATTTAGATTTAAATATAGATCTGCTGGATGCCCAAAACTCAGTGCCCAGCCACTGAATTTTACTTTATGCATACATTAGAATTTGTATAAAATTTATTCTGCAAATGCGGGTGCATTTCTTTGTGTCCATTAAATGAAATCAAATGCATATCTGTTTTTGCTTCTGTGAAACTGTGTGCCCAGGATTCCTTTTGGATATGAAGGGCTGACTCATGAATGGTGGTGGAAAATGCTTTCCTGCAATGGGTCATGAAAAGGCCTAGAACTGTTGCGCAGACTATATAAGATCTCTTCCAGTGTTCAGTTCACCTGAGAATCACAGGGTTCTGTTTTCTAAGCATAGAGAACCCCTTAAAGTACTGAGTTCCGTATTTTGGAGTTGGAACCATAAAGCCTAATGTCCAGCCTCACAAAAAGCCCTATGCAAAGTCTACTGCACACGTCATCCCTCCCAGTGAGATGCTGGCCACTTTCCTAGGATGCTGTGGGTTCATAGGCTGCTGGTCCTTACTATTCATGGAATGCAAGGCCTCTCTTCCTCTTTGAGATTTCAGAAATCCCTTCTGATCATCGAAGGCCACGTGCCTCTCCTAATACCCCATCTTACCCTTGGCATAGCCCTCTCAAAGAGCTGCCGCTCCTGGAAAATAAAAGCTGGGAGAGCAGGATGTCTCCTGGCTCCGGCTGCTTCTACTATAACTCAACCACCCTGTGCTTCAAGGTCAATGCCATGCCTTCACTGAATGGAATGGGCATCACTTGATTTTAGAAATCAGAAAATGCAAATTGTCAGCCTTTGCATACCTAGCAAGAAGAAGTAAATGATTCCATTCAATATATTCTGAAAATTTAGATGAATTTAAAAACTGGGAGATTTCACATGATAGAATTAAATCTGGGGATTGTGGGAGGATATTTCTCATGGCCAGCATCAGCTGGCACTAAGGAGCTTCTGTCCCCTTGAGATGTACTTGTTTTTCCAGGTCACCTGCATTTCCATCATTCTGTCCTGATGTTTGCAAATATATAATGGATTTTCTTTGCAATGAAGAAATATTTTTCCATGTCAAAGCTTCTAACAAATATGGAAATGTGGAACATAGAATAAAAGGGCTTCAAGTTTCAAAAAAAGGGGAAATTATTTTCTGGGTGGAGTGACAAACACACCTATGTATGTAATATGCACTTAAAAAATGCCTGTTTTGAAGGAGGTCTTGGAAAACAAAAGTGGATTATAACATTTTAAATGAAGTAGTGGTTTTAACTCTCACTGCCGTTTTAAATCATATCTACACCCAAGCCTCTCTCCCACCATTTCCCCTCGAAGAGCCCTGACTGCTTGTGTCAGGAGGACGGTGGTTCTTTAAGGCAGGAGCCTTTCACTCCCTCATTTGCTAGCAAGTCAATACACTATTCTTTCCTTCCCTGAAAACACTGTCACAGTGTTTTGTGATTTGACCTCAGGGACGAGGACCTGGTTTGGTATCAGCAGCAGCACGCGCCCACCCCGATCAAGTTCCCGCAGTGCCCAGTGGCACAGCCCACAGGGCTGAGCTGTCAGGGACACTGAGCTCCCAGCTTCCTCCTTGGTACCCACAGGGGACTGTACCTGTACCGGCAAGGAAGTCATGCTGTGTGGCAGGGTCAAGTACAAGACTCTAGAACTCCCTCTAAAGTATACATTGAAAGCACTAATGCCTTCCAGGAGAGGTTACAGTAACCGGTGTCACCACCAAGGATTTGAAAGATGTAGGGGTGGTCATTTCCACATACCCTTATTGAAGTCACTCATTTGGCCTATTCAGAAAACGCTTGAATCTTGGAGGTGACAGGGGCATGATTGTCAATGTAATCAGTGCCTCAAAATGCAGTTACTGCTGCACATGGGGCTTCATCACTTGATCACGGGGTGTATAACTACTGATCAGGAAAATGCTCTTTGTTCTCTTCCTGTGAGTAAAGACAAGCAGAGCAGTGAGCGTTCAGCCGGCAAGGAGAGAACACTATCTCAGAGGTATATCAAATCTCCAGACTTAGGCTGTCATTTAGTCAGAAGGAACCTTCATCTCCTTTTCCTTTCAGAAGACGTCACACTGGCCCATCCCACTGATGGTATTGTGCTGACTGGACCCAGTGATCAGGAAGTACAACTCATCTAGGCATACTGATAACACAGTCACGTGTCAGAGGTGGGAACTAAACCCAACAAAAATTCAGGGGCCTTTCGTCTTAGAGAAGTTTCTAGAAGTCTATCATGTGGCCATGCCAAGCTCTTCCTTCCAAGGTGAAGAATAAGCGCTGTATCTGGCCCTTCTCACACACACACACAAGAGCACAGCAGCCTGGTGGACCACCTCGGACTTCAGAGGCAGCACAGACTTAATTTACAGTGTGCTACTCTGACCTATTCACTGACTGGTCTGAAAAGCACCTAGTTTGAGAGCAGCCTGGACCTTTGGAAGGTGGATGCCAGTAGATGACACCACCTGAATCTAATCTCATTGCCGCCCCTTCAAGGTGCACACATGAAAATGGCCTAGATGGGGTGCGACTTGCCCAAGATCACCAGGCCCGAACCTGGGCCTGAGTTGCATGGTCTTTCATGCTCCCTGCAAAGGCTGGTTGGCACTCTTCCATCTCTTAAGTCTCTGCGTAAGACACACATGACACCAGCCCCCAGGAGCTGGAGGTGTCATCCATGTTATCCCTGAGGATGTACCTAGTGAGGAATGTCTGACATGACCCTGCCTGTGCAGGTTGGGACGTTGGGCAGCTCCTGGGAGGTGCCGTGGCCTCAGCAGGACAGGGAACTGGTGAGAAAAAGATGCCTGAGATTAGCTCTTGTCTCCTCAGAGCTGGGACCTTGGTGACACGGCTAAGAGTGAAGGGGAGGGCTCTGGTGTGCAGTCACGCATGGCAAGGGACAGGAGGGTGGGCAGTCAGCATCCCAGAGGGGCATGGGGGTGTGTCTGAATGCAGGGAGGGGCCCACGAAATGGACCCTTCAGGAAGTGATGTCACTGACAACACGCCCAGTAGAACCTGAATTGTGACCCGGCGCCCAGTTCCTGATAGCAGACCCCAGTCCTGCTCACTTGACCGGAGACGCTCGACAGAGCAACATGCGGTCTTGTTGTGTGGAGCCTTCTGAGGGCGTGGGAGTCAGGGAAGCGGAGAGGGACAGTCTTCCTGCTCGCCTTGGGCGTTGGCTCAGAGACCACCTCCAACGCCTCTGTCTGTGTTGCCTGAGGAGCCCCGAGGTAGCACACGGCAGCCCAGAGCGGGCCACTCCAGGGCCAGGCCACAAGGGTGACCCATCTCGGGCTGACCTTCCCGCTGGACCCTGCTGTGTGTGTGCGGTGAGTGTGGGGCATGGGTGGGACTGAAGTCTGGGGAGGAGGGGGGCCGTTCCTGGGTGGTAGCATGTTGTGAGGTGGTGGTCCCCTGGCGGGATGAGCGTCACAGCTCTGGTCTCATCATTCAGGATGTGGAGGTGAGTGTTGGGACCAGGTACTTCCACCCCATGGCAATCCTGAGCCCGGGGGGTGTCCTCTCCTTCGCTGAGGGACTGGATGTCTATGCAGATGGCCGTGTGTGCCTGATCTCGGGGGCAGGGTTTGGGGTCCACATTGCCCCCTGTGGGGAGGTCCAGGCAGCCCTGGGTGCCTCCTCCCCAGCTACTAGGTTCTGGCTTTGCACAGCACCACCGTGGGGAGTGTGGAGGAGCTGGTGGATGGATTCACCAGCTCCTGGACCCGGGGCAGGTTGTCTACACCCAGGACCCACTCCCTTCCAAACCTGGTAACCCGCCAGGGCCTTCCCAGGGCTTCCCCACGAGAGTGGCCGACGGTCCCACTCCAAGGGGCCTGGAACCTCACTCCCTGGGGGCACCCCGTCCCTCTCCTTGCTCGCACCCCAGGGGGCTGGAGGTGCTCGGGTGAGTTGCAAACCTCCCTCGTCCTGGTGGTTCCTGGTTTCCCCACTGACTATATCCCCGCTGCCCCCCTCAGCCTGAACATGAGTCAACTGACCATGGGACTAAGGTCCCCAAGCGCAGGGCTCCCCGGACAAGCGTGATGAGGAAGGGGAGAAAGGGCACCTCACGAGTGGAGGCAGCTAGAAACATCAGCCGGAGCACTCCTGAGTCCACACGCCCTCCCGACGATGCTCACCAGTTGGCAGGAGTGAAGGAGAAGCAGGGACGGTTCAGGGCAAGAAGGTCGTCTTCAGGTGCAACCCTCAGTCTGAACGCTTCTTCGTCCCCACTCCCTGCAACGAACGCTGACCAGCCGGCCACGGGCCAGCGGTTCCCCCGGTGAGCATCCACCCCATCCTCGGCACAGTCGGGCCTCTGCCCGCAGCCTGCTGTGTGTCTTGAGTGTCCCCACATGTGTCTGAGCCGCTGTGTGCTCCTCTGATAGGCAGGGTGGCTAGGGATCAGCCCATTAGGGTGCCCAAGGGGAATACGGGAGGAGCCTTAGAGGGGCTCCCCTGGCACTGGGTGCTGCAGAAAGACCTGCCGTCCATGCTGGGCCACTTCGGGGCTATTACTTCTCTGTACCCGATGAAAAGCCTTTGGCCTCACCTGTCAGTGGCCTCAATTTGGAAAAGCACATGGAAAGCAGCCTTTGGAACGGAGGCTTGCGATCCCTGTGGCTGGGCCCGGTCCTTGTCCTCACTGAGGCCACATGACGGACCTCTGGGGGCAGCAGAGACTTTGTGCAGGCCCTTTGGGGACACTTAGCATAAGTAAGTGAAGGAAGCAGACACAATACTGGGACCCCGTCCCGGGTGGAGTTGGGCAGTCACTTCAGGCGTCACCCGCAGGTCACGGCCGGGGAGCATCACGGGCAATTCCCTCACGGCCTCTTCAAGTAACACGGGACATGGCGAGGGGCCTGAGGAGGATGGGAAAATGTGAGTTCTCACTGGGACCAGAGGGTGCGCTGCCCATCTCACAGAAAGGGGGGAGGAGGAGTTTGGGGCGTGGGGCAGGGAGCACACAGCAGAACCCAGCAGGTAACCCGTGTTTGCTGGTGGGTGGGGTCCCACGGGCGGGCTGACGACTGGGGACACCCTATCTGGGAGGGTGGGAGAGGATGGGGTCCCAGGACAGACACACAGGGTCAGGAAGGGCGAGGGGCAGATGCCTGGACAGGCAGGGGAATGCAGAGCGACCAGGCCCACACAAGGGTGTGCCGGGAGGGCAGTGTGGCTGGAAAGAAAAGGCTTCTCACTCTGCCACCCCAAGGTCAACCCCCAGCCCAAGGATGGGACAGGCTAGGCACCATGCCTGGGAGCCCGAGCGTGTGCCTATTGACCTCCATGGCAGCCAGCCTTCAGCCACCCTAAGGAGTCAAATCCTCCACCACTTGGCCCAGAAGGAGAACGTGAGGGAATTGGTGGCAAAGCTGGAAGGTGAGGGGCTGCAGCAAGGGGACCGTCTAGGGTGGGCTTCCCGGATTTTTCCCTTCGAGGACGTGAGGTCTTTTCTGTCCTTGGTAAGGCATAGGGAATCAGCCCCGGGGTGACCCTGTCTCTCTGTCCCGCTCCAGCACTACATCGCAAGAAACAGAAGTGGCGCTACCGGTATCTCTCATGCCACCTGCATCTAGAGCCAATTCAGGAGCTCCCTGAGCCCCCTGTGATGGAGCTAAAGCCGGCGTCACCTGCTTCAGTCCCTGCAGACACAGAGGATGTCCCAGCAGTGGCCTCAGCCCTGGTGCCAGGCCCTGAGCTGGAGCCCCATGAGCCCTCGGGCCCGGGGCCCCTGACACCCACAGGAATGGCACCAGGCCTAGCAGAGCCAGAGCCGGGCCCGGAGCCTGCCCACCCCGGTGCTGTGAGCACCCAGGACGTGACGAGCAAGGAGGAGCCAGCCATCCTGGCATTTTGCCCATGCCTGGTGGCCGAGCAGCTGACCCTTGTCTTTGCGGTGAGTGGAGCAGGCTCTCAGCGTCGGGGAATGGGCCTTCCCTGTGTCATGGGCTGCCCCAGACCTGCCGTCCCCTGACGTGGACTCCTGTAATCTGGGCTCACGTCCCAGTTTCCCCACGAACTCACCATGTGCCCTGAGAGATTCTCCTCACCCCCAAGCCTTCACTGACCACACGGGGCCAGTAGGGCTGGCACGTAGGGATCCTTGCAGACCAATGAGGTGGAGCGGAGGGAAAGTTGGCAGGGACTGACCGGGCTGGGAGGGGCACGGGAGGAGGGGAGGGGTGCTCAGGGAGGTGCTTCCAGGGCCTTAGGTTCTTGGGCCATCATTGGCCCGACAGGCCTCCACAGCCTCCACATGTCAGAAGACCCTGCCATGTACCTGACTGTGTGGGAGACACAGACACCAACAAAGGCCCTGGGTGGACTTGTTACAGGGGAAACTGTAACTGAGTGGGTAGTGGGATCCACGGGGTGGCAGAATGGGAGGCAGATGCCCCGGGATGGGTAGGGTGAGCTGCCTTGTGCGGCAGGGAGGAGGTGAGTGAGGGTGCCTGCGAGCAGAGCCCCTCTGTTCCCCACCACTGTGGGGTCCTGTGCATCCGGTCGTGGGCGCCTCAGTGGACGGGGTCTGAAGCCCGGGTGGCCACAAGGCTCACAGCACATCCTCAGCTGCTTGGGCTCCAGCTCTGACTGGTGACTCTGCCTGGGCACGGGGGCACCAGGGGCAAAGCTGGATGACCCTCCCTTGTGATCCCCAGGGGCTGTACGTCAGGATGGACACTGAGCGCCCGGCTCCCACCATGCATGGCTTCCTCGGGGAATTTGACACCTTGCTTAAGTTGGTCACCACCACCTGCCTCGGGACCCCGAGCATGATGGCCCAGGACAGGGCCCGAGTCGTGGAGTTCTGGATCCAGGTGGCCATGGTATGTCATGGGATGGCCCCTGGGGTCCATCCTGGCATCTTGGGACCAGCTCTCAGGATGGGTGCCTGCGGTCTGCCCTGCACGGTCCCTGGGCCCCTCCTGCCAAGGGAGTGCGCACCTGGACTCGCAGGCCCCAGGGGTGGGACAGCCATCCCTGGCCCCTTCCTTGCGTTGAGCTACAGTCCTCCACCCAGGAGGGCTGCTCACCAGGTACCAGGTGTGCTGGGCTCCCTGGGATTCTGTGTCCTTAAGGACAGGAGTTCATGGGGGGACAGAGAAGAGAAGCAGGCCACGCTCTCAGCTCTGTCTTCCCTCCCAGGAATGTCGGCCCCTCAAGAACTATGCTGCCCTCCATGCCATTCTCTCGGCCCTGCAGAGCCCTGCTGTATGTTGCCTGGAAAGCACCTGGGGACATATTGCCTGGTGGGTAGTCCTGTCCCTGGGACCGGGGCACCTGGGTGGACAGGGACACACCTACGTCTGGCAGTGTCCCCTCAGTCCGCTGGGACTTCCTGGGAGGCGGCGGAGCCTAAGGACAGGGATGGCGGGCTCTTGGAGCCCCTGTGGGTTAGGCCACGGGATCCCCCACAGGAATCAGTTCCCTACAATGTCAGATGTGGGTTGAACCTAATTGGAGATTTTGAGCATGTGCTCTGCAGCAGGAGGTCTCTGCCCCAAGGACGGCGACCTGGCCCAAAGCAGATTCGCCCCTGGGAAAACTGGGAATGGAGGCCCCGGGCGGAAACATGGGAGCGCCCTCCGCAGGCGACGGATTCCCCAGGGCTCAGGGCCGTGGTGGAAAGCCTCATGCAGGCTAATGGACCTTCTGGGATCTCTAGGAAAAGCGGTCTGCCCCCAAACTCTCCACCTGCTGGCCACATGTCTCCCTCCTCCTGTCCCCTCCCCTTAGCACCAGCCTGATTTTATATGAAAACCTGAAAACGGAGGACAAGTGGGTTCATAGGAAGCAGCTCTTCGAGGTAAGTGGAGGCTAGAGGTCTGGAAGGGAGGCAGTCCTTGGGGCAAGTCCTCTGCCTTGCTGTGGCCTAGCCTTGGGGCAGACTCGAGGTTTGCGGGGTGAGAGGGGAAAGCTGATGGGGGAAGTAGATTTGCCCAGGCCGCCGAGGGCCTTGTCTGTCTCCCTCCCTGGCTCCACTTGACTGGGGTGCTGGCATCCAGTGAGGACCCAGAGGACAGACCCCAGTCGGGACTGGGGCTGGCATGGGGTCGGCAGCAGGGGTGGGGCCTGTCACTGAGCCAGGTCAGCCTCTCCCCTGGGTACCCTCAGCCCATCGCTGCCCCCTCTGTGGCCTCCTCGGGCTCCTCATCTTGACATGGAGGGTTGTTCTCACCCTGGGGTGCAGGCCTCCCTGGTGAGCAGGGTCAAGGCAGCACAAGATGGGCTTCAACGTTCCGCCCACCCCACCTGGTCATGTGAGGGGAGCTGTGCTGAGAGCCAGGTGACAGTGAGTCCTCAGGGCACCCTGGGAGGCAGAGGGATCTCCCCTGACCCTCGCAGGGCGGCCGGCCGAGGCCCGAGGACACCAATGGGTTTGTGTGTGCTGGAGCTGGGGTCGCTCTAGGCTGAGAGCCTGCTGGAGGTGGGGACAGCATAGGGACCAGGGGACTCGGGCAAGGCATCCATCAACCAAGGTCTGGTTGTGGGAGGCCACGTGGGATGGGACCCCAGGAGTGCAAGAGGAAGTTGAGAGTGGCATGGCCAGGGTCGCGGCAGTGGGGGTGACCCTCCACCTGCTCCTGGTGCCACCAGCCCTGAGCTGCCAGCACTGGGGTGACCAGGAGGAGGGCAAGAGCAGCTGGGTACAGGGAGAAGTTGGAGGACAGGTGCAGGGACCACAGGTCCTGAGACTGGCCAAAAGCAAGCCCTGGAAAGAGGAACGCAGAGCGAAGGGAGGAGAGGGACACAGCACAGGGTGGTCCAAGGGAGCTGGGGGCTGCAGGTGTGGGGTTCAGGGGAGGTTCTGTGGACGCCCCTGAGGCAGGCGCGGACTCATCACCTCCCCACCCTGGTGGCACAGGACATGGTCCCCTTCCTCGGAATGTTTCCAGATGATGTGCCTGCAGACAAACTCCTGGAACATCATGAAGACGTGAGTGAGCCCAGAGGGGCACGGGGTGGGGGGCAGGATGGAGAGCTGCACAGAGGAGAGAGCCCCGAGTGAGCCCGGACCTCCCAGCACCGGGCTAGCACCCATTCCTGAGAGTCTCCCCTCCACGCCAGGAACTGGGCTTCTTGGAGAGGAGTGCCAGAAGGACCCACTTACGCCCCGGACCTGGACCTAGGGCAGGTGGGGCTGAGGGCTACAGGGGGCAGCTACTGAGCATACTGGCCTCCCCCTCAGGCCCTGCCCAGGGGGAGGGATGTTGCTCCTTCAGGGCAGAACGCACATCAGGGGGCTGGCAGTGCCTTTCCGCCTGAGGCCTCAGCTCCCCAGTCCAGTCCCCGCTTCTCTGTAGGCCTGAGCCTGGGCCAGGGCCGGGTGCTGTTTCTGGGCAGGCCTGTCCCTTGGAGGGCCCTAGTGGTCCTACAACTTGAGAAAGGGTGGGGATGTTCTGGCCTTGTTCTGGGATCAGGGGGCTGTTTCTGATGCACTTTTCTGAAAAGTAGGTTTCCTTCCTACCGTCAAGACCCCCTGGGCAGGACCCTGTCCACCCCATCCCATGGGTCAAACGTGTCTTGAGACAGTTAAGACATGCAGAGCTGAGGACACTCAAGGCTTTGTCAGGTGGGGGATGGAGTGTGGCATCAAGGCCCCCTTCCTGCAGGAAGAGCTGGAGACACAACAGTGGGAACTGGCAGGGCTGGATGACATCGGAAGGAAGGCGGGTTCCCGTGAGCAAAGATCCGGGACCATCCTAGGGCCCCACTCTTCACACCCCTCCTTCTCTGTACCCTGTCCTTGCTCTGCCCCAGGTCGCTATCATTCACACCCCTCCTTCTCTGTACCCTGTCCTTGCTCTGCCCCAGGTCGCTATCATCCAAAGTGAGATCATGATGCAGAGGGAGCTGGCTGTGCTGTATGACCTGGAGCCTGAGGAGCGCTTCATATCCTTTCTCCACGCCGGGGAGCCCCTGCATGAGGAGCAGAGGTGAGGCCGGCAGGAGTCAGGCGTGGGCTGCACCAGCCAGCAGGCTCTGGGAGAAGGGCCCCCTGACGTGTGGCTCCAGGGGTTCACAGGTGGCCCTCTATCCTGCAGCTACACCCTGTCCTGCCAGCTGGAGCCCCCAGGCCAGGAGGCCGGGGGAAAGGGACTGTAGTTCTTCAGGTCGCACGTTTAAACTTACTGACCAGGGCCAGGTGAGTTTCTGGGCTGGCGTGATCAGCAAGGGGTGGGCAGCTGCTCAGCCTCAGGGAAGCTCCAGGCCATGTTGGGTGTGGGAGTGTCCTAAGGATGGGTGGGACTGGGACCCCAGGTGCACTGCCAACGAGTTGTGTCAGACTGAAGGGTGGTTCCCCTCCCCCTCTGGGACCCAGCCTCCTCTTTTGTGAGTCGGTGATGGCCATGAGCTTTCCCATGACAGGGAACCCCCAGGTGCTGGTGACTGACAGGACCCTCCACACAGGGCCCGGAGCACAGAGGACAATGCGGACGGGGTGGAAGCAGGATAATGGGGGAAACCCGGGATAACCTGCCTCTTCTGTTCACATGTGTGGCCCTGTAGCTGCTGTCATCGGGCCCATGGCCCTGCTGGAATCCTGGCTGCGTATGGAGGAGAGCTTCCCCTTCGGGCAGGTTGCACCCTGTGCCCCGGGACACTAATCTGCTTCCTGCTCCACTTCCTCTCCTGCTAATCCTGAGCCTCTGTTGGGGTAGGTGCTGTGGCGCCTCCCCTGTCGGCAGACGTGGGCAGCTCCCCAGGATGCCGCTACATCCTCAAGGACCCGTACAGAGCTGCAGCCAACGTGGCCACCTTTGTAATGTGTCAACCCCTCCGCTTGTGGCCCTCTGGACAGAGGCGAGCTGCCCCACCATGCGGAGGATGCTCCCCTTTGTGCAGGTGGCCTCCCACGCTGTCGAAGCCACCTGCTGCCTGGGTGCTGTCAGCCACAGAGTTGTAGACACAGGGTTCCAGGAAGAGGTGGGACCATCCTCACCAGGCCCGGCCTTTCCCAGGAAGGGGACGGACATGGACACGGTGCAGTGCTGCGTGGAACCACCGCCACCTGTGTGCCCAGCGGAGGCATCTGAGGATGCAGGGGTGGCTGCCCACTGCAGTTTCCCAGCGTATGCTCCCAGGGGAGACCCCTGGGCAACTTCCTCCCCTCATCCATGAAAAATTGCCTAGCTAGGGATTAAAGATGGCGGTGTGACAGGCGAGACAGAGACCTCCTCCTAAAACCACATATGATACAAAAATATAACTAATACAACTCATCCTGAAAGAGAACAAGGAACGACGGCCACACCAGACTGAATACATCTGGAGAAAAATAGCAGCCCTCACGGAACAGGGTAAGGTACCAAAGCTTTGATGCGACAGGACCCAAGCCCTTCTCACACCCCAGCCCACCGGCGGGAGGAAGAGACACAGACCAGGGAGGGAGTGGAGGCCTGGGACTGCTGAACACCTCACCCTGGAGATCTGTTCTGGGAGCACGAACCTACATTGCATGGTGCTCTGGTGATTAGTGGGGTTGGAAAGCTAAGACAGGTGGAATTCCTGGAGAGATGGAGATTCCAGCTGCTTATGGAAAACAGGGATTCATATCCGGCTGATCTGGACGGGCAGTCTGAAAGACTTCCTAAAAGCAAGAGGGCTGCTAAAGGGGCAAGGATTGCATAGAGCTTACTGCTCAGGACAAAGGACAGGTAGACAAAATTGTGCAGGTGCACTCTGCCCAGCAGGTTTGGAACTTAAACAATCTTCACTCGCTACATCCCACTGGATGCAGCTCCAAGGCTCCCCACTGTGATATGCAGCCTGCTGTGTCTTCCTCCCAGCTAGCCTGCACCTGTCTTTCAAACCAGCAGGACAGTCAGAGGGAAGCCCCACCTACAGCATCTACAAACACAAAGCATAGAGGCTTCACACCTGTGTGTTCGGCCACTGGTTCTGGCAGTTGAACAAGGCACAGCAGCCAGGAAACTGGAACCAGCCCTTTCCTCCCCAAAGGCACCAGCACCACTCCCCTTTGATGCCCAACATCACTCCAGCAGATGAGCAGCTGCAGGGCACTAGAGGTTGCCACATACTAATACGAAATGTCAAAGGAACCTGGAACAAAGCCAAATGTCAATGCCAGGGAAAGGATTGAGTGACGCTGAAGTAATAACTGTTCCTGAAAGAGATTACAAAATAAAAATCATAAACATGCTCATGGAGGTACAGAAAAATATTCAAGAACTCAGGAACAAATTGAGGACAAAGATCCAATCGTTGAACATAACAACAGAAGGTATTAAAATCAGGTTAGATAGAGTGAAAGATATGATAAATGAAATAGGAATTAGGGAAGAGGAATACAAAGAAGGTGAGGAACAGAGAGGAAAATGGATCTCGAGGAATGAAAGCATACTGAGAGAAATATGGGACCAATCCAAACAGAACAATATACGTGTAATAGGGGTACCTGAAGGGGAAGGAGAGAGAATAAGGGATAGAAAGTGTCTTTGAAGAAGTAATTGCTGAAAACATCCT
The DNA here is from genome assembly GCF_030020395.1 of Manis pentadactyla. Classification (NCBI taxonomy): domain Eukaryota; kingdom Metazoa; phylum Chordata; class Mammalia; order Pholidota; family Manidae; genus Manis; species Manis pentadactyla. The sequence goes on from NC_080024.1 coordinate 26,494,512, forward strand.
CAATCTGGAGGAGATGTTTTCTCAGGCAATGGTAGTGCACAGATCTCCCAACACAAGGACCCAAAGAGGACAACACCAAGACATATAATAATTAAAATGGCAAAGACTAAGTATAAAGACAGAATATTAAAAGCAGCCAGAGAGAGAAACTGGATCACATACAAAGGAAAAACCAAAGGCTACCATCAGACTTCTCAGCAGAAGGGCCTCGAACCCAGAATACATTAACCGTCAAGATTATCATTTAAATTTGAAGGCGGGATTAAACAATTTCCAGATAAGCAAAAGCTGAGAGAATTTAGTTCCCACAAAATAATCTCTACAGTGTATTATGGAGGGACTGCTATAGACGGAAGTGTTCCCAAGGTTAAATAACTGTCACAGGAGGTAATAAAAAGAGACAGACAAAGAGTCCAGATTATGATACCTAATATATAAAGAATGGAGGAGAGAAAAAAAAACCTTTAGATTCTGTTGGGAATAGCATACTAAGTGAGTTAAGTTAGACTCTTAGTAGGAAGGTTATTACCCTTGAACCTTTCATAACCACACATCTAAAGACTGCAATGGCAATAAGTACATACCTACCAATAAATCAACCTTAATGTAAATGGTCTGAATGCACCAATCAAAAGATATGGAGTCACTAAATGGATAAAAAAAAAACAACACCCAATTATATGCTGCCTTCAAGAGATTCACTTCAAGCCCAAAGACATACACAGACTAAAAGTTAAGGGATGGAAAAAGATATTTCACACAACTAATAGGGAGAAAAAAAGGAGGTGTTGCAGTACTTGTATCAAACAAAATGGATTTTAAAGCAAAGAAAGTCACAAGAGACAAAGACGGACATTACATAATGATAAAAGCATCAATCCAACAACAGGATATAACCATTATTAATATCTATGAACCCAACACAGGAGCACCTACATATATGTGAAACAAATACTAACAGAATTAAAAGGGGAAATAGAATGCAATGCATTCATTCTAGTAGATGTCAACACTCCACCCACTCGAAAAGGACAGATCAACCAGACAGAAAATAAGGACACAGAGGCACTGAACAACACATTAGAACAGATGGACCTAACAGACATCTACAGAACTCTCCACCCTAAAGCAGCAGGACACACATTCTTCTCAACTGCACATGGAACATTTTCAAGAATAGATCATACACTAGGCCACAAAAAGAGCCTCAGTAAATTTAAAAAGATGGAAATTGTACCAACCAGCTTCTCAGACCACAAAGCTATGAAACTAGAAATAAAATACACAAGGAAAATGAAAAAGCCTATCATCACATGGAGACTTAGTAACATGCTCCTAAATAATCAAGGGATCAAAGACCAAATAAAAACAGAGATCAAGCAATATATGGAGACAAATGAGAACAATAATTCAACACTGCAATATTTGTGGGACGCAGCAAAGGCGGTGCTAACAGGGAAGTATATTGCAACACATGCCTACCTCAGGAAAGAACAAGAATCCCATATGAATAGTCTAAACCCACAATTAATGAAAGTAGAAAAAGAAGAAGAACAACAACAAAAAAAACAAATGAGGCCCAAACTCAGCAGAACGAGGGACATAATAAAAATTGGAGCAGAAATAAATGAAACCGACAAGAATAAAATAATAGAAAACATCAGTGAAAGCTGGTTCTTTGAGAAAATAAACAAAATAGATAAGCCCCTAGTCAGACTTATCAGGAAAAAGAGTATACACACATAAATAGAATCAAAAATAAGAAAGGAAAAATCACTACAGACAACACAGAGATACAAATAATTCTTATAAAATACTATGAAAATTTATATGGTACAAATCCTAACATTTGCAACAACATGGATGGAGCTAGAGGGTATTATGGGCAGTGAAATAAGCCAGGCAGAGAAAGACAAGTGTGAAATGATTTCACTCATCTGTGGAATATAAGAACAAAGCTAAAACGGAAGGACCAAAACAGCAGGAGACTCACAGAACCCAAGAATGGACTAACAGTTACCAAAGGGAAAGGGAGTGGGGAGGATTGGTGGGAGGGGAGGATGGGTGGGAAGGGATAAGGGGGAAAAGGGGGCATTACGATTAGCACAGATAATGTAGCGGGTTGGAGGGCGGGTACATGGGAAAGGCAGTATAACACACAGAAGACAAGTAATGATTCTATGGCATCTTACTACGCGGATGGACAGTGACTGTCATCGGGTATGTGGTGGGGACTTGGTGACAGGGGGAGTCTAGTAACCATAATGTTGTTCAAGTAATTGTACATTAACGATACCAAAATAAAAATAATAAATAAACTTAAAAAAATGAAGACAGTCTAATAAAATTACTTTTACCACTTTCCCAAATGCTAACTAATACCTTAGAACACTTTCAATTCTCCTAACCTTCCGGACTTTTAATACTGTTAACATGCATTTTAATTCTACATAGTTTAATCTCCACAAGAGTTCATTCTAGAACTCACAGACAAAAATTCACCTCTTTTCATACATTGCCTGGTACTTTCCTCTTCATTTATCCCTGCATTGTCAGTTTTCAACTTGGGATTACTTTCCTTTGGACTTGAGAACTCACTCTAGTAGTTGTTCTAATTCAAGGCTGCCAACTATGAAGTGTCTCACTTTTAACTTTTTCTTAGAACATCTTTGTGGTTAATACTGCTGATGGGTGTAGAATTCTGTTTTGACATGAAAATTTCTTTTAGCATTTTAAAAATGGTGCTCTGTTGATATCCATTTGCCTTATGTATATATGTTTAGACATCACCTATCAGCCTTTTTCTTGCTTATTTCGCCTCTCATTTCCCTACAGTCTGTATGTAATTATGGTTTTTCGATCATACTGTAACCCTCTATGGTTTAGAGTGTAAATACTGTGCTTAGGGAATGTAAACTGCATCTGTGGATTGCTGTCCTTCATCAGCGGGGAGAGTGCTGTGTATTTTCACCTGTGGTATCAATTCCTTACCCCTCATTCCCTCTGCTCCTCTTTCAATCACATCCCACTTCTCCTTCCACTCTGTCCTGACATCTCCAATATTGTTCACACTGCACTTTTGTTGAGATATTTCTTCTTCAACTGTCTTGCCATTCAGGAATCCAGGCTTTGCAGGAATCAATCACTTCTTAATTTAAGTTCTAACATAAAAACAAAACATAGCCTTAATTTAGAAGGCAGAAGAGCTCTTTCATTTCACAATGAGGAGAAAAAATATTTTCCTTCTCATTCAGAAAAACACAGAGAGAAGAAAATGACAACCTGGATCATATTAAGGTATATTATGAGCTGGCTTTTATCAAAATTCACCAGTGAGATAGAGCAGTGGAAAGTCTGGGTGGGAGAGACTCAAATTACCTGCATCTGGTAAAGGACCTCAAGCCAAATTATGTAAATAATACCATCCAATAAAACAAAGTACTGAAAGCCCACTAGAAAAATATGGCCAAAGGTAGAAGAGACATTAGATAAAAGAGGATAAGCAACTAACTGAAGTTTTTTTTTAAAGCTTTACCCTGTTTAATTTCAGGGAAATGCTAATAAAAGTTGCAATCAGCTGTTTTAAGACAGAAATCAGATGAGATGAATTAAAAAGTACCAGGAATACATGCTCCCCAGGTTCTGGAACAATCAGATCATTCATGTAGGGCTAGTGAGAATTTAAATTGGTAGAACCTCTTTGGAAAACAGCCAGCATCTACTAAGGCTGTATACACACCTACGGTTGTCCCTGCATACAAATATCCCCAATATTGTGCACCTGTTTTGTCCCAACAACCTGAGTCAAAAATCACTGTTTGAGAAACTAACCAAATGCTCATGAACAGGAATGGTTATACACAGTGCTCTCTGCACGCCATGGAACCCAACACAGCAATCAGGATTTACAAATAATTACTGACAGAGGAAGAATCTTCCACATCAATGGTTGAGACACAGACAGATAGATGCAGACATAGCCCAAGCATGTACAAGGATTCCGATTTTTCTACATCCTTGCCAACACTTCTTTTTATAATAGCCATTCTAAATGAGGAGTAATTATATTTTGGTTTTGATTTACATTTCTCTGATTATTAGTAATGTTGAACACCTCTTCCTGTGAATCTTTCCCATTTCTCTGTCTTTAAAGAAGTATCTATGCAAGTTCCAATTCTTTTCCCTCCTGAGTTGTAGAAATTACCTACATATTCTGAATATTAACCCCTTATCAGATACATGATTTTCAAGAATTTCCCCCAATCTGTAGGTTGCCTTTCCATTTGATTAATTCTTTTGCAGTACAGAACTTTTAAGTGTTATGCAGCCCCTCTTGTTTGTTTTTCTTTGTGACTTGAGCTTCGGGGCATCTGACCTACAGTGATCAGCAGATGCAATGTTGTCCCCATAAATACAATGACTATTTTACAAAAATATTTTTTCAAAACCTAAGATTCACATGGAACCACAAAAGACCCAGAAGAGCTAACCAATCTTGAGAAAGAACAAAATGGCGGGAATCACACTTCCTGACTGCAAACTATATTAAAATTACAGTCATTAAATCAGTATGGTACTGGCATAATGATGCACATGTAACTCAATGGAACAGAAGAGAGAGAGCCCAGAAATAAACATATACAATCAACTACTAAGAAACCAAGTGTAAATAGGAATGGGGAAAGGATAGAATTGTTGACAAATTATGCTGGGAAAACTGGATAAACCCGTTAAAGAGCTCTCCTATCCCTCTCCCCTACACCCCTGCCTCTCTCTCTCTCTCTCTCTCTCTCTCTCTCTCTCTCTCTCTCTCTCACACACACACACACACACACACACACACACACACAATCACAAAATACCAGTGATCCTTTGCCATAACCTGGATGGATTAAACCCTGCATTTTCAGATACCCTCAAGTTTTAAGTGGAGCTGTTTCCAGCAGTCAAGTAGAAGGCAAAAGAAGATACGACACGGAAACCTCAAGCTGGTCAGTGGAACTGGAAGCTGGGTCACCTCAGGGCTGTGCAGTCCTGGCAGGTGAACTTAAGAGAGCTGTGCCTGGGTCCTGGCCAGGACTGGGGACAGACATCCCTGTCCCTGTATCCAGAAGCCCCAGCCCAACCCAGCTGTGATCAGCAGGGCAGCCACAGAGGCCTCCCAGAAGAAAGGCAGGAGAGAGGGAACAGCCTAGACTGAAGTCCATTGCTCCCACAGAGCATCGGGGGGAGCCTTAAGACAAGCAGTAACTACACAGCAGTGGGGGTGCGCCAAGTCCCCACTCAATTCAGGGAGAGGGAGAAATGGGTTTGCTTTGTTATTACGCTCTATGGTTTACATGCAGGTTATTTAGTAAACCAGGAAAAGAATTACAATAGCATTTTCTTTCCTTCTTTAAAAGCCTCTGAAAACAACTTGTCAGACAGGCCATATGATGGGGCCCAGAGGTGTGCTGGCAGGCACAGGTGCAGGTGAAGGTGGTCACTGCCCGAGCCCCCTCTGCAGCAGTCACATGGGACTCCTCCAGGCTCTGGCCCTGCCCCTGCCGTTCCTTTTCAATGTGACCCACCTTCAGGCCTCAGAGGATGAGGCACCCCCTCCCCGGACCAGTCCTCAGCTACCCAGCCCCACAGCAATTCCAGCTCCCTCTGCCTCCTCGCCTGTCTCTCAGTTCAGGTGCAGGATGGAGCTAAAAACCTTCTGCGCTGTTGTTGCAGTGGTGAGGATGATTCCAGGGAAGCAAGAATTCAGGGCAGACGGTACGTGCAGAACACAGCAGAGTAATAGGAGGGCATTTTCGTGCAGTGCGCTCCTTGGACTCAAACACGGATTCCTCACAGCAAAGCGATCATGCCTGTCACAGCCCTTACATGTGGAATAGCATTCATACAACAGATAGAACAATAGTACCAGTGCAAATAGGCCAGACATTTCGAGACGCAAGTGTGGGGTTGGGGCAGTTTTATAGTGATAACTCACTTGACCTATAAACTCATTACAAGCATTTTATATTGGTTCAGTTTGTCAATGTTATCTCATGACCAGAGTTTCTCCCAGAGCGATGCAACTCCGTTTCCAGGCTGCCATTCAACCTTGCCAGGCTGCAAACACAGTGGTGGCCTTGGCAAACACAAAGCTTCCCCCTTCGGGGCGTCTGGTGTGCTTTGGCTGACAGGTACGATTTTCTTGGTCTGAGGTTCTATTGAAGTATTAATAAAATGTTGGATTTCTCTCCATGCATAACCCACTTATTCATCCCTGTACCCACAGCTGTAATTTCTTCCTCTCTTCATTTGCCATTTATCTTTACCCAGATTTTTCCGCCTGTGGAGGGGACATCAGGTCTGGCTTCTGTGCTGGTCCAGATGGCTGGCAGCAATACCAGTCTCACAAGTATCTCCCCTCAGCCCCACCCACCCACAGAAGGTAGGGTAACCACGAGCAGATCCGGGGGGCTTTTCCGGCCACTGGGAAGCACAGCTGTGCTATCAGCTCTGACCTGGCTACTTGGGGTCAAGGCACCATTCACCTCAGCAGGGGCTTAGGAATTATGGCATAAAGATTTAAGGGTGTGGTTACATTTTCTTGCTTGGTAAAGTTCACTGCCTCTGTCACCATCAGAAGTAGCTGTGTTCCTGGAGACACTGAATCGGTTAGGAAAAAAGAAAGTTGTGGTAATGTGGGGAAGAACGGAATAGTGCCCTAGCAACCTCTCCCAAACCCCCTTTCCCAGATCCCCTGGAGAAGCAGAGGAATCTACCCTCCCTAACCCGCCTCATGTTGAGTGTGAGCACCCACTCTTGAAGGCATGTAAGCCAGCCCCTCGTGCCTTTACCTCCCACTTTAGGCAGCCAATGTTTCCACAGCCCGCTCCAATTTTCTATTAAACCGTTGCTCTGAGAGTGACATGCAACACTGTACATCCGTCTGATGGGATGTTTCTTGGCCTTCCGTGGAACACCATGGTCTGTAAAGGGTGTCCCCTGGTCAGAGATGTAATTTGGTTGTCCTAACTGGTACAGAATCTTCAGTTCCAAACCTTAAATGGTATCTTCAGCATTTGCATCTACCACTGGGTATGCAAAGCGTAGTCCAGAGTAAGTGTCTACTCTGCTAACGACCCACATACAGCCTCCAAGAGGTACTAGTGTTGATCCAATGTAACCCACTGGCAGCTATGTGGAGGGCGTGGCCACTGGAGAACTTTCCCCATAGCCAAATGCAGTCTCTGTCTCTTTAGCTGACAGTCGGAACAGGTCTTGCTGGCATTCTGTACCTCACAGAGTGCAAGAGGAATATGTGTAGACTCAGCCTGTGTGTGCGCTGCTGCAGTCTCCCATGGACCCCGGCGGCCGTCTCCAAGGGCAGCACCTGCAGGCCCACCTGGTGGCTTGAATCACCTCCCATTACTTGACAGGCTTCTTCTGATGCAAACCAGCATGGCCTGCATTAACGTGCCCCTCAAATTCCCAGGGCAATCAAAATCCATATGGCCGTCACCCACACGGGCATTCCTTTCATAGTCCAGTTTCCCATTTCCCATCTTCCTGACCACACAGCCAGGCCAGTGGCCACAGTCCCAGGTCATAAGAACCCCAGCACGAGGGGCTTTCCTCACTGCTCCATTCTGTCATCACTGCCCAGAAAAGGGTATGGAATTCAAGCCACTGAGATCCTTTGTTTCTCCTTCCTCCCAGCCAGTCTTGCCATCCTCTGGTATTACTGCAGCAGCTCTCCAACCAGGATACTGTCCATGCCTCCTGGAACTGCCACCTGTAACCAAGCAGCTCTTTGTCGTTAAGCTGAGAGCTGTTCCTAGGGCACTGTCCATGCAGCTCCCCAGGGGCTCCAGCATCGGTCCCAGAGGAAATGAGTCTGCCTGCTCACGGATTCGTGTAGGCCTCCTTGCATCCCCCAGGCAGCCTGACCCTGCATGAACCATATCCGTTTGATTATGGGACTCTTCTGGGCTCTGCCTTCCCTATTAGGGTGTTTCTCTGACATCACCCAACACATAATGGGTATCTCAGGTTTCAAAATTATTTTATGTACTTTGGTCACTCAGGCAGTCTTGATTAATTCCCAACAGTATGTTAATAATTGTCTCTCAAGTGGTGTGTACCAGGCAGCAGCACGTGGGAATTTTCTGGTCCAAAATCCCAAGGGTCACAGCTGGGAGGTGCTCATTTTCTTTTCTTTTTTGCCACAAGCTCCAGTCTACATGGGTGTGGGGGGCAGACACTTCCAAAATCATGCCTGAGAGAGGGCCACAAGGTCTGGATGCTGTCAAGCTCACAGCTGCCATGTGTAATTCTGATGTGGCCCGCTTCTGTTCAGGACCCCACTCAGATGCAGGTTTCTTTCATGGAGTCTTACAGACAGGAGCTAGAAATGATTCTTGGTGTGGAATACGACTCATCCAAAATCCAAATAAACCAAAAAAGTGCTGGGCTTCTTGTTTGGTCCTGGTGGGAGAGTGACAGCAGTTTACTGACAGTCTCACTTGTGGAATATCCTGGGTGGTTTCTGCCCGCGTTAATCCTACAAATTTCACTGAGCAGGACCTTGGACCTTCACTGGATTTATTAACCAGCCCTGGTTGGTCACATACGTCCTTGTTGCATTCAAATCAGTCCTGGCCAGCTCCTCTGTTTCTGGTATTACCATAATGTCACCAACATTGTGTATTATTACACTCGAGCACTGCACCGAGTCCAAATCCTTCCTGACCACATAGTGACAATAAGCCGGGGAGCTCAGATCCCCGCCTAGCACAGCAGAGGCAAAGTGGGGTCCTTCCCACCTGAAGGTAAACTGGGCTTGGCTCTTTTCAGGAATTGAGACGGGGAAGAGAGCATTTGCAAGGTCCATCCAGGAGTACCAGCCTCCTTCAACCTGCTGTACTTTCTGTATGACTGAGACCATACCTGGAACTGCTGGGACTATGGGTGGTACCCACATTATCTAAGCTTGAAGAGTCTCTATGTGCCATCCACCTTTGCACAGGCCACACAGGACTACTGTACAGCAAATCCGTGGATACCAGCACTCCAGCTTCCAGCATATCACTCCTAAGAACGGTGATATGTTTGTCAAGTTATCTGCCTCTGTGGGTTCACACAGTTCCAGCCATTCCCCATTTAGAATGTCCAACTAAACAGGCCTGAGGACGGGCTTACATACCTTCTGTTCTACTGTATTTGGCAGGGGAAGCCAACCCCAGTCAGACATAATATCCATCCCAATAATACTTTCAGGTAAAGGGGATGCAGCCACCTCAAGCAAAACCTGCTCAAACACCCAATTTTCATCCAAACTTCCACCTCAATACCATCAGCCACTGCATCTCCATATCCTCCCAATCTAACCTTAGCCCCTGCTAAGACTTCACCAAGAGGTTTTGGAATCACAGTGCACTGGGCTCCTATACCAAGGACTCCCAGGGCCATTTTCCTCACCTCCCTGGCCAATTCTCTCACACATATGCGAACAGTCTCAGGGACAGGCTGGGGTGTGGCCAGAAGACCCTGGCACTTTTGTCTGTCTTTAAATTGATTAACCTGCCTGAAAACCATTCCCAGGGTTTCCTGGTCAGGTTTCTCATTTTAATCATGGCCTTCAGGCTTTTCAAATTCCTCCAAACTGGGGTACACAGAGTGCAGTTTTTAGGCTGATGTAATGTTGGAGCAACAACAGGGGTTCCCACCGGCCAACCCAATTACTGGTAGTGCTACATTAATACCTTTCTTGAACCCCAGCAGTGTCTGCTTGATTCACACAATTTTTCAATAACCATCTGAAAACTTCCACTCAGTTGGGTCGAGTCCCTTGACTCTCCTCTTTACCCCTCAACATCTTCCCAGTTATACTCAGGTTCTTGGACCCAAGAGGGGAAGCTGAGGTAACAAATCTGAGAAGCCTCCTCAAACTGCTCGATTTTGTAGCAGTCAGGTTACATGGGCTGCCCATGTAATAGGCCCCTTAACCTCAGCGTTCACCATGACCTGTGTAACAGGAACATTCAGTGGGCGCCTACCTCAGTCACTGCAAAGCCAATCCCACATAGGAAGCATTATCAGCTCTTCTATCTGGGGTGTTCCATCTGCATTTAGAGGAGCAGTTGGGCAGTCCCCCCTCTCAGAACATACAGACCTCACAGTGGCTTTTACACAGTCCGCCCAGCAGGCTGTTCCCTCAGGAATATAACCTCCCGTGTGTCTGGATCACTCACAGTCATCTGTGAATGCCCAAGAGTGAGACAGGGTCCTGCATCAGCCCAAACATGCTCTTCCACTCGGAGGCATTCAAAACCAGACAAAGCCCCCAGGCTGGTGACCTCACGATGCACTTTACTAAAGGTTCTTCAGGAAGCTGGGGAAACCAGTCTGCACAGGGAGACAGTTCCCTTACACTATGTTCCCTGGTTTCACACATTTCCTGGCTTTTGCCTCCTCCTACATTATTTGCTTGGCAACTAGAGGTCTTAGAGGTACTTTTTGTTGCTTGACATCATTTTCCCTTTCTGGGTGGCTTTGAGGCTAACGGCCGAGGCTCAAGTTGACCCAAATCCCAGCTTGGTTCCGCATCAAGCCCTGACCCAGAGCTTTCTTTTATTTTCATTTTGACTATTATAGATAACAAAAACCAGGGAAAGGAATATTAGGCTGCTTCTTACTCATCTGCATTTCCTTACATAGCCACTAAGCCAACTCCTTAGCCCCTGCTAAGACTTCACCAACAGGTTTTGAAATCTTAGGAGGTGGGTCCACTGCTATTTCTAAATTCCACTGGTAACTTTTACCTTTAGTAGCCAATTTTAGGGCAGCTGCTCCTTTATACTAAGAATGAGTGGGTAGCCGTCCAGGCATCAACAGTTCCTCATCCCCTGCCCTTCCATTCTTTCTCCTCAAAAACCACAGATTTCAGAGCACGTGGGCAGTTCTAGCAAATCTCAGTACGCTGACACCAAATGTGTTTTCTCATACACATCATAGTACAACGCCTTTTGAGTTTGTGGACACAATTCCAACGTGTGTGTGTGTGTGTGTGTGTGTGTGTGTGTCTGTGTGTGTGTGTGTGTGTGCATGCACGTGCGTCCGTGTGTGTGTGTGTGTGTGTGTGTGTGTGTGTGTGTGTGTGTGTTATCTCACAGACATCAGGCAATTCTTAAACACTGGCAGGGAGTCTGAGAACTCAACTCAGTTCTGATGGCATCTGCCTGGAGACAGCTCCAGATTCCCCAGGTTAAGGGCTCCATCCTACAAGACTCCCCACCTCTCCCTCCAAATGCCTGTTGCAGGCCCCAGTCAGTGACCTGTGCTTTCACAGAACTGGCTAGAGGGTGCAGGTTCCAATGTCCTCCCACTTAGATTTGATTAATTTGCTAGAGTGGTCACAGAACTCTAAAAATGGGTGCTGTAACGAATGCAATTTAATAGCCACATGAAGACATACACAGGGCAAGCTCCCAAATAAAGGAGGTTCTATCTTTGTGGAGTATGGGGCTTTGGGACTAGTTCTGTTACACACGTAATCTTTGGCTCCACAGTGTGGAAGATCTCTCCGACAGAGAATCAGGATCCGAGAGAGAGAGATACTCATCTCCCTGATGTTCCTGAGGGCTTCACTGTATAGTCATGTTTGACTCTATCATTGGCTGATTCAACCTCCGGCTCCGCCATCGGGTGGGGTCCAAAAGTCTCTCATTAACATGACAACACACCCACTTCACCTTTAAGGCTCTGCAGTGTTTTCAGGAAGTGTAGAAGAGGAAGAAATATACCCAGCAATTATATATTTGGGTTACTGAATGTCCAGGTATGTATGTTGTATAGTTCATTATATCACAATATTCAAAATAATGTTCATTACTTGTGCTATGCTCACTGCTGTGACAGGCCCTGGGAGTACAATCACGCAAGCCCAGTCTTCAGCATGGAAGGAAGACCAAAGTTAACAAAGTGAGAAAAAAGATCAACAAACAAGAAAAGATCCAATTGTAACCAGTTTCATTAAGTCACTAAACAGGGCACTGAGGTAGCAGTTCATGATGGGAAGGAGGACCAGGCTAAAGGAAGTCATTTCCAGGAGGTCACATATAGGCTGAGGCCAGAAAGGGGAATTTCATCAATACAATAAAAGGGTCATGCATCAAGACCAAGTAAGATTTACTCTGAGGATGCAAGGATAGTTCAATATTCACAATTAATGAATTTGACACATCACAGTAACAAAATGAAGGATAAAAATATGATCATCTCAAGAGATGCAAAAAAACTGTTGCCAAAATTCAACATCCATTTATAATAAAAATTTGAAACAAAGTGGGTATAAAGAGAACACACCTAAACATAAAAACAGACATATATGACAAACCCAGAGCTATCATACTCGACAGTGCAAAGTTGAAGGCCTTTCTCTGAGAACAGGAACAAGTCAAGAATACCCTCTCTTGCCATTTTTGTCAGACATTATACTCAAAGTCCAAGCCATAGCAATTAGCCAAGAAAAATAAAAGATATCCAAATTGGAAAGGAAGTAGGAAAACTGTCACTATCTGCAGATGGCTTCATGCTATATGTAGAAAACTCCAAAGCATTCACCAAAAATCTATTAGAAGTAATAGATGAATTCAATAAAGGTGCAGGATACAAAATCAATATTCAAAAGTCTGTTGTGTTTCTATACACTAAGAATGAATTGCAAGAAAGAGAAATTATAAAATCATTCCGACTTACAAATGCAGCAGAAAGAATAAAATACCTAGGAATCTGTTCAACCACAGATGTAAAATAACTACATGCTCAAAACCATAAAACACCGATGAAAGAAACAGAAGTACACGAACAAGTGGAAAGATAAACCACGCTCATGGATTTGAAGAATTAGTATTGTGATAATGTCCATACTATGGAAAGCAAACTACAGATTCAATGCAATCTCTGTCAAAGTACTCATAGCACAAGAAGATATTACAATGCTATGAGCTACATTACCTATGCTATATTTCCATCCCTGTGACTAAATTATTTTATAATTTGAAGAATGTACCAAGTTATCCCAATCACCAATAAAAAGAGAATATAAAGAAGGTCAGAATTCTGAAAAAAAAAAATCCTAAACATTATGGTACTGGCACAAAAACAGATCCTTACATTATGGAACAAAATAAAGAGCACAGAATTAAATCCACACTTACATGGTCAGTTAGTCTACGACAAAGGAGGTAAGAATATATAATGGTTTTGAAAAAGTCTCTTCAATAAATGGTGTGGGTTATACTGGACAACTACATAAAAGGAGGACCACTATCCTAAAACATATCCAAAAAGAAACTCAAAATGAATTAAAGACTTAAATGTAAGACCTGATACCACAAAACTCCAAGAAGAAAATATGGGCAGCAAGCTCTTTGACTCTGCTCTTAGCAACATTTTATTTTTATCTCTCTCCCGAGTCGATGACAATAAAAGCTAAAATAAACAAATGGGACTACATCCAACTAAAACGCTCTGTACTGTGAAGGACACCATCAACCATACAAAAGAATAATGTACTGAATGGTAGAAGATGTTCGCCCGTGAAATATTCAATTTGGGGTTTACATACAAAACATATAAAGTACTCCTACAACTACTTTTGAAAAGAAAATCCAATTAAAAAAATGGGCACAGAACCTAAATAGGCATTTTTCCAAGGAAGACATATAGATGGCCAACTGACACATGGAAAAAATCTCAGTAGCACTAACTGTTTGAATTGCAAATCAAAACCACAATGAGATATCAATTCAAATCTGTTAGAATGGAAGCTCAAATTGGAGACAAAAAGTAACTAGACAGGGATGTGGAGAAAAAGAAGCACCTGATTGTTGGGAATGGGAATTGGCATGCCCAATGTGAAGAAAACTATGGAGGCTCCTCAAACAATTCAAAATAAAACTCCCATATATCCCAGCAATTTGGCTTTATATATCTACCCCAAGAAAGTGAAAACACTAATTTGAAAAGACATATGCATCTCTATGTTCACTGCAGCATTTACAACAGACAACATACGGAAGCAGCCTAAATGTCCGTAGATACATGAATGGATAAACATGTGAAACACACACACACACACACACACACACACAAACACACACACACACAGTGGCATATTACTCAGCTTTAAAAAAGAAAAAAAAAATCCTGACATCTGGGACAACATCAACAATATCAAGTCTCCTTCAGAGCACTTGCCCTTGACATGAGGGGCTGTGCACTGTACTTGCCCTCTGTGAACTTCTTCCCCATAAAACACAACTCCAAGTAATTACAAGAAAATGACACGTTAAATGCAACTGGGGAAAACTCTACAATATTAATGGCAAAGAATCTTGAAAATGGAAAAGATCATCCAAAACGAATGTCTCAGAAACGCCAACAACAAAGAGTGGCCTAAGGAGATGAGATCACTGGATGTAATGAGGTATCCTGAACTGGATATTCGAGAAAGGGTCCAACTATGGAAATCTGAGGGAAAGAATGGATGGTGGATGGTGACAGTACACCATCACTGCTTCTAACTGTAACAACTATAATGATGGTAGTAAGAGGGGAAGTGATCTGAGCAAATTGCAAAACCTAGCCCTGTCCTGAGCAAATTGGGAAACGCTGCCCTGTCCTTGCAAATTTTCTGTAAATCTGAAACTATCTTAAAATAAAAACGTACTTAAAACACTTTTAATAGCTTAACACTTATTATCGTTAAACTATCTGCTAGAAATTACTATTAATTTTGATTGTCAACTAGTTCTACTGCTTTGTTTTTTAAAGATACTATTTATGTCACAGAGAAATAATTAACCCCGGAAGGTACATAATTTCCAAACTACGTTACCGTTTTCACGTTTAATGGAGAATGCATGTACATATTTACTTATTATATGTAATTTTATTTGGCAGGGTCTTTTTTAAGTCATTGTTTCACTGGTATGGATGTGTCCTCATGTACTCTGAAAAAATGTCTTCTTAAATATATGTAGAGATTCAGATACCATAGTGTGCATTTCACTTCATGGCTGAACATATTCAAAAGACTGCTTATAAGAACATAAAATAAAATGGTCTAGTGTGAAGGCTCACAAACTCCAAGAATACTTCTATATTTCAGCAGTATTGAAACAAAATCGAGTGTCTATAACTCAAATACTCAGATTACAATAACGAGAACAGAACGTGTGACCATGAAGAGATTCTATGTTTCATCTCGATATTTTCTAATCAGAAAATGTCTCAAATATATTCAAACATCAGCTCGTAGGTGAAAGTGAGCAAACAGTCAAAAAAATCAAATTAGAACTGGCAAACATTCCTGCAAATGATGGTAGGTCTTGGTACACTGTGTGCCAGACGTAAGTGATTCTTAAGTGACCACACAGAATCATTCAAAGCTAGAACACTGGCATGCTCAATAATTTGATAAAACTTACATGTTGATGTAATTCTTTATAGGTAATGATGTAGGTGAACATGAAAAGTGATCTGTCGCTTTATGCTTACAATTCAAAAGGAATATAAAATGTGCTAAGAAATCGGGTTAGATCTCAAATACAACCAAGAACATAAAAACCTAATGGGCTTCCTACAATTTTGATTGCATAAGAGAAGTAACCGCGCGTGAATACGTCAGAGGACAAGCTATGTCTAAGGTAAGAACACTGCCATCACCACAGAAGCACAGACCCCGAACAGCCCCAGAGGCTCGTCTAGCAGAGATGCACACCATCGCCCCTATCGGTCTACAATGACAGGAAATACAAAAATAGGAAAGGAACATGGCATAGAGAAAATAACTGGCAAACAGTGATGAGAAAGAATAATTTTTCCACTAGCCTCTGGGGATATCCTGTCAAGTGTTTCTATGCAATTTTAGAAAGACTTTGTTTGAAATGTGGTTGGGACCACTCTGAACCACAAAATTAGTTAAGGTAATAAACCAGGACAGGAGAGCAAAGAGCACCAATGGTGTGTCTCCTATGTATCAGGCCAAAGAGTAGGTTCTTTATTTCAACTACATCACTTCAGCTCGACATGACTGATGTGACTTACTCATCAACTTCATACATGAGTAAAAATTACTTCAGCATCACTTCCCTGAACATAAACGCAAGGACATAAATATTCTTGGAATTCCTGCCATCTTCACCCAAGTCTTTAGGCTCAGCACCTTTTTCATACAAACAGAAATAAACATAGCTCTAAAAGCTACTATTCCATTTCAAATACACGTCACTCACCTCTAAATGCCTAAATGCAGTGAAGCGCCACCTCCACCTTGACAGCAGAGAGGGGAGCAGTTTCCCAGCAAGCTAACTGGCCTGCCACCTCTGCAAGCCCAAGGGACACTAAACGACACCAGCAACGGGTGTCCCCAAAAGGTGGCTCCCTTACCTGTGACTACCCATGCTCTCTGGAGAGCCATGGGCCACCAGGCAGGGCCACAGGGGTGACATCAGCACACAGGCACAAAGACCTACTGGGCCTGCACCTGCCTCGGCCCCCTCAGGCCAGCCAGGGTGCTCCCTGTGTGGGGCCTCACATCTAGCACCTGGTCAGCCTCTCTCTCTGTGAGGGGGGTCCCCTCACCTTGGAGCCTGGGTAACAGTAGTCAATCACCTCCTCTGCCAGGCCTACTGGATTTCACCACTCCTTACCACCGTGGCCTGCACCTTGCCTTGATTTCCCTCTTGCCTTCCCACTAAGTAAGAGTCACCACAGAGCTCTGGACTTTAATGGGACCTTACCAGTGTGCTCCTACTTTACGCCTTTTGGGAGTTTTAACCTAGACTCTAGTTTTCTCTGCACAAGCTTTAGCAAGTACACTCGGGATCATTCCTTGAGAGCCCCCTGCCTGTCCAAAAAGTGCAGGGATTGTGTGACCTCTCTGGCTCAAGGGACTGCCAGAGCCTTGGTCAGAGTCACAAGCCTGTTGAGCTTCCCTGGGGCTGCAGGTAAGGAAATGCCATAACCCCAGGATGGCTGTCTCTAAGGAAGGGAGATCAGTAGAATAGAGCCATTTACTAGTTGGACTCAGATTTCAGCTTCACTACTTCACAACCTTCATTTACATTATACAGGAGAAAGTGGCTTAGTCCTAAGAGGACTGCTTTGAATGAGGAGCAGGGGAACTTTCTCCAAAGCCAGAGATAAAATTCAGAGGCTGCCACAGACATTTATGGGGGGGGGGGTCTATCCTCTTCAAACACCAGTTTCTGCCACTGCCTGGGAATCATCGTGCTAGTCAACCACTGTAAGAAATCTGATCTGTGAGAAAAGACTTCAGGAGTCATCTGGAAGTCTCACATAGGCAGCAGTGAAGCCTGAAGTTCACTCAGCGCCATCGGATCGATGAGCTGGAGCCGATATCTAAGGACCACTATCTACCAGTCCGGTCTGCCCTCGCAGTCTCAGATTAGGAGAGGAAAGTAGGAGATCCGCTCAGCCACTCCCCAACATTCCCATCCATCCAGAGGCCGGGGATCAATGACCGGTAGATGCCGGGAAACCTTTAACATGGGACTTAAGACTGGTAGTCGACAATAATTGTCTTTTAGGAGACTAATGGGTGCCCAGATCCTTTTTTATGAGATAAAAAGAACAGCATTTAGACAATAAAAGTGAAGAATACATCTCCTACCTTGTGGTGGTCGGCATCGGGTTCCGTGAAATTGATGAAGTTAGAAGAGAGTCAGGAATGCCCCCTGCCTCACTCAGAGGCCAGGGCACCCTGAAATAGCAGGCTGGAAGTCAGAGAGAGACAGAAAGAGAGACACTCCTCATGGATACCCAGTCGGGCTGTTGGGGTCTGATTCCAGATACGCGGACCTTTGAGAAGCCGCTGAAGTGTAGCCTGAGCCTAGGCTCTCGCAGTTGCGCACGGCCTTCCTCAGTCTCTTGCATCCAAGGAGATGCCTCTGAAGGGGAATCCTGGCCTCAACTCAGGTGACTTTCCAGGCTCCCAAGGGAGATGGGGGATCCACTGAGGGAGACGCAGGGGAACCTGTCACTCGAGACTTTGAGATCGACAGCCAGGCTAGTCCCATTTAAGTGGATGATGAGCGCCCGATGTTGTGTGCCATAGACGGCTTCCTTCTATAAGGACAGTGAAAGAAAAGGTACACTTGGATGGTGATACTCACCTCCAAGTTTATCCCGGACGAGCCCCCAAAAATGATGCAGCTTCTCACACCACAAGGGTATGAAACTAGAAATAAATTACGCAAATAACACGAAAAAGCCTACCATCACATGGATGCTTAACAACATGCTCCTAATAACCAGTGGATCAATGCCCAAATAAAAACAGAGATCAAGGAATATATGGAGACAAATGACAACAATAATTCAACAACGCAAAATCTGTGGGACACAGACAAGCCGGTGCTAAGAGGCAGGAATATTGCAATACAGGCCTACCTGGGGAAAGAACAACCATCCCATATGAGCAGTCTAAACTCAATTAACAAAACTAGAAAAAGAAGAACAAATGAGGCCCAAAGTCAGCAGAATGAGGAACATAATAAAGATGGTAGCAGGAATAAATACAATGATAAGAATAAAACAATACAAAGAATCAATGAAAGCAGGAGCTGGTTCTTGAGAAAATAAACAAAGTAGATAAATGCCTAGCCAGACTAATCAAGAAAAAAAGAGAGTCTGCACACATAAATAGAATCAGAACTGAGAAAGGAAAAATCACTATGGACACCACAGAAATACAAAGAATTATTAGAGAATACTTTGAAATATTATATGCTAACTAACTGGATAACCTAGAAGAAATGGACGACTTACTAGAAAATACAACCATCCAAGGCTAACCCACAGAGAACTGAAAATCTGAACAGACCAATTGCTAACAACAAAATTGAACTGGTAACCAAAAAACTACCTAAGAACAAAATGCCGGGACCAGACGGCTTCACCGCTTAATTTTATCAAACACTTAGTGATGATCTAATACCCATCCTCCTTAAACTTTTCCAAAAAGTAGAAGAGGAAGGAATACTTCCAAACTCATTCGGTAAGGCTGGCATCACCCTAATATCAAAAACAAGGCAAACACACCACAAAAAAAGAAAATTAAAAACTATATCCCTGATGAACATAAATGCAAATATACTCAACAAAATATTAGCAAACAGAATTCAAAAATGCATCAAAAAGGTCATGAACAAGTAAGATTTATAACAGGGATGCAAGGATGGTACAGTATTAGAAAATCCATCAACATCATCCACCACATCAAAAAAAAGGAGGACAAAAACCACATGATCATCTCCACAGATGCTGAAAAAACATTCAACAAAATTCAACATTCATTCATGATAAAAACTCTCAACAAAATGGGTATAGAGGGCAAGTACCTCAACATAATACAGGCCATTTATGACAAACCCACAGCCAACATCATACTTGACAGTGAGAAGCTGAAAGTATTTCCTCCAAGATCGGTAACAAGACAAGGATGGCCACTCTCCCCACTTTAATTCAACATAGTTTCTGAAGGTCCTAGCCACGGCAATCAGACAACACAAAGAAATAAAAGGCATCCAGATTGGCAAGGAAGAAGTCAAACTCTCCCTGTTTACAGATGACATGATATTGTACATAAAAAAACCCAAAAGGATCCACTGCAAAACTACTAGAACTAATATCTGAATTCAGCAAAGTTGCAGGAAACAATATTAATACACAGAAATCTGTTGCATTCCTGTACACTAACGATGAACTAGGAGAAAGAGAAATCAGGAAAACAATTCCATATACAATTGCATGACAAATAATAAACTACATAGGAATAAACC
Organism: Manis pentadactyla; assembly: GCF_030020395.1. Lineage (NCBI taxonomy): Eukaryota > Metazoa > Chordata > Mammalia > Pholidota > Manidae > Manis > Manis pentadactyla. The sequence continues at coordinate 26,514,362 of NC_080024.1, forward strand.
TAACCAAGGAAGTGAAAGACCTGTACCCTGAAAACTACAAAACACTCTTACAAGAAATTAAACAGGACCCTAATAAATGGAAACTCATCCCATACTCTTGGGTAGGAAGAATTAACATTGTCATAATGGCCATCCTGCCAAAAACAATCTACAGATTCAATGAAATCACTTTCAAAATACCAACACCATTACTCAACAAACTGGAACAACAGTTCAAAAATTCATATGGAACCACCAAAAGACCCAGACTAGCCAAACCCATCCTGAGAAGGAAGAATAAAGCAGGGGGGATCTCCCTTCCCAACTTCAAGCTCTACTACAGAGCCACAGTAATCAAGACAATTTGGTACTGGCACAAGAACAGACCCATAGACCAGAGGAACAGAATTGAGAATCCAGATATTAACCTAAGCATGTACGGTCAATCTATATATGATAAAGGAGCCATGGATACACAATGGGGAAATGACAGCCTCTTCAACAGCTGTTGTTGGCAAAACTGGACACCTACATGTAAGAGAATGAAACTGGATTATTGTCTAACCCATATACAAAAGTAAACTCAAAATGGATTAAAGAAAGAAGTGAATGTAAGTCATGAAACCATAAAACTCTTAGAAAAAAACATAGGAAAAAATCTCTTGGACATAAACAAGAGCAACTTCTTCATGAACATATCTCCCCAGGCAAGGGAAACAAAAGGCAAAATGAACAAGTGGGCCTGGCGGGAATGTAAACTAGTTCAACCATTGTGGAAAGCAGTATGGAGGTTCCTCAAAAAGCTCAAAATAGAAATACCATTTGAACCAGGAATTCCACTCCTAGGAATTTACCCTAAGAATGCAGCAGCCCAGTTTGAAAAAGACATATGCACCCCATTGTTTATTGCAGCACTATCTACAATAGCCAAGACATGGAAGCAACCTAAGTGTCCACCAGTAGATGAATGGACAAAGAAGATGTGGTACATATACACAATGCAATATTTTTCACCCATAACAAGAAAACAAATCCTACCATTTGTAACAAAACAGATGGAACTAGAGGGTATTAGGCTCAGTGAAATGAGCCAGGCAGACAAAGACAAGTACCAAATGATTTCACTCATCTGTGGAGTATAAGAACAAAGAAAAAGAAAACTGAAGGAACAAAACAGCAGCACACTCACAGAACCCAAGAATGGACTAACAGTTACCAAAAGGAAAGGGACTGGGGAGGATTGGTGGGAAGGGAGGGATAAGGGGAAAAAAAGGGGCATTACTATTAACAGACATAATGTAGGGGGGATATGGGGAAGGCTGTACAACACAAGACAAGTAGTGATTCTATAGCATCTTACTACGCTGATGGACACTGACTGTAATGGGGTATGTGGGGGGGGTCTTGTTGATGGGGGAAGTCTAGTAAACATAATGTTGCTCGTGTAATTGTACATGAATCATACAAAAAAAAAATAATGGTAATAACAATAAAAAATTTAAAGAAAAAGATTATCATTTAAAGTTGAAGGAGAAATTAAACAATTTCCAGATAAGCAAAAGCTGAGAGAATTTAGCTCCCACCAACCATCTCTACAGTGTATTTTGGAGGGACTGCTATAGATGCAAGTGTTCCTAAGGTTAAACAGCTGTCACCAGAGGTAACAAAAAGGGATAGACAAAGAGTACAGAATATGACACCTAATATATAAAGAATGAGGAGGAAAAGAACAAAAACCTTTAGATTGTGTTTGTAATAGCACACTTAAGTCAGTTAAGTTAGATTCTTAGATAGTAAGGAAGGTACCCTTGAACCTTTTGTACCCACGTATCTAAAGCCTGCAATGGCAATAAGTACATACCTATCGATAATCACCCTATAAATGGTCTGAATGCACCAAACAAAAGACATAGAGTCACTGAGTGGATAAAAAAACAAGACCCATCTATATGCTGCCTAGAAGAGACTCACTTCAAACCCAAACACATACACAGACTAAAACTGAAGGGATGGAAAAAGATATTTCACGCAACTAATAGGGAGAAAAAAGCAGGTGCTGCAGTACATGTAGTGGACAAAATAAACTTTAAAGCAAAGAAAGTCACAAGAGACAAAGAAGGACATGACATAATGATAAAGCGGTCAACTTAACAACAGGATATAACCATTATAAATATCTATGCACCCAACACAGGAGCACCTACATATGTGAAACAAATACTAACAGAATTAAAAGGGGAAATAGAATGCAATGCATTCGTTTAGGAGATTTCAACACTCCACTCACTCCAAAAAACAGATGAACCAGAGAGAAAATAAGGAGACAGAGGCACTGAACAACACGTTAGAACAGATGGACCTTACAGACATCTACAGAACTCTCCACTCGAAAGCAGCAGGATACACATTGTTCTCAAGTGCACACCGAACATTTTCAAGAATAGATCCTATACTAGGGCACAAAAAGAGCCTCAGTAAATTCAAAAACATTGAAATTGTTCCAACCAGCTTCTCAGACCACAAGGGTATGGAACTAGAAATAAATTACACAAAGATGATGAAAAAGCCTACAATCACATGGAGGCTTAACAACATTCTCCTAAATAACCAACAGATCAATGACCAAATAAAAAGAGATCAAGCAATATATGGAATCAAATGACAATAATAATTCGACAATGCAAAATCTGTGGGACACAGCGAAGGCAGTGCTAAGAGGGAAGTATATTGCAATACGGGCCTACCTCAGGAAAGAACAACAATCCCATATGAACAGTCTAACCTCACAATTATCTAAACTAAAAAAAGAAGAACAACGGAGGCCCAAAGTCAGAACAAAGAGGGACATAATAAAGATTAGAGCAGAAATAAATAAAATCGAGAAGAATAAAACAATAGAGAGAATCAATGAAAGCAGGAGCTGGTTCTTCGAGAAAATAAACAAAATAGATAAACCCCTATCCAGAGAGTCTACACACATAAACAGAATCAGAAATGAGAAAGGAAAAATCACTACTGACACCACAGAAATATGAAGATTTATTGGAGAATACTATGAAAAATTACATGGCAACAAACTGGACAACCTAGAAGAAATGGTCGACTTTTTAGAAAAATACAACCTTCCAAGGCTGACCCAGGAAGAAACAGAAAATCTGAACAGCCCAATTACCAGCAAGGAAATTTAAACGTTAACCCAAATAAAAAGTACGACAGGTACCTCATGAAACAAATTGTTAATTCTGAAGCTGCTGCCTCCGACGGCCTCTCCCCCGCCAACGCGCCACGGTCCCAACCGCCCCTCAGCTCGCCCGGCCCTCGCCCTCGAGGCCGCCGCCGAAAAACCACACACGCGGCAAGACGCCCGCCAGCCTCCCCGTGTGCGCGGCCCGGCCCGAACCGGCCCCTCCGCCTGCGGCCCCGGTCGGGCCCCGCGAGGACCCCACCCGCGTCGGCCGCCCGCCGAGCCACTCGCACGGCCGCCCCCTCACGGGTCCGCCGCGCCCACAGGCGGAGGCAGGGGTCCCCGCGCCCCGTCCGGGCCCCGCCGCCACGTACCTTCCGGCCCGCAGAGTCGTCGCTGTCTTCACCCCTGAAGCGGGACCCGCTCTGGACGCTCCGCCGCAGTTCCGCGGCGGCGGGAACCGCCTCCCGGCCAGCTCTCCGCGCCCTTGGCGAGGCGGTCGGCGGGATACAGGTGGCCCGACGCGCGGCGGCGGACGAACTGCTCCTGCGCCTCTGCCCCGCGGCGGCGGCGGCGGAGGTCCCGGTCGCGCCGCCAGACGGCGCCAGGATGGAGGCGGCAGAGCTGGACGGGACGGCGGGCAGCAGGCGCCCAAACAGGGACGGCCGACCGCAGCACGGAGAGAGCCCCGGGAGCAGCTCCTCCCGATGGCGCTCGCGACTCTACTGACTCTTGAATACGGCGGGGGCGGCGCCTGCAGCTACTGCGCACCCGCCGGAGTTACGTGCCTGCGCGCGCATGCTACAGGGATTTTGACCTACATTCTCTCTGCTCCACACATATACTTGACAAGGTAGATGATATTACACCCATTTTAAGGATGTAAACACTGATACTAAGATTAGAGGGAAACCTGATGAACTATGAGTAAGTCTGTAGTTTAATAGTTTTGTTCCAATGTTGATTTCTTAGTTTTGATAGATGTACTGTGATTTTATAAGACAAGATACTAATTTTAGGGGACCTTGGGCAAAAGGTATTCAGGAATGTTGCACTATTCTTTAACATTTCCATAAATCTAAAATTATTTCAGAATTAAGGGTTTTTTAATGATTTTAAGGGACTTGTTCAAGGTCACTTTTCCACTATAACTTGAAAAGCAATAATAGAAATATTAGATGTGTAGGCAGAGAAACAAGAGGACTCCCTGGTTTAGAAGGAATAAAGGGCAAGTCAGTGCCTGCAAACAGCAGAGGGAAGGTATGGAAAGTCACTAGCTACAAAAGTAGACTCTGCTGTTCCAATTTGCTGAGGCATTGGGATGGAAGGCAGGAGAAGGGAGGGAGGGAACAGAAGGAAAGAAGGGGTGCTCGGAATACATTTGTTAGGGAAACTCACACTTGAATTTCTGCTGCTGTACCATTGTTCCTGCTGCAATTATTTCCCAAGGGGAGGCTGATTTGGAAGTCTCACTGAAGGCAGTGGAAAATCAGTCAGATAACGTGACCTGAAAAAACAAAACTTTGTATGTTCTTTTTCCCCCAAATAGTTCCCCCTTACCAATTGGAAAAATAACATGCACGTGCACGCACACACACACACAAGCATACAGATCCAATGAGATACAATTCATTCAAGGACATATTCATATGAGGACATATGTGAAATGCCAAACTTTCAATCCTTATATCAGGCCAGAAACAGCAGAAGACAGTTCTCACTATAGTTTTAAGGATTAAAAAATATTTAAGGTTTGGAAGAAGGAAGTGCGAAACACGTCCAGCCATGCCAGTGAGCACTAAAGTAATATCAAAAAAGATATAAAGTAAAATTTCCTAACCTTTGTAAGCTTGCCATAGTGCCAAACTGATGTTTTAAAAGATAAATGACATGTTTTAATGGGTTTTAGCCAAAAAACCAAAATGACATTACAGAATTTTAACCTGAATGCAATTTTAAGGCTGAGCCAGAATATGAAAATTGCTATGCTGTCTTCCAAATATGAGTGTTCCAGCAAATTTTATTGTGATTAAAAAATGCATAACATAAAAATATCCTCATTGACAATTTTCAAGTATACATGCATTATTGCCAACTACATGCACATTGTTGTACAATAGATTTCTAGAACTCTTTCATCTTATGTGACTACAACTCTACATCCATTGAACAACTCTGTTATGCTCTCCCCTAATCCTGACATCATGTTCAACCTAACCAATATTCAACTTTGTTTCTTTACATCTCATTACTTCAGATCTATCATGTAAATGTAATCATGCATTATTTGACTGCCTTATTTCACTTAATATAATGTCCTCAAGGTTCCTTAATGCTGTAGCATGGGACAGAATTTCCTTCTTATTTTATGACCAAATAATATCCTCTGTGTTTATATACCACATTTCCATGTAACCATCGATGGACATTCAGATTGCTTCCACATCTTAGCTATGGTGAATAATGCTACAATGAATATGGGTGTGAAAATATCTCCTGAAGATCCTGTTTTCAATTCTTTTGGATATATAGCCAAAAGTGGAATTGCTGGTTCAAATAGTGATTCTATCTTTAAATTTCTGAGGAACTTTTCAGTTTTCCGTAGTGGCTACACAATTTTACAATCCCACCAAAAGCACGTAATGGTTCAGTTTCTCCACACCTCACCATACTTTCTATTTTTTGATAGTAGCCAAAGGCCATCTCTGCTTTTTATTTGATTACCGTTTGTATGGAGTATCTTTTGCATCCTTTCACTTGTAACCTATGTGTATTTTACACCTAAGGTGGATCTCTTAGAGTTAGTATAGAGTTCATTCTTGTTTTTTAATCCATTCAGCCACTCTATGTCTTTTGAATGAGGAGTTTAATCCAATTATATTTAAAGTAATTGCCAATAGTGTAGAATTTACTATTGGTGTTTTATTATTTTTTACCTTCTTGCTCTTTTCTCCATCTTTTCTTCTCTTGCTGCATTCCTTTGTTTCATCAAATTTTCCATTGACGTGCTCTGACTTCTTTCTCATTTTCTTTTGTATATCTTCTGTTCTATTCTTTGATTGTTAGTGATTCTAAAGAAATTAATCCAATTGGCTTTTGCCATTTATGAGCACACCCAGAGCTGAACTGTCAGGATGGGGGCCTTCCTTTAATCCTAACTCTCCATTACTGGAGCAATAGATGATAGGCACAAAGAAGCCCCGGAAAACAAGAAATCAGAATGTTCCAGCAATTAAGCTGTCTTCTGTTTAAAAGTATGCATTTTAAAATGCTACTTATGATTTCAGAAAAGGATTATTCTCTCCCAACCTTTCTACATTCAAACTTTGTTTTGCCTTCTCTTATATTTTAGTTTCATTATTAAAGAACAGTTTACAAAACATGTAACAGAGTATAATAACTCAAGATGCACATCTGTAATTTCAGGGGAAAGTCCCGGGGCAATATACCTTTGAAACCAAAGTCAGTCAAAAGGAGAAATAAAGTTTATTTCTTACAAGCAGTCATCCACTTCTGCTCCCCCATGTCTCTTGTGACCTGGCTGCAGAAGAAGAGCCTTCACCGAACTCTCTGGTCCAGAGAAGCCCTCGTTGGCCCCTGTAATTATCCATTGATATGGAGATGGACTACTTCTCTCCACCCCCTAAAAATACCCATTGTATGGAGATGCACTAAAGCCAGGCAAGAGATCCTGGAAAATGTATTTAGAAAAAAACATTCATTCCATGATAAAGATTTACAAGTCATAATGCCTACAAAGGAAATTTCTCTTGAGTCTTATACAATTTATGTGTTTGTATTCTTACATTATAGTGAAAATAATGACTAATGCTAATAGCATATTTTAATATTCTCTTTAAATAAAATTAGTACATATACTAATTATATAAGTACATATAATAATATGTAAATATGTATTTTATTTGTTAATGTGTTTGAGAGTACAAAAGTATTATAAAGTAGTGTTATATAGATGTCAACATTTCTAAAATGTCTGAAAGAATGCATGTCTTTTATAATAAAATGAACTTTTTAGAAGTCACTAGTATAAAACATGCTGAGATTACAAACAAAACTAAAATGTAAACCAAAAAAGATCTCTAGAATAAAACGCTATTATTTTACCTTGCTTATGTTCCACAATCCCATTAAAAATTACCTTGGTTGTGTTCCACAATCCCATTAAAAGCAAAACTCTATAGTGTGTTACTTTTGGCAAATCAGACAAACAGAATTAAGAAGGAAAACTTTTTCACTCCAGCCAATGGGAATTGAACGTTGCAGTCAACTGGCTATTAAGGTACTTTAACATTTCTCTATAACAAACTGATAAAATAGTTCAATTAATTTACTTCAAAAACTCTTCAAAATTTTGCTGTTAGGTTTAAGTGAATTAAAAATGTGGTTTAAGATGAAATTTGTGAAAAGGAAAAAGGAATCAGTGTATATGGGTGTGTGTATGTTTGTATGAACAGTGGAGTAAAACAGCCCATAATAATTCATCACATACTTAGTATCTTTTTCCAATTTCTTTCAGTAAGACAACTTAAAAAATTGTTTCCAAGAATTGTGTTGGGGTTTAATTTCACTTCTAATCTTAAACTTTAAAACGTAAGTGCAGGAGCCTACAGATAGATTTGATTCTTTTTAAATCACTGTTTCAGAAGAAAATACTTACTGTTGTCACAAAAAAATAATTTAAACTTTCAATCAGTTAGTGATGGACATTCTATATGTTTTCTGGTCACTAAGTAGATACAACTAAAAATACTCTCATTTGTCTTCCTTACTGTACAGTATTTTAATACAAATTAGAATTATAGAAGGTAATATAAAATATTAATATATATTACATTTCATACACAAGTTGCAAACCAATCTCTATAATAAAGCACCAATAATAGGAAAGCAAGTTAAAATGGAATTCATTCTAAAGGGTTCAAAGTCTTTATAGACTTTATTGACTATGAAGAGTAACTCAGTAAGTTTTCACAGTATCTCTGTGAAACAGGTAGAAGAGAAAAAAAGAAAAAAATAGGTCACTTTAGGACTATAAATCCAGTTATTTCTGATGATTTTCTTTGGATCAATTTGTATTAGTAATTTTGACACGGGACATAAGCCTAGTAGGGCAGGCTTGCCAGAATCTATGAATTTCTTCCTTTAATTTAAACATTGCAAATTTTAACTGACCTAACTGTTGGTGAGATTAGCTTTATGCCCAGACCAGTTCATGTGACAAAGATTATACTTATCAAAACTTTGCCTACATGGGGCTCTAGAGTCAGGTAGGACCAGTAAGGAGGCCCACGTTAGCAGGTTACCTATGTTCATGCTCTATTGCATAAGTGCACTTTATATTAATTGTTCATTAAGCTTCTTAGAACTCCTGACTGATAAATTCAGCTTAAGAAAGTCTGACTAAAGAGAAAGAACATGCATAAAAGCTAGGAGGCTAATTTAAAAAATAGTCCTGTTATGCTGGCTTTTACCTTTAATTTTTTCCATCTTTACAAATGTCTCTTTCTTTTGGTTATTGGCTGTTTTGTATGTGAAGCCATGTTCCCCTGCTATTTGCTCTCATGGAAGCCTGTGCTTCTTTTTAATCTTTTGCGTGCTTACATTATTTAAAATATTATTAGTAACTAGTTTTGTCTGCTTCTCCATTTCCTGTCTCCTTTTTCTTCTGGACACTACCAATTCTGTGAGGCCAAAACCTTTGTATAGTTTCCACCACAGTAAACCCAATACCCACAGAACAACTGGCACATAACAGATAGTCAACAAGTACTTGGGGCTCACTAATCTTTACTGGCTGCAGTCTGCTCTTCTGCGTTTTGTTTGTTAATTCATATTTTGTCCAATTTCATCTGCATAGAAAATGTTTAGAAGAAGGGAGAGAGCACAAGAGAATTTTTTCTCTGGGACTCAACTCTTCAACCTTGACTGCCCATGAGCATCACCAGAGGAACACACTGTAATGTGCCAGTGCACAGGTCCTATACTGAACTAAATCATGATCATTGAGGACAGAGCTGGGGTATCAGATTCTTTGGTTCCCAGTAACAGAACTCCAAAACTCCAGTTCAGATTGACTTCAGATGTTATCCTTTAAAGAGCCTCACTTGTCCTCTGGGTTTGTTTGGCAGATGAGTTGTAGGCAATGTTATACTCCCACAATATCTGAAGGACACAGTAAAGAGGCCAAGATTCCCACAGAAAGTCAGCATGTAATCTAAATTTCCTCCTTCGTTGCTAAAGAATTTGCAGCTGGGTCAAGTACTGTGGGCTAAAATAAACCTTACTTTGAGACATCTCTGTGGTGAAATCCAAATATTGGAAGGTTGAATTCATTTTTCTGAAATCTCTGTCTTTTATTGATTAAATTAACTGCTCTACCATTCAAAGCATTTCTGTGATAAATAGAACAAATAGGTAGGAAGTGAAAAATTGGGTTACAATCCCATTGGGGAAGAAACATTGCAATGAAGACATTTTACAATGTAATCGCTTTTCAATATAGCTAACAAACTGAAAGTTTACTAATTAAATGTAAACTTAACGACTACTCAGGTCATGGTAAGAAGAATTAGTTTTGGGAATTTAGATGTGCCAGGCCTATAAGTAAATGCTAATTCAATGTCCTATACATATTTAATAAGTTACTATTCAAATCATGGCATATTATTATTAAGATGTGGTTTGGAGGGAAAATTAGAGGGAAAAATGGTTCAGAGTTACACATAAATAAAACATGGGTAGAGAAAAAGGATGGTGCCAACATCATGCAAATATCCATAAGCATTTGGATATTTATTATCATTTTAGCTCTTCTTGTTTCTCTTGATTTTCACAGAGCTTCCAATCAGGAAAAGTGTCCAAACATGGAAGAAGAAGGTACAGTAGGCATCTCCGGATGGCTGTTTCCTAAACATCCGGCACCTGGTCTTTATTGACTTATCAGGAAAACTGCTTGAGTCTTGTACATGCCTTATATGTATATCCTGTAGAGGTATAGGACCTGTGCATTGGCATAAGAAAACATATATAACCAAAGATGTGGAACACAGATATGATCACAGAGGCTGGAAAAAAACAGCAATAGTCAAGTCACCAGAGAAATGTGGAGAACAACACAGATATTTGTTATGAAAAACAAAAGATTTATTGAGGTACTAACCCTTAGTACTTCAGAATGTGACCTTTTTTGGAAGTAAGGTCTTTATAGAGGTAATTAAGTTAATATGAGGCCATTGGGCTGGACCCTAATCCAATATGATGGGTGTCCATGTAGAAAGAGGAATTTTGTACACAGACATTACCAGAGAGAGGACAAAATGAAGAGACACACATACAGGGAAAAAGCCATGGGAACGTCAAGGCAAGATGGGTTGATGCATCTGTAAGCCATGGAACTTCTAAGATTGCCAACAAAGCACAAAACACTTAGGAGAGAAGCATGAAACAGGTTCTTCTTCACAGCCCTTAGAAGTCACGGTACCAACTCTGCTGATGTCTTGATCTTGAATTCCTATCCTCTAGAACTGTGAAAGATAAATTTCTGTTGCTTAAGCCACTCAGTTTATGGTGCTGTTACAGCAACCCTAGAAGACTAATGCAGTCCTTAAAATTACTTTTATGTAGTCTTACCGTTTGATGTAGTCATGCTTCCCCATCTCTCCCCAAAACCACACACTCTTGGGTAAGCATTTGTGAAGTTAGATCTGTATTGGGGAAAGTGAGGGGGGACTGAATGTTGCCTAAATATTGGAAGAGAATGAAAACCTCGGCTACTGATGGGATGTCTGCAATACGTGAAGTGCAATACAGGATGTTTGCAAACAAGAGTTTGTGAATGACTCACGAGCACAAAATGTAGAATGGAGTCTATGATACGATTTTCTTTTCAGCAGTGGTATATGGTATCACAAAAACACAAGCACATTCAGGCTGTCTGGACTCACTGAATTTATCACAGGACCATTTTAGATTATTTTCATTATCCACTCATCTTTTACTTTCCATCTTTCTCTGGCATCTTGTGCATGATCTGATATTCCAACAAGAAGTTGAAAGAAATATTAGTATATCTTAGTATTCTTTTTTTTTCTTTGCTTTATTAGTTTTCTGTAGCTGAATAACAACTTAACACAAATTTAACAGCTTAAAACACTATAATTTATTATCTCAGTTTCTGTGGATCAAGAGTTCATGTAGGACTCAGTCATTTACCCAGGGTCTCACAAGGCTTCAGTTAAGGTGTTGACTGGGGCTGAATCATCTGAAACTCAAACTCTCTTCCAAACTCATTGGTTGTTTCTTGGCAGAATTAAGGCTTCTTTCCCTGTTACAGGACTGAGGTCCTGCCTATTAGAAGCCACCTACCATTCCCTGCCATATGCCCAATTCCATAACATGGCAGGTTTCTTCTTTAAGATCAACAGAAGGGCATCTCTGCAGCTTCTTTTTTCTTCTAGACCTCTTTTTAAAGGACTCGCCTAATTATATCAAACCCACACAGGAAAATTTCTCTTTGCTTTAATGCAAAATCAACTGATGGGGTACCTTAATTACATCTGTGAAATTCTTTCATCTTTGCCATAATTCAACCCCTTCATAAGAGTAATGTCCCTTCCTATTCACAGGTCACACCCACACTCAGGGGGAGGGGATTGTACAAGGGCATGGATCATTGGGACACACCCTTCTATTAAAATTCTTCCTACCACATCCTTCCTTTCTAGTTGTCAGAATTTGTCCATCTGTTTCCAGACCTTCTCTGCTGTCTCCAAGGGCCCTTTGCCCCTCCTGCTTATAATGTTCTCCCTTGTGCTTTTCTTCTTGATTACGTTCCCATACTCTTCCACAGTCAGTCTTCATCAGTGAAGGGTCTGGGATTTTACCCTTGTTGCAAATCAATAGCTTAGCCTGATATCCCATACAGAAATGAGATTATCCAAAGAAAAAGGAGCAACTGTCTCTTCCCATATCATTCTAAGCATGAGGGAATATTCCCTGGATTACTCAGACTTTCTTTATGCTTCATCCATCATAATTGGGACTTAAGTCCAAAAGGAATGGGATTATGTGACTGCAATGGATATTGGAGAGTGAACAGTCAGGAACTCATGATATTTCTTTCTAATAAAATTTTAAAAATCATTTCTGATGTAAAGGAATCTAAGAAAGTCACAATAATTTACTAGTTCTGGCTACACAGGGCTATTGCAAGAAAGTTACTAAATGTGAAATTAAGATTAAAAATGCTAAAATACCAAGGAGCCATCACAGATACTTATACAGTTTCTTGAATATATAAATAATATAGTTTCAAATAATAAATATTTAAGTTTCCAGTTATAATAACATAGGAGCCAGAATGCTAATTTAAATTATTCTACATTGTGGCATTAAGAAATGCAGTGTTCACCTTTCTTCTTAGTATATTCTGAGGAATTAGTGCTTTCTCAGAGCACCGTATGGGAAACATTTGTCCTACATGATTGGGTCACCTTCAGTGTCTTGGGCCTGCCATACAAGTGGTAGAAATGTGTAAAGAGCTTTGAGCCTCTTGAGCTCTCTCAGAAACCGTTACATGAGCAATTCCTCTTTCTAGTCCTCCCATTCGATTCTGGTTTTTCTACATACATTCCAATTGGTCTATGACTTGAATCTTTCATTCAGATCTTTGGGGGATGGACTGGCTCTGGCATTCGTACGCTCTTGCAGAAAGAATTCTAAAACCAACCCTTTGGCAAAATACCGGTACTGGTCAGGGGTAAAAAATTGATGTGTAATTTATTTCCTCCTGTTCATTTCTGATAAACATCCAGTATAATTAGAAAATTATTGATTCAGTTTGAAGCAATCAATTTTTAAGTATTTTATGATTTGGTGGACTTGATAATTAAAAAGTAGGTTCCAGGACTAAATTTGCAGACTTTATTGTCTTGTGCATTTGTATACGTGTTGGATAAAGGTGGGTGAATGAAGCTGTTTACATTGCTCTGTTTCAATAATGTGCCTCTTACATCATTCCCATGCAGAGCTCAACATATGTTCTCTTACTGATCCATGTTCCATAGTACTGTTGCCAAATCTGACTATTCATGAAGTTTAAATGTATCAGAGGTATTTCACTAAGAAGCAGTAAGCATTAGAAAGGAACTTAGCTTTTTTGAAGTACTAATACCAATTTTCTCAAAGTTGGCTTTCTAATTGCATGGTAACTAATAACTCGGAATAAATGACAGCACTTCCTAAATTCTCCTCACTTTTTGTTAAGAACCACCTGTCTCTTTATGCTTCCAGTCAGAAGTTCAAATGCTGGGGGTCTGTTGCACATTGCAGGTACCTCAGATCACATGATGCAAGCTTATGCTCAGGTTAGATGGGCTGAATTTTTTTTGCCTTTTCTTGAATAGCACAGATACACATCTGCTGCAGACATAGCTAATTTCTCTTTGTGTCCATTCTACTTTTTTTTTTTTTAAGAGAACCTCCCTCAGGTTTTAAGTGGATACATAAATCTCTAGCCAATTACTGGATTTCTAGCTTCCTTTGCATCTTGGCTGTTCCATATGACTAAGCTCCAAGCTATGGGACATGATCAGAGGGGATGGTTGTATCTTTCACATCAGATCGCTTGAAAAGCAAATTTCCTGTGTTCTCTTTTCCTCTTGCCTCCCTTCATTGGGCTAGATTGTAAATATAGTAAGATATCTCTGTCCAGGCAGCATCGGTATCATGGAAGGAGAGTGAAGAGCCATAAGACAGAATTAACCTGCATACGTGGAGCAGAACCACCTGGGATTACAATTCTGAGCTGTTATTGTGTGAGAGAGATATGCTTCTATATTGTTTGAACCAGTGTGTTTTGGGGACCTTTTTGATAACAACTTAATATATCCTATAGTACAGGAATTTGCTTTTGATTCATTTTTATATGAGTTGTAGCATATAAAGATTATATATACTTTTTGTTGCCCTACAAAGACAGCACACAGGGTAGGAGACCCTACTTCATATTTGGCCGTGTCTACATTATATCTTTCTAGTTTGAGAACATGGGGACTTAGGGCCCTGTAGGAGCCAAAGCTAGTCAGTGGCTCAGTGTTCAGAATCCGAGATATTGACCCCATGTGTCAGAAGTGTCTGTAGGGAGGAAGAACTTTGAACAGGAGGAAGAACTCAGTCATGATTTATGAACCGTTACTGTTTTTTCAATCCAAAAAATACCAAGCAAGTGGGAGACATGATACAAACCAGAAGCATAAGATACAGAAATGCCAGGGTATTCTACACAGAGGAACAAATCAACAAAGCAAGAGAACAGCATTCATAGAAACAAGTATAAGATTTCCGTAAGTTGAGATTAGCATGTATAGTGTTGGGGGGCACAGGAAGGGCTGTGCAACACAGAGAAGACAAGTAGTGATTCTACAGCATCTTACTATGCTGAAGGACAGTGACTGTGAACTTGGTGACAAGTAGTGATTTTACAGCATCTTACTATGTTGATGGACAGTGACTGTGAACGGGGATGTGGGGGGGACTTGGTGAAGGGGGGAGCCTAGTAAACTTAATGTCCTTCATGTAATTGTAGATTAATGATACCAAAAAAAAAAGATTCCCATAAGTTGAAAAATCAGAACAAGTCAAACGAGGTTGTTTGTGTTTATAGTTTGAAGTGGCTCAGCTAAGAAGAATGGGGGCTACACTAGACATAACAGACCATAATAAATAGAAGGGGATAGCAAGTGAGGAAAGGGTCATAATACATGAGCTCACATCGTAGGTGCATATGTTTAACTTGATGTGGGAATTTGATTGGATTTTCCATTATGAAATTCTGTAAAGATTAATTTCTCCATCAGCCATACATACTCAAATCTGTTGTTAGATCCTTGCCCTAGTATCTATTATGCTAGGAAATCTTTGCCTGGCTTCTGGAAGAGCTGAGAGGGTGGCATAAAAAGAGAGCAAAATGATAATGAATTGATGAGTCAGTTACATTTAATGTACCACACCATGAAAACCATAAACTGAGGTCCACATCCACCCAGAGTTATAATGCAATAAGTGTGATAAAGCTGTTTGGGGAGGGTGCCTCTTACCCACTCGGATGCAGTTACCAGTGGAGAGAGCAGAAGAGGAAAAGCAACAGCAGTGAGTGGAAGGGTTGTGAAGCAATGCCAGGAAAGTTTGCAGCCAGGATGAGGAGCAATCGTGGAGACATGTTGGCCACTCAGTGGTTGCTGGGAGTGGCAGAAAGGGGGATGAAAGGTGGGAAAGAATATGGCCAATGATTTTACCAGTGATTTTGTAGCATCTTCCTATGCTGACAGATAGTAACTGCACTAGTGGGGGTGAGGATTTAATACTCTGGGTAACTATTGAACCACTGTGTTGTATACCTGAAACCAATTTAAGATTGTATATCAATGATAACTCAATAAAAAAAGAGAACTTGCCATATACTTAGGATTTGAGACTGTTTTTTCACAGATAAATAATGAATGTCCCTCCAGAGGCACAGAATCATAATACGTGATGGAAGAGCAATATTCCATTTTAAAAAGCTATGAGTTTTGGAGTTGGTAAAGAGATATTTGACATGAAATCATGCAATTATGATTAATGAGAATGCTTTTACTGTCCTTCTGAAGCAGAAGGATGGAAAATATATTGTCACCTTTGTTACCATTTCTGAAGATGACATTACAGGTGGGGGAAAAAAGAAATGCTAGTTGCAGTGTTGCTCCATGGAAAGTAAGCATGGACTTAAAGGGAAGGGCCCCCTGAGCTTCTCCACCGACTTCCCCTTTAATGTTTTGACTTTGTTGCACTGTCATAGCATTTGGTATAGAATGGCTTGTAGATGAAATAAACCGTATTATTCCATTGTGATTTCCTTTTTTCTTGGGCTATGTGACAGAAAGTCAAGTTACAGAGTATTGTATTCAAAGAAAAACAAAAATAAATATGTACCGCCATCCACGTGACTGAACTCCGTTCCCCAACCCAAGTGGGGCAGCTGCTGGCTGTGCTGTGGGAGCCGTACTGGTGTCCTCAGGGCAGGAGCCCTCCAGTGTGCTGCTTAGCTCATGCCGACCTGGGTCCCTGTCTCCTCCAGAGAGTCAGTGCGTGGCACATCCTTTGATAGAATACTGCTTAGGTAAAGCTTACTGTTATCCAATCGTTGGCAACTGTGAAACTGCCTGGTAAAATCAACATAACACTTAAATTAGAGGTATTTTTCGCCCCTAATATACTGATCTTCAGTTGGATCTTGGCTGTAGAATTGATAGCAAGTAGATTTCGAGTATTTGTTCAAGATGTTCTGTGTGCTGATTTCTTTGCCTCATTCTAAGTTGGATCTGTTTCGTTTTTATTTCTGGTATAACCATGTCCTTCTGAAGAAAATGTGTGCTGGTGCTTTGGCTTTTTTTGAGAAAATGTGATTCTTCAGCAATAAGAGTAGCATGCAATTACTCCCTGATTTTCTAATTACCCACCCAGCAATCAAGCCTGTGTTAATTCTTATCACTCCATCATTTCAGAGAGTTCTAAACTCTGTAACTAATTTTAAATCCAGATTCCTTTAAAAAAAAAAAAACAAGAGGAAACAGGTTTTCAATGCATATTTCTGAGGCCTTACTCTCAGAAACTCCTTTAAATTAAACCTGGGGTGGATTCTTGGAATCTGTATTCCAAATAAGAATGCCCAGGGAATTCTGATGCAAATTGTTCATATATTTGAAAATCACTCTTTTAGGAGCATGTAGAAATTATAAAGAATATTTGATTTTCAAAAGGTTCTAGGATTGTTTTGATTAAAATGATTCTTTATCCAGAATAATATGGCATAAAAGATTGATTGGAAATTCCCTAACTCACATGTGCATCTTAGAATTGCCTGGCAACTTTTAATGATGTAAGTTAAGGCTTCATCACTTTTGATTCTAGATCTGACTGCATTGTTAAAATGATCCCACCCTTTATTCTTATGAAAGGTGTGGAAAAGCTATCACACTTTTTAATTTATATGTATAAAATTTTGGTTCATTTTAAGCACGTAGACATTGGTGTTCAAATGGACTTTGTTACCTCCCTTTATAATTTCTCAGAGCTCCTTACATAGTATTTCTCATGGAGCAACTACTCATGAAATGCTATTATTTCCCAGATAGGAATTTAAACAACAAGACTATTGCCCATGTGCTTATTAAGTTCTTCTACTTAATATGTGTATTTCCCTTGGTACTGACTGGTCAAGCGTTTGACTTTGAAAGATTTTATTAAGGCAAATATCTGATTGATATGTTTAGATTCCAATGACATGCATCATATATACATTCCGGAGAAAGAAAATAGTATATGCTATTTATATTAGCATTTAGAGTTGGAATTCCACGAGTTGATTGTCTGCTCCTGTGAAAGCAGCTGGTATTTTTGTTGGGAAAAGCTTGCTGTGTGTGATTAATCTCTTATCAGCAAAGGGGCATGACTATAGGTGATAAACGAGTTCATCTCTCCTTTGTCTGACATAGGGAAGGATTTTATTTCAATTAGTAAAACTATTTTTATGATTCTGATATCAGGGGATAGGAGTCTGAATGAATCTCAGAAACTGACATTTATATCTTAGCTTCCAGGGAATTTTTTTTTTTCAAGGAGAAGGGGGTTGAGTATACTGTAGCCAAATCAAATATTATAAAAACTAACTAATATATGATTAATATTGACAAGCATCTGTGAAATTTGTCACTACACTACTAAAATTACCTTTATAAATCTTGCCCAGTAGATTAATTCCCCACACATTTTATGCCAGCAATTGCAGAATATAAGCCACAGAAAAAGATGAAATCTGTTAACTGGGACAAATCCTTGGAAGGTAGTCTTTCCCCTTTCATGATTTTTTTTTTTCCTGGAAAAAGAGTCCTAGTTATTTTTTCAATATAGGAATGCAATATGTAGAGAGGCACAAATACTTTGCAGTGAAGTGTGTATTCATCAGCGATAGCCCTCAACCACTGCTTAACTGAACCCCAGCTGTCCTTCCTCTGAGAAACAGCCTCCTTTTCACGAGTGTTGAGGCCAGCTCACAGCTCCACTTTCTGCTGTCTGCAAGGGGCTTTTGTGTCTGCTTCAGCCTCTTCTCACCTCAAAGCACAGTTGATCCTCACTCACGGATTTGCTAATTCGGCTACTCCCTAAAATGTATTCATAACTCCAAAACCAGCCTTTGCAGCACCTCCCCCGTCATTCACGGATATGTGCAGAGCTACAGAAAATTTGCATCGTGAGCCGTGCACGTGCCAGCTGAGGCTGCACACGGACGCTCGACTTCTTTGTCCAGCTCCTGTGATATAAACCCGTGTCCTTTTGTGGTCTATTGAATGCCACATCTCCCCCATTTCTGTGCTTTTGTTGGTAATTTTGCTGTTTAAAATGGTTCCCAAGCATAGTGCTGAAGGGCTGTCTAATGTTTTTAAGTGCAAGAAGACTGTGATGTGCCTGCCAGAGAAAATACATGTGTTAGATAAGCTTCATTTTAGCATGAATTCTTGTGCTGTAGATTGAGTTCAATATTAATGAATCAATGATATATAAATGTATCTAAATACATACTAAATATATTTAAAATATACATATAAGATATCTTTATATATAAATATATATATGTATATATGTGTGTGTGTGTATATATATATATATATATACACACACACATACATGTATAGTGTCTTTAAATGGAACACAAGTAAAACAAGGGGAAATATCCCATGTAAAAACCTTTTTTTTTAGTCTTCTGAACTGTATAAAAAAAGCATATCTTTCCATTTATTTGTGGATTATTTGCCCAAAATGCTAAGACCAGAGGCTCTTAGGAACCTAGCTCTGTATTTCCCATTAGTATAATAGTTCAGTATTCACTAACTCACTGTACGGAGTTAGTAGAATGTAATCACCGTGAATAACAAGAATTGAAGGTATCTTGGTCTACAAATAATATCAATTTCACATTGTTCGTCACAATTACCTTTGAAAAGGAATATATTCCAACTTTGTAAAAAATTTTCAGCAAGAAAATAAAATAAAATGTGCAGTTTATTTTAATGCAACTTCTTGAAGTTCTGATTTTACATCACTCAGTTCTCATCAACTATATTGCTACTAAGGATTAGGCTACTAGTAGATTTAATGGATGCTAGCTTCTAGATGCTTACTTAGCTGTAAAATGCTTATTTGTGCATCTCTGGAGCTTTCTGCCACTTTTGAAGCCCTTCAGAATATTACCTCTCTGTTTTGAAGTGTAGAATTTTGGTAGGATTTTTTTTTTAAGTAGCACATTGATAGAAAAAATTTTTTCTGCTTTTATTCAATATTTAAAATAATTTGCCACTGGGCAGAGTAGAGGACATTGAATTTCTTTGGTGGGGCTCTTAAAAAATAACTTTTAAGTAGATGGCTTAGGTCCCACTTTAAACTATTTAATTCCTATTTTGATTCTGATTATATAAATAAAAGGTGTCATGGTTTCAGACAATAATTCTTTATAATTGCTAATGAACAACTGCTTTTGATCACTGTGCAAATTTTATTTTACTTAAAACAGAGTCATTGTTCCTGCATAGATGATTTTAAGGTGAGGTAATTAATGGGAATCTTAGACTGAACCAAACTCACTAACTTTTCAGGAAAGAGCATTTCATCTTCAATTTAACTGGATTGTCAGTTACTTTGGTGTCATAACAATGTCATAACAATTTGATATAAATTTGTAAAAGAAAATAATTCCAATACTACTTTAGCTAAGTTACTCAGGGGTATTTTGCAGGTAAATAAACACATACTATGAATCTATTGACAAATAAAAACACAAGAATGAATAATAAAAATAATAAACTTCAACCCTTGATTTTGGGGAAAACACAAAATTTCTAAACTCTTATTTAGAGAGTAAGAATTGGTGAGAACAAACTAGTTAGCAACCTGTTTTATTATTTAAGTTATTTGCTAAACAAAAAGTATTTAGCAATCTATTAATTTGAATGTTAATTTAAGTCACAGAGCAGCATAAATTTCTTTAGTCATTCATTTATCTTTCATTTAATATGCATGCATTGTGCTCTACTGTGCATTCTATAGAGTACTTTAGGGATAGAAGTCCTTATTGTTCAAACACTGTTTATTAAAAAAATTACTCTCTCTCCTTTTAATTGCTTTGGCAGTAGTTTAATTTCTTGTGGCTGCTATAACAGATATCACAAACTGGATGGCTTAGAAAAATAGAAATTATTTTTTTCACTTTTTTGGAAGCCAAAAGTCCAAAATCAGTATCACTGGGCCAAAAAGCTCTCCCAGCTTCAAGTGGCTCCTAACATTCCTTGGCTTGTGGCCACGTCGCTCCAATCTCTGCCCCTGTATTCACATTGCCTTTTGCCTCTCTCTTATAAGATCACTCATGATTGGATTTAGGGCTCACCCAGACAAACCAGAATAATCTTCCCATCTCATGATCCTTAACTTTATCATATTTGCAAAGGCCCTTTTCCCTTATATGGTAATATTTCTAAGTTTCAGAATTTAGGACCTAACATCTTTGGCTGTTCGTTAGTCTCCAAGTTCACACATTTGTCAAAAGTCAGTTGATCATATTGTGTAGGTCTAAATCTGGACTCTCTTCTGTTTCCTTTGGACCTCTATGCCTAATGCCAACATGCATACTTTCTTGAATACCTTAGCTTTATGGTAATATTGAAAGAAGGTAGTTTAAGTCTTCCAACTGTGTCATTTTTTTCCCAAATAGTTTGGGCTTTTCTAGGATTTCTGCATTTCCATGTGCATTTTAGCATAAGCATGTTAATTACTAAAAAAGCCTGCTGGATTTTGATTGAGATTTTATGTAATTTACAGACCAATCTGGGGAAATACGCCATGTAAAAAACTTTTTTTTTTAGTCTTCTGAACTGTATAAAAAGTATATCTCTCCAATTATTTATTTTTCTTTAAATTTTCTTCAACAATGTTTTATAGTTTTCAGTTGGTATGCTTTGCATATATTTTGTAACTTCATGTTCTTTATGCTAAGATAAATAGTATACTTTTACTTTTCTTCTTTTCTAGAGTATCTTTTAGTCACAGGCTCATTTTAATCTATCCTTAAGGTGTAATACTCTTAGATTACTGAATACCCTGGGCAATTACCGATAGCTCTCCACAGTGCTGGTTAAGGATTGACTATCTCCCCACTCAATGTGAGGTCAGAGAATTATTTAGTTTAAATCCCATAGTCATACTGTCTGCTCCTGGAAGCTGTTTTATTTTTTGTTTATATAATCTTTTCTCACCTCAGTCCTCCTAAAATCAAATCTCCATTTCCTCAGTTCATTGAGACCTCTTAGAATTTCCATGCCTGCAGATGATCTAGAATGTGCCTCTAGCCAGACAGCTAAGGGTGATTGTGCATTACCTGGATTTTCCTTCTAACAGGGATGTATTCCTATGTTGTGTGTTGTCTGGTGTCTGAAAACAATTATTTCATATGTTTTATCCAGATTTCTAGTTGGTGCGTGGGGAATTAGGTCAGGTACTTGTTATTTCATTACATTAGGAGGCAACGTTATCACTTTATTTTAATTTTTAAACTAGAAATGTTCATTTTGGGATAGAGATGGATGGGATTCAATAGTAGGCATATCAAAGTTGATCTGAAAACATGCAATAACTTGTTTTATCTCTGCAGCAACTCACTTAAAACTTAAATTTGTTTGCATGATACAGAACTTTTATCCTGTGATAATCAAAAGACATTATTAATTTGTGACAATAGAAATAGTCTCCAATTTTACCTTTTAGTATGCCGTATAATTTTGTCTTTATATCTCAGTATTATGTACTGACTGGGTAAAAAGAACTACTGTTAATAGGCCTTGAGCGATGTGGTGGAGGGCTGTGGGGGAGCGGAAGTATTCCGCAGTCCTCTGATCAGGTCTCAGTCTTGTAGTGAGCCTATACTATGCCTTTGAACTGTGAGTTTCACGTGTGTGTTTCAGCGAACTCCTCCAGTCCTCAGATGGGACAGGGTGGCTAGAGTGGGTTGGAATTGGGTACTTCCCTTCTCCTAGGGCAGTTAGATTCTGATAATAACCAGCAGGTTCGTCTCTAAGAAAACAGTTTCTCCTGAGGACAGACCTTGTTAAGTACAGGATGCTCTGGAAGATTTAAAAATAGCTCCTGTTCTCCTCCCCTTGCGGGAAGCACAAGGGGATTTTTGTTTGATATTCACTGTTAGAATCTGCTAGAGCTCTGTAATTCTGGGGGCAAAATATAGGGGGGAAATATAAAACTGAAATCAGTCGAAGGGAGAAATAATGTGGGAGAAACTCATTTATTGCTTACAAGCAGTCGTCCACCTCTGCCCGCTGGTGTCTTTCATGATCTGGCTGCAGTAAAAGGGACTCCACCCAACCTTTCTGTCTAGATATGCCCTCACTCCCCCTTTTTACTGATATGGAGATGGACCACTTCTCTCCACCCCTTGGAAACACCTATTGATATGGAGGTGCAGGAAGGCCAGGTGAGAGATTCTGGAAATGCTGCAATTTTATGCACAAGCTCCTGAAAGTAGAATTCACAAAACTTCTGGGGGTGCCCTGGAGATTTCTCTCTCAGACTTGTCTACACTGAGGCTCCAACAATCCACCAATTACAGTTCAGGTTTTCCTACCCCAGTACTGGTTTCTGGGGAGGCTTTTGCCCCTTTATTTCTGCTCTGGTACATTGTAATTCCCTGCAACTGCCTGTCTGTCTCCAATTTAGGGAGTAGTGATTTGCCCTGTGACCTCACTTCTCTTATGATTCTAAGAATAGTTACTGCTTTTTCCATTTGTTTAGCTGTTTACTTGTTAGAATGGTGTGGTAACTTCCAAGCTCTTGACACACTGGACCAGAAGTCATAATTCCCCATTTTAATACTACTATTCTTGTTTCTCTCTGAATATAAACATGCTGTCTAACTCAGGGAACGTCAGAAGTAGAAGTAATGGCTGCATCCTTTATATTTGAAAATACCTTTTTTTTCCTCATTCAAATCTTAACTGTTCATTTTACCCAATTATTTTCATTTTCTAAAGACAACCTAAAAAGAAGCTTCTCTCTGGTCCATCAGATTTTTGTCATTTTGAAATATCTATCTTAAATTCCATCCCTCTTATTCAAGAATAGCACAATTTTCATGGAATCTTAATGTGTATGTGTATGTGCCTTGGTGTGTACCAGTACCAAAAATCTGAACATCTCTATGTGTAACCGCACGGTAGTCCCCTATTGGTGAGCCGCCCCCCGACTTCTGATTAACAAAGAGAAGCTTGAGTCCCTTAATTATGACCCAGAGTGTGGGAATAAGACTGGGGAATTAGATATTTTTAAAAATGGGAGTTTGAGAGCCTGCTGTTTAGGTAAAGCAAAGTAAATAGACACAGGACTCTTGGTTCCCCTCAAGGCTATAGAAAAATTCTTGAATCATGTATCCTTGAGATGTTTTAAACAAACTCAGACCCCCATCAGATGGGCCACCTCCTGACAATAAGCACGTAGACCCCAGACTAGGTGGAACCTGAAGACTGATAGCTAAGGTTTGGGAAACACGTTACCTCACCGCTGACTAATCAGAAGAATGCACACGCTGATCACTCATCCTACAACCCTTTCCCATAATTTTGTCCTTAAAAACCCCTGCTTGTAACCATATAATAAGGGAGTTCAGGGCTTAAAGCATGAGCTATGAACTCTCCTTGCTTGTCACCCTGCAGTGAATGCCCACTTTCTTTCACCACATCTTGAGTCAAGTCAGTGTTTGGCTTTGCTGTGCATCAGATGAGTGGACCCAGGTTTGTTCAGTTTGGTAACATCTCTACTTCTTTATTTTAGTAGGATTACTAAACAAGTTATCATTCCAGTTTGATGCACATTTATATGATGATGACATATCATTTTCCAACATAATCCCTTTGTATTATGTTATATGTCGATTCTTTTGATGAGTTGGATATTTTAAATATAGATAGCAATTTAGAAACTAAAATCCTTATTGGATGGGGCATTTGTTGAACAGATGCAATTTTAACTCTGTGTTTATAAAGTTTCCTTTCGTAATGTTGAGTTTAATGTTCTACAAATTTTCAGTTATTTTCTTAATGACAGATAATTTGAGGAATGGCTTAAATCTTTTAACTTTAACTTTCACTACACACACATGAACACAAGTAAACATGCATGAAAAATATATATAGTGCTTTATTCTTTTTTACATTTACATTGAGTTTTGCAAGTTGAGAATTATTTTATTCTTGCTATTACAATTATCATATTAATTCCATATAACTCATGTAAAGCATGCGTGGTCCTGAGCACTATCCATCATTGAAGGGCATATGAGAGGTTAGCCTGGAAACTTGTGGCTCAGACATAAACACATTTTAATTTATTTTCTTGAGTTACAATTCCATGTCTCATTGACCTTATTTTTCTAGTTTATTATTTACATGTTAAAAATATATAATTAATTTTAGCACTCAACCTTGTTGATATCACTGTGCAAAATTACGGTTTTAAAATATCATCATGGTCACTGTGGGTCAGAGGCAATCTTTTACACACATATCATATCACCTGCTATGGTAGGATTAACTTTATAAAGTGGAGAGATTCTTACATACTACAATTTTCTGGCAGGGTGTGTCTATAAAAAAAGATATTCATGACTGCTACTTATTTAACTTTTTTAAGCAGAATTTTATATAATGCAAACCTAAATCTAAAATCAAACTGATCATGTTATAGTATGACCATCTTAAGTCACATTCTTTTCAAGAAAAGTTTACCAACTGATATAAGCTCAACAAGTCTTTCCACTAAATTTTTCTGCTAGTCTTTTTCAAAGTGTAAGACATTGGACAACCTGTTTGTGGTTTCTTAGGTTTCACCAAAGACTTACTGAATTGGAATAGCTAGTGTTGGGCCTGAGAAACCCAGATTATTCCTAAACACCCTAAACGTTGACAGCCATAACACGCTTGATTATTCCTGTCTTTGTCATTTTCTATTTCAAATATGTCAGTCTTCACTCTTCAGGTGGATTGCCAGCTCTTTGAATGACATACACATCCTTCCTCATGCTTTAGCTAAATGGCTGGTAGAGAGCAGGTGCCAAATGAGAACTTGATGTTTACTTGCTGAATAAATATTGGAAATTGTGCAGCTATCATTTTCTGACCACAAATTATTTAGTGAAAGGAAGTAACTTAAGCTTTATCTTCTTCAAGCAACCATTCAACCAGATGATTTTGAATTTTGCATATGCCCTTCAGGGGCATTATTTTTCTGATGTACTTTGGATCAAATACCCCTTGAGACAGTTCTGTTGTTCCTGTGTCTAAGCACATGACCTGGGCTTTTCATTTGTATGTTGTTTCTATTCTTGCTACAAGCTTAGGTAAGGGTTAGATTCTGATTAGCAGATGTGGTAAATCACAATCCATGTTAAGTAGGAGTGAATTCTTCTTTAGAAATTCTATGATAGAAGCAGGAAAAAAATGACTTGAGATTAACAACCGTCTATTTAGAGGGCCCCAAACTCCCAATAGCAGTGCTAATAGCCTGGGCCTCACACCATGCTCCAGTAGACACTGATATAATCTGCTCTTCTGTGTTAACCTCTATACATGCTGCTCAGAAACTCACTTCCCTCCCTTGCCACCCTATGTTTGCCCAACCCAGGGAGAAGGCATGTCTCTATAGGCAGACCTGGGAGATGCTGCAGGTTCAGTTCCAGGCCATCTCTAGAAAGGAATTATTGCAATAAAGCAAGTGAAGTCAAGTTTTTGGCTTCCCAGTACATATAAAAGTTGTTTACATTATACTGTAGTCTTTTAATTGTACAATAGCATTATGTCTAAAATAAAAGTGTGCACACCTTAATTTAAAAGCAACTTACTCCTAAAACATGCTAACCATCATGTGAGCTTTTAGCGAGTGGTAATCTTTTTGCTGGTAGAAGGTCTTGCCTCGACGTTGATAGCTGCCGACTATCAGGGTGATGGTTGCTGAGGTTGGGGTGGTAGTGGCGATTTCTTAAAATAAGACAACACTGAACGTAGTGTTGCACAGTTAGTTCTGAACTCTAGCATACCACAGGAGACGCTCAGATGCCACTCACCTGGACATGACCATATATTTTCTTAAAAAATCAATGAACTGCCTTCAATGGAACAAATCTTAAATGCCTTCTCAAGATTTCTTTATTATATTGCTACGCCAAAATGAAATGCATCTTCATTTCTGGAGATCACATATTCTCAGCAAAGACATCCATCTTTACTAAAATAAGAACAACATAATAAAAAGTCTGTTTCTGGAATTGGGCATTTTCCCCATAACAAGATTATCTCTTTCTCATATACTTGAGTACTTTTGGTATTAGAAATATTGTAAAATAAGTTTACAATTATAGAACTAAGGGCATATTTCAGATCCACTTGGAATTAATTCAGTTCTCCATTCCAAACAGTGGTAAATTCAGTTACATGAAATCAAGTTCTCTAGACATTAATTTAGAAAAATAGCTAGGGAAGTAAATCTTCACGAACTTAAACATGGTACTATAAGCTCAAAAGAAAATATATTTGAGCCATTCATTTCCTTTCATTATCATCCTTATTACAGACAATGAAGGGTTAACTGCCTTGCAAGCTTATATTGTAGACATTATCTTTATTTTGGTGGAACAGTGTTGTACTCCTGTCAAAGCTATGCATAGGACCTGTTTCCAGGACAAACAGCAGCAGAAATCATTGTCTCCCAAGAGATTTGATAGGATGGAAGCAATGAGATTATCACATATAACTGATTACAGCATTATACCAGATAGCTAGAGAACTACTTTCCTCTGGTCTGCCTCCTACTGCTACTCTTAGAAGTTCTTCCTAGTCAACCATAGGTTTTTCCCTTCCTTGTGGTCCTACCGATGTGTGCCTGTGACTCTGTTGTGCAACACTTTCCAGTCTTGATTGAAGGGGACTCCATTCTTTGTGCTCCTGAGGCCAGAGATATATAGTCAGGCTGACTTCTTTTTCTCTCACAGCAAACTATCAGCAAACCATACTGGCTGTACCTTGATAATATATCCAGAATCTGAATTCCTCTCACCACTTCCACCTCCCATTCTGGCCCAAGCTGCTACATCTCTTGCCTTGATTACTGCAATAACCTCCTAAGTGTATGTTCTTTGTCTTCTACCTTTGCCCCCAGTAATGATTCTTTCCAACATAAGTCAGATCATTGAATTCCTTTGCTTAGAACTCTACAATGGCTTTCATCTTCACCAAGAATAAAAAATAAGCCTATGTGACAGTATGTTCTAGTCCATTTTACTTCCTTGACCTGATTTGCTCTGTCTCCCTGTTTCCACAGGCCTTCTTGCTGTCCCTGAAGCAGTTGAGGCATGATTCTGCATTTGGTCCTCTGCCTTAGCTATTCCATCTCTCTAGAATACTTTCACCCCAGACATCTCCATGACTAATACACAACTTTCACATCTTCATTCAAATGCTACCCTCTTAATTAGGTATACTATATTTCATTTAAAATTAAACTTCCAACCTTCTCTGTGGTACTCTAGACTCTCTCACATGGCTCTACTTTTTCATTTTTCTCATAGTACCTAATAATATAAAAATGTTCAGGGTATTACATTTCTTATTTATGACTGTCTCCGATCCTTCTCAGCCACTTAGAATGTTATATACACAAGGGTAGGAATATCTACAGGTTCTATTCACTGGCATATAGGAGGGGCCCCCAAAATATTTGTTAGGTTGAAACAAATACAAAGTAAGTTTGAATCGATATCAATCTAGGCTGGAAGTGCAGAGGTTGCAACCACAGTCAGCAACATAGAGTTGGTATCTTTATGTAGCTATTTAGTTCACCTTGAAAAATGTATTTTCTTAAGAGAATTTATATATACACATATATACATGCACACATATATAATCTTATATATACACCTATACGCATGTAAATTATAAATATACATACATATAGAGATATATTCATATATGTCTATGCATAATATATGTGTGTGTGTGTATATATACACATTATGTAATACATATGCAAAAGCACTTAATTTCTTTCTATTTAGGCAAATCAATCCAGTGCTGATAGTGGTAAAAGGAAAGAGTAACTTATAAGACAAATATTAGGAAGGGTTCTGTTCTCTTTTTAATTCCTGATGATACATCTGTTAAGAAGGGCTTGGCATCAATAATGATAAAACAGTATTTCATCTTTTCCTTGAGATGGGTCGCATAATTTTGATAAGTATCTATGAAACTGATTAAAGTAAGAATATATATTGGTTTTTCTCCCAGTTTCTGGCACAGAGCCCCTACAACTCTTGAAATTTGCCAAGTGCTGAGGGCCATAAAGGTGTCCTTTACTATGTTAATGAGATGACTTTTGACCTGCGCCTAAGAATGGGAGCTGGCTGTCTGGAGAGCCAACCTTGTGATTAGAATTGGAAACTCTCCGTCTGGCCCCTGATTTTCAGGGAGGGGACAGGGACAGGAACTTGAGTAAAATTATCATTGGCTAATGATTTCATCAATCATGCCTATGCAATGAAGGCGACATAAAAACTGTAAAGAATGGGGTGTGCAGAGCCATGCAGCTGGTGATCACGCAGAGGTCTGTGGAGAATGGTGCACTCCAAGAGAGCATGGATGCTCCACACCCTTTCTCCTTATCTTGCCAGATGCACCTTTTCTGTCTAGTGTTCCTGAGTGGCACCCTTTATAATAAACCTAGTAAGTAAAATGTTCCTCTGAGTTCTGTGAACTTTACTACAAATTAATTGAACCCGAGGAGAGGTCATAGGAACTTCTGATGGGGAGCTGGTTGGTCAGAAGCACAGGTAACAACCTAGACTTGCAGCTGGCATTTGAAGTGTGTGTGTGGGGGGGGTAGGGGGCAGCCTTGTAGGATTGAATGCTTAACCTGTGGGATCTGACACCATCTCTGTGGAGGCAGTGTTAGAATTGAGTTGAATTGTAGGACACCTGGCTTGTGCCCAAGAATTGCTTGGTGTTATGTGTGGAAAACCTCCCTCTCCACAGTGGAATTGGGTCCAAAACATAAGAGTACCAAATTACTCTTTTAAAATATACCTTACTTTTTAAATCAGTAATACTTGTACATGTTTTAAAAATTGAAATTATGTACAAAGACATACTTTGAGAAGCTTCAGTCCCTCTTGGTATTGTCATCACCTGTATGTCTTTACCCTATATATAAATTCACTTATTACTTCCTTATATTGCCTCTGGTATTTCCTCATGCCATTAATAAGCACATAAAAATATAAATTCTTAATCATCCCTTTCCTACCTATACAATATTTTGGAAGTTGTTTTTCTTATTTAACAATATATTCTGAATTTTGTATATTGATACACAGAAAACCTAGCTGTACAATATACCATGGAGACTATATCAAAGTTATATTAAAAAGTCCCCGAAGCTGAAGTGTAAGTCTTGTCAAGCCAAAATAAAATTCATGTTTTAAGTAACTGATTTATACTGTCAAGTCCATGAACATAAAAGCAAAAATCACGGAAATTGGAACCTTCTCATTACTGTTCACTGCCTAGAGTTATATATATAAAGGTACCTGTTGTTTGCATTACTCAAGACTATGCAAGTAACATAAATGACAGTGTTATGACAGCTATGCAGAACATGTATTTTACTTCCCTGGAAGGCTTTCTGCTCTAAGGAAAGTGGAAGGTGGCTTATATTGTGTGATTATAAATTGAACATTGGTTCACTAGCTACAAAGCTGTTGGCTTTCATATTTTTCCTTCTCAGTTTTTGACATTTTTGTAATAGCTGTGTTCTTTTTTAGGGGAAATAAAGTAGATTAGATCTATAAATTGCTCTTTTGGCATTTCAATATTCTGGTAATATCGTTAAAATTATTGAGATTCAATTATACAATTCTAACACTACAAAACAATTGTTTTTGGAAGATCTAAAGCTAGCTATACTTTAAAACATGTACAAACGGATTTTTTGGTGTTACATGTCAGCTTCAGATTTGCCCTTTGATAGGAGAGGGGCAACTAAGATTTTAGACTTTTTAAGAAAACACAACTGATCTCTTTTCTTTGATTCCTCAGCTGAAGCTATTTTGATCAACACTACATTTAGCAACACAGTTCAGAAACTGCCCTCATTTACATTTTCACAAATGGCATTTTGATCTCCACAAATGTGAATGTCCGTAAAGATCCACACCTGCATGATGGATACATGGGACAGTTATGTCACTAGTAGACAGAGGTTCCCACTGTATGACAGAGCAGGGAAGATGCATTCTTTTCACAGAGGCATCACGGGACTTCTGAGGGAGTTTTGTGGTCTCAACTCACCAGGTGATAGATGCATGTGGGAGGTGAGGAAGGCATGGTCCCGACATCCGCACAGACATGCTCCAGGAATTTTAGAGGTTGCCCTTTTTATGGTTTTATTTTAAAATTGAAGGTGCACTGTTCCTGCTTGATAGAAAAAATGTACAGTTCAAAATTTACACAGCTTCTCTTTTTCCCCATTCGTCAGAATCCTCAAAACATATCCTGCTGAAAAAGAGGATAGGGTGACAAAAATAAGCTAGCTTGTGCTTTTGTAAGAAAAGAGGGAAGAAAATTAAATTACCTAAGTCTGAGGCTTATTTATTTAACCTTAACTACTCACTTATTTTAGCCTATCTTGATCGGATAACAGTTTTCAAAGAATTTTAGAGATGGAAGCAACTTCATTTATATTTTCAATGGAGTTTTAAATTACCTTCCCAAATTAGATCTGGTCTGCTTTTTTTTCTCAAGAGCCAAGATGCAGAGATAACTGGAAATTCAGGTCTGAAGAAGCTGGGTTTCCAAGACAAGCTGCATATAGAAGTAACATTATTTAGAAATGTGGAATGCCAGTTCCCTTTCAGTTTTTTAAAGGTAAAGCTGTAGGTCAGACTTCATTCAAGAAAACTGCAATAGCTTTCAGACTTATGTAAGGTTGAGTGTTTGAGATATCAAATTAGTACATTTTGAAAGGGTGCCATATAAACAGAAGTATATATACTATATACTTTTAATAATATCATATACAATAGTATATATTATATACATAACACACATATATATACACACACACACATATGTACACACTTTATAAACAAAATCCAAAGCAAAATGCAGATGATTCCCAACTTACAATGGTTTGACTTGATGATTATTTTTACTTTACCCCGGTGTAAAAGTGATGAGTGACGCGTACTTCGGGTCTTGATCTTTTCTGGGCTGCAATATCAGTACACTATTTCCTCATGATGCTGGGAAGTAGCAGTGAGGCACAGCTCTTAGTCGGCCACATGATCACAAGGGTGAACAACTGACACACTTACAGCCACTGTGCACCCATACATGGCTTTTACCCATACATTGTATACCCATTCTGGTTTTTACTTTCAGTACAGTATTCAATAAATTGCATGAGAGATATTCAACACTTTATTATAAAATTGGCTTTGTGTTAGATGATTTAGCCGAACGGCAGATTAATGTAAGTATTCTGAGCACATTTATGTATTTTCAACTTTAATATTTTCAACTTATTACGGGTTTATCCAGATATGACCCCATCATAAGTTGAAAGAAATCTGTAAATCCAGCTCATTGTGCCCACCAAATAATATAGGACACACTAAGTTTTATTCTGAGCTGGGCAGGAATAGACTGAAGTATTTTCAAGAGTGGCATGATCTGATTTCCATCAATATTTTCTCAAAAAATTAAAGTGCCACAGGAGTGATATGAAACATCTGCCGGAGAGACCATTTGTCTCAAAATGAAAAACTAATAAGTCAAAATCCCATAAGAGCCCCAAAACTATATTCTAATCTTTATTCATTCATGGGTGCCTCTTAGTATAATTTTATGAATAGAAATATACTGAGAGGATGAGTGACGTCATAGTTGGCTATTAAAAAGGCAATTTTAATTGAAGTGCTCTCTTGTTATAAAATTCTTCATGTTAATAAATAAACTTATCATTTAAAATATCACTAAGTCAGACAACATTTGTTACATGAAGCTGTGTGTTTAAAAAACACATCACAGGAGAAATTGCCTGATCGAGGAATTATAGAACAAACGGAGATTAAGAGTCCTGCAGATGAGAAATATTTGCAGCATGTTCAGAAGACAGAATGAACTGATGTTCAACAAAAGGACACCTAAAGTACCTATAAAACAATAAATCAACTCCAGCAGAACTATTATAAACACCTTTTCATACAGAAACACACATATTCCTCCTGTCACTCTGCATTCTCAGTTATCATTCTGGTTTATTTTCTTCAATGAACTTGTTGCTACCAGAAATTAATATATTGATATTATCTCCCACCACTAGAAGACAAGTTTCATGAGAACTGGAAAACGGTCTCTTTTGTACAGCTGTGTTTTTGTGGTCTAGAACATTTCTCATCATATAATAGATACTTATCAGTGCTTAGTTGGTATTTAGTTGGATCAATGGGTAGGCAGAATACATAAAAGCTGGTACGAAGCTGGGACTTCTGGAATGGCTGAATGAGGAGAGAGGCGAATTCTGTCCCTCGTGGCACAGAGATTCCAGCAAGACTGCTAGTGGGTCAGCAGCAAGCATATAAAGTTAATGAACGGCGGAAGGCCAAGTGTGGGCTGTCACAGACTAGGACAGGTCATCTGGGTGGCCCACACACAACCAGGTACCCTCATTCGCTGGTTCTCCTTGGTCCACGGGACAGGGGGGCAGGAGGACTGAGGGAGGCTGGGGAGGCACCAGCCCATCCCTTCCCACTCTCAGCTCTCTCACAGGGTCTAAACCTTGAGCCACAGGGAGACAGTCAGGAAACACTGTTGCTTATATTAAGGGGCTTGACTAAAAAGGGAAAAGAAGGAACTTTTCACAATGTTGGAAGTGTTGTATATCTTGGTTTTTGTTGTGGTTACACAACCAGGGCATCGACCAACAAAATTCATATGATGGCACACCTGAAGAGTGTGAATTTTGCTGTAATTTAAGTATTCTTCTACAAACCTGACTTAGAAAGACGACTTTGCAACCCTACAAAGTAATTATTATGCATTTAGACTATTACATTTCATAATTGTTCTAGACTAAACAGCCTTGGTGAAAGAGGGATGGTTGGTTTAGGGGCAGACTGAGGCAGAAGGCTCTCTGGGTGTGTGTTTCTTTTAGCGTGGTGGAACTTAAAAATGCCTATGTGTTGAGAGGAAGGCAAATAAAGCTGGAGAGGTTGAAGGTGAAAAAAAGATTAATGCTACTATATGAACAAATAAAAATTAAAAATAAGAAATTTAATTCTCCCTGTCAAAATAAGGAAAGAACTTCCCCCCTTCTGATTACTTCAGAAAATCTATAACTTACATTCTTTCTCTGTCTCTTTGAAATGTACATAAATCATTTTTACAACTAAACAAGCCTCTTAGCACTTCTACAACCCAGAAATGTCTTTCTCAAGAACCTGAGAACCATCTCTATGAATGTATTCCACAAGGAAGATGCACCCTTATTTCCTAGTCTCTGTGAGAGGAGAAGCGTGTAATTTCAGGGGGCACCTTGCTTCCAGATGTAAAACTATCTTGTCATGAAGATGAGACAAGCTTATTTTTCCTTTGGATAAAAAGACAACAAACACAGATGGTCATCTGAATTACCAGGTCAATTTAGGATGAACTATGAGTGACAAATGATGCTGTCAAGTCTTGAGGATTATTTGTTTCTTTTGAGAACATGTATGTAAGGGGTTGCATCTGCTTGGTCATATAAACATGTGAGATCTCCTTCTGTCTCTGCCATCTCTTCAGTGGGTCACTTGAGTTGTGCATCACATTCTGGTTTCAAGGTTATTCAATAATAAAACTGCCTTCTTTTTCTTCTATATTTATGGAAAGGTTTTCAGGGTTCAGAGAATATTTTGTTTTATTTATAATTACCAAACACTAATGTTTAAAGAAATATCATCCAGAGACATAAATGACAGGAATAAATTTCATGTAAGAGGGAGTAATTGAGAAAACAAGAAAGAATTTTTTGGACATAAGATGAATGGTAATTAGTCTAGAAGCTAGTAATTCCAGGATATGAGGTACAGGCCAGTTCTTGGTGAGAACTCTCTTCCAGCTTACAGAGACAGACAGAGAGAGTTCTCCGGTGTCTTTTCTTGTAAGGTTTAATTCCATCAAGAAGGCCTCACCTCTTCTAAACTTAGTCACCTCTGACGGGCCCCACCTCCTAATCCCATTACATTGGGGAGGTAGGGCTTCAACAAATAAATATTACAGGAACACAATGTAGTCCATGGCTGTTTGTAGACAAAATTTATTCAGTTACTACAATGGATATCTATTACATTACATTGTTGCATTTTATATTATCTAGCCAATTAATCTTAGTCATGAAAATTCTCAGGAAGCTGCACAATTCCAGTTATATTAATCTAACAAGAATATTCTTATCCTGAATTTTTTTTTGTCTCCCTAAAAACCATCAAGTATATAGATAGATGACACATAGGTAGATATAGAATGTTTTTTGACCAATAGTATATGACAAAAATTTTAATATAAAAAAATTAGAGAACTCTATACTAACATATATCAATTTGTTTAGATAACTCAGGCATACAAATTTCCAAATTAGTAGCTTATTCATATTAATACATAAGTGTGTATGTTATGATCAGAAATAGATTCATTTATACACAAATTTTCCTTTCTGCTTAATGAATCATAGTTATAAAAATCAGCAAGATGTATGCATTATATTTGATATTTTTCTTTGAATTTTCACTTACATGTGTCCACTCTCCCTTACATATACACATCTAGGGCCATTCTTTGTAATCATAAAGTCATTGAGGGCCAGCAGTTAAACTAAGAAATTAAGCTGTGGCTAGAACATTCTAGAGAAACTATACTTAGCCAGGTATTTCTCCCTCTCATTTTTCTTCTCTTTACTCTTTCCTTTTTGCTTCCTCACACTGAAATCATGCTGTTAATAACATACAACATGTTTTTCTAAAAGTAACTGAACATATTTCCAGAGCTGCTGACTGTAGCAGCCTGCAGCTCTGGGACAATTTACAAGGTAGTATAATAGTTTGCTAAGGCCAGCATAACAAAATACCACAGACTGGGTCACTTGAACAGCAGAAAGTATTTTCTCACACTTCTGGAGGGTGAAAGTCCAAGATCAAGGTGCTGCCTGGGTTGTGTTTTGGTAAAGCCTGTCTTCCTGGTTTGTGGACAGCCACCTTCTCACTGTGTCCTCCTGTGGCCTTTCCTCTGTGCACAGGCAAAGGGAGAGAGAGAGATCTCTGGTGTGTCTTCCTCTTCTTATAAGGACACCAGTCCTATCAGACTACAGCCCCACTCTTACAACCTCATGTAACCTTAATTACCTCATGCAAGTCCCTATCACTAAATATAATCACATGGCGGGTAAGGGCTTCAACCTAAGAATTTGGGGATGACACAGTTAAGTCCCTAACAGGCAGTAAGGAGGTTTGCTTTCCATCAGGACTGTGGAGCTTGGCTTTCTGTGATCTAGATTCTAGAGTGTCACCTAAGCTCAGTTTTAAATGGATCCTTCTGCCACAGAATCGTTCTGCCTCACCAGTCCAATGACATTAGTATCAGGCTGGATGCCGTTCCTGCCCACACGATTTTGTGCATGAGCATGACGGTTATACAGCATCTCACATCAGTGGTGTGAACAGCCAAAACAGAATGTGAATAAGGGAATCAACAGGGCATAAATGAGGTTTGCCTTCCTTTGGGGCATGTACCATGATGTTGTTAGGAATTAGGTATATTTAGCAAGATCTTGTATTTTTGCTCTTAGAGCAATACTGTTAGATGTGATGATGCCATCATACTATGCAGGGCTAGGGTATATTACTTGGAAGAGACTAGATGGATTTTCCTAAAGGAAGGAGTGTGATAGGAGCAGAAATGCCATGAGAATCTGTGTGATGACCTGCAACCCTTATGTTACACACAGACATTCAGTAGGTCTTTCCTCAGACTGACAGGCTGATAGGCAAAGGTAAGGATGGACATCTAAGTTCTAGTTCCTCTTCTTGGCGTTACCGTTGACACCTGGTGGTAGAGAGGGCTTCTGGTCCTGCTGGTTGGAGGAGGGAAATCAGGCATTCTACTGGGCTTTTGCTGAAATCACCCTGGCTGGGATGGGGAGGAGCACCTCATTACTGCTCTTCGCTGATGCCCGTACTGGGCTGGCCCTGTTACCACTGAGTGTTGG
The DNA here is from genome assembly GCF_030020395.1 of Manis pentadactyla. NCBI lineage: Eukaryota > Metazoa > Chordata > Mammalia > Pholidota > Manidae > Manis > Manis pentadactyla. Next base: position 26,550,978 of record NC_080024.1, read on the forward strand.
AGAAAGCCCTGCCTCTGTCTCCACTGCACCGCCTCACCAAAAATATGGAGACAGGAAGCCCACAGATGTCCTGGGAGTGGGAGGCCTGCTTACCCACTGCTGGGAGGGATGTCCTGGTTTCCCATCTGATCTTCTCTGATGCCATTCTGGCAAGGGATTGAGGCTTTTCATCATAGCCTGGCAAGGATGGCAGTCTAGTCTCTCCCTTTAGCCTTTGCTGGCAGAGGTAGGTGAGAGCTAGAGCGTTTAGTTTGTGTTTGGCAGAGGAGAGCGATTATTATCTAAAAGTTTTCTGTCTTGCTAGGTGCCCTTTTCCTGGTACTTCACTAGTGAGAGCAGGCTTTGGTCTGAGCCCATTGGCATTTCTGTGCTGCCAGCCTCTCTAGCACTTAGACTGGGTACACGAGGCACGAAACCCCACGGCACTCATCAGCCTGTCCTTCCTCGGGTCCTGAGGTTCCAAGATGTGCTGTCTTCTTGTCTTCACCTTTCTGAGTCCCTTTCTGTTTTATGTCTAATATCCAGGGTTTTTAATTGTATTTGACAGGAGGAATAGGGAAAGTATTTCTATGCCATCTTCTCTGAAACTGAGCCCAGAAACTGAGTTTTTGTTTCCATCCACTTATTTTTTCTTATTTTCACCTCATAATGCTTTATTCTTAAATGTGAATGAGATCTGCAACTCTCACAAAACTGTCATGTGAAAAATTAAGTGATATGTATGAATTACCACTAAGAGCTAAGTGTATTTTGTGTAATACAAAAAATGGCTTGTATGAGAGAATGAAATAAGTGGTTTTCACCCTGGTAAGTTGATTTTTGCAATTTATGTGATGATCTCTCAGAATGCAATTATTTTTTCTTAACAAAAGTTATTAGGACAATGTCCAAATATAATTTTTACATGTCAAGCAGGCTCTATACTTTTCTAAAAGTGAACACAGGCACAGTCGCAGGGGGCCATCAGGTGAGAAAATGGGGATCAGCAGAGGTGAGGCTTAGAACCTCCCCCCCCGTTCTGAGAGAAATCTTCTGCATATGTGGATGTTTTACTGCCCTTGTCTAGCTTGGATTAACCCATAGTCTACAGGCACACACCTGATCATCTACATTTTCTCTCTTACAACACTAAACTATGTTTCTACCTTTATCTTGTATCTACCTACCACTTCAGCATTTTATTAAAAATAATAATAATAAAGAGAGAAATGTGGTATCCACATATAAATCAAGTATAAAAATCAAATGAGTATTCATATTTGAACTGACTGTTTATAGTTCAAAATGCATGAGCAAAACCGAAAGCTTCTGTGATGACTGCCCTTGTAATGTTCACCATGTAAGTTATTCACTATGTAAGAATTTGTTCTCCATGTAAGAACTTGTTTGTTATGCTTCAGAAGAATGGAAACTGATGAAAATTAGGCTTGGGGTGGATTAATGATTGTGCATTGAGCATTGACTCCCCTATACAGAATTTTATTGATGTTAACAACCATTTGATCAATAAATATGAGAGATGCCCTCACAAAAAAAAAAAATACACACTTCCAATTGTAAAATAAATAAGTAACCGTGATGTAATGTATAGCATAAGGAATATAGTCAAAATATTGTAACAACTTGGTATGGTGATAGCTGGTACCTAGAAATATCATGTATATTAATGTTGAATCACTGTGTTGTACACCTGAAACTAACCTAATGTAATACTGTGTATCAACTACCCTTCAATAAAAAATAATTATCTAAAAAAAAAAAGTCATAGAAAAAAAAAATTCTCAGACTAGATTCTAAAGACCCAGTTTCTCTCTCTCTAGAGAAATAGGAACACTGATGCTATGATGTTAATATCTTGGAAAGTGAGAACACCTTTCATATAACCAGGGCAAATAGTTAAGCTTGTATTCATATGTAATTTCTGAAAGCACGTATGGATTCATCCACCATCATATTTCAGTTCTCTAGGTAAAAGCTTTCTAAGGAATTCCATAATTCACAACAGATCTGATGACATGACTTCTGTTTCCTTTTGCAGCAAAATTTGGTTGTAAGCAAAAGAAATTCCCTTCTCTTTTCCTAAGAAAGAAAAATATATATATTGGAAAGGTATAACATTAATAATAGAGTAGAACACCAGGCTTGTAAAGTTGGCCAAAACTTAAGTAGTTATACAAAATTTAAAAAGTGCAATGCTTTTTATTTAGGAAAACCATCAGTAATTGTTTAACCTGGGTACCACATCGCCTGCTGGCTCCTGCTCCTTCATCTCTGCTTCCCAGGAAGGAGCACTAGACAAAGCTAGTTCATGTACTGAAGCCCTGTCCGCAAGGGCATAGAGATAATTAGGACTTGTGTACACTACTTCTGTAATACAAAGTGGACAATTCCTTTGTATTGGTCAGTATATAGTAAGGAAAAAGTATAGGAATTCAGGTTCTTAGAAAACCCTACAAGAGCCTGAGATGAGAAAATGAGGGTAACTGCCTCCAGCTTTCACATTTCTATCCTCCAGACACTCAAGATGTGCCAAATACTTCATTCGGGAATGGCAACGGCTTCCACCATTTGGGCAGAGAATTTGTGGTGGAATTCTTACCTCATGTTCCTAAACCATCTCTATGGAAGCTCATTGCAGACATCCTGCTGCTGGACCAGGAAGAGCTTCTGGTTCCTCTCAACTTTCTGAACTTTGTGTCATGCATCTTTGGAAGTATGTAGTGAGACCTCTGCCAGAAAGAAATTCTAAAAAATGTGGTTCTCTGATGTCCTGCCCTTGTGATAAATGGGAGAGCCTGGAAAAGGGAAAAGATGTATCAGAGTGCAAATAGCAGTTCAGCACACTCTCACAGGGTCAAAACAAGTAACTGGGGATTTCTTCAGCTTAGAAGTGGAGGGTAACTACTGGAAAACCAAAAAAAAAAAAAAGACAAAACAGCTTACTACCAATTAAATGAAGAATTCTGAGATATGATTTACGAAATCATTCTCAAAGCAAACATTATAAAAAATAAAGTTAAATGATAGGATGTGGGAGACACAACCTGACCTTCATGTAACATGTGGAAAATTCACGATGTTGGCTATGCAATCTAGTCAATCACAGGGACAGACCGGAGCTGGGCGTTTTTACTTATTCATTCTGTGCTGAACTGAAGAGAATAGTCACTCAAAGTGCTGTGCACTTAAGAACAACCACTTCTTTATTTTGTGTGGTCCCAGAGGGCTTGTGAATGCCAAGCCCCACCAGCAACTGGAGCTAGGTAATTTGGGAGTCAGTAGGGTGGCAGCTGTAACAGTTGGGGTGCTAGATGTGTGGGCAATCTGCTTCTGGGGAGAAGCTGGAGACCTGGGGGTTGGGGAAAGGCAGCAGGGGGTGTGCCCACCAGCTCTACCAGACTCCTAAGAAAATCCCAGTCGGCTCCCACATGCAGGCTGATTAGAAGCCGGAATCTCAGGCAGCAGCTGGGAAAGTATGCAGTCAAATCCCTTCCAGGGAGAATGAACCCCTTAGCCTGCTCCCTCTGCATTGGACCCAGGGGCCATAGCTGCAGGAAGTGCTTGTGGCTCATTAGAAAAGTACTTTTTTGTTGTTTAATATGGTCCTGTGGGACTTGTGGATGCTTAAACCCACTGGCTGTCAGTTAAGTAACTGGAGGACTCAGCCCTCAGGCAGCAGCCAAAAGAGGGCCGCCAGGTGTACGCACAAGTTTCTTTCAGGGAGGAACTTGAGACGTGGTTTTACTCTTGGAGGGAGCCCTAAGAGGCGGTGGAGGAGGTGCCCCCTGACTCCTGTAGGTTCACAGGAGATTCTCAGTCAGCACCTAGAAGTAGGCTACTTACAGGCTCTTCCCACTGGCAGCGGCTGGAAAAGGATGCAAACTCCTAGGGAGAAACTGGAAGACGAGTGTTTTTCCTCCTTCTGTACTGAGCCCAGGTATATAGCTGCATGGAGTACTTGCACGTCTGTTTAAAAACTGTTCCTTTGATTGCCATAGCGCTGTGGGGCTCAGGAGTACAAGCCCCATTGGCTCTCAGAGCTGGGTGATTGGGGCCCGTCTCTCTAGTGGTAGATGTTAAAGTAGGTACGCTAGATGTGTGAGCAAGTTCTTCCCAGGGGATGCTGGTGACAGAGTTGTCGCCAGAGGGGGCTGCAGGGAGAAGGAGGGGCAGTTGTCTACCAGTTGGGCCAGGCTCTCAGGAGCCTCCCAGGTGGCTCCAAAGTGTGGGTGGATTAGAAGCTAGACCCTCAGGAAAAAACTGGGAGAACATTCAGGTAAACTCCCTCTAGGAAAAAAACTGGGACTGGTGTATTGTACTGAGGGTGATGGTGGCGGGTGAGGGGGATAGGTGTGGGTAGTGCACATGTGCCCATTTCAGAGATGCTGCTTCTTTTGTTACAGTCCCTTGGGACTCATGATCACAAGCCCTGATAGCTCTCACTGCTGGTGATTTAGAGTCTGTCCCTAGTGTGGCAGCTTTAAAAGCTGAAGTACTGTATGTGTGGAACACAGCTGCCACACCTCAGGGAGAAGCTGGGAGCTAGGGCTCCCTCCCCCCTAACTTCAGGGTTCCATGCCTTGGGGGTGGGTGATGGTGAGCATGTGTCTCAGCCTTCCCTACCAGGTTTGAGGTGGACATTTTCTTGGTTGCCCGATGTGTAGGAGCCACTCTTGTAATTTCTGGATTTCTCCCAGAAGAAACTGATGTGTGTTTGGCTCTATATTTGGTGCATCTGTGGGAGGAGGGAAATTCAGGAGCATCCTGTGTCCCCATCTTGGTGATGTTCCCTGGTTTTTTATTTATTTAATAGAAACAGAATGTAGGATCACAGATACTTTCTTTTTCCTTGAGAAACTGCCAAGTTATTTATTTATATTTATAAGAGCAGATGGCCTGTTTCTCCTTCACTGTTAATGAAAATTTAATCAATTATTAAATGATACAAAGGCAAATTACTTTAAGAGATAATTTCATTTCTGATCTTATTGGTATTTAATAAAACTTTCTTAAAGCACTAACACAAAAAAATTACTGTATTTCATAGATTCTTTGTATCAAACTTGTTATCTTATATTTTCTCTCAAATTAAACAGTCATGAATATAATAAACTATTATCAGCAGATAAAATCCAATTGCAACAAATTACAAATCCCCAATACAAGATAACCAGGGTTATCTGATTAACTTATGCAGTAGGATACTATTTATATATTATGGTTAAATTTAAGTGAATTATTGGTTAATTAAATGAACTGTGCATTTATTCTCTGAAATCAAATCCTCAACTACTTGTCCTTAAATTTTGTAATTCTAATTTCTTCCAGAAATATCAATTTCTTATGACAAATTTATAACAAAATGTGACAAATTTAATCTGATAAGAATAAGTTTGTTTTCCTAAGAGAATTAACCCGAGTATTTAACAACAAAAACAGCTTTCAATTTTCCTTTTTGGCTGATAAAGAAATTAGGTGATACAAAATGGTTATTGTGCAAGCAAAAACATGTAAGGAAGAATTCATTATAAAAATAAATTACTATGATTCTCTTTCTTAAATAAGATTATTTTCTTCTAAATAGGTTTTTTGACATACTTACCAATTATTCTTACTTTTTCTCTGAAGGGTAATCATCCAGATTTTATCTTTTACTCAAACACTTAGAAATCCAGTTCCCCCCCCAAATTAACATGTTAATTAACATGTGTTAGCGCATTTTTCAAAGACATGTTCACAGGTGTGCATAATGTGTCTCATTAACATAAGTCATCTGTTTATGACATCTGGCAGCTTAGTAGCAAGTGATAAAATCTATTTAGGGTTAAAATAAATTCATGGTCCATAAGCAATACCTCAGAAGCATTTGAATCTCTCTATCAGGCTCTTTTTACATGTTTGGTCTTGATGGTTAACTTATTCTCAGATTTCTGGAACATACATCACTACCTAGAAATGTGTAAACACATTTATTACCTGGCAACACTTCCCATTCTTTGGCATATTAACCTTCTGTGTCTTAACACCATCCTTCACACATACCTGCTGCCAGTGTTGCCACAGATAGAAACACCACCTGGGAGTGCAGAAATTGTTCCCACCCAGAGATATTTGTTCCCACCATACTAGAAGTGATTTGGTTTTTAACAAGATCCTCGATCCCTAATCATAATCTGTGAGCAATTTATCGAATACAAGGGGATGAACATGTTTTCTGATAACTTCATAAATATGGAATTTTTCTCAAAAACCCTCTAATTTGAAAACAACCAATCTTCCTCTTTTACAGTTTTCAGTAATAAAATACTGAGCATATTAATTAACCTAAATATGAGGCTTTCCAACGAGTCTCACTAAATCCTACTCTCCTATGTGTTTCCACCTGATATTTACCTCTGTCAGTGAGTGGTCAAGATAGGGTCCAGTTTCATTTTTCCTCATGGCTTAATCAGTTTTCCCATCACCATTTGTTGAAGAGGCTATCCTCACTGAGTGTTCTTGGTTCCTTTGTCAAATATATATGTGGGGGGTTATTTACGGGCTCTCTATCCCATTCCATTGTGTCTATCTAAATGCCAGTACCATCCTGTTTTAATTACCATAGCTTCTTTTTGTTATAGTTTGAAACTAGGAAGTGTGATGTCTGTTTTTGTTCTTTTTTCTCAGGATTGCTTGGCTATTCAAGGCCTTTTGTGGTTCCATATGAATTTTAGGATTGTTTTGCCATTTCTGTGAATAATGCCATTGGAAATTTAATAGGGATTGCATTGACTATATAGATAGCTTTGGGTAGTAAGGATGTTTTTAAATATTCATTCTTGCAATCCACAAACACAGTCTTTTTCGATTTGTTTATGAGTTCTTAACACTACTTTTCATCAAAATCTTGTAGTTTCCATTGTATGTATCTTTCATTTCTTTCTTTGGTTAAACTTATTCCTAGGTATTTTGTTGTTTTTGATGCTATTACAATGGGATGGTTTTATTTCATTTTCAGATATTTTACTAGTATAGAGAAATGCAATTGATTTCTATATTTTGATTTTGTATGCTTCAACTTTACTCAATTCTTTGATTGGTTATAACAGGTTTTTAAGTCTCTAGGATTTCTGTGTATGAGATCATGTCATCTGCAAATGAATAAATGTGCTACACCACATTCATGCAATGAAAAATAAAAATCATATAATCATATCAATAGAGAAAAAAGCATTTGACAAAATATATCCTTTCTTGATAAAAGAAAAAAACCCTCAGTAAATTGGGTATAGAAAGAACATGCCTCAGCATAATAAAGTTTACATGTAACAAACCCACAGCTAACATCATACTCAATGTTAAAAAAAAGAAAAAAACTTTTCTTCTAAGATCAGAAAAAGACAAGGGTACCTACTCTCACCACTCTTATAAAGAAATAAAATGCATCCAAATAAAAAATGAAGAGGCAAAATTGTCATTTTTTGCAGGTGGTATTTTTATTAGTCTTAATTCACCTAACAGATAAAGCAAGAACAATAAAAATGTATTGTAATCACAGAAACACATCTGGAGAATCCCAAATATTTGGAAATTAAACCACACACTTCTAAATAGCACTGGCTCGAAAAAAAGGTCCTGAGAGACATTTAAAAAAATATTTTTTATTGAAGGAAAATGAAAATATAACATCAGAACTTAGAGGATGCAATGAAAATAGTGCTTACATGGAAATTTATAGCATTAAATGTCTTTGTTAGAAAAGAAGAAATCTAAAGCCAGTAGCCTAAGCATCCACTTCAGGCAACTAGGGAAAAGGGATAAAATAGGTGTAAAGCAAGCAAAAATAACATAACAAAAAAGGAATAAAGAAAGAAAAACACAAATTACTAATACAGTAAATGAAAAAGGGATAATCATTATTGATTCCATGGCCATTAAACAAATAAGTACTATGAACAACTATATCCCAAATTTAACAATTTAGATTAAATGGACCAGTTCCTTGAAAGATGCAAACTACCAAAACTCACATAAATAGAAATAAATAAATTCAACAGCTCAATTTTTATTAGAAAAATTCAGTCAAAAATTAATAATAATTAATAAACTTGCAGAAAAGAAAGTGCAAAGCTCAGAGAGTTAAATTAGTGAATTTCATCAAGCATTTTAGGAAAATATAATACCAATTCTCCACATTATCTTCCAGAAAATAGAAGCAGAGAGAATACTTCCTAACTCTTTCTATGTGGCCAGAATTACCCTAATACAAAATTCAAGAAAACATCACCAGAAAAAGTGCTGCAGACGAGTATCTCACAGAAATATAGATAACAATATCTTCAATGAAATATTACTGAGTTAAATACAACAATGAATAAAAATATTTACATGCCATGACTATGTGGAATTTATTCCAGGTATGCAAGGATGGTTTAACATTAAAAAACATCAACTACTGCAATCCACCCTATCAACAGGAGAAAGAGGAAGTCATATGACATCACTTATCGAATACAAGGGGATGAACATGTTTTCTGATAACTTCATAAATACGGAATTTTTCTTAAAAACCCTCTAATTAGAGAACAATCAATCTTCCTCTCTTACAGTTTTCAGTAATAAAATACTGAGTATATTAATTAACCTAAATACGTGGCTTTCCAACAAGTCTCACTAAATCCTTCTCTCTTACGTGTTTCCACCTGATATTTACTTCTATCAGTGAGTGGTCAAGATAGGGTCCAGTTTCATTTTTCCTCATGGGTTGATCAGTTTTCCCATCAGATAATACATTTGAAAGTATGTTTAATAATATATTTGAGAATACATTTAATAGATGCAGATCAAACAACTGAATAAATCCAACAACCATTCAGGATAAAAATTCTCAGCAAACTAAGAATAGAGGTAATATCCTTAGCCTAATAAAAACACATCTATTAGAGAAATGTCTATTCAGCTCCTTTGCACATTTTTAAATTGGAAAAAATTGCTTTTTGTTTGTTGAGGTGCGTGAGCTCCTTATATATTTTGGATGTCAAGCCGTTTTGGATCTGTCATTTACGAATATATTCTCCAATACTGCAGGGTACCTTTCTGTTCTATTGATGGTGTCCTTTGCTGTACAGAAGCTTTTTAGCTTGATGTAGTCCCACTTGTTCATTTTTGCTTTTGATTTTCTTGCCCGGGGAGATATGTTCATGAAGAAGTTGCTCATGTTTATGTCCAAGAGTTATTTGCCTATGTTTTTTCTACAAGTTTTATGGTTTCATGACTTACATTCAGGTCTTTGATCCATTTTGAATTTACTTTTGTGTATGGGGTTAGACAGTGATCCAGTTTCATTCTCTTACATGTAGCTGTCTAGTTATGCCAGCACCATCTGTTGAAGAGCCTGTTATTTTCCCCATTGTATGTCCATGGCTCCTTTATCATATATTAATTGACCATATATGTTTGGGTTAATGTCTGGAGTCTCTAATCTGTTCCACTGGTCTGTGGCTCTGTTCTTGTGCCAGTACCAAATTGTCTTGATTACTATGGCTTTGTAGTAGAGCTTGAAGTTGGGGAGTGAGATCCCCCACACTTTATTCTTCTTTCTCAGGATTGCTTTGGCTATTTGGGGTCTTTGGTGTTTCCATATGAATTTTTGAACTATTTGTTCCAGTTTGTTGAAGAATGTTCTTGGTAATTTGATAGGGATTGAATCAAATGTGTATATTGCTTTGGGCAGGATGGCCATTTTGACGATATTAATTCTTCCTAACTAAGAGCATGGGATGAGTTTCCGTTTGTTAGTGTCCTCTTTAATTTCTCTTCAAAAGAATGTCTTTTAGTTTTCAGGGTATAGGTCTTTCACTTCTTTGGTTAGGTTTATTCATAGGTATTTTATTCTTTTTGATGCAATTGTGAATGCAATCGTTTCCCTGACTTCTCTTTCCATTGGTTCATTGTTAGTGTACAGGAAAGTCACTGATTTCTCTTTGTTAATTTTGAATCCTGCAACTTTGCTGAATTCTGATATTAGTTCTAGTAGTTTTGGAGTGGAGTCTTTAGGGTTTTTTATGTACAATATCATGTCATCTGCAAATAGTGACAGTTTAACTTCTTCTTTACCAATCTGGATTCCTTGTATTTCCTAGTTTTGTCTAATTGCTGTGGCTAGGACCTCCAGTACTATGTTGAATAACAGTGGAGAGAGTGGGCATCCCTGTCTTGTACCTGATCTCAGAGGAAAAGCTTTCAGCATCTCGCTATTCAGTATGATATTGGCTGTGAGTTTATCATATATGGCCTTTATTATGTTGAGGTACTTGCTCTCTATGCCCATTTTGTTGAGAGTTTTTATCATGAATGGATGTTGAATTTTGTCAAATGCTTTTTCAGCATCTATGGAGATGATCATGTGGTTTTTGTCCTTTTTATTTATGTGGTGGATGATGGTGATGGATTTTCAAATGTTGTACTATCCTTGCATCCCTGGGATGAATCCCACTTGGTCATGGTGTATGATCTTTTTGATGTATTTTTGAATTCGGTTTGCTAATATTTTGTGGAGTATTTTTGCATCTGCGTTCATCAGGGATATTGGTCTGTAGTTTTCTTTTTTGGTGGGGTCTTTGCCTGGTTTTGGTATTAGGGTGATGTTAGCTTCATAGAATGAGTTTGGGAGTATTCCCTCCTCTTCTATTTTTTGGAAAACTTTAAGGAGAATGGATATTATGTCTTCTCTGTATGTCTGATAAAATTCCGAGGTAAATCCATCTGGCCCGGGGGTTTTGTTCTTGGGTAGTTTTTTGATTACCGCTTCAATTTCATTGCTGGTAATTGGTTTGTTTACATTTTGTTTCTTCCTTCGTCAGTCTTGGAAGATTGTATTTTTCTACGAAGTTGTCCATTTCTTCTAGGTTTTCCAGCTACTTAACATATAGATTTTCATAGTAGTCTCTAATAATTCTTTGTATTTCGGTGGGGTCCATCATGATTTTTTCTTTCTCATTTCTGATTCTGTTGATGTTTGTTGACTCTCTTTTTCTTTTTTACGTCTGGCTAGAGGCTTGTCTGTTTTGTTTATTTTCTCAAATAACCAGCTCCTGCTTTCATTGATTTTTTCTATTGTTTTATTCTTCTCAATTTCATTTATTTCTTCTCTGATCTTTATTATGTCCCTCCTTCTGCTGACTTTAGGCCTCATTTGTTCTTCTTTTTTCAATTTCAATAATTGTGACGTTAGACTATTCACCTGGGATTGTTCCTCCTTCTTTAAATATGCCTGAATTGCTATATGCTTTCCTCTTAAAACTGCTCTATTTCAATTTGGTCATTGATCCATTGATTATTTAGGAGCATGTTGTTAAGCCTCCATGTGTTTGTGAGCCTTTCTGCTTTCTTGGCAGCCTAGTAAACATGATGTTCTTCATGTAATTGTAGATTCATGATACCAAAAAAAAAAAAAAAACGATACCTGTGGAAGTATACCCAAGAAGTTGGTAAATGGTAGCTAGGGAAAGAAGTGGAAGAAAAACTTATTTTTATTGTTTCCATTTACATATTTTTGTAGTATATTGAGACATATTTCATATCCATAAAGTTCCTCCATGTAAAGTACACAGTTCAATGATATATAATATATTCACAGAGTTCTGAAACCAGCACCACAATCAAACCTTGAACATTTTTACCACTGCTAAAGGAAACCACATACATATTAACAATCGTTCTCCATTCCCAGCTTCCTCACCCCTAGCCCAGGTAACCATTAATCTCTCTGTCTCTATAGATTTGCCTATTCTGCACATTTCACAGAAATGTAATCATACAATACTTTGGTTTTTTGTGACTGGCTTCTTTCTACTTAGCATAATGTTTTCAGAGTTCATCGACATTATGGCAAGCATGCATCAGTATTTCACGATTTTTTGTTGCTGAGTAGTATTCCAGTTGTGTGAATGTATCACATTTTGTTTATCCATTCATCAGTTAACAGACAATTCGTTTCATTTTTTTTTCTCATTTTGGGACCATAAGAAATAATAAACATTTATGATTATGAAAAAAAAAATAACTAAGCTGTTATTTGCCTTTTCCAATGTATTGACAAATGCACTGAAAGTCCAAAAACAATGATGGATAAATGTGCTGCTGTTACCTTTGCACATCAAAGCTACAGCATCAAGCTGTACTAGTAATCATGTATTTTTCACTGCTACATAGAGTTGGCTATTTGGTAGACATTTTCTCAGAAATGAATGAAATGAGCTTACTGTTTTAAAGTGACAACTGACAGAATTTGTTGACAATGATAAATTTGAGCTGTCAAGCAAAATTTTTGAAAAGCTTGTATCCACCACTTTGAGCTTGACAGCATCCTAATACTTCAAGGACTTTTCTTATATCAGTGGTGATATTGATTAATGCACTGTACTGATTTTTATAGCAAAATGTGTCCACACATGGAAGATTTACATGACTTAGTGAACTGATATTTTCTATAGCATGATCTTATAAATCATGCATGGGAAAAAGATCCATTTAAAGTGCAAGTTAGACCAATGGATTTTAATGTAACAGAACATGATGAGTTTATGGACATGAAACTAACCCTTATGAAACCGCTATTTGTTGAGTTTGGGAAGAGTATAAAAGAAGAATATCCACAATTATAAGAAAAGGCTATTAAAATATCCTCCCTTTTCAATTATGCATCTATACAAAGCCAGATTTCCTTCATATATTTTCACCAAAGCAATATATCTGATTGAATCCAGAACTGATTCAGTGCAAAGCAGATATTAGAATCTATGTTCTATTAAACAAGACATTAAAGAGATTTGCAAACATGTAAAACAATCTCAATCTGCTGACCAATTGTTACAGTTTGGAAAATACAGTTATTCATGAAAAAAATGTTCATTCTGTTAATATATAATGGGCTTATTATCTTAATGAATAGATAATTTTTTAATTCACAATTTTAATTTCTAATATGAGAAATACTGTTAAACTTAACCCACAAAAAAGAAAAGCTCTTTAGGATTCTCAATAATTTTTAAGAACATAAGGGGTCCTGAGACTGAAGAGTTTAAGAACTGTTGCTTTATACAAACTGAATCCCCAGAGTTTGCTGAAAAAGGTAACTTTTTATAACACTCATTTGCCAGTGGAGTTATTTAAAACACAATACTTGAAACCAAAGAAAAAAAACCATGAAATGTTGGAAAAACTTTGAAACTCCAGGAGATGTGAGAACCACCAATTTTAAAATGCTGCACTAGAAAAATCTCAATGACAATGTCCACGAAAAGCTATTGCCTGCCCATGAGACCTGAGAAAAGACATCCAAAATCTCATGGTATTTTTTCATCACTTATAATAAGAAGCAAACTCCCAAGATTCATTCATTGATTTTTTAAATTCATAAATGAAATCTATTGGGATAATTCCCACGACTTCAAAAATATTTTTGATTGATCATGAACTAGTTGAAAAAGGTCACACTACTTGTAAAAGTTCTCTCTGGCCTCCTTTTTGTGCATTTTCTGTAACAATGTTGGTAGGATTATGTACAACACAAGTTTGCTATTTGCTAAAATTTTATGAAATTGTTGGCAAAAGTTTTGGTAATAAGTGGTTAAACACAGCAAAACTATATTCTAAAAAACTAAATTTATGGGGCTAGGGGGTAATGGTCATCTGTCATTTTCACCTGTCCAGAATCCATCGACTCTTTATTTTTTTTCTGAAACAGTAGTTTAAATTTTCTTTCAGATAATATCATCAATAATCTGTTTTTATGGTTCTATTGCAGGGGCTGCCTGAACTCCAGCTGCAGAAGTGGCCATGTGACCCAGGTCCGTCCAGTTCATCATTCTAACCCCTTGGCCTCACTCATAAAATTATTCTAAGAATAAAATAAGATAATAAATGTAGATTTCACCTGAGTGATGTGCAAGTAATAAGAGCTCAAGAAATGTTAGTTGGTTTTACTATTAAAAGGTGAACCTGATCTTTCATCTCCTCTTCTTATAATATTATAGAATCTAAACTACTTCCTCACAGTGGGACACATGGCTCAGCTTACATAATCAGGTCATCTCCAGTCTTGCCCCCGCCATAGTGCATTGAGTTCTCTTAAAGTTCCACACCTCTTCTTTCATTCTAGGAGCTTAATCATGCCACTCCACTCTCTCTGGTGCACTTATTCCTTCCCCCTTCCTTCCCTTTCCACCTATACTAACCTGTATGCTCGGTGAGGAAAAGCTTCCTGTTTATCTCATTCCACACTGTATTTCTCCTGAGTAACATAATTAATTGATCCCTGGTAAAGAATCACAAAGTGCTTATTGAATGAATTGTTTTAAACCACAATTTAACAAATGAAGCCAGCGTAAGATGAAGTATTTATACATTTCTCTTAAGAAAAAAACCTTTTCAACCCAAGTTTCCAAAATACAGAACAGACTTCTGTTGATTTTAATGTTTAAAAAAAGAGGAAATTGCAGTGCGTGTCTTGGACAGTAGATGGCAGTGAAAATATTATGACATAGATCCTCGTAGGTTTACAAAGATTCCAGAACGAGTCCCTGTAAATGTCCAGCATGAAGTCTGATCGTTCTTCTTTATAATGTCTTTTATGGCTTTTCACCGAAACAGGCATTCTTTGTGAATACTGTTGGTGCATCGTACCTGCAGGGCCTTTCCAAAGAAAGCCAACAGCTGCCAACTAGGACCAATGTCAGGGAGGACTCCTGGCACAGAGGGCACAGGGTGGGGCCAGGTTCCCTGCCGTGAAAGACCCAAGGAGCTGGCACTACTGTCAAAATTTGAGCCTGTGCATTGTGATCATGGTTCTTAACCAGGATTAATCTATTGAGGGGTAAGTAGGATGAAGTGACCTTCTACACTTTCTGAACTGCTTATGCCTGGTTAATAATTTTTCCCCAAGAGAATCAGAGAGTAGTTGGATATTTAGAATTTCTTCAATAAGAATGAAATTACTAACCAGTTGTATTCTTTCCAACAGTTTTATGGTATAGTATAGGATATAATCTCAGGGGCTATGCCCATGTTTCAGTACAAATTAAGTTTAAGGGAGTGTGTGTGTGTGTGTGTGTGTGTGTGTGTGTGACATATAGCTATATATAGCATATGAAATGTTATCAGACTTTGCAAACTAAACCAAGTAAGAACGAAGCTTAAAACCCATAAGCTTCGGCTTTAAACACACATACATATCAGTTAATGTCACCAAATTCCTTGATTCTCAACTGCTCCTGTAACTTTAACAAACAATCTTGCTAGGAAAAACAAAGATAGGAAAAATAAAATAAGTGGTTTCAAAAAAAATCCCATGAACTATGGAAAAAAACAAAGTCTAGTGTCCTGTCTTATTGAATCAGGGGGCAAAAATGCCTTCTTGCTGTAAAAAATCATCCCCATCAGAGGTGCAGAAGCTCCTTGAAGGCAGAAACCATCAGCGCTATTTTTCAGGGAAAAGACAACTGAGCACACAGATTCTCCAGAATTAATTTTTAGCTATATCAAAACATCAGTTATAAGTATCTCTCCATTCGTTATAGAAACAAGAGAAATTTCATGGGCTTGAGAACAGAGAAACCATTTCTACTTTGGATTTATGAGGTGGGTTATTTGGGGCAACATATTTATCTTTGTAATTCGGCTTCCCTTGGTTTAAGATGATAATACATTAGCTGACTTTGTAAATCAGTTCACACAAACACTGAGTTTAAAATCCATAAATGGTTTCCTGGCATTTTTTAGGTTACACCCGCATCACCAATGTGGCCAGCTCGGCCAATGTGCCTTGCCAGGCACTAGGCTTCCCCACTAGCCATGCTACCCTGCTCTCCTACCCTGCTCTCCTCTTCCCAGCCACTCTCCCACACACATCCTAGCGTCACAAGGTCACTGCACCTCCTGGTCCTCTCCTTTGATCGCTCTTTCTCCTAATTCACCTGACATCTCAGTTCCCATGTTGTTAGGAAGTCATGTAACAGAGTCCACAAGGAGTATAGTATGGTGTCATTTTCCTTGATTCAGGGATTTTGTCACAGATTGTAATTACATTTTTAACCTTTGTGATTAGTAGCTGCCACTCCCATTGGCACGTGCACAATGTTTAGTACTTTATTTATTTATTTATTTTTAAATTTTTTATTAAGGTATGATTGATATACACTCTTATGAAGGTTTCACATGAAAAAACAATGTGGTTACTACATTTACCCATATTATCAAGTCCCCACCCATACCCCAATGCAGTCACTGTCCATCAGTGCAGCAAGTTGCCAGAGATCCACTATGTGCCTTTTCTGTGCTACACTGTTCTCCCCATGATCCCCCACACCATGTGTACTAAATATAATACTAGAAGGAAACTTTTAATGAAATAAATCTTAATGACCTTGGGTTAGGCAATGGTTTCTTGGATATGACACCAACAATACAAGTGACAAAAGAAAATATAGATGATTGCACTTCATAAAATTAAAAACATTTGTGCTGCAAACACTGCCATAAAGAGAGTGAAAAGAACCCACAGAATGGGAGAAAATATTTGCAAATCATACATCTGATAAGTGACTTGTATCCAGAATTCATAAACTCCTATAACTCAATAATAAAAAGATCAATACCCAATAAAAAATGGGCAAAGGATCTGGATAGGCATTTCTCCAAAGACATACAAATGGACAATAAGTATATGAAAAATGCTCAACATTATTAGTCATTAGTGAAAAGAAAATAAAAAACACAATTTCATACCATTTTAGACCTTGTAGGACAGCTATCATCAAAAAGACAGACAATAACAGGGTAAGGGGAAACTGCAATACTCATATAATCCTAGTGAACACTCATATATTGTGGAAATGTAAAATGTAAAAGTGGTGAAGCTACTATGGAGAACAGTGGCAGTTAAATGTTAAACATAAAATTACTGTGTGACCCAGCAAAATAACTCACAGAGAAATCCACTCAAGAGTGGATTATATCTCTATAACACTTTGTAAATGAATGTTCATAAATTTCTACATGTAAACATTTGTACACATAGTTCATATAATATTTATTTACAATAGCTAAATAGTGGAAATAATCCATATGTCCATCAGCTGATGTACAGATAAATAGAATAGAATATTATTTGGCATTAAAAATGAGTAGAGTATGGTATATCCTACAACATGGATGAACTTTGAAAACACTTAGAGAAGTCAGTACCAAATGACCACATATTGTATGAATCCATTCACATGAGGTGTACAGAGTAGGCAAACATAGAGAAAGTAGGAATGACTACCAATGGGTACAAGGTTTCTTTCTAGGGTGATAAAAATGTTCTAAAATTAAATGTGGTGATAGCTACACAACATTGTGAGTGTACTAAAACCATTTAATTGTACACTTTAAATGGGTGAATTGCATGGTATGTGAATTAATTTCAATAAAGCTACTAAAAAAGCAATATGTAAACATAAAAAGATAAAATATATAAAAATAAAAAATTCCTTTCGCTACTTACTTATTTGTTTATATCAATGTGGACTCATAGATTCAAGAGTTTATAATCCTTTGCTATCATCGATTTTGATGTTCAACTTGTTCCCTATTTTGCCAGTGGGAACATCTTTGAGTTGGGTCAAAAGGTAATAGCAACTTTGTTAGCTACACAAGTTCCCTTTAAGAGGGTTGTAATGATTTGTCCTCCTGTTAGTAATCTGTAAGAGTGTCTATTTTCCTACAGTCATGCTAGCACAAGGTGTTGTTATGCCTCTTAACTTTTGCCAATCCAGTAGGTGAGAAATGGTATATCATTTTAGTTTTTTTTTTTTTGAGGGCACATCTTATATTTATTGATCAAATGGTTGTTAATAACAATAAAATTCTGTATAGGGGACTCAATGAACAATCATTAATCAACCCCAAGCCTAATTCTCAACAGTCTCCAATCTTCTAAAGTATAACGAACAAGTTCTTACATGGTGGACAAATTCTTACATAGTGAATAAGTTCTTACATGGTGAACAGTGCAAGGGCAGTCATCACAGAAACTTCCGGTTTTGATCACGTATTATGAACTATAAACACTCAGGTCAAATATGAATATTTGTTTGATTTTTATACTTGATTTATATGTGCATCCCACATTTCTCCCTTTATTATTATTATTATTATTTTTTTAAATAAAATGCTGAAGTGGTAGGTAGATGTAAGATAAAGGTAGAAAACTTAGTTTAATGTTGTAAGAGAGCAAATGTAGATGATCAGGTGTGTGCCCGTAGACTATGTGTTAATCCAAGCTAGACAAGGGCAATAAAACATCCACAGATGCAGAAGATTTCTCTCAAAACAGGGGGGGTGAGGTTCTAAGCCTCACCTCTGTTGATCCCCAATTTCTCACCTGATGGCCCCCCTGCGACTGTGCCTGTCTTAGGTTGTTCCTCCCTTGAGGAATCTTACCCGTCTCTGGCTAACCAGTCATCTTCCGGGGCCATACAGGGAGATGTAAAGCTGGTAAGTGAGAGAGAAGCCATATTGTTTGAAAAGGTTACCTTTTTACTTCTTTGCAGTTTTATGCCCTGTGGCTTCTATGCCCAGCATTTGTCTTGAGGTATCTTTAGCACTTGGAGGAATTATGATACTCAGTAAATTCGATATGAGGAACGAATTCTATTTAACGGTTGTAATTAGGAAGGAAGAAGAAAAGCTATAGAGGCAGCAGACAGAAGAAAACATGGGAAGATTGATTATTTCTTTGACATATCTTCTTGTAGAGTAATTTAAGCATGTATAGGTTTTAAACTACTAATTAAATTGCAAACACACACATTAACATAATAGGAATGCACTTACATAACCAAAGCAGATCTATAATTACCAGCCATCTCCAGTGAGGCCAAGAAAACCAGTTAGGCCCCCTAGGCATTTGTGAAAATTTGTCTATGATATGATGGATATTGTCCAACTGTACTTGAACAGTCTGAGAGAAATCAGACAAATTAAAACAGCCCATTCCTGGGAACTGTTCACATCCCATATGTTCTTTTAACAGTAGATAGTCTGTAGTTGTAAGATTTTGGAGCGCTACAACTTGCACTTCTCCTAATTCTTGGTTGAGTTCCAACAGTGTAGATCCAGTCATATTTGTTGTTTTACTGTATGCACAGGTCAGCTTAGATATCTCCTGCTTCATTCCAATGGCAAGTCCAGGAACCGGTGGGATGAATGCAGCTACAACTACAGCATTGCCTGGATCTTTGTTGAGGTTTTTTGATGATCATCTTCTGATATGAGTCTTCCAGAGACTGCTGATGTTGGAAGTTCTTCTTCATATCGTATCTTAGTTCATTTTCTGGGTAGCCCAATTAGGATTTGATCCTCTGTATAAACACAAAGAGACCCTTTGCTGACACTTTGATCTGCCCTTTACATCATTGTGTAGAATTCATTGGAGGTCACCACACAGGAACTGCTTTTTTTTTTTTTAAGAGAAAGGAATATTATCAGAAAAGTGTACCTCCATAGCCGATCATCTGAAACCCTTTAAGTGATCAAAGTTAAGGATATTTAAAGCATGCATTAATCGTTGATTTACAGTTAGTTTTATCCTATCATGGAGTAATCCTCCTTTTCTTTCTTTCTTTTTTTTTTTTATCTTTAATCTACACTTACAAGAACAATATTATGTTTACTAGGATCTCCCCTATACCAGGTCCCTGCTATAAACCCCTTTACAATCCCTGTCCATCAGCATAGCTAAATGTTGTAGAATCACTACTTGTCTTCTCTGTGTTGTACAGCCCTCCCCTTACTCCCACCCCCCCATGCATGCTGATCTTAATACCCCCCTTCTTCCAACCCCCCCTTATCCCGCCCTACCCACACATCCTCCCCAGTCCCTTTCCCTTTGGTACCTGTTAGTCCATTCTTGGGTTCTGTGATTCCGCTGCTGTTTTCTTCCTTCAGTTTCTCCTTTGTTCTTATACACCACAGATGAGTGAAATCATTTGGTATTTCTCTTTCTCTGCTTGGCTTGTTTCACTGAGCATAATACCCTCCAGCTCCATCCATGTTGCTGCAAATGGTAGGATTTGCCCTCTTCTTGTGGCTGAGTAGTATTCCATTGTGTATATATACCACATCTTCTTTATCCAGTCATCTACCGATGGATATTTAGGTTGTTTCCAATTCTTGGCTATTGTAAATAGTGCTGCGATAAACATAGGGGTGCACTGGTCTTTCTCAAACTTGATTGCTGCATTCTTAGGGTAAATTCCTAGGAGTGCAATTCCTGGGTCAAATGGTAAGTCTGTTTTGAGCATTTTGATGAACCTCCATACTGCTTTCCACAATGGTTGAACTAGTTTACATTCCCACCAGCAGTGTAGGAGGGTTCCCCTTTCTCCACAGCCTCGCCAACATTTGTTATTGTTTGTCTTTCGGATGGCAGCCATCCTTACTGGTGTGAGGTGATACCTCATTGTAGTTTTAATTTGCAATTCTCTGATAATTAGTGATTTGGAGCATCTTTTCATGTGTCTGTTGGCCATCTGTATTTCTTTTTTGGAGAACTGTCTGTTCAGTTCCTCTGCCCATTTTTTAATTGGATTATTTGATTTTTGTTTGTTGAGGCATGTGAGCTCTTTATATATTTTGTTTTTTTTTTCCTTTTTTTTCTAATTATATTTTATTTTATTTTTTTATTTTTATTTATTTTTTATTTTTTTATTGAAGGGTAGTTGACACACAGTATTACATTAGTTTCAGGTGTACAACACAGTGATTCAACATTTATGTACATGATAATTCTAGGTACCAGCTATCACCATACCAAGCAAGTTGTTAACAATATTTTGACTATATTCCTTATGCTATACATTACATCACGGTTACTTAATTATTTTACAATTGGAAGTGTGTATTTTTTTTTTTTTGTGAGGGCATCTCTCATATTTATTGATCAAATGGTTGTTAACAACAATAAAATTCTGTATAGGGGGGTCAATACTCAATGCACAATCATTAATCCACCCCAAGCCTAATTTTCGTCAGTCTCCAATCTTCTGATGCATAACGAACAAGTTCTTACATGGAGCACAAATTCTTACATAGTGAATAAGTTACATGGTGAACATTACAAGGGCAGTCATCACAGAAGCTTTCGGTTTTGTTCATGCATTATGAACTATAAACAGTCAGTTCAAATTTGAATATTCATTTGATTTTTAAACTAGATTTATATGTGGATACCACATTTCTCTCTTTATTATTATTATTTTTAATAAAATGCTGAAGTGGTAGGTAGATACGAGATAAAGGTAGAAAACAGAGTTTAGTGTTGTAAGAGAGCAAATGTAGATGATCAGGTGTGTGCCTGTAGACTATGTGTTAATCCGAGCTAGACGAGGGCAATAAAACATCCACGTATGCAGAAGATTTCTCTCAGAACAGGGGGGGGGGGAGGTTCTAAGCCTCACCTCTGCTGATCCCCATTTTCTCACCTGATGGCCCCCTGCGACTGTGCCTGTCTTACGTTGTTCCTCCCTTGAGGAATCTTACCCGTCTCTGGCTAACCAGTCATCTTCCGGGGCCATACAGGGAAATGTAAAGTTGGTAAGTGAGAGAGAAGCCTTATTGTTTGAAAAGGTTAGCTTTTTACTTCTTTGCATGTTTATGCCCTGTGGCTTCTATGCCCAGCATTTGTCTTGAGGTGTCTTTACCACTTGGAAGAATTATGATACTCGGTAAATTCGACATGTGACACGAGTTATATTTAAAGGTTGTAATTAGGTAGGAAGAAGAAAAGCTATAGAAGTAGCAGGCAGAAGAAAACCTGGGAAGATTGATTATTTCTTTGACATATCTTCTTGTAGAGTAACCTCAGCATGGATAGGTTTTAAACTACTAATTAAATTGTGCGCACACATTAACATAATAGGAGTATAGTTACATAACGAAAGCATACCTGTAATTACCAGCCATCTCCAGTGAAACCAAGAAAACCAGTTAGGCACCTTAGGCATTTGTGAAAACTTATCTATGATATTGTGGATATTGTCCAACTGAACTAGAACAGTCTGAGAGAATTCAGATAAATTAACACAACCCATTCCTGGGGACTGTTCACATCCCATATGTTCTTTTAACAGGAAATAGTCTTTGTTTGTAAGATTTTGGAGTGCTACAATTTGCACTTCTCCTAATTCTTGGTTGAGTTCCAACAGTATAGATCCAGTCAAATTTGTTGTTTTACTGTATGCACAGGCAGCTTACATATCTCCTTCATCATTCCCATGGCAAGTCCAGGAACTGGTGGGATGAGTGCATCTACACCTGTGGCAGTGCGTGGATCTTTGTTGGGGTTTTTTTTTTGCTGATCATCTTCTGTCATGAGTCTTCCCGAGAGTGCTGATGTTGGAAGTTCTTTTTCATATCGTATCTTAGTTCATTTTCGGGGTAGCCAAATTAGGCTTTGATCCTCTGCATAAACACAAGCAGACCCTTTGCCTACACTTTTATATGCCCTTTATATCATTGTGTAGAACTCATTGGAGGTCACCACACAGGAACTGCTTTTCTTTTCTTTTTTTTTTTTATCATTAATCTACACTTAAATGACGAATACTTTGTTTACTAGGCTCTCCCCTATACCAGGTCCCCCCTATATACTCCTTTACAGTCACTGTCCATCAGCATAGCAAAATGTTGTAGAATCACTACTTGTCTTCTCTGTGTTGTACAGCCCTCCCCTTACTCCCACCCCCCCATGCATGCTGATCTTAATACCCCTCTTTTTCTCCCCCCCTTATCCCTCCCTACCCACCCATCCTCCCCAGTCCCTTTCCCTTTGGTACCTGTTAGTCCATTCTTGAGTTCTGTGATTCTACTGCTGTTTTCTTCCTTCAGTTTCTCCTTTGTTCTTATACACCACAGATGAGTGAAATCATTTGGTATTTCTCTTTCTCTGCTTGGCTTGTTTCACTGAGCATAATACCCTCCAGCTCCATTCATGTTGCTGCAAATGGTAGGATTTGCCCTCTTCTTGTGGCTGAGTAGTATTCCATTGTGTATATATACCACATCTTCTTTATCCAGTCATCTACCGATGGACATTTAGGTTGTTTCCAATTCTTGGCTATTGTAAATAGTGCTGCGATAAACATAGGGGTGCACTGGTCTTTCTCAAACTTGATTGCTGCATTCTTAGGGTAAATTCCTAGGAGTGCAATTCCTGGGTCAAATGGTAAGTCTGTTTTGAGCATTTTGATGAACCTCCATACTGCTTTCCACAATGGTTGAACTAGTTTACATTCCCACCAGCAGTGTAGGAGGGTTCCCCTTTCTCCACAGCCTCGTCAACATTTGTTATTGTTTGTCTTTTGGATGGCAGCCATCCTTACTGGTGTGAGGTGATACCTCATTGTAGTTTTAATTTGCATTTCTCTGATAATTAGTGATTTGGAGCATCTTTTCATGTGTATGTTTGCCATCTATTTCTTTTTTGGAGAACTGTCTGTTCAGTTCCTCTGCCCATTTTTTAATTGGATTATTTGATTTTTGTTTGTTGAGGCATGTGAGCTCTTTATATATTTTGGACGTCAAGCCTTTATCGGATCTGTCATTTTCAAATATATTCTCCCATACTGTAGGGTTCCTTTTTGTTCTACTGATGGTGTCTTTTGCTGTACAGAAGCTTTTCAGCTTAATATAGTCCCACTTGTTCATTTTTGCTGTTGTTTTCCTTGCCCGGGGAGATATGTTCAAGAAGAGGTCACTCATGTTTATGTCTAAGAGGTTTTTGCCTATGTTTTCTTCCAAGAGATTAATGGTTTCATGACATACATTCAGGTCGTGATCCATTTTGAGTTTACTTTTGTATATAGGGTTAGACAATGGTCCAGTTTCATTCTCCTACATGTAGCTGTCCAGTTTTGCCAGCACCATCTGTTGAAGAGACTGTCATTTCGCCATTGTATGTCCATGGCTCCTTTATCAAATATTAATTGACCATATATGTCTGGGTTAATGTCTGGATTGTCTAGTCTGTTCCATTGGTCTGTGGCTCTGTTCTTGTGCCAGTACCAAACTGTCTCGATTACTATGGCTTTATTTATTTATATTTTTATTTTTATTTTTTTTAGATAATTATTTTTTATTGAAGGGTAGTTGACACACAGTATTACATTACATTAGTTTCAGGTGTACAACACAGTGATTCAACATTTATATACATGATAATTCTAAGTACCAGCTATCACCATACCAAGTTGTTACAATATTTTGACTATATTCCTTATGCTATACATTACATCCCGGTTGCTTATTTATTTTACAATTGGAAGTGTGTACTTTTTCTTGGTTGTTGTTGTTAGGGCATCTCTCATATTTATTGATCAAATGGTTGTTAACAACAATAAAATTCTGTATAGGGGAGTCAATGCTCAATGCACAATCATTAATCCACCCCAAGCCTAATTTTCGTCAGTCTCAAATCTTCTGAAGCATAACGAACAAGTTCTTACATGGAGAACAAATTCTTACATAGTGAATAAGTTACATGGTGAACAGTACAAGGGCAGTCATCACAGAAACTTTTGGTTTTGCTCATGCATTATGAACTATAAACAGTCAGTTCAAATATGAATACACATTTGATTTTTATACTTGATTTATATGTGGATACCACATTTCTCTCTTTATTATTTTTAATAAGATGCTGAAGTGGTAGGTAGATACAACATAAAGGTAGAAAACATAGTTTAGTGTTGTAAGAGAGCAAATGTAGATGATCAGGTGTGTGCCTGTAGACTATGTGTTAATCCAAGCTAGACAAGGGCAATAAAACATCCACATATGCAGAAGATTTCTCTCAGAACAGGGGGGGTGAGGTTCTAAGCCTCACCTCTGTTGATCCCCAATTTCTCACCTGATGACCCCCCTGCGACTGTGCCTGTCTTAGGTTGTTCCTCCCTTGAGGAATCTTACCCGTCTCTGGCTAACCAGTCATCTTCTGGGGCCATACAGGGAAATGTAAAGTTGGTAAGTGAGAGAGAAGCCTTATTGTTTGAAATGGTTAGCTTTTTATTTCTTTGCATATTTATGCCCTGTGGCTTCTATGCCCAGCATTTGTCTTGAGGTATCTTTACCACTTGGAGGAGTTATGATACTCGGTAAATTTGATATGAGGCACGAATTCTATTTAAGAATTCGTTGTAATTAGGAAGAAAGAAGAAAAGCTATAGAAGTAGCAGGCGGGAGAAAACATGGGAAGATTGATTATTTCTTTGACATATCTTCTTGTAGAGTAACTTCAGCATGTATAGATTTTAAGCTACTACTTAAATTGCGCACACACATTAACATAATAGGAGTATAGTTACATAACCAAAGCATACCTGTAATTACCAGCCATCTCCAGTGAAACCAACAAAATCAGTTAGGCACCCTAGGCATTTGTGAAAACTTATCAATGATATGATGGTTATTATCTAACTGAATTTGAGTAGTTTGAGAAAAATCAGACAAATTAAAACAACCCATTCCTGGGGAGTGTTCACATCCCATATGTTCTTTTAACAGTAAATAGTCTGTAGTTGTAAGATTTTGGAGCGCTACAATTTGCACTTCTCCTAATTCTTGGTTGAGTTCCAACAGTATAGATCCAGTCAAATTTGTTGTTTTACTGTATGCACAGGCCAGCTTAGATATCTCCTTCATTCCCATGGCAAGTCCAGGAGCTGGTGGGATGAGTGCATCTACAGCTGTAGCAGTGCGTGGATCTTTGTTGGGGTTTTTTGATGATCATCTTCTGGCATGAGTCTTCCCGAGAGTGCTGATGTTGGAAGTTCTCTTTCATATCGTTTCTTAGTTCATTTTCGGGGTAGCCAAATTAGGCTTTGATCCTCTGTATAAACACAAACAGACCCTTTGCCTACACTTTTATACGTCCTTTATATCATTGTGTAGAACTCATTAGAGGTCACCACATAGGAACTGCATTTTTTTTTAAAATCATTAATCTACACTTACATGACGAATACTTTGTTTACTAGGCTCTCCCCTATACCAGGTCCCCCCTATATACTCCTTTACAGTCACTGTCCATCAGCGTAGCAACCTGTTGTAGAATCACTACTTGTCTTCTCTGTGTTGTACAGCCCTCCCCTTTCTCCCACCCCGCTATGGATGCTAATCTTAATACCCCCCTACTTCTCCCCCCCTTATCCCTCCCTACCCACCCATCCTCCCCAGTCCCTTTCCCTTTGGTACCTGTTAGTCCATTCTTGAGTTCTGTGATTCTGCTGCTGTTTTGTTCCTTCAGTTTTTCCTTTGTTCTTATATTCCACAGATGAGTGAAATCATTTGGTATTTCTCTTTCTCTGCTTGGCTTGTTTCACTGAGCAAAATACCCTCCAGCTCCATCCATGTTGCTGCAAATGGTTGGATTTGCCCTTTTCTTATGGATGAGTAGTATTCCATTGTGTATATGTACCACATCTTCTTTATCCATTCATCTATCGATGGACATTTAGGTTGCTTCCAATTCTTGGCTATTGTAAATAGTGCTGCGATAAACATAGGGGTGCACTGATCTTTCTCATACTTGATTGCTGCATTCTTAGGGTAAATTCCTAGGAGTGCAATTCCTGGGTCAAATGGTAAGTCTGTTTTGAGCATTTTGATGTACCTCCATACTGCTTTCCACAATGGTTGAACAAGTTTACATTCCCACCAGCAGTGTAGGAGGGTTCCCCTTTCTCCACAGCCTCGCCAACATTTGTTGTTGTTTGTCTTTTGGATGGCAGCCATCCTTACTGGTGTGAGGTGATACCTCATTGTAGTTTTAATTTGCATTTCTCTGATAATTAGCGATGTGGAGCATCTTTTCATGTGTCTGTTGGCCATCTGTATTTCTTTTTTGGAGAACCGTCTGTTCAGTTCCTTTGCCCATTTTTTAATTGGGTTATTTGTTTTTTGTTTGTTGAGGCGTGTGAGCTCTTTATATATTCTGGACGTCAAGCCTTTATCGGATGTGTCATTTTCAAAGATATTCTCCCATACTGTAGGGTTTCTTTTTGTTCTATTGATGGTGTCTTTTGCTGTACAGAAGCTTTTCAGCTTAATATAGTCCCACTTGTTCATTTTTGCTGTTGTTTTCCTTGCCCGGGGAGATATGTTCAAGAAGAGGTCACTCATGTTTATGTCTAAGAGGTTTGTGCCTATGTTTTCTTCCAAGAGTTTAATGGTTTCATGACTTACATTCAGGTCTTTGATCCATTTTGAGTTTACTTTTGTATATGGGGTTAGACGATGGTCCAGTTTCATTCTCCTACATGTAGCTGTCCAGTTTTGCCAGCACCATCTGTTGAAGAGACTGTCATTTCGCCATTGTATGTCCATGGCTCCTTTATCAAATATTAATTGACCATATATGTCTGAGTTAATGTCTGGATTCTCTAGTCTGTTCCATTGGTCTGTGGCTCTGTTCTTGTGCCAGTACCAAATTGTCTTGATTACTATGGCTTTATAATAGAGCTTGAAGTTGGGGAGTGAGATCCCCCCTACTTTATTCTTCTTTCTCAGGATTGCTTTGGCTATTCGGGGTTTTTGGTGGTTCCATATGAATTTTTGAATTATTTGATCCAGTTCATTGAAGAATGTTGCTGGTAGTTTCATAGGGATTGCATCAAATCTGTATATTGCTTTGGGCAGGATGGCCATTTTGACGATATTAATTCTTCCTAGCCATGAGCATGGGATGCGTTTCCATCTGTTAGTGTCCCCTTTAATTTCTTTTAAGAGTGACTTGTAGTTTTCAGAATATAAGTCTTTCACTTCTTTGGTTAGGTTTATTCCTAGGTATTTTATTTTTTTTGATGCAATTGTGAATGGAGTTGTTTTCCTGATTTCTCTTTCTGTTGGTTCATTGTTGGTATATAGGAAAGCCACAGATTTCTGTGTGTTGATTTTGTATCCTGCAACTTTGCTGTATTCCGATATCAGTTCTAGTAGTTCTGGGGTGGAGTCTTTAGGGTTTTTTATGTACAGTATCATGTCATCTGCAAATAGTGACAGTTTGACTTCTTCTTTGCCAATCTGGATTCCTTGTATTTTTTTGTTTTGTCTGATTGCCGTGGCTAGGACCTCTAGTACAATGTTAAATAACAGTGGGGAGAGTGGGCATCCCTGTCTAGTTCCCGATCTCAGCGGAAATGCTTTCAGCTTCTCGCTATTCAATATAATGTTGGCTGTGGGTTTTTCATAGATGGCCTTTATTATGTTGAGGTACTTGCCCTCTATTCCCATTTTGCTGAGAGTTTTTATCATGAATGGATGTTGAACTTTGTCAAATGCTTTTTCAGCATCTATGGAGATGATCATGTGGTTTTTGTCTTTCTTTTTGTTGATGTGGTGGATGATATTGATGGACTTTCGAATGTTGTGCCATCCTTGCATTCCTGGGATGAATCCCACTTGGTCATGGTGTACGATGGTTTTGATGTATTTTTGAATTCGGTTTGCTAAAATTTTGTTGAGTATTTTTGCGTCTACGTTCATCAGGGATATTGGTCTGTAGTTTTCTTTTTTGGTGGTGTCTTTGCCTGGTTTTGGTATTAGGGTGATGTTAGCTTCATAGAATGAGTTTGGGAGTGTCCCCTCCTCTTCTATTTCTTGGAAAACTTTAAGGAGAATGGGTATTATGTCTTCCCTGTATGTCTGATAAAATTCCGAGGTAAATCCATCTGGCCCGGGGGTTTTGTTCTTGCGTAGTTTTTTGATTACCAATTCAAATTCGTTGCTGGTAATTGGTCTGTTTAGATTTTCTGTTTCTTTTTGGGTCAGTCTTGGAAGGTTGTATTTTTCTAGGAAGTTGTCCATTTCTCCTAGGTTTCCCAGCTTGTTAGCATATAGGTTTTCATAGTAGTCTCTAATAATTCTTTGTATTTCTGCGGGATCTGTTGTGATTTTTCCTTTCTCATTTCTGATACTGTTGATTTGTGTTGACTCTCTTTTCCTCTTAATAAGTCTGGCTAGAGGCTTATCTATTTTGTTTATTTTCTCGAAGAACCAGCTCTTGGTTTCATTGATTTTTGCTATTGTTTTATTCTTCTCAATTTTACTTATTTCTTCTCTGATCTTTATTATGTCCCTCCTTCTGCTGACCTTAGGCCTCATTTGTTCTTCTTTTTCCAATTTTGATAGTTGTGACATTAGACCGTTCATTTGGGATTGCTCTTCCTTTTTTAAATATGCTTGGAGTGCTATATACTTTCCTCTTAAGACTGCTTTTGCTGCGTCCCACAGAAGTTGGGGCTTAGTGTTGTTGTTGTCATTTGTTTCCATATATTGCTGGATCTCCATTTTGATTTGGTCATTGATCCATTGATTATTTAGGAGCGTGTTGTTTAGCCTCCATGTGTTTGTGAGCCTTTTTGCTTTCTTTGAACAGTTTATTTCTAGTTTAATGCCTTTGTGGTCTGAAAAGTTGGTTGGTAGGGTTTCAATCTTTTGGAATTTACTGAGGCTCTTTTTGTGTCCTAGTATGTGGTCTATTCTGGAGAATGTTCCATGTGCACTTGAGAAGAACGTGTATCCTGTTGCTTTTGGATGTAGAGTTCTGTAGATGTCTATTAGGTCCATCTGTTCTAGTGTGTTGTTCAGTGCCTCTGTGTCCTTACTTATTTTCTGTCTGGTGGATCTGTCCTTTGGAGTGAGTGGTGTGTTGAAGTCTCCTAGAATGAATGCATTGCATTCTATTTCCTCCTTTAGTTCTGTTAATATTTGTTTCAGGTATGTTGGTGCTCCTGTATTGGGTGCATATATATTTATAATGGTTATATCCTCTTGATGGACTGAGCCCTTTATCATTATGTAATGTCCTTCTTTGTCTTTTGTTACTCTCTTTATTTTGAAGTCTGTTTTGTCTGATACCAGAATTGCAACACCTGCTTTCTTCTCTCTGTTGTTTGCTTGAAATATCTTTTTCCATCCCTTGACTTTAAGTCTGTGCGCGTCTTTGGGTTTGAGGTGAGTCTCTTGTAAGCAGCATATGGATGGATCTTGCTTTTTTATCCATTCTATTACTCTGTGTCTTTTGATTGGTGCATTCAGTCCATTTACATTTAGGGTGATTATTGAAAGGTATGAATTTATTGCCATTGCAGGCTTTAAGTTTGTGGTTACCAAAGGTTTAGGGTTAGCTTCTTTACTGTCTTACTGTCTAACTTAACTCACTTGTTGAGCTATTATAAACACAATCTGATGATTCTTTATTTCTCTCCCTTCTTATTCCTCCTCCTCCCTTCTTCATATGTTGGGTGTTTTGTTGTGTGCTCTTTTTAGGAGTGCTCCCATCTAGAGCAGTCCCTGTAGGATGCCCTGTAGAGGTGGTTTGTGGGAGGCAAATTCCCTCAACTTTTGCTTGTCTGGGAATTGTTTAATCCCTCCTTCATATTTAAATGATATTCGTGCTGGATACAGTAGTCTTGGTTCGAGGCCCTTCTGTTTCATTGCATTAAGTATATCATGCCATTCTCTTCTGGCCTGTAGGGTTTCTGTTGAGAAGTCTGATGATAGCCTGATGGGTTTTCCTTTGTAGGTAACCTTTTTTTTCTCTCTGGCTGCTTGTAATACTTTGTCCTTGTCTTTGATCTTTGCCATTTTAATTATTATGTGTCTTGGTGTTGCCCTCCTTGGATCCCTTGTCATGGGAGTTCTGTGTACCTCTGTGGTCTGAGAGGCCATTTCTTCCCCTAGTTTGGGGAAATTTTCAGCAATTATTTCTTCAAAGACATTTTCTATCCCCTTTTCTCTCTCTACTTCTTCTGGAATGCCTATGATTCTTATATTATTTCTTTTATATTGATCACTCAGCTCTCTTAAAATTCTTTCATTCCTGGAGATCCTTTTATCTCTCTCTGCATCAGCTTCTCTGCGTTCCTGTTCTCTGTTTTCTAGTCCATTAATGGTCTCTTGCATCTCGTCCATTCTGTTTTGAAGTCCTTCCAGAGCTTGTTTTATTTCTGAATTCTCCTTCCTTAGTTCTTGCATATTTCTCTGCAAGTCCATCAGCATGGTTATGACTTTTGTTTTGAATTCTTTTTCAGGTAGACTGGCTAAATCTATCTCCCCAGATTCCTTCTCAGGGGAAGATGTAGCAGATGCCGAAGCTGTCTGGGTTAGTCTTGTCTGGATCATATTTTTTTGCCTTTTCATGTTGACAGGTGCTATTGACTGTCAGCAGGGAGGGCCAAAATTTTCACTTACTACTGGCCTTTCTTTACTGGGGCAACTGCGACCCCTAGTGGCTTGTGTTGGGTAATTGCGTGTAGAGTGGGTCTTTGTGTCTTGCCTGGCCGGGAGGGAGAAATTTCCCTTTCTGTGGGCGGAATTTGTCTCAGGCTGCTTCTCTGCTTTCGCAGCGCCCGGTGGGGTGATGGATGGGGGGGCTGCTTGACTGTTTGCCTCCATGAGGGGTCTCAGAGCTGTTGCCCAGGGGGTTAGTGCACCCGGTTTTCCCTGTAATTTCCAGCTGCTGTACTGTGACCTGGGTTGTTTCCGTCAAGCTGTTAAGTCCCTGTCCCTTTAAGACTTTCAAAAAGCCCCCGCTTTTCTTTGTCACAGGGGCATCAGCTTCAGCACCCGCTCAGAGGTCTTACTCCCTGTTCTCCCAGTATCCAGGGCCCCCTGGGCATATACTGTGTCTGCGCTCTGGCCCGGATGGCTGGGGCTGGGTGTTCGGCAGTCCTGGGCTCCGTCTCCCTCCCGCTCTGCCTATTCTTCTCCCGCCGGGAGCTGGGGGGAGGGGCGCTCGGGTCCCGCAGGGCCGGGGCTTGTATCTTACCCCTTTCACCAGTCGCTGGGTTCTCGCTGGTGTAGCTGCAGTCTGGCCACTGTCCTGCGTCTTCTGGTCTCTCTTTTAGGGCTAGTTGTGTTTGTTGTATTTTCAAAAGTATATATGTTTTTGGGAGGAGATTCCCACTGTCCTACTCACGCCGCCATGTTGGCTCCGCCTCCTACTATGGCTTTATAGTAGAGCTTGAAGTTGGGGAGTGAGATCCCCCCTACTTTATTCTTCTTTCTCAGGATTGCTTTGGCTATTCGGGGTCTTTGGTGTTCCCATGTGAATTTTTGAATTATTTGTTCCAGTTCATTGAAGAAAGTTACTGGTAATTTGATAGGGATTGCATCAAATCTGTATATTGCTTTGGGCAGGATGGCCATTTTGACGATATTAATTCTTCCTAGCCACGAGCATGGGATGAGTTTCCATTTGTGAGTGTCCCCTTTAATTTCTCTTAAGAGTGACTTGTAGTTTTCAGAGTATAGGTCATTCACTTCTTTGGTTAGATTTATTCCTAGGTATTTTATTCTCTTTGATGCAATTGTGAATGGAATTGTTTTCCTGATTTCTCTTTCTATTGGTTCATTGTTAGTGTATAGGAAAGCTACAGATTTCTGTGTGTTGATTTTGTATCCTGCAAGTTTGCTGTATTCTGATATCAGTTCTAGTAGTTTTGGGGTGGAGTCTTTAGGGTTTTTTATGTACAGTATCATGTCATCTGCAAATAGTGACAGTTTAACTTCTTCTTTACCAATCTGGATTCCTTGTATTTCTTTGTTTTGTCTGATTGCCGTGGCTAGGACCTCCAGTACTATGTTAAATAGCAGTGGGGAGAGTGGGCATCCCTGTCTAGTTCCCGATCTCAGCAGAAAAGCTTTCAGCTTCTCGCTGTTCAGTATAATGTTGGCTGTGGGTTTATCATAGATGGTCTTTATTATGTTGAGGTACTTGCCCTCTATTCCCATTTTGCTGAGAGTTTTTATCATGAATGGATGTTGAACTTTGTCAAATGCTTTTTCAGCATCTATGGAGATGATCATGTGGTTTTTGTCTTTCTTTTTGTTGATGTGGTGGATGATGTTGATGGATTTTCAAATGTTCTACCATCCTTGCATCCCTGGGATGAATCCCCCTTGGTCATGGTGTATGATCCTTTTGATATACTTTTGTATTTGGTTTTCTAATATTTTATTAAGTATTTTTGCATCTACATTCATCAGGGATATTGGTCTGTAGTTTTCTTTTTTGGCGGGGTCTTTGCCTGGTTTTGGTATTAGGGTGATGTTGGCTTCAGAGAATGAGTTTGGGAGTATTCCCTCCTCTTCTATTTTTTGGAAAACTTTAAGGAGAATGGGTATTATGTCTTCTCTTTGACACATTGAGTGTGTCTGATAAAATTCCGAGGTAAATCCGTCCGGCCGGAGTGTTTTGTTCTTACCTAGTTTTTTGATTACCGTTTCAATTTCTTTGCTCGTAATTGGTTTGTTTAACTTTTGTGTTTCTTCCTTGGTCAATGTTGGAAGGTTGTATTTTTCTAGGAAGTTGTCCATTTCTTCTAGATTTTCCAGCTTGTTGACATATAGGTTTTCATAGTTGTCTTTAATAATTCTTTGTATTTCTGTGGAGTCTGTCATGATTTTTCCATTCTCATTTGTGATTCTGTTGATTTGTGTTGATTGTCTTTTTCTCTTAATAAGTTTGGCTAGAGGCTTATGTGTTTTGTTTATTTTCTCAAAGAACCAGCTCTTGGTTTCATTGATTTTTGCTATTGTTTTATTCTTTTCAATTTTGTTTATTTCTTCTCTGATCTTTATTATGTCCCTCCTTCTGCTGACTTTAGGCCACATTTGTTCTTCTTTTTCCAATTTCGATAATTGTGATGTTAAACTATTCATTTGGGATTGTTCTTGCTTCTTCAAGTGTGCCTGGATCGCTATATACTTTCCTCTTAAGACTGCTTTCGCTGCATCCCACAGAAGTTAGGGCTTTGTGTTATTATTATCATTTGCTTCTATATATTCCTTGATCTCTATTTTATTTGTTCGTTGATCCATTGATTATTTAGGAGCACGTTGTTAAGCCTCCATGTGTTTGTGAGCCTTTTTGCTTTCTTTGTACAATTTATTTCTAGTTTTAGACCTTTGTGGTCTGAAAAGTTGGTTGGTAGAATTTCAATATTTTGGATTTTGCTGAGGCTCTTTTTGTGAGCTAGTATGTGGTCTATTCTGGAGAATGTTCCATGTGCAATTGAGAAGAATGTATATCCTGTTGCTTTTGGATGTAGAGTTCTACAGATGTCCATTATGTCCATCTGCTCTACTGTGTTGTTCAGTGCTTCCGTGTCCTTACTTATTTTGTGATCGGTGGATCTATCCTTTGGGGTGAGTGGTGTGTTGAAGTCTCCTAGAATGAATGCATTGCAGTCTATTTTCCCCTTTAGTTCTGTTAGTATTTGTTTCACATATGCTGGTGCTCCTGTGTTGGGTGCATATATATTTAGAATGGTTATATCCTCTTGTTGGACTGAGCCCTTTATCGCTATGTAGTGTCCTTCTTTATCTCTTGTTACTTTCTTTGTTTTAAAGTCTATTTTGTCTGATATTAGTACTGCAACCCCTGCTTTCTTCTCGCTGTTGTTTGCCTGAAATATGTTTTTCCATCCCTTAACTTTTAGTCTGTGCATGTCTCTGGGTTTGAGGTGAGTTTCTTGTAAGCAGCATATAGATGGGTCTTGCTTTTTTATCCATTCTATTACTCTGTGTCTTTTGATTGGTGCATTCAGTCCATTTACATTTAGGGTGACTATTGAAAGATATGTACTTATTGCCATTGCAGGCTTTAAATTCGTGGTTACCAAAGGTTCAAGGTTAGCCTCTTTAGTATCTTAGTGCCTAACTTAGCTCGCTTATTGAGCTGTTATATACACTGTCTGGAGATTCTTTTCTTCTCTCCCTTCTTATTCCTCCTCCTCCATTCTTCATATGTTGGGTGTTTTGTTCTGTGCTCTTTTTTAGGAGTGCTCCCATCTAGAGCAGTCCCTGTAAGATGTCCTGTAGAGGTGGTTTGTGGGAAGCAAATTCCCTCAGCTTTTGTTTGTCTGGGAATTGTTTAATCCCGCCATCATATTTAAGTGATAGTCGTGCTGGATACAGTATCCTTGGTTCAAGGCCCTTCTGTTTCATTGCATTAAATATATCATGCCATTCTCTTCTGGCCTGTAGGGTTTCTGTTGAGAAGTCTGATGTTAGCCTGATGGGTTTCCCTTTATAGGTGACCTTTTTCTCTCTAGCTGCCTTTAAAACTCTTTCCTTGTCCTTGATCTTTGCCATTTTAATTTTTATGTGTCTTGGTGTTGTCCTCCTTGGATCCTTTCTGTTGGGGGTTCTGTGTATTTCCGTGGTATGTTCGATTATTTCCTCCCCCAGTTTGGGGAAGTTTTCAGCAATTATTTCTTCCAAGATACCTTCCATCCCTTTTCCTCTCTCTTCTTCTTCTGGTACCCCTATAATACGGATATTGTTCCTTTTGGATTGGTCACACAGTTCTCTTAGTATTGTTTCATTCCTAGAGATCCTTTTATCTCTCTCTATGTCAGCTCTATGTGTTCCTGTTCTCTGGTTTGAAATCCATCAATGGCCTCTTGCATCTTATCCATTCTGCTTATAAACCCTTCCAGAGTTTGTTTCATTTCTGCAATCTCCTTTCTGGCATCTGTGATCTCCCTCCGGACTTCATCCCATATCTCTTGCGTATTTCTCTGCATCTCTGTCAGCATGTTTAAGATTTTTATTTTGAATTTTTTGTCAGGAAGACTGGTTAGGTCTGTCTCCTTCTCTGGAGTCTCTGTTATCTTTGTTTGCCTGTAATTTTGTCTTTTCATGGTGATAGGAATAGTTTGCAGAGCTGGGATGAGTGACGGCTGGAAGTATTTCCCTTCTTGTTGGTTTGTAGCCCTCCTCTCCTGGGAGAACAGTGATCTCTAGTGGCTTGTGCTGGGTAGCTGGCGGCAGACAGGGCTTCTGCTTTCTGCCCAGCTGCTATGGAGTTTGTCTCTGCTGTCGCTGTGGGCGTGGCCTGGCTCGGGCCGCTACTCCAAAGTGGTGGAGTTGCGTTGGAGGGGGAGCGGCTGGGAGGCTATTTATCTCCGTAAGGGGCCTCCGTGCTCCCTGCATCCCAGGGGATTAGGGTGCCCAGAGATCCCTGGATTCACTACCTCTGGATTAAGTGTCCCACCCTGCCCCTTTAAGACTTCCAAAAATCACCCGCCAAAACAAAACGACCACAAAAAAAAAAAAATTTTTAAATAAAAATAAATAAATTAATTAATTAAAAATAGCCGCTCATTTTTCTTTATTCTCTGGCGCCAGCCTCAGGCATCTGCTCACCGGTCTTGCTGCCCTGTTTCCCTAGTATTGGAGTCCCTATCCCTTTAAGACTTCCAAAAAGCGCTCCCAAAATAAAAAAAATTGGCCGGTCACTTTTCTTTTGTTCTCTGGTGACAGCCTTCGATACCTGCTCGTTGGTCTTGCTACCCTGTTTCCCTAGTATTGGGGTCCCTGTCCCTTTAAGACTGCCAAAGAGCACTCACCTCAACAAAACTACAAAAAAAAATTTTTTTTTAAGGGCTGCTCGCTTTTCTTATGTCCTCTGGCGCCAGGCCTCCGGTATCCGCTCACCGTTCTTACTGCCCTGTTTCGCTAGTATCCAGGGCTCCGCGCATGCACTGTGTCTGCGCTCTGATCCTGATGGCTGGGGCTGGGTGCTCAGCAGTCCTGGGCTCGCTCTCCCTCCCACTCTGCCTACTCTTCTCCTGCCGGGAGCTGGGGGAGGGGGCGCTCGGGTCCCGCCGGGCTGGAGCTTGTATCTTACCCCCTTTGCGAGGTGCTGGGTTCTCGCAGGTGTGGATGTGGTCTGGATGTTGTCCTGTGTCCTCTGGTCTTTATTCTAAGAAGAGTTGTCTTTGTTATATTTTCATAAATATATGTGGTTTTGGGAGGAGATTTCTCCTGCTCTACTCATGCCACCATCTTGGCTCCGCCCCCCTGTTAGTACTTTATATTGAAAAAAATAAAAGAAGTGGACAAATGAATGGCTGAATAAATCAATGAATTCATTATCATGGGGGTGGGAATAGGGAACACCAACCTAATTAAATCATGGGGAAAAGCGATAGTTCAGATCAGGAACTTGAAATCCACTAGAATCTGCTATTTATCAAAAGTCTACGTAATATATTTCATTTCTCATGAGCTTCAGTTTGGTCACATAATTTTAAATGGCTCAAAAATGACCCACAAAGGTGATAAACTTAAATTTCCTAATTCACGGTAAATATAATTTGCAATAATGTTACAGAAATTTTGTAACTATATAAGGTCCTATTTTCCTTAAACTTGTTCATTTAGCTGTTAATTTAAACATGGAAGAACTTATACACAATCTGAACATGGAAAACCTTACAAACAACCAGAAAACAGTCATTCTTTGCTCCCCACGAACAGTTCCAACTACCTGGTGGTGGGGAGGGCAGTTCTTTCTTGCCCTTTGGATGAACTGTATGCCAAGTCCCAGAGCTTTTCCTTTGCATTTTGATAATTAAAAATCCTTCAGTTTCTTGAAGTCAAACAATGTCTTCTGGAAATAATTTAAATGCTTAGCTCCTTGCATTAGCTGCAATTAGAACTTTACTTCAAGAAAACACTTCTCTGCTGGCCTATTTAGCCCTGTTAAATAGCATACAGAGGAGATGGCCCCCCCGTTTGGTCCCTCCTGTGTTTGCCCCCACAGGGGCAGAGGTAGGATGAAGGGCAGGAGAGAAGGAACGGGAAAGGTCATGACTGGCACTAGCATGTACTGGCGTCTCACTCTGTGCCTATAGCAGGTATTTAGCATGGACAGAAAGAGAGGTGAACACCTCTCACTCTGGGGCTGCTTTCACATGACCCTGAAGGCCTCCCGTGATCTCCACCTACAGATCTCCTTGCTGTTTGTCTCCTGGGCATCCCATAGTGCACGTTGACCTTGCACCAAGAGTCCTTGTTACTTTGGACAGTCACATGACATAGCCACATCCAGGGTTTCTCTCCATGGCCTAATTGGGTCCATAGGAGGCACATTCGGCCCACATCTTTAACCCATCATCAGTGGCTGGAGTAACTTGGCAAGCAACTTTCTGCTCTGTGGTCATAGGTCATTTACCTAACCGCTGATATGTTTTTTTACTATATGCCTCTGATGATTAAAATAGTAAGATTTCCGGGTTCCACTAAAGTCTCTCACTTTATTTTCCACTGGGGGAGCTGCTTCTCACTTCTCATCCCTCCTCTGTCATGGATGGAGATTCATCATACACACACATACACACACACGTACAAACTCTATCACAAAGTCTAATACCTGGTGTCTAGCCTATTAGCTTGTAACCATTTTCTGAGACGAGAGAAGAGAGTTCAGACAAGGACAGAAAAAATCATTTTGATTAATTCCTTTTTACAAATTATGCTTCCATAGTCCAGTTTTTTGCCTTGGAATGTGACAGTCATGGCTTACTATCATTTTTAAAATTAGCCTTCCACATTTTATACCCTGTTTATTTACTTTCAAACCCTATAAAGATATACTTTGGCTATTTAAAATGGTTAACTCATTCCAAGTTCTCCTTTTCTGGTTGTTTCTCAAAGCTGTATCACCAGTATCAGGAGAAATACAAACAAAACTATTTTTCTGATGAATGCAAATTCTAGCAGGCACAAGTTAGTTTTCCACAGAGACATAGAAGTGGGGCTACTGGGGATATGGCTTGTATCACTCTCTAAGGACTGTCCAAATGAGAATTCTGTTATGCGTTCACTACTAGAATTCAGAAAGGGAGAGTCAAACTCTAGTGTGTAAAATGCTAAGCAGAACCTAGCAACTGGGATCTGGCCTATGTTCCCTGAGGAAATAAGCAAGCACCCAATTGTGACTGGGAAGGAGAGCAGATGTGCAAAACTCTTCTGCTACCTGAGCTGACAGTACAGAATGACAGCCTGGAGGGTCACAGACACTGAAGCCCCCAGCTGCCTGGGGCTGATGTGGAGCCAAGCAGGAAGTTAGTCAGTATTCTACATCGAAGCCCCAACTACAGTAGAGGCCTGAACTCTTCCAGAGTGACTTCTTATTCCTGTTGCATAGTAAAAATAAAGATAAGAGACCTCGTGGTGCTTAGCAATACACAGGCCCTAAATGACGCAACCATGACAGTTAAAAGCGATGCTTTGAAAAGTGAGATGGTGATGCAGAAGATGGGAGGGTGGATGTTCCGTTTTTGTTTTGACTCTTCGTGTCTGAGTGAGCATGCTCCACTCATAAGGTCATAATAACAAGGCATTTCTATTTGAGGGAAAGCCAGCAAAATTCAAATAGACCAGGGTATTTCTCAGTTACTTATTTCACACTACGCCCCAACTCAGTGACTTAAAATGACGTTCATTTTAGTTTTGTTCACAAATCTATGGATCAGCTGGTGGTGCTTCTGGTCTTGGGCTGAGCTCACTCGTCTTTCTGGAGTCAGCTGTGGGCTAACTAGGTGTTCCTGCTATGTCATGCTGCGCTTTCTTACATGTTTGGGGGTTGGCTGGCTGAGGGCTGTTGGCTTTCTTCCACATGTATCTCATTCGCCAACTGGCTAGCTCAAGGTTATTTACATGGTGCACAGCCTCCCAAGGGTTGGAAAAGAGCCAGCCCTCATGGCATCTTGAGTCTGGGGCTCAGAATTGGCCCAAAGTCACTTGCATCTCATTCTATTGGTCAGTGCAAGACACAATGCCAACCCAGGTTCAGGGGGCAGGAAATAGGCCTTACTCTTGATAACAAGCTACAAAAAGCACATTGCAAAGGGGGTGAGTACAGGGAGAGGGACTAACTGGGACAGTTACTGCCACAATAGCATCCCAAAACTGCCAGGCCACATGAAGAAATGGAGGAAAGAGAAGGAAAGAGAAGAGGAAACAAGTTGGGAATCATGTAGCATATTAAAATGTTTAACACAAATCAGGTTCCAAAAATAAATCTTTTTTCATCCACACCTCAATAAGTGAGCTGCAGGGAACACTCAATTGCCTCTTCCCTGTCGAACTCCAGCTTGTCATGCTAGTCTCAAATTAAATACCACTTTCTTTAGGAAACTTGCCTGAAATGCCTTCCTTTTAGCCAGAAAATAAATCAAGTATTTTCCCTCCATAACATTTATAAGAATCTGTATTTTTGTTCCTCTCTTCCTTGCTAGACTAGGTGCTCTGAGAGTAAAGGGTCCAGCTGACCATATTTACCTTGCACACCTGCACCCCTGCCTAGCCCCTGCATAGTAGAGAGATGATGTATAAATATTTCTTAGAAACTAAACACAGAGGGAATGAATGAATGAATGAATGAATGAATGGATGGATGAAGATTAAGTTGAGTATTAAAGGAAAATGCATACATTTGGGGATATCAAATTTTCATGTGATTTCCACATCCTTGCCTACATGATTTGAAATCCCATTTTTGCTACCAAACAGAACAGAAACACCGTGAGAGATTAAGATTACTTTTTGATAACTTTGTATAATGCAGCAACCAAGTTTTAGACACTGCATCTGCCCCTTTCTCGAAATTTAATAAATGCAAACTCAAAGGGATCCAGAAATGGTCAATACACTGTCCTAAAATCTTGATTGGAAAATGCACAAATAAACAAAGAACAGGCTGTTGCATGAATAATAGTCCTATGGCCAATTAGATCATGTGTAGCTGAAGAAAACCTTATATTTGCAATGAGCAGAGCTTTCCAAAGGAAATATTCCAGTATTGATTCTAGAAAAAAAAAATCAGGGACTTTTGCAGTAAAATTGAATGCTAACAGAAAAACTTTGATCTACTATAATAAGCTAGCTTTATACTAGGCATTTCTGTGCATTTTTAAATTTAATCCTCATAAAGACCTATGCCATAGCATTTCTTTTACCTTTTGTGTAAAGATAGAGAAATCAGAACACATTATGTGATGTAATTTCCTTAAGTCATTACCACCAAAATATTCACTTATTAACATTGTTGCTAAGCATGACTTGCTTGCACAGAAAAGAAAGGTGGTGAGATGGAGGTGGGGGGGGCAGAAAACTACATAGATTTATTACGGATTGCCAGGAATTGCTGTCATAAATACTGTACCTCAGTTCCCAGCCCTGCTGTCCAGCTACACTGCTCACTTGTTTTTCACTTCTCTAGGTTTGTGCGCAGGGGACTCTTCTTGAGTATGAAGGACTGAATGATGAATGTTATTGAGTTACACCTTTAAGGAGGTTTATCAGCAAAGCCAGCCAGTGACTACAGCATTACCAAGTAAAGTTCAGCAAACATGTTTCAGAATTTTCAAGAGAAAGCATCTTCCTTATAAAACAACTGGTAAAAACTCACCACTATTCAAAGACTACACTCTCAGCTTCCCTTGCAGTTCCCTTTCCTAAATTCCAGTTTTCTGCTGCTTAAAAATTAAACGGCCCACATCCTTCCAGGTATCCACTACAGGCATTCAGCTCATGCCCTAAAACATTTGTGGTCTTCCCAGTCTTAAATTATATGACTAGAATACAAATTAGGGCTCCAAGTGTCTTATGAACCATAGTTTGGGGTGTCGGTGTGCTCAGCGCCATGTGGGAGCCAGAGCTCTCACCGTCCCCAGCAAAACAACCCATGGTTCCTTTGATGCGCATCTCTCTCCCTACCTCCTCTTTCTAAATCCTGCTGAGTTCAAGGTCTGCTCAAATGCCTACCTTGCCCCAGACCAGAGGCTCCCCTGGCTCTGTTGCAAAGATATCTGCAAAGGTATCTGGAATCCTAATGATGATTGGTATTTATTTAATAATCACTGTGTTCCAGACAACACACTAAGTGCATTAATATTTTATCTCATTTAATTCTCAACTTTAATTCTCAATGCTATTTACGATTTAGGTACCATTTTCATCCATCTTTTATAAATGAAGCTCAGAGAGATGAAGGTACATGTAATCACAAATAAAATAGAATTTAGATTTAAATATACATCTGCTGTATGCCCAAACCTCAAGGCTCAGCCACTGAATTTTACTTTATGCATGCATTAGAATTTGTATAAAATTTATTCTGCAAATGTGGCTGCATTTCTTTGTGTCCATTAAATGAAATCAAATCCATATCTGTTTTTGCTTCTGTGAAACTGTGTGCCCAGGATTCCTTTTGGATATGAAGGGCTGACTCATGAATGGTGGTGGAAAATGCTTTCCTGCAATGGGTCATGAAAAGGCCTAGAACTGTTGCGCAGACTATGTAAGATCTCTTCCAGTGTTCAGTTCACCTGAGAATCACAGGGTTCTGTTTTCTAGGCATAGAGAGCCCCTTAAAGTACTGAGTTCCATATTTTGGAGTTGGAACCATAAAGCCTAATGTCCAGCCTCACAAAAAGCCCGATGCAAAGTCTACTGCACACGTCAACCCTCCCAGTGAGATGCTGGCCACTTTCCTAGGATGCTGTGGGTTCATAGGCTGCTGGTCCTTACTATTCATGGAATGCAAGGCCTCTCTTCCTCTTTGAGATTTCAGAAATCCCTTCTGATCATCGAAGGCCACGTGCCTCTCCTAATACCCCATCTTACCCTTGGCATAGCCCTCTCAAAGAGCTGCCGCTCCTGGAAAATAAAAGCTGGGAGAGCAGGATGTCTCCTGGCTCCGGCTGCTTCTACTATAACTCAACCACCCTGTGCTTCAAGGTCAATGCCATGCCTTCACTGAATGGAATGGCATCACTTAATTTTACAAATCAAAATGCAAACAGTCAACCTTTGCCACGGGAGGGTCTTTCTCATGGCCAGCATCAGCTGGCACTAAGGAGCTTCTGTCCCCTTGAGATGTCCTTGTTTTTCCAGGTCACCTGCATTTCCATCATTCGGTCCCGATGTTTGCTAATATGTAATGGATTTTCTTTGCAATGAAGGAATATTTTTCCATGTCTAAGCTTCTAACAAATACGGAAATGTGGAACTTAGAATAAAAGGGCTTCAAGCTTCAAAAAATGGGGCAATTATTTTCTGGGTGGAGGGACAAACACGCCTATGCATGTAATGTGCACTTAAAACATGCCAGTTTTGAAGGAGGTCTTGGAAAATAAAAGTGGATTATCGCATATTAAATCAAGTAGTGGATTTAACTGTCACTGCCGTTTTAAATCATGTCTGCACCCAAGCCTCTCTCCCACCATTTCCCCTCGAAGAGCTCTGACTGCTTGTGTCAGGAGGACGGTGGTTCTTTAAGGCAGGAGCCTTTCACTCCCTCATTTGCTAGCAAGTCAATACACTATTCTTTCCTTCCCCCAAAACCTTGTCATTGTGTTTTGTGATTTGACCTCAGGGATGCAGACCTGGTTTGGTTTCAGGAGCAGCACGCCCCCACCCCGAGCAAGTTCCCGCAGTGCCCAGTGGCACAGCCCACAGGGCTGAGCTGTCAGGGACACTGCGCTCCCAGCTTCCTCCTTGGTACCCACAGGGGACTGTACCTGTACCGGAAAGGAAGTCATGCTGTGTGGCAGGTCAAGTACAAGCCTCTAGAACTCCCTCTAAAGTATACATTGAAAGCACTAATGCCTTCCAGGAGAGGTTACAGTAACCGGTGTCACCACCAAGGATTTGAAAGATGTAGGGGTGGTCATTTCCACATACCCTTATTGAAGTCACTCATTTGGCCTAGTCAGAAAACGCCTGAATCTTGGAGATGACAGTGGCATGACTGTCAATGTAATCAGTGCCTCAAATTGCAGTTACTGCTGCACATGGGGCTTCATCACTTCATCCCCAAGCACCCA
Source organism: Manis pentadactyla (assembly GCF_030020395.1). Taxonomy (NCBI): domain Eukaryota; kingdom Metazoa; phylum Chordata; class Mammalia; order Pholidota; family Manidae; genus Manis; species Manis pentadactyla. Next base: position 26,594,681 of record NC_080024.1, read on the forward strand.
GTGTGTAACTACTGATCAGGAAAATGCTCTTTGTTCTCTTCCTGTGAGTAAAGACCAGCAGAGCAGTGAGCTTTCAGCCGGCAAGGAGAGAACACTATCTCAGAGGTATATCAAATCTCCAGACTTAGGCTGTCATTTAGTCAGAAGGAACCTTCATCTCCTTTTCCTTCCAGAAGACGCCACACTGACCCATCCCATTGATGGTATTATGCTGAATGGACCCAGTGATCAGGAAGTACAACTCGTCTAGGCATACTTAATAGGACAGTCACGTGTCAGAGGTGGGAAATAAACCCAACAAAAATTCAGGGGCCTTTCGTCTTAGAGAAGTTTCTAGAAGTCTATCATGTGGCCACGCCAAGCTCTTCCTTCCAAGGTGAAGAATAAGCGCTGTATCTGGCCCCTTCTCACACACACACAAGAGCACAGCAGCCTGGTGGACCACCTCGGAGTGCAGAGGCAGCATAGACTTAATTTCCAGTGTGCTACTCTGACCCATTCACTGACTGGTCTGAAAAGCACCTAGTTTGAGAGCAGCCTGGACCTTTGGAAGGTGGATGCCAGTAGATGACACCACCTGGATCTCCTCTCATTGTCGCCCCTTCAAGGTGCACACCTGAAAAGGGCCTAGAGGGGGTGCGACTTGCCCCAGATCACAAGGCCCGAACCTGGGCCTCAGTTGCGTGGTCTTTCATGCTCTGTGCCAAGACTGGTTGTCACTCTTCCATCTCTGAGTCTCTGTGCAAGACACACATGATACCAGCCCCCAGGAGCTGGGGATGTCATCCATGTATCCCTGAGGATGTCCCTAGGGAGGAATGTCTGACATGACCCTGCCTGTGCAGGTTGGGACGTTGGGCAGCTCCTGGGAGGTGCCGTGGCCTCAGCAGGACAGGGAACTGGTGAGAAAAAGATGCCTGAGCTTAGCTCTTGTCTCCTCAGAGCTGGGACCCTGGTGACACGGCTAAGAGTGGAGGGGAGGGCTCTGGTGTGTAGTCACGCATGGCAAGGGACAGGAGGGTGGGCAGTCAGCATCCCAGAGGGGCATGGGGGTGTGTCTGAATGCAGGGAGGGGCCCACGAAATGGACCCTTCAGGAAGTGATGTCACTGACAACACGCCCAGTAGAACCTGAATTGTGACCCGGCGCCCAGTTCCTGATAGCAGACCCCAGTCCTGCTCACTTGACCGGAGACGCTCGACAGAGCAACATGCGGTCTTGTTGTGTGGAGCCTTCTGAGGGCGTGGGAGTCAGGGAAGCCGAGAGGGACAGTCTTCCTGCTCGCCTTGGGCGTTGGCTCAGAGACCACCTCCAACGCCTCTGTCTGTGTTGCCTGAGGAGCCCCGAGGTAGCACACGGCAGCCCAGAGCGGGCCACTCCAGGGCCAGGCCACAAGGGTGACCCATCTCGGGCTGACCTTCCCGCTGGACCCTGCTGTGTGTGTGCGGTGAGTGTGGGGCATGGGTGGGACTGAAGTCTGGGGAGGAGGGGGGCCGTTCCTGGGTGGTAGCATGTTGTGAGGTGGTGGTCCCCTGGCGGGATGAGCGTCACAGCTCTGGTCTCATCATTCAGGATGTGGAGGTGAGTGTTGGGACCAGGTACTTCCACCCCATGGCAATCCTGAGCCCGGGGGGTGTCCTCTCCTTCGCTGAGGGACTGGATGTCTATGCAGATGGCCGTGTGTGCCTGATCTCGGGGGCAGGGTTTGGGGTCCACATTGCCCCCTGTGGGGAGGTCCAGGCAGCCCTGGGTGCCTCCTCCCCAGCTACTAGGTTCTGGCCTTGCACAGCACCACCGTGGGGAGTGTGGAGGAGCTGGTGGATGGATTCACCAGCTCCTGGACCCGGGGCAGGTTGTCTACACCCAGGACCCACTCCCTTCCAAACCTGGTAACCCGCCAGGGCCTTCCCAGGGCTTCCCCACGAGAGTGGCCGACGGTCCCACTCCAAGGGGCCTGGAACCTCACTCCCTGGGGGCACCCCGTCCCTCTCCTTGCTCGCACCCCAGGGGGCTGGAGGTGCTCGGGTGAGTTGCAAACCTCCCTCGTCCTGGTGGTTCCTGGTTTCCCCACTGACTATATCCCCGCTGCCCCCCTCAGCCTGAACATGAGTCAACTGACCATGGGACTAAGGTCCCCAAGCGCAGGGCTCCCCGGACAAGCGTGATGAGGAAGGGGAGAAAGGGCACCTCACGAGTGGAGGCAGCTAGAAACATCAGCCGGAGCACTCCTGAGTCCACACGCCCTCCCGACGATGCTCACCAGTTGGCAGGTGTGAAGGAGAAGCAGGGACGGTTCAGGGCAAGAAGGTCGTCTTCAGGTGCAACCCTCAGTCTGAACGCTTCTTCGTCCCCACTCCCTGCAACGAACGCTGACCAGCCGGCCACGGGCCAGCGGTTCCCCCGGTGAGCATCCACCCCATCCTCGGCACAGTCGGGCCTCTGCCCGCAGCCTGCTGTGTGTCTTGAGTGTCCCCACATGTGTCTGAGCCGCTGTGTGCTCCTCTGATAGGCAGGGTGGCTAGGGATCAGCCCATTAGGGTGCCCATGGGGAATACGGGAGGAGCCTTAGAGGGGCTCCCCTGGCACTGGGTGCTGCAGAAAGACCTGCCGTCCATGCTGGGCCACTTCGGGGCTATTACTTCTCTGTACCCGATGAAAAGCCTTTGGCCTCACCTGTCAGTGGCCTCAATTTGGAAAAGCACATGGAAAGCAGCCTTTGGAACGGAGGCTTGCGATCCCTGTGGCTGGGCCCGGTCCTTGTCCTCACTGAGGCCACATGACGGACCTCTGGGGGCAGCAGAGACTTTGTGCAGGCCCTTTGGGGACACTTAGCATAAGTAAGTGAAGGAAGCAGACACAATACTGGGACCCCGTCCCGGGTGGAGTTGGGCAGTCACTTCAGGCGTCACCCGCAGGTCACGGCCGGGGAGCATCACGGGCAATTCCCTCACGGCCTCTTCAAGTAACACGGGACATGGCGAGGGGCCTGAGGAGGATGGGAAAATGTGAGTTCTCACTGGGACCAGAGGGTGCGCTGCCCATCTCACAGAAAGGGGGGAGGAGGAGTTTGGGGCGTGGGGCAGGGAGCACACAGCAGAACCCAGCAGGTAACCCGTGTTTGCTGGTGGGTGGGGTCCCACGGGCGGGCTGACGACTGGGGACACCCTATCTGGGAGGGTGGGAGAGGATGGGGTCCCAGGACAGACACACAGGGTCAGGAAGGGCGAGGGGCAGATGCCTGGACAGGCAGGGGAATGCAGAGCGACCAGGCCCACACAAGGGTGTGCCGGGAGGGCAGTGTGGCTGGAAAGAAAAGGCTTCTCACTCTGCCACCCCAAGGTCAACCCCCAGCCCAAGGATGGGACAGGCTAGGCACCATGCCTGGGAGCCCGAGCGTGTGCCTATTGACCTCCATGGCAGCCAGCCTTCAGCCACCCTAAGGAGTCAAATCCTCCACCACTTGGCCCAGAAGGAGAACGTGAGGGAATTGGTGGCAAAGCTGGAAGGTGAGGGGCTGCAGCAAGGGGACCGTCTAGGGTGGGCTTCCCGGATTTTTCCCTTCGAGGACGTGAGGTCTTTTCTGTCCTTGGTAAGGCATAGGGAATCAGCCCCGGGGTGACCCTGTCTCTCTGTCCCGCTCCAGCACTACATCGCAAGAAACAGAAGTGGCGCTACCGGTATCTCTCATGCCACCTGCATCTAGAGCCAATTCAGGAGCTCCCTGAGCCCCCTGTGATGGAGCTAAAGCCGGCGTCACCTGCTTCAGTCCCTGCAGACACAGAGGATGTCCCAGCAGTGGCCTCAGCCCTGGTGCCAGGCCCTGAGCTGGAGCCCCATGAGCCCTCGGGCCCGGGGCCCCTGACACCCGCAGGAATGGCACCAGGCCTAGCAGAGCCAGAGCCGGGCCCGGAGCCTGCCCACCCCGGTGCTGTGAGCACCCAGGACGTGACGAGCAAGGAGGAGCCAGCCATCCTGGCATTTTGCCCATGCCTGGTGGCCGAGCAGCTGACCCTTGTCTTTGCGGTGAGTGGAGCAGGCTCTCAGCGTCGGGGAATGGGCCTTCCCTGTGTCATGGGCTGCCCCAGACCTGCCGTCCCCTGACGTGGACTCCTGTAATCTGGGCTCACGTCCCAGTTTCCCCACGAACTCACCATGTGCCCTGAGAGATTCTCCTCACCCCCAAGCCTTCACTGACCACACGGGGCCAGTAGGGCTGGCACGTAGGGATCCTTGCAGACCAATGAGGTGGAGCGGAGGGAAAGTTGGCAGGGACTGACCGGGCTGGGAGGGGCACGGGAGGAGGGGAGGGGTGCTCAGGGAGGTGCTTCCAGGGCCTTAGGTTCTTGGGCCATCATTGGCCCGACAGGCCTCCACAGCCTCCACATGTCAGAAGACCCTGCCATGTACCTGACTGTGTGGGAGACACAGACACCAACAAAGGCCCTGGGTGGACTTGTTACAGGGGAAACTGTAACTGAGTGGGTAGTGGGATCCACGGGGTGGCAGAATGGGAGGCAGATGCCCCGGGATGGGTAGGGTGAGCTGCCTTGTGCGGCAGGGAGGAGGTGAGTGAGGGTGCCTGCGAGCAGAGCCCCTCTGTTCCCCACCACTGTGGGGTCCTGTGCATCCGGTCGTGGGCGCCTCAGTGGACGGGGTCTGAAGCCCGGGTGGCCACAAGGCTCACAGCACATCCTCAGCTGCTTGGGCTCCAGCTCTGACTGGTGACTCTGCCTGGGCACGGGGGCACCAGGGGCAAGGCTGGATGACCCTCCCTTGTGATCCCCAGGGGCTGTACGTCAGGATGGACACTGAGCGCCCGGCTCCCACCATGCATGGCTTCCTCGGGGAATTTGACACCTTGCTTAAGTTGGTCACCACCACCTGCCTCGGGACCCCGAGCATGATGGCCCAGGACAGGGCCCGAGTCGTGGAGTTCTGGATCCAGGTGGCCATGGTATGTCATGGGATGGCCCCTGGGGTCCATCCTGGCATCTTGGGACCAGCTCTCAGGATGGGTGCCTGCGGTCTGCCCTGCACGGTCCCTGGGCCCCTCCTGCCAAGGGAGTGGGCACCTGGACTCGCAGGCCCCAGGGGTGGGACAGCCATCCCTGGCCCCTTCCTTGCGTTGAGCTACAGTCCTCCACCCAGGAGGGCTGCTCACCAGGTACCAGGTGTGCTGGGCTCCCTGGGATTCTGTGTCCTTAAGGACAGGAGTTCATGGGGGGACAGAGAAGAGAAGCAGGCCACGCTCTCAGCTCTGTCTTCCCTCCCAGGAATGTCGGCCCCTCAAGAACTATGCTGCCCTCCATGCCATTCTCTCGGCCCTGCAGAGCCCTGCTGTATGTTGCCTGGAAAGCACCTGGGGACATATTGCCTGGTGGGTAGTCCTGTCCCTGGGACCGGGGCACCTGGGTGGACAGGGACACACCTACGTCTGGCAGTGTCCCCTCAGTCCGCTGGGACTTCCTGGGAGGCGGCGGAGCCTAAGGACAGGGATGGCGGGCTCTTGGAGCCCCTGTGGGTTAGGCCACGGGATCCCCCACAGGAATCAGTTCCCTACAATGTCAGATGTGGGTTGAACCTAATTGGAGATTTTGAGCATGTGCTCTGCAGCAGGAGGTCTCTGCCCCAAGGACGGCGACCTGGCCCAAAGCAGATTCGCCCCTGGGAAAACTGGGAATGGAGGCCCCGGGCGGAAACATGGGAGCGCCCTCCGCAGGCGACGGATTCCCCAGGGCTCAGGGCCGTGGTGGAAAGCCTCATGCAGGCTAATGGACCTTCTGGGATCTCTAGGAAAAGCGGTCTGCCCCCAAACTCTCCACCTGCTGGCCACATGTCTCCCTCCTCCTGTCCCCTCCCCTTAGCACCAGCCTGATTTTATATGAAAACCTGAAAACGGAGGACAAGTGGGTTCATAGGAAGCAGCTCTTCGAGGTAAGTGGAGGCTAGAGGTCTGGAAGGGAGGCAGTCCTTGGGGCAAGTCCTCTGCCTTGCTGTGGCCTAGCCTTGGGGCAGACTCGAGGTTTGCGGGGTGAGAGGGGAAAGCTGATGGGGGAAGTAGATTTGCCCAGGCCGCCGAGGGCCTTGTCTGTCTCCCTCCCTGGCTCCACTTGACTGGGGTGCTGGCATCCAGTGAGGACCCAGAGGACAGACCCCAGTCGGGACTGGGGCTGGCATGGGGTCGGCAGCAGGGGTGGGGCCTGTCACTGAGCCAGGTCAGCCTCTCCCCTGGGTACCCTCAGCCCATCGCTGCCCCCTCTGTGGCCTCCTCGGGCTCCTCATCTTGACATGGAGGGTTGTTCTCACCCTGGGGTGCAGGCCTCCCTGGTGAGCAGGGTCAAGGCAGCACAAGATGGGCTTCAACGTTCCGCCCACCCCACCTGGTCATGTGAGGGGAGCCGTGCTGAGAGCCAGGTGACAGTGAGTCCTCAGGGCACCCTGGGAGGCAGAGGGATCTCCCCTGACCCTCGCAGGGCGGCCGGCCGAGGCCCGAGGACACCAATGGGTTTGTGTGTGCTGGAGCTGGGGTCGCTCTAGGCTGAGAGCCTGCTGGAGGTGGGGACAGCATAGGGACCAGGGGACTCGGGCAAGGCATCCATCAACCAAGGTCTGGTTGTGGGAGGCCACGTGGGATGGGACCCCAGGAGTGCAAGAGGAAGTTGAGAGTGGCGTGGCCAGGGTCGCGGCAGTGGGGGTGACCCTCCACCTGCTCCTGGTGCCACCAGCCCTGAGCTGCCAGCACTGGGGTGACCAGGAGGAGGGCAAGAGCAGCTGGGTACAGGGAGAAGTTGGAGGACAGGTGCAGGGACCACAGGTCCTGAGACTGGCCAAAAGCAAGCCCTGGAAAGAGGAACGCAGAGCGAAGGGAGGAGAGGGACACAGCACAGGGTGGTCCAAGGGAGCTGGGGGCTGCAGGTGTGGGGTTCAGGGGAGGTTCTGTGGACGCCCCTGAGGCAGGCGCGGACTCATCACCTCCCCACCCTGGTGGCACAGGACATGGTCCCCTTCCTCGGAATGTTTCCAGATGATGTGCCTGCAGACAAACTCCTGGAACATCATGAAGACGTGAGTGAGCCCAGAGGGGCACGGGGTGGGGGGCAGGATGGAGAGCTGCACAGAGGAGAGAGCCCCGAGTGAGCCCGGACCTCCCAGCACCGGGCTAGCACCCATTCCTGAGAGTCTCCCCTCCACGCCAGGAACTGGGCTTCTTGGAGAGGAGTGCCAGAAGGACCCACTTACGCCCCGGACCTGGACCTAGGGCAGGTGGGGCTGAGGGCTACAGGGGGCAGCTACTGAGCATACTGGCCTCCCCCTCAGGCCCTGCCCAGGGGGAGGGATGTTGCTCCTTCAGGGCAGAACGCACATCAGGGGGCTGGCAGTGCCTTTCCGCCTGAGGCCTCAGCTCCCCAGTCCAGTCCCCGCTTCTCTGTAGGCCTGAGCCTGGGCCAGGGCCGGGTGCTGTTTCTGGGCAGGCCTGTCCCTTGGAGGGCCCTAGTGGTCCTACAACTTGAGAAAGGGTGGGGATGTTCTGGCCTTGTTCTGGGATCAGGGGGCTGTTTCTGATGCACTTTTCTGAAAAGTAGGTTTCCTTCCTACCGTCAAGACCCCCTGGGCAGGACACTGTCCATCCCATCCCATGGGTCTAATGTGTCTTGAGAGAGGTAAGACATGCAGAGCTGAGGACACTCAAGGCTTTGTCAGGTGGGGGATGGGGTGTGGCATCAAGGCCCCCTTCCTGGAGGAAGAGCTGGAGACACAACAGTGGGAACTGGCAGGGCTGGATGACATCGGAAGGAAGGCGGGTTCCCGTGAGCAAAGATCCGGGACCATCCTAGGGCCCCACTCCTCACACCCCTCCTTCTCTGTACCCTGTCCTTGCTCTGCCCCAGGTCGCTATCATCCAAAGTGAGATCATGACGCAGAGGGAGCTGGCTGTGCTGTATGACCTGGAGCCTGAGGAGCGCTTCGTATCCTTTCTCCACGCCGGGGAGCCCCTGCACGAGGAGCAGAGGTGAGGCCGGCAGGAGCCAGGCGTGGGCTGCAGCTGCCAGCAGGCTCTGGGAGAAGGGCCCCCTGACGTGTGGCTCCAGGGGCTCACAGGTGGCCCTCTGTCCTGCAGCTACACCCTGTCCTGCCAGCTGGAGCCCCCAGGCCAGGAGGCCGGGGGAAACGGACTGTAGTTCTTCAGGTCACACGTTTAAACTTACTGACCAGGGCCAGGTGAGTTTCTGGGCTGGTGTGATCAGCAAGGGGTGGGCAGCTGCTCAGCCTCAGGGAAGCTCCAGGCCGTGTTGGGTGTGGGGGTGTCCTAAAGATGGGTGGGACTGGGACCCCAGGTTCACTGCCAACGAGTTGTGTCAGACTGAAGGGTGGTTCCCCTCCCCCTCTGGGACCCAGCCTCCTCTTTTGTGAGTCGGTGATGACCATGAGCTTTCCCATGACAGGGAACCCCCAGGTGCTGGTGACTGACAGGACCCTCCGCACAGGGCCCGGAGCACAGAGGACAATGCGGACGGGGTGGAAGCAGGATAACGGGGGGAACCCGGGATAACCTGCCTCTTCTGTTCACATGTGTGGCCCTGTAGCTGCTGTCATCGGGCCCATGGCCCTGCTGGTATCCTGGCTGCGTGCGGAGGAGAGCTTCCCCTTCGGCCAGGTTGCACCCTGTCGGCAGACGTGGGCAGCTCCCCAGGCTGCCGCTGCAACCTCAAGGACCCGTACAGAGCTGCAGCCAACGTGGCCACCTTCGTAATGTGTCAACCCCTCTGCTTGTGGCCCTCTGGACAGAGGCGAGCTGCCCCACCATGTGGAGGATGTTCCCCTTTGTGCAGGTGGCCTCCTGCGCTGTTGATGCCACCTGCTGCCTGGGTGCTGTCAACCACAGAGTTGTAGCCACAGCGTTCCAGGAAGAGGTGGGGCCATCCTCACCAGGCCCGGCCTTTCCCAGGACAGGGACGGACACGGACACGGTGCAGTGCTCCCTGGCCACTGCAGGTTCCCAGCGCATGCTCCCAGGGGAGCCCCCTGGGCAACTTCCTCCCCTCATCCATGAAAAATTGCCTAGCTAGAGATTAAAGATGGCGGTGTGACAGGCGAGACAGAGACCTCCTCCTAAAACCACATATGATACAAAAATATAACTAATATAACTCATCCTGAAAGAGAACAAGGAACGATGGCCACACCAGACTGAATACATCTGGACAAAAATAGCAGCCCACACCGAACAGGGTAAGGTACCAAAGCTCTGATGCGGCGGGACCCAAGCCCTTCTCACACCCCAGCCCATCGGCGGGAGGAAGAGACACAGACCAGGGAGGGAGTGGAGGCCTGGGACTGCTGAACACCTCACCCTGGAGATCTGTTCTGGGAGCACGAACCTACATTGCATGGTGCTCTGGTGATTAGTGGGGTTGGAAAGCTAAGACAGGTGGACTACCTGGAGAGATGGAGATTCCAGCTGCTTCTGAAAAACAGGGATTCCTATCCGGCTGGTCTGGACAGGCAGTCCGAAAGACTTCCTAAAAGCGAGAGGGCTGCTAAAGGGGCAAGGATTGCACAGAGCTTACTGCTCAGGACAAAGGACAGGTAGGCAAAATTGTGCAGGTGCACTCTGCCCAGCAGGTTGGGAACTTAATCTTCACTCGCTACATCCCACTGGATGCAGCTCCAAGGCCCCCCACTGTGATATGCAGCCCCACCTACAGCATCTACAAACACAAAGCATAGAGGCTTCACACCTGTGTGTTTGGCCCCTGGTTTTGGCAATTGAGCAAGGCACAGCAGCCAGGAAACTGGAACCAGCCCTTTCCTCCCCCCAGGCACCAGCACCACTCCCCTTTGACGCCCGACATCACTCCAGCAGATGAGCAGCTGCAGGGCACTAGAGGTCGCCACATACTAATACGAAACGTCAAAGGAACCTGGAACAAAGCCAAACGTCAACGCCAGAGAAAGGATCGAGTGACACTGAAGTAATAACTGTTCCTGAAAGAGATTACAAAATAAAAATCATAAACATGCTCATGGAGGTACAGAAAAATATTCAAGAACTCAGGAACAAATTTAGGACAGAGAACCAATCGTTGAACATAACAACAGAAGGTATTAAAATCAGGTTAGATAGAGTGGAACAGATGATAAATGAAATAGGAATTAGGGAAGAGGAATACAAAGAAGGTGAGGAACAGAGAGGAAAATGGATCTCTAGGAATGAAAGCATACTGAGAGAAATATGGGACCAATCCAAACAGAACAATATTCGTGTTATAGGGGTATCAGAAGAGGAAGGAGAGAGAATAAGGGAAAGAAAGTGTCTTTGAAGAAGTAATTGCTGCAAACGTCCTCAATCTGGAGGAGATGGTTTCTCAGGCAATGGTAGTGCACAGATCTCCCAACACAAGGGACCCAAAGAGAACAACACCAAGACATATAATATTTAAAATGGCAAAGACTAAGGATAAAGACAGAATATTAAAAGCAGCCAGAGAGAGAAATTGGATCACATACAAAGGAAAAACCAAAGGCTACCATCAGACTTCTCAGCAGAAGGGCCTCGAACCAAGAATACTTTAACTGCCAAGATTATCATTTAAATTTGAAGGTGGGATTAAACAATTTCCAGATAAGCAAAAGCTGAGAGAATTTAGCTCCCACAAAACACCTCTACAGTGTATTATGGAGGGACTGCTATAGACGGAAGTGTTCCCAAGGTTAAATAACTGTCACAGGAGGTAATAAAAAGAGACAGACAAAGAGTCCAGAATATGATACCTAATATATAAAGAATGAAGGAGAAAAAAAAAAAACCTTTAGATTCTGTTGGGAATAGCATACTAAGTGAGTTAAGTTAGACTCTTAGTTAGTAAGGAAGTTATTACCCTTGAACCTTTGGTAGCCACACATCTAAAGACTGCATGGCAATAAGTACATACCTACCAATAAATCAACCTTCATGTAAATGGTCTGAATGCACCAATAAAAAGACATGGAGTCACTGAATGGATAAAAAAACAAGACCCAGTTGTATGCTGCCTGCAAGAGATTCACTTCAAACCCAAAGACATACACAGACTAAAAGATAAGGGATGGAAAAAGATATTTCACGCAACTAATAGGGAGAAAAAAAGGAGGTGTTGCAGTACTTGTATCAAACAAAATAGATTTTAAAGCAAAGAAAGTCACAAGAGACAAAGACGGACATTACATAATGATAAAGGGGTCAATCCAACAAGAGAATATAACCATTATGAATATCTATGCACCCAACACAGGAGCACCTACATATATGTGAAACAAATACTAACAGAATTAAAAGGGGAAATAGAATGCAATGCATTCATTCTAGTAGATGTCAACACTCCACCCACTCGAAAAGGACAGATCAACCAGACAGAAAATAAGGACACAGAGGCACTGAACAACACATTAGAACAGATGGACCTAACAGACATCTACAGAACTCTCCACCCTAGAGCAGCAGGACACACATTCTTCTCAACTGCACATGGAACATTCTCAAGAATAGATCATATACTAGGCCACAAAAAGAGCCTCAGTAAATTTAAAAAGATAGAAATTGTACCAACCAGCTTCTCAGACCACAAAGCTATGAAACTATAAATAAAATACACAAGGAAAATGAAAAAGCCTATCAAAATTAAACGGCCCCCATCCTTCCCAGGTATCCACTATAGGCGTTCAGCTCATGCCCTAAAACATTTGTGGTCTTCCCAGCCTTAAATTATATGACTAGAATACAAATTAGGGCTCCAAGTGTCTTATGAACCATAGTTTGGGGTGTCGGTGTGCTCAGCGCCATGTGGCAGCCAGAGCTCTCACCGTCCCCAGCAAAACAACCCATGGTTCCTTTGATGCGCATCTCTCTCCCTACCTCCTCTTTCTAAATCCTGCTGAGTTCAAGGTCTGCTCAAATGCCTACCTTGCCCCAGACCAGAGGCTCCCCTGGCTCTGTTGCAAAGATATCTGCAAAGGTATCTGGAATCCTAATGATGATTGGTATTTATTTAATAATCACTGTGTTCCAGACAACACACTAAGTGCATTAATATTTTATCTCATTTAATTCTCAACTTTAATTCTCAATGCTATTTATGATTTAGGTACCATTTTCATCCATCTTTTATAAATGAAGCTCAGAGAGATGAAGGTACATGTAATCACAAATAAAATAGAATTTAGATTTAAATATACATCTGCTGTATGCCCAAACCTCAGGGCTCAGCCACTGAATTTTACTTTATGCATGCATTAGAATTTGTATAAAATTTATTCTGCAAATGTGGCTGCATTTCTTTGTGTCCATTAAATGAAATCAAATCCATATCTGTTTTTACTTCTGTGAAACTGTGTGCCCAGGATTCCTTTTGGATATGAAGGGCTGACTCATGAACGGTGGTGGAAAATGCTTTCCTGCAATGGGTCATGAAAAGGCCTAGAACTGTTGCGCAGACTATGTAAGATCTCTTCCAGTGTTCAGTTCACCTGAGAATCACAGGGTTCTGTTTTCTAAGCATAGAGAGCCCCTTAAAGTACTGAGTTCCATATTTTGGAGTTGGAACCATAAAGCCTAATGTCCAGCCTCACAAAAAGCCCGATGCAAAAGTCTACTGCACACGTCATCCCTCCCAGTGAGATGCTGGCCACTTTCCTAGGATGCTGTGGGTTCATAGGCTGCTGGTCCTTACTATTCATGGAATGCAAGGCCTCTCTTCCTCTTTGAGATTTCAGAAATCCCTTCTGATCATCGAAGGCCACGTGCCTCTCCTAATACCCCATCTTACCCTTGGCATAGCCCTCTCAAAGAGCTGCAGCTCCTGGAAAATAAAAGCTGGGAGAGCAGGATGTCTCCTGGCTCCGGCTGCTTCTACTATAACTCAACCACCCTGTGCTTCAAGGTCAATGCCATGCCTTCACTGAATGGAATGGCATCACTTAATTTTACAAATCAGAAAATGCAAATAGTCAACCTTTGCCATGGGAGGGTATTTCTCATGGCCAGCATCAGCTGGCACTAAGGAGCTTCTGTCCCCTTGAGATGTCCTTGTTTTTCCAGGTCACCTGCATTTCCATCATTCTGTCCCGATGTTTGCTAATATGTAATGGATTTTCTTTGCAATGAAGGAATATTTTTCCATGTCTAAGCTTCTAACAAATACGGAAATGTGGAACTTAGAATAAAAGGGCTTCAAGCTTCGCAATTATTTTCTGGGTGGAGGGACAAACACGCCTATGCATGTAATGTGCACTTAAAACATGCCAGTTTTGAAGGAGGTCTTGGAAAATAAAAGTGGATTATCGCATATTAAATCAAGTAGTGGATTTAACTGTCACTGCCGTTTTAAATCATGTCTGCACCCAAGCCTCTCTCCCACCATTTCCCCTCGAAGAGCCCTGACTGCTTGTGTCAGGAGGACGGTGGTTCTTTAAGGCAGGAGCCTTTCACTCCCTCATTTGCTAGCAAGTCAATACACTATTCTTTCCTTCCCCCAAAACCTTGTCATTGTGTTTTGTGATTTGACCTCAGGGATGCAGACCTGGTTTGGTATCAGGAGCAGCACGCCCCCACCCCGAGCAAGTTCCCGCAGTGCCCAGTGGCACAGCCCACAGGGCTGAGCTGTCAGGGACACTGCGCTCCCAGCTTCCTCCTTGGTACCCACAGGGGACTGTACCTGTACCGGAAAGGAAGTCATGCTGTGTGGCAGGTCAAGTACAAGCCTCTAGAACTCCCTCTAAAGTATACATTGAAAGCACTAATGCCTTCCAGGAGAGGTTACAGTAACCGGTGTCACCACCAAGGATTTGAAAGATGTAGGGGTGGTCATTTCCACATACCCTTATTGAAGTCACTCATTTGGCCTAGTCAGAAAACGCTTGAATCTTGGAGATGACAGTGGCATGACTGTCAATGTAATCAGTGCCTCAAATTGCAGTTACTGCTGCACATGGGGCTTCATCACTTCATCCCCAAGCACCCAGTGTGTAACTACTGATCAGGAAAATGCTCTTTGTTCTCTTCCTGTGAGTAAAGACCAGCAGAGCAGTGAGCTTTCAGCCGGCAAGGAGAGAACACTATCTCAGAGGTATATCAAATCTCCAGACTTAGGCTGTCATTTAGTCAGAAGGAACCTTCATCTCCTTTTCCTTCCAGAAGACGTCACACTGACCCATCCCATTGATGGTATTATGCTGAATGGACCCAGTGATCAGGAAGTACAACTCGTCTAGGCATACTTAATAGGACAGTCACGTGTCAGAGGTGGGAAATAAACCCAACAAAAATTCAGGGGCCTTTCGTCTTAGAGAAGTTTCTAGAAGTCTATCATGTGGCCACGCCAAGCTCTTCCTTCCAAGGTGAAGAATAAGCGCTGTATCTGGCCCCTTCTCACACACACACAAGAGCACAGCAGCCTGGTGGACCACCTCGGAGTGCAGAGGCAGCATAGACTTAATTTCCAGTGTGCTACTCTGACCCATTCACTGACTGGTCTGAAAAGCACCTAGTTTGAGAGCAGCCTGGACCTTTGGAAGGTGGATGCCAGTAGATGACACCACCTGGATCTCCTCTCATTGTCGCCCCTTCAAGGTGCACACCTGAAAAGGGCCTAGAGGGGGTGCGACTTGCCCCAGATCACAAGGCCCGAACCTGGGCCTCAGTTGCGTGGTCTTTCATGCTCTGTGCCAAGACTGGTTGTCACTCTTCCATCTCTGAGTCTCTGCGCAAGACACACATGATACCAGCCCCCAGGAGCTGGGGATGTCATCCATGTATCCCTGAGGATGTCCCTAGGGAGGAATGTCTGACATGACCCTGCCTGTGCAGGTTGGGACGTTGGGCAGCTCCTGGGAGGTGCCGTGGCCTCAGCAGGACAGGGAACTGGTGAGAAAAAGATGCCTGAGCTTAGCTCTTGTCTCCTCAGAGCTGGGACCCTGGTGACACGGCTAAGAGTGGAGGGGAGGGCTCTGGTGTGTAGTCACGCATGGCAAGGGACAGGAGGGTGGGCAGTCAGCATCCCAGAGGGGCATGGGGGTGTGTCTGAATGCAGGGAGGGGCCCACGAAATGGACCCTTCAGGAAGTGATGTCACTGACAACACGCCCAGTAGAACCTGAATTGTGACCCGGCGCCCAGTTCCTGATAGCAGACCCCAGTCCTGCTCACTTGACCGGAGACGCTCGACAGAGCAACATGCGGTCTTGTTGTGTGGAGCCTTCTGAGGGCGTGGGAGTCAGGGAAGCCGAGAGGGATAGTCTTCCTGCTCGCCTTGGGCGTTGGCTCAGAGACCACCTCCAACGCCTCTGTCTGTGTTGCCTGAGGAGCCCCGAGGTAGCACACGGCAGCCCAGAGCGGGCCACTCCAGGGCCAGGCCACAAGGGTGACCCATCTCGGGCTGACCTTCCCGCTGGACCCTGCTGTGTGTGTGCGGTGAGTGTGGGGCATGGGTGGGACTGAAGTCTGGGGAGGAGGGGGGCCGTTCCTGGGTGGTAGCATGTTGTGAGGTGGTGGTCCCCTGGCGGGATGAGTGTCACAGCTCTGCTCTCATTCAGGATGTGGAGGTGAGTGTTGGGACCAGGTACTTCCACCCCATGGCAATCCTGAGCCCGGGGGGTGTCCTCTCCTTCGCTGAGGGACTGGATGTCTATGCAGATGGCCGTGTGTGCCTGATCTCGGGGGCAGGGTTTGGGGTCCACATTGCCCCCTGTGGGGAGGTCCAGGCAGCCCTGGGCGCCTCCTCCCCAGCTACTACGTTCTGGCCTTGCACAGCACCACCGTGGGGAGTGTGGAGGAGCTGGTGGATGGATTCACCAGCTCCTGGACCCGGGACAGGTTGTCTACACCCAGGACCCACTCCCTTCCAAACCTGGTAACCCGCCAGGGCCTTCCCAGGGCTTCCCCACGAGAGTGGCCGACGGTCCCACTCCAAGGGGCCTGGAACCTCACTCCCTGGGGGCACCCCGTCCCTCTCCTTGCTCGCACCCCAGGGGGCTGGAGGTGCTCGGGTGAGTTGCAAACCTCCCTCGTCCTGGTGGTTCCTGGTTTCCCCACTGACTATATCCCCGCTGCCCCCCTCAGCCTGAACATGAGTCAACTGACCATGGGACTAAGGTCCCCAAGCGCAGGGCTCCCCGGACAAGCGTGATGAGGAAGGGGAGAAAGGGCACCTCACGAGTGGAGGCAGCTAGAAACATCAGCCGGAGCACTCCTGAGTCCACACGCCCTCCCGACGATGCTCACCAGTTGGCAGGAGTGAAGGAGAAGCAGGGACGGTTCAGGGCAAGAAGGTCGTCTTCAGGTGCAACCCTCAGTCTGAACGCTTCTTCGTCCCCACTCCCTGCAACGAACGCTGACCAGCCGGCCACGGGCCAGCGGTTCCCCCGGTGAGCATCCACCCCATCCTCGGCACAGTCGGGCCTCTGCCCGCAGCCTGCTGTGTGTCTTGAGTGTCCCCACATGTGTCTGAGCCGCTGTGTGCTCCTCTGATAGGCAGGGTGGCTAGGGATCAGCCCATTAGGGTGCCCATGGGGAATACGGGAGGAGCCTTAGAGGGGCTCCCCTGGCACTGGGTGCTGCAGAAAGACCTGCCGTCCATGCTGGGCCACTTCGGGGCTATTACTTCTCTGTACCCGATGAAAAGCCTTTGGCCTCACCTGTCAGTGGCCTCAATTTGGAAAAGCACATGGAAAGCAGCCTTTGGAACGGAGGCTTGCGATCCCTGTGGCTGGGCCCGGTCCTTGTCCTCACTGAGGCCACATGACGGACCTCTGGGGGCAGCAGAGACTTTGTGCAGGCCCTTTGGGGACACTTAGCATAAGTAAGTGAAGGAAGCAGACACAATACTGGGACCCCGTCCCGGGTGGAGTTGGGCAGTCACTTCAGGCGTCACCCGCAGGTCACGGCCGGGGAGCATCACGGGCAATTCCCTCACGGCCTCTTCAAGTAACACGGGACATGGCGAGGGGCCTGAGGAGGATGGGAAAATGTGAGTTCTCACTGGGACCAGAGGGTGCGCTGCCCATCTCACAGAAAGGGGGGAGGAGGAGTTTGGGGCGTGGGGCAGGGAGCACACAGCAGAACCCAGCAGGTAACCCGTGTTTGCTGGTGGGTGGGGTCCCACGGGCGGGCTGACGACTGGGGACACCCTATCTGGGAGGGTGGGAGAGGATGGGGTCCCAGGACAGACACACAGGGTCAGGAAGGGCGAGGGGCAGATGCCTGGACAGGCAGGGGAATGCAGAGCGACCAGGCCCACACAAGGGTGTGCCGGGAGGGCAGTGTGGCTGGAAAGAAAAGGCTTCTCACTCTGCCACCCCAAGGTCAACCCCCAGCCCAAGGATGGGACAGGCTAGGCACCATGCCTGGGAGCCCGAGCGTGTGCCTATTGACCTCCATGGCAGCCAGCCTTCAGCCACCCTAAGGAGTCAAATCCTCCACCACTTGGCCCAGAAGGAGAACGTGAGGGAATTGGTGGCAAAGCTGGAAGGTGAGGGGCTGCAGCAAGGGGACCGTCTAGGGTGGGCTTCCCGGATTTTTCCCTTCGAGGACGTGAGGTCTTTTCTGTCCTTGGTAAGGCATAGGGAATCAGCCCCGGGGTGACCCTGTCTCTCTGTCCCGCTCCAGCACTACATCGCAAGAAACAGAAGTGGCGCTACCGGTATCTCTCATGCCACCTGCATCTAGAGCCAATTCAGGAGCTCCCTGAGCCCCCTGTGATGGAGCTAAAGCCGGCGTCACCTGCTTCAGTCCCTGCAGACACAGAGGATGTCCCAGCAGTGGCCTCAGCCCTGGTGCCAGGCCCTGAGCTGGAGCCCCATGAGCCCTCGGGCCCGGGGCCCCTGACACCCGCAGGAATGGCACCAGGCCTAGCAGAGCCAGAGCCGGGCCCGGAGCCTGCCCACCCCGGTGCTGTGAGCACCCAGGACGTGACGAGCAAGGAGGAGCCAGCCATCCTGGCATTTTGCCCATGCCTGGTGGCCGAGCAGCTGACCCTTGTCTTTGCGGTGAGTGGAGCAGGCTCTCAGCGTCGGGGAATGGGCCTTCCCTGTGTCATGGGCTGCCCCAGACCTGCCGTCCCCTGACGTGGACTCCTGTAATCTGGGCTCACGTCCCAGTTTCCCCACGAACTCACCATGTGCCCTGAGAGATTCTCCTCACCCCCAAGCCTTCACTGACCACACGGGGCCAGTAGGGCTGGCACGTAGGGATCCTTGCAGACCAATGAGGTGGAGCGGAGGGAAAGTTGGCAGGGACTGACCGGGCTGGGAGGGGCACGGGAGGAGGGGAGGGGTGCTCAGGGAGGTGCTTCCAGGGCCTTAGGTTCTTGGGCCATCATTGGCCCGACAGGCCTCCACAGCCTCCACATGTCAGAAGACCCTGCCATGTACCTGACTGTGTGGGAGACACAGACACCAACAAAGGCCCTGGGTGGACTTGTTACAGGGGAAACTGTAACTGAGTGGGTAGTGGGATCCACGGGGTGGCAGAATGGGAGGCAGATGCCCCGGGATGGGTAGGGTGAGCTGCCTTGTGCGGCAGGGAGGAGGTGAGTGAGGGTGCCTGCGAGCAGAGCCCCTCTGTTCCCCACCACTGTGGGGTCCTGTGCATCCGGTCGTGGGCGCCTCAGTGGACGGGGTCTGAAGCCCGGGTGGCCACAAGGCTCACAGCACATCCTCAGCTGCTTGGGCTCCAGCTCTGACTGGTGACTCTGCCTGGGCACGGGGGCACCAGGGGCAAGGCTGGATGACCCTCCCTTGTGATCCCCAGGGGCTGTACGTCAGGATGGACACTGAGCGCCCGGCTCCCACCATGCATGGCTTCCTCGGGGAATTTGACACCTTGCTTAAGTTGGTCACCACCACCTGCCTCGGGACCCCGAGCATGATGGCCCAGGACAGGGCCCGAGTCGTGGAGTTCTGGATCCAGGTGGCCATGGTATGTCATGGGATGGCCCCTGGGGTCCATCCTGGCATCTTGGGACCAGCTCTCAGGATGGGTGCCTGCGGTCTGCCCTGCACGGTCCCTGGGCCCCTCCTGCCAAGGGAGTGGGCACCTGGACTCGCAGGCCCCAGGGGTGGGACAGCCATCCCTGGCCCCTTCCTTGCGTTGAGCTACAGTCCTCCACCCAGGAGGGCTGCTCACCAGGTACCAGGTGTGCTGGGCTCCCTGGGATTCTGTGTCCTTAAGGACAGGAGTTCATGGGGGGACAGAGAAGAGAAGCAGGCCACGCTCTCAGCTCTGTCTTCCCTCCCAGGAATGTCGGCCCCTCAAGAACTATGCTGCCCTCCATGCCATTCTCTCGGCCCTGCAGAGCCCTGCTGTATGTTGCCTGGAAAGCACCTGGGGACATATTGCCTGGTGGGTAGTCCTGTCCCTGGGACCGGGGCACCTGGGTGGACAGGGACACACCTACGTCTGGCAGTGTCCCCTCAGTCCGCTGGGACTTCCTGGGAGGCGGCGGAGCCTAAGGACAGGGATGGCGGGCTCTTGGAGCCCCTGTGGGTTAGGCCACGGGATCCCCCACAGGAATCAGTTCCCTACAATGTCAGATGTGGGTTGAACCTAATTGGAGATTTTGAGCATGTGCTCTGCAGCAGGAGGTCTCTGCCCCAAGGACGGCGACCTGGCCCAAAGCAGATTCGCCCCTGGGAAAACTGGGAATGGAGGCCCCGGGCGGAAACATGGGAGCGCCCTCCGCAGGCGACGGATTCCCCAGGGCTCAGGGCCGTGGTGGAAAGCCTCATGCAGGCTAATGGACCTTCTGGGATCTCTAGGAAAAGCGGTCTGCCCCCAAACTCTCCACCTGCTGGCCACATGTCTCCCTCCTCCTGTCCCCTCCCCTTAGCACCAGCCTGATTTTATATGAAAACCTGAAAACGGAGGACAAGTGGGTTCATAGGAAGCAGCTCTTCGAGGTAAGTGGAGGCTAGAGGTCTGGAAGGGAGGCAGTCCTTGGGGCAAGTCCTCTGCCTTGCTGTGGCCTAGCCTTGGGGCAGACTCGAGGTTTGCGGGGTGAGAGGGGAAAGCTGATGGGGGAAGTAGATTTGCCCAGGCCGCCGAGGGCCTTGTCTGTCTCCCTCCCTGGCTCCACTTGACTGGGGTGCTGGCATCCAGTGAGGACCCAGAGGACAGACCCCAGTCGGGACTGGGGCTGGCATGGGGTCGGCAGCAGGGGTGGGGCCTGTCACTGAGCCAGGTCAGCCTCTCCCCTGGGTACCCTCAGCCCATCGCTGCCCCCTCTGTGGCCTCCTCGGGCTCCTCATCTTGACATGGAGGGTTGTTCTCACCCTGGGGTGCAGGCCTCCCTGGTGAGCAGGGTCAAGGCAGCACAAGATGGGCTTCAACGTTCCGCCCACCCCACCTGGTCATGTGAGGGGAGCCGTGCTGAGAGCCAGGTGACAGTGAGTCCTCAGGGCACCCTGGGAGGCAGAGGGATCTCCCCTGACCCTCGCAGGGCGGCCGGCCGAGGCCCGAGGACACCAATGGGTTTGTGTGTGCTGGAGCTGGGGTCGCTCTAGGCTGAGAGCCTGCTGGAGGTGGGGACAGCATAGGGACCAGGGGACTCGGGCAAGGCATCCATCAACCAAGGTCTGGTTGTGGGAGGCCACGTGGGATGGGACCCCAGGAGTGCAAGAGGAAGTTGAGAGTGGCGTGGCCAGGGTCGCGGCAGTGGGGGTGACCCTCCACCTGCTCCTGGTGCCACCAGCCCTGAGCTGCCAGCACTGGGGTGACCAGGAGGAGGGCAAGAGCAGCTGGGTACAGGGAGAAGTTGGAGGACAGGTGCAGGGACCACAGGTCCTGAGACTGGCCAAAAGCAAGCCCTGGAAAGAGGAACGCAGAGCGAAGGGAGGAGAGGGACACAGCACAGGGTGGTCCAAGGGAGCTGGGGGCTGCAGGTGTGGGGTTCAGGGGAGGTTCTGTGGACGCCCCTGAGGCAGGCGCGGACTCATCACCTCCCCACCCTGGTGGCACAGGACATGGTCCCCTTCCTCGGAATGTTTCCAGATGATGTGCCTGCAGACAAACTCCTGGAACATCATGAAGACGTGAGTGAGCCCAGAGGGGCACGGGGTGGGGGGCAGGATGGAGAGCTGCACAGAGGAGAGAGCCCCGAGTGAGCCCGGACCTCCCAGCACCGGGCTAGCACCCATTCCTGAGAGTCTCCCCTCCACGCCAGGAACTGGGCTTCTTGGAGAGGAGTGCCAGAAGGACCCACTTACGCCCCGGACCTGGACCTAGGGCAGGTGGGGCTGAGGGCTACAGGGGGCAGCTACTGAGCATACTGGCCTCCCCCTCAGGCCCTGCCCAGGGGGAGGGATGTTGCTCCTTCAGGGCAGAACGCACATCAGGGGGCTGGCAGTGCCTTTCCGCCTGAGGCCTCAGCTCCCCAGTCCAGTCCCCGCTTCTCTGTAGGCCTGAGCCTGGGCCAGGGCCGGGTGCTGTTTCTGGGCAGGCCTGTCCCTTGGAGGGCCCTAGTGGTCCTACAACTTGAGAAAGGGTGGGGATGTTCTGGCCTTGTTCTGGGATCAGGGGGCTGTTTCTGATGCACTTTTCTGAAAAGTAGGTTTCCTTCCTACCGTCAAGACCCCCTGGGCAGGACACTGTCCATCCCATCCCATGGGTCTAATGTGTCTTGAGAGAGGTAAGACATGCAGAGCTGAGGACACTCAAGGCTTTGTCAGGTGGGGGATGGGGTGTGGCATCAAGGCCCCCTTCCTGGAGGAAGAGCTGGAGACACAACAGTGGGAACTGGCAGGGCTGGATGACATCGGAAGGAAGGCGGGTTCCCGTGAGCAAAGATCCGGGACCATCCTAGGGCCCCACTCCTCACACCCCTCCTTCTCTGTACCCTGTCCTTGCTCTGCCCCAGGTCGCTATCATCCAAAGTGAGATCATGACGCAGAGGGAGCTGGCTGTGCTGTATGACCTGGAGCCTGAGGAGCGCTTCGTATCCTTTCTCCACGCCGGGGAGCCCCTGCACGAGGAGCAGAGGTGAGGCCGGCAGGAGCCAGGCGTGGGCTGCAGCTGCCAGCAGGCTCTGGGAGAAGGGCCCCCTGACGTGTGGCTCCAGGGGCTCACAGGTGGCCCTCTGTCCTGCAGCTACACCCTGTCCTGCCAGCTGGAGCCCCCAGGCCAGGAGGCCGGGGGAAACGGACTGTAGTTCTTCAGGTCACACGTTTAAACTTACTGACCAGGGCCAGGTGAGTTTCTGGGCTGGTGTGATCAGCAAGGGGTGGGCAGCTGCTCAGCCTCAGGGAAGCTCCAGGCCGTGTTGGGTGTGGGGGTGTCCTAAAGATGGGTGGGACTGGGACCCCAGGTTCACTGCCAACGAGTTGTGTCAGACTGAAGGGTGGTTCCCCTCCCCCTCTGGGACCCAGCCTCCTCTTTTGTGAGTTGGTGATGACCATGAGCTTTCCCATGACAGGGAACCCCCAGGTGCTGGTGACTGACAGGACCCTCCGCACAGGGCCCGGAGCACAGAGGACAATGCGGACGGGGTGGAAGCAGGATAACGGGGGGAACCCGGGATAACCTGCCTCTTCTGTTCACATGTGTGGCCCTGTAGCTGCTGTCATCGGGCCCATGGCCCTGCTGGTATCCTGGCTGCGTGCGGAGGAGAGCTTCCCCTTCGGCCAGGTTGCACCCTGTCGGCAGACGTGGGCAGCTCCCCAGGCTGCCGCTGCAACCTCAAGGACCCGTACAGAGCTGCAGCCAACGTGGCCACCTTCGTAATGTGTCAACCCCTCTGCTTGTGGCCCTCTGGACAGAGGCGAGCTGCCCCACCATGTGGAGGATGTTCCCCTTTGTGCAGGTGGCCTCCCGCGCTGTTGATGCCACCTGCTGCCTGGGTGCTGTCAACCACAGAGTTGTAGCCACAGCGTTCCAGGAAGAGGTGGGGCCATCCTCACCAGGCCCGGCCTTTCCCAGGACAGGGACGGACACGGACACGGTGCAGTGCTCCCTGGCCACTGCAGGTTCCCAGCGCATGCTCCCAGGGGAGCCCCCTGGGCAACTTCCTCCCCTCATCCATGAAAAATTGCCTAGCTAGAGATTAAAGATGGCGGTGTGACAGGCGAGACAGAGACCTCCTCCTAAAACCACATATGATACAAAAATATAACTAATATAACTCATCCTGAAAGAGAACAAGGAACGATGGCCACACCAGACTGAATACATCTGGACAAAAATAGCAGCCCACACCGAACAGGGTAAGGTACCAAAGCTCTGATGCGGCGGGACCCAAGCCCTTCTCACACCCCAGCCCATCGGCGGGAGGAAGAGACACAGACCAGGGAGGGAGTGGAGGCCTGGGACTGCTGAACACCTCACCCTGGAGATCTGTTCTGGGAGCACGAACCTACATTGCATGGTGCTCTGGTGATTAGTGGGGTTGGAAAGCTAAGACAGGTGGACTACCTGGAGAGATGGAGATTCCAGCTGCTTCTGAAAAACAGGGATTCCTATCCGGCTGGTCTGGACAGGCAGTCCGAAAGACTTCCTAAAAGCGAGAGGGCTGCTAAAGGGGCAAGGATTGCACAGAGCTTACTGCTCAGGACAAAGGACAGGTAGGCAAAATTGTGCAGGTGCACTCTGCCCAGCAGGTTGGGAACTTAATCTTCACTCGCTACATCCCACTGGATGCAGCTCCAAGGCCCCCCACTGTGATATGCAGCCCCACCTACAGCATCTACAAACACAAAGCATAGAGGCTTCACACCTGTGTGTTTGGCCCCTGGTTTTGGCAATTGAGCAAGGCACAGCAGCCAGGAAACTGGAACCAGCCCTTTCCTCCCCCCAGGCACCAGCACCACTCCCCTTTGACGCCCGACATCACTCCAGCAGATGAGCAGCTGCAGGGCACTAGAGGTCGCCACATACTAATACGAAACGTCAAAGGAACCTGGAACAAAGCCAAACGTCAACGCCAGAGAAAGGATCGAGTGACACTGAAGTAATAACTGTTCCTGAAAGAGATTACAAAATAAAAATCATAAACATGCTCATGGAGGTACAGAAAAATATTCAAGAACTCAGGAACAAATTTAGGACAGAGAACCAATCGTTGAACATAACAACAGAAGGTATTAAAATCAGGTTAGATAGAGTGGAACAGATGATAAATGAAATAGGAATTAGGGAAGAGGAATACAAAGAAGGTGAGGAACAGAGAGGAAAATGGATCTCTAGGAATGAAAGCATACTGAGAGAAATATGGGACCAATCCAAACAGAACAATATTCGTGTTATAGGGGTATCAGAAGAGGAAGGAGAGAGAATAAGGGAAAGAAAGTGTCTTTGAAGAAGTAATTGCTGCAAACGTCCTCAATCTGGAGGAGATGGTTTCTCAGGCAATGGTAGTGCACAGATCTCCCAACACAAGGGACCCAAAGAGAACAACACCAAGACATATAATATTTAAAATGGCAAAGACTAAGGATAAAGACAGAATATTAAAAGCAGCCAGAGAGAGAAATTGGATCACATACAAAGGAAAAACCAAAGGCTACCATCAGACTTCTCAGCAGAAGGGCCTCGAACCAAGAATACTTTAACTGCCAAGATTATCATTTAAATTTGAAGGTGGGATTAAACAATTTCCAGATAAGCAAAAGCTGAGAGAATTTAGCTCCCACAAAACACCTCTACAGTGTATTATGGAGGGACTGCTATAGACGGAAGTGTTCCCAAGGTTAAATAACTGTCACAGGAGGTAATAAAAAGAGACAGACAAAGAGTCCAGAATATGATACCTAATATATAAAGAATGAAGGAGAAAAAAAAAAAACCTTTAGATTCTGTTGGGAATAGCATACTAAGTGAGTTAAGTTAGACTCTTAGTTAGTAAGGAAGTTATTACCCTTGAACCTTTGGTAGCCACACATCTAAAGACTGCATGGCAATAAGTACATACCTACCAATAAATCAACCTTCATGTAAATGGTCTGAATGCACCAATAAAAAGACATGGAGTCACTGAATGGATAAAAAAACAAGACCCAGTTGTATGCTGCCTGCAAGAGATTCACTTCAAACCCAAAGACATACACAGACTAAAAGATAAGGGATGGAAAAAGATATTTCACGCAACTAATAGGGAGAAAAAAAGGAGGTGTTGCAGTACTTGTATCAAACAAAATAGATTTTAAAGCAAAGAAAGTCACAAGAGACAAAGACGGACATTACATAATGATAAAGGGGTCAATCCAACAAGAGAATATAACCATTATGAATATCTATGCACCCAACACAGGAGCACCTACATATATGTGAAACAAATACTAACAGAATTAAAAGGGGAAATAGAATGCAATGCATTCATTCTAGTAGATGTCAACACTCCACCCACTCGAAAAGGACAGATCAACCAGACAGAAAATAAGGACACAGAGGCACTGAACAACACATTAGAACAGATGGACCTAACAGACATCTACAGAACTCTCCACCCTAGAGCAGCAGGACACACATTCTTCTCAACTGCACATGGAACATTCTCAAGAATAGATCATATACTAGGCCACAAAAAGAGCCTCAGTAAATTTAAAAAGATAGAAATTGTACCAACCAGCTTCTCAGACCACAAAGCTATGAAACTATAAATAAAATACACAAGGAAAATGAAAAAGCCTATCAAAATTAAACGGCCCCCATCCTTCCCAGGTATCCACTATAGGCGTTCAGCTCATGCCCTAAAACATTTGTGGTCTTCCCAGCCTTAAATTATATGACTAGAATACAAATTAGGGCTCCAAGTGTCTTATGAACCATAGTTTGGGGTGTCGGTGTGCTCAGCGCCATGTGGCAGCCAGAGCTCTCACCGTCCCCAGCAAAACAACCCATGGTTCCTTTGATGCGCATCTCTCTCCCTACCTCCTCTTTCTAAATCCTGCTGAGTTCAAGGTCTGCTCAAATGCCTACCTTGCCCCAGACCAGAGGCTCCCCTGGCTCTGTTGCAAAGATATCTGCAAAGGTATCTGGAATCCTAATGATGATTGGTATTTATTTAATAATCACTGTGTTCCAGACAACACACTAAGTGCATTAATATTTTATCTCATTTAATTCTCAACTTTAATTCTCAATGCTATTTATGATTTAGGTACCATTTTCATCCATCTTTTATAAATGAAGCTCAGAGAGATGAAGGTACATGTAATCACAAATAAAATAGAATTTAGATTTAAATATACATCTGCTGTATGCCCAAACCTCAGGGCTCAGCCACTGAATTTTACTTTATGCATGCATTAGAATTTGTATAAAATTTATTCTGCAAATGTGGCTGCATTTCTTTGTGTCCATTAAATGAAATCAAATCCATATCTGTTTTTACTTCTGTGAAACTGTGTGCCCAGGATTCCTTTTGGATATGAAGGGCTGACTCATGAACGGTGGTGGAAAATGCTTTCCTGCAATGGGTCATGAAAAGGCCTAGAACTGTTGCGCAGACTATGTAAGATCTCTTCCAGTGTTCAGTTCACCTGAGAATCACAGGGTTCTGTTTTCTAAGCATAGAGAGCCCCTTAAAGTACTGAGTTCCATATTTTGGAGTTGGAACCATAAAGCCTAATGTCCAGCCTCACAAAAAGCCCGATGCAAAAGTCTACTGCACACGTCATCCCTCCCAGTGAGATGCTGGCCACTTTCCTAGGATGCTGTGGGTT
The DNA here is from genome assembly GCF_030020395.1 of Manis pentadactyla. Taxonomy (NCBI): domain Eukaryota; kingdom Metazoa; phylum Chordata; class Mammalia; order Pholidota; family Manidae; genus Manis; species Manis pentadactyla. The sequence goes on from NC_080024.1 coordinate 26,621,362, forward strand.
CATAGGCTGCTGGTCCTTACTATTCATGGAATGCAAGGCCTCTCTTCCTCTTTGAGATTTCAGAAATCCCTTCTGATCATCGAATGCCACGTGCCTCTCCTAATACCCCATCTTACCCTTGGCATAGCCCTCTCAAAGAGCTGCAGCTCCTGGAAAATAAAAGCTGGGAGAGCAGGATGTCTCCTGGCTCCGGCTGCTTCTACTATAACTCAACCACCCTGTGCTTCAAGGTCAATGCCATGCCTTCACTGAATGGAATGGCATCACTTAATTTTACAAATCAGAAAATGCAAATAGTCAACCTTTGCCATGGGAGGGTATTTCTCATGGCCAGCATCAGCTGGCACTAAGGAGCTTCTGTCCCCTTGAGATGTCCTTGTTTTTCCAGGTCACCTGCATTTCCATCATTCTGTCCCGATGTTTGCTAATATGTAATGGATTTTCTTTGCAATGAAGGAATATTTTTCCATGTCTAAGCTTCTAACAAATACGGAAATGTGGAACTTAGAATAAAAGGGCTTCAAGCTTCAAAAAATGGGGCAATTATTTTCTGGGTGGAGGGACAAACACGCCTATGCATGTAATGTGCACTTAAAACATGCCAGTTTTGAAGGAGGTCTTGGAAAATAAAAGTGGATTATCGCATATTAAATCAAGTAGTGGATTTAACTGTCACTGCCGTTTTAAATCATGTCTGCACCCAAGCCTCTCTCCCACCATTTCCCCTCGAAGAGCCCTGACAGCTTGTGTCAGGAGGACGGTGGTTCTTTAAGGCAGGAGCCTTTCACTCCCTCATTTGCTAGCAAGTCAATACACTATTCTTTCCTTCCCCCAAAACCTTGTCATTGTGTTTTGTGATTTGACCTCAGGGATGCAGACCTGGTTTGGTATCAGGAGCAGCACGCCCCCACCCCGAGCAAGTTCCCGCAGTGCCCAGTGGCACAGCCCACAGGGCTGAGCTGTCAGGGACACTGCGCTCCCAGCTTCCTCCTTGGTACCCACAGGGGACTGTACCTGTACCGGAAAGGAAGTCATGCTGTGTGGCAGGTCAAGTACAAGCCTCTAGAACTCCCTCTAAAGTATACATTGAAAGCACTAATGCCTTCCAGGAGAGGTTACAGTAACCGGTGTCACCACCAAGGATTTGAAAGATGTAGGGGTGGTCATTTCCACATACCCTTATTGAAGTCACTCATTTGGCCTAGTCAGAAAACGCTTGAATCTTGGAGATGACAGTGGCATGACTGTCAATGTAATCAGTGCCTCAAATTGCAGTTACTGCTGCACATGGGGCTTCATCACTTCATCCCCAAGCACCCAGTGTGTAACTACTGATCAGGAAAATGCTCTTTGTTCTCTTCCTGTGAGTAAAGACCAGCAGAGCAGTGAGCTTTCAGCCGGCAAGGAGAGAACACTATCTCAGAGGTATATCAAATCTCCAGACTTAGGCTGTCATTTAGTCAGAAGGAACCTTCATCTCCTTTTCCTTCCAGAAGACGTCACACTGACCCATCCCATTGATGGTATTATGCTGAATGGACCCAGTGATCAGGAAGTACAACTCGTCTAGGCATACTTAATAGGACAGTCACGTGTCAGAGGTGGGAAATAAACCCAACAAAAATTCAGGGGCCTTTCGTCTTAGAGAAGTTTCTAGAAGTCTATCATGTGGCCACGCCAAGCTCTTCCTTCCAAGGTGAAGAATAAGCGCTGTATCTGGCCCCTTCTCACACACACACAAGAGCACAGCAGCCTGGTGGACCACCTCGGAGTGCAGAGGCAGCATAGACTTAATTTCCAGTGTGCTACTCTGACCCATTCACTGACTGGTCTGAAAAGCACCTAGTTTGAGAGCAGCCTGGACCTTTGGAAGGTGGATGCCAGTAGATGACACCACCTGGATCTCCTCTCATTGTCGCCCCTTCAAGGTGCACACCTGAAAAGGGCCTAGAGGGGGTGCGACTTGCCCCAGATCACAAGGCCCGAACCTGGGCCTCAGTTGCGTGGTCTTTCATGCTCTGTGCCAAGACTGGTTGTCACTCTTCCATCTCTGAGTCTCTGCGCAAGACACACATGATACCAGCCCCCAGGAGCTGGGGATGTCATCCATGTATCCCTGAGGATGTCCCTAGGGAGGAATGTCTGACATGACCCTGCCTGTGCAGGTTGGGACGTTGGGCAGCTCCTGGGAGGTGCCGTGGCCTCAGCAGGACAGGGAACTGGTGAGAAAAAGATGCCTGAGCTTAGCTCTTGTCTCCTCAGAGCTGGGACCCTGGTGACACGGCTAAGAGTGGAGGGGAGGGCTCTGGTGTGTAGTCACGCATGGCAAGGGACAGGAGGGTGGGCAGTCAGCATCCCAGAGGGGCATGGGGGTGTGTCTGAATGCAGGGAGGGGCCCACGAAATGGACCCTTCAGGAAGTGATGTCACTGACAACACGCCCAGTAGAACCTGAATTGTGACCCGGCGCCCAGTTCCTGATAGCAGACCCCAGTCCTGCTCACTTGACCGGAGACGCTCGACAGAGCAACATGCGGTCTTGTTGTGTGGAGCCTTCTGAGGGCGTGGGAGTCAGGGAAGCCGAGAGGGACAGTCTTCCTGCTCGCCTTGGGCGTTGGCTCAGAGACCACCTCCAACGCCTCTGTCTGTGTTGCCTGAGGAGCCCCGAGGTAGCACACGGCAGCCCAGAGCGGGCCACTCCAGGGCCAGGCCACAAGGGTGACCCATCTCGGGCTGACCTTCCCGCTGGACCCTGCTGTGTGTGTGCGGTGAGTGTGGGGCATGGGTGGGACTGAAGTCTGGGGAGGAGGGGGGCCGTTCCTGGGTGGTAGCATGTTGTGAGGTGGTGGTCCCCTGGCGGGATGAGTGTCACAGCTCTGCTCTCATCATTCAGGATGTGGAGGTGAGTGTTGGGACCAGGTACTTCCACCCCATGGCAATCCTGAGCCCGGGGGGTGTCCTCTCCTTCGCTGAGGGACTGGATGTCTATGCAGATGGCCGTGTGTGCCTGATCTCGGGGGCAGGGTTTGGGGTCCACATTGCCCCCTGTGGGGAGGTCCAGGCAGCCCTGGGCGCCTCCTCCCCAGCTACTACGTTCTGGCCTTGCACAGCACCACCGTGGGGAGTGTGGAGGAGCTGGTGGATGGATTCACCAGCTCCTGGACCCGGGACAGGTTGTCTACACCCAGGACCCACTCCCTTCCAAACCTGGTAACCCGCCAGGGCCTTCCCAGGGCTTCCCCACGAGAGTGGCCGACGGTCCCACTCCAAGGGGCCTGGAACCTCACTCCCTGGGGGCACCCCGTCCCTCTCCTTGCTCGCACCCCAGGGGGCTGGAGGTGCTCGGGTGAGTTGCAAACCTCCCTCGTCCTGGTGGTTCCTGGTTTCCCCACTGACTATATCCCCGCTGCCCCCCTCAGCCTGAACATGAGTCAACTGACCATGGGACTAAGGTCCCCAAGCGCAGGGCTCCCCGGACAAGCGTGATGAGGAAGGGGAGAAAGGGCACCTCACGAGTGGAGGCAGCTAGAAACATCAGCCGGAGCACTCCTGAGTCCACACGCCCTCCCGACGATGCTCACCAGTTGGCAGGAGTGAAGGAGAAGCAGGGACGGTTCAGGGCAAGAAGGTCGTCTTCAGGTGCAACCCTCAGTCTGAACGCTTCTTCGTCCCCACTCCCTGCAACGAACGCTGACCAGCCGGCCACGGGCCAGCGGTTCCCCCGGTGAGCATCCACCCCATCCTCGGCACAGTCGGGCCTCTGCCCGCAGCCTGCTGTGTGTCTTGAGTGTCCCCACATGTGTCTGAGCCGCTGTGTGCTCCTCTGATAGGCAGGGTGGCTAGGGATCAGCCCATTAGGGTGCCCATGGGGAATACGGGAGGAGCCTTAGAGGGGCTCCCCTGGCACTGGGTGCTGCAGAAAGACCTGCCGTCCATGCTGGGCCACTTCGGGGCTATTACTTCTCTGTACCCGATGAAAAGCCTTTGGCCTCACCTGTCAGTGGCCTCAATTTGGAAAAGCACATGGAAAGCAGCCTTTGGAACGGAGGCTTGCGATCCCTGTGGCTGGGCCCGGTCCTTGTCCTCACTGAGGCCACATGACGGACCTCTGGGGGCAGCAGAGACTTTGTGCAGGCCCTTTGGGGACACTTAGCATAAGTAAGTGAAGGAAGCAGACACAATACTGGGACCCCGTCCCGGGTGGAGTTGGGCAGTCACTTCAGGCGTCACCCGCAGGTCACGGCCGGGGAGCATCACGGGCAATTCCCTCACGGCCTCTTCAAGTAACACGGGACATGGCGAGGGGCCTGAGGAGGATGGGAAAATGTGAGTTCTCACTGGGACCAGAGGGTGCGCTGCCCATCTCACAGAAAGGGGGGAGGAGGAGTTTGGGGCGTGGGGCAGGGAGCACACAGCAGAACCCAGCAGGTAACCCGTGTTTGCTGGTGGGTGGGGTCCCACGGGCGGGCTGACGACTGGGGACACCCTATCTGGGAGGGTGGGAGAGGATGGGGTCCCAGGACAGACACACAGGGTCAGGAAGGGCGAGGGGCAGATGCCTGGACAGGCAGGGGAATGCAGAGTGACCAGGCCCACACAAGGGTGTGCCGGGAGGGCAGTGTGGCTGGAAAGAAAAGGCTTCTCACTCTGCCACCCCAAGGTCAACCCCCAGCCCAAGGATGGGACAGGCTAGGCACCATGCCTGGGAGCCCGAGCGTGTGCCTATTGACCTCCATGGCAGCCAGCCTTCAGCCACCCTAAGGAGTCAAATCCTCCACCACTTGGCCCAGAAGGAGAACGTGAGGGAATTGGTGGCAAAGCTGGAAGGTGAGGGGCTGCAGCAAGGGGACCGTCTAGGGTGGGCTTCCCGGATTTTTCCCTTCGAGGACGTGAGGTCTTTTCTGTCCTTGGTAAGGCATAGGGAATCAGCCCCGGGGTGACCCTGTCTCTCTGTCCCGCTCCAGCACTACATCGCAAGAAACAGAAGTGGCGCTACCGGTATCTCTCATGCCACCTGCATCTAGAGCCAATTCAGGAGCTCCCTGAGCCCCCTGTGATGGAGCTAAAGCCGGCGTCACCTGCTTCAGTCCCTGCAGACACAGAGGATGTCCCAGCAGTGGCCTCAGCCCTGGTGCCAGGCCCTGAGCTGGAGCCCCATGAGCCCTCGGGCCCGGGGCCCCTGACACCCGCAGGAATGGCACCAGGCCTAGCAGAGCCAGAGCCGGGCCCGGAGCCTGCCCACCCCGGTGCTGTGAGCACCCAGGACGTGACGAGCAAGGAGGAGCCAGCCATCCTGGCATTTTGCCCATGCCTGGTGGCCGAGCAGCTGACCCTTGTCTTTGCGGTGAGTGGAGCAGGCTCTCAGCGTCGGGGAATGGGCCTTCCCTGTGTCATGGGCTGCCCCAGACCTGCCGTCCCCTGACGTGGACTCCTGTAATCTGGGCTCACGTCCCAGTTTCCCCACGAACTCACCATGTGCCCTGAGAGATTCTCCTCACCCCCAAGCCTTCACTGACCACACGGGGCCAGTAGGGCTGGCACGTAGGGATCCTTGCAGACCAATGAGGTGGAGCGGAGGGAAAGTTGGCAGGGACTGACCGGGCTGGGAGGGGCACGGGAGGAGGGGAGGGGTGCTCAGGGAGGTGCTTCCAGGGCCTTAGGTTCTTGGGCCATCATTGGCCCGACAGGCCTCCACAGCCTCCACATGTCAGAAGACCCTGCCATGTACCTGACTGTGTGGGAGACACAGACACCAACAAAGGCCCTGGGTGGACTTGTTACAGGGGAAACTGTAACTGAGTGGGTAGTGGGATCCACGGGGTGGCAGAATGGGAGGCAGATGCCCCGGGATGGGTAGGGTGAGCTGCCTTGTGCGGCAGGGAGGAGGTGAGTGAGGGTGCCTGCGAGCAGAGCCCCTCTGTTCCCCACCACTGTGGGGTCCTGTGCATCCGGTCGTGGGCGCCTCAGTGGACGGGGTCTGAAGCCCGGGTGGCCACAAGGCTCACAGCACATCCTCAGCTGCTTGGGCTCCAGCTCTGACTGGTGACTCTGCCTGGGCACGGGGGCACCAGGGGCAAGGCTGGATGACCCTCCCTTGTGATCCCCAGGGGCTGTACGTCAGGATGGACACTGAGCGCCCGGCTCCCACCATGCATGGCTTCCTCGGGGAATTTGACACCTTGCTTAAGTTGGTCACCACCACCTGCCTCGGGACCCCGAGCATGATGGCCCAGGACAGGGCCCGAGTCGTGGAGTTCTGGATCCAGGTGGCCATGGTATGTCATGGGATGGCCCCTGGGGTCCATCCTGGCATCTTGGGACCAGCTCTCAGGATGGGTGCCTGCGGTCTGCCCTGCACGGTCCCTGGGCCCCTCCTGCCAAGGGAGTGCGCACCTGGACTCGCAGGCCCCAGGGGTGGGACAGCCATCCCTGGCCCCTTCCTTGCGTTGAGCTACAGTCCTCCACCCAGGAGGGCTGCTCACCAGGTACCAGGTGTGCTGGGCTCCCTGGGATTCTGTGTCCTTAAGGACAGGAGTTCATGGGGGGACAGAGAAGAGAAGCAGGCCACGCTCTCAGCTCTGTCTTCCCTCCCAGGAATGTCGGCCCCTCAAGAACTATGCTGCCCTCCATGCCATTCTCTCGGCCCTGCAGAGCCCTGCTGTATGTTGCCTGGAAAGCACCTGGGGACATATTGCCTGGTGGGTAGTCCTGTCCCTGGGACCGGGGCACCTGGGTGGACAGGGACACACCTACGTCTGGCAGTGTCCCCTCAGTCCGCTGGGACTTCCTGGGAGGCGGCGGAGCCTAAGGACAGGGATGGCGGGCTCTTGGAGCCCCTGTGGGTTAGGCCACGGGATCCCCCACAGGAATCAGTTCCCTACAATGTCAGATGTGGGTTGAACCTAATTGGAGATTTTGAGCATGTGCTCTGCAGCAGGAGGTCTCTGCCCCAAGGACGGCGACCTGGCCCAAAGCAGATTCGCCCCTGGGAAAACTGGGAATGGAGGCCCCGGGCGGAAACATGGGAGCGCCCTCCGCAGGCGACGGATTCCCCAGGGCTCAGGGCCGTGGTGGAAAGCCTCATGCAGGCTAATGGACCTTCTGGGATCTCTAGGAAAAGCGGTCTGCCCCCAAACTCTCCACCTGCTGGCCACATGTCTCCCTCCTCCTGTCCCCTCCCCTTAGCACCAGCCTGATTTTATATGAAAACCTGAAAACGGAGGACAAGTGGGTTCATAGGAAGCAGCTCTTCGAGGTAAGTGGAGGCTAGAGGTCTGGAAGGGAGGCAGTCCTTGGGGCAAGTCCTCTGCCTTGCTGTGGCCTAGCCTTGGGGCAGACTCGAGGTTTGCGGGGTGAGAGGGGAAAGCTGATGGGGGAAGTAGATTTGCCCAGGCCGCCGAGGGCCTTGTCTGTCTCCCTCCCTGGCTCCACTTGACTGGGGTGCTGGCATCCAGTGAGGACCCAGAGGACAGACCCCAGTCGGGACTGGGGCTGGCATGGGGTCGGCAGCAGGGGTGGGGCCTGTCACTGAGCCAGGTCAGCCTCTCCCCTGGGTACCCTCAGCCCATCGCTGCCCCCTCTGTGGCCTCCTCGGGCTCCTCATCTTGACATGGAGGGTTGTTCTCACCCTGGGGTGCAGGCCTCCCTGGTGAGCAGGGTCAAGGCAGCACAAGATGGGCTTCAACGTTCCGCCCACCCCACCTGGTCATGTGAGGGGAGCCGTGCTGAGAGCCAGGTGACAGTGAGTCCTCAGGGCACCCTGGGAGGCAGAGGGATCTCCCCTGACCCTCGCAGGGCGGCCGGCCGAGGCCCGAGGACACCAATGGGTTTGTGTGTGCTGGAGCTGGGGTCGCTCTAGGCTGAGAGCCTGCTGGAGGTGGGGACAGCATAGGGACCAGGGGACTCGGGCAAGGCATCCATCAACCAAGGTCTGGTTGTGGGAGGCCACGTGGGATGGGACCCCAGGAGTGCAAGAGGAAGTTGAGAGTGGCGTGGCCAGGGTCGCGGCAGTGGGGGTGACCCTCCACCTGCTCCTGGTGCCACCAGCCCTGAGCTGCCAGCACTGGGGTGACCAGGAGGAGGGCAAGAGCAGCTGGGTACAGGGAGAAGTTGGAGGACAGGTGCAGGGACCACAGGTCCTGAGACTGGCCAAAAGCAAGCCCTGGAAAGAGGAACGCAGAGCGAAGGGAGGAGAGGGACACAGCACAGGGTGGTCCAAGGGAGCTGGGGGCTGCAGGTGTGGGGTTCAGGGGAGGTTCTGTGGACGCCCCTGAGGCAGGCGCGGACTCATCACCTCCCCACCCTGGTGGCACAGGACATGGTCCCCTTCCTCGGAATGTTTCCAGATGATGTGCCTGCAGACAAACTCCTGGAACATCATGAAGACGTGAGTGAGCCCAGAGGGGCACGGGGTGGGGGGCAGGATGGAGAGCTGCACAGAGGAGAGAGCCCCGAGTGAGCCCGGACCTCCCAGCACCGGGCTAGCACCCATTCCTGAGAGTCTCCCCTCCACGCCAGGAACTGGGCTTCTTGGAGAGGAGTGCCAGAAGGACCCACTTACGCCCCGGACCTGGACCTAGGGCAGGTGGGGCTGAGGGCTACAGGGGGCAGCTACTGAGCATACTGGCCTCCCCCTCAGGCCCTGCCCAGGGGGAGGGATGTTGCTCCTTCAGGGCAGAACGCACATCAGGGGGCTGGCAGTGCCTTTCCGCCTGAGGCCTCAGCTCCCCAGTCCAGTCCCCGCTTCTCTGTAGGCCTGAGCCTGGGCCAGGGCCGGGTGCTGTTTCTGGGCAGGCCTGTCCCTTGGAGGGCCCTAGTGGTCCTACAACTTGAGAAAGGGTGGGGATGTTCTGGCCTTGTTCTGGGATCAGGGGGCTGTTTCTGATGCACTTTTCTGAAAAGTAGGTTTCCTTCCTACCGTCAAGACCCCCTGGGCAGGACACTGTCCATCCCATCCCATGGGTCTAATGTGTCTTGAGAGAGGTAAGACATGCAGAGCTGAGGACACTCAAGGCTTTGTCAGGTGGGGGATGGGGTGTGGCATCAAGGCCCCCTTCCTGGAGGAAGAGCTGGAGACACAACAGTGGGAACTGGCAGGGCTGGATGACATCGGAAGGAAGGCGGGTTCCCGTGAGCAAAGATCCGGGACCATCCTAGGGCCCCACTCCTCACACCCCTCCTTCTCTGTACCCTGTCCTTGCTCTGCCCCAGGTCGCTATCATCCAAAGTGAGATCATGACGCAGAGGGAGCTGGCTGTGCTGTATGACCTGGAGCCTGAGGAGCGCTTCGTATCCTTTCTCCACGCCGGGGAGCCCCTGCACGAGGAGCAGAGGTGAGGCCAGCAGGCTCTGGGAGAAGGGCCCCCTGACGTGTGGCTCCAGGGGCTCACAGGTGGCCCTCTGTCCTGCAGCTACACCCTGTCCTGCCAGCTGGAGCCCCCAGGCCAGGAGGCCGGGGGAAACGGACTGTAGTTCTTCAGGTCACACGTTTAAACTTACTGACCAGGGCCAGGTGAGTTTCTGGGCTGGTGTGATCAGCAAGGGGTGGGCAGCTGCTCAGCCTCAGGGAAGCTCCAGGCCGTGTTGGGTGTGGGGGTGTCCTAAAGATGGGTGGGACTGGGACCCCAGGTTCACTGCCAACGAGTTGTGTCAGACTGAAGGGTGGTTCCCCTCCCCCTCTGGGACCCAGCCTCCTCTTTTGTGAGTCGGTGATGACCATGAGCTTTCCCATGACAGGGAACCCCCAGGTGCTGGTGACTGACAGGACCCTCCGCACAGGGCCCGGAGCACAGAGGACAATGCGGACGGGGTGGAAGCAGGATAACGGGGGGAACCCGGGATAACCTGCCTCTTCTGTTCACATGTGTGGCCCTGTAGCTGCTGTCATCGGGCCCATGGCCCTGCTGGTATCCTGGCTGCGTGCGGAGGAGAGCTTCCCCTTCGGCCAGGTTGCACCCTGTCGGCAGACGTGGGCAGCTCCCCAGGCTGCCGCTGCAACCTCAAGGACCCGTACAGAGCTGCAGCCAACGTGGCCACCTTCGTAATGTGTCAACCCCTCTGCTTTTGGCCCTCTGGACAGAGGCGAGCTGCCCCACCATGTGGAGGATGTTCCCCTTTGTGCAGGTGGCCTCCCGCGCTGTTGATGCCACCTGCTGCCTGGGTGCTGTCAACCACAGAGTTGTAGCCACAGCGTTCCAGGAAGAGGTGGGGCCATCCTCACCAGGCCCGGCCTTTCCCAGGACGGGGACGGACACGGACACGGTGCAGTGCTCCCTGGCCACTGCAGGTTCCCAGCGCATGCTCCCAGGGGAGCCCCCTGGGCAACTTCCTCCCCTCATCCATGAAAAATTGCCTAGCTAGAGATTAAAGATGGCGGTGTGACAGGCGAGACAGAGACCTCCTCCTAAAACCACATATGATACAAAAATATAACTAATATAACTCATCCTGAAAGAGAACAAGGAACGATGGCCACACCAGACTGAATACATCTGGACAAAAATAGCAGCCCACACCGAACAGGGTAAGGTACCAAAGCTCTGATGCGGCGGGACCCAAGCCCTTCTCACACCCCAGCCCATCGGCGGGAGGAAGAGACACAGACCAGGGAGGGAGTGGAGGCCTGGGACTGCTGAACACCTCACCCTGGAGATCTGTTCTGGGAGCACGAACCTACATTGCATGGTGCTCTGGTGATTAGTGGGGTTGGAAAGCTAAGACAGGTGGACTACCTGGAGAGATGGAGATTCCAGCTGCTTCTGAAAAACAGGGATTCCTATCCGGCTGGTCTGGACAGGCAGTCCGAAAGACTTCCTAAAAGCGAGAGGGCTGCTAAAGGGGCAAGGATTGCACAGAGCTTACTGCTCAGGACAAAGGACAGGTAGGCAAAATTGTGCAGGTGCACTCTGCCCAGCAGGTTGGGAACTTAATCTTCACTCGCTACATCCCACTGGATGCAGCTCCAAGGCCCCCCACTGTGATATGCAGCCCCACCTACAGCATCTACAAACACAAAGCATAGAGGCTTCACACCTGTGTGTTTGGCCCCTGGTTCTGGCAATTGAGCAAGGCACAGCAGCCAGGAAACTGGAACCAGCCCTTTCCTCCCCCCAGGCACCAGCACCACTCCCCTTTGACGCCCGACATCACTCCAGCAGATGAGCAGCTGCAGGGCACTAGAGGTCGCCACATACTAATACGAAACGTCAAAGGAACCTGGAACAAAGCCAAACGTCAACGCCAGAGAAAGGATCGAGTGACACTGAAGTAATAACTGTTCCTGAAAGAGATTACAAAATAAAAATCATAAACATGCTCATGGAGGTACAGAAAAATATTCAAGAACTCAGGAACAAATTTAGGACAGAGAACCAATCGTTGAACATAACAACAGAAGGTATTAAAATCAGGTTAGATAGAGTGGAACAGATGATAAATGAAATAGGAATTAGGGAAGAGGAATACAAAGAAGGTGAGGAACAGAGAGGAAAATGGATCTCTAGGAATGAAAGCATACTGAGAGAAATATGGGACCAATCCAAACAGAACAATATTCGTGTTATAGGGGTATCAGAAGAGGAAGGAGAGAGAATAAGGGAAAGAAAGTGTCTTTGAAGAAGTAATTGCTGCAAACGTCCTCAATCTGGAGGAGATGGTTTCTCAGGCAATGGTAGTGCACAGATCTCCCAACACAAGGGACCCAAAGAGAACAACACCAAGACATATAATATTTAAAATGGCAAAGACTAAGGATAAAGACAGAATATTAAAAGCAGCCAGAGAGAGAAATTGGATCACATACAAAGGAAAAACCAAAGGCTACCATCAGACTTCTCAGCAGAAGGGCCTCGAACCAAGAATACTTTAACTGCCAAGATTATCATTTAAATTTGAAGGTGGGATTAAACAATTTCCAGATAAGCAAAAGCTGAGAGAATTTAGCTCCCACAAAACACCTCTACAGTGTATTATGGAGGGACTGCTATAGACGGAAGTGTTCCCAAGGTTAAATAACTGTCACAGGAGGTAATAAAAAGAGACAGACAAAGAGTCCAGAATATGATACCTAATATATAAAGAATGAAGGAGAAAAAAAAAAAACCTTTAGATTCTGTTGGGAATAGCATACTAAGTGAGTTAAGTTAGACTCTTAGTTAGTAAGGAAGTTATTACCCTTGAACCTTTGGTAGCCACACATCTAAAGACTGCATGGCAATAAGTACATACCTACCAATAAATCAACCTTCATGTAAATGGTCTGAATGCACCAATAAAAAGACATGGAGTCACTGAATGGATAAAAAAACAAGACCCAGTTGTATGCTGCCTGCAAGAGATTCACTTCAAACCCAAAGACATACACAGACTAAAAGATAAGGGATGGAAAAAGATATTTCACGCAACTAATAGGGAGAAAAAAAGGAGGTGTTGCAGTACTTGTATCAAACAAAATAGATTTTAAAGCAAAGAAAGTCACAAGAGACAAAGACGGACATTACATAATGATAAAGGGGTCAATCCAACAAGAGAATATAACCATTATGAATATCTATGCACCCAACACAGGAGCACCTACATATATGTGAAACAAATACTAACAGAATTAAAAGGGGAAATAGAATGCAATGCATTCATTCTAGTAGATGTCAACACTCCACCCACTCGAAAAGGACAGATCAACCAGACAGAAAATAAGGACACAGAGGCACTGAACAACACATTAGAACAGATGGACCTAACAGACATCTACAGAACTCTCCACCCTAGAGCAGCAGGACACACATTCTTCTCAACTGCACATGGAACATTCTCAAGAATAGATCATATACTAGGCCACAAAAAGAGCCTCAGTAAATTTAAAAAGATAGAAATTGTACCAACCAGCTTCTCAGACCACAAAGCTATGAAACTATAAATAAAATACACAAGGAAAATGAAAAAGCCTATCAAAATTAAACGGCCCCCATCCTTCCCAGGTATCCACTATAGGCGTTCAGCTCATGCCCTAAAACATTTGTGGTCTTCCCAGCCTTAAATTATATGACTAGAATACAAATTAGGGCTCCAAGTGTCTTATGAACCATAGTTTGGGGTGTCGGTGTGCTCAGCGCCATGTGGCAGCCAGAGCTCTCACCGTCCCCAGCAAAACAACCCATGGTTCCTTTGATGCGCATCTCTCTCCCTACCTCCTCTTTCTAAATCCTGCTGAGTTCAAGGTCTGCTCAAATGCCTACCTTGCCCCAGACCAGAGGCTCCCCTGGCTCTGTTGCAAAGATATCTGCAAAGGTATCTGGAATCCTAATGATGATTGGTATTTATTTAATAATCACTGTGTTCCAGACAACACACTAAGTGCATTAATATTTTATCTCATTTAATTCTCAACTTTAATTCTCAATGCTATTTATGATTTAGGTACCATTTTCATCCATCTTTTATAAATGAAGCTCAGAGAGATGAAGGTACATGTAATCACAAATAAAATAGAATTTAGATTTAAATATACATCTGCTGTATGCCCAAACCTCAGGGCTCAGCCACTGAATTTTACTTTATGCATGCATTAGAATTTGTATAAAATTTATTCTGCAAATGTGGCTGCATTTCTTTGTGTCCATTAAATGAAATCAAATCCATATCTGTTTTTACTTCTGTGAAACTGTGTGCCCAGGATTCCTTTTGGATATGAAGGGCTGACTCATGAACGGTGGTGGAAAATGCTTTCCTGCAATGGGTCATGAAAAGGCCTAGAACTGTTGCGCAGACTATGTAAGATCTCTTCCAGTGTTCAGTTCACCTGAGAATCACAGGGTTCTGTTTTCTAAGCATAGAGAGCCCCTTAAAGTACTGAGTTCCATATTTTGGAGTTGGAACCATAAAGCCTAATGTCCAGCCTCACAAAAAGCCCGATGCAAAAGTCTACTGCACACGTCATCCCTCCCAGTGAGATGCTGGCCACTTTCCTAGGATGCTGTGGGTTCATAGGCTGCTGGTCCTTACTATTCATGGAATGCAAGGCCTCTCTTCCTCTTTGAGATTTCAGAAATCCCTTCTGATCATCGAATGCCACGTGCCTCTCCTAATACCCCATCTTACCCTTGGCATAGCCCTCTCAAAGAGCTGCAGCTCCTGGAAAATAAAAGCTGGGAGAGCAGGATGTCTCCTGGCTCCGGCTGCTTCTACTATAACTCAACCACCCTGTGCTTCAAGGTCAATGCCATGCCTTCACTGAATGGAATGGCATCACTTAATTTTACAAATCAGAAAATGCAAATAGTCAACCTTTGCCATGGGAGGGTATTTCTCATGGCCAGCATCAGCTGGCACTAAGGAGCTTCTGTCCCCTTGAGATGTCCTTGTTTTTCCAGGTCACCTGCATTTCCATCATTCTGTCCCGATGTTTGCTAATATGTAATGGATTTTCTTTGCAATGAAGGAATATTTTTCCATGTCTAAGCTTCTAACAAATACGGAAATGTGGAACTTAGAATAAAAGGGCTTCAAGCTTCGCAATTATTTTCTGGGTGGAGGGACAAACACGCCTATGCATGTAATGTGCACTTAAAACATGCCAGTTTTGAAGGAGGTCTTGGAAAATAAAAGTGGATTATCGCATATTAAATCAAGTAGTGGATTTAACTGTCACTGCCGTTTTAAATCATGTCTGCACCCAAGCCTCTCTCCCACCATTTCCCCTCGAAGAGCCCTGACTGCTTGTGTCAGGAGGACGGTGGTTCTTTAAGGCAGGAGCCTTTCACTCCCTCATTTGCTAGCAAGTCAATACACTATTCTTTCCTTCCCCCAAAACCTTGTCATTGTGTTTTGTGATTTGACCTCAGGGATGCAGACCTGGTTTGGTATCAGGAGCAGCACGCCCCCACCCCGAGCAAGTTCCCGCAGTGCCCAGTGGCACAGCCCACAGGGCTGAGCTGTCAGGGACACTGCGCTCCCAGCTTCCTCCTTGGTACCCACAGGGGACTGTACCTGTACCGGAAAGGAAGTCATGCTGTGTGGCAGGTCAAGTACAAGCCTCTAGAACTCCCTCTAAAGTATACATTGAAAGCACTAATGCCTTCCAGGAGAGGTTACAGTAACCGGTGTCACCACCAAGGATTTGAAAGATGTAGGGGTGGTCATTTCCACATACCCTTATTGAAGTCACTCATTTGGCCTAGTCAGAAAACGCTTGAATCTTGGAGATGACAGTGGCATGACTGTCAATGTAATCAGTGCCTCAAATTGCAGTTACTGCTGCACATGGGGCTTCATCACTTCATCCCCAAGCACCCAGTGTGTAACTACTGATCAGGAAAATGCTCTTTGTTCTCTTCCTGTGAGTAAAGACCAGCAGAGCAGTGAGCTTTCAGCCGGCAAGGAGAGAACACTATCTCAGAGGTATATCAAATCTCCAGACTTAGGCTGTCATTTAGTCAGAAGGAACCTTCATCTCCTTTTCCTTCCAGAAGACGTCACACTGACCCATCCCATTGATGGTATTATGCTGAATGGACCCAGTGATCAGGAAGTACAACTCGTCTAGGCATACTTAATAGGACAGTCACGTGTCAGAGGTGGGAAATAAACCCAACAAAAATTCAGGGGCCTTTCGTCTTAGAGAAGTTTCTAGAAGTCTATCATGTGGCCACGCCAAGCTCTTCCTTCCAAGGTGAAGAATAAGCGCTGTATCTGGCCCCTTCTCACACACACACAAGAGCACAGCAGCCTGGTGGACCACCTCGGAGTGCAGAGGCAGCATAGACTTAATTTCCAGTGTGCTACTCTGACCCATTCACTGACTGGTCTGAAAAGCACCTAGTTTGAGAGCAGCCTGGACCTTTGGAAGGTGGATGCCAGTAGATGACACCACCTGGATCTCCTCTCATTGTCGCCCCTTCAAGGTGCACACCTGAAAAGGGCCTAGAGGGGGTGCGACTTGCCCCAGATCACAAGGCCCGAACCTGGGCCTCAGTTGCGTGGTCTTTCATGCTCTGTGCCAAGACTGGTTGTCACTCTTCCATCTCTGAGTCTCTGCGCAAGACACACATGATACCAGCCCCCAGGAGCTGGGGATGTCATCCATGTATCCCTGAGGATGTCCCTAGGGAGGAATGTCTGACATGACCCTGCCTGTGCAGGTTGGGACGTTGGGCAGCTCCTGGGAGGTGCCGTGGCCTCAGCAGGACAGGGAACTGGTGAGAAAAAGATGCCTGAGCTTAGCTCTTGTCTCCTCAGAGCTGGGACCCTGGTGACACGGCTAAGAGTGGAGGGGAGGGCTCTGGTGTGTAGTCACGCATGGCAAGGGACAGGAGGGTGGGCAGTCAGCATCCCAGAGGGGCATGGGGGTGTGTCTGAATGCAGGGAGGGGCCCACGAAATGGACCCTTCAGGAAGTGATGTCACTGACAACACGCCCAGTAGAACCTGAATTGTGACCCGGCGCCCAGTTCCTGATAGCAGACCCCAGTCCTGCTCACTTGACCGGAGACGCTCGACAGAGCAACATGCGGTCTTGTTGTGTGGAGCCTTCTGAGGGCGTGGGAGTCAGGGAAGCCGAGAGGGACAGTCTTCCTGCTCGCCTTGGGCGTTGGCTCAGAGACCACCTCCAACGCCTCTGTCTGTGTTGCCTGAGGAGCCCCGAGGTAGCACACGGCAGCCCAGAGCGGGCCACTCCAGGGCCAGGCCACAAGGGTGACCCATCTCGGGCTGACCTTCCCGCTGGACCCTGCTGTGTGTGTGCGGTGAGTGTGGGGCATGGGTGGGACTGAAGTCTGGGGAGGAGGGGGGCCGTTCCTGGGTGGTAGCATGTTGTGAGGTGGTGGTCCCCTGGCGGGATGAGTGTCACAGCTCTGCTCTCATCATTCAGGATGTGGAGGTGAGTGTTGGGACCAGGTACTTCCACCCCATGGCAATCCTGAGCCCGGGGGGTGTCCTCTCCTTCGCTGAGGGACTGGATGTCTATGCAGATGGCCGTGTGTGCCTGATCTCGGGGGCAGGGTTTGGGGTCCACATTGCCCCCTGTGGGGAGGTCCAGGCAGCCCTGGGAGCCTCCTCCCCAGCTACTACGTTCTGGCCTTGCACAGCACCACCGTGGGGAGTGTGGAGGAGCTGGTGGATGGATTCACCAGCTCCTGGACCCGGGACAGGTTGTCTACACCCAGGACCCACTCCCTTCCAAACCTGGTAACCCGCCAGGGCCTTCCCAGGGCTTCCCCACGAGAGTGGCCGACGGTCCCACTCCAAGGGGCCTGGAACCTCACTCCCTGGGGGCACCCCGTCCCTCTCCTTGCTCGCACCCCAGGGGGCTGGAGGTGCTCGGGTGAGTTGCAAACCTCCCTCGTCCTGGTGGTTCCTGGTTTCCCCACTGACTATATCCCCGCTGCCCCCCTCAGCCTGAACATGAGTCAACTGACCATGGGACTAAGGTCCCCAAGCGCAGGGCTCCCCGGACAAGCGTGATGAGGAAGGGGAGAAAGGGCACCTCACGAGTGGAGGCAGCTAGAAACATCAGCCGGAGCACTCCTGAGTCCACACGCCCTCCCGACGATGCTCACCAGTTGGCAGGAGTGAAGGAGAAGCAGGGACGGTTCAGGGCAAGAAGGTCGTCTTCAGGTGCAACCCTCAGTCTGAACGCTTCTTCGTCCCCACTCCCTGCAACGAACGCTGACCAGCCGGCCACGGGCCAGCGGTTCCCCCGGTGAGCATCCACCCCATCCTCGGCACAGTCGGGCCTCTGCCCGCAGCCTGCTGTGTGTCTTGAGTGTCCCCACATGTGTCTGAGCCGCTGTGTGCTCCTCTGATAGGCAGGGTGGCTAGGGATCAGCCCATTAGGGTGCCCATGGGGAATACGGGAGGAGCCTTAGAGGGGCTCCCCTGGCACTGGGTGCTGCAGAAAGACCTGCCGTCCATGCTGGGCCACTTCGGGGCTATTACTTCTCTGTACCCGATGAAAAGCCTTTGGCCTCACCTGTCAGTGGCCTCAATTTGGAAAAGCACATGGAAAGCAGCCTTTGGAACGGAGGCTTGCGATCCCTGTGGCTGGGCCCGGTCCTTGTCCTCACTGAGGCCACATGACGGACCTCTGGGGGCAGCAGAGACTTTGTGCAGGCCCTTTGGGGACACTTAGCATAAGTAAGTGAAGGAAGCAGACACAATACTGGGACCCCGTCCCGGGTGGAGTTGGGCAGTCACTTCAGGCGTCACCCGCAGGTCACGGCCGGGGAGCATCACGGGCAATTCCCTCACGGCCTCTTCAAGTAACACGGGACATGGCGAGGGGCCTGAGGAGGATGGGAAAATGTGAGTTCTCACTGGGACCAGAGGGTGCGCTGCCCATCTCACAGAAAGGGGGGAGGAGGAGTTTGGGGCGTGGGGCAGGGAGCACACAGCAGAACCCAGCAGGTAACCCGTGTTTGCTGGTGGGTGGGGTCCCACGGGCGGGCTGACGACTGGGGACACCCTATCTGGGAGGGTGGGAGAGGATGGGGTCCCAGGACAGACACACAGGGTCAGGAAGGGCGAGGGGCAGATGCCTGGACAGGCAGGGGAATGCAGAGTGACCAGGCCCACACAAGGGTGTGCCGGGAGGGCAGTGTGGCTGGAAAGAAAAGGCTTCTCACTCTGCCACCCCAAGGTCAACCCCCAGCCCAAGGATGGGACAGGCTAGGCACCATGCCTGGGAGCCCGAGCGTGTGCCTATTGACCTCCATGGCAGCCAGCCTTCAGCCACCCTAAGGAGTCAAATCCTCCACCACTTGGCCCAGAAGGAGAACGTGAGGGAATTGGTGGCAAAGCTGGAAGGTGAGGGGCTGCAGCAAGGGGACCGTCTAGGGTGGGCTTCCCGGATTTTTCCCTTCAAGGACGTGAGGTCTTTTCTGTCCTTGGTAAGGCATAGGGAATCAGCCCCGGGGTGACCCTGTCTCTCTGTCCCGCTCCAGCACTACATCGCAAGAAACAGAAGTGGCGCTACCGGTATCTCTCATGCCACCTGCATCTAGAGCCAATTCAGGAGCTCCCTGAGCCCCCTGTGATGGAGCTAAAGCCGGCGTCACCTGCTTCAGTCCCTGCAGACACAGAGGATGTCCCAGCAGTGGCCTCAGCCCTGGTGCCAGGCCCTGAGCTGGAGCCCCATGAGCCCTCGGGCCCGGGGCCCCTGACACCCGCAGGAATGGCACCAGGCCTAGCAGAGCCAGAGCCGGGCCCGGAGCCTGCCCACCCCGGTGCTGTGAGCACCCAGGACGTGACGAGCAAGGAGGAGCCAGCCATCCTGGCATTTTGCCCATGCCTGGTGGCCGAGCAGCTGACCCTTGTCTTTGCGGTGAGTGGAGCAGGCTCTCAGCGTCGGGGAATGGGCCTTCCCTGTGTCATGGGCTGCCCCAGACCTGCCGTCCCCTGACGTGGACTCCTGTAATCTGGGCTCACGTCCCAGTTTCCCCACGAACTCACCATGTGCCCTGAGAGA
This sequence comes from Manis pentadactyla, assembly GCF_030020395.1. NCBI lineage: Eukaryota > Metazoa > Chordata > Mammalia > Pholidota > Manidae > Manis > Manis pentadactyla. The sequence continues at coordinate 26,640,816 of NC_080024.1, forward strand.
TTCTCCTCACCCCCAAGCCTTCACTGACCACACGGGGCCAGTAGGGCTGGCACGTAGGGATCCTTGCAGACCAATGAGGTGGAGCGGAGGGAAAGTTGGCAGGGACTGACCGGGCTGGGAGGGGCACGGGAGGAGGGGAGGGGTGCTCAGGGAGGTGCTTCCAGGGCCTTAGGTTCTTGGGCCATCATTGGCCCGACAGGCCTCCACAGCCTCCACATGTCAGAAGACCCTGCCATGTACCTGACTGTGTGGGAGACACAGACACCAACAAAGGCCCTGGGTGGACTTGTTACAGGGGAAACTGTAACTGAGTGGGTAGTGGGATCCACGGGGTGGCAGAATGGGAGGCAGATGCCCCGGGATGGGTAGGGTGAGCTGCCTTGTGCGGCAGGGAGGAGGTGAGTGAGGGTGCCTGCGAGCAGAGCCCCTCTGTTCCCCACCACTGTGGGGTTCTGTGCATCCGGTCGTGGGCGCCTCAGTGGACGGGGTCTGAAGCCCGGGTGGCCACAAGGCTCACAGCACATCCTCAGCTGCTTGGGCTCCAGCTCTGACTGGTGACTCTGCCTGGGCACGGGGGCACCAGGGGCAAGGCTGGATGACCCTCCCTTGTGATCCCCAGGGGCTGTACGTCAGGATGGACACTGAGCGCCCGGCTCCCACCATGCATGGCTTCCTCGGGGAATTTGACACCTTGCTTAAGTTGGTCACCACCACCTGCCTCGGGACCCCGAGCATGATGGCCCAGGACAGGGCCCGAGTCGTGGAGTTCTGGATCCAGGTGGCCATGGTATGTCATGGGATGGCCCCTGGGGTCCATCCTGGCATCTTGGGAGCAGCTCTCAGGATGGGTGCCTGCGGTCTGCCCTGCACGGTCCCTGGGCCCCTCCTGCCAAGGGAGTGCGCACCTGGACTCGCAGGCCCCAGGGGTGGGACAGCCATCCCTGGCCCCTTCCTTGCGTTGAGCTACAGTCCTCCACCCAGGAGGGCTGCTCACCAGGTACCAGGTGTGCTGGGCTCCCTGGGATTCTGTGTCCTTAAGGACAGGAGTTCATGGGGGGACAGAGAAGAGAAGCAGGCCACGCTCTCAGCTCTGTCTTCCCTCCCAGGAATGTCGGCCCCTCAAGAACTATGCTGCCCTCCATGCCATTCTCTCGGCCCTGCAGAGCCCTGCTGTATGTTGCCTGGAAAGCACCTGGGGACATATTGCCTGGTGGGTAGTCCTGTCCCTGGGACCGGGGCACCTGGGTGGACAGGGACACACCTACGTCTGGCAGTGTCCCCTCAGTCCGCTGGGACTTCCTGGGAGGCGGCGGAGCCTAAGGACAGGGATGGCGGGCTCTTGGAGCCCCTGTGGGTTAGGCCACGGGATCCCCCACAGGAATCAGTTCCCTACAATGTCAGATGTGGGTTGAACCTAATTGGAGATTTTGAGCATGTGCTCTGCAGCAGGAGGTCTCTGCCCCAAGGACGGCGACCTGGCCCAAAGCAGATTCGCCCCTGGGAAAACTGGGAATGGAGGCCCCGGGCGGAAACATGGGAGCGCCCTCCGCAGGCGACGGATTCCCCAGGGCTCAGGGCCGTGGTGGAAAGCCTCATGCAGGCTAATGGACCTTCTGGGATCTCTAGGAAAAGCGGTCTGCCCCCAAACTCTCCACCTGCTGGCCACATGTCTCCCTCCTCCTGTCCCCTCCCCTTAGCACCAGCCTGATTTTATATGAAAACCTGAAAACGGAGGACAAGTGGGTTCATAGGAAGCAGCTCTTCGAGGTAAGTGGAGGCTAGAGGTCTGGAAGGGAGGCAGTCCTTGGGGCAAGTCCTCTGCCTTGCTGTGGCCTAGCCTTGGGGCAGACTCGAGGTTTGCGGGGTGAGAGGGGAAAGCTGATGGGGGAAGTAGATTTGCCCAGGCCGCCGAGGGCCTTGTCTGTCTCCCTCCCTGGCTCCACTTGACTGGGGTGCTGGCATCCAGTGAGGACCCAGAGGACAGACCCCAGTCGGGACTGGGGCTGGCATGGGGTCGGCAGCAGGGGTGGGGCCTGTCACTGAGCCAGGTCAGCCTCTCCCCTGGGTACCCTCAGCCCATCGCTGCCCCCTCTGTGGCCTCCTCGGGCTCCTCATCTTGACATGGAGGGTTGTTCTCACCCTGGGGTGCAGGCCTCCCTGGTGAGCAGGGTCAAGGCAGCACAAGATGGGCTTCAACGTTCCGCCCACCCCACCTGGTCATGTGAGGGGAGCCGTGCTGAGAGCCAGGTGACAGTGAGTCCTCAGGGCACCCTGGGAGGCAGAGGGATCTCCCCTGACCCTCGCAGGGCGGCCGGCCGAGGCCCGAGGACACCAATGGGTTTGTGTGTGCTGGAGCTGGGGTCGCTCTAGGCTGAGATCCTGCTGGAGGTGGGGACAGCATAGGGACCAGGGGACTCGGGCAAGGCATCCATCAACCAAGGTCTGGTTGTGGGAGGCCACGTGGGATGGGACCCCAGGAGTGCAAGAGGAAGTTGAGAGTGGCGTGGCCAGGGTCGCGGCAGTGGGGGTGACCCTCCACCTGCTCCTGGTGCCACCAGCCCTGAGCTGCCAGCACTGGGGTGACCAGGAGGAGGGCAAGAGCAGCTGGGTACAGGGAGAAGTTGGAGGACAGGTGCAGGGACCACAGGTCCTGAGACTGGCCAAAAGCAAGCCCTGGAAAGAGGAACGCAGAGCGAAGGGAGGAGAGGGACACAGCACAGGGTGGTCCAAGGGAGCTGGGGGCTGCAGGTGTGGGGTTCAGGGGAGGTTCTGTGGACGCCCCTGAGGCAGGCGCGGACTCATCACCTCCCCACCCTGGTGGCACAGGACATGGTCCCCTTCCTCGGAATGTTTCCAGATGATGTGCCTGCAGACAAACTCCTGGAACATCATGAAGACGTGAGTGAGCCCAGAGGGGCACGGGGTGGGGGGCAGGATGGAGAGCTGCACAGAGGAGAGAGCCCCGAGTGAGCCCGGACCTCCCAGCACCGGGCTAGCACCCATTCCTGAGAGTCTCCCCTCCACGCCAGGAACTGGGCTTCTTGGAGAGGAGTGCCAGAAGGACCCACTTACGCCCCGGACCTGGACCTAGGGCAGGTGGGGCTGAGGGCTACAGGGGGCAGCTACTGAGCATACTGGCCTCCCCCTCAGGCCCTGCCCAGGGGGAGGGATGTTGCTCCTTCAGGGCAGAACGCACATCAGGGGGCTGGCAGTGCCTTTCCGCCTGAGGCCTCAGCTCCCCAGTCCAGTCCCCGCTTCTCTGTAGGCCTGAGCCTGGGCCAGGGCCGGGTGCTGTTTCTGGGCAGGCCTGTCCCTTGGAGGGCCCTAGTGGTCCTACAACTTGAGAAAGGGTGGGGATGTTCTGGCCTTGTTCTGGGATCAGGGGGCTGTTTCTGATGCACTTTTCTGAAAAGTAGGTTTCCTTCCTACCGTCAAGACCCCCTGGGCAGGACACTGTCCATCCCATCCCATGGGTCTAATGTGTCTTGAGAGAGGTAAGACATGCAGAGCTGAGGACACTCAAGGCTTTGTCAGGTGGGGGATGGGGTATGGCATCAAGGCCCCCTTCCTGGAGGAAGAGCTGGAGACACAACAGTGGGAACTGGCAGGGCTGGATGACATCGGAAGGAAGGCGGGTTCCCGTGAGCAAAGATCCGGGACCATCCTAGGGCCCCACTCCTCACACCCCTCCTTCTCTGTACCCTGTCCTTGCTCTGCCCCAGGTCGCTATCATCCAAAGTGAGATCATGACGCAGAGGGAGCTGGCTGTGCTGTATGACCTGGAGCCTGAGGAGCGCTTCGTATCCTTTCTCCACGCCGGGGAGCCCCTGCACGAGGAGCAGAGGTGAGGCCAGCAGGCTCTGGGAGAAGGGCCCCCTGACGTGTGGCTCCAGGGGCTCACAGGTGGCCCTCTGTCCTGCAGCTACACCCTGTCCTGCCAGCTGGAGCCCCCAGGCCAGGAGGCCGGGGGAAACGGACTGTAGTTCTTCAGGTCACACGTTTAAACTTACTGACCAGGGCCAGGTGAGTTTCTGGGCTGGTGTGATCAGCAAGGGGTGGGCAGCTGCTCAGCCTCAGGGAAGCTCCAGGCCGTGTTGGGTGTGGGGGTGTCCTAAAGATGGGTGGGACTGGGACCCCAGGTTCACTGCCAACGAGTTGTGTCAGACTGAAGGGTGGTTCCCCTCCCCCTCTGGGACCCAGCCTCCTCTTTTGTGAGTCGGTGATGACCATGAGCTTTCCCATGACAGGGAACCCCCAGGTGCTGGTGACTGACAGGACCCTCCGCACAGGGCCCGGAGCACAGAGGACAATGCGGACGGGGTGGAAGCAGGATAACGGGGGGAACCCGGGATAACCTGCCTCTTCTGTTCACATGTGTGGCCCTGTAGCTGCTGTCATCGGGCCCATGGCCCTGCTGGTATCCTGGCTGCGTGCGGAGGAGAGCTTCCCCTTCGGCCAGGTTGCACCCTGTCGGCAGACGTGGGCAGCTCCCCAGGCTGCCGCTGCAACCTCAAGGACCCGTACAGAGCTGCAGCCAACGTGGCCACCTTCGTAATGTGTCAACCCCTCTGCTTTTGGCCCTCTGGACAGAGGCGAGCTGCCCCACCATGTGGAGGATGTTCCCCTTTGTGCAGGTGGCCTCCCGCGCTGTTGATGCCACCTGCTGCCTGGGTGCTGTCAACCACAGAGTTGTAGCCACAGCGTTCCAGGAAGAGGTGGGGCCATCCTCACCAGGCCCGGCCTTTCCCAGGACGGGGACGGACACGGACACGGTGCAGTGCTCCCTGGCCACTGCAGGTTCCCAGCGCATGCTCCCAGGGGAGCCCCCTGGGCAACTTCCTCCCCTCATCCATGAAAAATTGCCTAGCTAGAGATTAAAGATGGCGGTGTGACAGGCGAGACAGAGACCTCCTCCTAAAACCACATATGATACAAAAATATAACTAATATAACTCATCCTGAAAGAGAACAAGGAACGATGGCCACACCAGACTGAATACATCTGGACAAAAATAGCAGCCCACACCGAACAGGGTAAGGTACCAAAGCTCTGATGCGGCGGGACCCAAGCCCTTCTCACACCCCAGCCCATCGGCGGGAGGAAGAGACACAGACCAGGGAGGGAGTGGAGGCCTGGGACTGCTGAACACCTCACCCTGGAGATCTGTTCTGGGAGCACGAACCTACATTGCATGGTGCTCTGGTGATTAGTGGGGTTGGAAAGCTAAGACAGGTGGACTACCTGGAGAGATGGAGATTCCAGCTGCTTCTGAAAAACAGGGATTCCTATCCGGCTGGTCTGGACAGGCAGTCCGAAAGACTTCCTAAAAGCGAGAGGGCTGCTAAAGGGGCAAGGATTGCACAGAGCTTACTGCTCAGGACAAAGGACAGGTAGGCAAAATTGTGCAGGTGCACTCTGCCCAGCAGGTTGGGAACTTAATCTTCACTCGCTACATCCCACTGGATGCAGCTCCAAGGCCCCCCACTGTGATATGCAGCCCCACCTACAGCATCTACAAACACAAAGCATAGAGGCTTCACACCTGTGTGTTTGGCCCCTGGTTCTGGCAATTGAGCAAGGCACAGCAGCCAGGAAACTGGAACCAGCCCTTTCCTCCCCCCAGGCACCAGCACCACTCCCCTTTGACGCCCGACATCACTCCAGCAGATGAGCAGCTGCAGGGCACTAGAGGTCGCCACATACTAATACGAAACGTCAAAGGAACCTGGAACAAAGCCAAACGTCAACGCCAGAGAAAGGATCGAGTGACACTGAAGTAATAACTGTTCCTGAAAGAGATTACAAAATAAAAATCATAAACATGCTCATGGAGGTACAGAAAAATATTCAAGAACTCAGGAACAAATTTAGGACAGAGAACCAATCGTTGAACATAACAACAGAAGGTATTAAAATCAGGTTAGATAGAGTGGAACAGATGATAAATGAAATAGGAATTAGGGAAGAGGAATACAAAGAAGGTGAGGAACAGAGAGGAAAATGGATCTCTAGGAATGAAAGCATACTGAGAGAAATATGGGACCAATCCAAACAGAACAATATTCGTGTTATAGGGGTATCAGAAGAGGAAGGAGAGAGAATAAGGGAAAGAAAGTGTCTTTGAAGAAGTAATTGCTGCAAACGTCCTCAATCTGGAGGAGATGGTTTCTCAGGCAATGGTAGTGCACAGATCTCCCAACACAAGGGACCCAAAGAGAACAACACCAAGACATATAATATTTAAAATGGCAAAGACTAAGGATAAAGACAGAATATTAAAAGCAGCCAGAGAGAGAAATTGGATCACATACAAAGGAAAAACCAAAGGCTACCATCAGACTTCTCAGCAGAAGGGCCTCGAACCAAGAATACTTTAACTGCCAAGATTATCATTTAAATTTGAAGGTGGGATTAAACAATTTCCAGATAAGCAAAAGCTGAGAGAATTTAGCTCCCACAAAACACCTCTACAGTGTATTATGGAGGGACTGCTATAGACGGAAGTGTTCCCAAGGTTAAATAACTGTCACAGGAGGTAATAAAAAGAGACAGACAAAGAGTCCAGAATATGATACCTAATATATAAAGAATGAAGGAGAAAAAAAAAAAACCTTTAGATTCTGTTGGGAATAGCATACTAAGTGAGTTAAGTTAGACTCTTAGTTAGTAAGGAAGTTATTACCCTTGAACCTTTGGTAGCCACACATCTAAAGACTGCATGGCAATAAGTACATACCTACCAATAAATCAACCTTCATGTAAATGGTCTGAATGCACCAATAAAAAGACATGGAGTCACTGAATGGATAAAAAAACAAGACCCAGTTGTATGCTGCCTGCAAGAGATTCACTTCAAACCCAAAGACATACACAGACTAAAAGATAAGGGATGGAAAAAGATATTTCACGCAACTAATAGGGAGAAAAAAAGGAGGTGTTGCAGTACTTGTATCAAACAAAATAGATTTTAAAGCAAAGAAAGTCACAAGAGACAAAGACGGACATTACATAATGATAAAGGGGTCAATCCAACAAGAGAATATAACCATTATGAATATCTATGCACCCAACACAGGAGCACCTACATATATGTGAAACAAATACTAACAGAATTAAAAGGGGAAATAGAATGCAATGCATTCATTCTAGTAGATGTCAACACTCCACCCACTCGAAAAGGACAGATCAACCAGACAGAAAATAAGGACACAGAGGCACTGAACAACACATTAGAACAGATGGACCTAACAGACATCTACAGAACTCTCCACCCTAGAGCAGCAGGACACACATTCTTCTCAACTGCACATGGAACATTCTCAAGAATAGATCATATACTAGGCCACAAAAAGAGCCTCAGTAAATTTAAAAAGATAGAAATTGTACCAACCAGCTTCTCAGACCACAAAGCTATGAAACTATAAATAAAATACACAAGGAAAATGAAAAAGCCTATCAAAATTAAACGGCCCCCATCCTTCCCAGGTATCCACTATAGGCGTTCAGCTCATGCCCTAAAACATTTGTGGTCTTCCCAGCCTTAAATTATATGACTAGAATACAAATTAGGGCTCCAAGTGTCTTATGAACCATAGTTTGGGGTGTCGGTGTGCTCAGCGCCATGTGGCAGCCAGAGCTCTCACCGTCCCCAGCAAAACAACCCATGGTTCCTTTGATGCGCATCTCTCTCCCTACCTCCTCTTTCTAAATCCTGCTGAGTTCAAGGTCTGCTCAAATGCCTACCTTGCCCCAGACCAGAGGCTCCCCTGGCTCTGTTGCAAAGATATCTGCAAAGGTATCTGGAATCCTAATGATGATTGGTATTTATTTAATAATCACTGTGTTCCAGACAACACACTAAGTGCATTAATATTTTATCTCATTTAATTCTCAACTTTAATTCTCAATGCTATTTACGATTTAGGTACCATTTTCATCCATCTTTTATAAATGAAGCTCAGAGAGATGAAGGTACATGTAATCACAAATAAAATAGAATTTAGATTTAAATATACATCTGCTGTATGCCCAAACCTCAGGGCTCAGCCACTGAATTTTACTTTATGCATGCATTAGAATTTGTATAAAATTTATTCTGCAAATGTGGCTGCATTTCTTTGTGTCCATTAAATGAAATCAAATCCATATCTGTTTTTACTTCTGTGAAACTGTGTGCCCAGGATTCCTTTTGGATATGAAGGGCTGACTCATGAACGGTGGTGGAAAATGCTTTCCTGCAATGGGTCATGAAAAGGCCTAGAACTGTTGCGCAGACTATGTAAGATCTCTTCCAGTGTTCAGTTCACCTGAGAATCACAGGGTTCTGTTTTCTAAGCATAGAGAGCCCCTTAAAGTACTGAGTTCCATATTTTGGAGTTGGAACCATAAAGCCTAATGTCCAGCCTCACAAAAAGCCCGATGCAAAAGTCTACTGCACACGTCATCCCTCCCAGTGAGATGCTGGCCACTTTCCTAGGATGCTGTGGGTTCATAGGCTGCTGGTCCTTACTATTCATGGAATGCAAGGCCTCTCTTCCTCTTTGAGATTTCAGAAATCCCTTCTGATCATCGAATGCCACGTGCCTCTCCTAATACCCCATCTTACCCTTGGCATAGCCCTCTCAAAGAGCTGCAGCTCCTGGAAAATAAAAGCTGGGAGAGCAGGATGTCTCCTGGCTCCGGCTGCTTCTACTATAACTCAACCACCCTGTGCTTCAAGGTCAATGCCATGCCTTCACTGAATGGAATGGCATCACTTAATTTTACAAATCAGAAAATGCAAATAGTCAACCTTTGCCATGGGAGGGTATTTCTCATGGCCAGCATCAGCTGGCACTAAGGAGCTTCTGTCCCCTTGAGATGTCCTTGTTTTTCCAGGTCACCTGCATTTCCATCATTCTGTCCCGATGTTTGCTAATATGTAATGGATTTTCTTTGCAATGAAGGAATATTTTTCCATGTCTAAGCTTCTAACAAATACGGAAATGTGGAACTTAGAATAAAAGGGCTTCAAGCTTCGCAATTATTTTCTGGGTGGAGGGACAAACACGCCTATGCATGTAATGTGCACTTAAAACATGCCAGTTTTGAAGGAGGTCTTGGAAAATAAAAGTGGATTATCGCATATTAAATCAAGTAGTGGATTTAACTGTCACTGCCGTTTTAAATCATGTCTGCACCCAAGCCTCTCTCCCACCATTTCCCCTCGAAGAGCCCTGACTGCTTGTGTCAGGAGGACGGTGGTTCTTTAAGGCAGGAGCCTTTCACTCCCTCATTTGCTAGCAAGTCAATACACTATTCTTTCCTTCCCCCAAAACCTTGTCATTGTGTTTTGTGATTTGACCTCAGGGATGCAGACCTGGTTTGGTATCAGGAGCAGCACGCCCCCACCCCGAGCAAGTTCCCGCAGTGCCCAGTGGCACAGCCCACAGGGCTGAGCTGTCAGGGACACTGCGCTCCCAGCTTCCTCCTTGGTACCCACAGGGGACTGTACCTGTACCGGAAAGGAAGTCATGCTGTGTGGCAGGTCAAGTACAAGCCTCTAGAACTCCCTCTAAAGTATACATTGAAAGCACTAATGCCTTCCAGGAGAGGTTACAGTAACCGGTGTCACCACCAAGGATTTGAAAGATGTAGGGGTGGTCATTTCCACATACCCTTATTGAAGTCACTCATTTGGCCTAGTCAGAAAACGCTTGAATCTTGGAGATGACAGTGGCATGACTGTCAATGTAATCAGTGCCTCAAATTGCAGTTACTGCTGCACATGGGGCTTCATCACTTCATCCCCAAGCACCCAGTGTGTAACTACTGATCAGGAAAATGCTCTTTGTTCTCTTCCTGTGAGTAAAGACCAGCAGAGCAGTGAGCTTTCAGCCGGCAAGGAGAGAACACTATCTCAGAGGTATATCAAATCTCCAGACTTAGGCTGTCATTTAGTCAGAAGGAACCTTCATCTCCTTTTCCTTCCAGAAGACGTCACACTGACCCATCCCATTGATGGTATTATGCTGAATGGACCCAGTGATCAGGAAGTACAACTCGTCTAGGCATACTTAATAGGACAGTCACGTGTCAGAGGTGGGAAATAAACCCAACAAAAATTCAGGGGCCTTTCGTCTTAGAGAAGTTTCTAGAAGTCTATCATGTGGCCACGCCAAGCTCTTCCTTCCAAGGTGAAGAATAAGCGCTGTATCTGGCCCCTTCTCACACACACACAAGAGCACAGCAGCCTGGTGGACCACCTCGGAGTGCAGAGGCAGCATAGACTTAATTTCCAGTGTGCTACTCTGACCCATTCACTGACTGGTCTGAAAAGCACCTAGTTTGAGAGCAGCCTGGACCTTTGGAAGGTGGATGCCAGTAGATGACACCACCTGGATCTCCTCTCATTGTCGCCCCTTCAAGGTGCACACCTGAAAAGGGCCTAGAGGGGGTGCGACTTGCCCCAGATCACAAGGCCCGAACCTGGGCCTCAGTTGCGTGGTCTTTCATGCTCTGTGCCAAGACTGGTTGTCACTCTTCCATCTCTGAGTCTCTGCGCAAGACACACATGATACCAGCCCCCAGGAGCTGGGGATGTCATCCATGTATCCCTGAGGATGTCCCTAGGGAGGAATGTCTGACATGACCCTGCCTGTGCAGGTTGGGACGTTGGGCAGCTCCTGGGAGGTGCCGTGGCCTCAGCAGGACAGGGAACTGGTGAGAAAAAGATGCCTGAGCTTAGCTCTTGTCTCCTCAGAGCTGGGACCCTGGTGACACGGCTAAGAGTGGAGGGGAGGGCTCTGGTGTGTAGTCACGCATGGCAAGGGACAGGAGGGTGGGCAGTCAGCATCCCAGAGGGGCATGGGGGTGTGTCTGAATGCAGGGAGGGGCCCACGAAATGGACCCTTCAGGAAGTGATGTCACTGACAACACGCCCAGTAGAACCTGAATTGTGACCCGGCGCCCAGTTCCTGATAGCAGACCCCAGTCCTGCTCACTTGACCGGAGACGCTCGACAGAGCAACATGCGGTCTTGTTGTGTGGAGCCTTCTGAGGGCGTGGGAGTCAGGGAAGCCGAGAGGGACAGTCTTCCTGCTCGCCTTGGGCGTTGGCTCAGAGACCACCTCCAACGCCTCTGTCTGTGTTGCCTGAGGAGCCCCGAGGTAGCACACGGCAGCCCAGAGCGGGCCACTCCAGGGCCAGGCCACAAGGGTGACCCATCTCGGGCTGACCTTCCCGCTGGACCCTGCTGTGTGTGTGCGGTGAGTGTGGGGCATGGGTGGGACTGAAGTCTGGGGAGGAGGGGGGCCGTTCCTGGGTGGTAGCATGTTGTGAGGTGGTGGTCCCCTGGCGGGATGAGTGTCACAGCTCTGCTCTCATCATTCAGGATGTGGAGGTGAGTGTTGGGACCAGGTACTTCCACCCCATGGCAATCCTGAGCCCGGGGGGTGTCCTCTCCTTCGCTGAGGGACTGGATGTCTATGCAGATGGCCGTGTGTGCCTGATCTCGGGGGCAGGGTTTGGGGTCCACATTGCCCCCTGTGGGGAGGTCCAGGCAGCCCTGGGAGCCTCCTCCCCAGCTACTACGTTCTGGCCTTGCACAGCACCACCGTGGGGAGTGTGGAGGAGCTGGTGGATGGATTCACCAGCTCCTGGACCCGGGACAGGTTGTCTACACCCAGGACCCACTCCCTTCCAAACCTGGTAACCCGCCAGGGCCTTCCCAGGGCTTCCCCACGAGAGTGGCCGACGGTCCCACTCCAAGGGGCCTGGAACCTCACTCCCTGGGGGCACCCCGTCCCTCTCCTTGCTCGCACCCCAGGGGGCTGGAGGTGCTCGGGTGAGTTGCAAACCTCCCTCGTCCTGGTGGTTCCTGGTTTCCCCACTGACTATATCCCCGCTGCCCCCCTCAGCCTGAACATGAGTCAACTGACCATGGGACTAAGGTCCCCAAGCGCAGGGCTCCCCGGACAAGCGTGATGAGGAAGGGGAGAAAGGGCACCTCACGAGTGGAGGCAGCTAGAAACATCAGCCGGAGCACTCCTGAGTCCACACGCCCTCCCGACGATGCTCACCAGTTGGCAGGAGTGAAGGAGAAGCAGGGACGGTTCAGGGCAAGAAGGTCGTCTTCAGGTGCAACCCTCAGTCTGAACGCTTCTTCGTCCCCACTCCCTGCAACGAACGCTGACCAGCCGGCCACGGGCCAGCGGTTCCCCCGGTGAGCATCCACCCCATCCTCGGCACAGTCGGGCCTCTGCCCGCAGCCTGCTGTGTGTCTTGAGTGTCCCCACATGTGTCTGAGCCGCTGTGTGCTCCTCTGATAGGCAGGGTGGCTAGGGATCAGCCCATTAGGGTGCCCATGGGGAATACGGGAGGAGCCTTAGAGGGGCTCCCCTGGCACTGGGTGCTGCAGAAAGACCTGCCGTCCATGCTGGGCCACTTCGGGGCTATTACTTCTCTGTACCCGATGAAAAGCCTTTGGCCTCACCTGTCAGTGGCCTCAATTTGGAAAAGCACATGGAAAGCAGCCTTTGGAACGGAGGCTTGCGATCCCTGTGGCTGGGCCCGGTCCTTGTCCTCACTGAGGCCACATGACGGACCTCTGGGGGCAGCAGAGACTTTGTGCAGGCCCTTTGGGGACACTTAGCATAAGTAAGTGAAGGAAGCAGACACAATACTGGGACCCCGTCCCGGGTGGAGTTGGGCAGTCACTTCAGGCGTCACCCGCAGGTCACGGCCGGGGAGCATCACGGGCAATTCCCTCACGGCCTCTTCAAGTAACACGGGACATGGCGAGGGGCCTGAGGAGGATGGGAAAATGTGAGTTCTCACTGGGACCAGAGGGTGCGCTGCCCATCTCACAGAAAGGGGGGAGGAGGAGTTTGGGGCGTGGGGCAGGGAGCACACAGCAGAACCCAGCAGGTAACCCGTGTTTGCTGGTGGGTGGGGTCCCACGGGCGGGCTGACGACTGGGGACACCCTATCTGGGAGGGTGGGAGAGGATGGGGTCCCAGGACAGACACACAGGGTCAGGAAGGGCGAGGGGCAGATGCCTGGACAGGCAGGGGAATGCAGAGTGACCAGGCCCACACAAGGGTGTGCCGGGAGGGCAGTGTGGCTGGAAAGAAAAGGCTTCTCACTCTGCCACCCCAAGGTCAACCCCCAGCCCAAGGATGGGACAGGCTAGGCACCATGCCTGGGAGCCCGAGCGTGTGCCTATTGACCTCCATGGCAGCCAGCCTTCAGCCACCCTAAGGAGTCAAATCCTCCACCACTTGGCCCAGAAGGAGAACGTGAGGGAATTGGTGGCAAAGCTGGAAGGTGAGGGGCTGCAGCAAGGGGACCGTCTAGGGTGGGCTTCCCGGATTTTTCCCTTCAAGGACGTGAGGTCTTTTCTGTCCTTGGTAAGGCATAGGGAATCAGCCCCGGGGTGACCCTGTCTCTCTGTCCCGCTCCAGCACTACATCGCAAGAAACAGAAGTGGCGCTACCGGTATCTCTCATGCCACCTGCATCTAGAGCCAATTCAGGAGCTCCCTGAGCCCCCTGTGATGGAGCTAAAGCCGGCGTCACCTGCTTCAGTCCCTGCAGACACAGAGGATGTCCCAGCAGTGGCCTCAGCCCTGGTGCCAGGCCCTGAGCTGGAGCCCCATGAGCCCTCGGGCCCGGGGCCCCTGACACCCGCAGGAATGGCACCAGGCCTAGCAGAGCCAGAGCCGGGCCCGGAGCCTGCCCACCCCGGTGCTGTGAGCACCCAGGACGTGACGAGCAAGGAGGAGCCAGCCATCCTGGCATTTTGCCCATGCCTGGTGGCCGAGCAGCTGACCCTTGTCTTTGCGGTGAGTGGAGCAGGCTCTCAGCGTCGGGGAATGGGCCTTCCCTGTGTCATGGGCTGCCCCAGACCTGCCGTCCCCTGACGTGGACTCCTGTAATCTGGGCTCACGTCCCAGTTTCCCCACGAACTCACCATGTGCCCTGAGAGATTCTCCTCACCCCCAAGCCTTCACTGACCACACGGGGCCAGTAGGGCTGGCACGTAGGGATCCTTGCAGACCAATGAGGTGGAGCGGAGGGAAAGTTGGCAGGGACTGACCGGGCTGGGAGGGGCACGGGAGGAGGGGAGGGGTGCTCAGGGAGGTGCTTCCAGGGCCTTAGGTTCTTGGGCCATCATTGGCCCGACAGGCCTCCACAGCCTCCACATGTCAGAAGACCCTGCCATGTACCTGACTGTGTGGGAGACACAGACACCAACAAAGGCCCTGGGTGGACTTGTTACAGGGGAAACTGTAACTGAGTGGGTAGTGGGATCCACGGGGTGGCAGAATGGGAGGCAGATGCCCCGGGATGGGTAGGGTGAGCTGCCTTGTGCGGCAGGGAGGAGGTGAGTGAGGGTGCCTGCGAGCAGAGCCCCTCTGTTCCCCACCACTGTGGGGTTCTGTGCATCCGGTCGTGGGCGCCTCAGTGGACGGGGTCTGAAGCCCGGGTGGCCACAAGGCTCACAGCACATCCTCAGCTGCTTGGGCTCCAGCTCTGACTGGTGACTCTGCCTGGGCACGGGGGCACCAGGGGCAAGGCTGGATGACCCTCCCTTGTGATCCCCAGGGGCTGTACGTCAGGATGGACACTGAGCGCCCGGCTCCCACCATGCATGGCTTCCTCGGGGAATTTGACACCTTGCTTAAGTTGGTCACCACCACCTGCCTCGGGACCCCGAGCATGATGGCCCAGGACAGGGCCCGAGTCGTGGAGTTCTGGATCCAGGTGGCCATGGTATGTCATGGGATGGCCCCTGGGGTCCATCCTGGCATCTTGGGAGCAGCTCTCAGGATGGGTGCCTGCGGTCTGCCCTGCACGGTCCCTGGGCCCCTCCTGCCAAGGGAGTGCGCACCTGGACTCGCAGGCCCCAGGGGTGGGACAGCCATCCCTGGCCCCTTCCTTGCGTTGAGCTACAGTCCTCCACCCAGGAGGGCTGCTCACCAGGTACCAGGTGTGCTGGGCTCCCTGGGATTCTGTGTCCTTAAGGACAGGAGTTCATGGGGGGACAGAGAAGAGAAGCAGGCCACGCTCTCAGCTCTGTCTTCCCTCCCAGGAATGTCGGCCCCTCAAGAACTATGCTGCCCTCCATGCCATTCTCTCGGCCCTGCAGAGCCCTGCTGTATGTTGCCTGGAAAGCACCTGGGGACATATTGCCTGGTGGGTAGTCCTGTCCCTGGGACCGGGGCACCTGGGTGGACAGGGACACACCTACGTCTGGCAGTGTCCCCTCAGTCCGCTGGGACTTCCTGGGAGGCGGCGGAGCCTAAGGACAGGGATGGCGGGCTCTTGGAGCCCCTGTGGGTTAGGCCACGGGATCCCCCACAGGAATCAGTTCCCTACAATGTCAGATGTGGGTTGAACCTAATTGGAGATTTTGAGCATGTGCTCTGCAGCAGGAGGTCTCTGCCCCAAGGACGGCGACCTGGCCCAAAGCAGATTCGCCCCTGGGAAAACTGGGAATGGAGGCCCCGGGCGGAAACATGGGAGCGCCCTCCGCAGGCGACGGATTCCCCAGGGCTCAGGGCCGTGGTGGAAAGCCTCATGCAGGCTAATGGACCTTCTGGGATCTCTAGGAAAAGCGGTCTGCCCCCAAACTCTCCACCTGCTGGCCACATGTCTCCCTCCTCCTGTCCCCTCCCCTTAGCACCAGCCTGATTTTATATGAAAACCTGAAAACGGAGGACAAGTGGGTTCATAGGAAGCAGCTCTTCGAGGTAAGTGGAGGCTAGAGGTCTGGAAGGGAGGCAGTCCTTGGGGCAAGTCCTCTGCCTTGCTGTGGCCTAGCCTTGGGGCAGACTCGAGGTTTGCGGGGTGAGAGGGGAAAGCTGATGGGGGAAGTAGATTTGCCCAGGCCGCCGAGGGCCTTGTCTGTCTCCCTCCCTGGCTCCACTTGACTGGGGTGCTGGCATCCAGTGAGGACCCAGAGGACAGACCCCAGTCGGGACTGGGGCTGGCATGGGGTCGGCAGCAGGGGTGGGGCCTGTCACTGAGCCAGGTCAGCCTCTCCCCTGGGTACCCTCAGCCCATCGCTGCCCCCTCTGTGGCCTCCTCGGGCTCCTCATCTTGACATGGAGGGTTGTTCTCACCCTGGGGTGCAGGCCTCCCTGGTGAGCAGGGTCAAGGCAGCACAAGATGGGCTTCAACGTTCCGCCCACCCCACCTGGTCATGTGAGGGGAGCCGTGCTGAGAGCCAGGTGACAGTGAGTCCTCAGGGCACCCTGGGAGGCAGAGGGATCTCCCCTGACCCTCGCAGGGCGGCCGGCCGAGGCCCGAGGACACCAATGGGTTTGTGTGTGCTGGAGCTGGGGTCGCTCTAGGCTGAGATCCTGCTGGAGGTGGGGACAGCATAGGGACCAGGGGACTCGGGCAAGGCATCCATCAACCAAGGTCTGGTTGTGGGAGGCCACGTGGGATGGGACCCCAGGAGTGCAAGAGGAAGTTGAGAGTGGCGTGGCCAGGGTCGCGGCAGTGGGGGTGACCCTCCACCTGCTCCTGGTGCCACCAGCCCTGAGCTGCCAGCACTGGGGTGACCAGGAGGAGGGCAAGAGCAGCTGGGTACAGGGAGAAGTTGGAGGACAGGTGCAGGGACCACAGGTCCTGAGACTGGCCAAAAGCAAGCCCTGGAAAGAGGAACGCAGAGCGAAGGGAGGAGAGGGACACAGCACAGGGTGGTCCAAGGGAGCTGGGGGCTGCAGGTGTGGGGTTCAGGGGAGGTTCTGTGGACGCCCCTGAGGCAGGCGCGGACTCATCACCTCCCCACCCTGGTGGCACAGGACATGGTCCCCTTCCTCGGAATGTTTCCAGATGATGTGCCTGCAGACAAACTCCTGGAACATCATGAAGACGTGAGTGAGCCCAGAGGGGCACGGGGTGGGGGGCAGGATGGAGAGCTGCACAGAGGAGAGAGCCCCGAGTGAGCCCGGACCTCCCAGCACCGGGCTAGCACCCATTCCTGAGAGTCTCCCCTCCACGCCAGGAACTGGGCTTCTTGGAGAGGAGTGCCAGAAGGACCCACTTACGCCCCGGACCTGGACCTAGGGCAGGTGGGGCTGAGGGCTACAGGGGGCAGCTACTGAGCATACTGGCCTCCCCCTCAGGCCCTGCCCAGGGGGAGGGATGTTGCTCCTTCAGGGCAGAACGCACATCAGGGGGCTGGCAGTGCCTTTCCGCCTGAGGCCTCAGCTCCCCAGTCCAGTCCCCGCTTCTCTGTAGGCCTGAGCCTGGGCCAGGGCCGGGTGCTGTTTCTGGGCAGGCCTGTCCCTTGGAGGGCCCTAGTGGTCCTACAACTTGAGAAAGGGTGGGGATGTTCTGGCCTTGTTCTGGGATCAGGGGGCTGTTTCTGATGCACTTTTCTGAAAAGTAGGTTTCCTTCCTACCGTCAAGACCCCCTGGGCAGGACACTGTCCATCCCATCCCATGGGTCTAATGTGTCTTGAGAGAGGTAAGACATGCAGAGCTGAGGACACTCAAGGCTTTGTCAGGTGGGGGATGGGGTATGGCATCAAGGCCCCCTTCCTGGAGGAAGAGCTGGAGACACAACAGTGGGAACTGGCAGGGCTGGATGACATCGGAAGGAAGGCGGGTTCCCGTGAGCAAAGATCCGGGACCATCCTAGGGCCCCACTCCTCACACCCCTCCTTCTCTGTACCCTGTCCTTGCTCTGCCCCAGGTCGCTATCATCCAAAGTGAGATCATGACGCAGAGGGAGCTGGCTGTGCTGTATGACCTGGAGCCTGAGGAGCGCTTCGTATCCTTTCTCCACGCCGGGGAGCCCCTGCACGAGGAGCAGAGGTGAGGCCAGCAGGCTCTGGGAGAAGGGCCCCCTGACGTGTGGCTCCAGGGGCTCACAGGTGGCCCTCTGTCCTGCAGCTACACCCTGTCCTGCCAGCTGGAGCCCCCAGGCCAGGAGGCCGGGGGAAACGGACTGTAGTTCTTCAGGTCACACGTTTAAACTTACTGACCAGGGCCAGGTGAGTTTCTGGGCTGGTGTGATCAGCAAGGGGTGGGCAGCTGCTCAGCCTCAGGGAAGCTCCAGGCCGTGTTGGGTGTGGGGGTGTCCTAAAGATGGGTGGGACTGGGACCCCAGGTTCACTGCCAACGAGTTGTGTCAGACTGAAGGGTGGTTCCCCTCCCCCTCTGGGACCCAGCCTCCTCTTTTGTGAGTCGGTGATGACCATGAGCTTTCCCATGACAGGGAACCCCCAGGTGCTGGTGACTGACAGGACCCTCCGCACAGGGCCCGGAGCACAGAGGACAATGCGGACGGGGTGGAAGCAGGATAACGGGGGGAACCCGGGATAACCTGCCTCTTCTGTTCACATGTGTGGCCCTGTAGCTGCTGTCATCGGGCCCATGGCCCTGCTGGTATCCTGGCTGCGTGCGGAGGAGAGCTTCCCCTTCGGCCAGGTTGCACCCTGTCGGCAGACGTGGGCAGCTCCCCAGGCTGCCGCTGCAACCTCAAGGACCCGTACAGAGCTGCAGCCAACGTGGCCACCTTCGTAATGTGTCAACCCCTCTGCTTTTGGCCCTCTGGACAGAGGCGAGCTGCCCCACCATGTGGAGGATGTTCCCCTTTGTGCAGGTGGCCTCCCGCGCTGTTGATGCCACCTGCTGCCTGGGTGCTGTCAACCACAGAGTTGTAGCCACAGCGTTCCAGGAAGAGGTGGGGCCATCCTCACCAGGCCCGGCCTTTCCCAGGACGGGGACGGACACGGACACGGTGCAGTGCTCCCTGGCCACTGCAGGTTCCCAGCGCATGCTCCCAGGGGAGCCCCCTGGGCAACTTCCTCCCCTCATCCATGAAAAATTGCCTAGCTAGAGATTAAAGATGGCGGTGTGACAGGCGAGACAGAGACCTCCTCCTAAAACCACATATGATACAAAAATATAACTAATATAACTCATCCTGAAAGAGAACAAGGAACGATGGCCACACCAGACTGAATACATCTGGACAAAAATAGCAGCCCACACCGAACAGGGTAAGGTACCAAAGCTCTGATGCGGCGGGACCCAAGCCCTTCTCACACCCCAGCCCATCGGCGGGAGGAAGAGACACAGACCAGGGAGGGAGTGGAGGCCTGGGACTGCTGAACACCTCACCCTGGAGATCTGTTCTGGGAGCACGAACCTACATTGCATGGTGCTCTGGTGATTAGTGGGGTTGGAAAGCTAAGACAGGTGGACTACCTGGAGAGATGGAGATTCCAGCTGCTTCTGAAAAACAGGGATTCCTATCCGGCTGGTCTGGACAGGCAGTCCGAAAGACTTCCTAAAAGCGAGAGGGCTGCTAAAGGGGCAAGGATTGCACAGAGCTTACTGCTCAGGACAAAGGACAGGTAGGCAAAATTGTGCAGGTGCACTCTGCCCAGCAGGTTGGGAACTTAATCTTCACTCGCTACATCCCACTGGATGCAGCTCCAAGGCCCCCCACTGTGATATGCAGCCCCACCTACAGCATCTACAAACACAAAGCATAGAGGCTTCACACCTGTGTGTTTGGCCCCTGGTTCTGGCAATTGAGCAAGGCACAGCAGCCAGGAAACTGGAACCAGCCCTTTCCTCCCCCCAGGCACCAGCACCACTCCCCTTTGACGCCCGACATCACTCCAGCAGATGAGCAGCTGCAGGGCACTAGAGGTCGCCACATACTAATACGAAACGTCAAAGGAACCTGGAACAAAGCCAAACGTCAACGCCAGAGAAAGGATCGAGTGACACTGAAGTAATAACTGTTCCTGAAAGAGATTACAAAATAAAAATCATAAACATGCTCATGGAGGTACAGAAAAATATTCAAGAACTCAGGAACAAATTTAGGACAGAGAACCAATCGTTGAACATAACAACAGAAGGTATTAAAATCAGGTTAGATAGAGTGGAACAGATGATAAATGAAATAGGAATTAGGGAAGAGGAATACAAAGAAGGTGAGGAACAGAGAGGAAAATGGATCTCTAGGAATGAAAGCATACTGAGAGAAATATGGGACCAATCCAAACAGAACAATATTCGTGTTATAGGGGTATCAGAAGAGGAAGGAGAGAGAATAAGGGAAAGAAAGTGTCTTTGAAGAAGTAATTGCTGCAAACGTCCTCAATCTGGAGGAGATGGTTTCTCAGGCAATGGTAGTGCACAGATCTCCCAACACAAGGGACCCAAAGAGAACAACACCAAGACATATAATATTTAAAATGGCAAAGACTAAGGATAAAGACAGAATATTAAAAGCAGCCAGAGAGAGAAATTGGATCACATACAAAGGAAAAACCAAAGGCTACCATCAGACTTCTCAGCAGAAGGGCCTCGAACCAAGAATACTTTAACTGCCAAGATTATCATTTAAATTTGAAGGTGGGATTAAACAATTTCCAGATAAGCAAAAGCTGAGAGAATTTAGCTCCCACAAAACACCTCTACAGTGTATTATGGAGGGACTGCTATAGACGGAAGTGTTCCCAAGGTTAAATAACTGTCACAGGAGGTAATAAAAAGAGACAGACAAAGAGTCCAGAATATGATACCTAATATATAAAGAATGAAGGAGAAAAAAAAAAAACCTTTAGATTCTGTTGGGAATAGCATACTAAGTGAGTTAAGTTAGACTCTTAGTTAGTAAGGAAGTTATTACCCTTGAACCTTTGGTAGCCACACATCTAAAGACTGCATGGCAATAAGTACATACCTACCAATAAATCAACCTTCATGTAAATGGTCTGAATGCACCAATAAAAAGACATGGAGTCACTGAATGGATAAAAAAACAAGACCCAGTTGTATGCTGCCTGCAAGAGATTCACTTCAAACCCAAAGACATACACAGACTAAAAGATAAGGGATGGAAAAAGATATTTCACGCAACTAATAGGGAGAAAAAAAGGAGGTGTTGCAGTACTTGTATCAAACAAAATAGATTTTAAAGCAAAGAAAGTCACAAGAGACAAAGACGGACATTACATAATGATAAAGGGGTCAATCCAACAAGAGAATATAACCATTATGAATATCTATGCACCCAACACAGGAGCACCTACATATATGTGAAACAAATACTAACAGAATTAAAAGGGGAAATAGAATGCAATGCATTCATTCTAGTAGATGTCAACACTCCACCCACTCGAAAAGGACAGATCAACCAGACAGAAAATAAGGACACAGAGGCACTGAACAACACATTAGAACAGATGGACCTAACAGACATCTACAGAACTCTCCACCCTAGAGCAGCAGGACACACATTCTTCTCAACTGCACATGGAACATTCTCAAGAATAGATCATATACTAGGCCACAAAAAGAGCCTCAGTAAATTTAAAAAGATAGAAATTGTACCAACCAGCTTCTCAGACCACAAAGCTATGAAACTATAAATAAAATACACAAGGAAAATGAAAAAGCCTATCAAAATTAAACGGCCCCCATCCTTCCCAGGTATCCACTATAGGCGTTCAGCTCATGCCCTAAAACATTTGTGGTCTTCCCAGCCTTAAATTATATGACTAGAATACAAATTAGGGCTCCAAGTGTCTTATGAACCATAGTTTGGGGTGTCGGTGTGCTCAGCGCCATGTGGCAGCCAGAGCTCTCACCGTCCCCAGCAAAACAACCCATGGTTCCTTTGATGCGCATCTCTCTCCCTACCTCCTCTTTCTAAATCCTGCTGAGTTCAAGGTCTGCTCAAATGCCTACCTTGCCCCAGACCAGAGGCTCCCCTGGCTCTGTTGCAAAGATATCTGCAAAGGTATCTGGAATCCTAATGATGATTGGTATTTATTTAATAATCACTGTGTTCCAGACAACACACTAAGTGCATTAATATTTTATCTCATTTAATTCTCAACTTTAATTCTCAATGCTATTTACGATTTAGGTACCATTTTCATCCATCTTTTATAAATGAAGCTCAGAGAGATGAAGGTACATGTAATCACAAATAAAATAGAATTTAGATTTAAATATACATCTGCTGTATGCCCAAACCTCAGGGCTCAGCCACTGAATTTTACTTTATGCATGCATTAGAATTTGTATAAAATTTATTCTGCAAATGTGGCTGCATTTCTTTGTGTCCATTAAATGAAATCAAATCCATATCTGTTTTTACTTCTGTGAAACTGTGTGCCCAGGATTCCTTTTGGATATGAAGGGCTGACTCATGAACGGTGGTGGAAAATGCTTTCCTGCAATGGGTCATGAAAAGGCCTAGAACTGTTGCGCAGACTATGTAAGATCTCTTCCAGTGTTCAGTTCACCTGAGAATCACAGGGTTCTGTTTTCTAAGCATAGAGAGCCCCTTAAAGTACTGAGTTCCATATTTTGGAGTTGGAACCATAAAGCCTAATGTCCAGCCTCACAAAAAGCCCGATGCAAAAGTCTACTGCACACGTCATCCCTCCCAGTGAGATGCTGGCCACTTTCCTAGGATGCTGTGGGTTCATAGGCTGCTGGTCCTTACTATTCATGGAATGCAAGGCCTCTCTTCCTCTTTGAGATTTCAGAAATCCCTTCTGATCATCGAATGCCACGTGCCTCTCCTAATACCCCATCTTACCCTTGGCATAGCCCTCTCAAAGAGCTGCAGCTCCTGGAAAATAAAAGCTGGGAGAGCAGGATGTCTCCTGGCTCCGGCTGCTTCTACTATAACTCAACCACCCTGTGCTTCAAGGTCAATGCCATGCCTTCACTGAATGGAATGGCATCACTTAATTTTACAAATCAGAAAATGCAAATAGTCAACCTTTGCCATGGGAGGGTATTTCTCATGGCCAGCATCAGCTGGCACTAAGGAGCTTCTGTCCCCTTGAGATGTCCTTGTTTTTCCAGGTCACCTGCATTTCCATCATTCTGTCCCGATGTTTGCTAATATGTAATGGATTTTCTTTGCAATGAAGGAATATTTTTCCATGTCTAAGCTTCTAACAAATACGGAAATGTGGAACTTAGAATAAAAGGGCTTCAAGCTTCGCAATTATTTTCTGGGTGGAGGGACAAACACGCCTATGCATGTAATGTGCACTTAAAACATGCCAGTTTTGAAGGAGGTCTTGGAAAATAAAAGTGGATTATCGCATATTAAATCAAGTAGTGGATTTAACTGTCACTGCCGTTTTAAATCATGTCTGCACCCAAGCCTCTCTCCCACCATTTCCCCTCGAAGAGCCCTGACTGCTTGTGTCAGGAGGACGGTGGTTCTTTAAGGCAGGAGCCTTTCACTCCCTCATTTGCTAGCAAGTCAATACACTATTCTTTCCTTCCCCCAAAACCTTGTCATTGTGTTTTGTGATTTGACCTCAGGGATGCAGACCTGGTTTGGTATCAGGAGCAGCACGCCCCCACCCCGAGCAAGTTCCCGCAGTGCCCAGTGGCACAGCCCACAGGGCTGAGCTGTCAGGGACACTGCGCTCCCAGCTTCCTCCTTGGTACCCACAGGGGACTGTACCTGTACCGGAAAGGAAGTCATGCTGTGTGGCAGGTCAAGTACAAGCCTCTAGAACTCCCTCTAAAGTATACATTGAAAGCACTAATGCCTTCCAGGAGAGGTTACAGTAACCGGTGTCACCACCAAGGATTTGAAAGATGTAGGGGTGGTCATTTCCACATACCCTTATTGAAGTCACTCATTTGGCCTAGTCAGAAAACGCTTGAATCTTGGAGATGACAGTGGCATGACTGTCAATGTAATCAGTGCCTCAAATTGCAGTTACTGCTGCACATGGGGCTTCATCACTTCATCCCCAAGCACCCAGTGTGTAACTACTGATCAGGAAAATGCTCTTTGTTCTCTTCCTGTGAGTAAAGACCAGCAGAGCAGTGAGCTTTCAGCCGGCAAGGAGAGAACACTATCTCAGAGGTATATCAAATCTCCAGACTTAGGCTGTCATTTAGTCAGAAGGAACCTTCATCTCCTTTTCCTTCCAGAAGACGTCACACTGACCCATCCCATTGATGGTATTATGCTGAATGGACCCAGTGATCAGGAAGTACAACTCGTCTAGGCATACTTAATAGGACAGTCACGTGTCAGAGGTGGGAAATAAACCCAACAAAAATTCAGGGGCCTTTCGTCTTAGAGAAGTTTCTAGAAGTCTATCATGTGGCCACGCCAAGCTCTTCCTTCCAAGGTGAAGAATAAGCGCTGTATCTGGCCCCTTCTCACACACACACAAGAGCACAGCAGCCTGGTGGACCACCTCGGAGTGCAGAGGCAGCATAGACTTAATTTCCAGTGTGCTACTCTGACCCATTCACTGACTGGTCTGAAAAGCACCTAGTTTGAGAGCAGCCTGGACCTTTGGAAGGTGGATGCCAGTAGATGACACCACCTGGATCTCCTCTCATTGTCGCCCCTTCAAGGTGCACACCTGAAAAGGGCCTAGAGGGGGTGCGACTTGCCCCAGATCACAAGGCCCGAACCTGGGCCTCAGTTGCGTGGTCTTTCATGCTCTGTGCCAAGACTGGTTGTCACTCTTCCATCTCTGA
The DNA here is from genome assembly GCF_030020395.1 of Manis pentadactyla. Taxonomy (NCBI): domain Eukaryota; kingdom Metazoa; phylum Chordata; class Mammalia; order Pholidota; family Manidae; genus Manis; species Manis pentadactyla. The sequence continues at coordinate 26,665,317 of NC_080024.1, forward strand.
GTCTCTGCGCAAGACACACATGATACCAGCCCCCAGGAGCTGGGGATGTCATCCATGTATCCCTGAGGATGTCCCTAGGGAGGAATGTCTGACATGACCCTGCCTGTGCAGGTTGGGACGTTGGGCAGCTCCTGGGAGGTGCCGTGGCCTCAGCAGGACAGGGAACTGGTGAGAAAAAGATGCCTGAGCTTAGCTCTTGTCTCCTCAGAGCTGGGACCCTGGTGACACGGCTAAGAGTGGAGGGGAGGGCTCTGGTGTGTAGTCACGCATGGCAAGGGACAGGAGGGTGGGCAGTCAGCATCCCAGAGGGGCATGGGGGTGTGTCTGAATGCAGGGAGGGGCCCACGAAATGGACCCTTCAGGAAGTGATGTCACTGACAACACGCCCAGTAGAACCTGAATTGTGACCCGGCGCCCAGTTCCTGATAGCAGACCCCAGTCCTGCTCACTTGACCGGAGACGCTCGACAGAGCAACATGCGGTCTTGTTGTGTGGAGCCTTCTGAGGGCGTGGGAGTCAGGGAAGCCGAGAGGGACAGTCTTCCTGCTCGCCTTGGGCGTTGGCTCAGAGACCACCTCCAACGCCTCTGTCTGTGTTGCCTGAGGAGCCCCGAGGTAGCACACGGCAGCCCAGAGCGGGCCACTCCAGGGCCAGGCCACAAGGGTGACCCATCTCGGGCTGACCTTCCCGCTGGACCCTGCTGTGTGTGTGCGGTGAGTGTGGGGCATGGGTGGGACTGAAGTCTGGGGAGGAGGGGGGCCGTTCCTGGGTGGTAGCATGTTGTGAGGTGGTGGTCCCCTGGCGGGATGAGTGTCACAGCTCTGCTCTCATCATTCAGGATGTGGAGGTGAGTGTTGGGACCAGGTACTTCCACCCCATGGCAATCCTGAGCCCGGGGGGTGTCCTCTCCTTCGCTGAGGGACTGGATGTCTATGCAGATGGCCGTGTGTGCCTGATCTCGGGGGCAGGGTTTGGGGTCCACATTGCCCCCTGTGGGGAGGTCCAGGCAGCCCTGGGAGCCTCCTCCCCAGCTACTACGTTCTGGCCTTGCACAGCACCACCGTGGGGAGTGTGGAGGAGCTGGTGGATGGATTCACCAGCTCCTGGACCCGGGACAGGTTGTCTACACCCAGGACCCACTCCCTTCCAAACCTGGTAACCCGCCAGGGCCTTCCCAGGGCTTCCCCACGAGAGTGGCCGACGGTCCCACTCCAAGGGGCCTGGAACCTCACTCCCTGGGGGCACCCCGTCCCTCTCCTTGCTCGCACCCCAGGGGGCTGGAGGTGCTCGGGTGAGTTGCAAACCTCCCTCGTCCTGGTGGTTCCTGGTTTCCCCACTGACTATATCCCCGCTGCCCCCCTCAGCCTGAACATGAGTCAACTGACCATGGGACTAAGGTCCCCAAGCGCAGGGCTCCCCGGACAAGCGTGATGAGGAAGGGGAGAAAGGGCACCTCACGAGTGGAGGCAGCTAGAAACATCAGCCGGAGCACTCCTGAGTCCACACGCCCTCCCGACGATGCTCACCAGTTGGCAGGAGTGAAGGAGAAGCAGGGACGGTTCAGGGCAAGAAGGTCGTCTTCAGGTGCAACCCTCAGTCTGAACGCTTCTTCGTCCCCACTCCCTGCAACGAACGCTGACCAGCCGGCCACGGGCCAGCGGTTCCCCCGGTGAGCATCCACCCCATCCTCGGCACAGTCGGGCCTCTGCCCGCAGCCTGCTGTGTGTCTTGAGTGTCCCCACATGTGTCTGAGCCGCTGTGTGCTCCTCTGATAGGCAGGGTGGCTAGGGATCAGCCCATTAGGGTGCCCATGGGGAATACGGGAGGAGCCTTAGAGGGGCTCCCCTGGCACTGGGTGCTGCAGAAAGACCTGCCGTCCATGCTGGGCCACTTCGGGGCTATTACTTCTCTGTACCCGATGAAAAGCCTTTGGCCTCACCTGTCAGTGGCCTCAATTTGGAAAAGCACATGGAAAGCAGCCTTTGGAACGGAGGCTTGCGATCCCTGTGGCTGGGCCCGGTCCTTGTCCTCACTGAGGCCACATGACGGACCTCTGGGGGCAGCAGAGACTTTGTGCAGGCCCTTTGGGGACACTTAGCATAAGTAAGTGAAGGAAGCAGACACAATACTGGGACCCCGTCCCGGGTGGAGTTGGGCAGTCACTTCAGGCGTCACCCGCAGGTCACGGCCGGGGAGCATCACGGGCAATTCCCTCACGGCCTCTTCAAGTAACACGGGACATGGCGAGGGGCCTGAGGAGGATGGGAAAATGTGAGTTCTCACTGGGACCAGAGGGTGCGCTGCCCATCTCACAGAAAGGGGGGAGGAGGAGTTTGGGGCGTGGGGCAGGGAGCACACAGCAGAACCCAGCAGGTAACCCGTGTTTGCTGGTGGGTGGGGTCCCACGGGCGGGCTGACGACTGGGGACACCCTATCTGGGAGGGTGGGAGAGGATGGGGTCCCAGGACAGACACACAGGGTCAGGAAGGGCGAGGGGCAGATGCCTGGACAGGCAGGGGAATGCAGAGTGACCAGGCCCACACAAGGGTGTGCCGGGAGGGCAGTGTGGCTGGAAAGAAAAGGCTTCTCACTCTGCCACCCCAAGGTCAACCCCCAGCCCAAGGATGGGACAGGCTAGGCACCATGCCTGGGAGCCCGAGCGTGTGCCTATTGACCTCCATGGCAGCCAGCCTTCAGCCACCCTAAGGAGTCAAATCCTCCACCACTTGGCCCAGAAGGAGAACGTGAGGGAATTGGTGGCAAAGCTGGAAGGTGAGGGGCTGCAGCAAGGGGACCGTCTAGGGTGGGCTTCCCGGATTTTTCCCTTCAAGGACGTGAGGTCTTTTCTGTCCTTGGTAAGGCATAGGGAATCAGCCCCGGGGTGACCCTGTCTCTCTGTCCCGCTCCAGCACTACATCGCAAGAAACAGAAGTGGCGCTACCGGTATCTCTCATGCCACCTGCATCTAGAGCCAATTCAGGAGCTCCCTGAGCCCCCTGTGATGGAGCTAAAGCCGGCGTCACCTGCTTCAGTCCCTGCAGACACAGAGGATGTCCCAGCAGTGGCCTCAGCCCTGGTGCCAGGCCCTGAGCTGGAGCCCCATGAGCCCTCGGGCCCGGGGCCCCTGACACCCGCAGGAATGGCACCAGGCCTAGCAGAGCCAGAGCCGGGCCCGGAGCCTGCCCACCCCGGTGCTGTGAGCACCCAGGACGTGACGAGCAAGGAGGAGCCAGCCATCCTGGCATTTTGCCCATGCCTGGTGGCCGAGCAGCTGACCCTTGTCTTTGCGGTGAGTGGAGCAGGCTCTCAGCGTCGGGGAATGGGCCTTCCCTGTGTCATGGGCTGCCCCAGACCTGCCGTCCCCTGACGTGGACTCCTGTAATCTGGGCTCACGTCCCAGTTTCCCCACGAACTCACCATGTGCCCTGAGAGATTCTCCTCACCCCCAAGCCTTCACTGACCACACGGGGCCAGTAGGGCTGGCACGTAGGGATCCTTGCAGACCAATGAGGTGGAGCGGAGGGAAAGTTGGCAGGGACTGACCGGGCTGGGAGGGGCACGGGAGGAGGGGAGGGGTGCTCAGGGAGGTGCTTCCAGGGCCTTAGGTTCTTGGGCCATCATTGGCCCGACAGGCCTCCACAGCCTCCACATGTCAGAAGACCCTGCCATGTACCTGACTGTGTGGGAGACACAGACACCAACAAAGGCCCTGGGTGGACTTGTTACAGGGGAAACTGTAACTGAGTGGGTAGTGGGATCCACGGGGTGGCAGAATGGGAGGCAGATGCCCCGGGATGGGTAGGGTGAGCTGCCTTGTGCGGCAGGGAGGAGGTGAGTGAGGGTGCCTGCGAGCAGAGCCCCTCTGTTCCCCACCACTGTGGGGTTCTGTGCATCCGGTCGTGGGCGCCTCAGTGGACGGGGTCTGAAGCCCGGGTGGCCACAAGGCTCACAGCACATCCTCAGCTGCTTGGGCTCCAGCTCTGACTGGTGACTCTGCCTGGGCACGGGGGCACCAGGGGCAAGGCTGGATGACCCTCCCTTGTGATCCCCAGGGGCTGTACGTCAGGATGGACACTGAGCGCCCGGCTCCCACCATGCATGGCTTCCTCGGGGAATTTGACACCTTGCTTAAGTTGGTCACCACCACCTGCCTCGGGACCCCGAGCATGATGGCCCAGGACAGGGCCCGAGTCGTGGAGTTCTGGATCCAGGTGGCCATGGTATGTCATGGGATGGCCCCTGGGGTCCATCCTGGCATCTTGGGAGCAGCTCTCAGGATGGGTGCCTGCGGTCTGCCCTGCACGGTCCCTGGGCCCCTCCTGCCAAGGGAGTGCGCACCTGGACTCGCAGGCCCCAGGGGTGGGACAGCCATCCCTGGCCCCTTCCTTGCGTTGAGCTACAGTCCTCCACCCAGGAGGGCTGCTCACCAGGTACCAGGTGTGCTGGGCTCCCTGGGATTCTGTGTCCTTAAGGACAGGAGTTCATGGGGGGACAGAGAAGAGAAGCAGGCCACGCTCTCAGCTCTGTCTTCCCTCCCAGGAATGTCGGCCCCTCAAGAACTATGCTGCCCTCCATGCCATTCTCTCGGCCCTGCAGAGCCCTGCTGTATGTTGCCTGGAAAGCACCTGGGGACATATTGCCTGGTGGGTAGTCCTGTCCCTGGGACCGGGGCACCTGGGTGGACAGGGACACACCTACGTCTGGCAGTGTCCCCTCAGTCCGCTGGGACTTCCTGGGAGGCGGCGGAGCCTAAGGACAGGGATGGCGGGCTCTTGGAGCCCCTGTGGGTTAGGCCACGGGATCCCCCACAGGAATCAGTTCCCTACAATGTCAGATGTGGGTTGAACCTAATTGGAGATTTTGAGCATGTGCTCTGCAGCAGGAGGTCTCTGCCCCAAGGACGGCGACCTGGCCCAAAGCAGATTCGCCCCTGGGAAAACTGGGAATGGAGGCCCCGGGCGGAAACATGGGAGCGCCCTCCGCAGGCGACGGATTCCCCAGGGCTCAGGGCCGTGGTGGAAAGCCTCATGCAGGCTAATGGACCTTCTGGGATCTCTAGGAAAAGCGGTCTGCCCCCAAACTCTCCACCTGCTGGCCACATGTCTCCCTCCTCCTGTCCCCTCCCCTTAGCACCAGCCTGATTTTATATGAAAACCTGAAAACGGAGGACAAGTGGGTTCATAGGAAGCAGCTCTTCGAGGTAAGTGGAGGCTAGAGGTCTGGAAGGGAGGCAGTCCTTGGGGCAAGTCCTCTGCCTTGCTGTGGCCTAGCCTTGGGGCAGACTCGAGGTTTGCGGGGTGAGAGGGGAAAGCTGATGGGGGAAGTAGATTTGCCCAGGCCGCCGAGGGCCTTGTCTGTCTCCCTCCCTGGCTCCACTTGACTGGGGTGCTGGCATCCAGTGAGGACCCAGAGGACAGACCCCAGTCGGGACTGGGGCTGGCATGGGGTCGGCAGCAGGGGTGGGGCCTGTCACTGAGCCAGGTCAGCCTCTCCCCTGGGTACCCTCAGCCCATCGCTGCCCCCTCTGTGGCCTCCTCGGGCTCCTCATCTTGACATGGAGGGTTGTTCTCACCCTGGGGTGCAGGCCTCCCTGGTGAGCAGGGTCAAGGCAGCACAAGATGGGCTTCAACGTTCCGCCCACCCCACCTGGTCATGTGAGGGGAGCCGTGCTGAGAGCCAGGTGACAGTGAGTCCTCAGGGCACCCTGGGAGGCAGAGGGATCTCCCCTGACCCTCGCAGGGCGGCCGGCCGAGGCCCGAGGACACCAATGGGTTTGTGTGTGCTGGAGCTGGGGTCGCTCTAGGCTGAGAGCCTGCTGGAGGTGGGGACAGCATAGGGACCAGGGGACTCGGGCAAGGCATCCATCAACCAAGGTCTGGTTGTGGGAGGCCACGTGGGATGGGACCCCAGGAGTGCAAGAGGAAGTTGAGAGTGGCGTGGCCAGGGTCGCGGCAGTGGGGGTGACCCTCCACCTGCTCCTGGTGCCACCAGCCCTGAGCTGCCAGCACTGGGGTGACCAGGAGGAGGGCAAGAGCAGCTGGGTACAGGGAGAAGTTGGAGGACAGGTGCAGGGACCACAGGTCCTGAGACTGGCCAAAAGCAAGCCCTGGAAAGAGGAACGCAGAGCGAAGGGAGGAGAGGGACACAGCACAGGGTGGTCCAAGGGAGCTGGGGGCTGCAGGTGTGGGGTTCAGGGGAGGTTCTGTGGACGCCCCTGAGGCAGGCGCGGACTCATCACCTCCCCACCCTGGTGGCACAGGACATGGTCCCCTTCCTCGGAATGTTTCCAGATGATGTGCCTGCAGACAAACTCCTGGAACATCATGAAGACGTGAGTGAGCCCAGAGGGGCACGGGGTGGGGGGCAGGATGGAGAGCTGCACAGAGGAGAGAGCCCCGAGTGAGCCCGGACCTCCCAGCACCGGGCTAGCACCCATTCCTGAGAGTCTCCCCTCCACGCCAGGAACTGGGCTTCTTGGAGAGGAGTGCCAGAAGGACCCACTTACGCCCCGGACCTGGACCTAGGGCAGGTGGGGCTGAGGGCTACAGGGGGCAGCTACTGAGCATACTGGCCTCCCCCTCAGGCCCTGCCCAGGGGGAGGGATGTTGCTCCTTCAGGGCAGAACGCACATCAGGGGGCTGGCAGTGCCTTTCCGCCTGAGGCCTCAGCTCCCCAGTCCAGTCCCCGCTTCTCTGTAGGCCTGAGCCTGGGCCAGGGCCGGGTGCTGTTTCTGGGCAGGCCTGTCCCTTGGAGGGCCCTAGTGGTCCTACAACTTGAGAAAGGGTGGGGATGTTCTGGCCTTGTTCTGGGATCAGGGGGCTGTTTCTGATGCACTTTTCTGAAAAGTAGGTTTCCTTCCTACCGTCAAGACCCCCTGGGCAGGACACTGTCCATCCCATCCCATGGGTCTAATGTGTCTTGAGAGAGGTAAGACATGCAGAGCTGAGGACACTCAAGGCTTTGTCAGGTGGGGGATGGGGTGTGGCATCAAGGCCCCCTTCCTGGAGGAAGAGCTGGAGACACAACAGTGGGAACTGGCAGGGCTGGATGACATCGGAAGGAAGGCGGGTTCCCGTGAGCAAAGATCCGGGACCATCCTAGGGCCCCACTCCTCACACCCCTCCTTCTCTGTACCCTGTCCTTGCTCTGCCCCAGGTCGCTATCATCCAAAGTGAGATCATGACGCAGAGGGAGCTGGCTGTGCTGTATGACCTGGAGCCTGAGGAGCGCTTCGTATCCTTTCTCCACGCCGGGGAGCCCCTGCACGAGGAGCAGAGGTGAGGCCAGCAGGCTCTGGGAGAAGGGCCCCCTGACGTGTGGCTCCAGGGGCTCACAGGTGGCCCTCTGTCCTGCAGCTACACCCTGTCCTGCCAGCTGGAGCCCCCAGGCCAGGAGGCCGGGGGAAACGGACTGTAGTTCTTCAGGTCACACGTTTAAACTTACTGACCAGGGCCAGGTGAGTTTCTGGGCTGGTGTGATCAGCAAGGGGTGGGCAGCTGCTCAGCCTCAGGGAAGCTCCAGGCCGTGTTGGGTGTGGGGGTGTCCTAAAGATGGGTGGGACTGGGACCCCAGGTTCACTGCCAACGAGTTGTGTCAGACTGAAGGGTGGTTCCCCTCCCCCTCTGGGACCCAGCCTCCTCTTTTGTGAGTCGGTGATGACCATGAGCTTTCCCATGACAGGGAACCCCCAGGTGCTGGTGACTGACAGGACCCTCCGCACAGGGCCCGGAGCACAGAGGACAATGCGGACGGGGTGGAAGCAGGATAACGGGGGGAACCCGGGATAACCTGCCTCTTCTGTTCACATGTGTGGCCCTGTAGCTGCTGTCATCGGGCCCATGGCCCTGCTGGTATCCTGGCTGCGTGCGGAGGAGAGCTTCCCCTTCGGCCAGGTTGCACCCTGTCGGCAGACGTGGGCAGCTCCCCAGGCTGCCGCTGCAACCTCAAGGACCCGTACAGAGCTGCAGCCAACGTGGCCACCTTCGTAATGTGTCAACCCCTCTGCTTTTGGCCCTCTGGACAGAGGCGAGCTGCCCCACCATGTGGAGGATGTTCCCCTTTGTGCAGGTGGCCTCCCGCGCTGTTGATGCCACCTGCTGCCTGGGTGCTGTCAACCACAGAGTTGTAGCCACAGCGTTCCAGGAAGAGGTGGGGCCATCCTCACCAGGCCCGGCCTTTCCCAGGACGGGGACGGACACGGACACGGTGCAGTGCTCCCTGGCCACTGCAGGTTCCCAGCGCATGCTCCCAGGGGAGCCCCCTGGGCAACTTCCTCCCCTCATCCATGAAAAATTGCCTAGCTAGAGATTAAAGATGGCGGTGTGACAGGCGAGACAGAGACCTCCTCCTAAAACCACATATGATACAAAAATATAACTAATATAACTCATCCTGAAAGAGAACAAGGAACGATGGCCACACCAGACTGAATACATCTGGACAAAAATAGCAGCCCACACCGAACAGGGTAAGGTACCAAAGCTCTGATGCGGCGGGACCCAAGCCCTTCTCACACCCCAGCCCATCGGCGGGAGGAAGAGACACAGACCAGGGAGGGAGTGGAGGCCTGGGACTGCTGAACACCTCACCCTGGAGATCTGTTCTGGGAGCACGAACCTACATTGCATGGTGCTCTGGTGATTAGTGGGGTTGGAAAGCTAAGACAGGTGGACTACCTGGAGAGATGGAGATTCCAGCTGCTTCTGAAAAACAGGGATTCCTATCCGGCTGGTCTGGACAGGCAGTCCGAAAGACTTCCTAAAAGCGAGAGGGCTGCTAAAGGGGCAAGGATTGCACAGAGCTTACTGCTCAGGACAAAGGACAGGTAGGCAAAATTGTGCAGGTGCACTCTGCCCAGCAGGTTGGGAACTTAATCTTCACTCGCTACATCCCACTGGATGCAGCTCCAAGGCCCCCCACTGTGATATGCAGCCCCACCTACAGCATCTACAAACACAAAGCATAGAGGCTTCACACCTGTGTGTTTGGCCCCTGGTTTTGGCAATTGAGCAAGGCACAGCAGCCAGGAAACTGGAACCAGCCCTTTCCTCCCCCCAGGCACCAGCACCACTCCCCTTTGACGCCCGACATCACTCCAGCAGATGAGCAGCTGCAGGGCACTAGAGGTCGCCACATACTAATACGAAACGTCAAAGGAACCTGGAACAAAGCCAAACGTCAACGCCAGAGAAAGGATCGAGTGACACTGAAGTAATAACTGTTCCTGAAAGAGATTACAAAATAAAAATCATAAACATGCTCATGGAGGTACAGAAAAATATTCAAGAACTCAGGAACAAATTTAGGACAGAGAACCAATCGTTGAACATAACAACAGAAGGTATTAAAATCAGGTTAGATAGAGTGGAACAGATGATAAATGAAATAGGAATTAGGGAAGAGGAATACAAAGAAGGTGAGGAACAGAGAGGAAAATGGATCTCTAGGAATGAAAGCATACTGAGAGAAATATGGGACCAATCCAAACAGAACAATATTCGTGTTATAGGGGTATCAGAAGAGGAAGGAGAGAGAATAAGGGAAAGAAAGTGTCTTTGAAGAAGTAATTGCTGCAAACGTCCTCAATCTGGAGGAGATGGTTTCTCAGGCAATGGTAGTGCACAGATCTCCCAACACAAGGGACCCAAAGAGAACAACACCAAGACATATAATATTTAAAATGGCAAAGACTAAGGATAAAGACAGAATATTAAAAGCAGCCAGAGAGAGAAATTGGATCACATACAAAGGAAAAACCAAAGGCTACCATCAGACTTCTCAGCAGAAGGGCCTCGAACCAAGAATACTTTAACTGCCAAGATTATCATTTAAATTTGAAGGTGGGATTAAACAATTTCCAGATAAGCAAAAGCTGAGAGAATTTAGCTCCCACAAAACACCTCTACAGTGTATTATGGAGGGACTGCTATAGACGGAAGTGTTCCCAAGGTTAAATAACTGTCACAGGAGGTAATAAAAAGAGACAGACAAAGAGTCCAGAATATGATACCTAATATATAAAGAATGAAGGAGAAAAAAAAAAACCTTTAGATTCTGTTGGGAATAGCATACTAAGTGAGTTAAGTTAGACTCTTAGTTAGTAAGGAAGTTATTACCCTTGAACCTTTGGTAGCCACACATCTAAAGACTGCATGGCAATAAGTACATACCTACCAATAAATCAACCTTCATGTAAATGGTCTGAATGCACCAATAAAAAGACATGGAGTCACTGAATGGATAAAAAAACAAGACCCAGTTGTATGCTGCCTGCAAGAGATTCACTTCAAACCCAAAGACATACACAGACTAAAAGATAAGGGATGGAAAAAGATATTTCACGCAACTAATAGGGAGAAAAAAAGGAGGTGTTGCAGTACTTGTATCAAACAAAATAGATTTTAAAGCAAAGAAAGTCACAAGAGACAAAGACGGACATTACATAATGATAAAGGGGTCAATCCAACAAGAGAATATAACCATTATGAATATCTATGCACCCAACACAGGAGCACCTACATATATGTGAAACAAATACTAACAGAATTAAAAGGGGAAATAGAATGCAATGCATTCATTCTAGTAGATGTCAACACTCCACCCACTCGAAAAGGACAGATCAACCAGACAGAAAATAAGGACACAGAGGCACTGAACAACACATTAGAACAGATGGACCTAACAGACATCTACAGAACTCTCCACCCTAGAGCAGCAGGACACACATTCTTCTCAACTGCACATGGAACATTCTCAAGAATAGATCATATACTAGGCCACAAAAAGAGCCTCAGTAAATTTAAAAAGATAGAAATTGTACCAACCAGCTTCTCAGACCACAAAGCTATGAAACTATAAATAAAATACACAAGGAAAATGAAAAAGCCTATCAAAATTAAACGGCCCCCATCCTTCCCAGGTATCCACTATAGGCGTTCAGCTCATGCCCTAAAACATTTGTGGTCTTCCCAGCCTTAAATTATATGACTAGAATACAAATTAGGGCTCCAAGTGTCTTATGAACCATAGTTTGGGGTGTCGGTGTGCTCAGCGCCATGTGGCAGCCAGAGCTCTCACCGTCCCCAGCAAAACAACCCATGGTTCCTTTGATGCGCATCTCTCTCCCTACCTCCTCTTTCTAAATCCTGCTGAGTTCAAGGTCTGCTCAAATGCCTACCTTGCCCCAGACCAGAGGCTTCCCTGGCTCTGTTGCAAAGATATCTGCAAAGGTATCTGGAATCCTAATGATGATTGGTATTTATTTAATAATCACTGTGTTCCAGACAACACACTAAGTGCATTAATATTTTATCTCATTTAATTCTCAACTTTAATTCTCAATGCTATTTATGATTTAGGTACCATTTTCATCCATCTTTTATAAATGAAGCTCAGAGAGATGAAGGTACATGTAATCACAAATAAAATAGAATTTAGATTTAAATATACATCTGCTGTATGCCCAAACCTCAGGGCTCAGCCACTGAATTTTACTTTATGCATGCATTAGAATTTGTATAAAATTTATTCTGCAAATGTGGCTGCATTTCTTTGTGTCCATTAAATGAAATCAAATCCATATCTGTTTTTACTTCTGTGAAACTGTGTGCCCAGGATTCCTTTTGGATATGAAGGGCTGACTCATGAACGGTGGTGGAAAATGCTTTCCTGCAATGGGTCATGAAAAGGCCTAGAACTGTTGCGCAGACTATGTAAGATCTCTTCCAGTGTTCAGTTCACCTGAGAATCACAGGGTTATGTTTTCTAAGCATAGAGAGCCCCTTAAAGTACTGAGTTCCATATTTTGGAGTTGGAACCATAAAGCCTAATGTCCAGCCTCACAAAAAGCCCGATGCAAAAGTCTACTGCACACGTCATCCCTCCCAGTGAGATGCTGGCCACTTTCCTAGGATGCTGTGGGTTCATAGGCTGCTGGTCCTTACTATTCATGGAATGCAAGGCCTCTCTTCCTCTTTGAGATTTCAGAAATCCCTTCTGATCATGGAAGGCCACGTGCCTCTCCTAATACCCCATCTTACCCTTGGCATAGCCCTCTCAAAGAGCTGCAGCTCCTGGAAAATAAAAGCTGGGAGAGCAGGATGTCTCCTGGCTCCGGCTGCTTCTACTATAACTCAACCACCCTGTGCTTCAAGGTCAATGCCATGCCTTCACTGAATGGAATGGCATCACTTAATTTTACAAATCAGAAAATGCAAATAGTCAACCTTTGCCATGGGAGGGTATTTCTCATGGCCAGCATCAGCTGGCACTAAGGAGCTTCTGTCCCCTTGAGATGTCCTTGTTTTTCCAGGTCACCTGCATTTCCATCATTCTGTCCCGATGTTTGCTAATATGTAATGGATTTTCTTTGCAATGAAGGAATATTTTTCCATGTCTAAGCTTCTAACAAATACGGAAATGTGGAACTTAGAATAAAAGGGCTTCAAGCTTCAAAAAATGGGGCAATTATTTTCTGGGTGGAGGGACAAACACGCCTATGCATGTAATGTGCACTTAAAACATGCCAGTTTTGAAGGAGGTCTTGGAAAATAAAAGTGGATTATCGCATATTAAATCAAGTAGTGGATTTAACTGTCACTGCCGTTTTAAATCATGTCTGCACCCAAGCCTCTCTCCCACCATTTCCCCTCGAAGAGCCCTGACAGCTTGTGTCAGGAGGACGGTGGTTCTTTAAGGCAGGAGCCTTTCACTCCCTCATTTGCTAGCAAGTCAATACACTATTCTTTCCTTCCCCCAAAACCTTGTCATTGTGTTTTGTGATTTGACCTCAGGGATGCAGACCTGGTTTGGTATCAGGAGCAGCACGCCCCCACCCCGAGCAAGTTCCCGCAGTGCCCAGTGGCACAGCCCACAGGGCTGAGCTGTCAGGGACACTGAGCTCCCAGCTTCCTCCTTGGTACCCACAGGGGACTGTACCTGTACCGGAAAGGAAGTCATGCTGTGTGGCAGGTCAAGTACAAGCCTCTAGAACTCCCTCTAAAGTATACATTGAAAGCACTAATGCCTTCCAGGAGAGGTTACAGTAACCGGTGTCACCACCAAGGATTTGAAAGATGTAGGGGTGGTCATTTCCACATACCCTTATTGAAGTCACTCATTTGGCCTAGTCAGAAAACGCTTGAATCTTGGAGATGACAGTGGCATGACTGTCAATGTAATCAGTGCCTCAAATTGCAGTTACTGCTGCACATGGGGCTTCATCACTTCATCCCCAAGCACCCAGTGTGTAACTACTGATCAGGAAAATGCTCTTTGTTCTCTTCCTGTGAGTAAAGACCAGCAGAGCAGTGAGCTTTCAGCCGGCAAGGAGAGAACACTATCTCAGAGGTATATCAAATCTCCAGACTTAGGCTGTCATTTAGTCAGAAGGAACCTTCATCTCCTTTTCCTTCCAGAAGACGTCACACTGACCCATCCCATTGATGGTATTATGCTGAATGGACCCAGTGATCAGGAAGTACAACTCGTCTAGGCATACTTAATAGGACAGTCACGTGTCAGAGGTGGGAAATAAACCCAACAAAAATTCAGGGGCCTTTCGTCTTAGAGAAGTTTCTAGAAGTCTATCATGTGGCCACGCCAAGCTCTTCCTTCCAAGGTGAAGAATAAGCGCTGTATCTGGCCCCTTCTCACACACACACAAGAGCACAGCAGCCTGGTGGACCACCTCGGAGTGCAGAGGCAGCATAGACTTAATTTCCAGTGTGCTACTCTGACCCATTCACTGACTGGTCTGAAAAGCACCTAGTTTGAGAGCAGCCTGGACCTTTGGAAGGTGGATGCCAGTAGATGACACCACCTGGATCTCCTCTCATTGTCGCCCCTTCAAGGTGCACACCTGAAAAGGGCCTAGAGGGGGTGCGACTTGCCCCAGATCACAAGGCCCGAACCTGGGCCTCAGTTGCGTGGTCTTTCATGCTCTGTGCCAAGACTGGTTGTCACTCTTCCATCTCTGAGTCTCTGCGCAAGACACACATGATACCAGCCCCCAGGAGCTGGGGATGTCATCCATGTATCCCTGAGGATGTCCCTAGGGAGGAATGTCTGACATGACCCTGCCTGTGCAGGTTGGGACGTTGGGCAGCTCCTGGGAGGTGCCGTGGCCTCAGCAGGACAGGGAACTGGTGAGAAAAAGATGCCTGAGCTTAGCTCTTGTCTCCTCAGAGCTGGGACCCTGGTGACACGGCTAAGAGTGGAGGGGAGGGCTCTGGTGTGTAGTCACGCATGGCAAGGGACAGGAGGGTGGGCAGTCAGCATCCCAGAGGGGCATGGGGGTGTGTCTGAATGCAGGGAGGGGCCCACGAAATGGACCCTTCAGGAAGTGATGTCACTGACAACACGCCCAGTAGAACCTGAATTGTGACCCGGCGCCCAGTTCCTGATAGCAGACCCCAGTCCTGCTCACTTGACCGGAGACGCTCGACAGAGCAACATGCGGTCTTGTTGTGTGGAGCCTTCTGAGGGCGTGGGAGTCAGGGAAGCCGAGAGGGATAGTCTTCCTGCTCGCCTTGGGCGTTGGCTCAGAGACCACCTCCAACGCCTCTGTCTGTGTTGCCTGAGGAGCCCCGAGGTAGCACACGGCAGCCCAGAGCGGGCCACTCCAGGGCCAGGCCACAAGGGTGACCCATCTCGGGCTGACCTTCCCGCTGGACCCTGCTGTGTGTGTGCGGTGAGTGTGGGGCATGGGTGGGACTGAAGTCTGGGGAGGAGGGGGGCCGTTCCTGGGTGGTAGCATGTTGTGAGGTGGTGGTCCCCTGGCGGGATGAGTGTCACAGCTCTGCTCTCATCATTCAGGATGTGGAGGTGAGTGTTGGGACCAGGTACTTCCACCCCATGGCAATCCTGAGCCCGGGGGGTGTCCTCTCCTTCGCTGAGGGACTGGATGTCTATGCAGATGGCCGTGTGTGCCTGATCTCGGGGGCAGGGTTTGGGGTCCACATTGCCCCCTGTGGGGAGGTCCAGGCAGCCCTGGGCGCCTCCTCCCCAGCTACTACGTTCTGGCCTTGCACAGCACCACCGTGGGGAGTGTGGAGGAGCTGGTGGATGGATTCACCAGCTCCTGGACCCGGGACAGGTTGTCTACACCCAGGACCCACTCCCTTCCAAACCTGGTAACCCGCCAGGGCCTTCCCAGGGCTTCCCCACGAGAGTGGCCGACGGTCCCACTCCAAGGGGCCTGGAACCTCACTCCCTGGGGGCACCCCGTCCCTCTCCTTGCTCGCACCCCAGGGGGCTGGAGGTGCTCGGGTGAGTTGCAAACCTCCCTCGTCCTGGTGGTTCCTGGTTTCCCCACTGACTATATCCCCGCTGCCCCCCTCAGCCTGAACATGAGTCAACTGACCATGGGACTAAGGTCCCCAAGCGCAGGGCTCCCCGGACAAGCGTGATGAGGAAGGGGAGAAAGGGCACCTCACGAGTGGAGGCAGCTAGAAACATCAGCCGGAGCACTCCTGAGTCCACACGCCCTCCCGACGATGCTCACCAGTTGGCAGGAGTGAAGGAGAAGCAGGGACGGTTCAGGGCAAGAAGGTCGTCTTCAGGTGCAACCCTCAGTCTGAACGCTTCTTCGTCCCCACTCCCTGCAACGAACGCTGACCAGCCGGCCACGGGCCAGCGGTTCCCCCGGTGAGCATCCACCCCATCCTCGGCACAGTCGGGCCTCTGCCCGCAGCCTGCTGTGTGTCTTGAGTGTCCCCACATGTGTCTGAGCCGCTGTGTGCTCCTCTGATAGGCAGGGTGGCTAGGGATCAGCCCATTAGGGTGCCCATGGGGAATACGGGAGGAGCCTTAGAGGGGCTCCCCTGGCACTGGGTGCTGCAGAAAGACCTGCCGTCCATGCTGGGCCACTTCGGGGCTATTACTTCTCTGTACCCGATGAAAAGCCTTTGGCCTCACCTGTCAGTGGCCTCAATTTGGAAAAGCACATGGAAAGCAGCCTTTGGAACGGAGGCTTGCGATCCCTGTGGCTGGGCCCGGTCCTTGTCCTCACTGAGGCCACATGACGGACCTCTGGGGGCAGCAGAGACTTTGTGCAGGCCCTTTGGGGACACTTAGCATAAGTAAGTGAAGGAAGCAGACACAATACTGGGACCCCGTCCCGGGTGGAGTTGGGCAGTCACTTCAGGCGTCACCCGCAGGTCACGGCCGGGGAGCATCACGGGCAATTCCCTCACGGCCTCTTCAAGTAACACGGGACATGGCGAGGGGCCTGAGGAGGATGGGAAAATGTGAGTTCTCACTGGGACCAGAGGGTGCGCTGCCCATCTCACAGAAAGGGGGGAGGAGGAGTTTGGGGCGTGGGGCAGGGAGCACACAGCAGAACCCAGCAGGTAACCCGTGTTTGCTGGTGGGTGGGGTCCCACGGGCGGGCTGACGACTGGGGACACCCTATCTGGGAGGGTGGGAGAGGATGGGGTCCCAGGACAGACACACAGGGTCAGGAAGGGCGAGGGGCAGATGCCTGGACAGGCAGGGGAATGCAGAGTGACCAGGCCCACACAAGGGTGTGCCGGGAGGGCAGTGTGGCTGGAAAGAAAAGGCTTCTCACTCTGCCACCCCAAGGTCAACCCCCAGCCCAAGGATGGGACAGGCTAGGCACCATGCCTGGGAGCCCGAGCGTGTGCCTATTGACCTCCATGGCAGCCAGCCTTCAGCCACCCTAAGGAGTCAAATCCTCCACCACTTGGCCCAGAAGGAGAACGTGAGGGAATTGGTGGCAAAGCTGGAAGGTGAGGGGCTGCAGCAAGGGGACCGTCTAGGGTGGGCTTCCCGGATTTTTCCCTTCAAGGACGTGAGGTCTTTTCTGTCCTTGGTAAGGCATAGGGAATCAGCCCCGGGGTGACCCTGTCTCTCTGTCCCGCTCCAGCACTACATCGCAAGAAACAGAAGTGGCGCTACCGGTATCTCTCATGCCACCTGCATCTAGAGCCAATTCAGGAGCTCCCTGAGCCCCCTGTGATGGAGCTAAAGCCGGCGTCACCTGCTTCAGTCCCTGCAGACACAGAGGATGTCCCAGCAGTGGCCTCAGCCCTGGTGCCAGGCCCTGAGCTGGAGCCCCATGAGCCCTCGGGCCCGGGGCCCCTGACACCCGCAGGAATGGCACCAGGCCTAGCAGAGCCAGAGCCGGGCCCGGAGCCTGCCCACCCCGGTGCTGTGAGCACCCAGGACGTGACGAGCAAGGAGGAGCCAGCCATCCTGGCATTTTGCCCATGCCTGGTGGCCGAGCAGCTGACCCTTGTCTTTGCGGTGAGTGGAGCAGGCTCTCAGCGTCGGGGAATGGGCCTTCCCTGTGTCATGGGCTGCCCCAGACCTGCCGTCCC
This sequence comes from Manis pentadactyla, assembly GCF_030020395.1. Taxonomy (NCBI): domain Eukaryota; kingdom Metazoa; phylum Chordata; class Mammalia; order Pholidota; family Manidae; genus Manis; species Manis pentadactyla. The sequence continues at coordinate 26,682,656 of NC_080024.1, forward strand.
CTGACGTGGACTCCTGTAATCTGGGCTCACGTCCCAGTTTCCCCACGAACTCACCATGTGCCCTGAGAGATTCTCCTCACCCCCAAGCCTTCACTGACCACACGGGGCCAGTAGGGCTGGCACGTAGGGATCCTTGCAGACCAATGAGGTGGAGCGGAGGGAAAGTTGGCAGGGACTGACCGGGCTGGGAGGGGCACGGGAGGAGGGGAGGGGTGCTCAGGGAGGTGCTTCCAGGGCCTTAGGTTCTTGGGCCATCATTGGCCCGACAGGCCTCCACAGCCTCCACATGTCAGAAGACCCTGCCATGTACCTGACTGTGTGGGAGACACAGACACCAACAAAGGCCCTGGGTGGACTTGTTACAGGGGAAACTGTAACTGAGTGGGTAGTGGGATCCACGGGGTGGCAGAATGGGAGGCAGATGCCCCGGGATGGGTAGGGTGAGCTGCCTTGTGCGGCAGGGAGGAGGTGAGTGAGGGTGCCTGCGAGCAGAGCCCCTCTGTTCCCCACCACTGTGGGGTTCTGTGCATCCGGTCGTGGGCGCCTCAGTGGACGGGGTCTGAAGCCCGGGTGGCCACAAGGCTCACAGCACATCCTCAGCTGCTTGGGCTCCAGCTCTGACTGGTGACTCTGCCTGGGCACGGGGGCACCAGGGGCAAGGCTGGATGACCCTCCCTTGTGATCCCCAGGGGCTGTACGTCAGGATGGACACTGAGCGCCCGGCTCCCACCATGCATGGCTTCCTCGGGGAATTTGACACCTTGCTTAAGTTGGTCACCACCACCTGCCTCGGGACCCCGAGCATGATGGCCCAGGACAGGGCCCGAGTCGTGGAGTTCTGGATCCAGGTGGCCATGGTATGTCATGGGATGGCCCCTGGGGTCCATCCTGGCATCTTGGGAGCAGCTCTCAGGATGGGTGCCTGCGGTCTGCCCTGCACGGTCCCTGGGCCCCTCCTGCCAAGGGAGTGCGCACCTGGACTCGCAGGCCCCAGGGGTGGGACAGCCATCCCTGGCCCCTTCCTTGCGTTGAGCTACAGTCCTCCACCCAGGAGGGCTGCTCACCAGGTACCAGGTGTGCTGGGCTCCCTGGGATTCTGTGTCCTTAAGGACAGGAGTTCATGGGGGGACAGAGAAGAGAAGCAGGCCACGCTCTCAGCTCTGTCTTCCCTCCCAGGAATGTCGGCCCCTCAAGAACTATGCTGCCCTCCATGCCATTCTCTCGGCCCTGCAGAGCCCTGCTGTATGTTGCCTGGAAAGCACCTGGGGACATATTGCCTGGTGGGTAGTCCTGTCCCTGGGACCGGGGCACCTGGGTGGACAGGGACACACCTACGTCTGGCAGTGTCCCCTCAGTCCGCTGGGACTTCCTGGGAGGCGGCGGAGCCTAAGGACAGGGATGGCGGGCTCTTGGAGCCCCTGTGGGTTAGGCCACGGGATCCCCCACAGGAATCAGTTCCCTACAATGTCAGATGTGGGTTGAACCTAATTGGAGATTTTGAGCATGTGCTCTGCAGCAGGAGGTCTCTGCCCCAAGGACGGCGACCTGGCCCAAAGCAGATTCGCCCCTGGGAAAACTGGGAATGGAGGCCCCGGGCGGAAACATGGGAGCGCCCTCCGCAGGCGACGGATTCCCCAGGGCTCAGGGCCGTGGTGGAAAGCCTCATGCAGGCTAATGGACCTTCTGGGATCTCTAGGAAAAGCGGTCTGCCCCCAAACTCTCCACCTGCTGGCCACATGTCTCCCTCCTCCTGTCCCCTCCCCTTAGCACCAGCCTGATTTTATATGAAAACCTGAAAACGGAGGACAAGTGGGTTCATAGGAAGCAGCTCTTCGAGGTAAGTGGAGGCTAGAGGTCTGGAAGGGAGGCAGTCCTTGGGGCAAGTCCTCTGCCTTGCTGTGGCCTAGCCTTGGGGCAGACTCGAGGTTTGCGGGGTGAGAGGGGAAAGCTGATGGGGGAAGTAGATTTGCCCAGGCCGCCGAGGGCCTTGTCTGTCTCCCTCCCTGGCTCCACTTGACTGGGGTGCTGGCATCCAGTGAGGACCCAGAGGACAGACCCCAGTCGGGACTGGGGCTGGCATGGGGTCGGCAGCAGGGGTGGGGCCTGTCACTGAGCCAGGTCAGCCTCTCCCCTGGGTACCCTCAGCCCATCGCTGCCCCCTCTGTGGCCTCCTCGGGCTCCTCATCTTGACATGGAGGGTTGTTCTCACCCTGGGGTGCAGGCCTCCCTGGTGAGCAGGGTCAAGGCAGCACAAGATGGGCTTCAACGTTCCGCCCACCCCACCTGGTCATGTGAGGGGAGCCGTGCTGAGAGCCAGGTGACAGTGAGTCCTCAGGGCACCCTGGGAGGCAGAGGGATCTCCCCTGACCCTCGCAGGGCGGCCGGCCGAGGCCCGAGGACACCAATGGGTTTGTGTGTGCTGGAGCTGGGGTCGCTCTAGGCTGAGAGCCTGCTGGAGGTGGGGACAGCATAGGGACCAGGGGACTCGGGCAAGGCATCCATCAACCAAGGTCTGGTTGTGGGAGGCCACGTGGGATGGGACCCCAGGAGTGCAAGAGGAAGTTGAGAGTGGCGTGGCCAGGGTCGCGGCAGTGGGGGTGACCCTCCACCTGCTCCTGGTGCCACCAGCCCTGAGCTGCCAGCACTGGGGTGACCAGGAGGAGGGCAAGAGCAGCTGGGTACAGGGAGAAGTTGGAGGACAGGTGCAGGGACCACAGGTCCTGAGACTGGCCAAAAGCAAGCCCTGGAAAGAGGAACGCAGAGCGAAGGGAGGAGAGGGACACAGCACAGGGTGGTCCAAGGGAGCTGGGGGCTGCAGGTGTGGGGTTCAGGGGAGGTTCTGTGGACGCCCCTGAGGCAGGCGCGGACTCATCACCTCCCCACCCTGGTGGCACAGGACATGGTCCCCTTCCTCGGAATGTTTCCAGATGATGTGCCTGCAGACAAACTCCTGGAACATCATGAAGACGTGAGTGAGCCCAGAGGGGCACGGGGTGGGGGGCAGGATGGAGAGCTGCACAGAGGAGAGAGCCCCGAGTGAGCCCGGACCTCCCAGCACCGGGCTAGCACCCATTCCTGAGAGTCTCCCCTCCACGCCAGGAACTGGGCTTCTTGGAGAGGAGTGCCAGAAGGACCCACTTACGCCCCGGACCTGGACCTAGGGCAGGTGGGGCTGAGGGCTACAGGGGGCAGCTACTGAGCATACTGGCCTCCCCCTCAGGCCCTGCCCAGGGGGAGGGATGTTGCTCCTTCAGGGCAGAACGCACATCAGGGGGCTGGCAGTGCCTTTCCGCCTGAGGCCTCAGCTCCCCAGTCCAGTCCCCGCTTCTCTGTAGGCCTGAGCCTGGGCCAGGGCCGGGTGCTGTTTCTGGGCAGGCCTGTCCCTTGGAGGGCCCTAGTGGTCCTACAACTTGAGAAAGGGTGGGGATGTTCTGGCCTTGTTCTGGGATCAGGGGGCTGTTTCTGATGCACTTTTCTGAAAAGTAGGTTTCCTTCCTACCGTCAAGACCCCCTGGGCAGGACACTGTCCATCCCATCCCATGGGTCTAATGTGTCTTGAGAGAGGTAAGACATGCAGAGCTGAGGACACTCAAGGCTTTGTCAGGTGGGGGATGGGGTGTGGCATCAAGGCCCCCTTCCTGGAGGAAGAGCTGGAGACACAACAGTGGGAACTGGCAGGGCTGGATGACATCGGAAGGAAGGCGGGTTCCCGTGAGCAAAGATCCGGGACCATCCTAGGGCCCCACTCCTCACACCCCTCCTTCTCTGTACCCTGTCCTTGCTCTGCCCCAGGTCGCTATCATCCAAAGTGAGATCATGACGCAGAGGGAGCTGGCTGTGCTGTATGACCTGGAGCCTGAGGAGCGCTTCGTATCCTTTCTCCACGCCGGGGAGCCCCTGCACGAGGAGCAGAGGTGAGGCCAGCAGGCTCTGGGAGAAGGGCCCCCTGACGTGTGGCTCCAGGGGCTCACAGGTGGCCCTCTGTCCTGCAGCTACACCCTGTCCTGCCAGCTGGAGCCCCCAGGCCAGGAGGCCGGGGGAAACGGACTGTAGTTCTTCAGGTCACACGTTTAAACTTACTGACCAGGGCCAGGTGAGTTTCTGGGCTGGTGTGATCAGCAAGGGGTGGGCAGCTGCTCAGCCTCAGGGAAGCTCCAGGCCGTGTTGGGTGTGGGGGTGTCCTAAAGATGGGTGGGACTGGGACCCCAGGTTCACTGCCAACGAGTTGTGTCAGACTGAAGGGTGGTTCCCCTCCCCCTCTGGGACCCAGCCTCCTCTTTTGTGAGTCGGTGATGACCATGAGCTTTCCCATGACAGGGAACCCCCAGGTGCTGGTGACTGACAGGACCCTCCGCACAGGGCCCGGAGCACAGAGGACAATGCGGACGGGGTGGAAGCAGGATAACGGGGGGAACCCGGGATAACCTGCCTCTTCTGTTCACATGTGTGGCCCTGTAGCTGCTGTCATCGGGCCCATGGCCCTGCTGGTATCCTGGCTGCGTGCGGAGGAGAGCTTCCCCTTCGGCCAGGTTGCACCCTGTCGGCAGACGTGGGCAGCTCCCCAGGCTGCCGCTGCAACCTCAAGGACCCGTACAGAGCTGCAGCCAACGTGGCCACCTTCGTAATGTGTCAACCCCTCTGCTTTTGGCCCTCTGGACAGAGGCGAGCTGCCCCACCATGTGGAGGATGTTCCCCTTTGTGCAGGTGGCCTCCCGCGCTGTTGATGCCACCTGCTGCCTGGGTGCTGTCAACCACAGAGTTGTAGCCACAGCGTTCCAGGAAGAGGTGGGGCCATCCTCACCAGGCCCGGCCTTTCCCAGGACGGGGACGGACACGGACACGGTGCAGTGCTCCCTGGCCACTGCAGGTTCCCAGCGCATGCTCCCAGGGGAGCCCCCTGGGCAACTTCCTCCCCTCATCCATGAAAAATTGCCTAGCTAGAGATTAAAGATGGCGGTGTGACAGGCGAGACAGAGACCTCCTCCTAAAACCACATATGATACAAAAATATAACTAATATAACTCATCCTGAAAGAGAACAAGGAACGATGGCCACACCAGACTGAATACATCTGGACAAAAATAGCAGCCCACACCGAACAGGGTAAGGTACCAAAGCTCTGATGCGGCGGGACCCAAGCCCTTCTCACACCCCAGCCCATCGGCGGGAGGAAGAGACACAGACCAGGGAGGGAGTGGAGGCCTGGGACTGCTGAACACCTCACCCTGGAGATCTGTTCTGGGAGCACGAACCTACATTGCATGGTGCTCTGGTGATTAGTGGGGTTGGAAAGCTAAGACAGGTGGACTACCTGGAGAGATGGAGATTCCAGCTGCTTCTGAAAAACAGGGATTCCTATCCGGCTGGTCTGGACAGGCAGTCCGAAAGACTTCCTAAAAGCGAGAGGGCTGCTAAAGGGGCAAGGATTGCACAGAGCTTACTGCTCAGGACAAAGGACAGGTAGGCAAAATTGTGCAGGTGCACTCTGCCCAGCAGGTTGGGAACTTAATCTTCACTCGCTACATCCCACTGGATGCAGCTCCAAGGCCCCCCACTGTGATATGCAGCCCCACCTACAGCATCTACAAACACAAAGCATAGAGGCTTCACACCTGTGTGTTTGGCCCCTGGTTTTGGCAATTGAGCAAGGCACAGCAGCCAGGAAACTGGAACCAGCCCTTTCCTCCCCCCAGGCACCAGCACCACTCCCCTTTGACGCCCGACATCACTCCAGCAGATGAGCAGCTGCAGGGCACTAGAGGTCGCCACATACTAATACGAAACGTCAAAGGAACCTGGAACAAAGCCAAACGTCAACGCCAGAGAAAGGATCGAGTGACACTGAAGTAATAACTGTTCCTGAAAGAGATTACAAAATAAAAATCATAAACATGCTCATGGAGGTACAGAAAAATATTCAAGAACTCAGGAACAAATTTAGGACAGAGAACCAATCGTTGAACATAACAACAGAAGGTATTAAAATCAGGTTAGATAGAGTGGAACAGATGATAAATGAAATAGGAATTAGGGAAGAGGAATACAAAGAAGGTGAGGAACAGAGAGGAAAATGGATCTCTAGGAATGAAAGCATACTGAGAGAAATATGGGACCAATCCAAACAGAACAATATTCGTGTTATAGGGGTATCAGAAGAGGAAGGAGAGAGAATAAGGGAAAGAAAGTGTCTTTGAAGAAGTAATTGCTGCAAACGTCCTCAATCTGGAGGAGATGGTTTCTCAGGCAATGGTAGTGCACAGATCTCCCAACACAAGGGATCCAAAGAGAACAACACCAAGACATATAATATTTAAAATGGCAAAGACTAAGGATAAAGACAGAATATTAAAAGCAGCCAGAGAGAGAAATTGGATCACATACAAAGGAAAAACCAAAGGCTACCATCAGACTTCTCAGCAGAAGGGCCTCGAACCAAGAATACTTTAACTGCCAAGATTATCATTTAAATTTGAAGGTGGGATTAAACAATTTCCAGATAAGCAAAAGCTGAGAGAATTTAGCTCCCACAAAACACCTCTACAGTGTATTATGGAGGGACTGCTATAGACGGAAGTGTTCCCAAGGTTAAATAACTGTCACAGGAGGTAATAAAAAGAGACAGACAAAGAGTCCAGAATATGATACCTAATATATAAAGAATGAAGGAGAAAAAAAAAAACCTTTAGATTCTGTTGGGAATAGCATACTAAGTGAGTTAAGTTAGACTCTTAGTTAGTAAGGAAGTTATTACCCTTGAACCTTTGGTAGCCACACATCTAAAGACTGCATGGCAATAAGTACATACCTACCAATAAATCAACCTTCATGTAAATGGTCTGAATGCACCAATAAAAAGACATGGAGTCACTGAATGGATAAAAAAACAAGACCCAGTTGTATGCTGCCTGCAAGAGATTCACTTCAAACCCAAAGACATACACAGACTAAAAGATAAGGGATGGAAAAAGATATTTCACGCAACTAATAGGGAGAAAAAAAGGAGGTGTTGCAGTACTTGTATCAAACAAAATAGATTTTAAAGCAAAGAAAGTCACAAGAGACAAAGACGGACATTACATAATGATAAAGGGGTCAATCCAACAAGAGAATATAACCATTATGAATATCTATGCACCCAACACAGGAGCACCTACATATATGTGAAACAAATACTAACAGAATTAAAAGGGGAAATAGAATGCAATGCATTCATTCTAGTAGATGTCAACACTCCACCCACTCGAAAAGGACAGATCAACCAGACAGAAAATAAGGACACAGAGGCACTGAACAACACATTAGAACAGATGGACCTAACAGACATCTACAGAACTCTCCACCCTAGAGCAGCAGGACACACATTCTTCTCAACTGCACATGGAACATTCTCAAGAATAGATCATATACTAGGCCACAAAAAGAGCCTCAGTAAATTTAAAAAGATAGAAATTGTACCAACCAGCTTCTCAGACCACAAAGCTATGAAACTATAAATAAAATACACAAGGAAAATGAAAAAGCCTATCAAAATTAAACGGCCCCCATCCTTCCCAGGTATCCACTATAGGCGTTCAGCTCATGCCCTAAAACATTTGTGGTCTTCCCAGCCTTAAATTATATGACTAGAATACAAATTAGGGCTCCAAGTGTCTTATGAACCATAGTTTGGGGTGTCGGTGTGCTCAGCGCCATGTGGCAGCCAGAGCTCTCACCGTCCCCAGCAAAACAACCCATGGTTCCTTTGATGCGCATCTCTCTCCCTACCTCCTCTTTCTAAATCCTGCTGAGTTCAAGGTCTGCTCAAATGCCTACCTTGCCCCAGACCAGAGGCTTCCCTGGCTCTGTTGCAAAGATATCTGCAAAGGTATCTGGAATCCTAATGATGATTGGTATTTATTTAATAATCACTGTGTTCCAGACAACACACTAAGTGCATTAATATTTTATCTCATTTAATTCTCAACTTTAATTCTCAATGCTATTTATGATTTAGGTACCATTTTCATCCATCTTTTATAAATGAAGCTCAGAGAGATGAAGGTACATGTAATCACAAATAAAATAGAATTTAGATTTAAATATACATCTGCTGTATGCCCAAACCTCAGGGCTCAGCCACTGAATTTTACTTTATGCATGCATTAGAATTTGTATAAAATTTATTCTGCAAATGTGGCTGCATTTCTTTGTGTCCATTAAATGAAATCAAATCCATATCTGTTTTTACTTCTGTGAAACTGTGTGCCCAGGATTCCTTTTGGATATGAAGGGCTGACTCATGAACGGTGGTGGAAAATGCTTTCCTGCAATGGGTCATGAAAAGGCCTAGAACTGTTGCGCAGACTATGTAAGATCTCTTCCAGTGTTCAGTTCACCTGAGAATCACAGGGTTATGTTTTCTAAGCATAGAGAGCCCCTTAAAGTACTGAGTTCCATATTTTGGAGTTGGAACCATAAAGCCTAATGTCCAGCCTCACAAAAAGCCCGATGCAAAAGTCTACTGCACACGTCATCCCTCCCAGTGAGATGCTGGCCACTTTCCTAGGATGCTGTGGGTTCATAGGCTGCTGGTCCTTACTATTCATGGAATGCAAGGCCTCTCTTCCTCTTTGAGATTTCAGAAATCCCTTCTGATCATGGAAGGCCACGTGCCTCTCCTAATACCCCATCTTACCCTTGGCATAGCCCTCTCAAAGAGCTGCAGCTCCTGGAAAATAAAAGCTGGGAGAGCAGGATGTCTCCTGGCTCCGGCTGCTTCTACTATAACTCAACCACCCTGTGCTTCAAGGTCAATGCCATGCCTTCACTGAATGGAATGGCATCACTTAATTTTACAAATCAGAAAATGCAAATAGTCAACCTTTGCCATGGGAGGGTATTTCTCATGGCCAGCATCAGCTGGCACTAAGGAGCTTCTGTCCCCTTGAGATGTCCTTGTTTTTCCAGGTCACCTGCATTTCCATCATTCTGTCCCGATGTTTGCTAATATGTAATGGATTTTCTTTGCAATGAAGGAATATTTTTCCATGTCTAAGCTTCTAACAAATACGGAAATGTGGAACTTAGAATAAAAGGGCTTCAAGCTTCAAAAAATGGGGCAATTATTTTCTGGGTGGAGGGACAAACACGCCTATGCATGTAATGTGCACTTAAAACATGCCAGTTTTGAAGGAGGTCTTGGAAAATAAAAGTGGATTATCGCATATTAAATCAAGTAGTGGATTTAACTGTCACTGCCGTTTTAAATCATGTCTGCACCCAAGCCTCTCTCCCACCATTTCCCCTCGAAGAGCCCTGACAGCTTGTGTCAGGAGGACGGTGGTTCTTTAAGGCAGGAGCCTTTCACTCCCTCATTTGCTAGCAAGTCAATACACTATTCTTTCCTTCCCCCAAAACCTTGTCATTGTGTTTTGTGATTTGACCTCAGGGATGCAGACCTGGTTTGGTATCAGGAGCAGCACGCCCCCACCCCGAGCAAGTTCCCGCAGTGCCCAGTGGCACAGCCCACAGGGCTGAGCTGTCAGGGACACTGAGCTCCCAGCTTCCTCCTTGGTACCCACAGGGGACTGTACCTGTACCGGAAAGGAAGTCATGCTGTGTGGCAGGTCAAGTACAAGCCTCTAGAACTCCCTCTAAAGTATACATTGAAAGCACTAATGCCTTCCAGGAGAGGTTACAGTAACCGGTGTCACCACCAAGGATTTGAAAGATGTAGGGGTGGTCATTTCCACATACCCTTATTGAAGTCACTCATTTGGCCTAGTCAGAAAACGCCTGAATCTTGGAGATGACAGTGGCATGACTGTCAATGTAATCAGTGCCTCAAATTGCAGTTACTGCTGCACATGGGGCTTCATCACTTCATCCCCAAGCACCCAGTGTGTAACTACTGATCAGGAAAATGCTCTTTGTTCTCTTCCTGTGAGTAAAGACCAGCAGAGCAGTGAGCTTTCAGCCGGCAAGGAGAGAACACTATCTCAGAGGTATATCAAATCTCCAGACTTAGGCTGTCATTTAGTCAGAAGGAACCTTCATCTCCTTTTCCTTCCAGAAGACGTCACACTGACCCATCCCATTGATGGTATTATGCTGAATGGACCCAGTGATCAGGAAGTACAACTCGTCTAGGCATACTTAATAGGACAGTCACGTGTCAGAGGTGGGAAATAAACCCAACAAAAATTCAGGGGCCTTTCGTCTTAGAGAAGTTTCTAGAAGTCTATCATGTGGCCACGCCAAGCTCTTCCTTCCAAGGTGAAGAATAAGCGCTGTATCTGGCCCCTTCTCACACACACACAAGAGCACAGCAGCCTGGTGGACCACCTCGGAGTGCAGAGGCAGCATAGACTTAATTTCCAGTGTGCTACTCTGACCCATTCACTGACTGGTCTGAAAAGCACCTAGTTTGAGAGCAGCCTGGACCTTTGGAAGGTGGATGCCAGTAGATGACACCACCTGGATCTCCTCTCATTGTCGCCCCTTCAAGGTGCACACCTGAAAAGGGCCTAGAGGGGGTGCGACTTGCCCCAGATCACAAGGCCCGAACCTGGGCCTCAGTTGCGTGGTCTTTCATGCTCTGTGCCAAGACTGGTTGTCACTCTTCCATCTCTGAGTCTCTGCGCAAGACACACATGATACCAGCCCCCAGGAGCTGGGGATGTCATCCATGTATCCCTGAGGATGTCCCTAGGGAGGAATGTCTGACATGACCCTGCCTGTGCAGGTTGGGACGTTGGGCAGCTCCTGGGAGGTGCCGTGGCCTCAGCAGGACAGGGAACTGGTGAGAAAAAGATGCCTGAGCTTAGCTCTTGTCTCCTCAGAGCTGGGACCCTGGTGACACGGCTAAGAGTGGAGGGGAGGGCTCTGGTGTGTAGTCACGCATGGCAAGGGACAGGAGGGTGGGCAGTCAGCATCCCAGAGGGGCATGGGGGTGTGTCTGAATGCAGGGAGGGGCCCACGAAATGGACCCTTCAGGAAGTGATGTCACTGACAACACGCCCAGTAGAACCTGAATTGTGACCCGGCGCCCAGTTCCTGATAGCAGACCCCAGTCCTGCTCACTTGACCGGAGACGCTCGACAGAGCAACATGCGGTCTTGTTGTGTGGAGCCTTCTGAGGGCGTGGGAGTCAGGGAAGCCGAGAGGGATAGTCTTCCTGCTCGCCTTGGGCGTTGGCTCAGAGACCACCTCCAACGCCTCTGTCTGTGTTGCCTGAGGAGCCCCGAGGTAGCACACGGCAGCCCAGAGCGGGCCACTCCAGGGCCAGGCCACAAGGGTGACCCATCTCGGGCTGACCTTCCCGCTGGACCCTGCTGTGTGTGTGCGGTGAGTGTGGGGCATGGGTGGGACTGAAGTCTGGGGAGGAGGGGGGCCGTTCCTGGGTGGTAGCATGTTGTGAGGTGGTGGTCCCCTGGCGGGATGAGTGTCACAGCTCTGCTCTCATCATTCAGGATGTGGAGGTGAGTGTTGGGACCAGGTACTTCCACCCCATGGCAATCCTGAGCCCGGGGGGTGTCCTCTCCTTCGCTGAGGGACTGGATGTCTATGCAGATGGCCGTGTGTGCCTGATCTCGGGGGCAGGGTTTGGGGTCCACATTGCCCCCTGTGGGGAGGTCCAGGCAGCCCTGGGCGCCTCCTCCCCAGCTACTACGTTCTGGCCTTGCACAGCACCACCGTGGGGAGTGTGGAGGAGCTGGTGGATGGATTCACCAGCTCCTGGACCCGGGACAGGTTGTCTACACCCAGGACCCACTCCCTTCCAAACCTGGTAACCCGCCAGGGCCTTCCCAGGGCTTCCCCACGAGAGTGGCCGACGGTCCCACTCCAAGGGGCCTGGAACCTCACTCCCTGGGGGCACCCCGTCCCTCTCCTTGCTCGCACCCCAGGGGGCTGGAGGTGCTCGGGTGAGTTGCAAACCTCACTCGTCCTGGTGGTTCCTGGTTTCCCCACTGACTATATCCCCGCTGCCCCCCTCAGCCTGAACATGAGTCAACTGACCATGGGACTAAGGTCCCCAAGCGCAGGGCTCCCCGGACAAGCGTGATGAGGAAGGGGAGAAAGGGCACCTCACGAGTGGAGGCAGCTAGAAACATCAGCCGGAGCACTCCTGAGTCCACACGCCCTCCCGACGATGCTCACCAGTTGGCAGGAGTGAAGGAGAAGCAGGGACGGTTCAGGGCAAGAAGGTCGTCTTCAGGTGCAACCCTCAGTCTGAACGCTTCTTCGTCCCCACTCCCTGCAACGAACGCTGACCAGCCGGCCACGGGCCAGCGGTTCCCCCGGTGAGCATCCACCCCATCCTCGGCACAGTCGGGCCTCTGCCCGCAGCCTGCTGTGTGTCTTGAGTGTCCCCACATGTGTCTGAGCCGCTGTGTGCTCCTCTGATAGGCAGGGTGGCTAGGGATCAGCCCATTAGGGTGCCCAAGGGGAATACGGGAGGAGCCTTAGAGGGGCTCCCCTGGCACTGGGTGCTGCAGAAAGACCTGCCGTCCATGCTGGGCCACTTCGGGGCTATTACTTCTCTGTACCCGATGAAAAGCCTTTGGCCTCACCTGTCAGTGGCCTCAATTTGGAAAAGCACATGGAAAGCAGCCTTTGGAACGGAGGCTTGCGATCCCTGTGGCTGGGCCCGGTCCTTGTCCTCACTGAGGCCACATGACGGACCTCTGGGGGCAGCAGAGACTTTGTGCAGGCCCTTTGGGGACACTTAGCATAAGTAAGTGAAGGAAGCAGACACAATACTGGGACCCCGTCCCGGGTGGAGTTGGGCAGTCACTTCAGGCGTCACCCGCAGGTCACGGCCGGGGAGCATCACGGGCAATTCCCTCACGGCCTCTTCAAGTAACACGGGACATGGCGAGGGGCCTGAGGAGGATGGGAAAATGTGAGTTCTCACTGGGACCAGAGGGTGCGCTGCCCATCTCACAGAAAGGGGGGAGGAGGAGTTTGGGGCGTGGGGCAGGGAGCACACAGCAGAACCCAGCAGGTAACCCGTGTTTGCTGGTGGGTGGGGTCCCACGGGCGGGCTGACGACTGGGGACACCCTATCTGGGAGGGTGGGAGAGGATGGGGTCCCAGGACAGACACACAGGGTCAGGAAGGGCGAGGGGCAGATGCCTGGACAGGCAGGGGAATGCAGAGCGACCAGGCCCACACAAGGGTGTGCCGGGAGGGCAGTGTGGCTGGAAAGAAAAGGCTTCTCACTCTGCCACCCCAAGGTCAACCCCCAGCCCAAGGATGGGACAGGCTAGGCACCATGCCTGGGAGCCCGAGCGTGTGCCTATTGACCTCCATGGCAGCCAGCCTTCAGCCACCCTAAGGAGTCAAATCCTCCACCACTTGGCCCAGAAGGAGAACGTGAGGGAATTGGTGGCAAAGCTGGAAGGTGAGGGGCTGCAGCAAGGGGACCGTCTAGGGTGGGCTTCCCGGATTTTTCCCTTCAAGGACGTGAGGTCTTTTCTGTCCTTGGTAAGGCATAGGGAATCAGCCCCGGGGTGACCCTGTCTCTCTGTCCCGCTCCAGCACTACATCGCAAGAAACAGAAGTGGCGCTACCGGTATCTCTCATGCCACCTGCATCTAGAGCCAATTCAGGAGCTCCCTGAGCCCCCTGTGATGGAGCTAAAGCCGGCGTCACCTGCTTCAGTCCCTGCAGACACAGAGGATGTCCCAGCAGTGGCCTCAGCCCTGGTGCCAGGCCCTGAGCTGGAGCCCCATGAGCCCTCGGGCCCGGGGCCCCTGACACCCGCAGGAATGGCACCAGGCCTAGCAGAGCCAGAGCCGGGCCCGGAGCCTGCCCACCCCGGTGCTGTGAGCACCCAGGACGTGACGAGCAAGGAGGAGCCAGCCATCCTGGCATTTTGCCCATGCCTGGTGGCCGAGCAGCTGACCCTTGTCTTTGCGGTGAGTGGAGCAGGCTCTCAGCGTCGGGGAATGGGCCTTCCCTGTGTCATGGGCTGCCCCAGACCTGCCGTCCCCTGACGTGGACTCCTGTAATCTGGGCTCACGTCCCAGTTTCCCCACGAACTCACCATGTGCCCTGAGAGATTCTCCTCACCCCCAAGCCTTCACTGACCACACGGGGCCAGTAGGGCTGGCACGTAGGGATCCTTGCAGACCAATGAGGTGGAGCGGAGGGAAAGTTGGCAGGGACTGACCGGGCTGGGAGGGGCACGGGAGGAGGGGAGGGGTGCTCAGGGAGGTGCTTCCAGGGCCTTAGGTTCTTGGGCCATCATTGGCCCGACAGGCCTCCACAGCCTCCACATGTCAGAAGACCCTGCCATGTACCTGACTGTGTGGGAGACACAGACACCAACAAAGGCCCTGGGTGGACTTGTTACAGGGGAAACTGTAACTGAGTGGGTAGTGGGATCCACGGGGTGGCAGAATGGGAGGCAGATGCCCCGGGATGGGTAGAGTGAGCTGCCTTGTGCGGCAGGGAGGAGGTGAGTGAGGGTGCCTGCGAGCAGAGCCCCTCTGTTCCCCACCACTGTGGGGTCCTGTGCATCCGGTCGTGGGCGCCTCAGTGGACGGGGTCTGAAGCCCGGGTGGCCACAAGGCTCACAGCACATCCTCAGCTGCTTGGGCTCCAGCTCTGACTGGTGACTCTGCCTGGGCACGGGGGCACCAGGGGCAAGGCTGGATGACCCTCCCTTGTGATCCCCAGGGGCTGTACGTCAGGATGGACACTGAGCGCCCGGCTCCCACCATGCATGGCTTCCTCGGGGAATTTGACACCTTGCTTAAGTTGGTCACCACCACCTGCCTCGGGACCCCGAGCATGATGGCCCAGGACAGGGCCCGAGTCGTGGAGTTCTGGATCCAGGTGGCCATGGTATGTCATGGGATGGCCCCTGGGGTCCATCCTGGCATCTTGGGACCAGCTCTCAGGATGGGTGCCTGCGGTCTGCCCTGCACGGTCCCTGGGCCCCTCCTGCCAAGGGAGTGCGCACCTGGACTCGCAGGCCCCAGGGGTGGGACAGCCATCCCTGGCCCCTTCCTTGCGTTGAGCTACAGTCCTCCACCCAGGAGGGCTGCTCACCAGGTACCAGGTGTGCTGGGCTCCCTGGGATTCTGTGTCCTTAAGGACAGGAGTTCATGGGGGGACAGAGAAGAGAAGCAGGCCACGCTCTCAGCTCTGTCTTCCCTCCCAGGAATGTCGGCCCCTCAAGAACTATGCTGCCCTCCATGCCATTCTCTCGGCCCTGCAGAGCCCTGCTGTATGTTGCCTGGAAAGCACCTGGGGACATATTGCCTGGTGGGTAGTCCTGTCCCTGGGACCGGGGCACCTGGGTGGACAGGGACACACCTACGTCTGGCAGTGTCCCCTCAGTCCGCTGGGACTTCCTGGGAGGCGGCGGAGCCTAAGGACAGGGATGGCGGGCTCTTGGAGCCCCTGTGGGTTAGGCCACGGGATCCCCCACAGGAATCAGTTCCCTACAATGTCAGATGTGGGTTGAACCTAATTGGAGATTTTGAGCATGTGCTCTGCAGCAGGAGGTCTCTGCCCCAAGGACGGCGACCTGGCCCAAAGCAGATTCGCCCCTGGGAAAACTGGGAATGGAGGCCCCGGGCGGAAACATGGGAGCGCCCTCCGCAGGCGACGGATTCCCCAGGGCTCAGGGCCGTGGTGGAAAGCCTCATGCAGGCTAATGGACCTTCTGGGATCTCTAGGAAAAGCGGTCTGCCCCCAAACTCTCCACCTGCTGGCCACATGTCTCCCTCCTCCTGTCCCCTCCCCTTAGCACCAGCCTGATTTTATATGAAAACCTGAAAACGGAGGACAAGTGGGTTCATAGGAAGCAGCTCTTCGAGGTAAGTGGAGGCTAGAGGTCTGGAAGGGAGGCAGTCCTTGGGGCAAGTCCTCTGCCTTGCTGTGGCCTAGCCTTGGGGCAGACTCGAGGTTTGCGGGGTGAGAGGGGAAAGCTGATGGGGGAAGTAGATTTGCCCAGGCCGCCGAGGGCCTTGTCTGTCTCCCTCCCTGGCTCCACTTGACTGGGGTGCTGGCATCCAGTGAGGACCCAGAGGACAGACCCCAGTCGGGACTGGGGCTGGCATGGGGTCGGCAGCAGGGGTGGGGCCTGTCACTGAGCCAGGTCAGCCTCTCCCCTGGGTACCCTCAGCCCATCGCTGCCCCCTCTGTGGCCTCGGGCTCCTCATCTTGACATGGAGGGTTGTTCTCACCCTGGGGTGCAGGCCTCCCTGGTGAGCAGGGTCAAGGCAGCACAAGATGGGCTTCAACGTTCCACCCACCCCACCTGGTCATGTGAGGGGAGCCGTGCTGAGAGCCAGGTGACAGTGAGTCCTCAGGGCACCCTGGGAGGCAGAGGGATCTCCCCTGACCCTCGCAGGGCGGCCGGCCGAGGCCCGAGGACACCAATGGGTTTGTGTGTGCTGGAGCTGGGGTCGCTCTAGGCTGAGAGCCTGCTGGAGGTGGGGACAGCATAGGGACCAGGGGACTCGGGCAAGACATCCATCAACCAAGGTCTGGTTGTGGGAGGCCACGTGGGATGGGACCCCAGGAGTGCAAGAGGAAGTTGAGAGTGGCGTGGCCAGGGTCGCGGCAGTGGGGGTGACCCTCCACCTGCTCCTGGTGCCACCAGCCCTGAGCTGCCAGCACTGGGGTGACCAGGAGGAGGGCAAGAGCAGCTGGGTACAGGGAGAAGTTGGAGGACAGGTGCAGGGACCACAGGTCCTGAGACTGGCCAAAAGCAAGCCCTGGAAAGAGGAACGCAGAGCGAAGGGAGGAGAGGGACACAGCACAGGGTGGTCCAAGGGAGCTGGGGGCTGCAGGTGTGGGGTTCAGGGGAGGTTCTGTGGATGCCCCTGAGGCAGGCGGGGACTCATCACCTCCCCACCCTGGTGGCACAGGACATGGTCCCCTTCCTCGGAATGTTTCCAGATGATGTGCCTGCAGACAAACTCCTGGAACATCATGAAGACGTGAGTGAGCCCAGAGGGGCATGGGGTGGGGGGCAGGATGGAGAGCTGCACAGAGGAGAGAGCCCCGAGTGAGCCCGGACCTCCCAGCACCGGGCTAGCACCCATTCCTGAGAGTCTCCCCTCCACGCCAGGAACTGGGCTTCTTGGAGAGGAGTGCCAGAAGGACCCACTTACGCCCCGGACCTGGACCTAGGGCAGGTGGGGCTGAGGGCTACAGGGGGCAGCTACTGAGCATACTGGCCTCCCCCTCAGGCCCTGCCCAGGGGGAGGGATGTTGCTCCTTCAGGGCAGAACGCACATCAGGGGGCTGGCAGTGCCTTTCCGCCTGAGGCCTCAGCTCCCCAGTCCAGTCCCCGCTTCTCTGTAGGCCTGAGCCTGGGCCAGGGCCGGGTGCTGTTTCTGGGCAGGCCTGTCCCTTGGAGGGCCCTAGTGGTCCTACAACTTGAGAAAGGGTGGGGATGTTCTGGTCTTGTTCTGGGATCAGGGGGCTGTTTCTGATGCACTTTTCTGAAAAGTAGGTTTCCTTCCTACCGTCAAGACCCCCTGGGCAGGACACTGTCCATCCCATCCCATGGGTCTAATGTGTCTTGAGAGAGGTAAGACATGCAGAGCTGAGGACACTCAAGGCTTTGTCAGGTGGGGGATGGGGTGTGGCATCAAGGCCCCCTTCCTGGAGGAAGAGCTGGAGACACAACAGTGGGAACTGGCAGGGCTGGATGACATCGGAAGGAAGGCGGGTTCCCGTGAGCAAAGATCCGGGACCATCCTAGGGCCCCACTCCTCACACCCCTCCTTCTCTGTACCCTGTCCTTGCTCTGCCCCAGGTCGCTATCATCCAAAGTGAGATCATGACGCAGAGGGAGCTGGCTGTGCTGTATGACCTGGAGCCTGAGGAGCGCTTCGTATCCTTTCTCCACGCCGGGGAGCCCCTGCACGAGGAGCAGAGGTGAGGCCAGCAGGCTCTGGGAGAAGGGCCCCCTGACGTGTGGCTCCAGGGGCTCACAGGTGGCCCTCTGTCCTGCAGCTACACCCTGTCCTGCCAGCTGGAGCCCCCAGGCCAGGAGGCCGGGGGAAACGGACTGTAGTTCTTCAGGTCACACGTTTAAACTTACTGACCAGGGCCAGGTGAGTTTCTGGGATGGTGTGATCAGCAAGGGGTGGGCAGCTGCTCAGCCTCAGGGAAGCTCCAGGCCGTGTTGGGTGTGGGGGTGTCCTAAAGATGGGTGGGACTGGGACCCCAGGTTCACTGCCAACGAGTTGTGTCAGACCGAAGGGTGGTTCCCCTCCCCCTCTGGGACCCAGCCTCCTCTTTTGTGAGTCGGTGATGACCATGAGCTTTCCCATGACAGGGAACCCCCAGGTGCTGGTGACTGACAGGACCCTCCGCACAGGGCCCGGAGCACAGAGGACAATGCGGACGGGGTGGAAGCAGGATAACGGGGGGAACCCGGGATAACCTGCCTCTTCTGTTCACATGTGTGGCCCTGTAGCTGCTGTCATCGGGCCCATGGCCCTGCTGGTATCCTGGCTGCGTGCGGAGGAGAGCTTCCCCTTCGGGCAGGTTGCACCCTGTCGGCAGACGTGGGCAGCTCCCCAGGCTGCCGCTGCAACCTCAAGGACCCGTACAGAGCTGCAGCCAACATGGCCACCTTCGTAATGTGTCAACCCCTCTGCTTTTGGCCCTCTGGACAGAGGCGAGCTGCCCCACCATGTGGAGGATGTTCCCCTTTGTGCAGGTGGCCTCCCGCGCTGTTGATGCCACCTGCTGCCTGGGTGCTGTCAACCACAGAGTTGTAGCCACAGCGTTCCAGGAAGAGGTGGGGCCATCCTCACCAGGCCCGGCCTTTCCCAGGACGGGGACGGACACGGACACGGTGCAGTGCTCCCTGGCCACTGCAGGTTCCCAGCGCATGCTCCCAGGGGAGCCCCCTGGGCAACTTCCTCCCCTCATCCATGAAAAATTGCCTAGCTAGAGATTAAAGATGGCGGTGTGACAGGCGAGACAGAGACCTCCTCCTAAAACCACATATGATACAAAAATATAACTAATATAACTCATCCTGAAAGAGAACAAGGAACGATGGCCACACCAGACTGAATACATCTGGACAAAAATAGCAGCCCACACCGAACAGGGTAAGGTACCAAAGCTCTGATGCGGCGGGACCCAAGCCCTTCTCACACCCCAGCCCATCGGCGGGAGGAAGAGACACAGACCAGGGAGGGAGTGGAGGCCTGGGACTGCTGAACACCTCACCCTGGAGATCTGTTCTGGGAGCACGAACCTACATTGCATGGTGCTCTGGTGATTAGTGGGGTTGGAAAGCTAAGACAGGTGGACTACCTGGAGAGATGGAGATTCCAGCTGCTTCTGAAAAACAGGGATTCCTATCCGGCTGGTCTGGACAGGCAGTCCGAAAGACTTCCTAAAAGCGAGAGGGCTGCTAAAGGGGCAAGGATTGCACAGAGCTTACTGCTCAGGACAAAGGACAGGTAGGCAAAATTGTGCAGGTGCACTCTGCCCAGCAGGTTGGGAACTTAATCTTCACTCGCTACATCCCACTGGATGCAGCTCCAAGGCCCCCCACTGTGATATGCAGCCCCACCTACAGCATCTACAAACACAAAGCATAGAGGCTTCACACCTGTGTGTTTGGCCCCTGGTTCTGGCAATTGAGCAAGGCACAGCAGCCAGGAAACTGGAACCAGCCCTTTCCTCCCCCCAGGCACCAGCACCACTCCCCTTTGACGCCCGACATCACTCCAGCAGATGAGCAGCTGCAGGGCACTAGAGGTCGCCACATACTAATACGAAACGTCAAAGGAACCTGGAACAAAGCCAAACGTCAACGCCAGAGAAAGGATCGAGTGACACTGAAGTAATAACTGTTCCTGAAAGAGATTACAAAATAAAAATCATAAACATGCTCATGGAGGTACAGAAAAATATTCAAGAACTCAGGAACAAATTTAGGACAGAGAACCAATCGTTGAACATAACAACAGAAGGTATTAAAATCAGGTTAGATAGAGTGGAACAGATGATAAATGAAATAGGAATTAGGGAAGAGGAATACAAAGAAGGTGAGGAACAGAGAGGAAAATGGATCTCTAGGAATGAAAGCATACTGAGAGAAATATGGGACCAATCCAAACAGAACAATATTCGTGTTATAGGGGTATCAGAAGAGGAAGGAGAGAGAATAAGGGAAAGAAAGTGTCTTTGAAGAAGTAATTGCTGCAAACGTCCTCAATCTGGAGGAGATGGTTTCTCAGGCAATGGTAGTGCACAGATCTCCCACACACACAAGGGACCCAAAGAGAACAACACCAAGACATATAATATTTAAAATGGCAAAGACTAAGGATAAAGACAGAATATTAAAAGCAGCCAGAGAGAGAAATTGGATCACATACAAAGGAAAAACCAAAGGCTACCATCAGACTTCTCAGCAGAAGGGCCTCGAACCAAGAATACTTTAACTGCCAAGATTATCATTTAAATTTGAAGGTGGGATTAAACAATTTCCAGATAAGCAAAAGCTGAGAGAATTTAGCTCCCACAAAACACCTCTACAGTGTATTATGGAGGGACTGCTATAGACGGAAGTGTTCCCAAGGTTAAATAACTGTCACAGGAGGTAATAAAAAGAGACAGACAAAGAGTCCAGAATATGATACCTAATATATAAAGAATGAAGGAGAAAAAAAAAAAACCTTTAGATTCTGTTGGGAATAGCATACTAAGTGAGTTAAGTTAGACTCTTAGTTAGTAAGGAAGTTATTACCCTTGAACCTTTGGTAGCCACACATCTAAAGACTGCATGGCAATAAGTACATACCTACCAATAAATCAACCTTCATGTAAATGGTCTGAATGCACCAATAAAAAGACATGGAGTCACTGAATGGATAAAAAAACAAGACCCAGTTGTATGCTGCCTGCAAGAGATTCACTTCAAACCCAAAGACATACACAGACTAAAAGATAAGGGATGGAAAAAGATATTTCACGCAACTAATAGGGAGAAAAAAAGGAGGTGTTGCAGTACTTGTATCAAACAAAATAGATTTTAAAGCAAAGAAAGTCACAAGAGACAAAGACGGACATTACATAATGATAAAGGGGTCAATCCAACAAGAGAATATAACCATTATGAATATCTATGCACCCAACACAGGAGCACCTACATATATGTGAAACAAATACTAACAGAATTAAAAGGGGAAATAGAATGCAATGCATTCATTCTAGTAGATGTCAACACTCCACCCACTCGAAAAGGACAGATCAACCAGACAGAAAATAAGGACACAGAGGCACTGAACAACACATTAGAACAGATGGACCTAACAGACATCTACAGAACTCTCCACCCTAGAGCAGCAGGACACACATTCTTCTCAACTGCACATGGAACATTCTCAAGAATAGATCATATACTAGGCCACAAAAAGAGCCTCAGTAAATTTAAAAAGATAGAAATTGTACCAACCAGCTTCTCAGACCACAAAGCTATGAAACTATAAATAAAATACACAAGGAAAATGAAAAAGCCTATCAAAATTAAACGGCCCCCATCCTTCCCAGGTATCCACTATAGGCGTTCAGCTCATGCCCTAAAACATTTGTGGTCTTCCCAGCCTTAAATTATATGACTAGAATACAAATTAGGGCTCCAAGTGTCTTATGAACCATAGTTTGGGGTGTCGGTGTGCTCAGCGCCATGTGGCAGCCAGAGCTCTCACCGTCCCCAGCAAAACAACCCATGGTTCCTTTGATGCGCATCTCTCTCCCTACCTCCTCTTTCTAAATCCTGCTGAGTTCAAGGTCTGCTCAAATGCCTACCTTGCCCCAGACCAGAGGCTCCCCTGGCTCTGTTGCAAAGATATCTGCAAAGGTATCTGGAATCCTAATGATGATTGGTATTTATTTAATAATCACTGTGTTCCAGACAACACACTAAGTGCATTAATATTTTATCTCATTTAATTCTCAACTTTAATTCTCAATGCTATTTACGATTTAGGTACCATTTTCATCCATCTTTTATAAATGAAGCTCAGAGAGATGAAGGTACATGTAATCACAAATAAAATAGAATTTAGATTTAAATATACATCTGCTGTATGCCCAAACCTCAGGGCTCAGCCACTGAATTTTACTTTATGCATGCATTAGAATTTGTATAAAATTTATTCTGCAAATGTGGCTGCATTTCTTTGTGTCCATTAAATGAAATCAAATCCATATCTGTTTTTACTTCTGTGAAACTGTGTGCCCAGGATTCCTTTTGGATATGAAGGGCTGACTCATGAACGGTGGTGGAAAATGCTTTCCTGCAATGGGTCATGAAAAGGCCTAGAACTGTTGCGCAGACTATGTAAGATCTCTTCCAGTGTTCAGTTCACCTGAGAATCACAGGGTTCTGTTTTCTAAGCATAGAGAGCCCCTTAAAGTACTGAGTTCCATATTTTGGAGTTGGAACCATAAAGCCTAATGTCCAGCCTCACAAAAAGCCCGATGCAAAGTCTACTGCACACGTCATCCCTCCCAGTGAGATGCTGGCCACTTTCCTAGGATGCTGTGGGTTCATAGGCTGCTGGTCCTTACTATTCATGGAATGCAAGGCCTCTCTTCCTCTTTGAGATTTCAGAAATCCCTTCTGATCATGGAAGGCCACGTGCCTCTCCTAATACCCCATCTTACCCTTGGCATAGCCCTCTCAAAGAGCTGCAGCTCCTGGAAAATAAAAGCTGGGAGAGCAGGATGTCTCCTGGCTCCGGCTGCTTCTACTATAACTCAACCACCCTGTGCTTCAAGGTCAATGCCATGCCTTCACTGAATGGAATGGCATCACTTAATTTTACAAATCAGAAAATGCAAATAGTCAACCTTTGCCATGGGAGGGTATTTCTCATGGCCAGCATCAGCTGGCACTAAGGAGCTTCTGTCCCCTTGAGATGTCCTTGTTTTTCCAGGTCACCTGCATTTCCATCATTCTGTCCCGATGTTTGCTAATATGTAATGGATTTTCTTTGCAATGAAGGAATATTTTTCCATGTCTAAGCTTCTAACAAATACGGAAATGTGGAACTTAGAATAAAAGGGCTTCAAGCTTCAAAAAATGGGGCAATTATTTTCTGGGTGGAGGGACAAACACGCCTATGCATGTAATGTGCACTTAAAACATGCCAGTTTTGAAGGAGGTCTTGGAAAATAAAAGTGGATTATCGCATATTAAATCAAGTAGTGGATTTAACTGTCACTGCCGTTTTAAATCATGTCTGCACCCAAGCCTCTCTCCCACCATTTCCCCTCGAAGAGCCCTGACAGCTTGTGTCAGGAGGACGGTGGTTCTTTAAGGCAGGAGCCTTTCACTCCCTCATTTGCTAGCAAGTCAATACACTATTCTTTCCTTCCCCCAAAACCTTGTCATTGTGTTTTGTGATTTGACCTCAGGGATGCAGACCTGGTTTGGTATCAGGAGCAGCACGCCCCCACCCCGAGCAAGTTCCCGCAGTGCCCAGTGGCACAGCCCACAGGGCTGAGCTGTCAGGGACACTGCGCTCCCAGCTTCCTCCTTGGTACCCACAGGGGACTGTACCTGTACCGGAAAGGAAGTCATGCTGTGTGGCAGGTCAAGTACAAGCCTCTAGAACTCCCTCTAAAGTATACATTGAAAGCACTAATGCCTTCCAGGAGAGGTTACAGTAACCGGTGTCACCACCAAGGATTTGAAAGATGTAGGGGTGGTCATTTCCACATACCCTTATTGAAGTCACTCATTTGGCCTAGTCAGAAAACGCCTGAATCTTGGAGATGACAGTGGCATGACTGTCAATGTAATCAGTGCCTCAAATTGCAGTTACTGCTGCACATGGGGCTTCATCACTTCATCCCCAAGCACCCAGTGTGTAACTACTGATCAGGAAAATGCTCTTTGTTCTCTTCCTGTGAGTAAAGACCAGCAGAGCAGTGAGCTTTCAGCCGGCAAGGAGAGAACACTATCTCAGAGGTATATCAAATCTCCAGACTTAGGCTGTCATTTAGTCAGAAGGAACCTTCATCTCCTTTTCCTTCCAGAAGACGTCACACTGACCCATCCCATTGATGGTATTATGCTGAATGGACCCAGTGATCAGGAAGTACAACTCGTCTAGGCATACTTAATAGGACAGTCACGTGTCAGAGGTGGGAAATAAACCCAACAAAAATTCAGGGGCCTTTCGTCTTAGAGAAGTTTCTAGAAGTCTATCATGTGGCCACGCCAAGCTCTTCCTTCCAAGGTGAAGAATAAGCGCTGTATCTGGCCCCTTCTCACACACACACAAGAGCACAGCAGCCTGGTGGACCACCTCGGAGTGCAGAGGCAGCATAGACTTAATTTCCAGTGTGCTACTCTGACCCATTCACTGACTGGTCTGAAAAGCACCTAGTTTGAGAGCAGCCTGGACCTTTGGAAGGTGGATGCCAGTAGATGACACCACCTGGATCTCCTCTCATTGTCGCCCCTTCAAGGTGCACACCTGAAAAGGGCCTAGAGGGGGTGCGACTTGCCCCAGATCACAAGGCCCGAACCTGGGCCTCAGTTGCGTGGTCTTTCATGCTCTGTGCCAAGACTGGTTGTCACTCTTCCATCTCTGAGTCTCTGCGCAAGACACACATGATACCAGCCCCCAGGAGCTGGGGATGTCATCCATGTATCCCTGAGGATGTCCCTAGGGAGGAATGTCTGACATGACCCTGCCTGTGCAGGTTGGGACGTTGGGCAGCTCCTGGGAGGTGCCGTGGCCTCAGCAGGACAGGGAACTGGTGAGAAAAAGATGCCTGAGCTTAGCTCTTGTCTCCTCAGAGCTGGGACCCTGGTGACACGGCTAAGAGTGGAGGGGAGGGCTCTGGTGTGTAGTCACGCATGGCAAGGGACAGGAGGGTGGGCAGTCAGCATCCCAGAGGGGCATGGGGGTGTGTCTGAATGCAGGGAGGGGCCCACGAAATGGACCCTTCAGGAAGTGATGTCACTGACAACACGCCCAGTAGAACCTGAATTGTGACCCGGCGCCCAGTTCCTGATAGCAGACCCCAGTCCTGCTCACTTGACCGGAGACGCTCGACAGAGCAACATGCGGTCTTGTTGTGTGGAGCCTTCTGAGGGCGTGGGAGTCAGGGAAGCCGAGAGGGACAGTCTTCCTGCTCGCCTTGGGCGTTGGCTCAGAGACCACCTCCAACGCCTCTGTCTGTGTTGCCTGAGGAGCCCCGAGGTAGCACACGGCAGCCCAGAGCGGGCCACTCCAGGGCCAGGCCACAAGGGTGACCCATCTCGGGCTGACCTTCCCGCTGGACCCTGCTGTGCGTGTGCGGTGAGTGTGGGGCATGGGTGGGACTGAAGTCTGGGGAGGAGGGGGGCCGTTCCTGGGTGGTAGCATGTTGTGAGGTGGTGGTCCCCTGGCGGGATGAGTGTCACAGCTCTGCTCTCATCATTCAGGATGTGGAGGTGAGTGTTGGGACCAGGTACTTCCACCCCATGGCAATCCTGAGCCCGGGGGGTGTCCTCTCCTTCGCTGAGGGACTGGATGTCTATGCAGATGGCCGTGTGTGCCTGATCTCGGGGGCAGGGTTTGGGGTCCACATTGCCCCCTGTGGGGAGGTCCAGGCAGCCCTGGGTGCCTCCTCCCCAGCTACTAGGTTCTGGCTTTGCACAGCACCACCGTGGGGAGTGTGGAGGAGCTGGTGGATGGATTCACCAGCTCCTGGACCCGGGACAGGTTGTCTACACCCAGGACCCACTCCCTTCCAAACCTGGTAACCCGCCAGGGCCTTCCCAGGGCTTCCCCACGAGAGTGGCCGACGGTCCCACTCCAAGGGGCCTGGAACCTCACTCCCTGGGGGCACCCCGTCCCTCTCCTTGCTCGCACCCCAGGGGGCTGGAGGTGCTCGGGTGAGTTGCAAACCTCCCTCGTCCTGGTGGTTCCTGGTTTCCCCACTGACTATATCCCCGCTGCCCCCCTCAGCCTGAACATGAGTCAACTGACCATGGGACTAAAGTCCCCAAGCGCAGGGCTCCCCGGACAAGCGTGATGAGGAAGGGGAGAAAGGGCACCTCACGAGTGGAGGCAGCTAGAAACATCAGCCAGAGCACTCCTGAGTCCACACGCCCTCCCGACGATGCTCACCAGTTGGCAGGAGTGAAGGAGAAGCAGGGACGGTTCAGGGCAAGAAGGTCGTCTTCAGGTGCAACCCTCAGTCTGAACGCTTCTTCGTCCCCACTCCCTGCAACGAACGCTGACCAGCCGGCCACGGGCCAGCGGCTCCCCCGGTGAGCATCCACCCCATCCTCGGCACAGTCGGGCCTCTGCCCGCAGCCTGCTGTGTGTCTTGAGTGTCCCCACATGTGTCTGAGCCGCTGTGTGCTCCTCTGATAGGCAGGGTGGCTAGGGATCAGCCCATTAGGGTGCCCATGGGGAATACGGGAGGAGCCTTAGAGGGGCTCCCCTGGCACTGGGTGCTGCAGAAAGACCTGCCGTCCATGCTGGGCCACTTCGGGGCTATTACTTCTCTGTACCCGATGAAAAGCCTTTGGCCTCACCTGTCAGTGGCCTCAATTTGGAAAAGCACATGGAAAGCAGCCTTTGGAACGGAGGCTTGCGATCCCTGTGGCTGGGCCCGGTCCTTGTCCTCACTGAGGCCACATGACGGACCTCTGGGGGCAGCAGAGACTTTGTGCAGGCCCTTTGGGGACACTTAGCATAAGTAAGTGAAGGAAGCAGACACAATACTGGGACCCCGTCCCGGGTGGAGTTGGGCAGTCACTTCAGGCGTCACCCGCAGGTCACGGCCGGGGAGCATCACGGGCAATTCCCTCACGGCCTCTTCAAGTAACACGGGACATGGCGAGGGGCCTGAGGAGGATGGGAAAATGTGAGTTCTCACTGGGACCAGAGGGTGCGCTGCCCATCTCACAGAAAGGGGGGAGGAGGAGTTTGGGGCGTGGGGCAGGGAGCACACAGCAGAACCCAGCAGGTAACCCGTGTTTGCTGGTGGGTGGGGTCCCACGGGCGGGCTGACGACTGGGGACACCCTATCTGGGAGGGTGGGAGAGGATGGGGTCCCAGGACAGACACACAGGGTCAGGAAGGGCGAGGGGCAGATGCCTGGACAGGCAGGGGAATGCAGAGCGACCAGGCCCACACAAGGGTGTGCCGGGAGGGCAGTGTGGCTGGAAAGAAAAGGCTTCTCACTCTGCCACCCCAAGGTCAACCCCCAGCCCAAGGATGGGACAGGCTAGGCACCATGCCTGGGAGCCCGAGCGTGTGCCTATTGACCTCCATGGCAGCCAGCCTTCAGCCACCCTAAGGAGTCAAATCCTCCACCACTTGGCCCAGAAGGAGAACGTGAGGGAATTGGTGGCAAAGCTGGAAGGTGAGGGGCTGCAGCAAGGGGACCGTCTAGGGTGGGCTTCCCGGATTTTTCCCTTCAAGGACGTGAGGTCTTTTCTGTCCTTGGTAAGGCATAGGGAATCAGCCCCGGGGTGACCCTGTCTCTCTGTCCCGCTCCAGCACTACATCGCAAGAAACAGAAGTGGCGCTACCGGTATCTCTCATGCCACCTGCATCTAGAGCCAATTCAGGAGCTCCCTGAGCCCCCTGTGATGGAGCTAAAGCCGGCGTCACCTGCTTCAGTCCCTGCAGACACAGAGGATGTCCCAGCAGTGGCCTCAGCCCTGGTGCCAGGCCCTGAGCTGGAGCCCCATGAGCCCTCGGGCCCGGGGCCCCTGACACCCGCAGGAATGGCACCAGGCCTAGCAGAGCCAGAGCCGGGCCCGGAGCCTGCCCACCCCGGTGCTGTGAGCACCCAGGACGTGACGAGCAAGGAGGAGCCAGCCATCCTGGCATTTTGCCCATGCCTGGTGGCCGAGCAGCTGACCCTTGTCTTTGCGGTGAGTGGAGCAGGCTCTCAGCGTCGGGGAATGGGCCTTCCCTGTGTCATGGGCTGCCCCAGACCTGCCGTCCCCTGACGTGGACTCCTGTAATCTGGGCTCACGTCCCAGTTTCCCCACGAACTCACCATGTGCCCTGAGAGATTCTCCTCACCCCCAAGCCTTCACTGACCACACGGGGCCAGTAGGGCTGGCACGTAGGGATCCTTGCAGACCAATGAGGTGGAGCGGAGGGAAAGTTGGCAGGGACTGACCGGGCTGGGAGGGGCACGGGAGGAGGGGAGGGGTGCTCAGGGAGGTGCTTCCAGGGCCTTAGGTTCTTGGGCCATCATTGGCCCGACAGGCCTCCACAGCCTCCACATGTCAGAAGACCCTGCCATGTACCTGACTGTGTGGGAGACACAGACACCAACAAAGGCCCTGGGTGGACTTGTTACAGGGGAAACTGTAACTGAGTGGGTAGTGGGATCCACGGGGTGGCAGAATGGGAGGCAGATGCCCCGGGATGGGTAGAGTGAGCTGCCTTGTGCGGCAGGGAGGAGGTGAGTGAGGGTGCCTGCGAGCAGAGCCCCTCTGTTCCCCACCACTGTGGGGTCCTGTGCATCCGGTCGTGGGCGCCTCAGTGGACGGGGTCTGAAGCCCGGGTGGCCACAAGGCTCACAGCACATCCTCAGCTGCTTGGGCTCCAGCTCTGACTGGTGACTCTGCCTGGGCACGGGGGCACCAGGGGCAAGGCTGGATGACCCTCCCTTGTGATCCCCAGGGGCTGTACGTCAGGATGGACACTGAGCGCCCGGCTCCCACCATGCATGGCTTCCTCGGGGAATTTGACACCTTGCTTAAGTTGGTCACCACCACCTGCCTCGGGACCCCGAGCATGATGGCCCAGGACAGGGCCCGAGTCGTGGAGTTCTGGATCCAGGTGGCCATGGTATGTCATGGGATGGCCCCTGGGGTCCATCCTGGCATCTTGGGACCAGCTCTCAGGATGGGTGCCTGCGGTCTGCCCTGCACGGTCCCTGGGCCCCTCCTGCCAAGGGAGTGCGCACCTGGACTCGCAGGCCCCAGGGGTGGGACAGCCATCCCTGGCCCCTTCCTTGCGTTGAGCTACAGTCCTCCACCCAGGAGGGCTGCTCACCAGGTACCAGGTGTGCTGGGCTCCCTGGGATTCTGTGTCCTTAAGGACAGGAGTTCATGGGGGGACAGAGAAGAGAAGCAGGCCACGCTCTCAGCTCTGTCTTCCCTCCCAGGAATGTCGGCCCCTCAAGAACTATGCTGCCCTCCATGCCATTCTCTCGGCCCTGCAGAGCCCTGCTGTATGTTGCCTGGAAAGCACCTGGGGACATATTGCCTGGTGGGTAGTCCTGTCCCTGGGACCGGGGCACCTGGGTGGACAGGGACACACCTACGTCTGGCAGTGTCCCCTCAGTCCGCTGGGACTTCCTGGGAGGCGGCGGAGCCTAAGGACAGGGATGGCGGGCTCTTGGAGCCCCTGTGGGTTAGGCCACGGGATCCCCCACAGGAATCAGTTCCCTACAATGTCAGATGTGGGTTGAACCTAATTGGAGATTTTGAGCATGTGCTCTGCAGCAGGAGGTCTCTGCCCCAAGGACGGCGACCTGGCCCAAAGCAGATTCGCCCCTGGGAAAACTGGGAATGGAGGCCCCGGGCGGAAACATGGGAGCGCCCTCCGCAGGCGACGGATTCCCCAGGGCTCAGGGCCGTGGTGGAAAGCCTCATGCAGGCTAATGGACCTTCTGGGATCTCTAGGAAAAGCGGTCTGCCCCCAAACTCTCCACCTGCTGGCCACATGTCTCCCTCCTCCTGTCCCCTCCCCTTAGCACCAGCCTGATTTTATATGAAAACCTGAAAACGGAGGACAAGTGGGTTCATAGGAAGCAGCTCTTCGAGGTAAGTGGAGGCTAGAGGTCTGGAAGGGAGGCAGTCCTTGGGGCAAGTCCTCTGCCTTGCTGTGGCCTAGCCTTGGGGCAGACTCGAGGTTTGCGGGGTGAGAGGGGAAAGCTGATGGGGGAAGTAGATTTGCCCAGGCCGCCGAGGGCCTTGTCTGTCTCCCTCCCTGGCTCCACTTGACTGGGGTGCTGGCATCCAGTGAGGACCCAGAGGACAGACCCCAGTCGGGACTGGGGCTGGCATGGGGTCGGCAGCAGGGGTGGGGCCTGTCACTGAGCCAGGTCAGCCTCTCCCCTGGGTACCCTCAGCCCATCGCTGCCCCCTCTGTGGCCTCGGGCTCCTCATCTTGACATGGAGGGTTGTTCTCACCCTGGGGTGCAGGCCTCCCTGGTGAGCAGGGTCAAGGCAGCACAAGATGGGCTTCAACGTTCCACCCACCCCACCTGGTCATGTGAGGGGAGCCGTGCTGAGAGCCAGGTGACAGTGAGTCCTCAGGGCACCCTGGGAGGCAGAGGGATCTCCCCTGACCCTCGCAGGGCGGCCGGCCGAGGCCCGAGGACACCAATGGGTTTGTGTGTGCTGGAGCTGGGGTCGCTCTAGGCTGAGAGCCTGCTGGAGGTGGGGACAGCATAGGGACCAGGGGACTCGGGCAAGACATCCATCAACCAAGGTCTGGTTGTGGGAGGCCACGTGGGATGGGACCCCAGGAGTGCAAGAGGAAGTTGAGAGTGGCGTGGCCAGGGTCGCGGCAGTGGGGGTGACCCTCCACCTGCTCCTGGTGCCACCAGCCCTGAGCTGCCAGCACTGGGGTGACCAGGAGGAGGGCAAGAGCAGCTGGGTACAGGGAGAAGTTGGAGGACAGGTGCAGGGACCACAGGTCCTGAGACTGGCCAAAAGCAAGCCCTGGAAAGAGGAACGCAGAGCGAAGGGAGGAGAGGGACACAGCACAGGGTGGTCCAAGGGAGCTGGGGGCTGCAGGTGTGGGGTTCAGGGGAGGTTCTGTGGATGCCCCTGAGGCAGGCGGGGACTCATCACCTCCCCACCCTGGTGGCACAGGACATGGTCCCCTTCCTCGGAATGTTTCCAGATGATGTGCCTGCAGACAAACTCCTGGAACATCATGAAGACGTGAGTGAGCCCAGAGGGGCATGGGGTGGGGGGCAGGATGGAGAGCTGCACAGAGGAGAGAGCCCCGAGTGAGCCCGGACCTCCCAGCACCGGGCTAGCACCCATTCCTGAGAGTCTCCCCTCCACGCCAGGAACTGGGCTTCTTGGAGAGGAGTGCCAGAAGGACCCACTTACGCCCCGGACCTGGACCTAGGGCAGGTGGGGCTGAGGGCTACAGGGGGCAGCTACTGAGCATACTGGCCTCCCCCTCAGGCCCTGCCCAGGGGGAGGGATGTTGCTCCTTCAGGGCAGAACGCACATCAGGGGGCTGGCAGTGCCTTTCCGCCTGAGGCCTCAGCTCCCCAGTCCAGTCCCCGCTTCTCTGTAGGCCTGAGCCTGGGCCAGGGCCGGGTGCTGTTTCTGGGCAGGCCTGTCCCTTGGAGGGCCCTAGTGGTCCTACAACTTGAGAAAGGGTGGGGATGTTCTGGTCTTGTTCTGGGATCAGGGGGCTGTTTCTGATGCACTTTTCTGAAAAGTAGGTTTCCTTCCTACCGTCAAGACCCCCTGGGCAGGACACTGTCCATCCCATCCCATG
This sequence comes from Manis pentadactyla, assembly GCF_030020395.1. Classification (NCBI taxonomy): domain Eukaryota; kingdom Metazoa; phylum Chordata; class Mammalia; order Pholidota; family Manidae; genus Manis; species Manis pentadactyla. The sequence continues at coordinate 26,714,147 of NC_080024.1, forward strand.
GGTCTAATGTGTCTTGAGAGAGGTAAGACATGCAGAGCTGAGGACACTCAAGGCTTTGTCAGGTGGGGGATGGGGTGTGGCATCAAGGCCCCCTTCCTGGAGGAAGAGCTGGAGACACAACAGTGGGAACTGGCAGGGCTGGATGACATCGGAAGGAAGGCGGGTTCCCGTGAGCAAAGATCCGGGACCATCCTAGGGCCCCACTCCTCACACCCCTCCTTCTCTGTACCCTGTCCTTGCTCTGCCCCAGGTCGCTATCATCCAAAGTGAGATCATGACGCAGAGGGAGCTGGCTGTGCTGTATGACCTGGAGCCTGAGGAGCGCTTCGTATCCTTTCTCCACGCCGGGGAGCCCCTGCACGAGGAGCAGAGGTGAGGCCAGCAGGCTCTGGGAGAAGGGCCCCCTGACGTGTGGCTCCAGGGGCTCACAGGTGGCCCTCTGTCCTGCAGCTACACCCTGTCCTGCCAGCTGGAGCCCCCAGGCCAGGAGGCCGGGGGAAACGGACTGTAGTTCTTCAGGTCACACGTTTAAACTTACTGACCAGGGCCAGGTGAGTTTCTGGGATGGTGTGATCAGCAAGGGGTGGGCAGCTGCTCAGCCTCAGGGAAGCTCCAGGCCGTGTTGGGTGTGGGGGTGTCCTAAAGATGGGTGGGACTGGGACCCCAGGTTCACTGCCAACGAGTTGTGTCAGACCGAAGGGTGGTTCCCCTCCCCCTCTGGGACCCAGCCTCCTCTTTTGTGAGTCGGTGATGACCATGAGCTTTCCCATGACAGGGAACCCCCAGGTGCTGGTGACTGACAGGACCCTCCGCACAGGGCCCGGAGCACAGAGGACAATGCGGACGGGGTGGAAGCAGGATAACGGGGGGAACCCGGGATAACCTGCCTCTTCTGTTCACATGTGTGGCCCTGTAGCTGCTGTCATCGGGCCCATGGCCCTGCTGGTATCCTGGCTGCGTGCGGAGGAGAGCTTCCCCTTCGGGCAGGTTGCACCCTGTCGGCAGACGTGGGCAGCTCCCCAGGCTGCCGCTGCAACCTCAAGGACCCGTACAGAGCTGCAGCCAACATGGCCACCTTCGTAATGTGTCAACCCCTCTGCTTTTGGCCCTCTGGACAGAGGCGAGCTGCCCCACCATGTGGAGGATGTTCCCCTTTGTGCAGGTGGCCTCCCGCGCTGTTGATGCCACCTGCTGCCTGGGTGCTGTCAACCACAGAGTTGTAGCCACAGCGTTCCAGGAAGAGGTGGGGCCATCCTCACCAGGCCCGGCCTTTCCCAGGACGGGGACGGACACGGACACGGTGCAGTGCTCCCTGGCCACTGCAGGTTCCCAGCGCATGCTCCCAGGGGAGCCCCCTGGGCAACTTCCTCCCCTCATCCATGAAAAATTGCCTAGCTAGAGATTAAAGATGGCGGTGTGACAGGCGAGACAGAGACCTCCTCCTAAAACCACATATGATACAAAAATATAACTAATATAACTCATCCTGAAAGAGAACAAGGAACGATGGCCACACCAGACTGAATACATCTGGACAAAAATAGCAGCCCACACCGAACAGGGTAAGGTACCAAAGCTCTGATGCGGCGGGACCCAAGCCCTTCTCACACCCCAGCCCATCGGCGGGAGGAAGAGACACAGACCAGGGAGGGAGTGGAGGCCTGGGACTGCTGAACACCTCACCCTGGAGATCTGTTCTGGGAGCACGAACCTACATTGCATGGTGCTCTGGTGATTAGTGGGGTTGGAAAGCTAAGACAGGTGGACTACCTGGAGAGATGGAGATTCCAGCTGCTTCTGAAAAACAGGGATTCCTATCCGGCTGGTCTGGACAGGCAGTCCGAAAGACTTCCTAAAAGCGAGAGGGCTGCTAAAGGGGCAAGGATTGCACAGAGCTTACTGCTCAGGACAAAGGACAGGTAGGCAAAATTGTGCAGGTGCACTCTGCCCAGCAGGTTGGGAACTTAATCTTCACTCGCTACATCCCACTGGATGCAGCTCCAAGGCCCCCCACTGTGATATGCAGCCCCACCTACAGCATCTACAAACACAAAGCATAGAGGCTTCACACCTGTGTGTTTGGCCCCTGGTTCTGGCAATTGAGCAAGGCACAGCAGCCAGGAAACTGGAACCAGCCCTTTCCTCCCCCCAGGCACCAGCACCACTCCCCTTTGACGCCCGACATCACTCCAGCAGATGAGCAGCTGCAGGGCACTAGAGGTCGCCACATACTAATACGAAACGTCAAAGGAACCTGGAACAAAGCCAAACGTCAACGCCAGAGAAAGGATCGAGTGACACTGAAGTAATAACTGTTCCTGAAAGAGATTACAAAATAAAAATCATAAACATGCTCATGGAGGTACAGAAAAATATTCAAGAACTCAGGAACAAATTTAGGACAGAGAACCAATCGTTGAACATAACAACAGAAGGTATTAAAATCAGGTTAGATAGAGTGGAACAGATGATAAATGAAATAGGAATTAGGGAAGAGGAATACAAAGAAGGTGAGGAACAGAGAGGAAAATGGATCTCTAGGAATGAAAGCATACTGAGAGAAATATGGGACCAATCCAAACAGAACAATATTCGTGTTATAGGGGTATCAGAAGAGGAAGGAGAGAGAATAAGGGAAAGAAAGTGTCTTTGAAGAAGTAATTGCTGCAAACGTCCTCAATCTGGAGGAGATGGTTTCTCAGGCAATGGTAGTGCACAGATCTCCCACACACACAAGGGACCCAAAGAGAACAACACCAAGACATATAATATTTAAAATGGCAAAGACTAAGGATAAAGACAGAATATTAAAAGCAGCCAGAGAGAGAAATTGGATCACATACAAAGGAAAAACCAAAGGCTACCATCAGACTTCTCAGCAGAAGGGCCTCGAACCAAGAATACTTTAACTGCCAAGATTATCATTTAAATTTGAAGGTGGGATTAAACAATTTCCAGATAAGCAAAAGCTGAGAGAATTTAGCTCCCACAAAACACCTCTACAGTGTATTATGGAGGGACTGCTATAGACGGAAGTGTTCCCAAGGTTAAATAACTGTCACAGGAGGTAATAAAAAGAGACAGACAAAGAGTCCAGAATATGATACCTAATATATAAAGAATGAAGGAGAAAAAAAAAAAACCTTTAGATTCTGTTGGGAATAGCATACTAAGTGAGTTAAGTTAGACTCTTAGTTAGTAAGGAAGTTATTACCCTTGAACCTTTGGTAGCCACACATCTAAAGACTGCATGGCAATAAGTACATACCTACCAATAAATCAACCTTCATGTAAATGGTCTGAATGCACCAATAAAAAGACATGGAGTCACTGAATGGATAAAAAAACAAGACCCAGTTGTATGCTGCCTGCAAGAGATTCACTTCAAACCCAAAGACATACACAGACTAAAAGATAAGGGATGGAAAAAGATATTTCACGCAACTAATAGGGAGAAAAAAAGGAGGTGTTGCAGTACTTGTATCAAACAAAATAGATTTTAAAGCAAAGAAAGTCACAAGAGACAAAGACGGACATTACATAATGATAAAGGGGTCAATCCAACAAGAGAATATAACCATTATGAATATCTATGCACCCAACACAGGAGCACCTACATATATGTGAAACAAATACTAACAGAATTAAAAGGGGAAATAGAATGCAATGCATTCATTCTAGTAGATGTCAACACTCCACCCACTCGAAAAGGACAGATCAACCAGACAGAAAATAAGGACACAGAGGCACTGAACAACACATTAGAACAGATGGACCTAACAGACATCTACAGAACTCTCCACCCTAGAGCAGCAGGACACACATTCTTCTCAACTGCACATGGAACATTCTCAAGAATAGATCATATACTAGGCCACAAAAAGAGCCTCAGTAAATTTAAAAAGATAGAAATTGTACCAACCAGCTTCTCAGACCACAAAGCTATGAAACTATAAATAAAATACACAAGGAAAATGAAAAAGCCTATCAAAATTAAACGGCCCCCATCCTTCCCAGGTATCCACTATAGGCGTTCAGCTCATGCCCTAAAACATTTGTGGTCTTCCCAGCCTTAAATTATATGACTAGAATACAAATTAGGGCTCCAAGTGTCTTATGAACCATAGTTTGGGGTGTCGGTGTGCTCAGCGCCATGTGGCAGCCAGAGCTCTCACCGTCCCCAGCAAAACAACCCATGGTTCCTTTGATGCGCATCTCTCTCCCTACCTCCTCTTTCTAAATCCTGCTGAGTTCAAGGTCTGCTCAAATGCCTACCTTGCCCCAGACCAGAGGCTCCCCTGGCTCTGTTGCAAAGATATCTGCAAAGGTATCTGGAATCCTAATGATGATTGGTATTTATTTAATAATCACTGTGTTCCAGACAACACACTAAGTGCATTAATATTTTATCTCATTTAATTCTCAACTTTAATTCTCAATGCTATTTACGATTTAGGTACCATTTTCATCCATCTTTTATAAATGAAGCTCAGAGAGATGAAGGTACATGTAATCACAAATAAAATAGAATTTAGATTTAAATATACATCTGCTGTATGCCCAAACCTCAGGGCTCAGCCACTGAATTTTACTTTATGCATGCATTAGAATTTGTATAAAATTTATTCTGCAAATGTGGCTGCATTTCTTTGTGTCCATTAAATGAAATCAAATCCATATCTGTTTTTACTTCTGTGAAACTGTGTGCCCAGGATTCCTTTTGGATATGAAGGGCTGACTCATGAACGGTGGTGGAAAATGCTTTCCTGCAATGGGTCATGAAAAGGCCTAGAACTGTTGCGCAGACTATGTAAGATCTCTTCCAGTGTTCAGTTCACCTGAGAATCACAGGGTTCTGTTTTCTAAGCATAGAGAGCCCCTTAAAGTACTGAGTTCCATATTTTGGAGTTGGAACCATAAAGCCTAATGTCCAGCCTCACAAAAAGCCCGATGCAAAGTCTACTGCACACGTCATCCCTCCCAGTGAGATGCTGGCCACTTTCCTAGGATGCTGTGGGTTCATAGGCTGCTGGTCCTTACTATTCATGGAATGCAAGGCCTCTCTTCCTCTTTGAGATTTCAGAAATCCCTTCTGATCATGGAAGGCCACGTGCCTCTCCTAATACCCCATCTTACCCTTGGCATAGCCCTCTCAAAGAGCTGCAGCTCCTGGAAAATAAAAGCTGGGAGAGCAGGATGTCTCCTGGCTCCGGCTGCTTCTACTATAACTCAACCACCCTGTGCTTCAAGGTCAATGCCATGCCTTCACTGAATGGAATGGCATCACTTAATTTTACAAATCAGAAAATGCAAATAGTCAACCTTTGCCATGGGAGGGTATTTCTCATGGCCAGCATCAGCTGGCACTAAGGAGCTTCTGTCCCCTTGAGATGTCCTTGTTTTTCCAGGTCACCTGCATTTCCATCATTCTGTCCCGATGTTTGCTAATATGTAATGGATTTTCTTTGCAATGAAGGAATATTTTTCCATGTCTAAGCTTCTAACAAATACGGAAATGTGGAACTTAGAATAAAAGGGCTTCAAGCTTCAAAAAATGGGGCAATTATTTTCTGGGTGGAGGGACAAACACGCCTATGCATGTAATGTGCACTTAAAACATGCCAGTTTTGAAGGAGGTCTTGGAAAATAAAAGTGGATTATCGCATATTAAATCAAGTAGTGGATTTAACTGTCACTGCCGTTTTAAATCATGTCTGCACCCAAGCCTCTCTCCCACCATTTCCCCTCGAAGAGCCCTGACAGCTTGTGTCAGGAGGACGGTGGTTCTTTAAGGCAGGAGCCTTTCACTCCCTCATTTGCTAGCAAGTCAATACACTATTCTTTCCTTCCCCCAAAACCTTGTCATTGTGTTTTGTGATTTGACCTCAGGGATGCAGACCTGGTTTGGTATCAGGAGCAGCACGCCCCCACCCCGAGCAAGTTCCCGCAGTGCCCAGTGGCACAGCCCACAGGGCTGAGCTGTCAGGGACACTGCGCTCCCAGCTTCCTCCTTGGTACCCACAGGGGACTGTACCTGTACCGGAAAGGAAGTCATGCTGTGTGGCAGGTCAAGTACAAGCCTCTAGAACTCCCTCTAAAGTATACATTGAAAGCACTAATGCCTTCCAGGAGAGGTTACAGTAACCGGTGTCACCACCAAGGATTTGAAAGATGTAGGGGTGGTCATTTCCACATACCCTTATTGAAGTCACTCATTTGGCCTAGTCAGAAAACGCCTGAATCTTGGAGATGACAGTGGCATGACTGTCAATGTAATCAGTGCCTCAAATTGCAGTTACTGCTGCACATGGGGCTTCATCACTTCATCCCCAAGCACCCAGTGTGTAACTACTGATCAGGAAAATGCTCTTTGTTCTCTTCCTGTGAGTAAAGACCAGCAGAGCAGTGAGCTTTCAGCCGGCAAGGAGAGAACACTATCTCAGAGGTATATCAAATCTCCAGACTTAGGCTGTCATTTAGTCAGAAGGAACCTTCATCTCCTTTTCCTTCCAGAAGACGTCACACTGACCCATCCCATTGATGGTATTATGCTGAATGGACCCAGTGATCAGGAAGTACAACTCGTCTAGGCATACTTAATAGGACAGTCACGTGTCAGAGGTGGGAAATAAACCCAACAAAAATTCAGGGGCCTTTCGTCTTAGAGAAGTTTCTAGAAGTCTATCATGTGGCCACGCCAAGCTCTTCCTTCCAAGGTGAAGAATAAGCGCTGTATCTGGCCCCTTCTCACACACACACAAGAGCACAGCAGCCTGGTGGACCACCTCGGAGTGCAGAGGCAGCATAGACTTAATTTCCAGTGTGCTACTCTGACCCATTCACTGACTGGTCTGAAAAGCACCTAGTTTGAGAGCAGCCTGGACCTTTGGAAGGTGGATGCCAGTAGATGACACCACCTGGATCTCCTCTCATTGTCGCCCCTTCAAGGTGCACACCTGAAAAGGGCCTAGAGGGGGTGCGACTTGCCCCAGATCACAAGGCCCGAACCTGGGCCTCAGTTGCGTGGTCTTTCATGCTCTGTGCCAAGACTGGTTGTCACTCTTCCATCTCTGAGTCTCTGCGCAAGACACACATGATACCAGCCCCCAGGAGCTGGGGATGTCATCCATGTATCCCTGAGGATGTCCCTAGGGAGGAATGTCTGACATGACCCTGCCTGTGCAGGTTGGGACGTTGGGCAGCTCCTGGGAGGTGCCGTGGCCTCAGCAGGACAGGGAACTGGTGAGAAAAAGATGCCTGAGCTTAGCTCTTGTCTCCTCAGAGCTGGGACCCTGGTGACACGGCTAAGAGTGGAGGGGAGGGCTCTGGTGTGTAGTCACGCATGGCAAGGGACAGGAGGGTGGGCAGTCAGCATCCCAGAGGGGCATGGGGGTGTGTCTGAATGCAGGGAGGGGCCCACGAAATGGACCCTTCAGGAAGTGATGTCACTGACAACACGCCCAGTAGAACCTGAATTGTGACCCGGCGCCCAGTTCCTGATAGCAGACCCCAGTCCTGCTCACTTGACCGGAGACGCTCGACAGAGCAACATGCGGTCTTGTTGTGTGGAGCCTTCTGAGGGCGTGGGAGTCAGGGAAGCCGAGAGGGACAGTCTTCCTGCTCGCCTTGGGCGTTGGCTCAGAGACCACCTCCAACGCCTCTGTCTGTGTTGCCTGAGGAGCCCCGAGGTAGCACACGGCAGCCCAGAGCGGGCCACTCCAGGGCCAGGCCACAAGGGTGACCCATCTCGGGCTGACCTTCCCGCTGGACCCTGCTGTGCGTGTGCGGTGAGTGTGGGGCATGGGTGGGACTGAAGTCTGGGGAGGAGGGGGGCCGTTCCTGGGTGGTAGCATGTTGTGAGGTGGTGGTCCCCTGGCGGGATGAGTGTCACAGCTCTGCTCTCATCATTCAGGATGTGGAGGTGAGTGTTGGGACCAGGTACTTCCACCCCATGGCAATCCTGAGCCCGGGGGGTGTCCTCTCCTTCGCTGAGGGACTGGATGTCTATGCAGATGGCCGTGTGTGCCTGATCTCGGGGGCAGGGTTTGGGGTCCACATTGCCCCCTGTGGGGAGGTCCAGGCAGCCCTGGGTGCCTCCTCCCCAGCTACTAGGTTCTGGCTTTGCACAGCACCACCGTGGGGAGTGTGGAGGAGCTGGTGGATGGATTCACCAGCTCCTGGACCCGGGACAGGTTGTCTACACCCAGGACCCACTCCCTTCCAAACCTGGTAACCCGCCAGGGCCTTCCCAGGGCTTCCCCACGAGAGTGGCCGACGGTCCCACTCCAAGGGGCCTGGAACCTCACTCCCTGGGGGCACCCCGTCCCTCTCCTTGCTCGCACCCCAGGGGGCTGGAGGTGCTCGGGTGAGTTGCAAACCTCCCTCGTCCTGGTGGTTCCTGGTTTCCCCACTGACTATATCCCCGCTGCCCCCCTCAGCCTGAACATGAGTCAACTGACCATGGGACTAAAGTCCCCAAGCGCAGGGCTCCCCGGACAAGCGTGATGAGGAAGGGGAGAAAGGGCACCTCACGAGTGGAGGCAGCTAGAAACATCAGCCAGAGCACTCCTGAGTCCACACGCCCTCCCGACGATGCTCACCAGTTGGCAGGAGTGAAGGAGAAGCAGGGACGGTTCAGGGCAAGAAGGTCGTCTTCAGGTGCAACCCTCAGTCTGAACGCTTCTTCGTCCCCACTCCCTGCAACGAACGCTGACCAGCCGGCCACGGGCCAGCGGCTCCCCCGGTGAGCATCCACCCCATCCTCGGCACAGTCGGGCCTCTGCCCGCAGCCTGCTGTGTGTCTTGAGTGTCCCCACATGTGTCTGAGCCGCTGTGTGCTCCTCTGATAGGCAGGGTGGCTAGGGATCAGCCCATTAGGGTGCCCATGGGGAATACGGGAGGAGCCTTAGAGGGGCTCCCCTGGCACTGGGTGCTGCAGAAAGACCTGCCGTCCATGCTGGGCCACTTCGGGGCTATTACTTCTCTGTACCCGATGAAAAGCCTTTGGCCTCACCTGTCAGTGGCCTCAATTTGGAAAAGCACATGGAAAGCAGCCTTTGGAACGGAGGCTTGCGATCCCTGTGGCTGGGCCCGGTCCTTGTCCTCACTGAGGCCACATGACGGACCTCTGGGGGCAGCAGAGACTTTGTGCAGGCCCTTTGGGGACACTTAGCATAAGTAAGTGAAGGAAGCAGACACAATACTGGGACCCCGTCCCGGGTGGAGTTGGGCAGTCACTTCAGGCGTCACCCGCAGGTCACGGCCGGGGAGCATCACGGGCAATTCCCTCACGGCCTCTTCAAGTAACACGGGACATGGCGAGGGGCCTGAGGAGGATGGGAAAATGTGAGTTCTCACTGGGACCAGAGGGTGCGCTGCCCATCTCACAGAAAGGGGGGAGGAGGAGTTTGGGGCGTGGGGCAGGGAGCACACAGCAGAACCCAGCAGGTAACCCGTGTTTGCTGGTGGGTGGGGTCCCACGGGCGGGCTGACGACTGGGGACACCCTATCTGGGAGGGTGGGAGAGGATGGGGTCCCAGGACAGACACACAGGGTCAGGAAGGGCGAGGGGCAGATGCCTGGACAGGCAGGGGAATGCAGAGCGACCAGGCCCACACAAGGGTGTGCCGGGAGGGCAGTGTGGCTGGAAAGAAAAGGCTTCTCACTCTGCCACCCCAAGGTCAACCCCCAGCCCAAGGATGGGACAGGCTAGGCACCATGCCTGGGAGCCCGAGCGTGTGCCTATTGACCTCCATGGCAGCCAGCCTTCAGCCACCCTAAGGAGTCAAATCCTCCACCACTTGGCCCAGAAGGAGAACGTGAGGGAATTGGTGGCAAAGCTGGAAGGTGAGGGGCTGCAGCAAGGGGACCGTCTAGGGTGGGCTTCCCGGATTTTTCCCTTCAAGGACGTGAGGTCTTTTCTGTCCTTGGTAAGGCATAGGGAATCAGCCCCGGGGTGACCCTGTCTCTCTGTCCCGCTCCAGCACTACATCGCAAGAAACAGAAGTGGCGCTACCGGTATCTCTCATGCCACCTGCATCTAGAGCCAATTCAGGAGCTCCCTGAGCCCCCTGTGATGGAGCTAAAGCCGGCGTCACCTGCTTCAGTCCCTGCAGACACAGAGGATGTCCCAGCAGTGGCCTCAGCCCTGGTGCCAGGCCCTGAGCTGGAGCCCCATGAGCCCTCGGGCCCGGGGCCCCTGACACCCGCAGGAATGGCACCAGGCCTAGCAGAGCCAGAGCCGGGCCCGGAGCCTGCCCACCCCGGTGCTGTGAGCACCCAGGACGTGACGAGCAAGGAGGAGCCAGCCATCCTGGCATTTTGCCCATGCCTGGTGGCCGAGCAGCTGACCCTTGTCTTTGCGGTGAGTGGAGCAGGCTCTCAGCGTCGGGGAATGGGCCTTCCCTGTGTCATGGGCTGCCCCAGACCTGCCGTCCCCTGACGTGGACTCCTGTAATCTGGGCTCACGTCCCAGTTTCCCCACGAACTCACCATGTGCCCTGAGAGATTCTCCTCACCCCCAAGCCTTCACTGACCACACGGGGCCAGTAGGGCTGGCACGTAGGGATCCTTGCAGACCAATGAGGTGGAGCGGAGGGAAAGTTGGCAGGGACTGACCGGGCTGGGAGGGGCACGGGAGGAGGGGAGGGGTGCTCAGGGAGGTGCTTCCAGGGCCTTAGGTTCTTGGGCCATCATTGGCCCGACAGGCCTCCACAGCCTCCACATGTCAGAAGACCCTGCCATGTACCTGACTGTGTGGGAGACACAGACACCAACAAAGGCCCTGGGTGGACTTGTTACAGGGGAAACTGTAACTGAGTGGGTAGTGGGATCCACGGGGTGGCAGAATGGGAGGCAGATGCCCCGGGATGGGTAGGGTGAGCTGCCTTGTGCGGCAGGGAGGAGGTGAGTGAGGGTGCCTGCGAGCAGAGCCCCTCTGTTCCCCACCACTGTGGGGTCCTGTGCATCCGGTCGTGGGCGCCTCAGTGGACGGGGTCTGAAGCCCGGGTGGCCACAAGGCTCACAGCACATCCTCAGCTGCTTGGGCTCCAGCTCTGACTGGTGACTCTGCCTGGGCACGGGGGCACCAGAGGCAAGGCTGGATGACCCTCCCTTGTGATCCCCAGGGGCTGTACGTCAGGATGGACACTGAGCGCCCGGCTCCCACCATGCATGGCTTCCTCGGGGAATTTGACACCTTGCTTAAGTTGGTCACCACCACCTGCCTCAGGACCCCGAGCATGATGGCCCAGGACAGGGCCCGAGTCGTGGAGTTCTGGATCCAGGTGGCCATGGTATGTCATGGGATGGCCCCTGGGGTCCATCCTGGCATCTTGGGAGCAGCTCTCAGGATGGGTGCCTGCGGTCTGCCCTGCACGGTCCCTGGGCCCCTCCTGCCAAGGGAGTGGGCACCTGGACTCGCAGGCCCCAGGGGTGGGACAGCCATCCCTGGCCCCTTCCTTGCGTTGAGCTACAGTCCTCCACCCAGGAGGGCTGCTCACCAGGTACCAGGTGTGCTGGGCTCCCTGGGATTCTGTGTCCTTAAGGACAGGAGTTCATGGGGGGACAGAGAAGAGAAGCAGGCCACGCTCTCAGCTCTGTCTTCCCTCCCAGGAATGTCGGCCCCTCAAGAACTATGCTGCCCTCCATGCCATTCTCTCGGCCCTGCAGAGCCCTGCTGTATGTTGCCTGGAAAGCACCTGGGGACATATTGCCTGGTGGGTAGTCCTGTCCCTGGGACCGGGGCACCTGGGTGGACAGGGACACACCTACGTCTGGCAGTGTCCCCTCAGTCCGCTGGGACTTCCTGGGAGGCGGCGGAGCCTAAGGACAGGGATGGCGGGCTCTTGGAGCCCCTGTGGGTTAGGCCACGGGATCCCCCACAGGAATCAGTTCCCTACAATGTCAGATGTGGGTTGAACCTAATTGGAGATTTTGAGCATGTGCTCTGCAGCAGGAGGTCTCTGCCCCAAGGACGGCGACCTGGCCCAAAGCAGATTCGCCCCTGGGAAAACTGGGAATGGAGGCCCCGGGCGGAAACATGGGAGCGCCCTCCGCAGGCGACGGATTCCCCAGGGCTCAGGGCCGTGGTGGAAAGCCTCATGCAGGCTAATGGACCTTCTGGGATCTCTAGGAAAAGCGGTCTGCCCCCAAACTCTCCACCTGCTGGCCACATGTCTCCCTCCTCCTGTCCCCTCCCCTTAGCACCAGCCTGATTTTATATGAAAACCTGAAAACGGAGGACAAGTGGGTTCATAGGAAGCAGCTCTTCGAGGTAAGTGGAGGCTAGAGGTCTGGAAGGGAGGCAGTCCTTGGGGCAAGTCCTCTGCCTTGCTGTGGCCTAGCCTTGGGGCAGACTCGAGGTTTGCGGGGTGAGAGGGGAAAGCTGATGGGGGAAGTAGATTTGCCCAGGCCGCCGAGGGCCTTGTCTGTCTCCCTCCCTGGCTCCACTTGACTGGGGTGCTGGCATCCAGTGAGGACCCAGAGGACAGACCCCAGTCGGGACTGGGGCTGGCATGGGGTCGGCAGCAGGGGTGGGGCCTGTCACTGAGCCAGGTCAGCCTCTCCCCTGGGTACCCTCAGCCCATCGCTGCCCCCTCTGTGGCCTCCTCGGGCTCCTCATCTTGACATGGAGGGTTGTTCTCACCCTGGGGTGCAGGCCTCCCTGGTGAGCAGGGTCAAGGCAGCACAAGATGGGCTTCAACGTTCCGCCCACCCCACCTGGTCATGTGAGGGGAGCCGTGCTGAGAGCCAGGTGACAGTGAGTCCTCAGGGCACCCTGGGAGGCAGAGGGATCTCCCCTGACCCTCGCAGGGCGGCCGGCCGAGGCCCAAGGACACCAATGGGTTTGTGTGTGCTGGAGCTGGGGTCGCTCTAGGCTGAGAGCCTGCTGGAGGTGGGGACAGCATAGGGACCAGGGGACTCGGGCAAGGCATCCATCAACCAAGGTCTGGTTGTGGGAGGCCACGTGGGATGGGACCTCAGGAGTGCAAGAGGAAGTTGAGAGTGGCGTGACCAGGGTCGCGGCAGTGGGGGTGACCCTCCACCTGCTCCTGGTGCCACCAGCCCTGAGCTGCCAGCACTGGGGTGACCAGGAGGAGGGCAAGAGCAGCTGGGTACAGGGAGAAGTTGGAGGACAGGTGCAGGGACCACAGGTCCTGAGACTGGCCAAAAGCAAGCCCTGGAAAGAGGAACGCAGAGCGAAGGGAGGAGAGGGACACAGCACAGGGTGGTCCAAGGGAGCTGGGGGCTGCAGGTGTGGGGTTCAGGGGAGGTTCTGTGGACGCCCCTGAGGCAGGCGCGGACTCATCACCTCCCCACCCTGGTGGCACAGGACATGGTCCCCTTCCTCGGAATGTTTCCAGATGATGTGCCTGCAGACAAACTCCTGGAACATCATGAAGACGTGAGTGAGCCCAGAGGGGCACGGGGTGGGGGGCAGGATGGAGAGCTGCACAGAGGAGAGAGCCCCGAGTGAGCCCGGACCTCCCAGCACCGGGCTAGCACCCATTCCTGAGAGTCTCCCCTCCACGCCAGGAACTGGGCTTCTTGGAGAGGAGTGCCAGAAGGACCCACTTACGCCCCGGACCTGGACCTAGGGCAGGTGGGGCTGAGGGCTACAGGGGGCAGCTACTGAGCATACTGGCCTCCCCCTCAGGCCCTGCCCAGGGGGAGGGATGTTGCTCCTTCAGGGCAGAACGCACATCAGGGGGCTGGCAGTGCCTTTCCGCCTGAGGCCTCAGCTCCCCAGTCCAGTCCCCGCTTCTCTGTAGGCCTGAGCCTGGGCCAGGGCCGGGTGCTGTTTCTGGGCAGGCCTGTCCCTTGGAGGGCCCTAGTGGTCCTACAACTTGAGAAAGGGTGGGGATGTTCTGGCCTTGTTCTGGGATCAGGGGGCTGTTTCTGATGCACTTTTCTGAAAAGTAGGTTTCCTTCCTACCGTCAAGACCCCCTGGGCAGGACACTGTCCATCCCATCCCATGGGTCTAATGTGTCTTGAGAGAGGTAAGACATGCAGAGCTGAGACACTCAAGGCTTTGTCAGGTGGGGGATGGGGTGTGGCATCAAGGCCCCCTTCCTGGAGGAAGAGCTGGAGACACAACAGTGGGAACTGGCAGGGCTGGATGACATCGGAAGGAAGGCGGGTTCCCGTGAGCAAAGATCCGGGACCATCCTAGGACCCCACTCCTCACACCCCTCCTTCTCTGTACCCTGTCCTTGCTCTGCCCCAGGTCGCTATCATCCAAAGTGAGATCATGACGCAGAGGGAGCTGGCTGTGCTGTATGACCTGGAGCCTGAGGAGCGCTTCGTATCCTTTCTCCACGCCGGGGAGCCCCTGCACGAGGAGCAGAGGTGAGGCCAGCAGGCTCTGGGAGAAGGGCCCCCTGACGTGTGGCTCCAGGGGCTCACAGGTGGCCCTCTGTCCTGCAGCTACACCCTGTCCTGCCAGCTGGAGCCCCCAGGCCAGGAGGCCGGGGGAAACGGACTGTAGTTCTTCAGGTCACACGTTTAAACTTACTGACAAGGGCCAGGTGAGTTTCTGGGCTGGTGTGATCAGCAAGGGGTGGGCAGCTGCTCAGCCTCAGGGAAGCTCCAGGCCGTGTTGGGTGTGAGGGTATCCTAAAGATGGGTGGGACTGGGACCCCAGGTTCACTGCCAACGAGTTGTGTCAGACTGAAGGGTGGTTCCCCTCCCCCTCTGGGACCCAGCCTCCTCTTTTGTGAGTCGGTGATGACCATGAGCTTTCCCATGACAGGGAACCCCCAGGTGCTGGTGACTGACAGGACCCTCCGCACAGGGCCCGGAGCACAGAGGACAATGCGGACGGGGTGTAAGCAGGATAACGGGGGGAACCCGGGATAACCTGCCTCTTCTGTTCACATGTGTGGCCCTGTAGCTGCTGTCATCGGGCCCATGGCCCTGCTGGTATCCTGGCTGCGTGCGGAGGAGAGCTTCCCCTTCGGGCAGGTTGCACCCTGTCGGCAGACGTGGGCAGCTCCCCAGGCTGCCGCTGCAACCTCAAGGACCCGTACAGAGCTGCAGCCAACATGGCCACCTTCGTAATGTGTCAACCCCTCTGCTTTTGGCCCTCTGGACAGAGGCGAGCTGCCCCACCATGTGGAGGATGTTCCCCTTTGTGCAGGTGGCCTCCCGCGCTGTTGATGCCACCTGCTGCCTGGGTGCTGTCAACCACAGAGTTGTAGCCACAGCGTTCCAGGAAGAGGTGGGGCCATCCTCACCAGGCCCGGCCTTTCCCAGGACGGGGACGGACACGGACACGGTGCAGTGCTCCCTGGCCACTGCAGGTTCCCAGCGCATGCTCCCAGGGGAGCCCCCTGGGCAACTTCCTCCCCTCATCCATGAAAAATTGCCTAGCTAGAGATTAAAGATGGCGGTGTGACAGGCGAGACAGAGACCTCCTCCTAAAACCACATATGATACAAAAATATAACTAATATAACTCATCCTGAAAGAGAACAAGGAACGATGGCCACACCAGACTGAATACATCTGGACAAAAATAGCAGCCCACACCGAACAGGGTAAGGTACCAAAGCTCTGATGCGGCGGGACCCAAGCCCTTCTCACACCCCAGCCCATCGGCGGGAGGAAGAGACACAGACCAGGGAGGGAGTGGAGGCCTGGGACTGCTGAACACCTCACCCTGGAGATCTGTTCTGGGAGCACGAACCTACATTGCATGGTGCTCTGGTGATTAGTGGGGTTGGAAAGCTAAGACAGGTGGACTACCTGGAGAGATGGAGATTCCAGCTGCTTCTGAAAAACAGGGATTCCTATCCGGCTGGTCTGGACAGGCAGTCCGAAAGACTTCCTAAAAGCGAGAGGGCTGCTAAAGGGGCAAGGATTGCACAGAGCTTACTGCTCAGGACAAAGGACAGGTAGGCAAAATTGTGCAGGTGCACTCTGCCCAGCAGGTTGGGAACTTAATCTTCACTCGCTACATCCCACTGGATGCAGCTCCAAGGCCCCCCACTGTGATATGCAGCCCCACCTACAGCATCTACAAACACAAAGCATAGAGGCTTCACACCTGTGTGTTTGGCCCCTGGTTCTGGCAATTGAGCAAGGCACAGCAGCCAGGAAACTGGAACCAGCCCTTTCCTCCCCCCAGGCACCAGCACCACTCCCCTTTGACGCCCGACATCACTCCAGCAGATGAGCAGCTGCAGGGCACTAGAGGTCGCCACATACTAATACGAAACGTCAAAGGAACCTGGAACAAAGCCAAACGTCAACGCCAGAGAAAGGATCGAGTGACACTGAAGTAATAACTGTTCCTGAAAGAGATTACAAAATAAAAATCATAAACATGCTCATGGAGGTACAGAAAAATATTCAAGAACTCAGGAACAAATTTAGGACAGAGAACCAATCGTTGAACATAACAACAGAAGGTATTAAAATCAGGTTAGATAGAGTGGAACAGATGATAAATGAAATAGGAATTAGGGAAGAGGAATACAAAGAAGGTGAGGAACAGAGAGGAAAATGGATCTCTAGGAATGAAAGCATACTGAGAGAAATATGGGACCAATCCAAACAGAACAATATTCGTGTTATAGGGGTATCAGAAGAGGAAGGAGAGAGAATAAGGGAAAGAAAGTGTCTTTGAAGAAGTAATTGCTGCAAACGTCCTCAATCTGGAGGAGATGGTTTCTCAGGCAATGGTAGTGCACAGATCTCCCAACACAAGGGACCCAAAGAGAACAACACCAAGACATATAATATTTAAAATGGCAAAGACTAAGGATAAAGACAGAATATTAAAAGCAGCCAGAGAGAGAAATTGGATCACATACAAAGGAAAAACCAAAGGCTACCATCAGACTTCTCAGCAGAAGGGCCTCGAACCAAGAATACTTTAACTGCCAAGATTATCATTTAAATTTGAAGGTGGGATTAAACAATTTCCAGATAAGCAAAAGCTGAGAGAATTTAGCTCCCACAAAACACCTCTACAGTGTATTATGGAGGGACTGCTATAGACGGAAGTGTTCCCAAGGTTAAATAACTGTCACAGGAGGTAATAAAAAGAGACAGACAAAGAGTCCAGAATATGATACCTAATATATAAAGAATGAAGGAGAAAAAAAAAAAACCTTTAGATTCTGTTGGGAATAGCATACTAAGTGAGTTAAGTTAGACTCTTAGTTAGTAAGGAAGTTATTACCCTTGAACCTTTGGTAGCCACACATCTAAAGACTGCATGGCAATAAGTACATACCTACCAATAAATCAACCTTAATGTAAATGGTCTGAATGCACCAATAAAAAGACATGGAGTCACTGAATGGATAAAAAAACAAGACCCAGTTGTATGCTGCCTGCAAGAGATTCACTTCAAACCCAAAGACATACACAGACTAAAAGATAAGGGATGGAAAAAGATATTTCACGCAACTAATAGGGAGAAAAAAAGGAGGTGTTGCAGTACTTGTATCAAACAAAATAGATTTTAAAGCAAAGAAAGTCACAAGAGACAAAGACGGACATTACATAATGATAAAGGGGTCAATCCAACAAGAGAATATAACCATTATGAATATCTATGCACCCAACACAGGAGCACCTACATATATGTGAAACAAATACTAACAGAATTAAAAGGGGAAATAGAATGCAATGCATTCATTCTAGTAGATGTCAACACTCCACCCACTCGAAAAGGACAGATCAACCAGACAGAAAATAAGGACACAGAGGCACTGAACAACACATTAGAACAGATGGACCTAACAGACATCTACAGAACTCTCCACCCTAGAGCAGCAGGACACACATTCTTCTCAACTGCACATGGAACATTCTCAAGAATAGATCATATACTAGGCCACAAAAAGAGCCTCAGTAAATTTAAAAAGATAGAAATTGTACCAACCAGCTTCTCAGACCACAAAGCTATGAAACTATAAATAAAATACACAAGGAAAATGAAAAAGCCTATCAAAATTAAACGGCCCCCATCCTTCCCAGGTATCCACTATAGGCGTTCAGCTCATGCCCTAAAACATTTGTGGTCTTCCCAGCCTTAAATTATATGACTAGAATACAAATTAGGGCTCCAAGTGTCTTATGAACCATAGTTTGGGGTGTCGGTGTGCTCAGCGCCATGTGGCAGCCAGAGCTCTCACCGTCCCCAGCAAAACAACCCATGGTTCCTTTGATGCGCATCTCTCTCCCTACCTCCTCTTTCTAAATCCTGCTGAGTTCAAGGTCTGCTCAAATGCCTACCTTGCCCCAGACCAGAGGCTCCCCTGGCTCTGTTGCAAAGATATCTGCAAAGGTATCTGGAATCCTAATGATGATTGGTATTTATTTAATAATCACTGTGTTCCAGACAACACACTAAGTGCATTAATATTTTATCTCATTTAATTCTCAACTTTAATTCTCAATGCTATTTACGATTTAGGTACCATTTTCATCCATCTTTTATAAATGAAGCTCAGAGAGATGAAGGTACATGTAATCACAAATAAAATAGAATTTAGATTTAAATATACATCTGCTGTATGCCCAAACCTCAGGGCTCAGCCACTGAATTTTACTTTATGCATGCATTAGAATTTGTATAAAATTTATTCTGCAAATGTGGCTGCATTTCTTTGTGTCCATTAAATGAAATCAAATCCATATCTGTTTTTACTTCTGTGAAACTGTGTGCCCAGGATTCCTTTTGGATATGAAGGGCTGACTCATGAACGGTGGTGGAAAATGCTTTCCTGCAATGGGTCATGAAAAGGCCTAGAACTGTTGCGCAGACTATGTAAGATCTCTTCCAGTGTTCAGTTCACCTGAGAATCACAGGGTTCTGTTTTCTAAGCATAGAGAGCCCCTTAAAGTACTGAGTTCCATATTTTGGAGTTGGAACCATAAAGCCTAATGTCCAGCCTCACAAAAAGCCCGATGCAAAGTCTACTGCACACGTCATCCCTCCCAGTGAGATGCTGGCCACTTTCCTAGGATGCTGTGGGTTCATAGGCTGCTGGTCCTTACTATTCATGGAATGCAAGGCCTCTCTTCCTCTTTGAGATTTCAGAAATCCCTTCTGATCATCGAAGGCCACATGCCTCTCCTAATACCCCATCTTACCCTTGGCATAGCCCTCTCAAAGAGCTGCAGCTCCTGGAAAATAAAAGCTGGGAGAGCAGGATGTCTCCTGGCTCCGGCTGCTTCTACTATAACTCAACCCCCTGTGCTTCAAGGTCAATGCCATGCCTTCACTGAATGGAATGGCATCACTTAATTTTACAAATCAGAAAATGCAAATAGTCAACCTTTGCCATGGGAGGGTATTTCTCATGGCCAGCATCAGCTGGCACTAAGGAGCTTCTGTCCCCTTGAGATGTCCTTGTTTTTCCAGGTCACCTGCATTTCCATCATTCTGTCCCGATGTTTGCTAATATGTAATGGATTTTCTTTGCAATGAAGGAATATTTTTCCATGTCTAAGCTTCTAACAAATACGGAAATGTGGAACTTAGAATAAAAGGGCTTCAAGCTTCAAAAAATGGGGCAATTATTTTCTGGGTGGAGGGACAAACACGCCTATGCATGTAATGTGCACTTAAAACATGCCAGTTTTGAAGGTGGTCTTGGAAAATAAAAGTGGATTATCGCATATTAAATCAAGTAGTGGATTTAACTGTCACTGCCGTTTTAAATCATGTCTGCACCCAAGCCTCTCTCCCACCATTTCCCCTCGAAGAGCTCTGACTGCTTGTGTCAGGAGGACGGTGGTTCTTTAAGGCAGGAGCCTTTCACTCCCTCATTTGCTAGCAAGTCAATACACTATTCTTTCCTTCCCCCAAAACCTTGTCATTGTGTTTTGTGATTTGACCTCAGGGATGCAGACCTGGTTTGGTATCAGGAGCAGCACGCCCCCACCCCGAGCAAGTTCCCGCAGTGCCCAGTGGCACAGCCCACAGGGCTGAGCTGTCAGGGACACTGCGCTCCCAGCTTCCTCCTTGGTACCCACAGGGGACTGTACCTGTACCGGAAAGGAAGTCATGCTGTGTGGCAGGTCAAGTACAAGCCTCTAGAACTCCCTCTAAAGTATACATTGAAAGCACTAATGCCTTCCAGGAGAGGTTACAGTAACCGGTGTCACCACCAAGGATTTGAAAGATGTAGGGGTGGTCATTTCCACATACCCTTATTGAAGTCACTCATTTGGCCTAGTCAGAAAACGCCTGAATCTTGGAGATGACAGTGGCATGACTGTCAATGTAATCAGTGCCTCAAATTGCAGTTACTGCTGCACATGGGGCTTCATCACTTCATCCCCAAGCACCCAGTGTGTAACTACTGATCAGGAAAATGCTCTTTGTTCTCTTCCTGTGAGTAAAGACCAGCAGAGCAGTGAGCTTTCAGCCGGCAAGGAGAGAACACTATCTCAGAGGTATATCAAATCTCCAGACTTAGGCTGTCATTTAGTCAGAAGGAACCTTCATCTCCTTTTCCTTCCAGAAGACGTCACACTGACCCATCCCATTGATGGTATTATGCTGAATGGACCCAGTGATCAGGAAGTACAACTCGTCTAGGCATACTTAATAGGACAGTCACGTGTCAGAGGTGGGAAATAAACCCAACAAAAATTCAGGGGCCTTTCGTCTTAGAGAAGTTTCTAGAAGTCTATCATGTGGCCACGCCAAGCTCTTCCTTCCAAGGTGAAGAATAAGCGCTGTATCTGGCCCCTTCTCACACACACACAAGAGCACAGCAGCCTGGTGGACCACCTCGGAGTGCAGAGGCAGCATAGACTTAATTTCCAGTGTGCTACTCTGACCCATTCACTGACTGGTCTGAAAAGCACCTAGTTTGAGAGCAGCCTGGACCTTTGGAAGGTGGATGCCAGTAGATGACACCACCTGGATCTCCTCTCATTGTCGCCCCTTCAAGGTGCACACCTGAAAAGGGCCTAGAGGGGGTGCGACTTGCCCCAGATCACAAGGCCCGAACCTGGGCCTCAGTTGCGTGGTCTTTCATGCTCTGTGCCAAGACTGGTTGTCACTCTTCCATCTCTGAGTCTCTGCGCAAGACACACATGATACCAGCCCCCAGGAGCTGGGGATGTCATCCATGTATCCCTGAGGATGTCCCTAGGGAGGAATGTCTGACATGACCCTGCCTGTGCAGGTTGGGACGTTGGGCAGCTCCTGGGAGGTGCCGTGGCCTCAGCAGGACAGGGAACTGGTGAGAAAAAGATGCCTGAGCTTAGCTCTTGTCTCCTCAGAGCTGGGACCCTGGTGACACGGCTAAGAGTGGAGGGGAGGGCTCTGGTGTGTAGTCACGCATGGCAAGGGACAGGAGGGTGGGCAGTCAGCATCCCAGAGGGGCATGGGGGTGTGTCTGAATGCAGGGAGGGGCCCACGAAATGGACCCTTCAGGAAGTGATGTCACTGACAACACGCCCAGTAGAACCTGAATTGTGACCCGGCGCCCAGTTCCTGATAGCAGACCCCAGTCCTGCTCACTTGACCGGAGACGCTCGACAGAGCAACATGCGGTCTTGTTGTGTGGAGCCTTCTGAGGGCGTGGGAGTCAGGGAAGCCGAGAGGGACAGTCTTCCTGCTCGCCTTGGGCGTTGGCTCAGAGACCACCTCCAACGCCTCTGTCTGTGTTGCCTGAGGAGCCCCGAGGTAGCACACGGCAGCCCAGAGCGGGCCACTCCAGGGCCAGGCCACAAGGGTGACCCATCTCGGGCTGACCTTCCCGCTGGACCCTGCTGTGCGTGTGCGGTGAGTGTGGGGCATGGGTGGGACTGAAGTCTGGGGAGGAGGGGGGCCGTTCCTGGGTGGTAGCATGTTGTGAGGTGGTGGTCCCCTGGCGGGATGAGTGTCACAGCTCTGCTCTCATCATTCAGGATGTGGAGGTGAGTGTTGGGACCAGGTACTTCCACCCCATGGCAATCCTGAGCCCGGGGGGTGTCCTCTCCTTCGCTGAGGGACTGGATGTCTATGCAGATGGCCGTGTGTGCCTGATCTCGGGGGCAGGGTTTGGGGTCCACATTGCCCCCTGTGGGGAGGTCCAGGCAGCCCTGGGTGCCTCCTCCCCAGCTACTAGGTTCTGGCTTTGCACAGCACCACCGTGGGGAGTGTGGAGGAGCTGGTGGATGGATTCACCAGCTCCTGGACCCGGGACAGGTTGTCTACACCCAGGACCCACTCCCTTCCAAACCTGGTAACCCGCCAGGGCCTTCCCAGGGCTTCCCCACGAGAGTGGCCGACGGTCCCACTCCAAGGGGCCTGGAACCTCACTCCCTGGGGGCACCCCGTCCCTCTCCTTGCTCGCACCCCAGGGGGCTGGAGGTGCTCGGGTGAGTTGCAAACCTCCCTCGTCCTGGTGGTTCCTGGTTTCCCCACTGACTATATCCCCGCTGCCCCCCTCAGCCTGAACATGAGTCAACTGACCATGGGACTAAGGTCCCCAAGCGCAGGGCTCCCCGGACAAGCGTGATGAGGAAGGGGAGAAAGGGCACCTCACGAGTGGAGGCAGCTAGAAACATCAGCCGGAGCACTCCTGAGTCCACACGCCCTCCCGACGATGCTCACCAGTTGGCAGGAGTGAAGGAGAAGCAGGGACGGTTCAGGGCAAGAAGGTCGTCTTCAGGTGCAACCCTCAGTCTGAACGCTTCTTCGTCCCCACTCCCTGCAACGAACGCTGACCAGCCGGCCACGGGCCAGCGGCTCCCCCGGTGAGCATCCACCCCATCCTCGGCACAGTCGGGCCTCTGCCCGCAGCCTGCTGTGTGTCTTGAGTGTCCCCACATGTGTCTGAGCCGCTGTGTGCTCCTCTGATAGGCAGGGTGGCTAGGGATCAGCCCATTAGGGTGCCCATGGGGAATACGGGAGGAGCCTTAGAGGGGCTCCCCTGGCACTGGGTGCTGCAGAAAGACCTGCCGTCCATGCTGGGCCACTTCGGGGCTATTACTTCTCTGTACCCGATGAAAAGCCTTTGGCCTCACCTGTCAGTGGCCTCAATTTGGAAAAGCACATGGAAAGCAGCCTTTGGAACGGAGGCTTGCGATCCCTGTGGCTGGGCCCGGTCCTTGTCCTCACTGAGGCCACATGACGGACCTCTGGGGGCAGCAGAGACTTTGTGCAGGCCCTTTGGGGACACTTAGCATAAGTAAGTGAAGGAAGCAGACACAATACTGGGACCCCGTCCCGGGTGGAGTTGGGCAGTCACTTCAGGCGTCACCCGCAGGTCACGGCCGGGGAGCATCACGGGCAATTCCCTCACGGCCTCTTCAAGTAACACGGGACATGGCGAGGGGCCTGAGGAGGATGGGAAAATGTGAGTTCTCACTGGGACCAGAGGGTGCGCTGCCCATCTCACAGAAAGGGGGGAGGAGGAGTTTGGGGCGTGGGGCAGGGAGCACACAGCAGAACCCAGCAGGTAACCCGTGTTTGCTGGTGGGTGGGGTCCCACGGGCGGGCTGACGACTGGGGACACCCTATCTGGGAGGGTGGGAGAGGATGGGGTCCCAGGACAGACACACAGGGTCAGGAAGGGCGAGGGGCAGATGCCTGGACAGGCAGGGGAATGCAGAGCGACCAGGCCCACACAAGGGTGTGCCGGGAGGGCAGTGTGGCTGGAAAGAAAAGGCTTCTCACTCTGCCACCCCAAGGTCAACCCCCAGCCCAAGGATGGGACAGGCTAGGCACCATGCCTGGGAGCCCGAGCGTGTGCCTATTGACCTCCATGGCAGCCAGCCTTCAGCCACCCTAAGGAGTCAAATCCTCCACCACTTGGCCCAGAAGGAGAACGTGAGGGAATTGGTGGCAAAGCTGGAAGGTGAGGGGCTGCAGCAAGGGGACCGTCTAGGGTGGGCTTCCCGGATTTTTCCCTTCAAGGACGTGAGGTCTTTTCTGTCCTTGGTAAGGCATACGGAATCAGCCCCGGGGTGACCCTGTCTCTCTGTCCCGCTCCAGCACTACATCGCAAGAAACAGAAGTGGCGCTACCGGTATCTCTCATGCCACCTGCATCTAGAGCCAATTCAGGAGCTCCCTGAGCCCCCTGTGATGGAGCTAAAGCCGGCGTCACCTGCTTCAGTCCCTGCAGACACAGAGGATGTCCCAGCAGTGGCCTCAGCCCTGGTGCCAGGCCCTGAGCTGGAGCCCCATGAGCCCTCGGGCCCGGGGCCCCTGACACCCGCAGGAATGGCACCA
Source organism: Manis pentadactyla (assembly GCF_030020395.1). NCBI lineage: Eukaryota > Metazoa > Chordata > Mammalia > Pholidota > Manidae > Manis > Manis pentadactyla. Next base: position 26,738,343 of record NC_080024.1, read on the forward strand.
GGCCTAGCAGAGCCAGAGCCGGGCCCGGAGCCTGCCCACCCCGGTGCTGTGAGCACCCAGGACGTGACGAGCAAGGAGGAGCCAGCCATCCTGGCATTTTGCCCATGCCTGGTGGCCGAGCAGCTGACCCTTGTCTTTGCGGTGAGTGGAGCAGGCTCTCAGCGTCGGGGAATGGGCCTTCCCTGTGTCATGGGCTGCCCCAGACCTGCCGTCCCCTGACGTGGACTCCTGTAATCTGGGCTCACGTCCCAGTTTCCCCACGAACTCACCATGTGCCCTGAGAGATTCTCCTCACCCCCAAGCCTTCACTGACCACACGGGGCCAGTAGGGCTGGCACGTAGGGATCCTTGCAGACCAATGAGGTGGAGCGGAGGGAAAGTTGGCAGGGACTGACCGGGCTGGGAGGGGCACGGGAGGAGGGGAGGGGTGCTCAGGGAGGTGCTTCCAGGGCCTTAGGTTCTTGGGCCATCATTGGCCCGACAGGCCTCCACAGCCTCCACATGTCAGAAGACCCTGCCATGTACCTGACTGTGTGGGAGACACAGACACCAACAAAGGCCCTGGGTGGACTTGTTACAGGGGAAACTGTAACTGAGTGGGTAGTGGGATCCACGGGGTGGCAGAATGGGAGGCAGATGCCCCGGGATGGGTAGGGTGAGCTGCCTTGTGCGGCAGGGAGGAGGTGAGTGAGGGTGCCTGCGAGCAGAGCCCCTCTGTTCCCCACCACTGTGGGGTCCTGTGCATCCGGTCGTGGGCGCCTCAGTGGACGGGGTCTGAAGCCCGGGTGGCCACAAGGCTCACAGCACATCCTCAGCTGCTTGGGCTCCAGCTCTGACTGGTGACTCTGCCTGGGCACGGGGGCACCAGGGGCAAGGCTGGATGACCCTCCCTTGTGATCCCCAGGGGCTGTACGTCAGGATGGACACTGAGCGCCCGGCTCCCACCATGCATGGCTTCCTCGGGGAATTTGACACCTTGCTTAAGTTGGTCACCACCACCTGCCTCGGGACCCCGAGCATGATGGCCCAGGACAGGGCCCGAGTCGTGGAGTTCTGGATCCAGGTGGCCATGGTATGTCATGGGATGGCCCCTGGGGTCCATCCTGGCATCTTGGGACCAGCTCTCAGGATGGGTGCCTGCGGTCTGCCCTGCACGGTCCCTGGGCCCCTCCTGCCAAGGGAGTGGGCACCTGGACTCGCAGGCCCCAGGGGTGGGACAGCCATCCCTGGCCCCTTCCTTGCGTTGAGCTACAGTCCTCCACCCAGGAGGGCTGCTCACCAGGTACCAGGTGTGCTGGGCTCCCTGGGATTCTGTGTCCTTAAGGACAGGAGTTCATGGGGGGACAGAGAAGAGAAGCAGGCCACGCTCTCAGCTCTGTCTTCCCTCCCAGGAATGTCGGCCCCTCAAGAACTATGCTGCCCTCCATGCCATTCTCTCGGCCCTGCAGAGCCCTGCTGTATGTTGCCTGGAAAGCACCTGGGGACATATTGCCTGGTGGGTAGTCCTGTCCCTGGGACCGGGGCACCTGGGTGGACAGGGACACACCTACGTCTGGCAGTGTCCCCTCAGTCCGCTGGGACTTCCTGGGAGGCGGCGGAGCCTAAGGACAGGGATGGCGGGCTCTTGGAGCCCCTGTGGGTTAGGCCACGGGATCCCCCACAGGAATCAGTTCCCTACAATGTCAGATGTGGGTTGAACCTAATTGGAGATTTTGAGCATGTGCTCTGCAGCAGGAGGTCTCTGCCCCAAGGACGGCGACCTGGCCCAAAGCAGATTCGCCCCTGGGAAAACTGGGAATGGAGGCCCCGGGCGGAAACATGGGAGCGCCCTCCGCAGGCGACGGATTCCCCAGGGCTCAGGGCCGTGGTGGAAAGCCTCATGCAGGCTAATGGACCTTCTGGGATCTCTAGGAAAAGCGGTCTGCCCCCAAACTCTCCACCTGCTGGCCACATGTCTCCCTCCTCCTGTCCCCTCCCCTTAGCACCAGCCTGATTTTATATGAAAACCTGAAAACGGAGGACAAGTGGGTTCATAGGAAGCAGCTCTTCGAGGTAAGTGGAGGCTAGAGGTCTGGAAGGGAGGCAGTCCTTGGGGCAAGTCCTCTGCCTTGCTGTGGCCTAGCCTTGGGGCAGACTCGAGGTTTGCGGGGTGAGAGGGGAAAGCTGATGGGGGAAGTAGATTTGCCCAGGCCGCCGAGGGCCTTGTCTGTCTCCCTCCCTGGCTCCACTTGACTGGGGTGCTGGCATCCAGTGAGGACCCAGAGGACAGACCCCAGTCGGGACTGGGGCTGGCATGGGGTCGGCAGCAGGGGTGGGGCCTGTCACTGAGCCAGGTCAGCCTCTCCCCTGGGTACCCTCAGCCCATCGCTGCCCCCTCTGTGGCCTCCTCGGGCTCCTCATCTTGACATGGAGGGTTGTTCTCACCCTGGGGTGCAGGCCTCCCTGGTGAGCAGGGTCAAGGCAGCACAAGATGGGCTTCAACGTTCCGCCCACCCCACCTGGTCATGTGAGGGGAGCCGTGCTGAGAGCCAGGTGACAGTGAGTCCTCAGGGCACCCTGGGAGGCAGAGGGATCTCCCCTGACCCTCGCAGGGCGGCCGGCCGAGGCCCGAGGACACCAATGGGTTTGTGTGTGCTGGAGCTGGGGTCGCTCTAGGCTGAGAGCCTGCTGGAGGTGGGGACAGCATAGGGACCAGGGGACTCGGGCAAGGCATCCATCAACCAAGGTCTGGTTGTGGGAGGCCACGTGGGATGGGACCCCAGGAGTGCAAGAGGAAGTTGAGAGTGGCGTGGCCAGGGTCGCGGCAGTGGGGGTGACCCTCCACCTGCTCCTGGTGCCACCAGCCCTGAGCTGCCAGCACTGGGGTGACCAGGAGGAGGGCAAGAGCAGCTGGGTACAGGGAGAAGTTGGAGGACAGGTGCAGGGACCACAGGTCCTGAGACTGGCCAAAAGCAAGCCCTGGAAAGAGGAACGCAGAGCGAAGGGAGGAGAGGGACACAGCACAGGGTGGTCCAAGGGAGCTGGGGGCTGCAGGTGTGGGGTTCAGGGGAGGTTCTGTGGACGCCCCTGAGGCAGGCGCGGACTCATCACCTCCCCACCCTGGTGGCACAGGACATGGTCCCCTTCCTCGGAATGTTTCCAGATGATGTGCCTGCAGACAAACTCCTGGAACATCATGAAGACGTGAGTGAGCCCAGAGGGGCACGGGGTGGGGGGCAGGATGGAGAGCTGCACAGAGGAGAGAGCCCCGAGTGAGCCCGGACCTCCCAGCACCGGGCTAGCACCCATTCCTGAGAGTCTCCCCTCCACGCCAGGAACTGGGCTTCTTGGAGAGGAGTGCCAGAAGGACCCACTTACGCCCCGGACCTGGACCTAGGGCAGGTGGGGCTGAGGGCTACAGGGGGCAGCTACTGAGCATACTGGCCTCCCCCTCAGGCCCTGCCCAGGGGGAGGGATGTTGCTCCTTCAGGGCAGAACGCACATCAGGGGGCTGGCAGTGCCTTTCCGCCTGAGGCCTCAGCTCCCCAGTCCAGTCCCCGCTTCTCTGTAGGCCTGAGCCTGGGCCAGGGCCGGGTGCTGTTTCTGGGCAGGCCTGTCCCTTGGAGGGCCCTAGTGGTCCTACAACTTGAGAAAGGGTGGGGATGTTCTGGCCTTGTTCTGGGATCAGGGGGCTGTTTCTGATGCACTTTTCTGAAAAGTAGGTTTCCTTCCTACCGTCAAGACCCCCTGGGCAGGACACTGTCCATCCCATCCCATGGGTCTAATGTGTCTTGAGAGAGGTAAGACATGCAGAGCTGAGGACATTCAAGGCTTTGTCAGGTGGGGGATGGGGTGTGGCATCAAGGCCCCCTTCCTGGAGGAAGAGCTGGAGACACAACAGTGGGAACTGGCAGGGCTGGATGACATCGGAAGGAAGGCGGGTTCCCGTGAGCAAAGATCCGGGACCATCCTAGGGCCCCACTCCTCACACCCCTCCTTCTCTGTACCCTGTCCTTGCTCTGCCCCAGGTTGCTATCATCCAAAGTGAGATCATGACGCAGAGGGAGCTGGCTGTGCTGTATGACCTGGAGCCTGAGGAGCGCTTCGTATCCTTTCTCCACGCCGGGGAGCCCCTGCACGAGGAGCAGAGGTGAGGCCGGCAGGAGCCAGGCGTGGGCTGCAGCTGCCAGCAGGCTCTGGGAGAAGGGCCCCCTGACGTGTGGCTCCAGGGGCTCACAGGTGGCCCTCTGTCCTGCAGCTACACCCTGTCCTGCCAGATGGAGCCCCCAGGCCAGGAGGCCGGGGGAAACGGACTGTAGTTCTTCAGGTCACACGTTTAAACTTACTGACCAGGGCCAGGTGAGTTTCTGGGCTGGTGTGATCAGCAAGGGGTGGGCAGCTGCTCAGCCTCAGGGAAGCTCCAGGCCGTGTTGGGTGTGGGGGTGTCCTAAAGATGGGTGGGACTGGGACCCCAGGTTCACTGCCAACGAGTTGTGTCAGACTGAAGGGTGGTTCCCCTCCCCCTCTGGGACCCAGCCTCCTCTTTTGTGAGTCGGTGATGACCATGAGCTTTCCCATGACAGGGAACCCCCAGGTGCTGGTGACTGACAGGACCCTCCGCACAGGGCCCGGAGCACAGAGGACAATGCGGACGGGGTGGAAGCAGGATAACGGGGGGAACCCGGGATAACCTGCCTCTTCTGTTCACATGTGTGGCCCTGTAGCTGCTGTCATCGGGCCCATGGCCCTGCTGGTATCCTGGCTGCGTGCGGAGGAGAGCTTCCCCTTCGGGCAGGTTGCACCCTGTCGGCAGACGTGGGCAGCTCCCCAGGCTGCCGCTGCAACCTCAAGAACCCGTACAGAGCTGCAGCCAACGTGGCCACCTTCGTAATGTGTCAACCCCTCTGCTTTTGGCCCTCTGGACAGAGGCGAGCTGCCCCACCATGTGGAGGATGTTCCCCTTTGTGCAGGTGGCCTCCCGCGCTGTTGATGCCACCTGCTGCCTGGGTGCTGTCAACCACAGAGTTGTAGCCACAGCGTTCCAGGAAGAGGTGGGGCCATCCTCACCAGGCCCGGCCTTTCCCAGGACGGGGACGGACACGGACACGGTGCAGTGCTCCCTGGCCACTGCAGGTTCCCAGCGCATGCTCCCAGGGGAGCCCCCTGGGCAACTTCCTCCCCTCATCCATGAAAAATTGCCTAGCTAGAGATTAAAGATGGCGGTGTGACAGGCGAGACAGAGACCTCCTCCTAAAACCACATATGATACAAAAATATAACTAATATAACTCATCCTGAAAGAGAACAAGGAACGATGGCCACACCAGACTGAATACATCTGGACAAAAATAGCAGCCCACACCGAACAGGGTAAGGTACCAAAGCTCTGATGCGGCGGGACCCAAGCCCTTCTCACACCCCAGCCCATCGGCGGGAGGAAGAGACACAGACCAGGGAGGGAGTGGAGGCCTGGGACTGCTGAACACCTCACCCTGGAGATCTGTTCTGGGAGCACGAACCTACATTGCATGGTGCTCTGGTGATTAGTGGGGTTGGAAAGCTAAGACAGGTGGACTACCTGGAGAGATGGAGATTCCAGCTGCTTCTGAAAAACAGGGATTCCTATCCGGCTGGTCTGGACAGGCAGTCCGAAAGACTTCCTAAAAGCGAGAGGGCTGCTAAAGGGGCAAGGATTGCACAGAGCTTACTGCTCAGGACAAAGGACAGGTAGGCAAAATTGTGCAGGTGCACTCTGCCCAGCAGGTTGGGAACTTAATCTTCACTCGCTACATCCCACTGGATGCAGCTCCAAGGCCCCCCACTGTGATATGCAGCCCCACCTACAGCATCTACAAACACAAAGCATAGAGGCTTCACACCTGTGTGTTTGGCCCCTGGTTTTGGCAATTGAGCAAGGCACAGCAGCCAGGAAACTGGAACCAGCCCTTTCCTCCCCCCAGGCACCAGCACCACTCCCCTTTGACGCCCGACATCACTCCAGCAGATGAGCAGCTGCAGGGCACTAGAGGTCGCCACATACTAATACGAAACGTCAAAGGAACCTGGAACAAAGCCAAACGTCAACGCCAGAGAAAGGATCGAGTGACACTGAAGTAATAACTGTTCCTGAAAGAGATTACAAAATAAAAATCATAAACATGCTCATGGAGGTACAGAAAAATATTCAAGAACTCAGGAACAAATTTAGGACAGAGAACCAATCGTTGAACATAACAGAAGGTATTAAAATCAGGTTAGATAGAGTGGAACAGATGATAAATGAAATAGGAATTAGGGAAGAGGAATACAAAGAAGGTGAGGAACAGAGAGGAAAATGGATCTCTAGGAATGAAAGCATACTGAGAGAAATATGGGACCAATCCAAACAGAACAATATTCGTGTTATAGGGGTATCAGAAGAGGAAGGAGAGAGAATAAGGGAAAGAAAGTGTCTTTGAAGAAGTAATTGCTGCAAACGTCCTCAATCTGGAGGAGATGGTTTCTCAGGCAATGGTAGTGCACAGATCTCCCAACACAAGGGACCCAAAGAGAACAACACCAAGACATATAATATTTAAAATGGCAAAGACTAAGGATAAAGACAGAATATTAAAAGCAGCCAGAGAGAGAAATTGGATCACATACAAAGGAAAAACCAAAGGCTACCATCAGACTTCTCAGCAGAAGGGCCTCGAACCAAGAATACTTTAACTGCCAAGATTATCATTTAAATTTGAAGGTGGGATTAAACAATTTCCAGATAAGCAAAAGCTGAGAGAATTTAGCTCCCACAAAACACCTCTACAGTGTATTATGGAGGGACTGCTATAGACGGAAGTGTTCCCAAGGTTAAATAACTGTCACAGGAGGTAATAAAAAGAGACAGACAAAGAGTCCAGAATATGATACCTAATATATAAAGAATGAAGGAGAAAAAAAAAAACCTTTAGATTCTGTTGGGAATAGCATACTAAGTGAGTTAAGTTAGACTCTTAGTTAGTAAGGAAGTTATTACCCTTGAACCTTTGGTAGCCACACATCTAAAGACTGCATGGCAATAAGTACATACCTACCAATAAATCAACCTTAATGTAAATGGTCTGAATGCACCAATAAAAAGACATGGAGTCACTGAATGGATAAAAAAACAAGACCCAGTTGTATGCTGCCTGCAAGAGATTCACTTCAAACCCAAAGACATACACAGACTAAAAGATAAGGGATGGAAAAAGATATTTCACGCAACTAATAGGGAGAAAAAAAGGAGGTGTTGCAGTACTTGTATCAAACAAAATAGATTTTAAAGCAAAGAAAGTCACAAGAGACAAAGACGGACATTACATAATGATAAAGGGGTCAATCCAACAAGAGAATATAACCATTATGAATATCTATGCACCCAACACAGGAGCACCTACATATATGTGAAACAAATACTAACAGAATTAAAAGGGGAAATAGAATGCAATGCATTCATTCTAGTAGATGTCAACACTCCACCCACTCGAAAAGGACAGATCAACCAGACAGAAAATAAGGACACAGAGGCACTGAACAACACATTAGAACAGATGGACCTAACAGACATCTACAGAACTCTCCACCCTAGAGCAGCAGGACACACATTCTTCTCAACTGCACATGGAACATTCTCAAGAATAGATCATATACTAGGCCACAAAAAGAGCCTCAGTAAATTTAAAAAGATAGAAATTGTACCAACCAGCTTCTCAGACCACAAAGCTATGAAACTATAAATAAAATACACAAGGAAAATGAAAAAGCCTATCAAAATTAAACGGCCCCCATCCTTCCCAGGTATCCACTATAGGCGTTCAGCTCATGCCCTAAAACATTTGTGGTCTTCCCAGCCTTAAATTATATGACTAGAATACAAATTAGGGCTCCAAGTGTCTTATGAACCATAGTTTGGGGTGTCGGTGTGCTCAGCGCCATGTGGCAGCCAGAGCTCTCACCGTCCCCAGCAAAACAACCCATGGTTCCTTTGATGCGCATCTCTCTCCCTACCTCCTCTTTCTAAATCCTGCTGAGTTCAAGGTCTGCTCAAATGCCTACCTTGCCCCAGACCAGAGGCTCCCCTGGCTCTGTTGCAAAGATATCTGCAAAGGTATCTGGAATCCTAATGATGATTGGTATTTATTTAATAATCACTGTGTTCCAGACAACACACTAAGTGCATTAATATTTTATCTCATTTAATTCTCAACTTTAATTCTCAATGCTATTTACGATTTAGGTACCATTTTCATCCATCTTTTATAAATGAAGCTCAGAGAGATGAAGGTACATGTAATCACAAATAAAATAGAATTTAGATTTAAATATACATCTGCTGTATGCCCAAACCTCAGGGCTCAGCCACTGAATTTTACTTTATGCATGCATTAGAATTTGTATAAAATTTATTCTGCAAATGTGGCTGCATTTCTTTGTGTCCATTAAATGAAATCAAATCCATATCTGTTTTTACTTCTGTGAAACTGTGTGCCCAGGATTCCTTTTGGATATGAAGGGCTGACTCATGAACGGTGGTGGAAAATGCTTTCCTGCAATGGGTCATGAAAAGGCCTAGAACTGTTGCGCAGACTATGTAAGATCTCTTCCAGTGTTCAGTTCACCTGAGAATCACAGGGTTCTGTTTTCTAAGCATAGAGAGCCCCTTAAAGTACTGAGTTCCATATTTTGGAGTTGGAACCATAAAGCCTAATGTCCAGCCTCACAAAAAGCCCGATGCAAAGTCTACTGCACACGTCATCCCTCCCAGTGAGATGCTGGCCACTTTCCTAGGATGCTGTGGGTTCATAGGCTGCTGGTCCTTACTATTCATGGAATGCAAGGCCTCTCTTCCTCTTTGAGATTTCAGAAATCCCTTCTGATCATCGAAGGCCACGTGCCTCTCCTAATACCCCATCTTACCCTTGGCATAGCCCTCTCAAAGAGCTGCCGCTCCTGGAAAATAAAAGCTGGGAGAGCAGGATGTCTCCTGGCTCCGGCTGCTTCTACTATAACTCAACCACCCTGTGCTTCAAGGTCAATGCCATGCCTTCACTGAATGGAATGGCATCACTTAATTTTACAAATCAGAAAATGCAAATAGTCAACCTTTGCCATGGGAGGGTATTTCTCATGGCCAGCATCAGCTGGCACTAAGGAGCTTCTGTCCCCTTGAGATGTCCTTGTTTTTCCAGGTCACCTGCATTTCCATCATTCTGTCCCGATGTTTGCTAATATGTAATGGATTTTCTTTGCAATGAAGGAATATTTTTCCATGTCTAAGCTTCTAACAAATACGGAAATGTGGAACTTAGAATAAAAGGGCTTCAAGCTTCAAAAAATGGGGCAATTATTTTCTGGGTGGAGGGACAAACACGCCTATGCATGTAATGTGCACTTAAAACATGCCAGTTTTGAAGGTGGTCTTGGAAAATAAAAGTGGATTATCGCATATTAAATCAAGTAGTGGATTTAACTGTCACTGCCGTTTTAAATCATGTCTGCACCCAAGCCTCTCTCCCACCATTTCCCCTCGAAGAGCTCTGACTGCTTGTGTCAGGAGGACGGTGGTTCTTTAAGGCAGGAGCCTTTCACTCCCTCATTTGCTAGCAAGTCAATACACTATTCTTTCCTTCCCCCAAAACCTTGTCATTGTGTTTTGTGATTTGACCTCAGGGATGCAGACCTGGTTTGGTATCAGGAGCAGCACGCCCCCACCCCGAGCAAGTTCCCGCAGTGCCCAGTGGCACAGCCCACAGGGCTGAGCTGTCAGGGACACTGCGCTCCCAGCTTCCTCCTTGGTACCCACAGGGGACTGTACCTGTACCGGAAAGGAAGTCATGCTGTGTGGCAGGTCAAGTACAAGCCTCTAGAACTCCCTCTAAAGTATACATTGAAAGCACTAATGCCTTCCAGGAGAGGTTACAGTAACCGGTGTCACCACCAAGGATTTGAAAGATGTAGGGGTGGTCATTTCCACATACCCTTATTGAAGTCACTCATTTGGCCTAGTCAGAAAATGCCTGAATCTTGGAGATGACAGTGGCATGACTGTCAATGTAATCAGTGCCTCAAATTGCAGTTACTGCTGCACATGGGGCTTCATCACTTCATCCCCAAGCACCCAGTGTGTAACTACTGATCAGGAAAATGCTCTTTGTTCTCTTCCTGTGAGTAAAGACCAGCAGAGCAGTGAGCTTTCAGCCGGCAAGGAGAGAACACTATCTCAGAGGTATATCAAATCTCCAGACTTAGGCTGTCATTTAGTCAGAAGGAACCTTCATCTCCTTTTCCTTCCAGAAGACGTCACACTGACCCATCCCATTGATGGTATTATGCTGAATGGACCCAGTGATCAGGAAGTACAACTCGTCTAGGCATACTTAATAGGACAGTCACGTGTCAGAGGTGGGAAATAAACCCAACAAAAATTCAGGGGCCTTTCGTCTTAGAGAAGTTTCTAGAAGTCTATCATGTGGCCACGCCAAGCTCTTCCTTCCAAGGTGAAGAATAAGCGCTGTATCTGGCCCCTTCTCACACACACACAAGAGCACAGCAGCCTGGTGGACCACCTCGGAGTGCAGAGGCAGCATAGACTTAATTTCCAGTGTGCTACTCTGACCCATTCACTGACTGGTCTGAAAAGCACCTAGTTTGAGAGCAGCCTGGACCTTTGGAAGGTGGATGCCAGTAGATGACACCACCTGGATCTCCTCTCATTGTCGCCCCTTCAAGGTGCACACCTGAAAAGGGCCTAGAGGGGGTGCGACTTGCCCCAGATCACAAGGCCCGAACCTGGGCCTCAGTTGCGTGGTCTTTCATGCTCTGTGCCAAGACTGGTTGTCACTCTTCCATCTCTGAGTCTCTGCGCAAGACACACATGATACCAGCCCCCAGGAGCTGGGGATGTCATCCATGTATCCCTGAGGATGTCCCTAGGGAGGAATGTCTGACATGACCCTGCCTGTGCAGGTTGGGACGTTGGGCAGCTCCTGGGAGGTGCCGTGGCCTCAGCAGGACAGGGAACTGGTGAGAAAAAGATGCCTGAGCTTAGCTCTTGTCTCCTCAGAGCTGGGACCCTGGTGACACGGCTAAGAGTGGAGGGGAGGGCTCTGGTGTGTAGTCACGCATGGCAAGGGACAGGAGGGTGGGCAGTCAGCATCCCAGAGGGGCATGGGGGTGTGTCTGAATGCAGGGAGGGGCCCACGAAATGGACCCTTCAGGAAGTGATGTCACTGACAACACGCCCAGTAGAACCTGAATTGTGACCCGGCGCCCAGTTCCTGATAGCAGACCCCAGTCCTGCTCACTTGACCGGAGACGCTCGACAGAGCAACATGCGGTCTTGTTGTGTGGAGCCTTCTGAGGGCGTGGGAGTCAGGGAAGCCGAGAGGGACAGTCTTCCTGCTCGCCTTGGGCGTTGGCTCAGAGACCACCTCCAACGCCTCTGTCTGTGTTGCCTGAGGAGCCCCGAGGTAGCACACGGCAGCCCAGAGCGGGCCACTCCAGGGCCAGGCCACAAGGGTGACCCATCTCGGGCTGACCTTCCCGCTGGACCCTGCTGTGCGTGTGCGGTGAGTGTGGGGCATGGGTGGGACTGAAGTCTGGGGAGGAGGGGGGCCGTTCCTGGGTGGTAGCATGTTGTGAGGTGGTGGTCCCCTGGCGGGATGAGTGTCACAGCTCTGCTCTCATCATTCAGGATGTGGAGGTGAGTGTTGGGACCAGGTACTTCCACCCCATGGCAATCCTGAGCCCGGGGGGTGTCCTCTCCTTCGCTGAGGGACTGGATGTCTATGCAGATGGCCGTGTGTGCCTGATCTCGGGGGCAGGGTTTGGGGTCCACATTGCCCCCTGTGGGGAGGTCCAGGCAGCCCTGGGCGCCTCCTCCCCAGCTACTACGTTCTGGCCTTGCACAGCACCACCGTGGGGAGTGTGGAGGAGCTGGTGGATGGATTCACCAGCTCCTGGACCCGGGACAGGTTGTCTACACCCAGGACCCACTCCCTTCCAAACCTGGTAACCCGCCAGGGCCTTCCCAGGGCTTCCCCACGAGAGTGGCCGACGGTCCCACTCCAAGGGGCCTGGAACCTCACTCCCTGGGGGCACCCCGTCCCTCTCCTTGCTCGCACCCCAGGGGGCTGGAGGTGCTCGGGTGAGTTGCAAACCTCCCTCGTCCTGGTGGTTCCTGGTTTCCCCACTGACTATATCCCCGCTGCCCCCCTCAGCCTGAACATGAGTCAACTGACCATGGGACTAAAGTCCCCAAGCGCAGGGCTCCCCGGACAAGCGTGATGAGGAAGGGGAGAAAGGGCACCTCACGAGTGGAGGCAGCTAGAAACATCAGCCAGAGCACTCCTGAGTCCACACGCCCTCCCGACGATGCTCACCAGTTGGCAGGAGTGAAGGAGAAGCAGGGACGGTTCAGGGCAAGAAGGTCGTCTTCAGGTGCAACCCTCAGTCTGAACGCTTCTTCGTCCCCACTCCCTGCAACGAACGCTGACCAGCCGGCCACGGGCCAGCGGCTCCCCCGGTGAGCATCCACCCCATCCTCGGCACAGTCGGGCCTCTGCCCGCAGCCTGCTGTGTGTCTTGAGTGTCCCCACATGTGTCTGAGCCGCTGTGTGCTCCTCTGATAGGCAGGGTGGCTAGGGATCAGCCCATTAGGGTGCCCATGGGGAATACGGGAGGAGCCTTAGAGGGGCTCCCCTGGCACTGGGTGCTGCAGAAAGACCTGCCGTCCATGCTGGGCCACTTCGGGGCTATTACTTCTCTGTACCCGATGAAAAGCCTTTGGCCTCACCTGTCAGTGGCCTCAATTTGGAAAAGCACATGGAAAGCAGCCTTTGGAACGGAGGCTTGCGATCCCTGTGGCTGGGCCCGGTCCTTGTCCTCACTGAGGCCACATGACGGACCTCTGGGGGCAGCAGAGACTTTGTGCAGGCCCTTTGGGGACACTTAGCATAAGTAAGTGAAGGAAGCAGACACAATACTGGGACCCCGTCCCGGGTGGAGTTGGGCAGTCACTTCAGGCGTCACCCGCAGGTCACGGCCGGGGAGCATCACGGGCAATTCCCTCACGGCCTCTTCAAGTAACACGGGACATGGCGAGGGGCCTGAGGAGGATGGGAAAATGTGAGTTCTCACTGGGACCAGAGGGTGCGCTGCCCATCTCACAGAAAGGGGGGAGGAGGAGTTTGGGGCGTGGGGCAGGGAGCACACAGCAGAACCCAGCAGGTAACCCGTGTTTGCTGGTGGGTGGGGTCCCACGGGCGGGCTGACGACTGGGGACACCCTATCTGGGAGGGTGGGAGAGGATGGGGTCCCAGGACAGACACACAGGGTCAGGAAGGGCGAGGGGCAGATGCCTGGACAGGCAGGGGAATGCAGAGCGACCAGGCCCACACAAGGGTGTGCCGGGAGGGCAGTGTGGCTGGAAAGAAAAGGCTTCTCACTCTGCCACCCCAAGGTCAACCCCCAGCCCAAGGATGGGACAGGCTAGGCACCATGCCTGGGAGCCCGAGCGTGTGCCTATTGACCTCCATGGCAGCCAGCCTTCAGCCACCCTAAGGAGTCAAATCCTCCACCACTTGGCCCAGAAGGAGAACGTGAGGGAATTGGTGGCAAAGCTGGAAGGTGAGGGGCTGCAGCAAGGGGACCGTCTAGGGTGGGCTTCCCGGATTTTTCCCTTCAAGGACGTGAGGTCTTTTCTGTCCTTGGTAAGGCATAGGGAATCAGCCCCGGGGTGACCCTGTCTCTCTGTCCCGCTCCAGCACTACATCGCAAGAAACAGAAGTGGCGCTACCGGTATCTCTCATGCCACCTGCATCTAGAGCCAATTCAGGAGCTCCCTGAGCCCCCTGTGATGGAGCTAAAGCCGGCGTCACCTGCTTCAGTCCCTGCAGACACAGAGGATGTCCCAGCAGTGGCCTCAGCCCTGGTGCCAGGCCCTGAGCTGGAGCCCCATGAGCCCTCGGGCCCGGGGCCCCTGACACCCGCAGGAATGGCACCAGGCCTAGCAGAGCCAGAGCCGGGCCCGGAGCCTGCCCACCCCGGTGCTGTGAGCACCCAGGACGTGACGAGCAAGGAGGAGCCAGCCATCCTGGCATTTTGCCCATGCCTGGTGGCCGAGCAGCTGACCCTTGTCTTTGCGGTGAGTGGAGCAGGCTCTCAGCGTCGGGGAATGGGCCTTCCCTGTGTCATGGGCTGCCCCAGACCTGCCGTCCCCTGACGTGGACTCCTGTAATCTGGGCTCACGTCCCAGTTTCCCCACGAACTCACCATGTGCCCTGAGAGATTCTCCTCACCCCCAAGCCTTCACTGACCACACGGGGCCAGTAGGGCTGGCACGTAGGGATCCTTGCAGACCAATGAGGTGGAGCGGAGGGAAAGTTGGCAGGGACTGACCGGGCTGGGAGGGGCACGGGAGGAGGGGAGGGGTGCTCAGGGAGGTGCTTCCAGGGCCTTAGGTTCTTGGGCCATCATTGGCCCGACAGGCCTCCACAGCCTCCACATGTCAGAAGACCCTGCCATGTACCTGACTGTGTGGGAGACACAGACACCAACAAAGGCCCTGGGTGGACTTGTTACAGGGGAAACTGTAACTGAGTGGGTAGTGGGATCCACGGGGTGGCAGAATGGGAGGCAGATGCCCCGGGATGGGTAGGGTGAGCTGCCTTGTGCGGCAGGGAGGAGGTGAGTGAGGGTGCCTGCGAGCAGAGCCCCTCTGTTCCCCACCACTGTGGGGTCCTGTGCATCCGGTCGTGGGCGCCTCAGTGGACGGGGTCTGAAGCCCGGGTGGCCACAAGGCTCACAGCACATCCTCAGCTGCTTGGGCTCCAGCTCTGACTGGTGACTCTGCCTGGGCACGGGGGCACCAGGGGCAAGGCTGGATGACCCTCCCTTGTGATCCCCAGGGGCTGTACGTCAGGATGGACACTGAGCGCCCGGCTCCCACCATGCATGGCTTCCTCGGGGAATTTGACACCTTGCTTAAGTTGGTCACCACCACCTGCCTCGGGACCCCGAGCATGATGGCCCAGGACAGGGCCCGAGTCGTGGAGTTCTGGATCCAGGTGGCCATGGTATGTCATGGGATGGCCCCTGGGGTCCATCCTGGCATCTTGGGACCAGCTCTCAGGATGGGTGCCTGCGGTCTGCCCTGCACGGTCCCTGGGCCCCTCCTGCCAAGGGAGTGGGCACCTGGACTCGCAGGCCCCAGGGGTGGGACAGCCATCCCTGGCCCCTTCCTTGCGTTGAGCTACAGTCCTCCACCCAGGAGGGCTGCTCACCAGGTACCAGGTGTGCTGGGCTCCCTGGGATTCTGTGTCCTTAAGGACAGGAGTTCATGGGGGGACAGAGAAGAGAAGCAGGCCACGCTCTCAGCTCTGTCTTCCCTCCCAGGAATGTCGGCCCCTCAAGAACTATGCTGCCCTCCATGCCATTCTCTCGGCCCTGCAGAGCCCTGCTGTATGTTGCCTGGAAAGCACCTGGGGACATATTGCCTGGTGGGTAGTCCTGTCCCTGGGACCGGGGCACCTGGGTGGACAGGGACACACCTACGTCTGGCAGTGTCCCCTCAGTCCGCTGGGACTTCCTGGGAGGCGGCGGAGCCTAAGGACAGGGATGGCGGGCTCTTGGAGCCCCTGTGGGTTAGGCCACGGGATCCCCCACAGGAATCAGTTCCCTACAATGTCAGATGTGGGTTGAACCTAATTGGAGATTTTGAGCATGTGCTCTGCAGCAGGAGGTCTCTGCCCCAAGGACGGCGACCTGGCCCAAAGCAGATTCGCCCCTGGGAAAACTGGGAATGGAGGCCCCGGGCGGAAACATGGGAGCGCCCTCCGCAGGCGACGGATTCCCCAGGGCTCAGGGCCGTGGTGGAAAGCCTCATGCAGGCTAATGGACCTTCTGGGATCTCTAGGAAAAGCGGTCTGCCCCCAAACTCTCCACCTGCTGGCCACATGTCTCCCTCCTCCTGTCCCCTCCCCTTAGCACCAGCCTGATTTTATATGAAAACCTGAAAACGGAGGACAAGTGGGTTCATAGGAAGCAGCTCTTCGAGGTAAGTGGAGGCTAGAGGTCTGGAAGGGAGGCAGTCCTTGGGGCAAGTCCTCTGCCTTGCTGTGGCCTAGCCTTGGGGCAGACTCGAGGTTTGCGGGGTGAGAGGGGAAAGCTGATGGGGGAAGTAGATTTGCCCAGGCCGCCGAGGGCCTTGTCTGTCTCCCTCCCTGGCTCCACTTGACTGGGGTGCTGGCATCCAGTGAGGACCCAGAGGACAGACCCCAGTCGGGACTGGGGCTGGCATGGGGTCGGCAGCAGGGGTGGGGCCTGTCACTGAGCCAGGTCAGCCTCTCCCCTGGGTACCCTCAGCCCATCGCTGCCCCCTCTGTGGCCTCCTCGGGCTCCTCATCTTGACATGGAGGGTTGTTCTCACCCTGGGGTGCAGGCCTCCCTGGTGAGCAGGGTCAAGGCAGCACAAGATGGGCTTCAACGTTCCGCCCACCCCACCTGGTCATGTGAGGGGAGCCGTGCTGAGAGCCAGGTGACAGTGAGTCCTCAGGGCACCCTGGGAGGCAGAGGGATCTCCCCTGACCCTCGCAGGGCGGCCGGCCGAGGCCCGAGGACACCAATGGGTTTGTGTGTGCTGGAGCTGGGGTCGCTCTAGGCTGAGAGCCTGCTGGAGGTGGGGACAGCATAGGGACCAGGGGACTCGGGCAAGGCATCCATCAACCAAGGTCTGGTTGTGGGAGGCCACGTGGGATGGGACCCCAGGAGTGCAAGAGGAAGTTGAGAGTGGCGTGGCCAGGGTCGCGGCAGTGGGGGTGACCCTCCACCTGCTCCTGGTGCCACCAGCCCTGAGCTGCCAGCACTGGGGTGACCAGGAGGAGGGCAAGAGCAGCTGGGTACAGGGAGAAGTTGGAGGACAGGTGCAGGGACCACAGGTCCTGAGACTGGCCAAAAGCAAGCCCTGGAAAGAGGAACGCAGAGCGAAGGGAGGAGAGGGACACAGCACAGGGTGGTCCAAGGGAGCTGGGGGCTGCAGGTGTGGGGTTCAGGGGAGGTTCTGTGGACGCCCCTGAGGCAGGCGCGGACTCATCACCTCCCCACCCTGGTGGCACAG
Source organism: Manis pentadactyla (assembly GCF_030020395.1). NCBI lineage: Eukaryota > Metazoa > Chordata > Mammalia > Pholidota > Manidae > Manis > Manis pentadactyla. The sequence continues at coordinate 26,755,456 of NC_080024.1, forward strand.
GACATGGTCCCCTTCCTCGGAATGTTTCCAGATGATGTGCCTGCAGACAAACTCCTGGAACATCATGAAGACGTGAGTGAGCCCAGAGGGGCACGGGGTGGGGGGCAGGATGGAGAGCTGCACAGAGGAGAGAGCCCCGAGTGAGCCCGGACCTCCCAGCACCGGGCTAGCACCCATTCCTGAGAGTCTCCCCTCCACGCCAGGAACTGGGCTTCTTGGAGAGGAGTGCCAGAAGGACCCACTTACGCCCCGGACCTGGACCTAGGGCAGGTGGGGCTGAGGGCTACAGGGGGCAGCTACTGAGCATACTGGCCTCCCCCTCAGGCCCTGCCCAGGGGGAGGGATGTTGCTCCTTCAGGGCAGAACGCACATCAGGGGGCTGGCAGTGCCTTTCCGCCTGAGGCCTCAGCTCCCCAGTCCAGTCCCCGCTTCTCTGTAGGCCTGAGCCTGGGCCAGGGCCGGGTGCTGTTTCTGGGCAGGCCTGTCCCTTGGAGGGCCCTAGTGGTCCTACAACTTGAGAAAGGGTGGGGATGTTCTGGCCTTGTTCTGGGATCAGGGGGCTGTTTCTGATGCACTTTTCTGAAAAGTAGGTTTCCTTCCTACCGTCAAGACCCCCTGGGCAGGACACTGTCCATCCCATCCCATGGGTCTAATGTGTCTTGAGAGAGGTAAGACATGCAGAGCTGAGGACACTCAAGGCTTTGTCAGGTGGGGGATGGGGTGTGGCATCAAGGCCCCCTTCCTGGAGGAAGAGCTGGAGACACAACAGTGGGAACTGGCAGGGCTGGATGACATCGGAAGGAAGGCGGGTTCCCGTGAGGAAAGATCCGGGACCATCCTAGGGCCCCACTCCTCACACCCCTCCTTCTCTGTACCCTGTCCTTGCTCTGCCGCAGGTCGCTATCATCCAAAGTGAGATCATGACGCAGAGGGAGCTGGCTGTGCTGTATGACCTGGAGCCTGAGGAGCGCTTCGTATCCTTTCTCCACGCCGGGGAGCCCCTGCACGAGGAGCAGAGGTGAGGCCGGCAGGAGCCAGGCGTGGGCTGCAGCTGCCAGCAGGCTCTGGGAGAAGGGCCCCCTGACGTGTGGCTCCAGGGGCTCACAGGTGGCCCTCTGTCCTGCAGCTACACCCTGTCCTGCCAGCTGGAGCCCCCAGGCCAGGAGGCCGGGGGAAACGGACTGTAGTTCTTCAGGTCACACGTTTAAACTTACTGACCAGGGCCAGGTGAGTTTCTGGGCTGGTGTGATCAGCAAGGGGTGGGCAGCTGCTCAGCCTCAGGGAAGCTCCAGGCCGTGTTGGGTGTGGGGGTGTCCTAAAGATGGGTGGGACTGGGACCCCAGGTTCACTGCCAACGAGTTGTGTCAGACTGAAGGGTGGTTCCCCTCCCCCTCTGGGACCCAGCCTCCTCTTTTGTGAGTCGGTGATGACCATGAGCTTTCCCATGACAGGGAACCCCCAGGTGCTGGTGACTGACAGGACCCTCCGCACAGGGCCCGGAGCACAGAGGACAATGCGGACGGGGTGGAAGCAGGATAACGGGGGGAACCCGGGATAACCTGCCTCTTCTGTTCACATGTGTGGCCCTGTAGCTGCTGTCATCGGGCCCATGGCCCTGCTGGTATCCTGGCTGCGTGCGGAGGAGAGCTTCCCCTTCGGGCAGGTTGCACCCTGTCGGCAGACGTGGGCAGCTCCCCAGGCTGCCGCTGCAACCTCAAGAACCCGTACAGAGCTGCAGCCAACGTGGCCACCTTCGTAATGTGTCAACCCCTCTGCTTGTGGCCCTCTGGACAGAGGCGAGCTGCCCCACCATGTGGAGGATGTTCCCCTTTGTGCAGGTGGCCTCCCGCGCTGTTGATGCCACCTGCTGCCTGGGTGCTGTCAACCACAGAGTTGTAGCCACAGCGTTCCAGGAAGAGGTGGGGCCATCCTCACCAGGCCCGGCCTTTCCCAGGACGGGGACGGACACGGACACGGTGCAGTGCTCCCTGGCCACTGCAGGTTCCCAGCGCATGCTCCCAGGGGAGCCCCCTGGGCAACTTCCTCCCCTCATCCATGAAAAATTGCCTAGCTAGAGATTAAAGATGGCGGTGTGACAGGCGAGACAGAGACCTCCTCCTAAAACCACATATGATACAAAAATATAACTAATATAACTCATCCTGAAAGAGAACAAGGAACGATGGCCACACCAGACTGAATACATCTGGACAAAAATAGCAGCCCACACCGAACAGGGTAAGGTACCAAAGCTCTGATGCGGCGGGACCCAAGCCCTTCTCACACCCCAGCCCATCGGCGGGAGGAAGAGACACAGACCAGGGAGGGAGTGGAGGCCTGGGACTGCTGAACACCTCACCCTGGAGATCTGTTCTGGGAGCACGAACCTACATTGCATGGTGCTCTGGTGATTAGTGGGGTTGGAAAGCTAAGACAGGTGGACTACCTGGAGAGATGGAGATTCCAGCTGCTTCTGAAAAACAGGGATTCCTATCCGGCTGGTCTGGACAGGCAGTCCGAAAGACTTCCTAAAAGCGAGAGGGCTGCTAAAGGGGCAAGGATTGCACAGAGCTTACTGCTCAGGACAAAGGACAGGTAGGCAAAATTGTGCAGGTGCACTCTGCCCAGCAGGTTGGGAACTTAATCTTCACTCGCTACATCCCACTGGATGCAGCTCCAAGGCCCCCCACTGTGATATGCAGCCCCACCTACAGCATCTACAAACACAAAGCATAGAGGCTTCACACCTGTGTGTTTGGCCCCTGGTTCTGGCAATTGAGCAAGGCACAGCAGCCAGGAAACTGGAACCAGCCCTTTCCTCCCCCCAGGCACCAGCACCACTCCCCTTTGACGCCCGACATCACTCCAGCAGATGAGCAGCTGCAGGGCACTAGAGGTCGCCACATACTAATACGAAACGTCAAAGGAACCTGGAACAAAGCCAAACGTCAACGCCAGAGAAAGGATCGAGTGACACTGAAGTAATAACTGTTCCTGAAAGAGATTACAAAATAAAAATCATAAACATGCTCATGGAGGTACAGAAAAATATTCAAGAACTCAGGAACAAATTTAGGACAGAGAACCAATCGTTGAACATAACAACAGAAGGTATTAAAATCAGGTTAGATAGAGTGGAACAGATGATAAATGAAATAGGAATTAGGGAAGAGGAATACAAAGAAGGTGAGGAACAGAGAGGAAAATGGATCTCTAGGAATGAAAGCATACTGAGAGAAATATGGGACCAATCCAAACAGAACAATATTCGTGTTATAGGGGTATCAGAAGAGGAAGGAGAGAGAATAAGGGAAAGAAAGTGTCTTTGAAGAAGTAATTGCTGCAAACGTCCTCAATCTGGAGGAGATGGTTTCTCAGGCAATGGTAGTGCACAGATCTCCCAACACAAGGGACCCAAAGAGAACAACACCAAGACATATAATATTTAAAATGGCAAAGACTAAGGATAAAGACAGAATATTAAAAGCAGCCAGAGAGAGAAATTGGATCACATACAAAGGAAAAACCAAAGGCTACCATCAGACTTCTCAGCAGAAGGGCCTCGAACCAAGAATACTTTAACTGCCAAGATTATCATTTAAATTTGAAGGTGGGATTAAACAATTTCCAGATAAGCAAAAGCTGAGAGAATTTAGCTCCCACAAAACACCTCTACAGTGTATTATGGAGGGACTGCTATAGACGGAAGTGTTCCCAAGGTTAAATAACTGTCACAGGAGGTAATAAAAAGAGACAGACAAAGAGTCCAGAATATGATACCTAATATATAAAGAATGAAGGAGAAAAAAAAAAAACCTTTAGATTCTGTTGGGAATAGCATACTAAGTGAGTTAAGTTAGACTCTTAGTTAGTAAGGAAGTTATTACCCTTGAACCTTTGGTAGCCACACATCTAAAGACTGCATGGCAATAAGTACATACCTACCAATAAATCAACCTTCATGTAAATGGTCTGAATGCACCAATAAAAAGACATGGAGTCACTGAATGGATAAAAAAACAAGACCCAGTTGTATGCTGCCTGCAAGAGATTCACTTCAAACCCAAAGACATACACAGACTAAAAGATAAGGGATGGAAAAAGATATTTCACGCAACTAATAGGGAGAAAAAAAGGAGGTGTTGCAGTACTTGTATCAAACAAAATAGATTTTAAAGCAAAGAAAGTCACAAGAGACAAAGACGGACATTACATAATGATAAAGGGGTCAATCCAACAAGAGAATATAACCATTATGAATATCTATGCACCCAACACAGGAGCACCTACATATATGTGAAACAAATACTAACAGAATTAAAAGGGGAAATAGAATGCAATGCATTCATTCTAGTAGATGTCAACACTCCACCCACTCGAAAAGGACAGATCAACCAGACAGAAAATAAGGACACAGAGGCACTGAACAACACATTAGAACAGATGGACCTAACAGACATCTACAGAACTCTCCACCCTAGAGCAGCAGGACACACATTCTTCTCAACTGCACATGGAACATTCTCAAGAATAGATCATATACTAGGCCACAAAAAGAGCCTCAGTAAATTTAAAAAGATAGAAATTGTACCAACCAGCTTCTCAGACCACAAAGCTATGAAACTATAAATAAAATACACAAGGAAAATGAAAAAGCCTATCAAAATTAAACGGCCCCCATCCTTCCCAGGTATCCACTATAGGCGTTCAGCTCATGCCCTAAAACATTTGTGGTCTTCCCAGCCTTAAATTATATGACTAGAATACAAATTAGGGCTCCAAGTGTCTTATGAACCATAGTTTGGGGTGTCGGTGTGCTCAGCGCCATGTGGCAGCCAGAGCTCTCACCGTCCCCAGCAAAACAACCCATGGTTCCTTTGATGCGCATCTCTCTCCCTACCTCCTCTTTCTAAATCCTGCTGAGTTCAAGGTCTGCTCAAATGCCTACCTTGCCCCAGACCAGAGGCTCCCCTGGCTCTGTTGCAAAGATATCTGCAAAGGTATCTGGAATCCTAATGATGATTGGTATTTATTTAATAATCACTGTGTTCCAGACAACACACTAAGTGCATTAATATTTTATCTCATTTAATTCTCAACTTTAATTCTCAATGCTATTTACGATTTAGGTACCATTTTCATCCATCTTTTATAAATGAAGCTCAGAGAGATGAAGGTACATGTAATCACAAATAAAATAGAATTTAGATTTAAATATACATCTGCTGTATGCCCAAACCTCAGGGCTCAGCCACTGAATTTTACTTTATGCATGCATTAGAATTTGTATAAAATTTATTCTGCAAATGTGGCTGCATTTCTTTGTGTCCATTAAATGAAATCAAATCCATATCTGTTTTTACTTCTGTGAAACTGTGTGCCCAGGATTCCTTTTGGATATGAAGGGCTGACTCATGAACGGTGGTGGAAAATGCTTTCCTGCAATGGGTCATGAAAAGGCCTAGAACTGTTGCGCAGACTATGTAAGATCTCTTCCAGTGTTCAGTTCACCTGAGAATCACAGGGTTCTGTTTTCTAAGCATAGAGAGCCCCTTAAAGTACTGAGTTCCATATTTTGGAGTTGGAACCATAAAGCCTAATGTCCAGCCTCACAAAAAGCCCGATGCAAAGTCTACTGCACACGTCATCCCTCCCAGTGAGATGCTGGCCACTTTCCTAGGATGCTGTGGGTTCATAGGCTGCTGGTCCTTACTATTCATGGAATGCAAGGCCTCTCTTCCTCTTTGAGATTTCAGAAATCCCTTCTGATCATCGAAGGCCACATGCCTCTCCTAATACCCCATCTTACCCTTGGCATAGCCCTCTCAAAGAGCTGCAGCTCCTGGAAAATAAAAGCTGGGAGAGCAGGATGTCTCCTGGCTCCGGCTGCTTCTACTATAACTCAACCCCCTGTGCTTCAAGGTCAATGCCATGCCTTCACTGAATGGAATGGCATCACTTAATTTTACAAATCAGAAAATGCAAATAGTCAACCTTTGCCATGGGAGGGTATTTCTCATGGCCAGCATCAGCTGGCACTAAGGAGCTTCTGTCCCCTTGAGATGTCCTTGTTTTTCCAGGTCACCTGCATTTCCATCATTCTGTCCCGATGTTTGCTAATATGTAATGGATTTTCTTTGCAATGAAGGAATATTTTTCCATGTCTAAGCTTCTAACAAATACGGAAATGTGGAACTTAGAATAAAAGGGCTTCAAGCTTCAAAAAATGGGGCAATTATTTTCTGGGTGGAGGGACAAACACGCCTATGCATGTAATGTGCACTTAAAACATGCCAGTTTTGAAGGTGGTCTTGGAAAATAAAAGTGGATTATCGCATATTAAATCAAGTAGTGGATTTAACTGTCACTGCCGTTTTAAATCATGTCTGCACCCAAGCCTCTCTCCCACCATTTCCCCTCGAAGAGCTCTGACTGCTTGTGTCAGGAGGACGGTGGTTCTTTAAGGCAGGAGCCTTTCACTCCCTCATTTGCTAGCAAGTCAATACACTATTCTTTCCTTCCCCCAAAACCTTGTCATTGTGTTTTGTGATTTGACCTCAGGGATGCAGACCTGGTTTGGTATCAGGAGCAGCACGCCCCCACCCCGAGCAAGTTCCCGCAGTGCCCAGTGGCACAGCCCACAGGGCTGAGCTGTCAGGGACACTGCGCTCCCAGCTTCCTCCTTGGTACCCACAGGGGACTGTACCTGTACCGGAAAGGAAGTCATGCTGTGTGGCAGGTCAAGTACAAGCCTCTAGAACTCCCTCTAAAGTATACATTGAAAGCACTAATGCCTTCCAGGAGAGGTTACAGTAACCGGTGTCACCACCAAGGATTTGAAAGATGTAGGGGTGGTCATTTCCACATACCCTTATTGAAGTCACTCATTTGGCCTAGTCAGAAAATGCCTGAATCTTGGAGATGACAGTGGCATGACTGTCAATGTAATCAGTGCCTCAAATTGCAGTTACTGCTGCACATGGGGCTTCATCACTTCATCCCCAAGCACCCAGTGTGTAACTACTGATCAGGAAAATGCTCTTTGTTCTCTTCCTGTGAGTAAAGACCAGCAGAGCAGTGAGCTTTCAGCCGGCAAGGAGAGAACACTATCTCAGAGGTATATCAAATCTCCAGACTTAGGCTGTCATTTAGTCAGAAGGAACCTTCATCTCCTTTTCCTTCCAGAAGACGTCACACTGACCCATCCCATTGATGGTATTATGCTGAATGGACCCAGTGATCAGGAAGTACAACTCGTCTAGGCATACTTAATAGGACAGTCACGTGTCAGAGGTGGGAAATAAACCCAACAAAAATTCAGGGGCCTTTCGTCTTAGAGAAGTTTCTAGAAGTCTATCATGTGGCCACGCCAAGCTCTTCCTTCCAAGGTGAAGAATAAGCGCTGTATCTGGCCCCTTCTCACACACACACAAGAGCACAGCAGCCTGGTGGACCACCTCGGAGTGCAGAGGCAGCATAGACTTAATTTCCAGTGTGCTACTCTGACCCATTCACTGACTGGTCTGAAAAGCACCTAGTTTGAGAGCAGCCTGGACCTTTGGAAGGTGGATGCCAGTAGATGACACCACCTGGATCTCCTCTCATTGTCGCCCCTTCAAGGTGCACACCTGAAAAGGGCCTAGAGGGGGTGCGACTTGCCCCAGATCACAAGGCCCGAACCTGGGCCTCAGTTGCGTGGTCTTTCATGCTCTGTGCCAAGACTGGTTGTCACTCTTCCATCTCTGAGTCTCTGCGCAAGACACACATGATACCAGCCCCCAGGAGCTGGGGATGTCATCCATGTATCCCTGAGGATGTCCCTAGGGAGGAATGTCTGACATGACCCTGCCTGTGCAGGTTGGGACGTTGGGCAGCTCCTGGGAGGTGCCGTGGCCTCAGCAGGACAGGGAACTGGTGAGAAAAAGATGCCTGAGCTTAGCTCTTGTCTCCTCAGAGCTGGGACCCTGGTGACACGGCTAAGAGTGGAGGGGAGGGCTCTGGTGTGTAGTCACGCATGGCAAGGGACAGGAGGGTGGGCAGTCAGCATCCCAGAGGGGCATGGGGGTGTGTCTGAATGCAGGGAGGGGCCCACGAAATGGACCCTTCAGGAAGTGATGTCACTGACAACACGCCCAGTAGAACCTGAATTGTGACCCGGCGCCCAGTTCCTGATAGCAGACCCCAGTCCTGCTCACTTGACCGGAGACGCTCGACAGAGCAACATGCGGTCTTGTTGTGTGGAGCCTTCTGAGGGCGTGGGAGTCAGGGAAGCCGAGAGGGACAGTCTTCCTGCTCGCCTTGGGCGTTGGCTCAGAGACCACCTCCAACGCCTCTGTCTGTGTTGCCTGAGGAGCCCCGAGGTAGCACACGGCAGCCCAGAGCGGGCCACTCCAGGGCCAGGCCACAAGGGTGACCCATCTCGGGCTGACCTTCCCGCTGGACCCTGCTGTGCGTGTGCGGTGAGTGTGGGGCATGGGTGGGACTGAAGTCTGGGGAGGAGGGGGGCCGTTCCTGGGTGGTAGCATGTTGTGAGGTGGTGGTCCCCTGGCGGGATGAGTGTCACAGCTCTGCTCTCATCATTCAGGATGTGGAGGTGAGTGTTGGGACCAGGTACTTCCACCCCATGGCAATCCTGAGCCCGGGGGGTGTCCTCTCCTTCGCTGAGGGACTGGATGTCTATGCAGATGGCCGTGTGTGCCTGATCTCGGGGGCAGGGTTTGGGGTCCACATTGCCCCCTGTGGGGAGGTCCAGGCAGCCCTGGGTGCCTCCTCCCCAGCTACTAGGTTCTGGCTTTGCACAGCACCACCGTGGGGAGTGTGGAGGAGCTGGTGGATGGATTCACCAGCTCCTGGACCCGGGACAGGTTGTCTACACCCAGGACCCACTCCCTTCCAAACCTGGTAACCCGCCAGGGCCTTCCCAGGGCTTCCCCACGAGAGTGGCCGACGGTCCCACTCCAAGGGGCCTGGAACCTCACTCCCTGGGGGCACCCCGTCCCTCTCCTTGCTCGCACCCCAGGGGGCTGGAGGTGCTCGGGTGAGTTGCAAACCTCCCTCGTCCTGGTGGTTCCTGGTTTCCCCACTGACTATATCCCCGCTGCCCCCCTCAGCCTGAACATGAGTCAACTGACCATGGGACTAAAGTCCCCAAGCGCAGGGCTCCCCGGACAAGCGTGATGAGGAAGGGGAGAAAGGGCACCTCACGAGTGGAGGCAGCTAGAAACATCAGCCAGAGCACTCCTGAGTCCACACGCCCTCCCGACGATGCTCACCAGTTGGCAGGAGTGAAGGAGAAGCAGGGACGGTTCAGGGCAAGAAGGTCGTCTTCAGGTGCAACCCTCAGTCTGAACGCTTCTTCGTCCCCACTCCCTGCAACGAACGCTGACCAGCCGGCCACGGGCCAGCGGCTCCCCCGGTGAGCATCCACCCCATCCTCGGCACAGTCGGGCCTCTGCCCGCAGCCTGCTGTGTGTCTTGAGTGTCCCCACATGTGTCTGAGCCGCTGTGTGCTCCTCTGATAGGCAGGGTGGCTAGGGATCAGCCCATTAGGGTGCCCATGGGGAATACGGGAGGAGCCTTAGAGGGGCTCCCCTGGCACTGGGTGCTGCAGAAAGACCTGCCGTCCATGCTGGGCCACTTCGGGGCTATTACTTCTCTGTACCCGATGAAAAGCCTTTGGCCTCACCTGTCAGTGGCCTCAATTTGGAAAAGCACATGGAAAGCAGCCTTTGGAACGGAGGCTTGCGATCCCTGTGGCTGGGCCCGGTCCTTGTCCTCACTGAGGCCACATGACGGACCTCTGGGGGCAGCAGAGACTTTGTGCAGGCCCTTTGGGGACACTTAGCATAAGTAAGTGAAGGAAGCAGACACAATACTGGGACCCCGTCCCGGGTGGAGTTGGGCAGTCACTTCAGGCGTCACCCGCAGGTCACGGCCGGGGAGCATCACGGGCAATTCCCTCACGGCCTCTTCAAGTAACACGGGACATGGCGAGGGGCCTGAGGAGGATGGGAAAATGTGAGTTCTCACTGGGACCAGAGGGTGCGCTGCCCATCTCACAGAAAGGGGGGAGGAGGAGTTTGGGGCGTGGGGCAGGGAGCACACAGCAGAACCCAGCAGGTAACCCGTGTTTGCTGGTGGGTGGGGTCCCACGGGCGGGCTGACGACTGGGGACACCCTATCTGGGAGGGTGGGAGAGGATGGGGTCCCAGGACAGACACACAGGGTCAGGAAGGGCGAGGGGCAGATGCCTGGACAGGCAGGGGAATGCAGAGCGACCAGGCCCACACAAGGGTGTGCCGGGAGGGCAGTGTGGCTGGAAAGAAAAGGCTTCTCACTCTGCCACCCCAAGGTCAACCCCCAGCCCAAGGATGGGACAGGCTAGGCACCATGCCTGGGAGCCCGAGCGTGTGCCTATTGACCTCCATGGCAGCCAGCCTTCAGCCACCCTAAGGAGTCAAATCCTCCACCACTTGGCCCAGAAGGAGAACGTGAGGGAATTGGTGGCAAAGCTGGAAGGTGAGGGGCTGCAGCAAGGGGACCGTCTAGGGTGGGCTTCCCGGATTTTTCCCTTCAAGGACGTGAGGTCTTTTCTGTCCTTGGTAAGGCATAGGGAATCAGCCCCGGGGTGACCCTGTCTCTCTGTCCCGCTCCAGCACTACATCGCAAGAAACAGAAGTGGCGCTACCGGTATCTCTCATGCCACCTGCATCTAGAGCCAATTCAGGAGCTCCCTGAGCCCCCTGTGATGGAGCTAAAGCCGGCGTCACCTGCTTCAGTCCCTGCAGACACAGAGGATGTCCCAGCAGTGGCCTCAGCCCTGGTGCCAGGCCCTGAGCTGGAGCCCCATGAGCCCTCGGGCCCGGGGCCCCTGACACCCGCAGGAATGGCACCAGGCCTAGCAGAGCCAGAGCCGGGCCCGGAGCCTGCCCACCCCGGTGCTGTGAGCACCCAGGACGTGACGAGCAAGGAGGAGCCAGCCATCCTGGCATTTTGCCCATGCCTGGTGGCCGAGCAGCTGACCCTTGTCTTTGCGGTGAGTGGAGCAGGCTCTCAGCGTCGGGGAATGGGCCTTCCCTGTGTCATGGGCTGCCCCAGACCTGCCGTCCCCTGACGTGGACTCCTGTAATCTGGGCTCACGTCCCAGTTTCCCCACGAACTCACCATGTGCCCTGAGAGATTCTCCTCACCCCCAAGCCTTCACTGACCACACGGGGCCAGTAGGGCTGGCACGTAGGGATCCTTGCAGACCAATGAGGTGGAGCGGAGGGAAAGTTGGCAGGGACTGACCGGGCTGGGAGGGGCACGGGAGGAGGGGAGGGGTGCTCAGGGAGGTGCTTCCAGGGCCTTAGGTTCTTGGGCCATCATTGGCCCGACAGGCCTCCACAGCCTCCACATGTCAGAAGACCCTGCCATGTACCTGACTGTGTGGGAGACACAGACACCAACAAAGGCCCTGGGTGGACTTGTTACAGGGGAAACTGTAACTGAGTGGGTAGTGGGATCCACGGGGTGGCAGAATGGGAGGCAGATGCCCCGGGATGGGTAGGGTGAGCTGCCTTGTGCGGCAGGGAGGAGGTGAGTGAGGGTGCCTGCGAGCAGAGCCCCTCTGTTCCCCACCACTGTGGGGTCCTGTGCATCCGGTCGTGGGCGCCTCAGTGGACGGGGTCTGAAGCCCGGGTGGCCACAAGGCTCACAGCACATCCTCAGCTGCTTGGGCTCCAGCTCTGACTGGTGACTCTGCCTGGGCACGGGGGCACCAGGGGCAAGGCTGGATGACCCTCCCTTGTGATCCCCAGGGGCTGTACGTCAGGATGGACACTGAGCGCCCGGCTCCCACCATGCATGGCTTCCTCGGGGAATTTGACACCTTGCTTAAGTTGGTCACCACCACCTGCCTCGGGACCCCGAGCATGATGGCCCAGGACAGGGCCCGAGTCGTGGAGTTCTGGATCCAGGTGGCCATGGTATGTCATGGGATGGCCCCTGGGGTCCATCCTGGCATCTTGGGACCAGCTCTCAGGATGGGTGCCTGCGGTCTGCCCTGCACGGTCCCTGGGCCCCTCCTGCCAAGGGAGTGGGCACCTGGACTCGCAGGCCCCAGGGGTGGGACAGCCATCCCTGGCCCCTTCCTTGCGTTGAGCTACAGTCCTCCACCCAGGAGGGCTGCTCACCAGGTACCAGGTGTGCTGGGCTCCCTGGGATTCTGTGTCCTTAAGGACAGGAGTTCATGGGGGGACAGAGAAGAGAAGCAGGCCACGCTCTCAGCTCTGTCTTCCCTCCCAGGAATGTCGGCCCCTCAAGAACTATGCTGCCCTCCATGCCATTCTCTCGGCCCTGCAGAGCCCTGCTGTATGTTGCCTGGAAAGCACCTGGGGACATATTGCCTGGTGGGTAGTCCTGTCCCTGGGACCGGGGCACCTGGGTGGACAGGGACACACCTACGTCTGGCAGTGTCCCCTCAGTCCGCTGGGACTTCCTGGGAGGCGGCGGAGCCTAAGGACAGGGATGGCGGGCTCTTGGAGCCCCTGTGGGTTAGGCCACGGGATCCCCCACAGGAATCAGTTCCCTACAATGTCAGATGTGGGTTGAACCTAATTGGAGATTTTGAGCATGTGCTCTGCAGCAGGAGGTCTCTGCCCCAAGGACGGCGACCTGGCCCAAAGCAGATTCGCCCCTGGGAAAACTGGGAATGGAGGCCCCGGGCGGAAACATGGGAGCGCCCTCCGCAGGCGACGGATTCCCCAGGGCTCAGGGCCGTGGTGGAAAGCCTCATGCAGGCTAATGGACCTTCTGGGATCTCTAGGAAAAGCGGTCTGCCCCCAAACTCTCCACCTGCTGGCCACATGTCTCCCTCCTCCTGTCCCCTCCCCTTAGCACCAGCCTGATTTTATATGAAAACCTGAAAACGGAGGACAAGTGGGTTCATAGGAAGCAGCTCTTCGAGGTAAGTGGAGGCTAGAGGTCTGGAAGGGAGGCAGTCCTTGGGGCAAGTCCTCTGCCTTGCTGTGGCCTAGCCTTGGGGCAGACTCGAGGTTTGCGGGGTGAGAGGGGAAAGCTGATGGGGGAAGTAGATTTGCCCAGGCCGCCTAGGGCCTTGTCTGTCTCCCTCCCTGGCTCCACTTGACTGGGGTGCTGGCATCCAGTGAGGACCCAGAGGACAGACCCCAGTCGGGACTGGGGCTGGCATGGGGTCGGCAGCAGGGGTGGGGCCTGTCACTGAGCCAGGTCAGCCTCTCCCCTGGGTACCCTCAGCCCATCGCTGCCCCCTCTGTGGCCTCCTCGGGCTCCTCATCTTGACATGGAGGGTTGTTCTCACCCTGGGGTGCAGGCCTCCCTGGTGAGCAGGGTCAAGGCAGCACAAGATGGGCTTCAACGTTCCGCCCACCCCACCTGGTCATGTGAGGGGAGCCGTGCTGAGAGCCAGGTGACAGTGAGTCCTCAGGGCACCCTGGGAGGCAGAGGGATCTCCCCTGACCCTCGCAGGGCGGCCGGCCGAGGCCCGAGGACACCAATGGGTTTGTGTGTGCTGGAGCTGGGGTCGCTCTAGGCTGAGAGCCTGCTGGAGGTGGGGACAGCATAGGGACCAGGGGACTCGGGCAAGGCATCCATCAACCAAGGTCTGGTTGTGGGAGGCCACGTGGGATGGGACCCCAGGAGTGCAAGAGGAAGTTGAGAGTGGCGTGGCCAGGGTCGCGGCAGTGGGGGTGACCCTCCACCTGCTCCTGGTGCCACCAGCCCTGAGCTGCCAGCACTGGGGTGACCAGGAGGAGGGCAAGAGCAGCTGGGTACAGGGAGAAGTTGGAGGACAGGTGCAGGGACCACAGGTCCTGAGACTGGCCAAAAGCAAGCCCTGGAAAGAGGAACGCAGAGCGAAGGGAGGAGAGGGACACAGCACAGGGTGGTCCAAGGGAGCTGGGGGCTGCAGGTGTGGGGTTCAGGGGAGGTTCTGTGGACGCCCCTGAGGCAGGCGCGGACTCATCACCTCCCCACCCTGGTGGCACAGGACATGGTCCCCTTCCTCGGAATGTTTCCAGATGATGTGCCTGCAGACAAACTCCTGGAACATCATGAAGACGTGAGTGAGCCCAGAGGGGCACGGGGTGGGGGGCAGGATGGAGAGCTGCACAGAGGAGAGAGCCCCGAGTGAGCCCGGACCTCCCAGCACCGGGCTAGCACCCATTCCTGAGAGTCTCCCCTCCACGCCAGGAACTGGGCTTCTTGGAGAGGAGTGCCAGAAGGACCCACTTACGCCCCGGACCTGGACCTAGGGCAGGTGGGGCTGAGGGCTACAGGGGGCAGCTACTGAGCATACTGGCCTCCCCCTCAGGCCCTGCCCAGGGGGAGGGATGTTGCTCCTTCAGGGCAGAACGCACATCAGGGGGCTGGCAGTGCCTTTCCGCCTGAGGCCTCAGCTCCCCAGTCCAGTCCCCGCTTCTCTGTAGGCCTGAGCCTGGGCCAGGGCCGGGTGCTGTTTCTGGGCAGGCCTGTCCCTTGGAGGGCCCTAGTGGTCCTACAACTTGAGAAAGGGTGGGGATGTTCTGGCCTTGTTCTGGGATCAGGGGGCTGTTTCTGATGCACTTTTCTGAAAAGTAGGTTTCCTTCCTACCGTCAAGACCCCCTGGGCAGGACACTGTCCATCCCATCCCATGGGTCTAATGTGTCTTGAGAGAGGTAAGACATGCAGAGCTGAGGACATTCAAGGCTTTGTCAGGTGGGGGATGGGGTGTGGCATCAAGGCCCCCTTCCTGGAGGAAGAGCTGGAGACACAACAGTGGGAACTGGCAGGGCTGGATGACATCGGAAGGAAGGCGGGTTCCCGTGAGCAAAGATCCGGGACCATCCTAGGGCCCCACTCCTCACACCCCTCCTTCTCTGTACCCTGTCCTTGCTCTGCCCCAGGTTGCTATCATCCAAAGTGAGATCATGACGCAGAGGGAGCTGGCTGTGCTGTATGACCTGGAGCCTGAGGAGCGCTTCGTATCCTTTCTCCACGCCGGGGAGCCCCTGCACGAGGAGCAGAGGTGAGGCCGGCAGGAGCCAGGCGTGGGCTGCAGCTGCCAGCAGGCTCTGGGAGAAGGGCCCCCTGACGTGTGGCTCCAGGGGCTCACAGGTGGCCCTCTGTCCTGCAGCTACACCCTGTCCTGCCAGATGGAGCCCCCAGGCCAGGAGGCCGGGGGAAACGGACTGTAGTTCTTCAGGTCACACGTTTAAACTTACTGACCAGGGCCAGGTGAGTTTCTGGGCTGGTGTGATCAGCAAGGGGTGGGCAGCTGCTCAGCCTCAGGGAAGCTCCAGGCCGTGTTGGGTGTGGGGGTGTCCTAAAGATGGGTGGGACTGGGACCCCAGGTTCACTGCCAACGAGTTGTGTCAGACTGAAGGGTGGTTCCCCTCCCCCTCTGGGACCCAGCCTCCTCTTTTGTGAGTCGGTGATGACCATGAGCTTTCCCATGACAGGGAACCCCCAGGTGCTGGTGACTGACAGGACCCTCCGCACAGGGCCCGGAGCACAGAGGACAATGCGGACGGGGTGTAAGCAGGATAACGGGGGGAACCCGGGATAACCTGCCTCTTCTGTTCACATGTGTGGCCCTGTAGCTGCTGTCATCGGGCCCATGGCCCTGCTGGTATCCTGGCTGCGTGCGGAGGAGAGCTTCCCCTTCGGGCAGGTTGCACCCTGTCGGCAGACGTGGGCAGCTCCCCAGGCTGCCGCTGCAACCTCAAGGACCCGTACAGAGCTGCAGCCAACGTGGCCACCTTCGTAATGTGTCAACCCCTCTGCTTTTGGCCCTCTGGACAGAGGCGAGCTGCCCCACCATGTGGAGGATGTTCCCCTTTGTGCAGGTGGCCTCCCGCGCTGTTGATGCCACCTGCTGCCTGGGTGCTGTCAACCACAGAGTTGTAGCCACAGCGTTCCAGGAAGAGGTGGGGCCATCCTCACCAGGCCCGGCCTTTCCCAGGACGGGGACGGACACGGACACGGTGCAGTGCTCCCTGGCCACTGCAGGTTCCCAGCGCATGCTCCCAGGGGAGCCCCCTGGGCAACTTCCTCCCCTCATCCATGAAAAATTGCCTAGCTAGAGATTAAAGATGGCGGTGTGACAGGCGAGACAGAGACCTCCTCCTAAAACCACATATGATACAAAAATATAACTAATATAACTCATCCTGAAAGAGAACAAGGAACGATGGCCACACCAGACTGAATACATCTGGACAAAAATAGCAGCCCACACCGAACAGGGTAAGGTACCAAAGCTCTGATGCGGCGGGACCCAAGCCCTTCTCACACCCCAGCCCATCGGCGGGAGGAAGAGACACAGACCAGGGAGGGAGTGGAGGCCTGGGACTGCTGAACACCTCACCCTGGAGATCTGTTCTGGGAGCACGAACCTACATTGCATGGTGCTCTGGTGATTAGTGGGGTTGGAAAGCTAAGACAGGTGGACTACCTGGAGAGATGGAGATTCCAGCTGCTTCTGAAAAACAGGGATTCCTATCCGGCTGGTCTGGACAGGCAGTCCGAAAGACTTCCTAAAAGCGAGAGGGCTGCTAAAGGGGCAAGGATTGCACAGAGCTTACTGCTCAGGACAAAGGACAGGTAGGCAAAATTGTGCAGGTGCACTCTGCCCAGCAGGTTGGGAACTTAATCTTCACTCGCTACATCCCACTGGATGCAGCTCCAAGGCCCCCCACTGTGATATGCAGCCCCACCTACAGCATCTACAAACACAAAGCATAGAGGCTTCACACCTGTGTGTTTGGCCCCTGGTTTTGGCAATTGAGCAAGGCACAGCAGCCAGGAAACTGGAACCAGCCCTTTCCTCCCCCCAGGCACCAGCACCACTCCCCTTTGACGCCCGACATCACTCCAGCAGATGAGCAGCTGCAGGGCACTAGAGGTCGCCACATACTAATACGAAACGTCAAAGGAACCTGGAACAAAGCCAAACGTCAACGCCAGAGAAAGGATCGAGTGACACTGAAGTAATAACTGTTCCTGAAAGAGATTACAAAATAAAAATCATAAACATGCTCATGGAGGTACAGAAAAATATTCAAGAACTCAGGAACAAATTTAGGACAGAGAACCAATCGTTGAACATAACAACAGAAGGTATTAAAATCAGGTTAGATAGAGTGGAACAGATGATAAATGAAATAGGAATTAGGGAAGAGGAATACAAAGAAGGTGAGGAACAGAGAGGAAAATGGATCTCTAGGAATGAAAGCATACTGAGAGAAATATGGGACCAATCCAAACAGAACAATATTCGTGTTATAGGGGTATCAGAAGAGGAAGGAGAGAGAATAAGGGAAAGAAAGTGTCTTTGAAGAAGTAATTGCTGCAAACGTCCTCAATCTGGAGGAGATGGTTTCTCAGGCAATGGTAGTGCACAGATCTCCCAACACAAGGGACCCAAAGAGAACAACACCAAGACATATAATATTTAAAATGGCAAAGACTAAGGATAAAGACAGAATATTAAAAGCAGCCAGAGAGAGAAATTGGATCACATACAAAGGAAAAACCAAAGGCTACCATCAGACTTCTCAGCAGAAGGGCCTCGAACCAAGAATACTTTAACTGCCAAGATTATCATTTAAATTTGAAGGTGGGATTAAACAATTTCCAGATAAGCAAAAGCTGAGAGAATTTAGCTCCCACAAAACACCTCTACAGTGTATTATGGAGGGACTGCTATAGACGGAAGTGTTCCCAAGGTTAAATAACTGTCACAGGAGGTAATAAAAAGAGACAGACAAAGAGTCCAGAATATGATACCTAATATATAAAGAATGAAGGAGAAAAAAAAAAAACCTTTAGATTCTGTTGGGAATAGCATACTAAGTGAGTTAAGTTAGACTCTTAGTTAGTAAGGAAGTTATTACCCTTGAACCTTTGGTAGCCACACATCTAAAGACTGCATGGCAATAAGTACATACCTACCAATAAATCAACCTTCATGTAAATGGTCTGAATGCACCAATAAAAAGACATGGAGTCACTGAATGGATAAAAAAACAAGACCCAGTTGTATGCTGCCTGCAAGAGATTCACTTCAAACCCAAAGACATACACAGACTAAAAGATAAGGGATGGAAAAAGATATTTCACGCAACTAATAGGGAGAAAAAAAGGAGGTGTTGCAGTACTTGTATCAAACAAAATAGATTTTAAAGCAAAGAAAGTCACAAGAGACAAAGACGGACATTACATAATGATAAAGGGGTCAATCCAACAAGAGAATATAACCATTATGAATATCTATGCACCCAACACAGGAGCACCTACATATATGTGAAACAAATACTAACAGAATTAAAAGGGGAAATAGAATGCAATGCATTCATTCTAGTAGATGTCAACACTCCACCCACTCGAAAAGGACAGATCAACCAGACAGAAAATAAGGACACAGAGGCACTGAACAACACATTAGAACAGATGGACCTAACAGACATCTACAGAACTCTCCACCCTAGAGCAGCAGGACACACATTCTTCTCAACTGCACATGGAACATTCTCAAGAATAGATCATATACTAGGCCACAAAAAGAGCCTCAGTAAATTTAAAAAGATAGAAATTGTACCAACCAGCTTCTCAGACCACAAAGCTATGAAACTATAAATAAAATACACAAGGAAAATGAAAAAGCCTATCAAAATTAAACGGCCCCCATCCTTCCCAGGTATCCACTATAGGCGTTCAGCTCATGCCCTAAAACATTTGTGGTCTTCCCAGCCTTAAATTATATGACTAGAATACAAATTAGGGCTCCAAGTGTCTTATGAACCATAGTTTGGGGTGTCGGTGTGCTCAGCGCCATGTGGCAGCCAGAGCTCTCACCGTCCCCAGCAAAACAACCCATGGTTCCTTTGATGCGCATCTCTCTCCCTACCTCCTCTTTCTAAATCCTGCTGAGTTCAAGGTCTGCTCAAATGCCTACCTTGCCCCAGACCAGAGGCTCCCCTGGCTCTGTTGCAAAGATATCTGCAAAGGTATCTGGAATCCTAATGATGATTGGTATTTATTTAATAATCACTGTGTTCCAGACAACACACTAAGTGCATTAATATTTTATCTCATTTAATTCTCAACTTTAATTCTCAATGCTATTTACGATTTAGGTACCATTTTCATCCATCTTTTATAAATGAAGCTCAGAGAGATGAAGGTACATGTAATCACAAATAAAATAGAATTTAGATTTAAATATACATCTGCTGTATGCCCAAACCTCAGGGCTCAGCCACTGAATTTTACTTTATGCATGCATTAGAATTTGTATAAAATTTATTCTGCAAATGTGGCTGCATTTCTTTGTGTCCATTAAATGAAATCAAATCCATATCTGTTTTTACTTCTGTGAAACTGTGTGCCCAGGATTCCTTTTGGATATGAAGGGCTGACTCATGAACGGTGGTGGAAAATGCTTTCCTGCAATGGGTCATGAAAAGGCCTAGAACTGTTGCGCAGACTATGTAAGATCTCTTCCAGTGTTCAGTTCACCTGAGAATCACAGGGTTCTGTTTTCTAAGCATAGAGAGCCCCTTAAAGTACTGAGTTCCATATTTTGGAGTTGGAACCATAAAGCCTAATGTCCAGCCTCACAAAAAGCCCGATGCAAAGTCTACTGCACACGTCATCCCTCCCAGTGAGATGCTGGCCACTTTCCTAGGATGCTGTGGGTTCATAGGCTGCTGGTCCTTACTATTCATGGAATGCAAGGCCTCTCTTCCTCTTTGAGATTTCAGAAATCCCTTCTGATCATCGAAGGCCACGTGCCTCTCCTAATACCCCATCTTACCCTTGGCATAGCCCTCTCAAAGAGCTGCCGCTCCTGGAAAATAAAAGCTGGGAGAGCAGGATGTCTCCTGGCTCCGGCTGCTTCTACTATAACTCAACCACCCTGTGCTTCAAGGTCAATGCCATGCCTTCACTGAATGGAATGGCATCACTTAATTTTACAAATCAGAAAATGCAAATAGTCAACCTTTGCCATGGGAGGGTATTTCTCATGGCCAGCATCAGCTGGCACTAAGGAGCTTCTGTCCCCTTGAGATGTCCTTGTTTTTCCAGGTCACCTGCATTTCCATCATTCTGTCCCGATGTTTGCTAATATGTAATGGATTTTCTTTGCAATGAAGGAATATTTTTCCATGTCTAAGCTTCTAACAAATACGGAAATGTGGAACTTAGAATAAAAGGGCTTCAAGCTTCAAAAAATGGGGCAATTATTTTCTGGGTGGAGGGACAAACACGCCTATGCATGTAATGTGCACTTAAAACATGCCAGTTTTGAAGGTGGTCTTGGAAAATAAAAGTGGATTATCGCATATTAAATCAAGTAGTGGATTTAACTGTCACTGCCGTTTTAAATCATGTCT
The DNA here is from genome assembly GCF_030020395.1 of Manis pentadactyla. Classification (NCBI taxonomy): domain Eukaryota; kingdom Metazoa; phylum Chordata; class Mammalia; order Pholidota; family Manidae; genus Manis; species Manis pentadactyla. Next base: position 26,775,850 of record NC_080024.1, read on the forward strand.
GCACCCAAGCCTCTCTCCCACCATTTCCCCTCGAAGAGCTCTGACTGCTTGTGTCAGGAGGACGGTGGTTCTTTAAGGCAGGAGCCTTTCACTCCCTCATTTGCTAGCAAGTCAATACACTATTCTTTCCTTCCCCCAAAACCTTGTCATTGTGTTTTGTGATTTGACCTCAGGGATGCAGACCTGGTTTGGTATCAGGAGCAGCACGCCCCCACCCCGAGCAAGTTCCCGCAGTGCCCAGTGGCACAGCCCACAGGGCTGAGCTGTCAGGGACACTGCGCTCCCAGCTTCCTCCTTGGTACCCACAGGGGACTGTACCTGTACCGGAAAGGAAGTCATGCTGTGTGGCAGGTCAAGTACAAGCCTCTAGAACTCCCTCTAAAGTATACATTGAAAGCACTAATGCCTTCCAGGAGAGGTTACAGTAACCGGTGTCACCACCAAGGATTTGAAAGATGTAGGGGTGGTCATTTCCACATACCCTTATTGAAGTCACTCATTTGGCCTAGTCAGAAAATGCCTGAATCTTGGAGATGACAGTGGCATGACTGTCAATGTAATCAGTGCCTCAAATTGCAGTTACTGCTGCACATGGGGCTTCATCACTTCATCCCCAAGCACCCAGTGTGTAACTACTGATCAGGAAAATGCTCTTTGTTCTCTTCCTGTGAGTAAAGACCAGCAGAGCAGTGAGCTTTCAGCCGGCAAGGAGAGAACACTATCTCAGAGGTATATCAAATCTCCAGACTTAGGCTGTCATTTAGTCAGAAGGAACCTTCATCTCCTTTTCCTTCCAGAAGACGTCACACTGACCCATCCCATTGATGGTATTATGCTGAATGGACCCAGTGATCAGGAAGTACAACTCGTCTAGGCATACTTAATAGGACAGTCACGTGTCAGAGGTGGGAAATAAACCCAACAAAAATTCAGGGGCCTTTCGTCTTAGAGAAGTTTCTAGAAGTCTATCATGTGGCCACGCCAAGCTCTTCCTTCCAAGGTGAAGAATAAGCGCTGTATCTGGCCCCTTCTCACACACACACAAGAGCACAGCAGCCTGGTGGACCACCTCGGAGTGCAGAGGCAGCATAGACTTAATTTCCAGTGTGCTACTCTGACCCATTCACTGACTGGTCTGAAAAGCACCTAGTTTGAGAGCAGCCTGGACCTTTGGAAGGTGGATGCCAGTAGATGACACCACCTGGATCTCCTCTCATTGTCGCCCCTTCAAGGTGCACACCTGAAAAGGGCCTAGAGGGGGTGCGACTTGCCCCAGATCACAAGGCCCGAACCTGGGCCTCAGTTGCGTGGTCTTTCATGCTCTGTGCCAAGACTGGTTGTCACTCTTCCATCTCTGAGTCTCTGCGCAAGACACACATGATACCAGCCCCCAGGAGCTGGGGATGTCATCCATGTATCCCTGAGGATGTCCCTAGGGAGGAATGTCTGACATGACCCTGCCTGTGCAGGTTGGGACGTTGGGCAGCTCCTGGGAGGTGCCGTGGCCTCAGCAGGACAGGGAACTGGTGAGAAAAAGATGCCTGAGCTTAGCTCTTGTCTCCTCAGAGCTGGGACCCTGGTGACACGGCTAAGAGTGGAGGGGAGGGCTCTGGTGTGTAGTCACGCATGGCAAGGGACAGGAGGGTGGGCAGTCAGCATCCCAGAGGGGCATGGGGGTGTGTCTGAATGCAGGGAGGGGCCCACGAAATGGACCCTTCAGGAAGTGATGTCACTGACAACACGCCCAGTAGAACCTGAATTGTGACCCGGCGCCCAGTTCCTGATAGCAGACCCCAGTCCTGCTCACTTGACCGGAGACGCTCGACAGAGCAACATGCGGTCTTGTTGTGTGGAGCCTTCTGAGGGCGTGGGAGTCAGGGAAGCCGAGAGGGACAGTCTTCCTGCTCGCCTTGGGCGTTGGCTCAGAGACCACCTCCAACGCCTCTGTCTGTGTTGCCTGAGGAGCCCCGAGGTAGCACACGGCAGCCCAGAGCGGGCCACTCCAGGGCCAGGCCACAAGGGTGACCCATCTCGGGCTGACCTTCCCGCTGGACCCTGCTGTGCGTGTGCGGTGAGTGTGGGGCATGGGTGGGACTGAAGTCTGGGGAGGAGGGGGGCCGTTCCTGGGTGGTAGCATGTTGTGAGGTGGTGGTCCCCTGGCGGGATGAGTGTCACAGCTCTGCTCTCATCATTCAGGATGTGGAGGTGAGTGTTGGGACCAGGTACTTCCACCCCATGGCAATCCTGAGCCCGGGGGGTGTCCTCTCCTTCGCTGAGGGACTGGATGTCTATGCAGATGGCCGTGTGTGCCTGATCTCGGGGGCAGGGTTTGGGGTCCACATTGCCCCCTGTGGGGAGGTCCAGGCAGCCCTGGGCGCCTCCTCCCCAGCTACTACGTTCTGGCCTTGCACAGCACCACCGTGGGGAGTGTGGAGGAGCTGGTGGATGGATTCACCAGCTCCTGGACCCGGGACAGGTTGTCTACACCCAGGACCCACTCCCTTCCAAACCTGGTAACCCGCCAGGGCCTTCCCAGGGCTTCCCCACGAGAGTGGCCGACGGTCCCACTCCAAGGGGCCTGGAACCTCACTCCCTGGGGGCACCCCGTCCCTCTCCTTGCTCGCACCCCAGGGGGCTGGAGGTGCTCGGGTGAGTTGCAAACCTCCCTCGTCCTGGTGGTTCCTGGTTTCCCCACTGACTATATCCCCGCTGCCCCCCTCAGCCTGAACATGAGTCAACTGACCATGGGACTAAAGTCCCCAAGCGCAGGGCTCCCCGGACAAGCGTGATGAGGAAGGGGAGAAAGGGCACCTCACGAGTGGAGGCAGCTAGAAACATCAGCCAGAGCACTCCTGAGTCCACACGCCCTCCCGACGATGCTCACCAGTTGGCAGGAGTGAAGGAGAAGCAGGGACGGTTCAGGGCAAGAAGGTCGTCTTCAGGTGCAACCCTCAGTCTGAACGCTTCTTCGTCCCCACTCCCTGCAACGAACGCTGACCAGCCGGCCACGGGCCAGCGGCTCCCCCGGTGAGCATCCACCCCATCCTCGGCACAGTCGGGCCTCTGCCCGCAGCCTGCTGTGTGTCTTGAGTGTCCCCACATGTGTCTGAGCCGCTGTGTGCTCCTCTGATAGGCAGGGTGGCTAGGGATCAGCCCATTAGGGTGCCCATGGGGAATACGGGAGGAGCCTTAGAGGGGCTCCCCTGGCACTGGGTGCTGCAGAAAGACCTGCCGTCCATGCTGGGCCACTTCGGGGCTATTACTTCTCTGTACCCGATGAAAAGCCTTTGGCCTCACCTGTCAGTGGCCTCAATTTGGAAAAGCACATGGAAAGCAGCCTTTGGAACGGAGGCTTGCGATCCCTGTGGCTGGGCCCGGTCCTTGTCCTCACTGAGGCCACATGACGGACCTCTGGGGGCAGCAGAGACTTTGTGCAGGCCCTTTGGGGACACTTAGCATAAGTAAGTGAAGGAAGCAGACACAATACTGGGACCCCGTCCCGGGTGGAGTTGGGCAGTCACTTCAGGCGTCACCCGCAGGTCACGGCCGGGGAGCATCACGGGCAATTCCCTCACGGCCTCTTCAAGTAACACGGGACATGGCGAGGGGCCTGAGGAGGATGGGAAAATGTGAGTTCTCACTGGGACCAGAGGGTGCGCTGCCCATCTCACAGAAAGGGGGGAGGAGGAGTTTGGGGCGTGGGGCAGGGAGCACACAGCAGAACCCAGCAGGTAACCCGTGTTTGCTGGTGGGTGGGGTCCCACGGGCGGGCTGACGACTGGGGACACCCTATCTGGGAGGGTGGGAGAGGATGGGGTCCCAGGACAGACACACAGGGTCAGGAAGGGCGAGGGGCAGATGCCTGGACAGGCAGGGGAATGCAGAGCGACCAGGCCCACACAAGGGTGTGCCGGGAGGGCAGTGTGGCTGGAAAGAAAAGGCTTCTCACTCTGCCACCCCAAGGTCAACCCCCAGCCCAAGGATGGGACAGGCTAGGCACCATGCCTGGGAGCCCGAGCGTGTGCCTATTGACCTCCATGGCAGCCAGCCTTCAGCCACCCTAAGGAGTCAAATCCTCCACCACTTGGCCCAGAAGGAGAACGTGAGGGAATTGGTGGCAAAGCTGGAAGGTGAGGGGCTGCAGCAAGGGGACCGTCTAGGGTGGGCTTCCCGGATTTTTCCCTTCAAGGACGTGAGGTCTTTTCTGTCCTTGGTAAGGCATAGGGAATCAGCCCCGGGGTGACCCTGTCTCTCTGTCCCGCTCCAGCACTACATCGCAAGAAACAGAAGTGGCGCTACCGGTATCTCTCATGCCACCTGCATCTAGAGCCAATTCAGGAGCTCCCTGAGCCCCCTGTGATGGAGCTAAAGCCGGCGTCACCTGCTTCAGTCCCTGCAGACACAGAGGATGTCCCAGCAGTGGCCTCAGCCCTGGTGCCAGGCCCTGAGCTGGAGCCCCATGAGCCCTCGGGCCCGGGGCCCCTGACACCCGCAGGAATGGCACCAGGCCTAGCAGAGCCAGAGCCGGGCCCGGAGCCTGCCCACCCCGGTGCTGTGAGCACCCAGGACGTGACGAGCAAGGAGGAGCCAGCCATCCTGGCATTTTGCCCATGCCTGGTGGCCGAGCAGCTGACCCTTGTCTTTGCGGTGAGTGGAGCAGGCTCTCAGCGTCGGGGAATGGGCCTTCCCTGTGTCATGGGCTGCCCCAGACCTGCCGTCCCCTGACGTGGACTCCTGTAATCTGGGCTCACGTCCCAGTTTCCCCACGAACTCACCATGTGCCCTGAGAGATTCTCCTCACCCCCAAGCCTTCACTGACCACACGGGGCCAGTAGGGCTGGCACGTAGGGATCCTTGCAGACCAATGAGGTGGAGCGGAGGGAAAGTTGGCAGGGACTGACCGGGCTGGGAGGGGCACGGGAGGAGGGGAGGGGTGCTCAGGGAGGTGCTTCCAGGGCCTTAGGTTCTTGGGCCATCATTGGCCCGACAGGCCTCCACAGCCTCCACATGTCAGAAGACCCTGCCATGTACCTGACTGTGTGGGAGACACAGACACCAACAAAGGCCCTGGGTGGACTTGTTACAGGGGAAACTGTAACTGAGTGGGTAGTGGGATCCACGGGGTGGCAGAATGGGAGGCAGATGCCCCGGGATGGGTAGGGTGAGCTGCCTTGTGCGGCAGGGAGGAGGTGAGTGAGGGTGCCTGCGAGCAGAGCCCCTCTGTTCCCCACCACTGTGGGGTCCTGTGCATCCGGTCGTGGGCGCCTCAGTGGACGGGGTCTGAAGCCCGGGTGGCCACAAGGCTCACAGCACATCCTCAGCTGCTTGGGCTCCAGCTCTGACTGGTGACTCTGCCTGGGCACGGGGGCACCAGGGGCAAGGCTGGATGACCCTCCCTTGTGATCCCCAGGGGCTGTACGTCAGGATGGACACTGAGCGCCCGGCTCCCACCATGCATGGCTTCCTCGGGGAATTTGACACCTTGCTTAAGTTGGTCACCACCACCTGCCTCGGGACCCCGAGCATGATGGCCCAGGACAGGGCCCGAGTCGTGGAGTTCTGGATCCAGGTGGCCATGGTATGTCATGGGATGGCCCCTGGGGTCCATCCTGGCATCTTGGGACCAGCTCTCAGGATGGGTGCCTGCGGTCTGCCCTGCACGGTCCCTGGGCCCCTCCTGCCAAGGGAGTGGGCACCTGGACTCGCAGGCCCCAGGGGTGGGACAGCCATCCCTGGCCCCTTCCTTGCGTTGAGCTACAGTCCTCCACCCAGGAGGGCTGCTCACCAGGTACCAGGTGTGCTGGGCTCCCTGGGATTCTGTGTCCTTAAGGACAGGAGTTCATGGGGGGACAGAGAAGAGAAGCAGGCCACGCTCTCAGCTCTGTCTTCCCTCCCAGGAATGTCGGCCCCTCAAGAACTATGCTGCCCTCCATGCCATTCTCTCGGCCCTGCAGAGCCCTGCTGTATGTTGCCTGGAAAGCACCTGGGGACATATTGCCTGGTGGGTAGTCCTGTCCCTGGGACCGGGGCACCTGGGTGGACAGGGACACACCTACGTCTGGCAGTGTCCCCTCAGTCCGCTGGGACTTCCTGGGAGGCGGCGGAGCCTAAGGACAGGGATGGCGGGCTCTTGGAGCCCCTGTGGGTTAGGCCACGGGATCCCCCACAGGAATCAGTTCCCTACAATGTCAGATGTGGGTTGAACCTAATTGGAGATTTTGAGCATGTGCTCTGCAGCAGGAGGTCTCTGCCCCAAGGACGGCGACCTGGCCCAAAGCAGATTCGCCCCTGGGAAAACTGGGAATGGAGGCCCCGGGCGGAAACATGGGAGCGCCCTCCGCAGGCGACGGATTCCCCAGGGCTCAGGGCCGTGGTGGAAAGCCTCATGCAGGCTAATGGACCTTCTGGGATCTCTAGGAAAAGCGGTCTGCCCCCAAACTCTCCACCTGCTGGCCACATGTCTCCCTCCTCCTGTCCCCTCCCCTTAGCACCAGCCTGATTTTATATGAAAACCTGAAAACGGAGGACAAGTGGGTTCATAGGAAGCAGCTCTTCGAGGTAAGTGGAGGCTAGAGGTCTGGAAGGGAGGCAGTCCTTGGGGCAAGTCCTCTGCCTTGCTGTGGCCTAGCCTTGGGGCAGACTCGAGGTTTGCGGGGTGAGAGGGGAAAGCTGATGGGGGAAGTAGATTTGCCCAGGCCGCCGAGGGCCTTGTCTGTCTCCCTCCCTGGCTCCACTTGACTGGGGTGCTGGCATCCAGTGAGGACCCAGAGGACAGACCCCAGTCGGGACTGGGGCTGGCATGGGGTCGGCAGCAGGGGTGGGGCCTGTCACTGAGCCAGGTCAGCCTCTCCCCTGGGTACCCTCAGCCCATCGCTGCCCCCTCTGTGGCCTCCTCGGGCTCCTCATCTTGACATGGAGGGTTGTTCTCACCCTGGGGTGCAGGCCTCCCTGGTGAGCAGGGTCAAGGCAGCACAAGATGGGCTTCAACGTTCCGCCCACCCCACCTGGTCATGTGAGGGGAGCCGTGCTGAGAGCCAGGTGACAGTGAGTCCTCAGGGCACCCTGGGAGGCAGAGGGATCTCCCCTGACCCTCGCAGGGCGGCCGGCCGAGGCCCGAGGACACCAATGGGTTTGTGTGTGCTGGAGCTGGGGTCGCTCTAGGCTGAGAGCCTGCTGGAGGTGGGGACAGCATAGGGACCAGGGGACTCGGGCAAGGCATCCATCAACCAAGGTCTGGTTGTGGGAGGCCACGTGGGATGGGACCCCAGGAGTGCAAGAGGAAGTTGAGAGTGGCGTGGCCAGGGTCGCGGCAGTGGGGGTGACCCTCCACCTGCTCCTGGTGCCACCAGCCCTGAGCTGCCAGCACTGGGGTGACCAGGAGGAGGGCAAGAGCAGCTGGGTACAGGGAGAAGTTGGAGGACAGGTGCAGGGACCACAGGTCCTGAGACTGGCCAAAAGCAAGCCCTGGAAAGAGGAACGCAGAGCGAAGGGAGGAGAGGGACACAGCACAGGGTGGTCCAAGGGAGCTGGGGGCTGCAGGTGTGGGGTTCAGGGGAGGTTCTGTGGACGCCCCTGAGGCAGGCGCGGACTCATCACCTCCCCACCCTGGTGGCACAGGACATGGTCCCCTTCCTCGGAATGTTTCCAGATGATGTGCCTGCAGACAAACTCCTGGAACATCATGAAGACGTGAGTGAGCCCAGAGGGGCACGGGGTGGGGGGCAGGATGGAGAGCTGCACAGAGGAGAGAGCCCCGAGTGAGCCCGGACCTCCCAGCACCGGGCTAGCACCCATTCCTGAGAGTCTCCCCTCCACGCCAGGAACTGGGCTTCTTGGAGAGGAGTGCCAGAAGGACCCACTTACGCCCCGGACCTGGACCTAGGGCAGGTGGGGCTGAGGGCTACAGGGGGCAGCTACTGAGCATACTGGCCTCCCCCTCAGGCCCTGCCCAGGGGGAGGGATGTTGCTCCTTCAGGGCAGAACGCACATCAGGGGGCTGGCAGTGCCTTTCCGCCTGAGGCCTCAGCTCCCCAGTCCAGTCCCCGCTTCTCTGTAGGCCTGAGCCTGGGCCAGGGCCGGGTGCTGTTTCTGGGCAGGCCTGTCCCTTGGAGGGCCCTAGTGGTCCTACAACTTGAGAAAGGGTGGGGATGTTCTGGCCTTGTTCTGGGATCAGGGGGCTGTTTCTGATGCACTTTTCTGAAAAGTAGGTTTCCTTCCTACCGTCAAGACCCCCTGGGCAGGACACTGTCCATCCCATCCCATGGGTCTAATGTGTCTTGAGAGAGGTAAGACATGCAGAGCTGAGGACACTCAAGGCTTTGTCAGGTGGGGGATGGGGTGTGGCATCAAGGCCCCCTTCCTGGAGGAAGAGCTGGAGACACAACAGTGGGAACTGGCAGGGCTGGATGACATCGGAAGGAAGGCGGGTTCCCGTGAGGAAAGATCCGGGACCATCCTAGGGCCCCACTCCTCACACCCCTCCTTCTCTGTACCCTGTCCTTGCTCTGCCGCAGGTCGCTATCATCCAAAGTGAGATCATGACGCAGAGGGAGCTGGCTGTGCTGTATGACCTGGAGCCTGAGGAGCGCTTCGTATCCTTTCTCCACGCCGGGGAGCCCCTGCACGAGGAGCAGAGGTGAGGCCGGCAGGAGCCAGGCGTGGGCTGCAGCTGCCAGCAGGCTCTGGGAGAAGGGCCCCCTGACGTGTGGCTCCAGGGGCTCACAGGTGGCCCTCTGTCCTGCAGCTACACCCTGTCCTGCCAGCTGGAGCCCCCAGGCCAGGAGGCCGGGGGAAACGGACTGTAGTTCTTCAGGTCACACGTTTAAACTTACTGACCAGGGCCAGGTGAGTTTCTGGGCTGGTGTGATCAGCAAGGGGTGGGCAGCTGCTCAGCCTCAGGGAAGCTCCAGGCCGTGTTGGGTGTGGGGGTGTCCTAAAGATGGGTGGGACTGGGACCCCAGGTTCACTGCCAACGAGTTGTGTCAGACTGAAGGGTGGTTCCCCTCCCCCTCTGGGACCCAGCCTCCTCTTTTGTGAGTCGGTGATGACCATGAGCTTTCCCATGACAGGGAACCCCCAGGTGCTGGTGACTGACAGGACCCTCCGCACAGGGCCCGGAGCACAGAGGACAATGCGGACGGGGTGGAAGCAGGATAACGGGGGGAACCCGGGATAACCTGCCTCTTCTGTTCACATGTGTGGCCCTGTAGCTGCTGTCATCGGGCCCATGGCCCTGCTGGTATCCTGGCTGCGTGCGGAGGAGAGCTTCCCCTTCGGGCAGGTTGCACCCTGTCGGCAGACGTGGGCAGCTCCCCAGGCTGCCGCTGCAACCTCAAGAACCCGTACAGAGCTGCAGCCAACGTGGCCACCTTCGTAATGTGTCAACCCCTCTGCTTGTGGCCCTCTGGACAGAGGCGAGCTGCCCCACCATGTGGAGGATGTTCCCCTTTGTGCAGGTGGCCTCCCGCGCTGTTGATGCCACCTGCTGCCTGGGTGCTGTCAACCACAGAGTTGTAGCCACAGCGTTCCAGGAAGAGGTGGGGCCATCCTCACCAGGCCCGGCCTTTCCCAGGACGGGGACGGACACGGACACGGTGCAGTGCTCCCTGGCCACTGCAGGTTCCCAGCGCATGCTCCCAGGGGAGCCCCCTGGGCAACTTCCTCCCCTCATCCATGAAAAATTGCCTAGCTAGAGATTAAAGATGGCGGTGTGACAGGCGAGACAGAGACCTCCTCCTAAAACCACATATGATACAAAAATATAACTAATATAACTCATCCTGAAAGAGAACAAGGAACGATGGCCACACCAGACTGAATACATCTGGACAAAAATAGCAGCCCACACCGAACAGGGTAAGGTACCAAAGCTCTGATGCGGCGGGACCCAAGCCCTTCTCACACCCCAGCCCATCGGCGGGAGGAAGAGACACAGACCAGGGAGGGAGTGGAGGCCTGGGACTGCTGAACACCTCACCCTGGAGATCTGTTCTGGGAGCACGAACCTACATTGCATGGTGCTCTGGTGATTAGTGGGGTTGGAAAGCTAAGACAGGTGGACTACCTGGAGAGATGGAGATTCCAGCTGCTTCTGAAAAACAGGGATTCCTATCCGGCTGGTCTGGACAGGCAGTCCGAAAGACTTCCTAAAAGCGAGAGGGCTGCTAAAGGGGCAAGGATTGCACAGAGCTTACTGCTCAGGACAAAGGACAGGTAGGCAAAATTGTGCAGGTGCACTCTGCCCAGCAGGTTGGGAACTTAATCTTCACTCGCTACATCCCACTGGATGCAGCTCCAAGGCCCCCCACTGTGATATGCAGCCCCACCTACAGCATCTACAAACACAAAGCATAGAGGCTTCACACCTGTGTGTTTGGCCCCTGGTTTTGGCAATTGAGCAAGGCACAGCAGCCAGGAAACTGGAACCAGCCCTTTCCTCCCCCCAGGCACCAGCACCACTCCCCTTTGACGCCCGACATCACTCCAGCAGATGAGCAGCTGCAGGGCACTAGAGGTCGCCACATACTAATACGAAACGTCAAAGGAACCTGGAACAAAGCCAAACGTCAACGCCAGAGAAAGGATCGAGTGACACTGAAGTAATAACTGTTCCTGAAAGAGATTACAAAATAAAAATCATAAACATGCTCATGGAGGTACAGAAAAATATTCAAGAACTCAGGAACAAATTTAGGACAGAGAACCAATCGTTGAACATAACAACAGAAGGTATTAAAATCAGGTTAGATAGAGTGGAACAGATGATAAATGAAATAGGAATTAGGGAAGAGGAATACAAAGAAGGTGAGGAACAGAGAGGAAAATGGATCTCTAGGAATGAAAGCATACTGAGAGAAATATGGGACCAATCCAAACAGAACAATATTCGTGTTATAGGGGTATCAGAAGAGGAAGGAGAGAGAATAAGGGAAAGAAAGTGTCTTTGAAGAAGTAATTGCTGCAAACGTCCTCAATCTGGAGGAGATGGTTTCTCAGGCAATGGTAGTGCACAGATCTCCCAACACAAGGGACCCAAAGAGAACAACACCAAGACATATAATATTTAAAATGGCAAAGACTAAGGATAAAGACAGAATATTAAAAGCAGCCAGAGAGAGAAATTGGATCACATACAAAGGAAAAACCAAAGGCTACCATCAGACTTCTCAGCAGAAGGGCCTCGAACCAAGAATACTTTAACTGCCAAGATTATCATTTAAATTTGAAGGTGGGATTAAACAATTTCCAGATAAGCAAAAGCTGAGAGAATTTAGCTCCCACAAAACACCTCTACAGTGTATTATGGAGGGACTGCTATAGACGGAAGTGTTCCCAAGGTTAAATAACTGTCACAGGAGGTAATAAAAAGAGACAGACAAAGAGTCCAGAATATGATACCTAATATATAAAGAATGGAGGAGAGAGCAAAAAACCTTTAGATTGTGTTGGGAATAACATAACAAGTGAGTTAAGTTAGACTCTTAGTATGGAAGTTATTACCTTTGAACTTTTGGTAACCACACATCTAAAGCCTGCAATGGCAATAAGTATATACCTACCAATAAATCAACCTTAATGTAAATGGTCTGAATGTACCAATCAAAAGACATGGAGTCACTGAATGGATAAAAAAACAACACCCAATTATATGCTGCCTACAAGAGATTCACTTCAAGCCCAAAGACATACACAGACTAAAAGTTAAGGGATGGAGAAAGATATTTCACGCAACTAATAGGGAGAAAAAAAGGAGGTGTTGCAGTACTTGTATCAAACAAAATGGATTTTAAAGCAAAGAAAGTCACAAGAGACAAAGACGGACATTACATAATGATAAAGGCGTCAATTCAACAAGAGGATATAACCATTATGAATATCTATGCACCCAACACAGGAGCACCTACATACATGTGAAACAAATACTAACAGAATTAAAAGGGGAAATAGAATGCAATGTATTCATCCTAGTAGATGTCAACACTCCACCCACTCGAAAAGGACAGATCAACCAGACAGAAAATAAGGACACAGAGGCACTGAACAACCCATTAGAACAGATGGACCTAACAGACATCTACAGAACTCTCCACCCTAAAGCAGCAGGACACACATTCTTCTCAACTGCACATGGAACATTTTCAAGAATAGATCATACACTAGGCCACAAAAGAGCCTCAGTAAATTTAAAAAGATGGAAATTGTACCAACCAGCATTGCAGACCACAAAGCTATGAAACTAGAAATAAAATACACAAGGAAAATGAAAAAGCCTATCATCACATGGAGACTTAGTAACATGCTCCTAAATAATCAAGGGATCAAAGACCAAATAAAAACAGAGATCAAGCAATATATGGAGACAAATGAGAACAATAATTCAACACTGCAATATTTGTGGGACGCAGCAAAGGCGGTGCTAACAGGGGAGTATATTGCAACACATGCCTACCTCAGGAAAGAACAAGAATCCCATATGAATAGTCTAAACCCACAATTAATGAAAGTAGAAAAAGAAGAAGAACAACAACAAAAAAAACAAATGAGGCCCAAACTCAGCAGAACGAGGGACATAATAAAAATTGGAGCAGAAATAAATGAAACTGAAGAATAAAATAATAGAAAGAATCACTGAAAGCTGGAGCTGGTTCTTTGAGAAAATAAACAAAATAGATAAGCCCCTAGTCAGACTTATCAGGAAAAAGAGTATACACACATAAATAGAATCAAAAATAAGAAAGGAAAAATCACTACAGACAACACAGAGATACAAATAATTCTTATAAAATACTATGAAGAATTATATGGTACAAATCCTAACATTTGCAACAACATGGATGGAGCTAGAGGGTATTATGGGCAGTGAAATAAGCCAGGCAGAGAAAGACAAGTGTGAAATGATTTCACTCATCTGTGGAATATAAGAACAAAGCTAAAACTGAAGGACCAAAACCGCAGGAGACTCACAGAACCCTGATAATGGAGACAAATGAGACAAATGAGAATCCAGATAATGTAGCAGGTTGGAGGGAGGGTACATGGAAAAGGCAGTATAACACACAGAAGACAAGTAATAATTCTATGGCATCTTACTACGCGGATGGACAGTGACTGTCATGGGGTATGTGGTGGGGACTTGGTAACAGGGGGAGTCTAGTAACCATATTGTTGTTCAAGTAATTGTACATTAACGATACCAAAATACAAATAATAAAAAAACTTAAAAAAATGAAGACAGTCTAATATATATGCTTAGACATCACCTATCAGCCATTTTCTTGCTTATTTTGCCTCTGATTTCCCTAAATTCTGTATGTAATTCTGTTTTTTCGATCATACTGTAACCCCCTATGGTTTAGAGTGTAAATACTGTGCTTAGGGAATGTAAACTGCATCTGTGGATTGTTGTCCTTCATAAGCGGGGAGCATGCTGTGTATTTTCACCTGTGGTATCAATTCCTTACCCCTCATTCCCTCTGCTCCTCTTTCAATGACATCCCACTTCTCCTTCCACTCTGTCCTGACATCTCCAATATTGTTCACACTGCACTTTTGTTGAGGTATTTGTTCTTTAACTGTCTTGCCATTCAGGAATCCAGCCTTTGCTGGAATCAATCACTTCTTAATTTAAGTTCTAACATAAACACAAAACATAGCCTTAATTTGGAACACAGCAGAGCTCTTTCCTTTCACAATGAGGAGAAAAAAAATTTTCCTTCTCATTCAGAGAAACACAGAGAGAAGAAAATGACAACCTGGATCATATTAAGATATATTATGAGCTGGCTTTGATCAAAATTCACCAGGGAGATAGAGCAGTGGAAAGCCTGGGTGGGAGAGACTCAAATTACCTGCATCTGGTAAAGGACCTCAAGCCAAATTATGTAAATAATACCATCCAATAAAACAAAGTACTGAAAGCCCACTAGAAAAATATGGCCAAAGCCAGAAGAGATATTAGATAAAAGAGGATAAGCAAATAATTGAAGTTTTTTTTAAAAGCTTTACCCTGTTTAATTTCAGGGAAATGCTAAGAAAAGTTGCAATCAGCTGTTTTAAGACAGAAATCACATGAGATGAATGAAAAAATACCAGGAATACATGCTCCCCAGGTTCTGGAACAATCAGATCATACATTTAGGGCTAGTGAGAATTTAAATTGGTAGAACCTCTTTGGAAAACAGCCAGCATCTACTAAGGCTGTATACACACCTACAGTGGTCCCTGCACACAAATATCCCTAATATTGTGCACCTGTTTGGTCCCAACAACCTGAGTCAAAATCACTGTTTGAGAAACTAAACAAATGCTCATGAACAGGAATGGTTATACACAGTGCTCTCTGCACACCATGGAACCCAACACAAGCAATCAGGACTTACAAATAATTACTGACAGAGGAAGAATCTCCCACATCAACGGTTGAGACAAAGACAGATGCAGACATAGCCCAAGCATGTACAAGGATTCTGATTTTTCTACATCCTTACCAACACTTCTTTTTATAATAGCCATTCTAAGTGAGTGATTATATTTTCGTTTTGATTTACATTTCTCTGATTATTAGTAATGTTGAACACCTCTTCCTGTGAATCTTTCCCATTTCTCTGTCTTTAAAGAAGTATCTATGCAAGTTCCAATTCTTTTCCCTCCTGAGTTGTAGAAATTACCTACATATTCTGAATATTAACCCCTTATCAGATACACGATTTTCAAGAATTTCCCCCAATCTGTAGGTTGCCTTTCCATTTGATTAATTCTTTTGCAGTAAAGAGCTTTTAAGTTTTATGCAGCCCCTCTTGTTTGTTTTTCTTTGTGACTTGCGCTTTGGGGCATATGACCTACAGTGATCAGCAGATGCAATGTTGTACCCATAAATACCACAATGAGTATTTTACAAAAATATTTTTTAAAAACCTAAGATTCACATGGAACAACAAAGAGCTAACCAATCTTGAAAAAGAACAAAATGGCGGGAATCACACTTCCTGACTGCAAACTATATTACAAGTTACAGTAATTAAATCAGTATGGTCCTGGCATAATGATGCACATGTAACTCAACGGAACAGAAGAGAGAGAGCCCAGAAATAAACATATACAATCTACCACTAAGGAACCAAGTGTAAATAGGAATGGGGAAAGGGTAGAATCTTTGACAAATTATGCTGGGAAAACTGGATAAACCCGTTAAAGAGCTCTCCTGCTAGCTTATGCTCTCCTCTCCCTCTCCCCTCCGCCCCCGCCTCTCTCTCTCTCTCTCTCTCTCTCTCTCTGTCTCACACACACACACACACACAATCACAAAATACCAGTGATCCTTTGCCTTAACCTGGATGGATTAAACCCTGCATTTTCAGATACCCTCAAGTTTTAAGTGGAGCTGTTTCCAGCCGTCAAGTAGAGGGCAAAAGAAGATACGATATGGAAACCTCAAGCTGGTCAGTGGAATGGAAGCTGGGTCACCTCAGGGCTGTGCAGTCCTGGCAGGTGAAGTTAAGAGAGCTGTGCCTAGGTCCTGGCCAGGACTGGAGACAGACATCCCTGTCCCTGTATCCAGAAGCCCCAGCCCAACCCAGCTGTGATCAGAAGGGCAGCCACACAGGCCTCCCAGAAGCCAGGCAGGAGAGAGGGAACAGCCTAGACTGAAGTCCATCTCTCCCACAGAGCATCGGGGGGAGTCATAAGACAAGCGGTAACTACACAGCAGTGGGGGTGGGCCAAGTCCCCTCTGCAGTAGTCATACAGGACTCCTTGAGGCTCTGGCCCTGCCCCTGCTGTTCCTTTTCAATCTGACCCACCTTCAGGCCTCAGAGGACGAGCCACCCCCTCCCTGGACCAGTCCTCAGCTACCCAGCCCCACAGCAATGCCAGCTCCCTCTGCCTCCTTGCCTGCCTCTCAGTTCAGGTGCAGGATGGAGCTAAACACCTTCTGCGCTGTTGTTGCAGTGGAGAGGATGATTCCAGGGAAGCAAGAATTCAGGGCAGACGGCAGTACGTGCAGAAGACAGCAGAGAAATAGGAGGGCATTTTCATGCACCGCGCTCCTTGGTCTCAAACACGGATTCCTCACAGCAAAGCGATCATGCCTGAGTAGTACCAGCGCAAATAGGCCTGACATTTGGAGATGCCAGTGTGGGGACGGGGCAGATTTACAGTGATAACTCACTGGACCTATAAACTCATTACAATCATTTTATATTGGTTCAGTTTGTCAATGTTATCTCACAACCAGAGTTTCTCCCAGAGTGATGCAACTCCGTTTCCAGGCTGCCATTCAACCTTGCCAGGCTGCAAACACAGTGGTGGCCTTGGCAAACACAGAGCTTCCCCCTTCGGGGCATCTGGTGTGCTTTGGCTGACAGGTATGATTTTCATGGTCTGAGGTTCTATTGAGGTATTAATAAAATGTTGGATTTCTCTCCACTTATTCAACCCTGTACCCAGAGCTGTAATTTCTTCCTCTCTTCATTTGCCATTTATCTTTACCCAGATTTTTCCGCCTGTGGAGGGGACATCAGGTCTGGCTTCTGTGCTGGTCCAGATGGCTGGCAGCAATACCAGTCTCATAAGTGCCTCCCCTCAGCGCCCCCCAACCCATGGAAGGTAGGGTTACCCACGAGCAGAGCCGGGGGGTTTTTCCGGCCACTGGGAAGCACAGCTGTGCTATCAGCTCTGACGTGGCTACCTGGGGTCAAGGCACCATTCACCTCAGCAGGCGCTTAGGAATTATGGCATAAAGATTTAAGGTTGTGGTTACATTTTCTTGCGTAGTAAAGTTCACTGCTTCTGGCACCCTCAGAAGCAGCTGTGTTCCTGGAGACATTGAATCGGTTAGGAAAAAAGAAAGTTGTAATGTGGGGAAGAACGGAATAGTGCCCTAGCAACCTCTCCCAAACCCCCTTTCCTAGATCCCCTGGAGAAGCAGAGAAATCTACCCTCCCTTACCCGCCTCATGTTGAGTGTGAGCACCCACTCTTGAAGGCATGTAAGCCAGCCCCTCGTGCCTTTATCTCCCACTTTAGGCAGCCAATGTTTCCGCAGCCCGCTTCAATTTTCTATTAAACCATTGCTCTGAGAGTGACATTTAACACTGTACATCCATCTGATGGGATGTTTCTTGGCCTACCGTGGAACACCATGGTCTGTAAAGGGTGTCTCCTGTTCAGAGATGTAACTTGGTTGTCCTAACTGGTACAGAATCTTCAGTTCCAAACCTTAAATGGTATCTTCAGCATTTCCATCGACCACTGGGAATGCAAAGCGTAGTCCAGAATAAGTGTCTACTCTGCTAACGACCCACTTACAGCCTCCAAGAGGTACTAGCGTTGATCAAATGTAACCCACTGGCCAGGTATGTGGAGGACATGCCCACTGGGGAAGTTTCCCCATAGCCAAACACAGTCTCTGTCTCTTTAGCTGATAGTCGGAACAGGTCTTGCTGGCATTCTGTGCCTCACAGGGTGCAAGAGGAATATGTGCAGTCTCAGCCTGTGTGTGCGCTGCTGCAGTTTCCCATGGACCCCGGCGGCCGTCTAAAAGGGCAGCACCAGCAGGCACACCTGGTGGTTCCAATCACCTCCCATTCCTCGAAAGGCTTCTTCTGATGCAAACCAACAAGGCCTGCTTTAACGTGCCCCTCAAATTCCCAGGGCAATCAATATATATATGGCCGTCGCCCACACGGGCATTCCTTTCATAGTCCAGTTTCCCATTTCCCATCTTCCTGACCACACAGCCAGGCCAGTGGCCACAGCCCCAGGTCATAAGAACCCCAGCATGAGGGGCTTTCCTCACTGTTCCATTCTCCCGTCCCTGCCCAGAAAAGGGCATGGAATTCAGCCCACTGACATCATTTGTTTCTCCTTCCTCCCAGCCAGTCTTGCCATCCTCTAGTATTATGGCAGCAACTCTCCAACCAGGATACTGTCCATGCCTCCTGGAACTGCCACCTGCAACCAAGCAGCTCTTTGTCGTTCAGCTGAGAGCTATTCCTAGGGCACTGTCCATGCAGCTCCCCAGGGGCTCCAGCATCGGTCCCAGAGGAAACAAGGCTGCATGCTCACGGATTCGTGTAGGCCTAATTGCATCCCCCTGGCAGACTGCCCCTGCATGAACCATATCCGTTTGATTATGGGACTCTTCTGGGCTCTGCCTTCCCTATTAGGGTGTTTCTCTGACATCACCCAACACATAATGGGTATCTCAGGTTTCAAAATTATTTTATGTACTTCGGTCACTCAGGCAGTCTTGATTAATTCCCAATAGTATGTTAATAATTGTCTCTCAAGTGGTGTGTACCAGGCAGCAGCACGTGGGAATTTTCTGGTCCAAAATCCCAAGGGTCACAGCTGGGAGGTGCTCATTTACTTTTTTTTTGCCACAAGCTCCAGTCTACATGGCTGTGGGGGGCAAACACTTCCAAAATCATGTCTGAGAGAGGGTCACAAGGGCTGGATGCTGTCAAGCGCATACCTGCCATGTGTAATTCTGATGTGGCCCGCTTCTGTTCAGGACCCCACTCAGATGCAGCTTTCTTTCATGGAGTCTTACAGACAGGAGCTAGAAATAGTCCCTGGTGTAGAATACGAGTCCTCCAAAATCCAAATAAACCAAAATAGGGTGGGCTTCTTGTTTAGACCTGGTCGGAGAGTGACAGCAATTTACTGATAGTCACACTTGTGGAATATCCTGGGTGGTTTCTGCCCACGTTATTCCTACAAATTTCACTGAGCAGGACCTTGGACCTTCGCTGGATTTATTAACCAGCACTGGTTGGTCACGTATGTCCTTGTTGCATTCAAATCAGTCCTGGCCAGCCCCTCTGTTTCTGGTATTACCATAATGTCACCAACATCGTGTCTTATTACACTCGAGCATTGCACCAAGTTCAAATCCTTCCTGACCACGTGTGACAATAAGCCGGGGAGTTCGGATCCCCGCCTAGCACAGCAGAGGCAAAGTGGGATCCTTCTCACCTGAAGGCAAACTGGGCTTGGCTCTTTTCAGGAATTGAGACGGAGAAGAGAGCATTTGCAAGGTCCATCCACGAGTACCAGCCTCCTTCAAACTGCTGTACTTTCTGTATGGCTGAGACCATGCCTGGAACTGCTGGGACTATGGGTGGTACCCACATTATCTAAGCTTGAAGAGTCTCTATGTGCCATCCACCTTTGCACAGGCCACACAGGACTACTGTACAGCAAATCTGTGGACACCAGCACTCCAGCTTCCAGCATGTCACTCCTAAGAACGGTGATATGTTTGTCAAGTTATCTGCCTCTGTGGGTTCGCACAGTTCCAGCCATTCCCCATTTGGAATGTCCAACTAAACAGGCCTGAGGACGGGCTTACATACCTTCTGTTTTACTGTATTAGGCAGGGGAAGCCAACCTCAGTCAGACATAATATCCATCCCTATAATACTTTCAGGTAAAGGGGATGCAGCCACCTCAAGCAAAACCTGCTCAAACACCCAATTTTCATCCAAACTTCCACCTCAATACTATCAGTCACTGCATCTCCATATCCTCCCAATCTAACCTTAGCCCCTGCTAAGACTTCACCAAGAGGTTTTGGATTTACAGTGCACTGGGCTCCTGTACCAAGGACTCCCAGGGTCATTTTACTCCTCCCCCTGGCCACTTTTCTAACACATATGCGAATGGTCTCAGGGACAGGCTGAGGTATGGCTTCGGGACTAGCTCTGTTACACATGGAATCTTTTTGGCTCCACAGTGTGGAAGCTCTCTCCGACAGAGAAGCAGGATCCGAGAGAGAGACATACTCATCTCCCTGTTGTTGCTGAGGGCTTCACTGTATAGTCTCTATCATTGGCTGATTCAACCTCCGGCCCCCCCATCGGCTGGGGTCCAAAAGTCTCTCATTAACATAACAAGACACCCACTTCACCTTTAAGGCTCTGCAGTGTTTTCAGGAAGTGTGGAAGAGGAAGAAATAAACATAGCAATTATATATTTGGGTTACTGAATGACCAAGTATGTATATTGTATAATTCATTATATCACAATATTCAAATTAATGTTCATTACTTCTGTTATGTTCACTGCTGTGCCAGGCCCTGGGAGTACAATCACGCAAGCCCAGTCTTCAGCACGGAAGGAAGACCAAAGTTAACAAAGTGAGAAAAAAGATAAACAAACAAGAAAAGATCCAATTGTAACCCGTTACATTAACCCACTAAACAGGGCACTGAGATAGCAGTTTATGACGGGAAGGAGGACCAGGCAAAAGGAAGTCATTTCCAGGAGGTGACATATAGGCTGGGACCAGAAAGGGGAATTTCAACAATACAATAAAAGGCTCATGCGTCATGATCAAGTAGGATTTACTCTGGGGATGCAAGGATAGTTCAATATCCACAATTAATGAATTTGACACATCACAGTAACAAAATGAAGGATACAAATATGATCATCTCAACAATGCAAAAAAAATTTTGACAAAATTCAACATCCATTTATGATAAAAATTTGAAACAAAGTGGGTATAAAGAGAACACACCTAAACATAAAAAGAGACATATATGAAAAACCCAGAGCTATCATACTCGACAGTGCAAAGCTGAAGGCTTTTCTCTGAGAACAGGAACAAGTCAAGGATACCCTCTCTTGCCACTTTTGTTCAGCATTATACTCAAAGTCCTACCCATAGCAATTAGCCAAGAAAAATAAAAGATATCCAAATTGGAAAGGAAGTAGGAAAACTGTCACTATCTGCAGATGGCTTCATGCTATATGTAGAAAAAGCAAAGCATTCACCAAAAATCTATTAGAAGTAACAGAAGAATTCAATCAAGTTGCAGGATAAAAAATCAATATTCAAAAGTCTGTTGTGTTTCTATACACTAAGAATGAATGCAAGAAAAAGAAATTATAAAATCATTTCGACTTACAAATGCAGCAGAAAGAATAAAATACCTAGGAACCTATTTAAAAACAGAAGTAAAATAACTATATGCTCAAAACCGTAAAACACCGATGAAAGAAACAGAACTACACAAATAAGTGGAAAGATAAACCACGCTCATGGATTGGAAGAATTAGTATTGTGATAATGTCCACACTATGGAAAGCAAACTACAGATTCAATGCAATCTCTGTCAAAGTACTCATAGCACAAGAAGATATTACAATGCTATGAGCCTATGCTCATATGCATACCTATGCTATATTTCCATTCTTGTGACTAAATTATTTTATAATTTGAAGAATGTACCAAGTTATCCCCTTCACCAACAAAAAGAGAATATAAAGAAGGTCAGAATCCTGAAGAAAAAAAACCCCTAAACATTATGGTACTGGCACAAAAACAGATCCTTACATCAATGGAACAAAATAAAGAGCACAGAATTAAATCCACACTTACATGGTCAGTTAGTCTACGACAAAGGAGGTAAGAATATATAATGGTTTTGAAAAAATCTCTTCAATAAATGGTGTGGGTTATATTGGACAGCTACATAAAAGGAGGACCACTTTCCTAAAACATATCCAAAAAGAAACTCAAAATGAATTAAAGACTTAAATGTAAGACCTGATACCACAAAACTCCAAGAAGAAAATAGGGGAAGCAAACTCTTTGACTCTGCTCTCAGCAACATTTTTTTTTAAATCTCTCTCCCGAGTCGATGACAATAAAAGCTAAAATAAACAAATGGGACTACATCCAACTAAAATGCTCTGTACTGTGAAGGACACCATCAATCATACAGAAGAATAATGTAGTGAATGGTAGAAGATGTTCGCCCATGAAATATTCAATTTGGGGTTAACATACAAAACATATAAAGTACTCCTCCAACTACTATTGAAAAGACAATCCAATTTAAAAAATGGGCACAGGACCTAGATAGGCATTTTTCCAAGGAAGACACGTAGATGGCCAACTGACACATGGAAAAAGTCGCAGTATCACTAACCGTTTGGGAAATGCAAATCAAAACCACAATGAGATCTCAATTCAAATCTGTTAGAATGGAAGCTCAAATTGGAGACAAAAAGTAACTAGACAAGGATGTGGAGAAAAAGAAACCCCCTGATTATTGGGAATGGGAATTGGCATATCCAATGTGAAGAATAGTATGGAGGCTCCTCAAATAATTCAAAATAAAACTCCCATATATCCCAGCAATTTGGCTTTATGTATCTACCCCAAGAAAGTGAAAACACTAATTCGAAAAGACATATGCATCTCTATGTTCACTGCAGCATTATTTACAATAGACAAGATACGGAAGCAGCCTAAATGTCCGTAGATACATGAATGGATAAACATGTGAAACACACACACACAGACACACACACAAACACACACACACACAGTGGCATATTACTCAGCTTTAAGAAAGAAAAAAAAAAATCCTGCCATCTGGGATAACATCAACAGTATCAAGTCTCCTTCAGAGCACTTGCCCTTGACATGAGGTGCTGTGCACTGTACTTGCCCCCTGTGACCTTCCTCCCCATAAAACACAAATCCAAGTAATTACAAGAAAATGTCACGTTAAATGCGATTGGGGAAAATATTAATGGCAAAGAATCTTGAAAATGGACAAGATCATCCAAAACAAAGAATGTCTCAGAAACGCCAACAACAACAAGGAGTGTCCAAAGAGATGAGATCACTGGATGTAATGAAGTATCCTGAACTGGATCTTGAGAAAGGGAAATCTGAGGGAAAGAATGGATGGTGGATGGTGACAGTACAGCATCATTGCTTGTAACTGTAACAACAAACTATAATGATGGTAGTAAGAGGGGAAGTGATCTGAGCAAATTGCAAAACCCCGCCCTGTCCTGAGCAAATTGCAAAACCCTGCCCTGTCCTTGCAAATTTTCCGTAAATCTGAAACTATCTTAAAATAAAAACGTACTAAAACACTTTTCATAGCTTAACACTTATTATCGTTAAACTATCTGCTAGAAATTACTATTAATTTTGATTGTCAACTAGTTCTACTGCTTTGTTTTTTAAAGATACTATTTATGTCACAGCGAAATATTTCACCCCGGAAGATACATAATTTCCAAACTATGTTACGGTTTTCACGTTTAATGGAGAATGCATGGACATATTATTATACGTAATTTTATTTGGCAGGGTCTTTTTTAAGTCATTGTTTCACTGGTATGGCTGTGTCCTGGCGTCCCTCTGAAAAAATGTCTTCTTAAATATATGTAGAGATTCAGATACTATGGTGCGTATTTCACTTCATGGCTGAACATATTCAAAAGACTGCTTATAAGAACATAAAATAAAATGGTCTAGTGTGAAGGCTCACAAACTCCAAGAATACTTCTATATTTCAGCAGTATTGAAACAAAATCGAGTGTCTGTAACTCAAATACTCAGATTACAATAACGAGAACAGAACGTGTGACAATGAAGAGATTCTGTTTCATCTCAGTATTTTCTAATCAGAAAATGTCTAAAATATATTCAAATATCAGCTCGTAGGTGAAAGTGAGCAAACAGTGAAAAAAAATCAAATTAGAACTGGCAAACATTCCTGCAAATGATGGTACATGTTGGTACACTGTGTGCCAGACGTAAGTGATTCTTAAGCGATCACACAGAATCATTCAAAGCTAGAACACAGGTATGCTCCACAATTTGATAAAACTTACAGGTTGATGTAATTCTTTATAGCTAATGATGTAGGTGAACATGAAAAGTGAGCTGTCACTTTATGCTTACAATTCAAAAGGAATATATAACGTGCCTAAGAAATCGGGTTAGATCTCAAATACAACTGAGAACATAAAAACCTAAGGGGATTCCTACAATTTTGATTGCATAAGAGAAGTAACCCCGCATGAATACGTCAGAGGACAAGCTATGTCTAAGGTAAGAACACTGCCATCACCACAGAAGCACAGACCCCGAACAGCCCCAGAGGCTTGTCTAGCAGAGACCCACACCATCGCCTCTATCGGTCTACAATCACAGGAAATGCAAAAATAGGAAAGGAACATGGCATAGAGAAGACAACTGGCAAACAGTGATCAGAAAGAATAATTTTTCCACTAGCCTCTGGGGATATCCTGCCAAGTGTTTCTATGCAGTTTTAGAAAGATTTTGCTTGAAATATGGTTTGGACCACTCTGAACCACAAAGGTAGTTAAGGTAACAAACTAAGACAGGAGAGCAAAGAGCACCAATAGTGTGTCTCCTATGTATCAGGCCAAGGTGTAGGGGCTTTATTTCTACTACAAAACTTCATCCCAACATGACTGATGTGACTTACTCACCAACTTCATACATGAGTAAAAATCACTTCAGAATCACTTCCCTGAACATAAATGCAAGGACATAAATAAATATTCTTAGAATTCCTGCCACCTTCACCCAAGTCTATAGGCTCAGCACCTTTTTCATACAAACAGAAATAAACATAGTTCTAAAAGCTACTATTCCATTTCAAATACACGTCACTCACCTCTAAATGCCTAAATGCAGTGAAGCGCCACCTCCACCTTGACAGCAGAGAGGGGAGCAGTTTCCCAGCAAGCTAACTGGCCTGCCACCTCAGCAAGCCCAAGGGCCACTAAACAACACCAGCAACGGGTGTCCCCAAAAGGTGGCTCCCTTACCTGTGACTACCCATGCTCTCTGGAGATGGGCCACCAGGCAGGGCCACGGGGGTGACATCAGCACACAGGCACAAAGACCTACTGGGCCTGCACCTGCCTCGGCCCCCTCAGGCCAGCCAGGGTGCTCCCTGTGTGGGGCCTCACATCTAGCACCTGGTCAGCCTCTCTCTCTGTGAGGGGGGTCCCCTCACCTTGGAGCCTGGGTAACAGTAGTCAATCACCTCCTCTGCCAGGCCTACTGGATTTCACCACTCCTTACCACCGTGGCCTGCACCTTGCCTTGATTTCCCTCTTGCCTTCCCACTAAGTAAGAGTCACCACAGAGCTCTGGACTTTTAGTGGGACCTTACCAGTGTGCTCCTACTTTACGCCTTTTGGGAGTTTTAACCTACACTCTAGTTTTCTCTGCACAGGCTTTAGCAACTACACTCGGGATCATTCCTTGAGAGCCCCCTGCCTGTCCAAAAAGTGCAGGGATTGTGTGACCTCTCTGGCTCAAGGGACTGCCAGAGCCTTGGTCAGAGTCACAAGCCTGTTGAGCTTCCCTGGGGCTGCAGGTAAGGAAATGCCATAACCCCAGGATGGCTGTCTCTAAGGAAGGGAGATCAATAGAATAGAGCCATTTACTAGTTGGACTCAGATTTCAGCTTGACTATTTCACAAACTTCATTTACATTATACAGGAGAAAGTGGCTTAGTCCTAAGAGGACTGCTTTGAATGAGGAGCAGGAGAACTTTCTCCAAAGCCAGAGATAAAATTCAGAGGCTGCCACAGACATTTATGGGGGGGGGAGTCTATCCTCTTCAAACACCAGTTTCTGCCACTGCCTGGGAATTATCGTGCTAGTCAACCACTGTAAGAAATCTGATCTGTGAGAAAAGACTTCAGGAGTCATCTGCGACTCTCACATAGGCAGCAGCCTAGCCTAGCTCATCAGATCGATGAGCCAGAGCCAAGATCCAAGGACAACTATCTACCAGTCCAGTCTGCCCTCGCAGTAGGAGATTAGGAGGGGAAAGTAGGAGATCAGCTCAGCCACTCCCCAACATTCCCATCCATCCAGAGGCAGGGGGATCAAGGAGCGGCAGACACTGGGAAACCTTTCACATGAGACTTAAGACTGGTAGCCAACAATAATTGTCTTTTAGGTGGCTAACGGGTGCCCAGATACATTTTTATGAGATAAAAAGAACAGCATTTAGACAAGAATAAAAGTGAAGAATACATCTCCTACCTGTTGGTGGTCGGCATCGGGTTCTGTGAAATTGATGAAGTTAGAAGAGAGTCAGGAATGCCCCCTGCCTCACTCAGACGCCAGGGCACCCTGAAATAGCAGGCTGGAAGTCAGAGAGAGACAGAAAGAGAGACACTCCTCATGGATAACCAGTCGGGCTGTCGGGGTCTGATTCCAGACATGCAGACCTTTCAGAAGCCACAGAAGTGTAGCCTGAGCCTAGGCTCTCGCAGTTGCCCACGGCCTTCCTCAGTCTCTTGCATCCAAGGAGATGCCTCTGGAGGGGAATCCTGGCCTCGACTCAGGTGACTTTCCCGGCTCCCAAGGGAGATGGGGGATCCACTGAGGGAGACGCAGGGGAACCTGTCACTCGAGACTTTGAGATCGGCAGCCAGGCTAGTCCCATTTAAGTGGCTGACAAGTGCCCGATGTTGTGTGCCATAGACGGCTTCCTTCTACAAGGACAGTGAAAGAAAAGGTATGCTTGGATGGTGATACTCACCTCTGAAGTTATCCCTGATGAGCCCCCAAAATGATGCAGCTTCTCACACAAGGGTATGAAACTAGAAATGAATTATGCAAATAACATGAAAAAGCCTACCATCACATGGAGGCTTAACAACATGCTCCGAATAACCAATGGATCAATGTCCAAATAAAAACAGAGATCAAGCAATATATGGAGACAAATGACAATAATAATTCAACAACGCAAAATCTGTGGGACACAGACAAGCCAGTGTTAAGAGGGAGGTATACTGCAATACAGGCATACCTGATGTAAGAACAACAATCCAATATGAGGAGTCTAAACTCACAGTTAACAAAACTAGAAAAAGAAGAACAAATGAGGCCCAAAGTCAGCAGAAGGAGGAACATAATAAAGATGAGAGCAGGAATAAATACAATCGAGAAGAATAAAACAATACAAAGTATCAATGAAAGCAGAAGCTGGTTCTTTGAGAAAATAAACAAAGTAGATAAACCCGTAGCCAGACTAATCAAGAAAAAAAGAGAGTCTGCACACATAAACAGAATCAGAAATGAGAAAGGAAAAATCACTAGGACATCAACAGAAATACAAAGAATTATTAGAGAATACTTTGAAAAATTATATGCTAACAAACTGGATAACCTAGAAGAAATGAACAACTTTCTAGAAAAATACAACTGTCCAAGGCTAACCCAGAAAGAACAGAAAATCTGAACAGACCAATTACTAGCAACAAAACTGAACTGCTAATCAAAAAACTACCTAAGAACAAAAATCCCTGAACCAGATGGCTTCACCACTGAATTTTATCAAACATTTAGTGAAGATCTAATACCCATCCCCCTTAAACTTTTCCAAAAAGTAGAAGACGAAGGAATACTTCCAAACTCATTCGATAATGCTGGCATCACCCTAATATACCACAAAAAAAGAAAATTTAAAGACCAATATCCCTGACAAACATACATGCAAAAATACTCAACAAAATATTAGCAAACAGAATTCAAAAATACATCAAAAAGGTCATTCATCATGAACAAGTAGGATTTATTCCAGGGATGCAAGGATGGTACAGTAGTAGAAAATCCATCAACATCACGCACCACATCAACAAAAAGGAGGACAAAAACCACACAATCATCTCCACAGATACCGAAAAAAACATTTGACAAAATTCAACATCCATTCATGATAAAAACTCTCAACACAATGGGTATAGAGGGCAAGTACCTCAACATAACACAGGCCATTTATGACAAACCCACAGCCAACATCATACTTGACAGTGAGAAGCTGAAAGCATTTCCTTCAAGATCGGTAACAAGACAAGGATGCCCACTCTCCCTGCTTTTATTCAACATAGTTCTGGAGGTCCTAGCCACGGCAATCAGACAACACAAAGAAATAAAAGGCATCCAGATTGGCAAGGAAGAACTCAAAGTCTCCCTGTTTACAGACGACATGTTATTGTACGTAAAAAAAAAACCAAAAGGATCCACTCCAAAACTACTAGAACTAATATCCGAATTCAGCAAAGTTGCAAGAAACAATATTAATACACAGAAATCTGTTGCATTCCTGTACACTAACGATGAACTAGGAGAAAGGCAAATCAGGAAAACAATTCCATATACAATTGCATGAGAAATAATAAACTACATAGAAATAAACCTAACCAAGGAAGTGAAAGACCTGTACCCTGAATACTACAAGAAACTCTTATGAGAAATTAAAGAGGACACTAATAAATGGAAACTCATCCCATACTCTTAGGCAGGAAGAATTAATATTGTAAAAATGGCCATCCTGCCTAAAACAATCTACAGATTCAATGAAATCACTTTCAAAATACCAACACCATTACTCAACAAACTGGAACAAATAGTTCAAAAATTCATATGGAACCACCAAAAGACCCAGACTAGCCAAAGCAATCCTGAGAAGGAAGAATAAAGCAGGGTGGATCTCCCTTCCCAACTTCAAGCTCTACTACAAAGCCACAGTAATCAATACAATTTGGTACTGGCACAAGAACAGACCCATAGACCAGGGGAACAGAATTGAGATTCCAGATATTAACCCAAGCATATATGGTCCATCTATATATGATAAATGAGCCATGGATACACAATGGGGAAATGACAGCCTCTTCAACAGCTGGTGTTGGCAAAACTGGACACTTACATATAAGAGAATGAAACTGGATTATTGTCTAACCCATATACAAAAGTAACCTCAAATGGATTAAAGAAAGACCTGAACGTAAGTCATGAAACCATAAAACTCTTAGAAAAAAACACAGGAAAAAATCTCTTGGACATAAACAAAAGCAACTTCTTCATGAACATATCTCCCCAGGCAAGGGAAAGAAAAGCAAAAATGAACAAGTGGGACTGGCGGGAATGTAAACTAGTTCAACCATTGTGGAAAGCAGTATGGAGGTTTCTCAAAAAGCTCAAAATAGAAATACCATTTGAACCAGGAATTCCACTCCTAGGAACTTACCCTAAGAATGCAGCAGCCCATTTGAAAAAGACATATGCACCTCACTGTTTATTGCAGCACTATTTACAATAGCCAAGAAATGGAAGCAACCTAAGAGTCCGTCAGTAGATGAATGGATAAAGAAGATGTGGTACATATACACAATGCAATATTTTTCAGCCGTAAGAAGAAAACAAATCCTACCATTTGCAACAACATGGATAGAGCTAGAGGGTATTATACGCAGTGAAATAAGCCAGGCGGAGAAAGACAAGTACCAAATGACTTCACTCATATGTGGAGTATAAGAACATAGAAAAAACTGAAGGAACAAAACAGCAGCAGCACACTCACAGAACCCAAGAATGGACTAACAGTTACCAAAGGAGAAGGGACTGGGGAGGATGGTGGGAAGGGAGGGATAAGGTGGGGAAAAAAGAAAGGGGGCATTACGATTAGCATGCATCATGTGTCACGGGGAGGGCTGTGCAACACAGATAAGGTAAGTAGTGATTCTATAGCATCTTACGATGCTGATGGATGGGTGCTGTACTGGGGTTTGTGGAGGGGACTTGTTGATAGGGGGAGTGTAGTAAACATAATGTTCTTCATGTAACTGTAGATTAATGATACCAAAAAAAATTGAACAAGTGGAACTATATCAAGCTAAAATGCTTCTGTACAGCAAAGGACACCATCAATGGAACAAATAGGCAACCTACAGTATGGGAGAATATATTCATAAATGACATATCCAATAAAGGGTTGACATCCAAAATGTATAAAGAGGTCATGCACCACAACAGACAAAAAGCAAATAATCCAATTTAAAAATGGGCACAGGATCTGAACAGATTCTTCTCCAAAGAAGAAATTCAGATGGCCAACAGGCACATTAAAACTTGCTCCACATCACTAATCATCTAGAGAAATGCAAATTAAAACCACAATGACATATCACCTCACACCAGTAAGGATGGCCAACATCCAAAAGACACACAACAACAATTGCTGGCGAGGATGTGGAGAAACAGGAACCGTCTTACACTGCCGGTGGGAATGTAAATTAGTTCAACCATTGTGGAAAGCAGTATGGAGGTTCCTAAAAATCTCAAAATAGAAATACCATTTGACTCTTAGGAATTTACCCTAAGAATGCAGGAGCCCAGTTTGAAAAAGACATATGCATCCCTGTTTATAACAGCACTATTTACAGTAGCCAAGAAATGGAATGGGAGCAGCCTAAGTGTCTATCAGTAGATGAATGGATAAAGAAGATGTGGTACATATACACAATGCAATATTATTCAGCCATGAGAAGAAAACAAATCCTACCATTTGCAACAACATAGATGGAGCTAGAGGGTATTATGCTCAGTGAAATAAGCCAGGTGGACAAAGACAAGTACCAAATGATTTCACTCATCTGTGGAGTATAAGAACAAAGAAAAAGAAAACTGAAGGAACAAAACAGCAGCACACTCACAGAACCCAAGAATGGACTAACAGTTACCAAAGGGAAAGGGACTGGGGAGGATTGGTGGGAAGGGAGGGATAAGGGGAAAAAACGGGGCATTACTATTAGCAGACATAATGTAGGGGGGATATGGGGAGGGCTCTACAACACAGAGAAGACAAGTAGTGATTCTATAGCATCTTACTACGCTGATGGACGCTGACTTTAATGGAGTATGTCGGGGGGGACTTGTTGATGGGGGGAGTCTAGTAAACATAATGTTGCTCATGTAACTGTAGATCAATCATATACAAAAATAATAATAGTAATAACTTAATAAAAAATTTAAAGAAAAACATTATCATTTAAATTTGAAGGAGGGATTAAACAATTTCCAGATAAGCAAAAGCCGAGAGAATTTAGCTCCCATCAACCATCTCTACAGTGTATTTTGGAGGGACTGCTATAGATGGAAGTGTTCCTAAGGTTAAATAGCTGTCACCAGAGGTAACAAAAAGGGATAGACAAAGAGTACAGAATATGATACTTAATATATAAAGAATGAGGAGGAAAAAAACAACAACCTTTAGATTGTGTTTGTAATAGCACACATAAGTGAGTTAAGTTAGATTCTTAGTAAGGAAGGTACCCTTGAACCTTTTGTAACCACGCATCTAAAGCCTGCAATGGCAATAAGTACATACCTATCGATAATCACCCTAAATGTAAATGGTCTGAACGCACCAATGAAAAGACATAGAGCCACTGAATGGATAAAAAAACAAGACCCATCTGTATGCTGCCTACAAGAGACTCTCTTCAAACCCAAACACATACACAGACTAAAACTGAAGGGATGGAAAAAGATATTTCACACAACTAATAGGGAGAAAAAAGCAGGTGTGGCAGTACTTGTCTTGGACAAAATAGACTTTAAAGCAAAGAAAGTCACAAGAGACAAAGATGGACATGACATAATGATAAAGGGGTCAACTGACAACAGGATATAACCATTATAAATATCTATGCACCCAACACAGGAACACCTACATATGTAAAACAAATACTAACAAAATTAAAAGGGGAACTAGACTGCAATGCATTCGTTTAGGAGACTTCAACACTCCACTCACTCCAAAGAACAGATGAACCAGAGAGAAAATAAGTAAGGAGACAGAGGCATTGAACAACACGTTAGAACAGATGGACCTTACAGACATCTACAGAACTCTCCACTCGAAAGCAGCAGGATACACACAAGTGCACACAGAACATTTTCAAGAATAGATCATATACTAGGGCACAAAAAGAGCCTCAGTAAATTCAAAAACATTGAAATTGTACCAACCAGCTTCTCAGACCACAAGGGTATGGAACTAGAAATAAATTACACAAAGATGACGAAAAAGTCTACAATCACATGGAGGCTTAACAACATCAATGACCAAATAAAAAGAGATCAAGCAATATATGGAAACAAATGACAACAATAATTCAACAATGCAAAATCTGTGGGACACAGTGAAGGCGGAGGTAAGAGAAAAGTATATTGCAATACGGGCCTACCTCAGGAAAGAACAATCCCATATGAACAGTCTAACCTCACAATTATCTAAACTACAAACAGAAGAACAAATGAGGCCCAAAGTCAGCACAAAGAGGGACATAATAAAGATTAGAGCAGAAATAAATAAAATCGAGAAGAATAAAACAATAGAATCAATGAAAGCAGGAGCTGGTTTTTCGAGAAAATAAACAAAATAGATAAACCCCTATCCAGACTTACCAAGAGAAAAAGAGAGTCTACACACATTAACAGAATCAGAAATGAGAAAGGAAAAATCACTACTGACACCACAGAAATATGAAGATTTATTGGAGAATAATATGAAAAATTATATGGTAACAAACTGGACAACCTAGAAGAAATGGTCAACTTTTTAGAAAAATACAACCTTCCAAGGCTGACCCAGGAAGAAACAGAAAATCTCAACAGACCAATTACCAGCAAGGAAATTGAAACGGTAACTCCAAATAAAAAGTACGACAGGTACCTCATAAACAAATTGTTAATTCTGAAGCTGCTGCCTCCGGCGGCCTCTCCCCCACCGCCGCGCCACGGGTCCCACCTGCCCCCCACCCGCCCCTCAGCTCGCCCGGCCCTCGCCCTCGAGACCGCCGCCGAAAAACTGCACACGCGGCAAGACGCCCGCCGGCCACCCCGTGTGCGCGGCCCAGCCCGGCCCCTCCGCCTGCGGCCCCGGCCGGGCACCGCGAGGACCCCACCCGCGTCGGTCGTCCGCCGAGCCACTCTCACGGCCGCCCCCCACGGGTCCGTCGCGCCCGCAGGCGGAGGCAGAGGTCCCCGCGCCCCGTCCGGCCCCGCCGCGCCCTGCGGCCACGTACCTTCCGGCCCGCAGAGTCGTCGCTGTCGTCTTCACCCCTGAAGCGGGGCCCGCTCTGGACGCTCCGCCGCAGGTCCGCTCCCGCCTCCCGGCCAACTCTCCGCGCCGTTGGCGAGACGGTCGGCGGGGTACAGGCGGCCCCACGGGCGGCGGCGGACGAGCTGCTCCTGCGCCTCTGCCCCGCGGAGGTGACGGCGGCGGGGCTCCCGGTCGCGCCGCCCGACGGCGCAAGGGTGGAGGCGGCAGAGCTGGACGGGACAGCGGGCAGGAGGTGCCCGGACACGGACGGCAGGCCGCAGCACGGAGAGAGCCGCGAGAGCAACTTCTCCCGACGGCGCTCGCGACGCTACTGACTCTTGAATATGGCGGGGGCGGCGCCTGCAGCTACTGCGCACCCGCCGGAGTTACGTGCCTGCGCGCGCATGCTACAGGGATTTTTGACCTACATTCTCTCTGCTCCACACATATACTTGACAAGGTAGATGATACTACACTCATTTTAAGGATGTAAACACTGATGCTAAGATTAGAGGAAAACCTGATGAACTATGAGTAAGTCTGTAGTTTAATAGTTTTGTTCCAATGTTGATTTCTTACTTTTGATAGATGTACTGTGATTTTATAAGACTTATAAGATACTAATTTTAGGGGACATTGGGCAAAAGGTATACAGGAATGTTGCACTATTCTTTATCATTTCCATAAATTTAAAATTATTTCAAAATTAACAGTTTTTTTTAATGATTTTAAGGGATTTGTTCAAGGTCACTTTTCCATTATAACTTGAAAAGCAATAATAGAAATATTAGATGTGTAGGCAGAGAAACAAGAGGACTCCCTGGTTTAGAAGGAATAAAGGGCAAGTCAGTGCCCGCAAACAGCAGAGGGAAGGTATGGAAAGTCGCTAGCTACAAAAGTAGACTCTGCTGTTCCAATTTGCTGAGGCATTGGGATGGAAGGCAGGAGAAGGGAGGGAGGGAACAGAAGGAAAGAAGGGGTGCTAGGAATACATTTGTTAGGGAAACTCACACTTGAATTTCTGCTGCTGTACCATTGTTCCTGCTGCAATTATTTCCCAAAGGGAGGCTGATTTGGAAGTCTCACTGAAGGCAGTGGAAAATCAGTCAGCTAACGTGACCTGAAAAAACAATACTTTGTATGTTCTTTTCCCCCCAAATAGTTCCCCCTTACCAATTGGAAAAATAACATGCACGTGCACGCACTCACACACACACAAGCATACAGATCCAATGAGGTACAATTCACTCAAGGTCTTTCTATGAGGACATATGTGAAATGCCGAACTTTCAATCCTTGTATCAGGCCAGAAACAGCAGAAGAGAGTTCTCACTATAATTTTAAGGATTAAAAAATATTTAAGGTTTGGAAGAAGGAAGTGTGAAACACATCCAGCCATGCCAGTGAACACTAAAATAATATCAAAAAAGATATAAAGTAAAATTTCCTAAGCTATGTAAGCTTGTCATAGTGCCAAACTGATGTTTTAAAAGATAAATGACATGTTTTAATGGGTTTTAGCCAAAAAACCAAAATGACATTACAGAATTTTAACCTGAATGCAATTTTGAGGCTGAGCCAGAATATGAAAATTGCTATGCTGTCTTTCCAAATATGAGTGTTCGAGCAAATTTTATTGTGATTAAAAAATGCATGACATAAAAATATCCTCATTGACAATTTTCAAGTATACACTCATTATTGCCAACTACATGCACATTGTTGTACAGTAGATTTCTAGAACTCTTCCATCTTACGTGACTACAATTCTACATCCATTGAACAACTGTTATGCTCTCCCCTAATCCTGACATCATGTTCAACCTAACCAACATTCAACTTTCTGTTTCTTTACATCTCATTACTTCAGATCTATCATGTAAATGTAATCATGCATTATTTGACTGCCTTATTTCACTTAACGTAATGTCCTCAAGGTTCCTTAATGCTGTAGCATGGGACAGAATTTTCTTCTTATTTTAACCAAATAATATCCTCTGTGTTTATATACCACATTTCCATGTAACCATCGATAGACATTCAGATTGCTTCCACATCTTAGCTATGGTGAATAATGCTACAATGAATATGGGTGTGAAAATATCTCCTGAAGATCCTGTTTTCAATTCTTTTGGATATACAGCCAAAAGTGGAATTGCTGGTTCAAATAGTGATTCTATCTTTAAATTTCTGAGGAACTTTTTAGTTTTCTGTAGTGGCTGTGCAATTTTACAATCCCACCAAAAGCATGCAATGGTTCAGTTTCTCCACACCTCACCATACTTTCTATTTATTGATAGTAGCCAAAGGCCATGTCTGGTTTTTATTTGATTACTATTTCTATGGAGTATCTTTCTCATCCTTTCACTTGGAACCTATGTGTACTTTACACCTAAGGTGGATCTCTTAGAGTTAGTATAGAGTTCAATCTTGTTTTTTAATCCATTCAGCCACTCTATGTCTTTTGAATGAGGAGTTTAATCCAATTATATTTAAAGTAATTGCCAATAGTGTAGGATTTACTATTGGTGTTTTATTATTTTTTACCTTCTTGCTCTTTTCTCCATCTTTTCTTCTCTTGCTGCATTCCTTTGTTTCATCAAATTTTCCATTGACATGCTCTGATTTCATTCTCATTTTCTTTTGTATATCTTCTGTTCTATTCGTTGATTGTTAGTGATTCTAAAGAAATTAATCCAATTGGCTGTTGCCATTTATGAGCACACTCAGAGCTGAACTGTCAGGACCGGGGCCTTCCTTTAATCCTAACTCTCCATTACTGGAGCAATAGATGATAGGCACAAAAAAGCCCCGGAAAACAAGGAATCAGAATGTTCAGGCAATTAAGCTATCTTCTGTTTAAAAGTATGCATTTTAAAATGCTACTTATGATTTCAGAAAAGGATTATTCTCTCCCAATATTTCTACATTCAACTTTGTTTTGCCTTCTCTTATATTTTAGTTCCATTATTAAAGAACAATTTGCAAAACATATAACAGTATAATAACTCAAGATGTACATCTGTAATTTCAGGGGACAGTCCCGGGGCAATATACCTTTGAAACCAAAGTCGGTCAAAAGGAGAAATAAAGTTTATTTCTTACAAGCAGTCATCCATTTCTGCTCCCCCATGTCTCTTGTGACCTGGCTACAGAAGAAGAGTCCTCACCCTACCTCTCTGGTCTAGAGAAGCCCTTGCTGGCCCCTGTAATTACCCATTGATATGGAGATGGACTACTTCTCTCCACCCCCTAAAAATACCCATTGTATGGAGATGCACTAAAGCCAGGCAAGAGATCCTGGAAATATTTCAATTTTACCCAGAGCACACCCCTCCAGAAATCTCACCTTACTATCTACTTGTTTCCCATCTTCCACAATGGCCCCTGTCTGAGATAACTGGTGCATTGTAACCAGACTAATAACATACAATAAAAACAGCAATAAAATCATGATAATCCTCAAGCCAGAGGATTCAATTAGGCTCAAACTTCTATGCAGATTAAGTCCATAGCGGGGCCCATCCCTCAGGCAGTCAGTAGCTGAAGAGGTAGGGAGTTCAGAGCAATCATCATGTGGCAGCTGCAGCCAAGGGGCGCATCCGGGTCATAGGGACTATAGAATAAAATAATCTTGAGGGTGATAAGATACATGTTTTAATGACACCAGCATAAGCAAATCTTCTCCATCAGTTAGGATACCTGCAAGAGAGTGGCATTGTGATAAAACTGGCAGGAATGGGATCTCATCCTGGTCTAGTATACCCGACTTACATCTCCCAACTGTGGGAGTTACAGATGGGTCGATACATAGGGCTATGGGAGGTACATACACTGGCCGTAAACATAAAACAAGACTTCCCCATAAAATGCTCTCACCTCCTGGATGTTTTGGGTACACTACCTTGATTGTTGGGGGCCATTCTGCTGTTCCTCCAGGAATACAGAGGAGGTCAGCTTCCAGGCCTTTTCCCAAAGGTGCCAGAAGGGCCATCCATCACTAGTCCATGTGTCAAAATGTCCAGGGCCACGTCCATTCAAGTGTTTCCAGGGTTTAATGCAGTATGGGATGGCAGCAGGATGTTGCTCTACTGGCCATATTCTGGCTTGAATAATTCTTCTTTGGCTTGCACATACAGCTTTAGAGGAGAGGCAGCATTGTGTGTTCGCATATCCACAGGGCTCAAGGCTCCCTTTTGGTGCTTCTCACTCAAACACCGTAGCACTTTCATGAGTGAACTGACCAGTCCCAAAGACTAATGGTGTCAGACTTCAGGCCAGATTTCAGCAAACCGTTGTACCTCTCTATCATGCCTGCCCCAGTAGGGTTATACGGTATATGAAACTTCCACTTTATTCCCAATTGCTGCACTCATTATTGTAACGCATGTCCAGTAAAGTGGGTGCCTTGATCACTCTCAATCACCTGCTGCTGGCCATAGGCTGCAAAGAGATGCTCTAGGTCCTCTTAGTGGTTTGCTGATTTGCACGATGTGCAGGAAAAGTAACCAACAGGCCAGTAGCTGCGTCCACACAGTCATGGCATACCAGTAACCTTCTGATATGGGCAGAGACCCAATATAGTCTATCTGCCACCTGACAAGGGATTTCAGCCCCTTTACTGTTGTCCCATGATTTTGAGGGACTCAGTATAACTCCCTCTTAGAGCACACAAGGCATTCCTTCCAGGTTCGACTGACTTCTTCAAAGGTCAACAGCAAGCCCCACCGACGGGCTACAGCCCACATTGTCCTTTGCCACGTGTGCAATGAATGCTGATGTAACCATTGGGCTACATCAGAGACAGGCTTTCCTTCTAGCCATATCCAACACACCTGGATCAATGCATCTGCTTCATCATTCCCTGGGGATGCCAAAGGCAAATAACCAGTCATATGATATATGGTAACAGTCTTAGTCTGACCAGGGGCTCATATGTCTTGCCACAACTCTTGCCTCTAAAGGGGCTGGTGACCAACCATCCAGTTGGCATGGTACCATGTCAGTATCCACAGGGTCAAGCCCCAATAGATGGCCCAGCTATCAGTGCAGACAACTATAGGGGAGGGCTCCTGGATGATCACAAGCCATACTGCCCACAACTCAGCCCATTGGCTGCTCTTCCCCTCTCCATTCTCCATCCATATTGTCCCAGTCTTAGGACGGAAAGCCACAGCCCTCCACTTTGGGAGATGCCCACAACTGGAGCTGTCTGTATAACAAGCATCTTCAGGTATAGGGACTTTTCCCTCCTGATAAAGACTCTCAGCTACCAATGGCTCAAAAGCAAGTTGTTCCTGTTTTCCACTGGTATTGTCACTGGCCCTAATAAGCATTGGAGTTCTGCACTTTAGGAGCTCGTAGAAAGGGTGCTACACTGCTGTAAATATGTGCCCCATTTGGTCAGTGTAGACATCTGCCACACCACTCCATGGCCTTTGGAACCAGTCTTGCACCCACCCTGCAATGGAATAGGTGGTTATTTCCTTGTTCGGAGTTGTTCTGGTGATGGGCTCCGTAGCCAGCAAGGTGTGTTGCTTCTCTATCAAGGTGTATCGAACCTTTGCTCCTTTCCATAGTTGTGAACAGAATCCAATAGGTTGGCGTGTCTGTTCAAGCTGCTGCCAAAGACCCCATCCATGACCACTTCGGTTACATGAAGATGTAGTTCACAGAGCCTTGATGAGTCCATTACATTCAAGGCCTGTACGGCCTTGACTGCCCACTTGTCAGCAGTAAAAGCTGCTGCAGATGTTTCATCCTAGTAGCACCTGATGCCCTTTCATACCAACCGGTATAAGGGCTTCAGAATTTGTGCTAGGTGCAGGATAAACACTCTCCAGTAGCCCAAAAGACCGAAAAACTCTTGTAATTCTGTGACAGTGGTAGGGGTACGGAAATCCTGGACCTTGTCTATGACTTATTCAGGAATAACTAGTTTTATTTGACCAGACAACCCCCAAGAACGTTACAAACAAGGTCTCTGAAACTTTGTGCTGTTCACAGCCCATCCTTTTTCCTGTAGATGTTGCAGCAGTCTAGAAATTGCCCTTTCTAAATCTGCAATAGAATCATATGTGAGCATATCATCAATGTAGTGTATACAGCTGCACCATCTGTGGTTTCTTCCATGTGTCCAAGTTCTAGGCTACAAGTCCATGACAGATGGTGGGACTGTGAAGGTATCCCTGTGGAAGGACAGTGAAAGTCCACTGCCAGCCTCCCCACATTAAGGAAAACTGTTCCTGACTTTCCTGTGCTATGTCAATAGAGAAGAGAGCTTTAGCAAGGTCCACAACATAATGATATGTCCCTAATTCATGACTTAGTGTGTCCATAAGAGCTGCTATAGAGGGGGCAACAGCATGCAAAGGTGGTGTGACTTTATTAAGTTCCTTGTAGTTCATGGACATACTCCAGGAGCCATCTGGCTTTTTCAGTGGCCACACTGGGGAGTTAAAAGTACTATGAGTGGGCTTTACGATGCCCATCTTCTCCAACTCCTGTAGAGTTTCTGCAATTTCCTTGTGCCCTCTGCCCAGTCAATTTATACTGCTTAGTATTTGTCATCTGCTGAGGTACAGGCAGAGCTACAGGTGGGTGCTTAACATGTCCCCTCAGAACTGCCTTCACCACACACACCCTCAGACTGAACTCACCTGCAGAGGTCTGTAACCACAGGCTCTGCAGGATATCTATCCCCCAAATATATTCTAGGATGGAAGAAATGTACTCGGTAAACTCCTTTGGGGGTAAGTGCACATCCCCAATGGGATTTGGGCTTTCTTTACTCTAATTGCCTTACCCCTAATCTATCACAGCACAGGTCCTGGGAAAACTCTCAGGGTTGCCATACATGAGAGAACATTCAGCTCCTGTGTCTACCAGCGCCAGGACACATTGTATATTCAGAGGGGACCAATGAATTGCTAATTCTACATGTGGCTTCGGGTCCCCACCACATCCCCCAAGGTGGGGACCTTGAGACCCCACCTCAGTCAAACCACAATACCCAGTTGTCCTCCTGTGGGGGGTGAGGGCCCAGGCAGAGCCGGAATATTGTCCCCCATGAAGTCTTGCAGAGACATAGGCCAGGCATGGGGCTTTGACTACGGCTTCCGTGTCCAGGACCTCAGTGGCTGGAACTGATGCTCTGGCTTTAATTGGTGCCACAATTCTAACAGGATCCTATTGAGCTGCCCATCAAGTTTTTCTTTCATTACCCCAGCCTTTATCAAATCAACCCACAGCTGAGTCCTCAAGACCTTCACAGGGCCCTTTGCACCTCTCCTTTCAGTTGTAGCCCATACTTCCTTCTGTGCTCTTACTGTTTCAACCTCCCCCAGATCTGCTAAAGTACAGGTAGCCTCACTTATGGGTTCCCCTCCATGGGGGCAAGAGTAGTCTCTAGGGGCCCAAAGAGAGATGGGGGAGCTGTATGCAGCACCAGATTTCTCATTCCTACATTGAACAACTCCTTATCAGGGCCCTGGGGGTCCATATTATAGATGATATTTTTCATGCCCAATTCCCACAACACCTGTTGGAGCTCTGCATCGTTTTCCAGCTAGTGGGTAAGTATGATAAATCACCCTGATTAGGCCAAACTTCCCTGATGGCAGCTGTCAGTCAATCCCTGATTCCCTGAGGTGTGATGGGCACTTTGCAATCACTGCTGGAGAGAAGGGTGAGTCGTCAGGTAAGTGTCTACTCATTTCAGAACCCAACATAACAATATTTTCCTCCCCCATTTCCCATAGACATAAATGCCACGTAGGCAGAGATTCTGATGGCTTCTTCCTATACTGGACGCTTATGTCCACCAGCTCATCCTGGGTATAGGGGTGGAGCATGGAGTGCTCCACAACCTGGGAAGTGGTGGCCTTTTCCCCCACCCCCCCTTAGGAGCTCAAGGTTGTTTTTAATTTTTTTATTACAACCAGGTGGCCCTCATCCCACGCCGTCATCCTTTCCTGATACCTCCTCTACCATCTCTGGGGCTGACGGCACCGCTCTTTCCTCTCCCTCCCCCACAGCCTCCTGCAATGCAGCTTCTCCTGCTGCCTCCCCCCTCACTGCTGCTAAGGAATCTTCCAGGAGCATGACTGTCTTCTCAATAACTGTCTTTCTTCCTTAAGAGCATAGGTCATTGCCCAGCTCCTCCAAGCGATGTTGAAGTGTGTTTCTCTCCAGACAAAGTCTCTCTCTCTCCTCAGTAACATTTTCCAGTACCTTGAGGAAAAGAGATCCCACAATCCCAGCTGCTACACGGCCACTCAGGGCCTCTAAGCAGCTTTCTGTCTCATGGATGGCTAATTTTGCAGCTTCCAGAGTCTCCAAACTTCCCCAATGCTGGGGAAGGCTCCACCCCTCTAGGAGGTGCTTTAGCCTAGACTAATTCCCCATTAGGGACTCCCCAACTGGAAGCCCCACAGGTAGGGGGCTCCTGGGTGAAGCTGCACCCTCTACTGCTGCAGGCACTGGGTCCTGCCCACCATCTCTAGAGGCAGCTCACCCAAGCGTTGCACCCACGTAGACAGATTTCAGGTTCAGAGATCCTGCCAACTATGCCAGATGTAACTCTGGGGAAAGGAAATCTTGGGGCAAAATATCTCTAAAACCAAAATCAGTAAAAGGGAGAGATAAAGTGTAAAACCTGTTTATTGCTTACAAACTGCAGTCCAGGGCCATCTCTTTCCTGCTCCAGCAGAAGCAAACAAAGACCTCCCTCTAACCTCTCAGGTTCAGATAAGCCTTCTGTCACCCAGGTAATTACCCACTGATATGGAGATGACCTACCACTCCCCACCCCTGAGGAATGCCTTTTGATATGCAGATGCACTAAAGCCAGGTGAGATATTCTGGAAATACTACAATTTTTACCCACAATCACTTCTGTCCATTTTTTAACCAACAGTACTAATTTGTAATAAATCCCCAAAACTGGCAACTTATACATGTTATTCATTTTATACATCTTTCTGTGTTTTGGAGGACCCTCCATTAACTTCCTCACCTCTTAAACCAGCACGTATATCCTGGTTAGTTCATTAGATTTACC
This sequence comes from Manis pentadactyla, assembly GCF_030020395.1. NCBI lineage: Eukaryota > Metazoa > Chordata > Mammalia > Pholidota > Manidae > Manis > Manis pentadactyla. The sequence continues at coordinate 26,817,613 of NC_080024.1, forward strand.
TGTTTAATCAGGATCCTTCTTTCTTACTCCAGTTCTCAAATATCTCCCTTATCTCTGAACCACTGATGGTCCTGATAACTGAAGTTTCTAAATTGGGACTACCATATCTTTGTTTACAGCCTTTCCTCCAACAGTTTTTCATTTTCTTCCTTTTGAAACAAAAAGTGTGTGGGAGTAGAAAGCATACTGATTGAAAATAAGAAATGGATACAACTTCCTGTTTTATATTATCTGGCTGGCAAGCCTCAAGGAAATTAATTGACTTTGCTTATTAATTATCCCCAAAATAAGAAGACAGCATGAAAAAAAAGTCTATACATCATTGGCAAGTATCCAGTTAGGATGTTTGCTGTTGCACATATACTCACATCATTCTCCTTTGCTTCTCTCATCTCTCCTCACTTCCTTGACAGCCATCTACTCTACCTCACACTCATAGATCCCCTCAGATCCCTATTGTGACTTCTGTTTTAATTGTCCTTGTCCTACCTCACACACTAGGTTATCCACAATTCACTCAATTAGATAATTCAGTTTTAGGCTCTGTCAAGGCAAAAACTTCACAAAATTAAAAAAGCAAGGAAAACTTTATTCAAGATTACTGCAATATGGGAAAGAGGCCAGAATTCAGTTTGCACTTAGCTCTGCTAAAACAAAAAACAGAAATTTTTAAGAGCTTATGTGAGGGGGGCCATATGTGTCCACTAATTGGCTTTACCCAAAGAAAAAGAAAACTTTTGAATATCTTCAAGACAGCAGATAGTTTTATAACTTAGGCAAGGCACCCCACCAAAGCTAGGCTCCTACTGTATCAGAGATTGGAAGTTAAGGGTGCTAGCTCCCTTGGTGATTACATTTCAAAGAGATTGTTCCAGGTCTTTGAGTAAGACAGTCCTGGGTTGTAAAACTGGCAAGAGGTTTAAAAAAGATATCTTAGAGGGACAAAGAAGGAATTTTCTAAGGTAAATGCTCTATGGAAAGGGAGTTCAGTGGCTGGAGACAAAGAAGGCTGTCTAAAGATTAGTCAGCCTAAGGGGGATTTTAAGGCTGTTTTGTCGGTTCATTTTATTCATGGCAGTACATGAATAAATACCCATGAAGTTGAAGGCACTAGATATCCCAATAGATATGTCCTTAGTTTAAAGTGTACTATTCTGTCATGTCAGGTGTTCAACTGTCATGTGTTCCCTGGAATGAACTCATCCTCCTTCTGAACCAGAACCACTTGGTTGCCTTTTGTATCACTGCCTGGACTGGGCCGGGCACCAGGTGGATACTTACTATATTATAATTCAATTCAATCCAGTCAAAGGAAAACAGCACTAATTGCACTTGCAAAATAACTTCGAATCTTGTTCAACACTGTCCTACATAGAAAATTGCCTTTTGTCCTCTTTCATGAATTTCTAACTATTCCTTTTTGTTTTCCAAATAAAACTTGACTTTCTCCTACCATATGTTATTCATACCAGGAAATTAGTAAAGTGGAACATAGGGACATATAGTGTCAAAGTCTCACAGACGTACAAGTGTAGAGCCAGTTTGTTTCCATGTAATAAAATAGTAAATATAACAACTTCTTGTGCCAGGCTTTAAATATATGCATTGGTCATTGTCTGCCTATTCACTCATTAAGACAGACCTTTCTACTGGCATCTTCATCCTGCTTTCTCAGGCACAGATTTGGTTGGCATATATCAGGTCACCCATCCACATTGCACCGTCACACACATCTTTACAACCTGGCTCTCTGAAAAAGAGCAGCTGCCTAGTGAGATGACTCAGGAGTGCACTGACTGAATGTGGCCTTCTGGCTCTAGAGGACACATGGAGGTGAATCTGTCCAAAGGCAAAGCCATGAAAGCAAAGAACTCAGTTTTATCCCCAGGTCTTGTGCAGAAAGGTGATACCTCAATACTTACCATTCCCTAACCATATGACGCTGTCTCCTGACTTCATGTCTTCCCACATTCACACCTGTTCGACCAGTACTATATATAATAGTAGTACTGTAAATCTCTAGTTGTGTTGTTCTGCTGAAATTTTTTCATCTGGTAAATGTCAAGTCCATTTTACTCAGAAATCATTACTCCAGAAATCCCCTCTGATTTCTCATGAGACTGAATCAATGTACACTCTCATATCCTCACAAAGCTTTGCACACACATCCCTTCTGGCACTGACCTCTTTTACTCTAATGCTCTGATTTACGGCTAGATATTGGGTTCTTTCAAAGCTGGAGACACATCTTTCACTTTATTCCTCCCAAGCATCTAGAACAGTATGTGTTACCTGGCAGGTTCTTACTAAATGAAACAACTACCCACTGGGCACAGGTGCCAGACATTCTGCTGTAGCATTTGCAGTTATTATCTCACCCTCTGGATGCTATCCATGTGCAGTCTCCACTGCAGATGAGCAAGAGGCTCAGGGGTGGTAAGTACTTACCCAAAGTCAAAAAGCAAGTGGTGGATTCAACCCTAAAACACATGATTGTTGTTATATTATGCAGTAAATGATGGATTTATACAAAAGTACATAAACAAAAGAGTCCTTTATTTTGATTTAATGTTTACCGCACATCTGAATAAACTGAAAAAAATCAGCAAGTTTTCTTTTCTATCAAATTTTGAATTTTTCTTTTATATATTCATCCATCCCTGCCAACTGCCATTGCCTTGCTGCACAAAGACATGGAATTGTGAGACTTAAGGGAGAAAATGTTAGGACGTTAAGTCTGATTCATTTCTTAATTTTCTACATATCAAGCTCATTAAAAAATAACTACTTGAATTAATTAATTCTATCAGGCTTGATTTTACATTACTTTACTAATTAAGATAGTTACATTTGTTCAAAGTTCCTGGTGTGCGTGTGTGTGTGTGTGTGTGTGTGTGTGTGTGTGTGTGTCTGCATGTTTATGTATTCAAATACAGCTCAACTACATACATATTTTTATTTTCAACTTCACTCAAGAGACTAACTCCATCTGAAAGAATATTGTCAGTCTTCCAGAAGAAGGTAATATCCATGCAAATCGGCTTAATTGCTTTACATGTCATGGTGTTCATTGTTTTATTTTAGTAAGCTTTTTGGGGTATGTTTTGATATATAGGTGATAAGAAAAGATATAAATTTCAATACTCATTTCTCTGACAATAAAAATCACACCCCACAGACTTCCTTCAAGTCTCTGTTTATAAAGTAAAATCCAGCTTTTCACAACATGCCTAAAAGGCTTTCAATTGAATAACTGAATTCCGAAATCTAGGCAAAGCAGAGAAACATAAATCATTCATGCTGTTCCCACTTGAAAATGGGCAGGTTATCATCCTGGAAAGGGAAAAAATATTATAACAAATAGAATGTATTAGTTTTCCACTGCTGCTATAACAAGTCACCACAAATTTAGCGATTTCAAATAATACAAATTGATTATTTCATAGTTCTGTAGGTCAGAAGGATGGGTGGGCTCAGCCAGTTCCTCTGCTTCAGATCTTGCATGGTCAAAATAAAGTGGCCTTTCATATATTCTTCTTTATATAGGATTGGGGCTTCATGAATTCACCTGGTGTCTCCAACACTGCATTCCCAGAATCTGTAAAATGAACTTTAATGAATAAACTGGCAAACCAGAAATAATGAGAATTAAATGATGTTTGAAGTCTTCAAAAAATATTCTATGCAATTAGTTCTAGGCAGCAGATTAAAGAAAAAAGGAGGAGGAAAATAAGTTGAAACAACCAAAATAATGAATGTTTAATGGGTTCTGATTCCCATAGCTCATGCATGGCAACCGGGAACCATTGTAATTATTCCAGAAATAACATTTGAAAAATAGAATTAGAAGCTCAGAGCAATTGAGCAAATCATAAGACTTTCCCAAACATAGTGCAATTAAAAAGTTACCTTTGTTAACCCCAAATAGCCAAAGAAACCCTGAAAAAGAAGAACAAAGCTGGGGGATTACATTCCCTACCTTCGAGCTCTACTACAAAGCCACAGTAGTCAAAACAATTTGGTACTGGCACAAGAACAGACCCATAGATCAGGGGAACAGAATAGAGTGCTCAGATATAAACACACACGTATATGGTCAATTAATATATGATAAAGGAGTTTTATGAATATACAATGGGGAAAAGACAGTCTTTTCAACGACTGGTATTAGGAAAACTGGACAGCCATATATAAGAGAGTGAAACTGGATTATTGTCTAACTCCATACACAAAAGTACTCGAAATGGGTCACGTGACATGAATGTGACACATGAAACTATAAAACTCTTAGAAGATAACATAACCAAAAATCTTTTGAACGTACATATGAGCAATTTTTTCCTGAACACATCTCCTCAGGCAAAGGAAACAAAATAAAAAATGAACAAGTGGGACTACCTCAAACTAAAAAGCTCTGTACAGCAAAGGACACCATCAGCAGAACAAAAAGGCATCCTACAGTATGGGAGAATATATTCATAAGTCACTCATCTGATAAGGGCTTAACATCCAAAACATAAAGAACTCATATGCCTCAACACCCAAAAACAAATAACCCTGTTAAAAAATGGGCTGAGAACCTGAACAGACACTTCTCCAAAGAAGAAATACGGATGGCCAACAGGCACATGAAAAGATGCTCCACATTGCTAATCAACAGGGAAATGCAAATTAAAAACACAATGAGATATCACCTCACACCAGTTAGGATGGTCACTATTACGTTAAAATAATAGTTATTGTAACTACATTGCCACATTAAGTTGCCTTATTGAATGAATTTGACTATAACAACAAAGCATTCCAATCTGGTTTACTTTTCACTTTCCTCTTTTTTTCCCTTGATTCATTGTTACCAAAAACAAGAACAATATAAAAAATGAGCATTTCTGTGTTCATTCATCATTTAGCCCCTATAGAGAAACACAGATAATTGGGAGACTCTGCTCGAAGTCCAGGTGAAGCCAATTAAAAACTTCATCTAGGCATCCTGTGGACAGTGGAAGAGGTGCGTGGGGTAGCCACAGGACAGTCTGCCAGACTTTTACAATGCGTAGTGGGAGACACGGCATCAAGGTTTCCTTTTCCATTTATACAGAATATATAATCTTACCAATTATTGATTCCCAGATCAACTCCTGATGTTTATCTAGAACTTACGATTTACAAAACACTTTCAGAGATGGAATTTTACCTGGCACCACGCAGACTAACAGCCTTAGCTACAGGTAAGAATATTATTCTCATTCACTCTGAGAGTGACAAAATACCAAGGAAGAAATCAGGTCTCCTAATCATTTTCAGCTTGTATTAACTCAGAGTTTAAAACTGCTTAATAAATAGTATTTCAGAGCCTACTTCTACTGAACACAGTGTTTTAGATACAAAAAGGGAGTTTTGTATTGAAACACATGGTTTTACTGCTGTCTATATAGAACTACTGGTTTTGTTCACAAGATGGAATATTTTCATATTCAGTGACTCAGGAGAGAGATTTTATATATAAAAATTGAATGGTACAATGTAGAGATTTGATGTTATAAGGAACTGGTAATAAATGAGATTATATATGAGAACACTGGATTTCAAACCTATTTTAGATGCTGCAGCACATAAAAGTCCTAGTCTTCCTTCTTGAAAACAGTACAATGCAGATATTTCACGCCTAATTTTATCTTGTGAATAAGGAAATATTTTGCTAACAGATAATTCTAAATGCATGATAAATGCATAGCCATAAACTCACATCTTAACAAAAATATAAATTGTTAAAGAAGGCATGATAGGCAATAAAGTATTTTTTACTTTAGAAAGTGAATAAGGAACAAATGGTGGGAGGACAAAAAAGTAAAAGTGGTAATTAGATTTTCAATTAATGTAAGAAAAACTCCCAAATGTACAATGGGCATCATTCAGATGTACATTCCGGACCCTTACATGTGTTAAAGTAACTGAAAGGTAAGGTCTGTCAGTAAAAAAATTTCCCCACCTAGACAACTGCCCTGGCAGAATCTGTCTGATGTAACTATTTTGGAAATCTGGAGTCAGCTGAAGGCTTGCAACTTCCAAGGGAAGGCTTATATGGTCAACTGAGGTTAATTTCAATTTCAGCTTTTGGCTTTTAAGTGGCTTCCCAACCTCCACTCCCATGGCAGAAAGCCATGTATGTGGCTTTCACACAGCTTGCTGTAGCCAGCGTGTGCAAAAAAGACCTGTTCTCTAAAGATAGAGGATCTGTGCCCTGATTGCTGATTATTGCTTCTGATCATAGAGGTGCAGATAGAGGTGGACAGCTCCGCTGTTGCAAGTTCCTTCCCCTCAGGATGAAGTGACTTCCAGGGGAATTTAAAAGCAAGTGACTTTCTCCCTCCTACATTCCTTTCCTTCTCCCCTATTTGGGAGCCAGACATTAAAAAGTTGGACATTCAAATCAAATACATATACAGGAGAAATTATAAGTCACTGTGATGAGGCAGGGAAAGGCACAGGCTCAGAAAAGATTTAAGATGTTAAGTTTAAATCTCAGGCCTATCCTTGGCATGGATACAAACTACAACAATCAAAAGCAAAGCAAAACAAAACTAAAAACAAACAAACCAACAGCAAATCCTGGCAAAGGGAGAGAATCTAATTATCAGAGTTACCACATTATGATTCAAATGTGTAGTTATCAACCAAAAAAATACAGAAAGTAAAACCCACAAGGCATACAAAGAAACAGAAGAGTATGGCCTATTCAAAGAAAAAAAAAAAACCAGCAGAAGCAGAAACTACCCCTGAGAAAGACGAGGCGGCAGATTCCTTTAGGAGTCTCTGGACCCATTCGCAATGTGGTAGTGATGGTGGAGTTCCCCAACACTCAACACCAAGCACTGCTTGGACACCAGCAGGGTATTTGAGAATTCAACTCAGTTCTGATACCATCTACCTGGAGACAGCATCAGATTCCACAGGTTAACTGTACAAGACTATCTCTTCCTCTGCCCTTCAACAATTCAGGTGCCAGTTTCCTACACCCAGGCTATTTCCTACACTTCTGACTGGTTGGGACGAGTTTGGTCTGACCTGGATAGGCAAGAAGTTCTCTCCCTGCAAAGCCTTTGTTGTCTTCGCATGGGACCCCCTACCTGGGAAGAGTCTGAGCAGTTTTTCCTTGAACCTTATCTTCCCCTTCCCCTGCTGCCCCTCTATCTTTCTACCTAACATAAATAAAGATGTAATTTTGTGACATCAAGAACTGAAAGCAGTGGGGACAGAGCTGTAAAGGGCAGAATTTTTGTATGCTATTGAAATTAAACTGATACAATTCAAATTAGAAAGTTATAACTTTAGAAGATTCAATGTAGTCCCCATGGTAACAACAAATAAAATAGCTATAAAATATACACAAAAGACAACAAGAAGGAAATTAAAAAGATCAAATAAATATAAAAGAAAACAGTAATACTGGAAATGAGAGACAGAAAACCCATAAGCCATATAGAAAACAGAGCAAAATGACAGATGTGAGTCCCTCCTGATCAATAATTACTTTAAATGCAAATGAATAAAATCAATCAATATAGAAATGGACATAATGGATTTAAAAAACACATGATCCAAACATGTGCTCTCTACAAGTGACTCACTTTAGATACAAAGATACAAACAGATTGAAAGTGAATGGATGGGTAAAAAACATTCCATGCAAATAGCAACCAAAAGAGAGTAGTCTGAACTAACAGACAAAATAGACTTTAAATAAAAAAATGTTTACAAGAGACAAAGGACATTATGTGTTAATAAAAGATAAAACAAAATAAGAAGATATAACAATTATAAACATTTATGCATCTAGTAACAGACCACCAAAACATATGAAGTAAAAATTGACAGAATTGAAGGGAGAAATAGTTTTACAATAACAATCAGAGACTTCAATAATCCAGTCTCAGTAATGGATAGAACAACCTGATGGAAGATAAGTAAGGAAAGAGAGGACCTGAGTAACACAATAAACCAAGCAGATCTAACAGACAGATACAGAACACTCTATCCAACAACACTATATTCTCCTCAGGTGCACACAGGAAATTTTCCAGGATAGACCATACATTAGGCCACAAAATAAGTTTCAACTTAAAAAAAAATTAAGATATCATACAAAGCATCTTCTTTGACCACACAGGGTGTGTCCTCCTCTGAGCTCCTTTGGGGTAAGGGCCACGTCATAATCATTGAACTTATGTCATATGGCACTCAGCATCTCAGTAAAACATGTTGTTTTGAAAATGATAAGGCCTAGGAAAAAAGAAATTTAAGCGAAGGATATCTGTTGGCCAGTTTTTTACCTACATTCTAGACCAAATTCCACTGGTGTCTCAGCAAGGACTATTGAGTTCATTTGTGCCACAATTGTGTGGCAAAGCACTCTCTGTGTGTCCCATGCAGAAGATGACGGACAAAGCTAAAGTTCTGACTATGAGGTCACTTAGGAGGAAGGATACACTCTCAAGTATCTGTGATACAAGTCACTGTATGAAAACTTCCTGAGTGGTCCCAAAGGCAATAGGCCTACAAACAGAATGTCATTACTAACATGTTACCAATCTGCTGGGAATGGTGCTACATGATGTACTTGAAATTGAAACAGGAGACATTTTTCATCCTGCAGAAAAAGCACCAGAGGATTTTGCACACACCGTTTTCACTTGAAATTTCTTTCGGTTTTCAGATAGCTCTAGGCCATGTTAGTCAAAATTTAAAAATGCACTGAAGTTTTGCATACATAAGAACCACAGGCTGTTAAGGACATTTGTGTCTTGCAGACTTTACTTATCCAGGAAATGAACTACCAGAATATGTAATGAGACTAGAAGTTACATTGTGGAACTCATTATATGTGTGACTGTCCCTTTTGGAAACCAGATTCTCTTTTAGTGCACGCAGAAAAATATGCAAGTTCATATATATCTCATGTCCAATTCAATTAACCCAAATACTTGTTAAATACAAGTAACTCAAAACTCTCTCTTATAGGAAACAGAGCCAGATTTAACCACAGGCATAAGGCAAGAATGTCAAGGCATTCTGTTGGCTAAGAATGTCAGGTTAAAGTATATAATGACTGTTAACACTATAGTCAGACATCGTCTAACATTTGATGGGCACCTGTTAGGTGCCAGCCACAGTAAGCAAGTTTTGAAGAATCAGTTTTGCCCTCAGCCCAAAATCTGCAGTAGGAGATCACCATAATTTATTTACATATGTTCAAAATAAATGGTGCATTTTCTGTTATTTTATATTAATGTTTGTAAATTTTAATTCAAATGATATCTCTTGTGGTAATTCAAAACTTCTTACATCTAATCAAATCATCAAGCTTATAAATTACACCTACCAAAAACTTATGCAAAATATACTTAATAATACAACTTTAGAAATCCTACCACTGAAGTAAGACTTGATACTTATGGTAACCACTACCTTTCAACATTGTACTGGAATCCTACCAATGCACTGAGACTAGAAAAAAAGAAACAAGTAATATAAATATTGGGAATAAAGAGGTATATTTAAGAAAAACGTTTTTGCAGACAACTGCTGGGTGCCACATCAATACTGGCACAAGAAAAAGAATTCTCCCACATTGTTTATAAACAGTATATAAAATAGAAATGTTGATGATAATGCTAAATGATGACTAACACTATGTGATTACTATATATCAGGCACTAAGGTAAATGCTTTTCTGGGTTGTTCAATGTAATCCTCACAACACATGCCAAAGAAGTTTTTTCTTGCCATTGTCACTTTACAGAAGAACTGAGTTTTTGAGATGTTAAATACATACTGATTCACTGCTAGTCTGTAGCATAAACACACTCAAATTCAATTGTGTGACATTAATAGTCCATAAACTTGGCCCTTGTGTTTGCTGTATTTCTTCCCCTGAAAGCTTTGATTTTCTTTATCTGTAAAACCCCATCAACCAACAGTGCAATTGGTAAGCCCAACACTTATCCTGCTCTGATTGTCAGTTAAAATACAAGAGCAGCATTTTTGCATGTTTTAGAGAGATGCTTTACCAGAAACACAACTATCACTCTCGTGTCTGTCCATGCAAGTATTTGGCTTTAGACACCCCTTTTCCTTGGAAGAGAATTACCTGTTTAAAATAAAGACTGAAAACAAATAGAGACTTAAATTTCAAATGTGAATAAAAGGAAAACTTTCATCTAAATAGATGAAGTACAGAGTTTCTCCTCTAATAATTTATTGAACATCTACCGCCACTCAAAATTGTTTTCTAACGGCCACAGGCTATAGAAAACCATTTCTAATGGACCATTAACTTTATAAAATTTTAGTCTGCATGCTTTCCCAAAAGAAATAATTTAATTAACCATCCTTTACTTGTCCCATGAAACTCTTCTTAAATAATCTTATTCACACATATTGTTTTAGCTTCTCCCATTGAAGTTAAACCTTAGATCCATACCTCAAATCCAGTCCTCTTTCGAAAACTCTGTATCAGTATATCCAACTACTCGTGAACTTCTTCAACTAGGCTACTTAAACATTTTATCTAAAATTGAACACAACTTCTTCCTCTTCACTCATCCATCTCAACTCACTCTTGACTAATTTATTGTATCTATATTGTGATAATATTCAGTATTTATTATATATTAACTATCTGGTCTTCACAAGAGGACAAATTTGATGACTTGCTTTTAGAACTTTTAAAGCTGCATATTCAATAATTTCTGAGGCTATTTAATTAGCAGCAGCAACTATGTACTGTAATAAATTGAATTATTTTTTCAAAATACTATCATACTTGTGCTAATAAAACAGAAACTAAGTCTTTAAGGAATATCCCTGCACTATTCAAATAGTATAACTCCAAATAAATGAGATTTCAGAATAACCATAACTTTAAATTGTAGCCTGAGAATTACAGAGTCGAAGATAGAGCAGTCAAATAACAATGTTTTAAAGCAAAGAAACTAAAGATCAGAACAGGTGTCAATATGTAAATATCAACTTAACTTAGCTTTTGGATTTTTTTGAAGTACCACTTGACCACATTTCATATGTCATCATAAATTATCATTTTACATTCACAAGGTACAACCACAAACACACATCAGTTTGAAATTATTTTTGGAAAAATAATCATTTTCCACTATAGTTTTGTTATTTAAAGCTAGAAGCAAATTGTGATTATAAATAGAAAATATATAACCCTGTAGTGATTTCTCTCTGCTCCAAAACATAAGCAAGTTTTATCACCTTAGAAAATAGTAAGTTGGAACACTTTTGATGGAGAACATACAAGGTTACAGATTTGTATCACTTATAGGAAGAAATGTTTCTAAGCATTTTATCTAAATATCCCATAAGGAACAAAGAAAGGCTTTAAAAAGGACCATTGTTTTCTACTAATATCACATAACTATAGTACCAAAATATTGATAGGTAGGTTTTCCTGCACTGAGACTCACCCTACTAACTAAACTCTGTGGCAAAATTCAGGCTAAATTAATTATAAGATTAATTTTCATTCAAGAGTCCTTCACTCATAGAGTTAGTCAATACATGAAACACAAGTGATGGCCTTAGAGTTGGCCTACTTTTACAGCTCTGACCATATTGGTTAAAGCCAAAGACCTTTAAGATGTTTTTATTTAGCAGAAGTAACTTAATTTGACAGGTAGTTTAAGGGAGAACCATTTACTGGAATACCTGAACTTCTGTCTAATCACCTGAAAGCCAAGTACAAGGTATATTCAAATTATACCAGGATATGAATCAACGACTTAACAAGAGCCTAAGACTTTCAATGGATGATCTCAGCGCGCCCCCTTATGGTACTGAGGTTAAAATATAAAGTAACTAAAATCAAACACTACAGAGCTTTCTTTAGCATCCCTTACTATACAAACTTCCTTTTCACTAACCGAAAAAGTTGAGTGCAAACCTAACATTGTTTTGATTCCATGGATCTATGGATAAACAGTTATTTTCAAATTGGAGAGGCTCCAGTGTGAAATAATCCCCCACACACTGTCTAATTTAGATTTAACACTGTGAAGCCAACCAGCGCCACTCGCATCACTAATGATTTTCTCCCTCTTTCTCTTCTTCCCACCTCCCTGTGTGTTAGTGTGTTAGCGTGCTTGTTAGTGTGGGGGCGTTTGTGTGTGTTAGTGTGGGGGCGTTTGTGTGTGTGTGGGTGTTAGGGTGTGGATATATTGGTGAGTTAGTGTATATTTGTGTTAGGGTGTGGATATGTTGGGGTGTTTGTGTTAGTGTGTTTGCTGGTGTGTGGATGTGTTAGTGGGGGTGTTAGCGTGTGAGGGTGTTAGTTGGGGGTGTTAGCATATGGGGCTGTTAATGGGGATGTTAGTGAGGTGTTAGTGTGTGGGGGTGTTAGTGGTGGTGTGTTAGCGTGTGGGGGTGTTAATGTGGGTGTTAGTGGGGGTGTGTTAGCATGTCGAGGTGTTAATGCAGGTGTCAGTGGGGTGTTAGTGTGTGGGGGTGTTAGTGGTGGTGTGTTAGCGTGTGGGGGTGTTAATGTGGGTGTTAGTGGGGGTGTGTTAGCATGTCGAGGTGTTAATGCAGGTGTCAGTGGGGTGTTAGTGTGTGAGGGTGTTAGTGGGGGGGTGTTAAAGTGTGAGGGTGTTAATGTGGGTGTTAGTGTCTGGGGGTGTTAGTGGGGGTGCTAGCGTGTGGGGGTGTTAGCGTGCAGGGATGTTAGTGGGGTTCTGTTAGTGTGTGGGGTGTTAGCAGGATGGTGTTAGTGTGTGGGTGTGTTACTGTGTGGGATGTTAGTGGGGGGGTGTTAGTGTGTGGGAGTGTTAATGGGGGTGTTAGTGTGTGGGGTGTTGGGGGTGTGTCAGCATGTGGGGGTGTTAATGGGGGTGTTAGTGAGGGTGTTAGTGTGTGGGGTGTCAGTGGAAGGGTGCCAGCATGACATGCAAAATACCTATTTGTTTTCTGAAGCTATGCAACATGCCTTATACATGTAAATGGTATGAATCACCTCCAGTTTATGAAGTGATTGAAAGAAATAGAAGATGACTTGTTTAATAATCTTGTATCCTTTGTGAGTCTTCATTGGTTAAATATTAGAAGAGTTTTACAAAATTTGTTTGAAACAGAAGGAATGTTTGACAAATATTCAATATTCAAAAGCTAAAAACATAGGGGTGTAATTTATGTTCTCTCACTACTAACACACTGCATATGAACAAGTTAAATTCAAAGCTCCAGGGAAAGGAAAAGTTGATTTTTGACTTAGGTTGAGGAATTTATATTGAATTTACAACTTGCATAATGGAAATCAGTAAAAATAATTTTAAACATTTTCTAATATCAATATACAGAATATTTTAATATTAATCAACAGCATTACATAAATTTGCTACAACTTCTACAAGATAAATCTGAAGAACACTTTGTTATATGTAACATAGTTGCTTTTCAATTTATACACTACTGCTTTGAATCAAATATTAATAATCCTACATTGGCCCCAGAAGTAGGAAACTTAATATGCACAGATGAGAATGTATTTTTGATGCAAATGTAATACCTAAATTGAGATGTGGTATAAGAATAAATTACACACTGACTCTCAAAGATGGCATGAAAATAAAAATAATATGCAGTATATCACTAATATATTTTATATCACTATTGTTTAGATACATTAGATAATTTAAATACATTTTAAAAATTAACTTCACTTGTTCTTTTTTACTTTTTAAAATTACATATTTGAATCATATTACATTTCTTTTAGGCAGAACTGTTCTAGTGACAAACTTAAGTTACCCTATATCCTTTCCAAAGAATATCCCTCTCACCACTCCTTTTAAATATTGTACTGGAAGATCCAGTTAATACAGTGAGAAAAGAAAAGGAAATAAAAAGAATAAAGATTGGCAAGGAAAAAATACAACTGCCTCTGTTTGCAGATGACATGATTGTCTGTTTTTAAAAATTGACACACAAAAAAAACCCTCCTGGAAATTATTATAGTAAGGTTGCAGGATGTAAGGTTGACACACAGAAGTAAATCACTTTCCTGTATATCAGGATGAACATATGGAATTTTAAATTAAAAACACAATAGCACTTAACAGTAGCATAAAAAAAGAAATGCTTATGTATAAATCTCACAAATTATTTACAAGTTCTATATGAGTAAAGCAATAAAACATTAATGTAAGAAATCAAAGAACTAAATAAATGGAGAGAGATTGCATGTTCAAGGATAGGAAGACTTGATATTATCAAGATATCAGTTCTTCCCACTTGGTCTATAGATTCAGTGCAATCCTACTTAAAATCTCATCAAGTTATTTTGTGGATATGGACAAACTGATTCTAAAATTTTTGTGGAGAGGCGAAAGACCCATAAAATCAATACAATATTTAAAAGGAATAAAATTGGAGGACTGACACTACCTGACTTCAAAACATGCTGAAAAGCTATAGTAATCAAGACAGTATGGAATGTGATATTGGAGAAAAAAGTAAATAGATCAGTGGAATAGCATAGAGAGATCAGAAATAGATTTCCATATATATATATATAAAATCACTGATAGTTGACAAAGAAGAAAAGGCAATACAATGGAGAGAAGATAGTCTTTTCAACAAATGGTGCTGGACCAACGGGATGTGTAGAGCAAAAAAAAAAAAAAGAATCTAGACACAGACCTTACACCCCTCCTAAGAATTCACTCAAAATAGATCATCAACTTAAATGTAAAACTCAAAACTATAAAAGTAGAAGATAACGTGGGAGAAAATCTAGATGACATTGGCAATGACTTTAAGGTGTAACATCAAAGTCACACTCCATGAAAGAAAGAATCTATAAGTTGGACTTAATTAAACTTAAAAACTCTATTCTGTGAGAGACAATATCAAGAGAATGAAAAGATAAGCCACTAACTTAGAGAAAACTTTTGAAAAACACATCTGATAAAGGACTGTTATCCAAAATATACAAAGAACTCTTAAAACTCAACAGCAAGAAAGCAAACAACCCAACTAAACAAAATGAATTTTGTTAAGGATCTTAACATACCCTCACCAAAGAAGATCTACAGATGGCAAGTGTACATATGAGAGGATGCGCCACAGCAGATATCAGCAAGGAAATGCAAATAAAAACAATGAACTACAACTACACACCTACTAGAATGGCCAAAATCCAAAATGCCAAATACCAAGTGCTGGTGACAATGCAGAAACAAAAATTTTCTTTCATTGCTAGTGGGGTGCAATATGGTGCAACCACTTGGAAGACAATTTCGTGGTTTCTTACAAAACTAAACATATTTTTTACCATATGATACAGCAATTGCACTCCTTTCAACCCAAAGGAGTGGAAAATTTATATCCACACAAAAACTTATACACAAATGTTTATAGTATCTTTATTCAGAATGTCAAACCTTGGAAGCCACTAAGATGTCCTTCAGTAGGTGAATGGATAAACTGTGATACATTCAGACAATAGAATATTATGCAGTAATAAAGGAATGAGACATCCAGGCATGAAAAGACAAGGAGGAAACTTACATGCATATTCTTAAATGAAAGAAGTCTGTCTGGAAAGGTTACATACCGTATGATTCTAACATACAAAATGCCGGAAAAGGCAAATCTGTGGAGACAGTAAAAATATCAGTGGTGCCAGGGGCTAGGGAGGTGGGAGGGATGAATAGGTGGGGCACAGAGGATTTTAAGGACAATGAAACCATTGTCCTTACAGTTTTGAGTTTTACATTTAAGTTGATAAACGGTATGATACGATAGTGGTAGATGTATGTCATTATAAATTTGTCCAAACCCATCAAGTGTACAACACCAAGAATGAAACCTAATGTAAACTATAGGCTTTGGGGATAATGATTTGTGAATGTAGGTTTATCAATCATAAAAATGTAGCACTCTGGTTGGGGATGTTGATAATGGGGAAATTTATGCATGTGTGGGGAAGAGAGTATGTGGGAGATCTCTGTACCTTCCACTCAGTTTTACTGTGAACATAAAGTGCTTTAAAAAATAAAATCTATTTTTTAAAAATTACATCAAGAACTCGGTATAGCTCCAGGATTAGGATACCCTTTTATTTTACTTTGAGAAATATATTTATTCTCCACTTAGAAAATATTTTTTGAAAATATTGCTATGTGAAAAGATGACTGCTTTCCCAATATCACTAGAAATAAAGGTTTAATGGATAAACTGAATTTTGCATTACTATAATCCAAATGTATAATCCATTTATTTTGTAAAAGACAATGTCAAGAGGATGAAAAGATAAGCCATAGGGATTGATTGTTGATGCAGACTGCTCACAACTCTTTACTTGGAGTCCTAGGTAATTTGTACAGGTTCCTAGAAAAAAATCAGGGAAGCACTTTGGGACAGTGCTGCTAGTGGTTTAAGAATGACTTAGAAGGTAAAAGAATCAGAACTGAGAGACAGGTAGACTTGTCTACACGGGAGAGTCAGATAGTATAAACTGTAATCAGTTTCCTGTGAGTCTATGTGCATTGATTTTCAAAAAGTTATATCTCCCAGTTATTGGCTAACTTTGAAGTACATACTCTCAAAATAAAATATTATTTGACTCTAAGGATTACTGCAACCCTCTTTTAAGAAAAAGAATAAAAAATTCCCACTATATCATTATAGGAACTATCAAGAGTCATTCTGCCCAGCAGATTATCAATAAAAAATCCTCAGCATTTACCTGACATGCAATTTATTTCTGATGAATAAAGTTCCCCCCGCTTTAGATTTGTACGGGTAATACAGGAAACAACATATGTTCTCTCTTCAGATGTTCGACTTTATTGAAAGTGTGATACTTCAGAACTGCAAAGAGCTGTGTGTCTTGGAAAGTGGAAGTACACTGATTCGCCACTGAAAGGTATTTTACTGTTCTTGTCACTGAGAAAGCACTTCTATTCCTTTAGCAGTTATTAGTTCCAGCATCACAATTCATTAAGGATTCAAAGCAATTATTTCATGGAAGGATATGTAAGTATCACAGAAAAGAGGCCACAAGGCTAAACATATTTCCAATGTCAAAAAGACTCATTAAACAGTTCATATATCAGCACAACTACTTCAATGGTAAAAGTTCATCCTGTGTAATCCTTTTGCCAATTTCTTTTGATGGATTTTCCTACTGAGCACCGTTCTATAAATCCGAACATGCCTAGATAGAAGAGTGTTTATCTTAAGAAGGAAGCAATAAATACTAATAAAAAAGGAATTCTGGACATGGATCCTGAATCATGACACCATTTCAATAAAACTTAATACTTATTGTTTTCATTTACCTAGTTATTTTTGTTTGAAGTAAAAAAAAAGTGACATGAGGAATTAAATCCTTACAAGAATGATAGGCAATTTTTTCAAATTTATTCAGTATTTCAGCTGCTACATATAATGTCTGAAATACATTGAAAAAACTGTTTATATCATGTATATTGTGCTTCTGAATCCCCATGAATTCACTTTAGAGGGTAAATCTGTGTCGTTCTGTGACTTTGTCATCTCAAGATGTTGAGGGTTCTTACGGTTTCCTCTGCTCTACCGCAGGGCGGACATCTCTACAATCATGTAAGGCAATGACACAGTTATTTATACTTCACATTTTAAAAAGGAACTGAGGTAGCTTATCTGATGGTAGTAGGTAAAATTGGGACTCTGACCAAAGAACGGTCACTTTTCTCAGTCAGATGACTCTAAAGTTTAAACTATTAAGTACGTGCTCATTATAAACTGTAGAGAATGTGCTCAGCTAAGCATTGTGGGACATATTCTCCTAAAAGAAAAGTTAATGAAAAATGCAATTTATGTAAATGGAGATGATTTTTAAAGATCGCTGTTACTATCAATGAATGGTGTGAAGTTAATGTTAATAATTAACTACATGACAGTCTGAATTATGTAACATTTAGAATTGCATAAAATATTTTGTACTCCTATGATATTAATATAATCAACATCATACCACTTATTTTTTTTTAATTTTAATCATTACAGTTTAAATTAAGCAATGTCTTTATTTCAATTTATTATTTTCCCCTGTATTTATGTTTTGTTTATAGTGGCTTAACATTTGAAAATAATGCTCTGGCTAACAACAAATCATTCAACTGTTATAGATATCTTACCTGTGTAATTTTTTCCAAAGATTTTTAACCTACACCACCATGTGGTGATTACAGATGTAAAAATCATAAGCTCCAGCCTTCAAAACCAAATTAAATTCTTAGTCAAAATGAGTACATAAACATGAATCCAAGTGGGCAACATGCCCAGAAAATAGGTCAGATGGCAACCATGACTAAACAGAAAGGAATTCACTGAATGAATAGCCAGGAAAAACTAAGGTTTGAAATGCTCCGATTTGAATGCCATGCCTTCTGGCCCAAGGCTGCACCTCATTTAACAATTAACAGTGTTTGAGAGATGACTGGCTTAAACTCAGTCCTATGCCCCCTGGTTTTGCAAGTGCAGTTCAGCTCAAAATGAAAAAAATTACATTTAAGAAAAGGATATCCCCCAAAAATGAATCTGTTAAAATCTTTTGAATAATTTTTGTATTTTTATAATGGTGATCTTCAGTCCTGGAAATGACTCCACAGTATACCCATTTCTGGCAGTATTTTGATAAAATAAGTGGCTGTTTGGTTTTTCTAGTCTTATAAACATAATTTCCTCTCAAATCATAGTATCTTATTCTCTAAACTAAGTTCATGTATACAAACACTAAAAGTATGTTATATAGATTATAAGCATCATGTAGCCAGGGAAAATGGCTTTTTAAGTTTATTGTGTATATATATATATACACACACACAGATATATATATGTAAGTGTATATATAGTTTATATATGTATCTATTGTATATATAAAACAATACAGTGTGATAAGGCCCAACAAAGTTCCAGTGAACATTTATCAGCTGAGGAGTCTCTCAGTGTGCACACTACACACATCTATATATTGAACAAATCAAGGCCTCTGCTGCTCAAGCAACAACTGTCCTATGGCAGGAAGTCTACCAACTTGCTTGTTTTCAGTAAACAAAATATGAGTAATGAATAAGGACATGAGGAGGAAACATGAAAGAAATTTCTTTCAAATTTAACCCAAAACCCAACATTAACTCCTGATTCCTGTCACTAAACTATTATGCGGCTCATTCTCAATTAGCCAGCCCCCACTCCCCACAATCCCCAGTATTAATTCTCTAACCAGAAATTTTCAGAAAGAGGAGACAATTTGATATAATTCTGATACAAAGGCCATTGTTTTATGTCTGATTGAAGGCAGAATATGTTTCACACCTTGGGAGTTGACAACATCTCAGAATAAAACATTCTCTTGAATGTTTTAAAGGAATTTTTTCCAGTTTCAGTAGACCAAACAGTGATTTATTAGTGCAATAAGGTAATACTTTGTGTTTGATATAAAGGTCTAACTTTCAATACCTCCTGGACAGAATCCAAAATGAATAACTGGGAACATATATCTCAAGAATACACCACAGTGTTTGTAAGTATTTGAAAGAAAGTAGCAACATTTCAGAAAATATTTGTGGAGCAAATACAAACTTACCTAGGTGATTAATCTTTATACGTAAGACATTATTTTTTATTGGGCAAATACGTGCAAACTACTTGGGTCAATAAAAAGAAATCTACAAATAATCAAATAGTCAGGATTCAGGGTATTTGAATTAAATATATTTGAAATAAATATATACCATTTAGCCTTCTGGTATTCTGAGGTTGACAGTTAGCAATGAGTGTATGTTTTTGCCAAAATTACATGAGTAGTGTTAATTGTTATTGGTTGAAATATCAGGCTTTACGATGTGATTTCCATGATTTTAACCTAGCTAAATACTCTAGTCCATACAGTCAGGACTTAAGGATGAACTAAAAGCAAAATCTGGCAGTAATACTTCATTAGCTGCTTTCTCACTTTCCTTCCTTCTAAAATTTTCTCAGTGCTTGTATGAAATTCTTGAACTTACAGTGAAAATATTTCTAACCTTTATATATTTGTAGAGTTTTTAGTGTTTGTTTGTCTTTCCCCAATATAACATCTGTGTAAGACGTCTGGATTTCTGAAATAAAATCTTATTTGCAAAATGCTTTGAAATCCACAGAGTGGAAGAAAACAGGAAAAGTAAACATATTTTCATGTGACCTGCCATTGACCAATTCTATCTAAAAACAGTGAAGTGCTTATATCCCCTAAGTTGGATTTGTAAACAACATAAAACACCTGTCATATTAAACATAGATCTAGATTCCACTAGAGATCAAGTCACTTTTAGGTAAAGAAAGTTACCAGTTTTATCCAGAAGACCAAATGCATCTGCACAATTAAGTGGTTCTTTATTTCATTCTGAATTTTTGCTTCTATGCAAACAAAGATAGTGATGATCTCAAGTCCCTGGGTGCCATTAGGACAATGAAACCAGCAGGAGATCATATTCTACATTTGATATAAAAGGTATTTTCCAGGAAAGGGTAGAGGGATGAGAGCAAATGGTTTGGGGAAGATGGGAGAGGGACTAAAAGTGCAGACAAGGGAGTTCACATTTATTAAACCTGACTATGGTTAGGCATTCTAATTACTATTAGCTACACAAACTGTACACAGGATCACTGAAGACAGCCATAATATGTAGGTGATTCAGATGAGGATTTTCTTTCATTACTGCTGTTTTTTAATTGCCTGTGTGGCTTGGAATGTCAGTTCTAAAACAATAGCTAAAGCCTGTATGTACTTTCAAAATCACTGCATATTCTATGTGTTTCTGTTCGCCAATTCCTGTGGGGACATGAAGTTGTAACTGCAAACATGTTGAAAGTTTGTAAAAGTATTTCATCTTCCAGTAGCCAGAGCCCCTGTAGAAAATGTCGTATTTGTCTACTTTGAGTTTAAATTTCCAAAAGAGAGTTTTAAATAAGGTACATATTTTAATTCATATAATAACTGTTCTAATATAGTGTAGATAATAAAATCCCTTAAGATGTTTTAATTAGTTTTCTTTGTAATACTTTCTGCTTTCATCAAAACTATCTGCTGTCATAAAGAAGGCTGATATTTCAACCAACAGTATTTAACACATATATTTTTGGCAAAAAAACGTATACTCATTGCTTACGGTACAACCTTAGAAACACCATAAGGCTAAATGGTAACAGTAAGTCCAGTGAGATTGGCCAGCTGTTGGAATGTATGCTATCACAGTAGGGCACTCACTTACTTCCTTCATTTTTATCCTTATATAAACATTGTGCTAAAATCTTTCACTTTACAAAGAACAGGACATACTGAGGTCACCAAATGAAGATTTATTACCTGTATGCCAGAAAATAAGGAAATACAGGAAATTTCGAGCCTCTGGAGGACTGGAAGACCAGCTGTAACATTCAAGATGCAATGAAAACTCAGATGAACCAAAAGACAGTGCTGGAGACCTAGGCATCTCATCATCTCCTGGGAAGCCAGCTCTCTCTTCCTCCCCATCCTGGTGACTCCACCCTACTTGCCAGTCAGTTCCCTTGTCAGTTTCTCCCTAAATAACTCATGCTTACACTTACAGTTTTTACTTTTAATGTCCTCTCTTGAAATCAAATGTCCCAAGAAAGAGGATCAAAATATATTTTTTAGCTACCCTCTGACACAGAACATTCTTACTGGGTTGAGAGTTCTCTCACCATGTCACCTCCTAGGTTGCTAGGCTTTGGTATCCAGCCATGCAGCCAGCAACCGAGGAGTCACTCTTGAACAACACTGAGATGACAGGCACATACTCATGACCACATTCTTCAAGTTGAGAGGCTAGTAGGCAAAGATGGTACAACCCCAGGTTTGCGGTTCAAGGTGGCTCCCAGGAATGTGCTCTGTCCTGATGGTGTTGCATCTTAATATATGTGTCACTATGACTGGTGGCGCCACAAAACATGGATCCTCATCACCTATTCCTGCATGCTGAACTAACGAACATTAACTAGAAGGTCTGTCCTAGTCATAGTATCTATTCTAATTTGTTGCAATTAGTGCAACTTCAGTTTTAAGGAGGAAGTTGTGGTTGGATTTTTTTCAAACTCATTTGAATAACAGATTAAGAGCTACATTTTATTTCCATAGAGAAATCTTGTTTCAAAAATCCAAGTACCTGACATGTTTATAACACCAACCCATCTAGCTCGCTTATTATCTAACATTCATTAATAGAAATACCATTTGCTACCACAGTGCAAAACAGTGAAATTATAGTTAAATTGGAAACTCTTCTCTACTAGTATTCTGTTCATTTTTTAATAGACTTTATTTTGGGGGGCAGTTTTAGGTTCACAGCAAAATTGAGCTGTAGGTACAGGTTTCCCTATATCCCCTTCTCCCTCTAATGTATAACCTCTCCAATATTAATATCCCCCACTAGAGTGGTACGTGTTTACATCTGACAAATCTACATTGAAACATCATTATCTCCCACAGTTCATAGTTTACATTTGGGGATTATCTCCCACAGTTCATAGTTTACATTTGGGGTCACCCTTAGTATTATACATTCTATAGGTTTGGATAAATGTATAGTGTTATATATGCACAATTAGAGCATCATATAAGGTATTTTCTCTGTGCTCCTGTCTATTCATCTTTATCTTCTCCCCACTGCATCTACACTGATGTTTTCACCATCCCCACAGTTTTGTCTTTTCTAGAATGTCACATAGTTGGAACCATATAGTATGTAACTTTTTCTAGTTGACTTCTTTCATTAGTGTTATGCATTTAAGTTTATTCCATTCATTTTTCTTTGATGATGTGGATGAAGATGAATGGCAATTCAACAGCAGGATACTATGCAGCATTATATAATTAATACCAAAACATAGAATTTCTTAAGGTGTTCACATAAAATTTTTAATACAAGCCTTAAATAATAAATGTCATAAATGATATCCAAGCACGACACAAAGTGTTCCCAATGGGTATCTTACTGTCTTCTAGACACAGAAAAAATTTGTTCAATTCTTTCAGAAATACAGAAAGCTTATCATGAAATCAAACATTATGTCACAAAATGGTTTTGATATCTGAATGCTAGAAATATTCCTAGTGATATTTATGCAAAATAATCAACTTCAGTTTTTTTTTATCAAAACATCATTATTGTTTTGCAATTTCAAAAGGAAAAATGAATAACTCCATGCTGTCTGAAGTGAAAATCACCAGGACAAGGGTATTTAAATTACATGAGCTTTGTTCTAACATTTGTTATGTTGTTGCAAGAAGAAGCCAAGATTAATAAAAAGGTTGTACTATTAAAAAAATAAAGAGAAATAAAATTAAACACCAATCACCAGAATACTTCCCTGCAAATGATGTAGACTGCTTCAAGCTTAGGCTACAATCTTGTTTGCATTTTCTCTTTTTTTCCTATAACAATGATTTCTTTTCATAAAGGAATAAGACATGTCTCTTACTTACAGAAATCCTATTTAATATATGTGAAATGCCTTAGAAAGAAGCCCAGTTGTTTTGTAGAGAGCAAAGTGCACTTTCAATGTAATAGAGCTTTGAGTATGAGCTGAATGGATGGTTAAGTGCTATTATTCATGACAAGTTAGTTCTATGAAGCTGGATGTCACACTTTTTATCATGAGAAGTCATAAGAACATTATCTAAATGTCTGTTCCTCAGCTGCTATAAAAAGATTTGACAAGATAAAACTCTAAAATCTCAAATCCCTTCCCTTTGCCTATATCATATATAGTTCATACGGTTCAAAGTTCCTACCATGCCATTCATCAAACAGCTCCATGTAGAGAGATCTTGACAACACCAAGGATTTAGGAAAAGGAGATACTTTAACAGACATAGTTTATTATGGAGATGGGAATTTGATGCTGAAATTAGGTTGAAGTTGAGAATTCTTAATTTTTACTGACAACAGAAATTGCTGTAAAAATGTGGGACCCTTTGACCTTCTGTTTCAAACATTGGAATAATTGCAGCAGAAGCCAGAATGACATATATAGTGAGTCACTGTGTGACAAATGAGAAGCAATGAGAATGCTTCAACATTCCTTTAAACCATGCAGGCTTGATGTGATTTCCATAGACACAAAGTGAATCCTGATCCCTGTTTCACACAAATTTTTCAGATTGACTTCTTTCATTAGTATTATGCAGAGATTCTCAAATCTGACTGGGAAGTTTTTATAAAATAAAGATTCCTGATCTCCATCGCAAACTAAACTCAAAATTTGAGAAGTGAGTTACAGAAATATCTATATATTTTTTAAATGTCCATGTCATTTTTTGATGAGTTTGGTACATTAGTAAGAAGAATGAATGGACTTTAAAGAAAATTTCATTTTAGCACCTAGAATTAAATCTCCCTCTTCCTGGATACACACATTCACTAGAAGTAGCTACATATTACCTCACTCATTTCTTTTCTCTTCTGAGCTTTCTCTTAATTATTTCTTTGTGACCATTATATTAATCTGTAGCTAATTAAACTAAACAGTAATAATTTTAAGTTTCATGGAACAAGGTTTTATTAGCTTTGCCTTTATCATAAAAGGTAACTGCTTTTATTTATTGATTGTTTGGAATTTATTTAATTTTATGATATTAGTGGTTAAAAGTAATAATAGGAGAACATGAATATAAATATACAGGAATGAGTCTGCAATTAATTAGTTCTAAGATTTATACCGTTGAGTAACAAATTTGGAGACCAAGGCTTTCCTAGTTTTAATTGTGTAAACTTGTTTCTTGCTAGAATATAACGATCACTTTAATGATTAATTAACAATATATTAAAAGTACAAGTACATGTTTCCACATAACATTTATAACTTAAGCTACTGAAAATAGATCTCTCAAACAAGTGTTAAGGAGAATTCTTTTTTCCAGAAATTTTAAATTGGCAGGAAATATGACTTAATGTGTCATACTCTTATTTAATAAAATGCCTCAAAAGACAGGACTATAGTGCAAAAGCAAAGAGTAGACTTCAAGTGAATTTTGAAAAAAAGGGGAAATTTAATTAGATATCTTAGACTATCACACATTCAAACCCAAGCTGCTGTGTTGCTTAGAATAACTTTAAAAGAGAAAGGCTAAAAATGTTGATGTTTCACTTCTTGTTACATGTCATTGTAATATAAAGATTAATAATATAAAAACTGGAGCCCAACTGTCTGGATTTAAATTCTGCCTCACCAATTTATTTAACCTTTATGCCTCAGTTTCTTCATCTGTAGAAAGGGAAATTGAGAGCACCTACTTCATATGCTTGTTGTAAGAATTAAATGTATGAATACACATAGCAGAATTAATTAGCATTCAGTCTTTACATAGCATCCAAGAATATTATCTACAGTTACTGTTTGCTACTATTATTATTTTCTCTAGAATAAAAATTGGTTGGGAGGAGTTAGTTTGTTGGTGAAAACAAATTTTATTAATTGCTATTTAATGGGCTGAGGGGGATTTTTTCAAATTTAGGTATTATATATTGCTCATATCACTTTTCTTGGTCATCCAATGGTATTCTATGGACACAGTCATATATATTTATCACCTAACTTCCACTTTAAAATAATTGGAGAAATTAATTCCTCAAAGTACCTTTAATTTCTCAAAGTACTTTGTAACTCTCTTAAAGGTCTTTAAAATAGCCTAATGTATATATATTAGGGCAGACTAAACTCAAACATTTCAGAGTTATGGACACATGAAAATTTCACTGCATATGTGTATGAGTGGTTTTAAGCTAGGGCATATAGAGTCCACACCATGAGTACACCCACTATGTATGGCATTCATGTTGGTGTCATAGTGAAGGCAATATCTCTGCCTTCAGCCAGGAATTTCACCAGGATATTCCATTAGTCATAAAATATAAGCAAAGGCAGGACATTTCAGAACAGTTTTTAAGCCCACCATGAGCCTACGTAACTAAACATATGAAGAGCATTAACTCCTTTCTACTCCTTCATGAAAGTACAAAAGTGAATTGAATTTTAAGTCAATAGCTAAATAATCATTTTTTTAATTTTAAAATATTTTTGTGATTTAAAGTTGTGTTTATTATTAAGAACATTTAAAAATGCATAGAGGGATGGAAGAAGAGCAAAAATCACCCGCACTCGCAACCAGCGATGAAGTTTTTTACACTGTCAGGCTACCAATATTGCCCCCACCTTCCACCCTCCATCCATTTTCATACAATATGACCCAATTCTCCGGCGACCATTAACCAAGTCCAGAGGAGGTTTCTGATCAGTCAGTCACAGCCCCTGCAGCAGGAACTTATTTGAAGATGAGAAATTTCAGAGCATATACTATATCCATCTTATTTCTCTGTAAAGACTTTAATGAAATAATTTTCTAGATTTGACAAGGCTATCTTTTGCTAAAAGTATTTTTTTGAAAATTTCTAGCTTTAATATATGTGTTGTTATAAATGTGTTGTTGATATATGTTGTTAAAGAACAAAAACTATATATTTAAAAATTGCCCCACCAGTTTCAAAATCTGCCTGTTGTAGTAAAACAATTTAAATTCATTAAGAGGATAGTCATCTGGAGTCTACTGGGACTGCCTGACTCCAAAGTTACACATTTTACTTCTACACAATCTTGCCTAAAGAGATGGCAGAGCTGGTATCAGGCCCAAAGTATCTAAATATGTCAGGACCCAAGTCTTTCTTTATCGGGCAAATTCATTTTACAGCAATTACAATAAATAAATACATGGTGCTGCAGGAAAATTAATGGAAGATATTAGTTTATATTCTTTACCTGAAATCACAGTTACAGATTTTGCCAGATATGAAACAGTACAGTCATTGACATAAAATATAAAAACTCAAAACTACAGTCATTTAGTACAATCAAAGCACATTCTCATTCTATAATAGTCCTTTTCCTTAAATACAAAAGGGATCAATTTCAGCTGTCCAATCAAAATTTGAACTTTCTAAAGAAAAGCTAGCAATGTTTTCAAAAATAGAAAAATAATAATTCTGACATAATACATAAGAAATTGCTTATTTATGAATTGGATAAAATGCATTTATCATCCATAGATACTTATGTGCTCTATATTGTCATATTTCTGTAGTTATGACTTTAGCTACATCTATGAATTTGAGGTCATGATAGTTACTTTCTATAAACAACTTGCTGTGCAAATGTTTCATGTGTTATTTATTAGTTTAACTATAGTAAAACATTTGTAAACCAATGTGAAACATAACTTCAGCTTCTAAGTCACAGATTTTAAGTATTTGAGGGTCCCTCACTGCATTTGTTAGCCTTAGTCCAAATGCCTCCCTATTCAATTTCTTCCATGAAAAGATCATGTTATATTCATTAATTTCCAAAATTATAGGTGCATATCTGTTTGTTTACATGACACTAAAAATTTAGATATTTAGAAATATTTGAAAAAATACAGAAATTTTCAAAATGTTATAGGAAAGTATCTTCCGCTCTTTCCCATCACCCTACCTATTCTCCTTTAGAGGTTTAAATGTTTTCTTGTCTGACTGAGTGAGGCTGAAGATAGAAAGTGAGTTTTGCCTGGTTCAGCGCCATCTGCCCCAACCATCTTTTACCAGCAGTTACAGCTAGAGAGTACCCAAGTGTTTCTTCATTTGGCAGATCGCAAGGTCTGTCATTCTCTGTTTGGACTAACGGGTCTAGGAGGTCCGAGGCAATTCCCTTCATGGTGTTCTAGCAAATCTGCTCTGTGATTTACTTTTGGATGGAATTTCTCAAAGGACAAATGTGAGGGAAGTATTAGGGCCCAGAGGGTGGCCACAGACCCAAGCCAAATTCCATTTGTCTGAATAACTCTCATTTGATTTCAAACACAAAGAGGAAATAATATAATATTCACATCTACAAACTCCAAAATCAGTATTTGTTATTAATCAGTCTCGTCTCATGTAACTACTTTTTTAAAGAATGCACTGCTTGCTCAATACTTACCTTAAAATCTTTTCAATACTTCTATAATGTCATTACATTTTACAGTAGGACAGACTGTCAAGACACAGTTCAGTACTTTCATGTTATTTTATGTTAACTAAAATCTCCAAGGAAATGTGCTTCATGGATTTTTCTGTCCTAGTGAAAATTGTGTCGATTTAAAATGCACGAAGATAAAAAGTTTGCATTAGCAATATGGAACGTCTTAAGAATTTGAGAGATGCCTATTCTAAGGCACTTTTGATGAAAGGTCAGTGATGAAAGGTACTGAAATAGATACAGATATGGTTTCCCCACTCTAGGATTTAAAATATAGCTGAATGACTTCATGTAATTCATCATTTCCTAAACTTACTTGATGATTAAACATATTACCCTTCAATTTTTATAAAACAAAAATTGGCAGCCCTGTGAATTTTTATTTCAGTGACTATTCTCTGGAAACTATTTGGTGAATAGGATGTTTTACTTGTTTATGGGATTTTTGTATAGAGTGAAAGATCTAAAGTAGCTTTGTAGAAGAAATAGAACTATTGAGGTTCTATTAGGAGTAATAGAACCCTATGTTTAAGACAAAATAGACAAAACTACAAGGTCTTTGGCTTCCTGCATTTACTTTGATGAGGCTTCAAGAACTGTTACACAACTGAGTCGAATTTTCCCTGCAAAAATGTTATGTTCACTTTTTCTAACAATAATTGTTTACTTTCCTAGGGAGGCGTGAAGCAAGCTAGCAAGAAAAGCCTGGCAGCTTGAGTCATGTCTTGGCTAAATGGGTTTTTTGGGGGAGATTTTTGGTCTTTTATTCAGATCACATGTCATTCTTTCTAAACAAGATGTTGCATTCAATTGTAGAACAGGACAAAACACAGTACTAAGAAACAGGGAAAATGCTCACCTTTTGTGAAATCAATGTATTTTAGAAGCTATTGGCTGAAGAAGAAATTGCAGATTATTTTCTGAATGATTTTTTTTAGTGAGCTCTTTTGCACCTACAAAATGGAATTATTTTCAACTTTTTATCATAGTTTTGACCCAGAATGTATTTAAAAATACTTAATAATTAAGTAATATCAATTACAAAGATGAAATAACAGGGGGAAATATTATATTTAAGGAAAATAAAATGAAAAACATTGGTACATATTATGGTGTTAGGGCAATATTAGTATACCATGAATCTAAAATTACATATAAATATAAAACTCTTACATTTGATGAGTTACATATATCTTTCAGACTATTTCAAGTTGCAGACTTCATAGTTGTGTCTAAGATCTAGTACAACCATTAAGGGAAATCATAAATAATTTTTATTTTATTTAAGTTATTTACTCATTTATTCTTTATATTAGATAAAAAGTAGTGAGAGCAGGGAAATGGGACAATAGTCATGCTACTGTAAAATGTACTTAGTCTGTGAAAACAGCCCATCTTATTCCTTAACTTAATCTATATGCTCTTCTTCCTTTTCTAGCCACTTAATCAATTAAGTAACTTTGTAACCAGGATGTGAGATAGAAGTCCAGGGTGTAAATAAATCTACCTGGGTAAAGAATACTGAGATCCCTAACAGATAGTCACTTAAATAACCCTATTCTTAAGACAAAAATTCAAAGGAATTATGAATCTGATGTATAAAACATGCCGTTTGCTGATCCCTACCCCAAAAGCCCTATTAAACTCCTAACTCTAAACCCTTAAGTGAGCCTCCTCTCTGAGGTCACCCGCACTCCCCTCGGAGTGTACTGTCTTATATCAAATAAACTTTCTTGTTAATAAGCCAGCTGTACTTGTCTCTGAACTCTTTTCCATGATTACACCTCCACCTCTAGTGGTAAATGTCTTTTGTCACTTTGCTATTTCATTCAGCTTCCTAGTCTTAACACAATCTTTTTTTCTCTCCCTGTTTTATTTCAGGCCAGTAGGTAAGCGGAAGTTCTCAGAACATAATCTTACTCCATCCAGGGTTCTGTGGCTCCCCCAAATTCTGAGGTGGTTGGGATATAATTTCTTTGCCATGCAAATCAAGCTGACAGTGGATGCCAGGTGACCTTGGCTTTAGGAGTTGGCAAGGGATTTGCCCTACGCCAAGCAGGAGTTTAGGGGACTTTCCCTTTTCTCCCTCTGTTCTTCCTTTCTCTCTACTGCCTGCATAGCTGCTGACCTTTGCTCCTACTCTGGCTTTAATGAATTCCTTTCTTGCTGGGACTTGTTTGATCTGATCAAGAATTCTTTCCCGATCAAGAGCCCTTTCCCATCTGCATTGAGATTTTGCCTATTGCACTAGAAGAGACCTCCCCAGACACAGAGCTAGTGCAACCATTTCATTAAACTTTTATTTTAAAAAAGTAGAAAACTTGTTATCAAGATAGGTTCAAATGCTGTAAAACCTGCATGGACAGTGACATGTACTTAAGGAGCATTTTATGTGCATTTGTTTTGTTTACACAGGATAAAAGTACCATGTCATAGTCTCTCACATTTAGGACACAATGACTTCCATCTGCTGGCCAGATTCTTTAAAATAAAGTGATAACATTTAGGCTCATTAAGTGCTCTAAATTTTAAAAATCCTGACTAAATTACTCAGACTCTAAAAAAATGTGTCATCACTTGATAAAAATGGTATAATAAACTGAAGCAAAAAAACTATCCTGCCCAGTTCTGCATTAGCTTTAGCTACAGACTCACTGAATAATGGGAAGGTACTCCTTTATGACCATTTGCCATGCGCCTCATCTCAGTTTGACAATTTAAGGACTTTTTTTGGAGTGAAGTGGTGGACATAAAGTACCACTAAGCAAACTTTTAGTAATAAAAGTATGGTGCCTTCTTTTTTGGAAATTCTCTTGGTAAAGATAGTTTCTCCTATTAAGTTGAAAAATAAGAAGCTTAAAAGCTAGAAATTTAGCATACCAAAAATTATAAAAGTTACTGTGTTTCCAAATGTGCTGGATGGGAAGACTGTGAAAAAGAGCAATAAAATATTGCTAACAATTACACTGAAGCTTTATGAAAACATTTCCTTTGGTATTTCAGATAAATTTCCCTTGTGTCCTCAAAATCTATTAATGATCTGGAGCTGACAATGTTCCAGCAAAAGTAAAAGAAGCAAAAATAATCTTATATCATGCCCAGAACTAATGGCATCCACATTTTTTCAAGTCTGGCTTACTATAATCCATCTTAGTACTGTCATCATAGAAATAGAATACGTAACAATCAAAGCCCATGCAGGATACAGAAAAACATGTCTGTCGTTTTAACAATGAGAGAATTTAATATAAAGAATTGTTTACTGGGTATTAGTGGAAAACAGAAAAGGAAAAAGGGAAACACAGTGGTGTCACTGATGTAGTCAGTGAAAGAAGAAAGTACACCCGGAAGTCTGGGTACAAAAGGGAGAGTTTGCAATTTTTTGTTGTTGTTGTTGTTGTAGATAATTATTTTTTATTGAAGGGTGGTTGACACACAATATTACATTAGTTTCAGGTGTACAACACAGTGATTCAACATTTATATACATGATAATTCTAGCTACCAGCTATCACCATACAAAGTTGTTACAATATTTTGACTATATTCCTTATGCTATATATTACCTCCCGGTTACTTATTTATTTTACAATTGGAAGTGTGTAGTTTTTTTTTTTGATCATATTTATTGATCAAATTGATCAAATTGTTGTTAACAACAATAAAATTCTGTATAGGGGAGTCAATGCTCAATGCACAATCATTAATCCACCCCAAGCCTAATTTTCATCAGTCTCCAATCTTCTGAAGCATAATGAACAAGTTCTTACATGGAGAACAAATTCTTACATAGTGAATAAGTTACATGGTGAACGGTGCAAGGCAGTCATCACAGAAACTTTCAGTTTTGATCACGCATCCTGAACTATAAACAATCAGGTCAATTATGATTATTAGTTTGATCTTTATACTTGATTTATATGTGAATCCCACATTTCTCCCTTATTATTATTATTATTATTAATTATTATTATTAGTTTTAATAAAATGCTGAAGTGGTAGGTAGATGCAAGATAAAGGTAGAAAACATAGTTTAGTGTTGTAAGAGAGCAAATGTAGATGATCAGGTGTGTGTCTGTAGACTACGTGTTAATCCAAGCTAGACACGGGCAATAAAACATCCACGGATGCAAAAGATTTCTCTCAGAACAGGGGGCTGAGGCTCTAAGCCTCACGAGAGTTTGCAATTTCATAACATAGATGCTTGGACAAAGGGGAGCATAGAGCTGAGACTAAGATCTCTGAGGAAGGGGTGCTGTTCAGCTCCTGCTGTGCCTCAGAAACTCAGAGGTCAGGCCCCTGGAGCTAGAACCAGACGTCTGAGGAGAAGGCACCAAGATTGGTGCCGATGTCCTTGGGCATCATGAAGCTGGTGCAGGGGCTGGGAACACTGCAAACTGGAATTAGCTGCTGCTGGAATGAAATGTCACTCCAGGTTCAGGACACAATGCTAAGTGAAATTAGCCAGTCACAGAAGGAAAACCAACTGCATGACTCCACTTATACAACATACCTAACATAGCCAGTCACAGAAACAGAGACTACAACAGTGGTTGCAAGAGAATTGGGAGAAATGAGGAGCTGTTCAATGGGAATAAAGTTTCAATTATGCTAGATGAATAAGACTGGAGATCTGCTGTACAGCACAGCACCTATAGTTACAATGTGATATTGAGCACTTCAAAATTGTTTGTTAAGAGGGTAGAGCTCATGTTATGCATTCTTACCTCATAAAGAAGGCACGCGAGGAAACTACTGTCAGACTCAAAGATACATAATACAAAACTTAAAACATTGAAAAATGTCAACAATTGCAAATAAGGCATGTTGTTTGACTTTACATCAGCAAAATTCCTTTTACCACATCAAGTAACATACTCACAGGTCTGGAGAATTAGGACATGGACAGACAAAATTATATTGTGTGTGGAGGGCATCATTATTCCACCTACCACACTTCTACACAAAGGTAGAATTGCTTTGAGCACTTTAATCGTGGAGACGGTTTTAGACTGTGCCAAGATCCTATTCCTCAAACTTCTGGCTCACTCCTTTGAGCATCTGTCAGTGATCTTGGCTACACGAGGATTGCTGCGGTGGTTTTAACGGTGCCTCTCCGTTTTCCCTCTATGTTTGCTTGTGCTGCCAAAACAAAATACCATGGACTGGGTGACTTAAACAATATTAATTTATTTTCTAACAGTTCTGGATGGTAGAAATCCAAAATCAAGGTGCCAGCAGGATTTGGTTCTGGTCTTTTCCTGGCTTGCAGATGACCACCTTCTCAGTGCCCTTTCATGCTCTTTTCTCTGTGTGGGCACAGAAAGAGAGGCATGTCTGGTGAATCTCAGTCTTCTAAAAAGAATATCAGCCTGATCAGAATAGGACCCACCTTTAAGGTCTCAATTCACCTTAATTACCTCTCCAAGTCCTACCTTCAAGCACAGTCATATTGGGGGTTAGGACATCAATATATGAATTTTACCAGGATACAATTCCTTCCATAGCACTCTGGCTCCCTGTACATGGATTAGTTGTAATCTTCAGTAAGGAAGAGTTGTCCCTTCTCCTTTTTATATTTATCTATTTGAACATTTATTTATATCAGTGTGGAATCAAGATATTTATTTTATTCTTTTTTATATTCTTATATATTATTCTTGGGGTTACAACACTAACGTTATTTTGTGGCCCACATTTTTCCAGCTTTGGCAGTCAGAAGCTCTAACTCTCCCTATTTTTTAATTATAGATATAAGTATGTTCTATGTATATATATAAGTATACATATAGCTATAAATTCAAAATTGTTAGCAGACTAACTCTCTGCATGAGTATGTATTCAATTTAATGAAATTTCTTTATACATTTATAAATTATTTATTCAATGTTCATCTTTAGAAAGCTTTTCACTGTTACACTAATGATAATGTTTTGTCCCTGTTGAGTAGTTTATTTCTATAGAAAAATATGTAATGAGATAGCTCTTCTTTGATTTCTAAATCTATCCATCTTCTCTATCAAATTTTTCACTTCTTTTCCTTTTTCCTCTGATTTCAGGGTGAGTGCCTGGAATTTCTCCTCCACATAAATGATTTGATTGTATCAAATCAATTCTACTTTTAATGGGGATTATAAATATAACATCCTGTTTGGTTTTTTTCTTATGTTTCTTTTGAGGCCTCTAATTCTGAGTATAAAACTGTTATTTTAGGCACTGCATTTATATCTTAATTTAATGAATATTTTCCCCAACCCTTCCCAACTGAAAGAAACAACTTGAAATGATCTTAACATGATTAAAGTGCTCAAAGCAATTCTACCTTTGTGTAAAAGTGTGGTAGGTGGAATAGTGATGCCCCCCACACACAAAATAATTTTGTCCACGTCCTAATTCTCCAGACCCATGAGTATGTTACTTGACATGGCAAAAGGAATTTTGTTGATGCAAAGTTAAACAATTTGCTTTATTTGCAGTTGATGACATGAGTTGTGTATTTTGCATCTTTGAGTCTGACAGTAGTACTTTTACTGTATAATAATGTTCTAATTACAATCACACACAGTGTACAAATAAATATGGTAGAATGTGAGGAAAAATTCAGTTCAAATTTAGACACATTTCTTGAGTAACAAGATTATCAAAACTATACCAACCTTAAAGTCACATTTTGACTAAAAATTAGAAGTAAATAATAAATGAGGTTTATCTCATATGTAGAAGACACTCTTCCAATTGCTATAGTTGTGGGGAAAAAAAGAATCTTTTTCCTGCATAAATTAATCAATACCTGCCCATGGGTGTTTCCAATAAACCAAAGTAACTTCTAATTATGAAGTTAGAAACATGGATATATCTATATCAGGAAAAACTAGAATTCTATGTTCATATGTATATGTGTGTAAGTGTGTGTGTGTTTTAGATCTGTAACAGTGGTAAAAAGGTTTCTCTTTTTTTTCAAAAGGCAAACATCATAGTTAAAGGTTTAAATATTATTCTAAATCCTACCATGTTACTACCGTGGTCAGAAATGTTGAACAACTTACTATACCTTGCTGGGCTTGAGGTCCCTAAGGTGAGAGGAAAAAATAAATATATATAGCAATTTATCTAATAGGACTGTTGTTAACTCCAGTTGGAATAATTTTTTCCTAAATTTTTGATGTAATATAAATTCTAGATGTGCTCAAGCAGCATCAGTAAAATTTTAAAAAAATGTATAAGGATAACCTAAAGGTCACATTCATAAAATTTAGCATATCCAGTTTTTCATTTTAAATAAAAATAAGATGGGTAGGTGAAAGGCAGAAGGACTTTAGATGAGTCATTTTGTGTTTTGTTTGCCTTGCAGTTTTGAGAGAGGGGGAAGTCACTGAAAGTGAAGAAAACTTGCCCTTTAACCAAAATCTACATAATCTCTTTGGTAGTGGCTATAGTTTCATTAAGTATGAGAAAATATGATGTTGAATGGTACTAAATAAGGTCATAAACTTGGATTAACATTTGAACTAAGATAAGATTGATGTTGTTCCTTTATATTTGTTGAAGGGACCATTGCAATATTTAAATGGGAAAAAATAAAATAAAAGGTGCAGTACAGCCTTAGAAAGAAATGGTTTGGGAAGACAAAAATATAGCTGTATTTTTGGAGAATAAGGAGAAATACTTTCTCATTTTGATTCAAGAATAGTGAGGTGTGAGGTGAAGTTCATGTTTTATAACAGCAATAACATCTGAATGGTACTTTGCAGTTTACAGATTGCTTCGTATTTAGTGCTTCTAATTCACTTTAATATTCTGAGTTGCATATTAATATAACTATTTTACACATGAGTAAACAGACACAGTGCAAAGATGTCCAAATTTACTTTGAAGTATTTCAGGTTAGATAGTGTGAAACATGGCTATTATTTAAGCTATGCACTAGGAAGAGGCTGTTGCTTCAATCAGAATCCACACTTCAGGGATGTTAGACTAGGATTTAACCAAAAGCTATTTTTATCTCCAATGTTTTGTTAGCTATTTTGCTAATTAGCATAAAAAATACTAGGAATGTGTTTAGACTGGTGAAGCTAGTGACTTGTTAATCAGCATTATGAATGTTAAAATGGGCTTGCATCACTGGCATTACATATTAAAAATATGAAGACTGATTAAAATATTTTAAAGAGTCCTCTCACCTTTGGATTAAATGAGTCCTTTGTAGTTATATTCTTAATATGGTGTCTGTGACTTGATCCCTAAGTGGAATTCTATTTAGATATTTTGCAAGAGCATTCTAGTTGCCCAAGGCAAATTATTTGAGTAACATAACGGAGTGTCTAGAATAACGCTGTCCAATACAGTAGCCATTAGCCACCTGTGAGTACTGTGCACTTGAAGTGGCCAATTCAAATCAAGATGTGTTGTAAGTGGAAAATACACACTGGGCTTCAAAGACATAGTATGACAAAGAAGAATGTGAAATATTTCATTAATAATTCATTTACATGTTGAAATAGTATTTTAAATATTGGTGTTAATAAAATATATAATTAAGATTAATTTGATTTCTCATTTTACTTTTTTAATGCTACTAGAAACATTAAAATTATATATGCTACTTGTATTACATTTCTAATAGGCAATACTGCTCTAGAATATTGGCATGTCTGGCTCAGATGAACTTTTCAATTTTATGTTTTCAGATCACATAAATGACAGAGAATGAGTTACTTGGCTTGCAGAACTAAGTCATACATACCATATGACTCCTTGCAAATAAGTATTTACTGCATTAATGCTTGTAGGTACAGCACGATTTAGACTGAATTTCATTATCACTTCTTAAGAGAGTTGGCAGGGGTGGGGAGGGTTGAAACATTTGGCAGGTTTCTTTTTTCTAACACAATGGGAAAAATGATTGAATATAAACAAACAGACAAATAAGGCAACAGACAATGTACTGAGCATGACCAAAGTGGTCTAGGTTAAGGCAAAATGCAGAGAACTTCTAAGACTGACACATAGAAGAACACACAGTGAGAGGCACAGCTGGGATCCAAAGCAAGGACTAACCCTGTATCCAACTGGATACACCCTTTCCAAGCTTCTGTTGATGTAGGCTATGCCCATTCTTATTCTTTTCAATTGAATCACTGGTATATGGTAGAAAGATACTGCATATGAATGTGAAGTTGTGTTTGGAATTTCAGTTCTTTCATCTCAGTGTAATTTTGGGAAATTCGATTATGCTTTTTGAGCCTCAGTTTGCTCATCAATATCCCCCCTCTGTCTTTTTCTCTGTCCTCCATCTCTTTTCTCTACATCTCCCGTGCTCTCTCCCTCAATCCCTCTCCTTCTTCACTTACATCTTTTTCATTTTATTAAATTGAAAGTGTTACCTTTAAAACATAAAAGGGACCAATTTCATGTATCAAATCTACATTTTTCATGTTTCACATCATATTATAAAATCACAATTTAGCTAAGCATTTATAACTGCTTTGCAGTATTTCATAGTGTGGATGGACCATAATATATTCATCAATTTCCCTAACCATAGCATTTATGCTCTTTTCCCAATTTTTCTCTACTTGTTAGGCTATTCACTCTCTAACTTATTTTTTTAGGAAAGACACAAAGAAGCTGAATGCTGGCTCAAAAATTATGTACATTTTTAATTTCAAGAGCCAGGATCAAATATGACTGTATTGATTTGTAACCCATGAACAGTGTATGAGGTATCTTTCCTCACAATATCGTAATAAGATATTTGTCAGCATTTAAAAATATTTAATCCCTGAGGAAAATAATTGTTTTATTATTGACTTTTAGTATTAATTTAATTTATGCCTTATTGGCAGTGAAGATCTTTGTAAGCTTATTTGCCATTTATGTTTCTTCTATTTAGAAGAACCTATATTCAAATGTGATTTTGTGTTTATTTTAATAACTAGCATATATTCAGGATATTAATCTTTTGTCTATTGTATACTATGCAACTAATTTTATCTACTCTAATAATCTTTTAACTTTGAGCATGGGCTCTTATCTAACCCAAGGTTTAAATTATTTTTCCTTTATATTATCATCTATAAATATATAAATCCATCTAACTTCCTACTCTAAGAAATTAATTTTCATATATTCATTTCTAATAAACATTTTTACATTCAATGTGTAAATCCCTCTGAGATTTGTTTGTTGAATAGTCTGAGCTGTTACAACTGATTGTTATGTATTAGCATATGTGTATTGATCAGCCACTTCTTTTACTTTTTAATTCTTTGTTGTTTTCTCATTTTTTCTTCAGTCATAATACAATGCTGCATTTGTAAAGGTCTATGGAATGTTTTAGATATATGATAAGTATCTATAAATTAAGAAAAACTTTTATGGCTATTATTCCCTATCTTTTTCACACTTGATGGATTTTAGAATAAACTAAGTATAAAATTTTATAAAAATTGTCTAAATGTCATATGTTTCATAAAAACCCTGTTAAGATATTCATTAGGATTGCATTATATTATAGACTAGTGTTAGGAAAAGCAGCATATCTATACTCCAGGAAGATGTAATGAATCTCCCTCCATTCATTTTCTTTTGTGCCTTTGAATTAATGCTCTCCCACATTTTTGGTTATACATCTAAGTATTTTATAGCTTTGGGCTTTTTTGGGTTTTCTTTTCTTTTCTTTTTTGCTATGGTTAGTAGGATCTTTTTCTCCTTATATTTCTAGAGTGGATTTTGCTAGTGTTATAAAAGAAATCTGTCAATTTCTATTTTATTATGTTGCTGAATTTTCAAATCAATTTCAATTTTTAGTTTTATTTCCCCCTGGAGAAATGGTCTTATGGTCTGCATATTATGATAGTCTAATCTATTCTTTTCCAATCTTTATTTCTCTTATGTAATTTTCTTTGCTTATTGCATTAGTTAGGACCTCCAGCTAAATAATGTTGTCAGAATCTCTGACATATTTATCAATTTAATTAAACTACTTCTAAATGTTAATGTGCTTTGTTCATAGATTTCTCTTCAATGCCATGGTGGATTGAAGAGTGACTCATTTTCCTACATACTCTTCCCATAAAGAGATGGGTTCTATATCCCTGCTTGCTGAATTTGGATGAATGTGAGACTCTGAATGGTAAAAAAACATCAAGATCCTTGGCCCAGGCCCCTAAAGATGAACAACTTCCACCTCTTGTCTTGGAATATTTCTTTACTCTTGGACCACTGAACAGCCCTCTAAAAATTGCAACTACACTGAGATCACCATACTGTGATAAACTCAAGCAAGATGAAGAGGCCACGTGCAGGCTCTGGAGGTAAACACTTCACCTAATTCTTGATTAACACCATTGTCAACTGCCTGCCTAGAAGGAGCCATCTCAGATAACTGTGCATTTGAGCTTTCACATGATTCCCACCACTCTGAGACTCCAAGTGAGAACTCTCCTCTGGCCTAGTCAACTCAGTAACATGAGAGATAATAGTTTTTAAAACGACTAAATTTTGAGGGTTTTTTTAAACACAGAAATTGATTATAGGAACAGATACCTTTATCAATTTCTGGAGGTCTTCCTTCCATTTCTAGTTTGCTAAGAAGTTTTAGAGCACGATATCTCTTTAATAGTATAAATCACATGGACTACAGAAATGAACCTAACGGGTAGAGCTCAATGATCTTTGACAAATCAGTGCACCCATATAACTACCACTTGGATTAAGAATATTTCCATTACCCAAGAAAGTTTCCTCATGCCTCTTCTAGTCAATGTCCCACCACCCACACAGAGACCTCCACTGTTCTCATTTTTATTATCATGGATTCCATTTCCCTATTCTTTTTTTTTTTAAGAGGGCATCTCTCATTTATTGATCATATGGTTGTTAACAACAATAAAATTCTGTATAGGGGACTCAATGCACAATCATTAATCAACCCCATGCCTAATTCTCAACAGCCTCCAACCTTCTGAAGCGTAACGAACAAGTTTTTACATGGTGAACAAGTTCTTACATAGTGAATAAGTTCTTACATGGTGAACAGTGCAAGGGCAGTCATCACAGAAACTTTCAGTTTTGATCACGCATCATGAACTATAAACAATCAGGTCAATTATGATTATTAGTTTGATTTTTATACTTGATTTATATGTGAATCCCACATTTCTCCCTTATTATTATTATTATTATTATTTTTTTTAATAAAATGCTGAAGTGGTAGGTAGATGCAAGATAAAGGTAGAAAACATAGTTTAGTGCTGTCAGAGAGCAAATGTAGATGATCAGGTCTGCGCCTATAGACTAAGTATTAATCCAAGCTAGACAAGGGCAACAAAACATCCACGGATGCAGAAGATTTCTCTCAAAACAGGGGGGGTGAGGTTCTAAGCCTCACCTCTGTTGATCCCCAATTTCTCACCTGATGCCCCCCCTGAAACTGTCTTGGTGCCTGTCTTAGGTTGTTCCTCCCTTGAGGAATCTTACCCGTCTCTGGCTAACCAGTCATCTTCCGGGGCCATACAGGGAATCAATTTCCCTATTCTTGAAATCCACTTAAATGATATAAAGTTTGTAACTTCATATACTGGCTTCTTTCACTCAGCATAATGCTTTTGAGATTTATTCATATTGTTGTATGTGACCTTATCTAGTTCTCTTTCGTGCTGAGCAGTATTTTATTATTATAAGAATAAAATCCAATATGTTTATCCATTCTCCTATAATGGTTGCTTCCATGTTTTGGCTATTATGAATAAGGCTACCATGAACACATAAATCTATATGCCACTCCTAAAGATTTTCTATTGTTAGAAAATGAACAGCTAATTCAATAAAATACATAACACTTGGAAATAATATTTCAAAATTGCTGTGAAAGTATTAAACTAGTAGAGGAATTGTACTAGAACACATCTGTACAGATTTTTCAAATATGCACCCATTTCTCTTGGCTCTATACCTAGGGAGGCATTACTAGGACATGGGAGAGGGGAGTTTTGAACTCTGTTAGAAACTGCCATGGAATTTCCTAAATTGTTTATAAAATCTTACACTTTCACCAGCAATCCCATCAATTTACTGGTGATGCCATGTTGTCTTAATTATTCTGTTTTCTTTTTCTTCAAAACTGGATCTACCATCCTAAGTTCTTTGCATTTCCATACAAATACGAATCATATTTCATTAGAATCTGAAACAGTTCATTGAAACATGGACTTACTTTTGAATTCCTAGCTTAGGAAACCATTTCAACTACATTGCAAATAGGAAATCAGAGAGGAATGTGGGTGCATCTACCCAACTCTATCATTTCTAGTGGAGAAATTGAAACCTCATTTCCTACATAGAAGGCCAATAGTAGTGTGGTTCTGATGAAAAATGCATGGTCCATTGCACTAAATCTGACTTCATAGTAATTCAAGTCCATTACTGCTCTCTCCTCAATTCCATGAGGTCTACCCATAATCCAAACAGTACTACCTAAAGTCCTTCCTTTTCCCTCTCACATTCACTATGCCCCCCAAACCTGAGCTACACTCCTGGAAATACCATTTCTACTAAATATGTTTTATGTGTTTCTGAAAGGAAATAGGAAGTTACATAATTCATTTTAGTGAAGGAATAAACTTAAATAAGTTAAAATGGCTTAATAAATGCCTAATGGAGACATAGGAAAAGATATAGGGACTTCTTTGAACATTGTTACATTGCTCTGACTGTAAATATTCTGCCTTGCTTTTTTTGGAGGCCCTCACCCTACTCTAACTACACTCATAGTCCCTGTCTCACAAAGATGAGAAGGCTGAAATTAAGATAAGTTTAAAGTTTATATGTTGTTGTAGACATATGCTTTAGAGCTGTCAGAACAAAACAAGAACCATAAAAATAGTTTTTTTGTTGGTTTGGTTTGATTTCATTTGATTTTTTAAAATAATGAGTCTGGTGTGGGAATGGGTTAGGCAGGACACAGTTGCTTA
Source organism: Manis pentadactyla (assembly GCF_030020395.1). Taxonomy (NCBI): domain Eukaryota; kingdom Metazoa; phylum Chordata; class Mammalia; order Pholidota; family Manidae; genus Manis; species Manis pentadactyla. The sequence continues at coordinate 26,859,699 of NC_080024.1, forward strand.
TCCATATATATAGTTAGTGCTATAGACTGAATGTTTGTGCCTCCCCCAAATTCATATGCTGATATCTGATCCCCAATCTGATGGATTTGGAGGTGGGGCCTTTGGGAGACTCGTAAATCATGAGATGGAGCCCTCATGCATAGGATTAGTGCCTTTATCAGATAGACCTAGAGAGCTCCCTTCTACGGGTGGTAGGAGGGCACTGGGTGGGGGGTGGACAAAGTATGAACCAGGAAGTGGGCCCAGACCAGACAACAAATCTGCTGGCACATTGATCTTGGTCTTCCCCTCCTTGGGAACAGTGAGCAATACATTTCTGCTGCTTATAAACTATTAGGTCTGTGGTATACGTACGCAGGTCATGTTTGTTTGTACTCTATCTTAGATAGAAGTTTGTAATCAGAGTTCAACTTCCAAAAAAATCACTTCAGTTGAATCTCATTGCCTGACCTTAATATCATAACTCAAGTTACCCCTAACATCAGGAGGTGCGTTAGTGCATAAAGTTGCAAAAAAACTTGACTAAGAAAAGAAAATCAAATCTATTTAAGTGAAGAGAACATTACACCCTCCAGTTTTAGTGGTGTCAAAATCCCAGCATCCAGAACTCTACAAATAATGCTAATTTTGATAATCCTAAATGGTCCCATGTTGTTCACATTAACTTTTGTCAATATATGAAAGAGTTTCACTGAGTGTGAGAAATAATCTGAGTAATATTAATCCTACTAGTAATGCTTTCATTTAAATAGCACCCTTAAGAAATTCTTCAAAGTTGAATATAGAGTTAAGCCTATGAATACTAGAACCAGATTGCCCAAGTTGGATTTGAGTATAACACTCACAAACTGTGTCATATTTGGCAATTTATTAATATTCTATCTCAGTTTTCCCTTTTGAAAAACGGGGAAAGTAACAGTTTCTAAGTTGAAGAATTGTTGTGAGAGTCAGGTTAATAAATGGGAAGAACGTAGAACTATACCCAGAATAATAAGTCTTAGGAGTTTTTATATGAATTTCTTATTTAGTCTAAAAAACAAAAAACAAAAACCTTTTTGAAGGTAGGGCACTATTATTTTCCATGTAACAGATGAAAAAACAAAAGTAGGTTTTGGTTCTCTTCACCAAAGTTAGGAGTTCCAAACTAATCTTTGTTAGAAACTTGTTAAGAAAACAGTTATAAATAAACCTAATCAATGAAGTATGACCTTTAAAAAAGACTAAGTTTAGATTTCTAATTTAGAAAAAGTATGCATAACACCTACCTTACATGGCTTTTCTTTATTATACTTGAAACGTGTGTTTATATTTTGTGTTCCATTTTCTGTTTTCTTATACATGATCTATTTCCCGAGATATTTCAAATGAGGACTATGTAGAACCTTCCTCCACGCTGCCTACTTTCTCCTGCAACTCTTCCATCCTTACCCAAGCTGCTCTGTTCTCACATAAAATCTTACAACTTAATTGATCAAGTAACAATAACTGCTTTCAAAGGTCCTGTGTACCATATGTTTCATATAGCTTATTTTATTTCATTCTTATAATAAGCCATAAGGAAGATACTAACTGCCTAACACTAGGCTCAGAGATGTTCAGTGACACGTCCAAAGTTATGAGCTACTCAATGAGATAGCCAGAATCCGACCACTGTGCTTCCATTTCAGATCATATTCTTTGCAATATGCCACACAGCCTCTCACAGACTTTGTTACAAAGGAAAATCTATATCTGCCATCTCCACCTCTGTGTTCCACTCCCATTTTTAAAAATCATTTTTATCAAACAACTTGAACTGTTGAAATATGAGTGTTGCCTTATAGTTATAGAACAACAATATACAGAAGATTTTCAAAAGCAATTGAAGAACATAGGAAAACGTATTCTTTAAATTTTTCAACTTTCTGTGACCACTACCATGTGAACAGCCCAGGTTATCCTGCTGAAGGATGAGTCACATCTTTGCCATCAACCAAGCTAATACCTAGTCAACTGCCAAACATCCAAAACACAATACCGTAGACAATTTAACTCAGTGTTTCCACTGGTAACAGAACTTTTAAACAGAAACTCAAGATTGTGAAGCATTCATCTGACCTGCAGAGGGCACCAGTGTCCCAGGCAGCAGAATTCAGTACCTCTCAGTAGGTGCAGTAGTGGAAGGAAAAGCTCTCCTTGGGCGCATTCGCTGTGGATTGTGGGAGCCACGGAAAGCCAGCGCTCTCACTTCCTACCCTAGGGATTTGAGTATGCCATCTAACACTTCCATGGCTGGGTTTCAGACTGGGCCTCAAATTGTATTTTTGCATATTTTTTACACTGAAAATTGCAAAATGTCCAGATAGTTATTTTTTTATCAGTAAAGAAGATAAATGGTTTTAGAAGTCCAAGTTCTAAAATCATTCAACTCTCAATAATGTCATAATATGAAAGTACTAATAGTGAAACTCATTAATTCACCTTAGCTAAAAGACCTGTCTGCTTGACACAGCAAAAAACCCAAATCATATACTTTAACACATCTATATTACTTTCTGTAAATATATTTCTTCCTTATTAAGCTAACATCCCTTTATCCACTCAGGTTATTCCCTAGAAAGAATATATTAAATTTAGGGGCAAAGCTGATGAAATGCATGCCTTTTGGCATCAAACTGACTTGGGGCCAAATCCTATTTCTGCCATATATTAGTTGGGTAACCTTGGGAAGTCACTTAAATTCACCGAGTCTCAATGTTTTCATCAGTAAGTACAAAATAAATATAAAAATACTTGCTCCACATCTCATTGTGAGAATTAAATTATGTATAATGTGTAGAAATACTTAGGTTAGCACAATGTAGGCACACAGGAAAAGGGCTCAGCAAATAACTGTTATATTACTAAACAGATATTTATTTGTAATTAGCATATTAATACTTTTTGTTTGGTGCTTGTTGCAGGGGGGATAAAATCTCTGATATGTGTCACTATTCTAAAATTTGATTATTATGTATGGTTTCTTTGCAAATCTTTGGCCACTTTTATTTCTGTCTTGGAAGATTCACTTTCATTCAAAGAAGAAAATATTTTTAGGGCAAGTGAAGAGTATAAATGTTTAAACATTCATTTATAAATATTACTTTTAAGATTCTAGAGAGAAATTTATTCTACTGAAACTTTGGAGTATTAATCCTTATATTTTGATAAATAACTTAAGTGGCCTATATATAAATAATTCATTAACCAGTATAAATCTAGCATAATTTTTATCTGAAGAATGAAAAATTATGAATTGCCAAACTTTCATCAAGTTTGGAGAAACTGTTACTACAATAAGAATGTGGAAGGAGTTATCTATAAGCTCAAAAATAATAATCCTGAAATGAGAAAAATAAAGATATTTTATAATAGAGCAAATCTCATAACTACCTTTCAATATTTATGCATCAAATTATAAATCATTAAGCTAATAAAATTGCAAGAAATCTAAGTAGGAATAAATAGAAACACAATAGTGACATCATCTCTGTGAGCTCAACATAGAGTATATTGAAAATAGAATTTAAAACAATAAATAAGCAGGTTATAGATATATCAGATTCAATAAATTGAAAACTGATTGATTTATTTTTCATAATCATCAATGATGTTTCCAAATATTGCCTATTTACTCCAAAATAATTGCTAATAAATATCAAAAAATAATGCTAACATTATTATTATGTTGTCATTGATAATAACATTGACAAAAATATAAATAACCAAGGAATAAAATTTGCAACTAACATACAACAACTATATGAAGACAGATTTAAAAAGTAATTGAGGGGAATAAGGGAGACTTATTCTTTGAAATTTTCAGTTCTCCCATGACCACAACCACCTGAACAGTGCAGGCTAGCCTGCAGGAAGATGAGAGACGTGTCATCACCCTCACCTCAGTTAACATCTAGCCAAAGACTGAACATATGAATGAAGCTCTCCTAGACCATCTTGAAGCTGCCAGCTGGCCACAGAATAATCACACAACTGATCCATGAAAATAATACATATTTGCTGTTTTAAGCCACTGAGTTGTTGGTTGCCTTGTTATTATGCAAAGTCTAACTGATACACACCTCTTAGGCAAGAAACAAGACAAGCTCACACTGTCTTTCACCTGACATGGCCCAGAGAGGCATGGGAGAAAATGTCACTTTGCATTGTTGAACTTCAGAGTGTAGGATGATTCTGAAGCAGCAGCAAGCTCCTTCCCATCATCACCAGAAAGCCAGCCCAGGACTTGCCATTTGAGTTTCTTAGGCATGAGTCAGACATTGTGACCATGAAAGAAATATATTAAGCTCTCCTAATTATTTCCTTTCCTTGCCTGAAAGAAAGGGAAAGCGCCTTGTCTTCTGTGATTAAGAAGAATCACAGAGCACCAATAGTCTATCCAAAAATTCTCTTTGAATTTCCAACCATCTTTTTTCTTAGTCTACCCAAGATCTGTTAGAGGTAAGTGGCCAGACTATAATGGAAACCATTTTAGCCCACGGAGTCTAAAGTAATTCCATTATATTGTCCTCTCTCATGAATTTATGGAATCTTTGCATCGGGAAGCCCTTTTGAAGTCTGATTTGAAATGCTGATGCTTTAAAGAGAATGTGTTATTTCTTCTTCCCATTGTAATCTGGCCACTGTCCCTAATACATCTCTTTTCAAGGCCCTGTAACCTTCATATTGCTAAATCCACTGTTCCATTTTCAATTCCATATTATGCAAACCTGCAGGAACATTATACACAGTAGAAATATTTTCCATATTTGGTTTCCAGGACAAAATATGACCCTATTTTTCTTCCTACTTTGTAAGTTGATTTTGCTCATCTTTCATTGCTAAATTTCCTTCCTCTTCCTGATTTTTAAATGTTGGAATTGCCTACATTGTTATCTCCTCACCATCATTTACCCCTCAGTCATCTCATCCAGTAACATGACTTTAAATACCGTCCATGTGCTAGTAATTCTAACATTTATATGTCTTTGCCCTGCCCACTTCCCCTGACTTTCATACTCGCCTGCCTACTTGACATCTCTGTATCATTTCAGATATAATCTCAAAGTCAACTTGATCTCCTTCCATAAAACTATTCTTCACTTTTCTTCTCTATCTTTGTAAATAATACTGCCATTCAGCAATTACTCGTCAAAACTTTTAACATCATCTGTGAGTCTTCCTTTTCTCTCTACTCTATCATTTTCTTAATAAATTTCAAATTTCAAACTAACCAAATATAACTCTTTTACCAATTTTCTACATACTACCCTAGTCCAGGTCACTATATCTCACGTCCAGATGATTACAATAACCTCCTATCTGGTTGGCCTACTACTACTCTTGAAGTCAGACATGTCACTTCCTTGCTAAAAATTTTCTGATAACTTCCTTTAATCCACTGAGAAAAACACAAATCTTTCTGTAGCCTTTAAGACTGTACATGATCTGATTCAATTTCATTTGCTTCTGTTTCAATTTCATTTGCTTCTTCTTCCCCGTTGGTCGTTCTGTGCAGGCCACACTGGCCCTTTCTGGTATCAGAACTTACCAAACCCATGTCTGACTCAGGACATTTGCATTTGCTGCTCCTGCTGTCTAGCACTCTGTGAACACTGGCGTTGCCTTACTTCTATGGTGCATTCTTTCACTTGGTTATGATCTTGATTCAAATATTACCATTTTAGGAAGCTTCCACTTCTCTTCTCCTCCCTATATCTTTGCTCTGCATGTCCTTAAAGTACTCGGCATTTCCCAGACACTTAACGGACATGAAATTATATGTCTATTTCTAAAATTTCCATCTCTTGAATGTAAGTTTTACGAGAACAATAATTTTTATATTAATATGCTACACCTACATGTCTTAGATGAAAGAATACATTTGCCCACAGTCAAAAATCCATATGCTGTAAACAAAGTCAAAAGAAAATATGCAAATGTGAAAAAAAATGTTTGCATACATGTGATCACATAAGACTACTTAGTCAATGACAGAGAGAAAATGTGTAAGTCAATAAGAAAAATGTATATAGGTCAATAAGAAAAATAATGAAGTAGAAGGATGAAATCAGGACACGAATAGGCACTTTATAGTTAGAGAAGTACAAATAAGCATTTGAAGGGGTGAAAGTGTTACTTGCATTTCATAAGCATTACCTCATGCAATCCTCACAATAACTCAATGCAGGGAGGTCTTATTACTATTGACATTATATAGATTTTTTAAAAAGCTAAGGTAAAAAAAGTTAAGCAAATTAACCAAAGTCAGAATAATAGATAGGATCTATCTGTTATGATATTTTAAAAATTCAAATTTTCTCTCTACATGGGAAAAGCAGGGAGAACATTTTGTGGAGTATGACTCCATTCATGAAAATTAGCACCTATATTCAAGCAAAAACAAAGCTATTATGTCTATAGATGCATAAGTGTACATAAGTATACAGGAAAAATGTGTGGAAGAGTAAAGGTGAAACTGCATGCAGGGGCTTCCTTTAGGGATGGACTCTGTAGGGGCTGAAAAGTCACCAAGCTTTTTATGTATGATTGATTTTTCTAACAATGAGGATGTGCTAATGCATTACGTTTTATTTATTTATTTATTTATTTATTTATTTATTTTTTTTTTTTTTCTTAAATAATTATTTTTTATTGAAGGGTAGTTGACACACAGTATTACATTACATGAGTTTCAAGTGTACAACACAGTGGTAGAACATTTATATACATAATTCTAGGTTTCAGCTATCACCCTACCAGGCTGTTACAATATCTTGACTATATTCCTTATGCTATACATTACATACCGGTTACTAATTTATTTTACCATTGGAAGCCTGTCCTTTTTTTTTTTTTTTTTTTGTGAGGGCATCTCTCATATTTATTGATCAAATGGTTGTTAATGACAATAAAATTCTGTATAGGGGAGTCAATGTTCAATGCACAATCATTAATCCACCCCAAGCCTAATTTTTGTCAGTCTCCAATCTTCTGAGGCATAACAAACAAGTTTTTACATGTAGAACAAATTCTTACATAATGAATAAGTTACATAGTGAACAGTACAAGGGCAGTCATCACAGAAACTTTTGGTTTTGCTCATGCATTATGAACTCTAAACAGTCAGTTCAAATATGAATACTCATTTGGTTTTTATACTTGATTTATATGTGGATACCACATTTCTCTCTTTATTATTATTATTTTTAATAAAATGCTGAAGTGGTAGGTAGATACAAGATAAAGGTAGAAAACATAGTTTAGTGTTGTAAGAGAGCACATGTAGATGATCAGGTGTGTGCCTGTAGACTATGTGTTAGTCCAAGCTAGACCAGGGCAATAAAACATCCACGTATGCAGAAGATTTCTCTCAGAACGGGGGGGTGAGGTTCTAAGCCTCACCTCTGTTGATCCCCAATTTCTCACCTGATGGCCCCCCTGCGACTGTGCCTGTCTTAGGTTGTTCCTCCCTTGAGGAATCTTACCCGTCTCTGGCTAACCAGTCATCTTCCGGGGCCATACAGGGAAATATGAAGTTGGTAAGTGAGAGAGAAGCCTTATTGTTTGAAAAAGTTAGCTTTTTACTTCTTTGCATATTTATGCCCTGTGGCTTCTATGCCCAGCATTTGTCTTGAGGTATCTTTACCACTTGGAAGAATTATGATACTCGGTAAATTTGATATGAGGCACGAATTCTATTTAAGGGTTGTAATTAGGAAGGAAGAAGAAAAGCTATAAAAGTAGCAGGCGGAAGAAAACATGGGAAGATTGATTATTTCTCTGACATATCTTCTTGTAGAGTAACTTCAGCATGTACAGGTTTTAAGCTACTACTTAAATTGCACACACACATTAACATAATAGGAGTATAGTTACATAACCAAAGCATATCTGTAATTACCAGCCGTCTGCAGTGAAACCAAGAAAACCAGTTAGGCACCTTAGGCATTTGTGAAAACTTATCTATGATATGGTGGATATTGTCCAACTGAACTTGAACAGTCTGAGAGAAATCAGACAAATTAAAACAACCCATTCCTGGGGAATGTTCACATCCCTTATGTTCTTTTAACAGTAAATAGTTTGTAGTTGTAAGACTTTGGAGTGCTACAATTTGCACTTCTCCAAATTCTTGGTTGAGTTCCAACAGTATAGATCCAGTCCAATTTTGTTGTTTTACTGTATGCACAGGCCAGCTTAGATATCTCCTTCCTCATTCCCATGGCAAGTCCAGGAACTGGTGGGATGAGTGCATCTACAGCTGTGGCAGTGCGTGGATCTTTGTTGGGGTTTTTTGATGATCATCTTCTGGCATGAGTCTTCCAGAGAGTGCTGGTGTTGGAAGTTCTCTTTCATATCGTATCTTAGTTCATTTTCGGGGTAGCCAAATTAGGCTTTGATCCTCTGTATAAACACAAACAGACCCTTTGCCTACACTTTTATATGCCCTTTATACCCTTGTGTAGAACTCGTTGGAGGTTACCACACAGGAACTGCCCTTTTTTTTTTTCTATCACTAATCTACACTTACATGACGAATATTATGTTTACTAGGCTCTCCCCTATAAACCCCTTTACAGTCACTGTCGATCAGCATAGCAAAATGTTGTAGAATCACTACTTGCCTTCTCTGTGTTGTACAGCCCTCCGTTTTCTCCTACCCCCCCATGCATGTTAATCTTAATACCCCCCTACTTCTCCCCCCCTTATCCCTCCCTACCCACCCATCCTCCCCAGTCCCTTTCCCTTTGGTACCTGTTAGTCCATTCTTGAGTTCTGTGATTCTGCTGCTGTTTTGTTCCTTCAGTTTTTCCTTTGTTCTTATATTCCACAGATAAGTGAAATCATTTGGTATTTCTCTTTCTCCGCTTGGCTTGTTTCACTGAGCATAATACCCTCCAGCTCCATCCATGTTGCTGCAAATGATTGGATTTGCCCTTTTCTTATGGCTGAGTAGTATTCCATTGTGTATATGTACCACATCTTCTTTATCCATTCATCTATCGATGGACATTTAGGTTGCTTCCAATTCTTGGCTATTGTAAATAGAGCTGCAATAAACATAGGGGTGCATCTGTCTTTCTCAAACTTGATTGCTGCGTTCTTAGGGTAAATTCCTAGGAGTGGAATTCCTGGGTCAAATGGTAAGTCTGTTTTGAGCATTTTGATGTACCTCCATACTGCTTTCCACAATGGTTGAACTAACTTACATTCCCACCAGCAGTGTAGGAGGGTTCCCCTTTCTCCACAGCCTCGCCAACATTTGTTGTTGTTTGTCTTTTGGATGGCAGCCATCCTTACTGGTGTGAGGTGATACCTCATTGTAGTTTTAATTTGCATTTCTCTGATAATTAGCGATGTGGAGCATCTTTTCATGTGTCTGTTGGCCATCTGTATTTCTTTTTTGGAGAACTGTCTGTTCAGTTCCTCTGCCCATTTTTTAATTGGGTTATTTGTTTTTTGTTTGTTGAGGCGTGAGAGCTCCTTATATATTCTGGACGTCAAGCCTTTATCAGATGTGTCATTTTCAAATATATTCTCCCATACTGTAGGGATCCTTCTTGTTCTATTGATGGTGTCTTTTGCTGTACAGAAGCTTTTCAGCTTAATATAGTCCCACTTACTCATTTTTGCTGTTGTTTTCCTTGCCCGGGGAGATATGTTCAAGAAGAGGTCACTCATGTTTATGTCTAAGAGGTTTGTGCCTATGTTTTCTTCCAAGAGTTTAATGGTTTCATGACTTACATTCAGGTCTTTGATCCATTTTGAGTTTACTTTTGTATATGGGGTTAGACAATGGTCCAGTTTCATTCTCCTACATGTAGCTGTCCAGTTTTGCCAGCACCACCTGTTGAAGAGACTGTCATTTTGCCATTGTATGTCCATGGCTCCTTTATCAAATATTAATTGACCATATATGTCTGGGTTAATGTCTGGATTCTCTAGTCTGTTCCATTGGTCTGTGGCTCTGCTCTTGTGCCAGTACCAAATTGTCTTGATTACTATGGCTTTATAGTAGAGCTTGAAGTTGGGGAGTGAGATCCCCCCTACTTTATTCTTCTTTCTCAGGATTGCTTTGGCTATTCGGGGTCTTTGGTGTTTCCATATGAATTTTTGAATTATTTGTTCCAGTTCATTGAAGAATGTTGCTGATAGTTTCATAGGGATTGCATCAAATCTGTATATTGCTTTGGGCAGGATGGCCATTTTAACGATATTAATTCTTCCTAGCCACGAGCATGGGATGAGTTTCCATCTGTTAGTGTCCCCTTTAATTTCTCTTAAGAGTGACTTGTAGTTTTCAGAGTATAAGTCTTTCACTTCTTTGGTTAGGTTTATTCCTAGGTATTTTATTTTTTTTGATGCAATTGTGAATGGAGTTGTTTTCCTGATTTCTCTTTCTGTTGGTTCATTGTTAGTATATAGGAAAGCCACAGATTTCTGTGTGTTGATTTTGTATCCTGCAACTTTGCTGTATTCCGATATCAGTTCTAGTAGTTTTGGGGTGGAGTCTTTAGGGTTTTTTATGTACAGTATCATGTCATCTGCAAATAGTGACAGTTTAACTTCTTCTTTACCAATCTGGATTCCTTGTATTTCTTCATTTTGTCTGATTGCCGTAGCTAGGACCTCCAGTACTATGTTAAATAACAGTGGAGAGAGTGGGCATCCCTGTCTAGTTCCCGATCTCAGCGGAAATGCTTTCAGCTTCTCGCTGTTCAATATAATGTTGGCTGTGGGTTTATCATAGATGGCCTTTATTATGTTGAGGTACTTGCCCTCTATTCCCATTTTGCTGAGAGTTTTTAACATGAATGGATGTTGAACTTTGTCAAATGCTTTTTCAGCATCTATGGAGATGATCATGTGGTTTTTGTCTTTCTTTTTGTTGATGTGGTGGATGATGTTGATGGACTTTCGAATGTTGTACCATCCTTGCATCCCTGGAATGAATCTCACTTGGTCATGGTGTATGATCCTTTTGATGTATTTTTGAATTCGGTTTGCTAATATTTTGTTGAGTATTTTTGCATCTACGTTCATCAGGGATATTGGTCTGTAGTTTTCTTTTTTGGTGGGGTCTTTGCCTGGTTTTGGTATTAGGGTGATGTTAGCTTCATAGAATGAGTTTGGGAGTATCCCCTCCTCCTCTATTTTTTGGAAAACTCTAAGGAGAATGGGTATTATGTCTTCCCTGTATGTCTGATAAAATTCCGAGGTAAATCCATCTGGCCCGGGGGTTTTGTTCTTTGGTAGTTTTTTGATTACCTCTTCAATTTCGTTTCTGGTAATTGGTCTGTTTAGATTTTCTGTTTCTTCCTGGGTCAATCTTGGAAGGTTATCTTTTTCCAGGAAGTTGTCCATTTCTCCTAGGTTTCCCAGCTTGTTAGCATATAGGTTTTCATAGTATTCTCCAATAATTCTTTGCATTTCCGTGGGGTCCGTCGTGATTTTTCCTTTCTCGTTTCTGATACTGTTGATTTGTGTTGACTCTCTTTTCTTCTTAATAAGTCTGGCTAGAGGCTTATCTATTTTGTTTATTTTCTCGAAGAACCAGCTCTTGGTTTCATTGATTTTTGCTATTGTTTTATTCTTCTCAATTTTATTTATTTCTTCTCTGATCTTTATTATGTCCCTCCTTCTGCTGACCTTAGGCCTCATCTGTTCTTCTTTTTCCAATTTCGATAATTGTGACATTAGACCATTCATTTGGAATTGCTCTTCCTTTTTTAAATATGCTTGGATTGCTATATACTTTCCTCTTAAGACTGCTTTTGCTGTGTCCCACAGAAGTTGGGGCTTAGTGTTGTTGTTGTCATTTGTTTCCATATATTGCTGGATCTCCATTTTGATTTGGTCATTGATCCATTGATTATTTAGGAGTGTGTTGTTAAGCCTCCATGTCTTTGTGAGCCTCTTTGCTTTCTTTGTATAGTTTATTTCTAGTTTTATGCCTTTGTGGTCTGAAAAGTTGGTTGGTAGGATTTCAATCTTTTGGAATTTTCTGAGGCTCTTTTTGTGGCCTAGTATGTGGTCTATTCTGGAGAATGTTCCATGTGCACTTGAGAAGAATGTATATCCCGCTGCTTTTGGATGTAGAGTTCTATAGATGTCTATTAGGTTCATCTGCTCTACTGTGTTGTTCAGTGCTTCCGTGTCCTTACTTATTTTCTGCCCAGTGGATCTATCCTTTGGGGTGAGTGGTGTGTTGAAGTCTCCTAGAATGAATGCATTGCAGTCTATATCCCCCTTTAGTTCTGTTAGTATTTTTTTCACATATGCTGGTCCTCCTGTGTTGGGTGCATATATATTTAGAATGGTTATATCCTCTTGTTTGACTGAGCCCTTTATCATTATGTAGTGTCCTTCTTTATCTCTTGTTACTTTCTTTGTTTTGAAGTCTATTTTGTCTGATATTAGTACTGCAACCCCTGCTTTCTTCTCACTGTTGTTTGCTTGAAATATGTTTTTCCATCCCTTGACTTTTAGTCTGTACATGTCTTTGGGTTTGAGGTGAGTTTCTTGTAAGCAGCATATAGATGGGTCTTGCTTTTTTATCCATTCTGTTACTCTGTGTCTTTTGATTGGTGCATTCAACCCATTAACATTTAGGGTGACTATTGAAAGATATGTACTTATTGCCATTGCAGGCTTTAAATTCGTGGTTACCAAAGGTACAAGGTTAGCCTCTTTAGTATCTTACTGCCTAACTTAGCTCGCTTATTGAGCTGTTATATACACTGTCTGGAGATTCTTTTCTTCTCTCCCTTCTTGTTCCTCCTCCTCGATTCTTCATATGTTGGGTGTTTTGTGCTGTGCTCCTTCTAGGAGTGCTCCCATCTAGAGCAGTCCCTGTAAGATGTTCTGTAGAGGTGGTTTGTGGAAAGCAAATTCCCTCAGCTTTTGTTTGTCTGGGAATTGTTTAATCCCACCGTCATATTTGAATGATAGTCGTGCTGGATACAGTATCCTTGGTTCAAGGCCCTTCTGTTTCATCATATTAAATATATCATGCCATTCTCTTCTGGCCTGTAGGGTTTCTGTTGAGAAATCTGACGTTAGCCTGATGGGTTTCCCTTTATAGGTGACCTTTTTCTCTCTAGCTGCCTTTAACACTCTTTCCTTGTCCTTGATCTTTGCCATTTTAATTATTATGTGTCTTGGTGTTGCCCTTCTTGGATCCTTTCTGTTGGGGGTTCTGTGTATTTCCGTGGTCTGTTCGATTACTTCCTCCCCCAGTGTGGGGAAGTTTTCAGCAATTATTTCTTCTAAGATACTTTCCATCTCTTTTCCTCTCTCTTCTTCTTCTGGTACCCCTATAATACGGATATTGTTCCTTTTGGATTGGTCACACAGTTCTCTTAATATTGTTTCATTCCTGGAGATCCTTTTGTCTCTCTCTATGTCAGCTTCTATGCATTCCTGTTCTCTGATTTCAATTCCATCAATGGCCTCTTGCATTCTATCCATTCTGCTTATAAACCCTTCCAGAGTTTGTTTCATTTCTGCGATCTCCTTTCTGGCATCTGTGATCTCTTTCCGGACTTCATCCCATTTTTCTTGCGTATTTCTCTGCATCTCTGTCAGCATGTTTATGATTCTTATTTTGAATTCTTTGTCAGGAAGACTGGTTAGGTCTGTCTCCTTCTCTGGTGTTGTCTCTGTGATCTTTGTCTGCCTGTAGCTTTGCCTTTTCATGGTGATAGGAATAGTCTGCAGAACTGGGACGAGTGACGGCTGGAAGGACTTCCTTTCTTGTTGGTTTGTGGCCCTCCTCTCCTGGGAGAACAGCGGCCTCTAGTGGCTTGTGCTGCGCAGCTGCGCGCAGACAGGGTTTCTGCTTCCTGCCCGGCTGCTATGGAGTTAATCTCCGCTGTTGCTGTGGGCGTGGCCTGGCTCGGGCAGCTACTCCAAAATGGTGGAGTCGCGTTGGAGCAGGAGCTGCTGGGAGGCTATTTATCTCCGTAAGGGGCCTCCCTGCTCCCTGCAGCCCAGGGGTTAGGGTGCCCAGAGATCCCGGATTCCCTACCTCTGGATTATGTGACCCACCCTGCCCCTTTAAGACTTCCAAAAAGCACCCGCCAAAACAAAACAACGACCAAAAAAAAAAACAAGAAAAAAAAATTTTTTTAATAAAAAAAAGAGGTGGTCTTTCGTTTTTCTTTATTCTCCGGTGCCAGCCTTAGGCCTCTGCTCACCGGTCTTTCTGCCCTGTTTCCCTAGTCTTGGGGTCCCTGTCCCTTTAAGACTTCCAAAAAGCGCTCGCCAAAACAAAGCAGCAAAAAAGCAAAAAAAAAAAAAAAATGGTCGCGCGCTTTTCTTATGTCCTCTGTCGCCCAGCCTCCAATGCCTGCTCACTGTTCTTGCTGCCCTGTTTTCCCAGTATCGGGGGCCCTGCACTCTGGCCCGGATGGCTGGGGCTGGGTGTTCGGCAGCCCAGGGCTCCGTCTCCCTCCCGCTCTGCCTGCTCTTCTCCCGCCGGGAGCTGGGGGAGGGGCGCTCGGCTCCCGCGGGGCCGGGACTTGTATCTTACCCCCTTCGCGAGGCGCTGGGTTCTCTCAGGTGTGGATGTGGTCTGGATATTGTCCTGTGTCCTCTGGTCTTTATTCTAGGAAGAGTTGTCTTTGTTATATTTTCATAGATATATGTTGTTTTGGGAGGAGATTTCCGCTGCTCTACTCACGCCGCCATCCCCTGCATTACGTTTTATAACTTCAATTATAATTAAAATTCCTAGTCAAAAAATAAAAATTATTTTGGAGGGAGATTATAAAGAATATTTATCTTTCTAAAAATTAATGTTTACTTCTCCATTCTCTGTAGGTTTCAAAGACAAAGTCTATGGGGCTGTGCATGCAAGACTTTCTGTTTCCCCATCATAGGCATTTGCCTGTCTCACTTTTGCTTAGAAAAAATAATTTATCTAATATACTGAGTACACTCAAGGTCTTAATAATTGATACTGCAAAATACACAGTGAAAACTGGCGTGGAATTGAACAGGTCAGTGTTAGATGTCAGAAAGTGAAAACTTTACATGCTCATTCATAGGATCCATCTTAATTTATTACCATCAAAGTAAAATGGAAAGCTAATATTCAATATGTGTCCCTGAGAAAATTCAAAAGACCCCCATACACCTGTGTTGGTACTATTACAAGAGGAACTTGACTGGGAAGACGAAGCTGAGGTCCAAAGAATTCTCCGGATCCTACTTGCACTCGTGGAAGAGCCATCTCTGTACCTCATAGCAGCAACTAGTCACAGGTTGCCTCCCAGCTGAACTGCTCTAGACCTGGGCATCAGCACACTGGGAGGGATAACAATCAGGCCTGTGTATGCTTATATTTACACAAAGAAACTCTAGAAGAATACATAAAATACTAATAATAGTGGTCTTCTGTGAGGGTGGGACCCTAGGCAACTGTAACAGAAATGTGACACCTTTAATGGCCCATGTAAATAAATCTGTACAAAAATATTTTAATACATAATGTGCTAGAGAAAACCAAATGGGATAGAATGAAGTTTGATGACAGTTTCTGAGGTCAGTAAAAAGCAGATCTGGAAATCTTTTTGTCTCTGGCAATGTTTTGGTAAGAGAAACCACAAGCAAAGTGGGTCAGTTCAGAAGAGTTCACATCTTTATGATGATTTTATTGTTTTCCTAGGTGGAATCTAGGATCAGCATCTACTTTAAAACATTCCATTACTTATCTGAAATGTCTAATGTTCTAAGAAAAAGTCTCTTGCACTGCGTAATTATCGATATCATATCCATTTCTCACAGTTAGCTTCTAGCTCCTTGGTCATGTTTCTAGTGGGATGAATTTAAAAAGGAAACTATGCCATCTTCAGGATTTTCAAAAAACAAATCACAAATGAGTTTGCTACCTTCCTTCAAATTCTTTAAAATTTCTAAACGTGCTTTCTTTTTAACAGTGGAGGATGGGGTTCCTCAACCCTGAAGTGCAGGTAGAATTGAGGTATAACTGAGTGTTATTTTCCCTCTTTCAGCCTCAAGAAGGAGGCTTAAGTCCTGTTAGAGTTCATCAATGACTGTACTAGTATGCGAGTAAGTGTGAGTCAGATGAGAGATAAAGGTGTGGTCTCCGGCAGAAGTCTCACCGAGTGTAGCTCCAACTTGATCCTGCAGCGGAACTCTGGACATGAAGTACACCTTCATGTCCCCACCAGAGATGAGGGAACTAAAATTTAATATTCCCACATGAGATTGGTGGACCACATAAGGCAGGCTTAGGGCAGCTGGCTGTCGAAGAGTCCCAGATCTGGCCATTGAAAACACACTGAACGCCAAGGAGTAGGAGTTTGGGGGAGGGGACAGGGAAGGAAGGCACAGAAATGTACGAAGGGATTAGGCGATGTAGCACCAATGTGACCTGAAGCAGTTGTTCATCAGATCCTAACTGCAGACCCAGAATGCATTTATGTCCAATTTGTGTATAGATCTAAGACTAGTATGGTTTTCTAATTGTTGCCATACCTAACATTACAGTCAGAATTCAGTGGGTAATTCAACAATCAAATTAAGCAGCATAAAAGAAGCTGTCTTAGCATCTCTATTTTTAATGTTATATTTAATATATTAGTTGAATATAAAATGTTTAATATAAAATATATTTAATGTATTTAACATACTAAATAGGTAAATCCATTAAATTAATGTGTTTCATATGATATAAACATAAACATCCTTCTCTCATGACTTCTTCATTTAGCAGCAACAAACTAAGAAGGTTTAAGAAACTTAACCTGGATTAAATGTTTCTAAAAATGTCAGATTTGGAAAAACTACTGTAGAATTAAAACTTTTTTTTCTAGGAGTCATCTTTCAATGTTTAAGTCAAATATTTAAACAGTGAATTTATGTAATAAATAGTGTACCAGGCACATTCTGGACACTGGGAGCAAAGTGGAGAACAAACCTGACAAGTCTTTTCTCGTGGAATTTACCTTCCAGAAGGGGGAGGTAGACCAAAAACAAGGAAAGGAATATGTGCCATCATTTCTGATGCTGATGTCCTACACGTAAAACAAAATAAAATGGTGTGATAGAAACTGATAGAAGTTTAAAAACATACATGAAAATAAAAATAAAATGCTAACAGAAGAACACATAGGCTGTTATTTTTGGAATTTTGAGGTGAAAAAAGACTTCTAATGACACAAAAAGCACAAAACCATAAGGCAAAACAGCTGGATTTTAACACATCAATATTAAGAATGTCTCATCAATAACCTGAACCACAGAGCAAGTTAACTAATGACAGACTGAGAAAAGATATTTGCGATATCTAAAGCAGATTGAGGATTAACATATAGCACATACAAGAAATTTCTAAGAATCAATTAGAAATAAGTTGATAGGAAAAATGATCAGAGAATATAAAAAATAGACAAAAGGGACATTTGATTGATAATAAGTGTGTGACATAATACTCAACTTTATCAGTAATTAGAGAAATGCAGATTAAAACAAGACAATACTTTAAATACAGCAAATCAGCATAAGTTTAAAATCAGAAAATATCAAAAGAAGATGTATGTAGAGAAATGGAAACATGCTCAGAAGGTAGAAGTATAACTTGCGAAAGAACAATCTGGCAAATTGATGGTGCCAAGTCCAGACAGACTCCAACGCATCAACCCAGCTTTGGGAAAATAACCCAGAGAAAAAATAGTTCAGGCTGACACAGATTTGTTTATTTTTGAGGTTATGTAGGGTCAGAGACAATCTTGGTGTCCACTTAGGAAATATATATAAAATGTGATGATTAAGCACCACGAAATACTCTGCAATTAAAACCAGTTAAGACACATACAGCAAAATGCTTAGTGTCAAGTCAAAAAAAATGAGGATAAGCTCTATGGCAATGTACCATTTATAAATATCAAAAATACACAAATAAAAATACTGCATATTGTATAATATGTATGTATCCAAGAAAAATCAATAAATATTATGGTAGGACTAGGGGAAGGAAGAAAGTTGAAAACAAAATTAAGCAAGAACTATGCTCCAATTTTATACCTAGAATCTTGCAAAACTTTGACTATTTTTATTATATTTCATATTTACCATGATACAAGGATCCATGTAATAAATTAATTCATTGTAGAGACTCTTGTGAGGGGTTCTAGTATGAACCAGGCTTTATGCTGAGTATAGGGCATAGAAAGATAAAAGACATGTGGTGAACCTGAAGACAGGAAAAATACCTAATTCAGTTTTGTGTCTTCACATGAATATAGACACTTTATTCTCTCACATAATGAGTGTGATAGCTTCTTCATTCAATGAAAATATTTTTTGCTCTTGGATTCTGGGACTCAGATTTAACTTTTGAATTCAGTTAAGAGTAGCTAAGTAATCCTCAATTTCTGATTCAGCATTCATTCCCTTTTCCCATGGATCTTGGTCTTCATTTAAATTTTTTATTTCAGTGTTTATTTTCGAAGTGTATCAATACTATTAGTTACCCCAAATCCTTTCAGGAAACAGATGAACTACAAAACACAAAATATTTAAACAATTAGAGAACCATATTTAAATGCAGTTTTTAAATGCTTTTTATCCTGTATTTTCCATTGTTATAAAATATAGATATTGGATATAAACTCTGGAAAGTAACTCTGCACCATACATATATTACAAAATATTTCTAGGAGACCTAAAGTCACAATACAACAGTAGCTTTAAGGAAATCTTAACATGAGAGTTTTGGTAGGAGCAACAAAATCCACCAGTGACTGGACTCAATAAAGTAAAAACAAAGCTGGAGTAAGCAGCTAGAGACCCTAAATGTTTCAGTTGTTTTCTACACAATACATCTCAGAAATATAGGGAGACACTTTACCCATGCCCTAGGTCTCCTTGCCACTGAAAACTCATTTCCTGGTTGAGCCATGGAAGATCTGCAGGTTTCAACTAACTTGGCAGTCGTTGGTTAGAAGGCTGACTCCAGGACCAGCAGCAGCTTCTTGTTGCCTCTCTCTGAAACCTTCACCAATGTAGGGAGCCAGTCACAATGTTTGAGTGTGCTAGTTAGCTTTATCTAGTGACTCTCAGAGGCATTTGACAAAGATAAAACACACTGTGGCCAAGAGAAAATAACATCTCCTCAACTGCTTTACTATGACATGTAAGTGTCTTAATGACAGAAATATCTCTGGGTTTGTGACTTGTCTTTTTTGCTTCACATTCATATTTAGTTAACTGAGCATCTTCTAAGCATATGAACATATTTAATCTTTGAGCAACCCAGAGTGACAGATATAATTTTCTTCATTTTATATTTATAGATAGTTGACACTCTGGGACATTAATGACTTGTACAAGATAACGCAGCTTTAAAGTGAAGTTATTTAGGAAGAATGAGTATTAGATCTGCTATTTAGGCCATGTAAGGCCTCAAGAGATGAAATCCCAGGTTATCCACAGCAATGTATATTTTGTGCAAGGATGATGGTGCATGAGATAGGAGCAGAAATAAATTTACCAGCAACATGTCAACTCAATTTCAGTTATCCAAATCCCATGATGTAATGAAGACTTCACAAACATACAGAAAATTTGCTTGAC
Organism: Manis pentadactyla; assembly: GCF_030020395.1. NCBI lineage: Eukaryota > Metazoa > Chordata > Mammalia > Pholidota > Manidae > Manis > Manis pentadactyla. The sequence goes on from NC_080024.1 coordinate 26,879,322, forward strand.
ATTTCTCAAGGAAGAAATTCTGACCACACAAACTACCCATTTTTCCAAGGGGAAGAGTTTGCTTGGGATGGCTTGGATATCGTTTGCTATGCGATCATCCTACTGGGCAGTTTTAGCCAACTATCTGTATAATCAGCCAAAGAAACCTACTGCCCTTAAACACAAGCGAGAGGAGCTTCTCCACTGAGGCCCTCCATTTAGAGGGCTCTGCACATCAGGTATACTCAAAATAATAATAAGGACTCTGTCAGTCGGCACAGGTGACCTGTAAATGTCATGTCCTCTCCTTTGATGAACACCCTTGAAGCTCCAGAAAAAGCTTCTCAGTATCTTTTACTCTGAGTTCTTAAAAGAAAAGCACATGCAGAAAAATGTCACGGAGGTTTATGGGTTTTACTCTGCTGCCCACATTGGAAAAATACACTGCTTAGAGTGGGGGAAATTTGAGCAGTTAAAGCCTTTAAGTAACTGAAAAGACTGGGTAACTTATCTCAACATTTTTCTCAGATACTGTGTTTCTGATGCTGGCAGAATTAAGTACTGTTTCCTAAGAATAAGGATGGACCATTTTATTGTTTCCCTTTATATCTCCCTTTGCAGAAACTCATGAACTAGTGCAGTATGTCAACAGTTGTAATTGGCTACTGTGTTATTAAATAACTTAATATACAGGCACATCACTTTTAATTGCACTTCACTTTATTACACTTCACAGATTTTATATATATATATATATATATATATATATTATAAACAAATTGAAGGTTTTTGGCAAACTTGTGTTAAGCAAGATTATCAATGCCATTTTTACAACAGTATTTGCTAACTTTGGGTCCCTGTGTCACATTTCGGGATTCTCCCAATAGTTCAAAATTTTTCATTATTACACTTGTTATGGTTGTCTGTGATGAATAATCTTTGGTGCCACTATTGTAATTGTTTTGGACTGCCATTAACCATGTTCATATAAGATGGCAAACTTAATAATTAGTGTGTTGAGTGTGCTCTGACTGCTCCACCAATGAGCTATTCCCTCATGTCTCTCTTTTTCCCTTCAGGTCCCCTGTTCCCTGAGACATCGCAAAATAAAACTGAAAGTAGGCCATTTAATAACCCTACAATCACCTCTAAATATTAAAATGAAAGGAAGAGTTGCATGTGTCTCATGTTCAATCAAAAGGTAGAAACAATTAAGTTTAGTGAGGAAGGAATGTTGAAAGCTGAAATAGGCTCAAAGCTATGTCTCTTGTGCCAAAGAGTTAGCCAAGTTGTGAATGCAAGGGATAAATTCTTAAAGACAAAAGTGTTATTCCAGTAAATAAACAAATGATAAGAAAGCAGAATAGCCTTATTGCTGATATGGAGAAAGTTTTAGTGGTTTGGATAGAAAATCAAACCAGCCACAACATTCCCTCAAACCATCGCCTAAGTCAGAGCAAGACCCTAACTCTCTTCAATTGTATGAAGGCTGAGAGAGGTGAGGAACCTACAGAAGAAAATTTGGAGGCTAGCAGAGGTTGGTTCATGACATTTAAGGAAAGAAGCCACCTCCATAAATAAAAGCTCAAGGTGAAGCAGTAAGTGCTGATGGAGAACTGCAGCAAGATATCCAGAAGATCTAGCAAAGATAATTAATGAAGGTGGCTGCACTACACAACATATTTTTCAGAGCAGATGAAACACCCTTCTGTTGGAAGAAGATGTCATCTAGGACTGTCATAGCTACAGAGGAGAAGTCAATGCTTGGCTTCAAAGCTTCAGTGCCTGGCTGACTCTCTTATTAGGGGCTAAAGCAGCTGGTGACCTTAAGTTGAAGCCAATGCTCACTGACTCTTCCAAAACTCCTTGGGGCCTTAAGAATTATGCTAAATCTGCCCTGCCTATGCTCTCTAAGTGGAACAACAAAGCCTAGATGACAGCACATTTACAACACGGTTTACCAAATATTTTAAGCCCACTGTTGAGACCTACTTTTCAGAAAAAAGTTTCCTTTAAAAAAATTACTGTCCACTGGCAACGCACTTCATCATCACGCAAGAGCTCTGATGGGGACATACACGAGATTAATCTTGTTTTCAGGCCTGCTAACACAGCATCCATTGCACAGCCCATGAATCTAGGAGTCATTTTAACTTTCAAGTCTTATTATTTAAGGAATAAATTTCTTAAGGCTATAGCCTACGTAGATAGTGATTCTCCTGATGGATCTGGGCAAAGTAGATTGAACACTTTAAGGAAAACAGTCACCATTCTAGAGGCCATTAGCGTTTGTGATTCTTGGGAAGAGGTCAAAATACCAACAGGATATGGATGCCTAATAGGAGTCTGGAAGAAGCTGATCTAACCCTCATGGTTGACTTTGAGGGTTTCAAACTTCAGTGGAGGAAGTAACTGCAGATGTGGTAGAAATAGCAAGAGAACTAGAAGTAGGAGTTGAGCCTGAAGGTGTGACTGAATTGCTGCAACTTCATAATAGAACTTAAAGGATGTGGAATTGCTTCCTACGGATGAGCAAGGAAAGTGGCTTCTGGAGATAAAATCTGTTCCTGGTAAAGACTGTTGAACTGACAGCAAGGATTTAGAATGTTACATGAACTTAGTTGACAAAGCAGTGGTGGGGGCTGAGGACTGACTCCAGTTTTGAAAGAAGTTCTATTATGGGTAAAATGCTGTCAGACAGCATTACATGCTACAGATAAATTATTTGGAGAGGAATTGTCAATAGATGCAGCAAGCTTGATTACTGTCTTATTTTAAGGAATTGCCACAGCCACCCCAACCTTTGGCAACTACCACCTTGATCAGTTAGTAGCCATGAACGCTGGGGCAAGACCTTCCATCAGCAAAAAGATGAAAACTCACTAAAAGCTCAGATTATGGTTAGCAATAAAGTATTCTTAATTAAGGTACATACATTGTTTTTTTAGACATAATGCTACTGCGTGCTTAATAGACTACAATCTAGTATAAATGTAACTTTTATACATGCCCGGGGAAATAAAAAAATTTATTTGACTCACTGTACTGTGATGGTCTGGAATCAAATCTGTTGTATCTCTGAGATATGCCTGTAATTAAAAATTTGAAATTAACTTAAAAATTCTACACTTAATAATACTGACGTTAAGTTTTAACTTACAACTTCAAATAATTTAGGGATATGGTACATGGGCCTCCATTTGTTTTCTTTATGTGAGATGCCAAATGTTAAGAACCAGCCTACTTTGGGGTCAGGCAGCCGTCCAGATAAAATTTGCTATGGCTGGGACAGTGGCTGGGTACCTTCCTCTAACAAAGCAAATGGCACCTGCCATGTCTTAAAGGATGGAGAGAGAACCTGCCAGACCATTTCTTCCAAAAATTGTTCTGTGTATGCAAGCACTGAGGATATTTGGACTCCTCTTTCAGCTCATGTAGAACATAACAAAATCTAATGGTTGTTGTTTTTCAAGTCTTAAATTGGAGATCAACAATCCTTCTGGGACAGGAAGTGTTTTAGTCCTTTATGAGCACTAGAAGAAGTGGTACAGGACCTGCCAGAAAGACAAGCATTTGCTCACTGCAGCGAATCACTGCCCTTCCCTATAATTCTAGTGTGGAGAGTAGGGTGTGGATGCCTATGAAGAGTCCAGTCACAGCCCAGAGACAACTGAGAAGAAAGGTGAAGGGAAAGCCATTTTGATCATGCACTTCCATTAACAGCAGCCTCTTAGAATCTCCTTTTGAAAGAAAAGGTCAGAAAGATAAGAAAAGATTGATCTTTAAGCCATTATTAGCTAGATTTATTTATCCCTTAGCTAACATGAGTTAAGGAGGAAAATTCAGTGTTGTAAATATGATAGGAATAATAGCAACAATTACAGCTTTCAGTTATTAAGTCTTAACTATATGACAGAGACTAGACATACATTTAATTGACATAGAAAATGTTGGATCTCCTCAAAGGAGGACGCCACCCCAATTCACTCACGGAAGGCGTCTCTTGATGCAACAAGCAAGAGGGCTTTATTCAGGAACCAGCTAGCTGGGGTCCAAGTGTCAGCCCGACGCAGTGGGCTTCAACAAGGACCCCGAGCACTCAAAGGCAGAGGTTTTTATGGCATTTTCAAAAGGACAGTATTTTTCCACAAGCAAGTAACAGTGTTTCTCCATAAACACATAAATTTTCAGCTGGCGCCACATCGTGGGGGTTTAGCTAGATAACATCATTTTCTAAGGGTTAGGGTAGCTTAGTGAGATAGGCTTGGTATGTATGATTAACTAACTGAGGTTAGCTGACTGAAGGTCTCTGCGGCCAGTATTCATGATTGATTAACTTGTTTTTCTAGGCCTCACCTAGTTCCAGTTTTTCTCTTTAGGACGTCAGAAAATGGCTTTTAGGCCTTTAAGATGGCTATGCTTATGCCAACCTATTTCTGTTCTCGCCTAATGTTAGATTCTACAAAAACATGCAAGGAACACATCAATATGCAATACTGAGAATAAGAAAACTATGATTAAGTAAAGTCAAGTCAGTTATTCAATCACATAGTCACTAACTGCTACCGTTAGGATCTCAGTGCAAATCTGTCCCTCTTGCAGAAGAGAGAGCTTGCAGGGAAGAGGGAAGCCTTTAAAGACAAGTACAACTTTGGGTAACTAGGCCAGTGCTTTTCAAACATGAGGTACTTAGGAATCACTGCAGCTCTTGTTAAACACTAATTCTATTTTTTTCAAGTGTGAGTGAGAGCCAGTATTCTGCATTTTTAAAGCTTTCAACAACAAGGATCTGATGCAATCCCATTATTTGCAGATGACTAAGTAAGGTCCAGAGAAGTAGGTGATTGCTTCAAGGACAAGCAGTTTGTTCAGTGTGAACAGTTTATCCTGGTACTCTTCCCAGGTCACTGCACAAGTTCAAAAGGGCAAATCCCCATTGCTAAAGCATTTCATCCTACCCATGTATCCATTAAGGATAAGTTCTGCTCCCACAACTGAAATAGCTGAAGGGGATAAAGAGGCACAATATCTCAATTATAATATAAATTAGTCCCAGGGATGAAAGTACATCATAAAGAATATAGTCAATAGGTCTGTAACATCTTTCTATGTTGACAGATAGTAATAACTACACTAGTTGGGGTGCGGATCTAGTAATGGACAGAACTGTTGAATCACCGTGTTGTATATTTGAAACCAATATAATATTGTATATCAACTATTATGTCAATTAAAAAAAGAACTAAAACCAATCTCATAATTAGCTGATGAAGTTGAAGAGTTGGATTTTTTAGTCATTATTTTAATATGCATTCAGATATATAAATATATACAAAATACTTACAATTTTATATAAGGCATAGTGATACAAAAAACTGACTACCACCAAGTTTAAACAGTAAGTTATTATGAATGTCTTTGAAGTCTCCTGAGTATGCCTCCCCAATCCTACCTACTTAACTCCATTTAGAGATAAGCAGTACCCTGAATTTGGGGATTATCATCCCCCTATTTTTATTCAAAGCTATATTTATTCATACTTATGTTTGCAATACTATGTGTTTTTATTCGTTTGAACTTGTGTGCCTTTGACTTCATATAATTATGAGTATTCACATATAACTTATTTTCTATTGAATATTATGATCATATTTATTTAGTTTGCTACATACAGCTCTGAATTATTGATTCTTCATCACTATATATTCTTCATCCTACTTCATATTCCAATGGAATATCTGTATATTCATTCCAGTATTGACTGATATTTAGATTTAGTCCAGAATTGTTTTTTGCAATTATAGATGATGCATATCTAAAGATTTCTCTGCATATACTCTCAAAGCAGAAATGACTGCAGTAAGTCATACAAGCAGATGCCATTGAACTTAGTTTGAAAATCTGGTTTGGTATGGTAAGTCATTGCAGAGGCAATTTGGTACAGAATAATGTAGGGAAGCACACAGTACTAAGAGCCCTGAGTGTCTCCATAAATTACCATAGTTAATGGAGATAATTTGGCATAAGGAAGAGAGGAAAATGACTTTAGCATTCCCCACAGAACAAAACTGATCAGTCTCTTTAGGACTGGAAGCAATTGGAGAACTAGAGTTCATGCAAGTATGACTCAGCCCAAATGCAGAAACAACCAGAAGCAAAGCCCCTTCCTGAATGAGCTGGTGTAGAGGCCAGGATGGTTGATGAGAACCTTGGAGAAGGTATAAGATTTTCCCTGTCTTAGGTAGAAAGCACCAGGCAAGAAAATTCTAAGTACAAGGAAAGGCAATGCGTCCTGAATCAGAAAAGGTTTAAGAATTACAATTTTTTTTTCTTTCAAGGGAGAAAGGTAAAACTCTACAATCTTTATTCTGCAGAGGCAACTTGAATGTTTATGCGTGAAAATTATCAGTAGGAGCTAAGTAAGGCAAATAGAAAGATAGAAATTGAAAATTTGGAAGGGAGAAAGAGGATCTAAGGTGCGAGGAGGCTGTGTGGGAGGGGAAAGGGAAAGTTGGGGTGGAGCACAGTGAAATGCATCTTCGGAGAACAGAACAGCAAATATGCATTTTAGATTGGCTGGTATAGAGTTCTTCCTCACTGCCCATATGAAGACTTCAGAAAGCTTTCGTAGCTTTCATATGAATGGATCTTTAGAGGAAAACTAAGGCCTGTGGAGCTATATGTCTCAGCCCTCCTACTGTAATACAGACACACCTAAGGATGGAGGAAGAAGCACAAAGGACCATGAAAGAGTAAATTCCTGAAACCTGGAGACCAGCAATTGCCTAGGCCGTAATATTGGAATTTTATGGCAATCCTACCTAGATTTCTTTGGGCAGAAAAGACCCAGTTGACATCTTGGTAATATTTATCTATATTCTTTTAGAAATGTTAACATTTAGCTACATAGAGATTCCATGCATACATTTTCATTGTAAAAAAAATCCATACAGAAACTAAATACATAAATAGTGGAAGTCTCTCATCAGACTGTCTCCATCTTTCCCCCTTCTGAATATCATCTCCAGAAGTATTCACTGCTATTTCTTTGAGTATTTTCTTCCCATTTGCGTATAATTTATTGTGCAGATTTTTCACATCTATGAAAAGCTTTTTTAAATTTTTCTTCTGGAGTATTTTCTTCCCATTTGCATATAATTTATTGTGCAGACTTTGCACATCTATGAAAAGCTTTTTTAAATTTTTCCGTGAAACTATCATTTAACCAAGAAATTATAAATGTAAAATTTGGCACTTTTTTATGTTAGGAGGTTGTTTGAGTCAAAGAGGGCCGCCCTCTTAGGATTCGTGATTCTAAACTGACTCCTGGCTATATTCCAAAGGAGGGAAAATGCTCTTTTCATATTCTGAATAGAACCGTTTTTGTTTATGTACTTCATGGAGTATTGCCACAATGTAAGCCTTTACTAATAGAATTATTGGAAAAGGGGGTGGAAAGAGAAGGGGACTTTTAGCCCTTTTCTCTGCTTGCATGGAATTCTGTCTTTAAGCGTGACTCTGGATGGAGTGGCATGTCTCCTCACCTCCTGGAGGCTGCTATTAACATTCTCAGAAAGTTCCTTGGAGGCTTTACATTGCCTCTATTTCCTTGTTTGAAATTGGGAATAGCTAAATGAGACTGATTCCTTCAATGAAGTTTTAGAATAGCTTAACCAGATAATTTTGCCTATAATTTCCTTTTCATGCATGCCTAAGAACATATAAAAACCTGTCTAAATAAATTCAAAGTAGTTTCTTTTTTAATAATCATAAAATAAAAATCCTGAGTGAAAGCACTGTGGCAGAGTTTAATGTGCAGTGTTTTACTTTTATTAGTGGTACACAAAATAATCACGTGCTTTCCAATCGCTAGCATCTTAGATTTAATGAAGTCTGGTTTTTCTAGCCTCCATTGTAGCTAGGGGACAGGCATGTAGGCCAGCTTCCTGCAATAAAATGCACATATGTGAGACAGTGTGTGTGATCTGACTTATGTGAATCTACAGGCTCCCATTTTTTATGGCCTGTGTGGTGGCTGCTGATGTGGCATGTTTCTGTGGTTGGCTGTGGCTGTCTGGGCAGATTGTGCACATTGCTTCTGGAAGTGCCCTTGGAAGCTTGATTCTAATATATTTCCTCTACAACTTGATGACTTTGTGAGCTACATAACATCCTGAAACAAATTCCTTCTATGCAGAGAATAGCCTAAGTAGATTTTGCTGTTTGCAGCTAAGAACTTTAACCAATATATAAATTACATTTGGGAATAAAGGTTATAATAAAATTGTTAGAGAAAAGATAGCAGTGCATAAGCGATTCTGGGCCTTCATATTCATTTGGAAAAAAAAAAAGTCACACCTCATACTATACATCAAGTTCCACATGATTAAATATCTAAAGGTATAAAATAAAATTAAAATAAATATAACGGTAATAATGGGCATTTGTGAAAGTTTATAGAATCACGCATACTTCTGATGGGGATATCAAAGAGCACAATCTTGTTTTTGTAAACAATTGGGTATCATCTATCAAAACATCAAATATACAACTCTTTGTAGCAATGATTTTACATCTAAGAATCTTAGAAGAATAGAGTACATATTTGCAAATATTTTTATATAGAGGTATTTATTATGACAGTATGGTTTGTTATAGAAATAGAAAATGAATCAACCTATGTAGCCTACAATAGGGAATTGTTGAATAAATCATGGTATGTTCACATAATGAAATATTCTGCAAAAATGTTGAAGAATGTGGCAAATCTCTATGTGATAAGCCTGATGGCTGATGGTTATATATGATACAGTCCATTCAGTATGTGCGGGGATGTGTACACACTCATGTTGGCTTACACCAAAATCTTGGAAGATAACCAACAACAGTCATCCCTGGGGAGGGGGAGAAGCTTGGTAACTTTTTATTCTGTATTGTTGGGAATTTATTACAATGAATAATACTGCTTTCATAGTTCAAAGAGCAAAAAAGTTTGAAAAATAGAAACAGCTTCTTGCAAGGCAACATGACAATTTTTCTCTGCTTCTATTGAAGTGGAACAATTCTTCCTCCTACAGCTCTTAGCTATAGATTCACTGGAAGTGATTTAGATCGTATGGGACTTTTTTCTGGGAGAATGAACACACCAGTCCAGTGCAGGTGGCTGTTGTTCAGAGAACTATTGCCGAGTGTGCTCAAATAATTTAGGTTCCCCATCTGACTACACACCGTTTGGCTGAGCAACAAATTTACCTGTATTTGTATAGGTTGAGACAACATCATTCTTAAAAATACATGTGCATGTAATGGATTTTGCATAAACAAATAATGGGAAGCAATGTTTTCCTCTTTTTTGTTTTATTATTCTGACATCCATCAACCCACATCTGCATCTTTGAAAAAAATATTTTGTATAAGCAGAATAGATTGACCTAAATCTATGAGATATATATTGACTATAAATGACGTAAATATTTATCACTGGAGGAATTGCAATATTTAGATATCTTTTTGTAAACCAATGCTCAGTTGCATTATGGAATCAATCCAACAAAAGTAAACCAACAAGTTAACAAAACAATTTTGTTTTGGCATTGAGAAATCTGAGACAGTTAAAACTGACAATTGTCTCAGAAGAGATCAGAAAAATTTTTTAAAAAGGAACTTGATTTGACAAATTCATTTTAAGTCATTAAAATATATCTGTCACAAGTTTCTGGCTGACTCTCAAGAAAGTTGTTTCACCTCCAGCATTGCTGCAGTCCATTAAAGGAAAAAGAAATCTATGTATTCAGCTAATTAAGAAATGCAAGCAAAACCTTGGTATTCTTTGTTCCTGAAATTATGTTAACAATCTTAATGGTACTAAAGCCATTGAAATCATGTTATGAAAGGCAGTATGTCCTGGTGATATTAAATACACATATTTGTGAAGGTCCAAAAGTAAGCTGAAAGAATTGTTATACTTTAAATGTGAAGGAATGTTAAAATTTGTGATGTAAACAAAGAAATGGTATATGATAATATGAAAAACTCATGTCATTATTATTTAGAAAATAAAATGTTTGTGTATGTTTACCATAAGGTTTCCTATTTGTATCTGCCCCCCAAAAATGTGCTGAGAATAAAATGATCCTGATTCAATGCAACAGTCACATTGCAGATCACTCTAAGTCCTTTTCCAAGTAACTCACTAAGCTTCTCTTTGTTGCTGATTTCACTAAAACTTTTAACATAATTTTTTATTTTTCCTCCCAGATGTATTCATCAGGTCCCTTCTAATTTCAACCTGGCATTATAATGCTGTGTATACACAAATAAAGTGTCTTAATGGTCTTTATATTCCCCAAGTGCACAGACCAATATATTGACCAGAATGCCTTATCAAAAATATTTGTGAATAAAGGATTGTCAAACTAGAGTGTAGCTTCACTGCAGATATTTTATCATCTTGGCTAGAACACAATCATACAGGTTTTAATTTTCAGCATCTAGCAACTGAATGCTCTTGCTTCCATAAAAACCTAAGCTTTTGGTCACTGTGAAATGTTAGTGAAAATACAAATGTTCCATCTCTTTCTCTAAAAAGTCAGTAAATTTGTCTCAATTCAGAAATATAATATTATTTACTTGATATAAATTTGTGCTATTTGAGAGTCTAAAGGTTGTACTAATGCATATGGATCAGACCTTATCAGGTTTTTATGGAAATTTAGGGAAATCAGTTTCTTATTATCTTATTTCACATTAATAATCTTATCTTCTTTTCTGACATTTCATTACGAAACCAGAAATTGCATTAACCATTGTGGTTAAGTAGTATATTTAATTCTATATAAATTAAATTCCCTCCTTGTTAGTTATTTAAGCATTTCCAAATGCTATTGCTGAAACACAAATGTTAACCATTCCGAAAATACATATTTATTTACTTCATATTAATTTTGTTATATAACTCAAGTTATTATATTCAGTGAAATGCAGATTACTTACTGATTCCCTGAAACATAACTTCTCCACAGTTTTTGGAGGTTAATAAAACAATATGAAATTTATGCATTTCATTTATATCTGTTATTTCTCTAGCATAAAGTAATTCTTAATTATAGATTCAAAATAAAGACAGATCAAAAGTTCTCTTACATTTCTCTCATGCTTTCCCATGCCAACTACAGTTAACCCTTGAACAACACTGAGGTTCAGGGCATTAACCCTGCACAGCTGAATCTCTGCAAGTTACACTTGACTCCCGAAAACTTAATTAATAGCCTACTGTTGAACAGTAGCTTTACCAACAAGATACAAACTGTATTCTTAAAATAAGCTAGACAAAAGGAAATTATTACAAATCTCCAAACAATTTTTCAATATATTACTGAAAAAAGCCACGTATAAGTGGACCCATGCAGTTCAAACATGTGCTATTTAAGGGTCAACTGTACTTCTGGGAATTAAAGGGAAAACAGCAACCAAACAGATTATTACAAAAAAAATAAATTTTGCTATTATAAAAGATACTCTATCTGCTCTCTAAAGAGAAATCATGACTTAATGTTTACATTTTGATCCTTGCTAAACAGTTGTCCTTATTTTAGAATAATTGCAATTTCTTATTCTTACCATCTCATCTCCTGACTTTCTCTTCCTTTTGTGCCATCGGGGTCAAGTCTTTTCTTTTGAAATAGAAAGAGAAGGGAGATCTGATGAGCTCTTATGATATATCACATTGGATTTTCCCTCCAAAGTAGCTCAAAAGAATTGTTAACCCAAAGGGAGAGACAAAGCAGAATTTTAGACATTAATCTGTAAGATTCTAGAAGAAGGTATATGCATACAGGTACTTTCTCAAGAAGAAGTATGTCAAAACACAAATTTGTGAGTAGGAAAAGATAATACTGAACTGTTAACATTTGTTAGCACACTAACATACATTTTCTATTTCATTTTGTTTGATTTTATTAATATGTAGCATGCACTTACTACTTTATAATATCAGCAAACATCTTCTGAGAACTTAATCATGCAAGAGAGCTGCATGAAGAAATTAAATAAAGACTCAGTTCCTCTTCTCAGAAAGTTCACCACCTGAAGAGGACAAAGACAAAAATTATAATGCAAAAATTATATGTATCATAATTGTAAGTCAGTTAAAAGACAACATTTCCCAGTCACTGAGAGTAAAGAAATGTTAGCAGACATTAGGTGGAAAGTCCTGCCAAACGTCCTGTGGGGAGAGGACAGACAGTAGGCATGTGTTGTTTCCACCCATCACCCTTCCTTCCCGCTTCCTTCCTGAATATGATTTGCTGGAGCTCCAACTGCCATCTTGCGCCACGAAGAAGCCTTGGGGATGTACTATCTGCTGAGGCTGGGACTTCAGAAAGAACTTTGATGACAAATAGAGCTGCCACCCCCACCACAGTTGCTTTACCTTGGAAAAAAAATTTTAATGCAGAGAAATTAATTCTTCCCTTGTTACAGCTACTTATTTCTAGTCTCTTACTAGCAGCTGAAAGCAATTAAGAATTGAATCCATTTTTTAAAATTTTAGATCAATAGAGAGGTGTTTTGGTCCTAAACATATCCATTTTTCCAGCTAACCATGGTGAAGAGGGTGTGATAGGAAGGAACTCATAAGGAGTATTATACGTGATTCTGCTACTCAAGGAACTTATGCTCTTGCTGTGGAGATAAACACATGAAGCAGCATTGAAACACTTAATGGTGTTTTGCAGACTTCGTGTAATCGCAATATTTGGAGAAGAGGGCAACTCATAATGGCTGGAGCAGTCAGGGAAGGATTCTCATAGATGGTGGGGCTTGAGTTCAGCTTTGGAGGGTGGAGAATTTGATCAAAAATGTCAGGAAGACAGGTCAACCCTTCCAGAAAAGGTGAGAGATACTAGTATAACTGTAGGAATGTATTCATGGGACGAAAGAGAGTATTGTGATTAGAACAGTGCTAAACAAAATAATATATGTGAAAGCTCCTAGTACTGTGTCTGGCACACATTTTTCTTTTTTATCATATTTGGCTTAAAATATTTCAATAGCCATTTAATGTATGTCCTAGATTTCAACTCTTCCCTGCCAAAGTGATTTTCTGTATTGCTCCTAAAATATTTTTTTCCTGATGTACAAATCAAAATCAATTCACACTTCTCTCATGGTAAGAATTATTCATTAAATTTCTGTTAGGTACAGGAAATAGTCCAAGGTCATTGTTTTGGTTTTGTAAGAAGGCCTGCTTATCTCGGCAAATCTCTCTTCTCCCCATACACTTCTTCTAATAAAAAGTGAAATGCTTGTAGTTCAACAACGTGCAAGGTTGTTTTCACAAATGTATGCCTTTGAACATACTGCAGCTTCTCTCTGGAATATCCTTGTCCCTATCTACCAAGTAAACACCTTTGTCTTTTAATTCCCCGTTCAGATATCACCCCTTTGCTCTAACTCAGATAAAGCTAACCTAGCCTTTCTGTGTTTGTATAATATGTATGTTTAATTGAAAATAAGTTAAAATTTTTTGTTTCGAGGTTTTAATAAGAAATTTATACAATATAGTACAAATAAGCCAAGGGGAAAATGTATTCAAAAGACAAGTAACTATTTAGAATAAAATAAAATACAGCCACATGCAAGGTATTTCATTTTAGAGTAATACAATAGCTAACATCGGTTACAACGATGGTTCTAAACTTCTCCATAGCCAGAGAGAGAAAGAGATTTTTGAGATTCAGAATATCCATGAGACACATTTTTTAAAAAGCCAAATGCTTAAAAATATAACTTTCCTTCATTTTGAAAAAAATTTCTCTTCAGGGCCTTCCTAAATAAGCTATTGGCTGATATACTAACACATATTTTCTTTTTTTTTTTGTTAAGGTATCATTGAAGTACAATCTTATGAAGGTTTCTCATGAGCAACATTATGGTTACTACATTCACCATATTATCAAGTCCCCCCCATATACCCTATTGCAGTCACTGTCCATCAGCGCAGTAAGATGCTATAGAGTCACTACTTGCCTGCTCTGTGCTATAGTGCCTTCACCGTGCCCCATCCACCCCGCCGCTACATTCTGTGTGCTAATCATAATACCCCTTAATCCCCTTCTCTCTCCCTTCCTGCCCGCCCTCCACACACCCTTTCTCTTTGGTAACAGCTAGTCCCTTCTTGAAGACTGTGAGTCTGCTGCTGTTTTGTTCCTTCAGTTTTGCTTTGTTGTTACATTCCACAAATGAGTGAAATCATTTTCTTGTCTTTTTTTGCCTGACTTATTTCACTGAGCATAATATTCTCTAGCTCCGTCCACGTTGTTGCAAATGGTAGGATTTGTTTTCTTCTTATGGCTGAATAATATTCCATTGTGTATATGTACCACATCTTCTTTACCCATTCATTTATTTATGGACACTTAGGTTGCTTCTGTGTCTTGGCTATTATAAACAGTGCTGCAGTAAACATAGGGGTGCATATGTCTTTTTGAATCTGTGACCTTGTTTTCTTTGGGTAAGTTCCTAGGAGTGAAATTCCTGGGTCAAATGGTATTTCTATTTTTAGTTTTTTGAGGAACTTCCATATTGCTTTCCACAATGGTTGAACTAATACATATTTTCAATTGTATTCAAGATTGCTATTCAGTGAGAATGCATTAGTACAGCCATACTGGTTATTAAAATACTGAAATACTTCCCTACTGATTGGTAATTAGCCACTGCCTTAAATGCCTTTTCTCCCCCCTTTCTGCTCTGAATCCTCCCTCATAAGTCTCTGCTCATCCTCACCATCCAGTAACCAGGGATAAAGTCTGATATAGCAGGGGTGCTTCAAGATCTGCTCAACACACTGGAGGGGTACCTCCTGGTGGGGCTGTATCCATGCCTCAGGTGGATAAATGTTTTGCCTTTCATCTCCTAATTAAGACAGTACACCTTCTGAGACTTATATACTCCATTCCCTACATTACATACCCACTTGGATTTCTCACAGTTGCCTCAAAGTTAACATGTCATAAATCAAGTTTTAAAAGAGTTGAATCCTGAATAGATACAATATTGAGTTTTTATTTTCTCCCTGAATTTCACCCATCCAAACTGATGGTCTAATGCCAAAGCATTATTTAATAAAAGGAAATCTCAGAGACCAGAGAATGTGTACTTTTGGACAAACAGAATAATTACTCCTACTGGCAATATCCAAATAAAATTATTTATTGCAGTCAAAATTGTAATGAGAATTAGGAACAGGATGCTGCAGGCTTTAATTCTTGGTGACACTTGAAAGACAGCTGTTTTGTTCTCCTAAGAGCAGATCCACAGTCTTTGACAATGTGCCAGATTTGGGAGAGAAATGAAAATTTTCAGTGAAACTGGGGAAGCTAATCAGAAGAGTTGTCTGGAAAGACGGCCATCTCAACACAGGGATTTCAGTAGATTTTTCCCCAGAAAATAGTTCTGGGGCCATGACAAATATGACAGAATGGACACAGAGCCCATTTATACACCAGAAACCATGGTCAGTTTATGTCACCTTGGAAAATAGTAAAGCATATAAATGAATCTCTCGGTGATCGTTTTTTCTTAATTTTAAATCAACTTTATGGAGAGATCATTTACAGGCAGTTAAAGGAACTCATTTTAAGAATATAGTTTAAGTTTTAATGAATATGATCATCCATGGAATCCATCCCAAGCCAAGTTATAGAATATTTTCATCATCCCAACAAGTTCCTTTATCCCCTTTTCCAGTCAGTATCCTACCCCAACCACCACTCTAAGCCCCAGGCAACCACTTACATGTTTTTTATCATTATAGGTGGTTTTAGTCACAAATTTTACATTATGGTGTTATTAAATAATTACCCTTTTGGTGTCTGTTGCATTCACTCAGCATAAAGTTTATGACAATGATTCATGCTGTAGCTTTTGTTTTCCCTTTGGTGAGTAGTAGTCCATTGTGTAAGTGTCATAATATGTTCTGATTCAACTGTTTATGAGCATTAGGGTTGTTTCTAGCTTTTTAAAAAAACACTATTAAGAGCAATGCTGCTATGGACATTTGTTTATAAACCTTTCAAAATTTTTATTTTGAGATTAATAAACCTTTGGGTGAGCACATTTTGTATTTGTATTTGGACTTCATTTTAACTGAAAAAAATAATCTTATACGTACAGAAGCATTGTGATAGTACAGGGAGATCCCACTT
The DNA here is from genome assembly GCF_030020395.1 of Manis pentadactyla. NCBI lineage: Eukaryota > Metazoa > Chordata > Mammalia > Pholidota > Manidae > Manis > Manis pentadactyla. Next base: position 26,895,509 of record NC_080024.1, read on the forward strand.
GTTCTCCACGCTAACTCCCCTAATGTTAACATCTTACATAACCACAATAAAACTAGCAACACTAAGACTTTAGTATTGGTACAACAGTACTAACTAATCTACAGACTTTGAAGTTCCCCAGAATTTCCACTGATGTCCTTTCTGTGTCCCAGGACTCAGTCCATGACACTGCATTTCACTTATTTATCCTTAGTCTCCTTGAACCTATGACAACTTCTCAGTATTCCCTTCTCTTTTATGACCTTGACGATTTTGGCATGTAGTGGTCAGATATTTTGTAGAATGTCTCTCAGTTGGATTCATTTGATGTGTTCTGATGAGGACCCTCAGAGTATAAATTCTGAGAAAGAAAATCACAGGGGAGATGTGCTCTTCTTAGTATATTGTATCAGAGTTAAGTCTGGATACCAGTATGTCTATGACCAGTGCTATGAATCTTGATTACTTGGTAAAGGGCGTGCCTGCCAGATTTCTCCACTTTAATAAAGTCACTCTTATTCCCTTCATGTGCCCTGTGTCCATTATGTATGTGTTTCTCTGTGTATATTAAATATATGTATATGTCTTAAAATACATATATAATATAATTATAAAATAAAATAGCTTCATACAGGTATTCCCAATTCCAACCCGCTACCGTGGCATTCATTCTAACATGCCCCTTTCCATATCTGCAACTTTACATTACTGAGTAATGGTCTCTGACAGTGAGAAACCTGGCTGTCGTCATGGATATTTTTGGTCAGTGCCAGCACACATACAAAATAGTTTCCGAATTGCTTGCATGTATCCCTCTGAGAAACAGATTTACTAATTAGGGTATTTTGTACATTTTTTGGTCTTTATCCTTAGAGTATCGAGTCAAAACACTACTACCAAGTTTCTTTAGTCAGCTTCTTCCTTTCCCCAACATGAGCACTAATCTCAGCTTTACTACTTCCTAGCTCTGTGGCATTGGAAAAAATATCTGACCTCTTTGCTTTAGTTTCATCACCTGTAAGACAGTGTATAATAGAAGGACCTTCCTGACTGTGAGTAGGGGCCTGGCACGCAATAAACACTAAGTAAGTATTTGCTACTGTTACCACCCATAGTCATTATCAAGGCATAAGTGGGCTTACAATTATGATACATATAATTTTTGCATTATAATTTTTGTCTTTGTCCTCTTCAGGTGGTGAACTTTCTGAGAAGAGGAACTGAGTCTTTATTTAATTTCTTCATGCAGCTCTCTTGCATGATTAAGTTCTCAGAAGATGTTTGCTGATATTATAAAGTAGTAAGTGCATGCTACATATTAATAAAATCAAACAAAATGAAATAGAAAATGTATGTTAGTGTGCTAACAAATGTTAACAGTTCAGTATTATCTTTTCCTACTCACAAATTTGTGTTTTGACATACTTCTTCTTGAGAAAGTACCTGTATGCATATACCTTCTTCTAGAATCTTACAGATTAATGTCTAAAATTCTGCTTTGTCTCTCCCTTTGGGTTAACAATTCTTTTGAGCTACTTTGGAGGGAAAATCCAATGTGATATATCATAAGAGCTCATCAGATCTCCCTTCTCTTTCTATTTCAAAAGAAAAGACTTGACCCCGATGGCACAAAAGGAAGAGAAAGTCAGGAGATGAGATGGTAAGAATAAGAAATTGCAATTATTCTAAAATAAGGACAACTGTTTAGCAAGGATCAAAATGTAAACATTAAGTCATGATTTCTCTTTAGAGAGCAGATAGAGTATCTTTTATAATAGCAAAATTTATTTTTTTTGTAATAATCTGTTTGGTTGCTGTTTTCCCTTTAATTCCCAGAAGTACAGTTGACCCTTAAATAGCACATGTTTGAACTGCATGGGTCCACTTATACGTGGCTTTTTTCAGTAATATATTGAAAAATTGTTTGGAGATTTGTAATAATTTCCTTTTGTCTAGCTTATTTTAAGAATACAGTTTGTATCTTGTTGGTAAAGCTACTGTTCAACAGTAGGCTATTAATTAAGTTTTCGGGAGTCAAGTGTAACTTGCAGAGATTCAGCTGTGCAGGGTTAATGCCCTGAACCTCAGTGTTGTTCAAGGGTTAACTGTAGTTGGCATGGGAAAGCATGAGAGAAATGTAAGAGAACTTTTGATCTGTCTTTATTTTGAATCTATAATTAAGAATTACTTTATGCTAGAGAAATAACAGATATAAATGAAATGCATAAATTTCATATTGTTTTATTAACCTCCAAAAACTGTGGAGAAGTTATGTTTCAGGGAATCAGTAAGTAATCTGCATTTCACTGAATATAATAACTTGAGTTATATAACAAAATTAATATGAAGTAAATAAATATGTATTTTCGGAATGGTTAACATTTGTGTTTCAGCAATAGCATTTGGAAATGCTTAAATAACTAACAAGGAGGGAATTTAATTTATATAGAATTAAATATACTACTTAACCACAATGGTTAATGCAATTTCTGGTTTCGTAATGAAATGTCAGAAAAGAAGATAAGATTATTAATGTGAAATAAGATAATAAGAAACTGATTTCCCTAAATTTCCATAAAAACCTGATAAGGTCTGATCCATATGCATTAGTACAACCTTTAGACTCTCAAATAGCACAAATTTATATCAAGTAAATAATATTATATTTCTGAATTGAGACAAATTTACTGACTTTTTAGAGAAAGAGATGGAACATTTGTATTTTCACTAACATTTCACAGTGACCAAAAGCTTAGGTTTTTATGGAAGCAAGAGCATTCAGTTGCTAGATGCTGAAAATTAAAACCTGTATGATTGTGTTCTAGCCAAGATGATAAAATATCTGCAGTGAAGCTACACTCTAGTTTGACAATCCTTTATTCACAAATATTTTTGATAAGGCATTCTGGTCAATATATTGGTCTGTGCACTTGGGGAATATAAAGACCATTAAGACACTTTATTTGTGTATACACAGCATTATAATGCCAGGTTGAAATTAGAAGGGACCTGATGAATACATCTGGGAGGAAAAATAAAAAATTATGTTAAAAGTTTTAGTGAAATCAGCAACAAAGAGAAGCTTAGTGAGTTACTTGGAAAAGGACTTAGAGTGATCTGCAATGTGACTGTTGCATTGAATCAGGATCATTTTATTCTCAGCACATTTTTGGGGGGCAGATACAAATAGGAAACCTTATGGTAAACATACACAAACATTTTATTTTCTAAATAATAATGACATGAGTTTTTCATATTATCATATACCATTTCTTTGTTTACATCACAAATTTTAACATTCCTTCACATTTAAAGTATAACAATTCTTTCAGCTTACTTTTGGACCTTCACAAATATGTGTATTTAATATCACCAGGACATACTGCCTTTCATAACATGATTTCAATGGCTTTAGTACCATTAAGATTGTTAACATAATTTCAGGAACAAAGAATACCAAGGTTTTGCTTGCATTTCTTAATTAGCTGAATACATAGATTTCTTTTTCCTTTAATGGACTGCAGCAATGCTGGAGGTGAAACAACTTTCTTGAGAGTCAGCCAGAAACTTGTGACAGATATATTTTAATGACTTAAAATGAATTTGTCAAATCAAGTTCCTTTTTAAAAAATTTTTCTGATCTCTTCTGAGACAATTGTCAGTTTTAACTGTCTCAGATTTCTCAATGCCAAAACAAAATTGTTTTGTTAACTTGTTGGTTTACTTTTGTTGGATTGATTCCATAATGCAACTGAGCATTGGTTTACAAAAAGATATCTAAATATTGCAATTCCTCCAGTGATAAATATTTACGTCATTTATAGTCAATATATATCTCATAGATTTAGGTCAATCTATTCTGCTTATACAAAATATTTTTTTCAAAGATGCAGATGTGGGTTGATGGATGTCAGAATAATAAAACAAAAAAGAGGAAAACATTGCTTCCCATTATTTGTTTATGCAAAATCCATTACATGCACATGTATTTTTAAGAATGATGTTGTCTCAACCTATACAAATACAGGTAAATTTGTTGCTCAGCCAAACGGTGTGTAGTCAGATGGGGAACCTAAATTATTTGAGCACACTCGGCAATAGTTCTCTGAACAACAGCCACCTGCACTGGACTGGTGTGTTCATTCTCCCAGAAAAAAGTCCCATACGATCTAAATCACTTCCAGTGAATCTATAGCTAAGAGCTGTAGGAGGAAGAATTGTTCCACTTCAATAGAAGCAGAGAAAAATTGTCATGTTGCCTTGCAAGAAGCTGTTTCTATTTTTCAAACTTTTTTGCTCTTTGAACTATGAAAGCAGTATTATTCATTGTAATAAATTCCCAACAATACAGAATAAAAAGTTACCAAGCTTCTCCCCCTCCCCAGGGATGACCGTTGTTGGTTATCTTCCAAGATTTTGGTGTAAGCCAACATGAGTGTGTACACATCCCCGCACATACTGAATGGACTGTATCATATATAACCATCAGCCATCAGGCTTATCACATAGAGATTTGCCACATTCTTCAACATTTTTGCAGAATATTTCATTATGTGAACATACCATGATTTATTCAACAATTCCCTATTGTAGGCTACATAGGTTGATTCATTTTCTATTTCTATAACAAACCATACTGTCATAATAAATACCTCTATATAAAAATATTTGCAAATATGTACTCTATTCTTCTAAGATTCTTAGATGTAAAATCATTGCTACAAAGAGTTGTATATTTGATGTTTTGATAGATGATACCCAATTGTTTACAAAAACAAGATTGTGCTCTTTGATATCCCCATCAGAAGTATGCGTGATTCTATAAACTTTCACAAATGCCCATTATTACCGTTATATTTATTTTAATTTTATTTTATACCTTTAGATATTTAATCATGTGGAACTTGATGTATAGTATGAGGTGTGACTTTTTTTTTTTTCCAAATGAATATGAAGGCCCAGAATCGCTTATGCACTGCTATCTTTTCTCTAACAATTTTATTATAACCTTTATTCCCAAATGTAATTTATATATTGGTTAAAGTTCTTAGCTGCAAACAGCAAAATCTACTTAGGCTATTCTCTGCATAGAAGGAATTTGTTTCAGGATGTTATGTAGCTCACAAAGTCATCAAGTTGTAGAGGAAATATATTAGAATCAAGCTTCCAAGGGCACTTCCAGAAGCAATGTGCACAATCTGCCCAGACAGCCACAGCCAACCACAGAAACATGCCACATCAGCAGCCACCACACAGGCCATAAAAAATGGGAGCCTGTAGATTCACATAAGTCAGATCACACACACTGTCTCACATATGTGCATTTTATTGCAGGAAGCTGGCCTACATGCCTGTCCCCTAGCTACAATGGAGGCTAGAAAAACCAGACTTCATTAAATCTAAGATGCTAGCGATTGGAAAGCACGTGATTATTTTGTGTACCACTAATAAAAGTAAAACACTGCACATTAAACTCTGCCACAGTGCTTTCACTCAGGATTTTTATTTTATGATTATTAAAAAAGAAACTACTTTGAATTTATTTAGACAGGTTTTTATATGTTCTTAGGCATGCATGAAAAGGAAATTATAGGCAAAATTATCTGGTTAAGCTATTCTAAAACTTCATTGAAGGAATCAGTCTCATTTAGCTATTCCCAATTTCAAACAAGGAAATAGAGGCAATGTAAAGCCTCCAAGGAACTTTCTGAGAATGTTAATAGCAGCCTCCAGGAGGTGAGGAGACATGCCACTCCATCCAGAGTCACGCTTAAAGACAGAATTCCATGCAAGCAGAGAAAAGGGCTAAAAGTCCCCTTCTCTTTCCACCCCCTTTTCCAATAATTCTATTAGTAAAGGCTTACATTGTGGCAATACTCCATGAAGTACATAAACAAAAACGGTTCTATTCAGAATATGAAAAGAGCATTTTCCCTCCTTTGGTATATAGTAGCCAGGAGTCAGTTTAGAATCACGAATCCTAAGAGGGCGGCCCCCTTTGACTCAAACAACCTCCTAACATAAAAGAGTGCCAAATTTTACATTTATAATTTCTTGGTTAAATGATAGTTTCACGGAAAAATTTAAAAAAGCTTTTCATAGATGTGCAAAGTCTGCACAATAAATTATATGCAAATGGGAAGAAAATACTCCAGAAGAAAAATTTAAAAAAGCTTTTCATAGATGTGAAAAATCTGCACAATAAATTATACGCAAATGGGAAGAAAATACTCAAAGAAATAGCAGTGAATACTTCTGGAGATGATATTCAGAAGGGGGAAAGATGGAGACAGTCTGATGAGAGACTTCCACTATTTATGTATTTAGTTTCTGTATGGATTTTTTTTACAATGAAAATGTATGCATGGAATCTCTATGTAGCTAAATGTTAACATTTCTAAAAGAATATAGATAAATATTACCAAGATGTCAACTGGGTCTTTTCTGCCCAAAGAAATCTAGGTAGGATTGCCATAAAATTCCAATATTACGGCCTAGGCAATTGCTGGTCTCCAGGTTTCAGGAATTTACTCTTTCATGGTCCTTTGTGCTTCTTCCTCCATCCTTAGGTGTGTCTGTATTACAGTAGGAGGGCTGAGACATATAGCTCCACAGGCCTTAGTTTTCCTCTAAAGATCCATTCATATGAAAGCTACGAAAGCTTTCTGAAGTCTTCATATGGGCAGTGAGGAAGAACTCTATACCAGCCAATCTAAAATGCATATTTGCTGTTCTGTTCTCCGAAGATGCATTTCACTGTGCTCCACCCCAACTTTCCCTTTCCCCTCCCACACAGCCTCCTCGCACCTTAGATCCTCTTTCTCCCTTCCAAATTTTCAATTTCTATCTTTCTATTTGCCTTACTTAGCTCCTACTGATAATTTTCACGCATAAACATTCAAGTTGCCTCTGCAGAATAAAGATTGTAGAGTTTTACCTTTCTCCCTTGAAAGAAAAAAAAATTGTAATTCTTAAACCTTTTCTGATTCAGGACGCATTGCCTTTCCTTGTACTTAGAATTTTCTTGCCTGGTGCTTTCTACCTAAGACAGGGAAAATCTTATACCTTCTCCAAGGTTCTCATCAACCATCCTGGCCTCTACACCAGCTCATTCAGGAAGGGGCTTTGCTTCTGGTTGTTTCTGCATTTGGGCTGAGTCATACTTGCATGAACTCTAGTTCTCCAATTGCTTCCAGTCCTAAAGAGACTGATCAGTTTTGTTCTGTGGGGAATGCTAAAGTCATTTTCCTCTCTTCCTTATGCCAAATTATCTCCATTAACTATGGTAATTTATGGAGACACTCAGGGCTCTTAGTACTGTGTGCTTCCCTACATTATTCTGTACCAAATTGCCTCTGCAATGACTTACCATACCAAACCAGATTTTCAAACTAAGTTCAATGGCATCTGCTTGTATGACTTACTGCAGTCATTTCTGCTTTGAGAGTATATGCAGAGAAATCTTTAGATATGCATCATCTATAATTGCAAAAAACAATTCTGGACTAAATCTAAATATCAGTCAATACTGGAATGAATATACAGATATTCCATTGGAATATGAAGTAGGATGAAGAATATATAGTGATGAAGAATCAATAATTCAGAGCTGTATGTAGCAAACTAAATAAATATGATCATAATATTCAATAGAAAATAAGTTATATGTGAATACTCATAATTATATGAAGTCAAAGGCACACAAGTTCAAACGAATAAAAACACATAGTATTGCAAACATAAGTATGAATAAATATAGCTTTGAATAAAAATAGGGGGATGATAATCCCCAAATTCAGGGTACTGCTTATCTCTAAATGGAGTTAAGTAGGTAGGATTGGGGAGGCATACTCAGGAGACTTCAAAGACATTCATAATAACTTACTGTTTAAACTTGGTGGTAGTCAGTTTTTTGTATCACTATGCCTTATATAAAATTGTAAGTATTTTGTATATATTTATATATCTGAATGCATATTAAAATAATGACTAAAAAATCCAACTCTTCAACTTCATCAGCTAATTATGAGATTGGTTTTAGTTCTTTTTTTAATTGACATAATAGTTGATATACAATATTATATTGGTTTCAAATATACAACACGGTGATTCAACAGTTCTGTCCATTACTAGATCCGCACCCCAACTAGTGTAGTTATTACTATCTGTCAACATAGAAAGATGTTACAGACCTATTGACTATATTCTTTATGATGTACTTTCATCCCTGGGACTAATTTATATTATAATTGAGATATTGTGCCTCTTTATCCCCTTCAGCTATTTCAGTTGTGGGAGCAGAACTTATCCTTAATGGATACATGGGTAGGATGAAATGCTTTAGCAATGGGGATTTGCCCTTTTGAACTTGTGCAGTGACCTGGGAAGAGTACCAGGATAAACTGTTCACACTGAACAAACTGCTTGTCCTTGAAGCAATCACCTACTTCTCTGGACCTTACTTAGTCATCTGCAAATAATGGGATTGCATCAGATCCTTGTTGTTGAAAGCTTTAAAAATGCAGAATACTGGCTCTCACTCACACTTGAAAAAAATAGAATTAGTGTTTAACAAGAGCTGCAGTGATTCCTAAGTACCTCATGTTTGAAAAGCACTGGCCTAGTTACCCAAAGTTGTACTTGTCTTTAAAGGCTTCCCTCTTCCCTGCAAGCTCTCTCTTCTGCAAGAGGGACAGATTTGCACTGAGATCCTAACGGTAGCAGTTAGTGACTATGTGATTGAATAACTGACTTGACTTTACTTAATCATAGTTTTCTTATTCTCAGTATTGCATATTGATGTGTTCCTTGCATGTTTTTGTAGAATCTAACATTAGGCGAGAACAGAAATAGGTTGGCATAAGCATAGCCATCTTAAAGGCCTAAAAGCCATTTTCTGACGTCCTAAAGAGAAAAACTGGAACTAGGTGAGGCCTAGAAAAACAAGTTAATCAATCATGAATACTGGCCGCAGAGACCTTCAGTCAGCTAACCTCAGTTAGTTAATCATACATACCAAGCCTATCTCACTAAGCTACCCTAACCCTTAGAAAATGATGTTATCTAGCTAAACCCCCACGATGTGGCGCCAGCTGAAAATTTATGTGTTTATGGAGAAACACTGTTACTTGCTTGTGGAAAAATACTGTCCTTTTGAAAATGCCATAAAAACCTCTGCCTTTGAGTGCTCGGGGTCCTTGTTGAAGCCCACTGCGTCGGGCTGACACTTGGACCCCAGCTAGCTGGTTCCTGAATAAAGCCCTCTTGCTTGTTGCATCAAGAGACGCCTTCCGTGAGTGAATTGGGGTGGCGTCCTCCTTTGAGGAGATCCAACATTTTCTATGTCAATTAAATGTATGTCTAGTCTCTGTCATATAGTTAAGACTTAATAACTGAAAGCTGTAATTGTTGCTATTATTCCTATCATATTTACAACACTGAATTTTCCTCCTTAACTCATGTTAGCTAAGGGATAAATAAATCTAGCTAATAATGGCTTAAAGATCAATCTTTTCTTATCTTTCTGACCTTTTCTTTCAAAAGGAGATTCTAAGAGGCTGCTGTTAATGGAAGTGCATGATCAAAATGGCTTTCCCTTCACCTTTCTTCTCAGTTGTCTCTGGGCTGTGACTGGACTCTTCATAGGCATCCACACCCTACTCTCCACACTAGAATTATAGGGAAGGGCAGTGATTCGCTGCAGTGAGCAAATGCTTGTCTTTCTGGCAGGTCCTGTACCACTTCTTCTAGTGCTCATAAAGGACTAAAACACTTCCTGTCCCAGAAGGATTGTTGATCTCCAATTTAAGACTTGAAAAACAACAACCATTAGATTTTGTTATGTTCTACATGAGCTGAAAGAGGAGTCCAAATATCCTCAGTGCTTGCATACACAGAACAATTTTTGGAAGAAATGGTCTGGCAGGTTCTCTCTCCATCCTTTAAGACATGGCAGGTGCCATTTGCTTTGTTAGAGGAAGGTACCCAGCCACTGTCCCAGCCATAGCAAATTTTATCTGGACGGCTGCCTGACCCCAAAGTAGGCTGGTTCTTAACATTTGGCATCTCACATAAAGAAAACAAATGGAGGCCCATGTACCATATCCCTAAATTATTTGAAGTTGTAAGTTAAAACTTAACGTCAGTATTATTAAGTGTAGAATTTTTAAGTTAATTTCAAATTTTTAATTACAGGCATATCTCAGAGATACAACAGATTTGATTCCAGACCATCACAGTACAGTGAGTCAAATAAATTTTTTTATTTCCCCGGGCATGTATAAAAGTTACATTTATACTAGATTGTAGTCTATTAAGCACGCAGTAGCATTATGTCTAAAAAAACAATGTATGTACCTTAATTAAGAATACTTTATTGCTAACCATAATCTGAGCTTTTAGTGAGTTTTCATCTTTTTGCTGATGGAAGGTCTTGCCCCAGCGTTCATGGCTACTAACTGATCAAGGTGGTAGTTGCCAAAGGTTGGGGTGGCTGTGGCAATTCCTTAAAATAAGACAGTAATCAAGCTTGCTGCATCTATTGACAATTCCTCTCCAAATAATTTATCTGTAGCATGTAATGCTGTCTGACAGCATTTTACCCATAATAGAACTTCTTTCAAAACTGGAGTCAGTCCTCAGCCCCCACCACTGCTTTGTCAACTAAGTTCGTGTAACATTCTAAATCCTTGCTGTCAGTTCAACAGTCTTTACCAGGAACAGATTTTATCTCCAGAAGCCACTTTCCTTGCTCATCCGTAGGAAGCAATTCCACATCCTTTAAGTTCTATTATGAAGTTGCAGCAATTCAGTCACACCTTCAGGCTCAACTCCTACTTCTAGTTCTCTTGCTATTTCTACCACATCTGCAGTTACTTCCTCCACTGAAGTTTGAAACCCTCAAAGTCAACCATGAGGGTTAGATCAGCTTCTTCCAGACTCCTATTAGGCATCCATATCCTGTTGGTATTTTGACCTCTTCCCAAGAATCACAAACGCTAATGGCCTCTAGAATGGTGACTGTTTTCCTTAAAGTGTTCAATCTACTTTGCCCAGATCCATCAGGAGAATCACTATCTACGTAGGCTATAGCCTTAAGAAATTTATTCCTTAAATAATAAGACTTGAAAGTTAAAATGACTCCTAGATTCATGGGCTGTGCAATGGATGCTGTGTTAGCAGGCCTGAAAACAAGATTAATCTCGTGTATGTCCCCATCAGAGCTCTTGCGTGATGATGAAGTGCGTTGCCAGTGGACAGTAATTTTTTTAAAGGAAACTTTTTTCTGAAAAGTAGGTCTCAACAGTGGGCTTAAAATATTTGGTAAACCGTGTTGTAAATGTGCTGTCATCTAGGCTTTGTTGTTCCACTTAGAGAGCATAGGCAGGGCAGATTTAGCATAATTCTTAAGGCCCCAAGGAGTTTTGGAAGAGTCAGTGAGCATTGGCTTCAACTTAAGGTCACCAGCTGCTTTAGCCCCTAATAAGAGAGTCAGCCAGGCACTGAAGCTTTGAAGCCAAGCATTGACTTCTCCTCTGTAGCTATGACAGTCCTAGATGACATCTTCTTCCAACAGAAGGGTGTTTCATCTGCTCTGAAAAATATGTTGTGTAGTGCAGCCACCTTCATTAATTATCTTTGCTAGATCTTCTGGATATCTTGCTGCAGTTCTCCATCAGCACTTACTGCTTCACCTTGAGCTTTTATTTATGGAGGTGGCTTCTTTCCTTAAATGTCATGAACCAACCTCTGCTAGCCTCCAAATTTTCTTCTGTAGGTTCCTCACCTCTCTCAGCCTTCATACAATTGAAGAGAGTTAGGGTCTTGCTCTGACTTAGGCGATGGTTTGAGGGAATGTTGTGGCTGGTTTGATTTTCTATCCAAACCACTAAAACTTTCTCCATATCAGCAATAAGGCTATTCTGCTTTCTTATCATTTGTTTATTTACTGGAATAACACTTTTGTCTTTAAGAATTTATCCCTTGCATTCACAACTTGGCTAACTCTTTGGCACAAGAGACATAGCTTTGAGCCTATTTCAGCTTTCAACATTCCTTCCTCACTAAACTTAATTGTTTCTACCTTTTGATTGAACATGAGACACATGCAACTCTTCCTTTCATTTTAATATTTAGAGGTGATTGTAGGGTTATTAAATGGCCTACTTTCAGTTTTATTTTGCGATGTCTCAGGGAACAGGGGACCTGAAGGGAAAAAGAGAGACATGAGGGAATAGCTCATTGGTGGAGCAGTCAGAGCACACTCAACACACTAATTATTAAGTTTGCCATCTTATATGAACATGGTTAATGGCAGTCCAAAACAATTACAATAGTGGCACCAAAGATTATTCATCACAGACAACCATAACAAGTGTAATAATGAAAAATTTTGAACTATTGGGAGAATCCCGAAATGTGACACAGGGACCCAAAGTTAGCAAATACTGTTGTAAAAATGGCATTGATAATCTTGCTTAACACAAGTTTGCCAAAAACCTTCAATTTGTTTATAATATATATATATATATATATATATATATAAAATCTGTGAAGTGTAATAAAGTGAAGTGCAATTAAAAGTGATGTGCCTGTATATTAAGTTATTTAATAACACAGTAGCCAATTACAACTGTTGACATACTGCACTAGTTCATGAGTTTCTGCAAAGGGAGATATAAAGGGAAACAATAAAATGGTCCATCCTTATTCTTAGGAAACAGTACTTAATTCTGCCAGCATCAGAAACACAGTATCTGAGAAAAATGTTGAGATAAGTTACCCAGTCTTTTCAGTTACTTAAAGGCTTTAACTGCTCAAATTTCCCCCACTCTAAGCAGTGTATTTTTCCAATGTGGGCAGCAGAGTAAAACCCATAAACCTCCGTGACATTTTTCTGCATGTGCTTTTCTTTTAAGAACTCAGAGTAAAAGATACTGAGAAGCTTTTTCTGGAGCTTCAAGGGTGTTCATCAAAGGAGAGGACATGACATTTACAGGTCACCTGTGCCGACTGACAGAGTCCTTATTATTATTTTGAGTATACCTGATGTGCAGAGCCCTCTAAATGGAGGGCCTCAGTGGAGAAGCTCCTCTCGCTTGTGTTTAAGGGCAGTAGGTTTCTTTGGCTGATTATACAGATAGTTGGCTAAAACTGCCCAGTAGGATGATCGCATAGCAAACGATATCCAAGCCATCCCAAGCAAACTCTTCCCCTTGGAAAAATGGGTAGTTTGTGTGGTCAGAATTTCTTCCTTGAGAAATGTCAAGCAAATTTTCTGTATGTTTGTGAAGTCTTCATTACATCATGGGATTTGGATAACTGAAATTGAGTTGACATGTTGCTGGTAAATTGATTTCTGCTCCTATCTCATGCACCATCATCCTTGCACAAAATATACATTGCTGTGGATAACCTGGGATTTCATCTCTTGAGGCCTTACATGGCCTAAATAGCAGATCTAATACTCATTCTTCCTAAATAACTTCACTTTAAAGCTGCGTTATCTTGTACAAGTCATTAATGTCCCAGAGTGTCAACTATCTATAAATATAAAATGAAGAAAATTATATCTGTCACTCTGGGTTGCTCAAAGATTAAATATGTTCATATGCTTAGAAGATGCTCAGTTAACTAAATATGAATGTGAAGCAAAAAAGACAAGTCACAAACCCAGAGATATTTCTGTCATTAAGACACTTACATGTCATAGTAAAGCAGTTGAGGAGATGTTATTTTCTCTTGGCCACAGTGTGTTTTATCTTTGTCAAATGCCTCTGAGAGTCACTAGATAAAGCTAACTAGCACACTCAAACATTGTGACTGGCTCCCTACATTGGTGAAGGTTTCAGAGAGAGGCAGCAAGAAGCTGCTGCTGGTCCTGGAGTCAGCCTTCTAACCAACGACTGCCAAGTTAGTTGAAACCTGCAGATCTTCCATGGCTCAACCAGGAAATGAGTTTTCAGTGGCAAGGAGACCTAGGGCATGGGTAAAGTGTCTCCCTATATTTCTGAGATGTATTGTGTAGAAAACAACTGAAACATTTAGGGTCTCTAGCTGCTTACTCCAGCTTTGTTTTTACTTTATTGAGTCCAGTCACTGGTGGATTTTGTTGCTCCTACCAAAACTCTCATGTTAAGATTTCCTTAAAGCTACTGTTGTATTGTGACTTTAGGTCTCCTAGAAATATTTTGTAATATATGTATGGTGCAGAGTTACTTTCCAGAGTTTATATCCAATATCTATATTTTATAACAATGGAAAATACAGGATAAAAAGCATTTAAAAACTGCATTTAAATATGGTTCTCTAATTGTTTAAATATTTTGTGTTTTGTAGTTCATCTGTTTCCTGAAAGGATTTGGGGTAACTAATAGTATTGATACACTTCGAAAATAAACACTGAAATAAAAAATTTAAATGAAGACCAAGATCCATGGGAAAAGGGAATGAATGCTGAATCAGAAATTGAGGATTACTTAGCTACTCTTAACTGAATTCAAAAGTTAAATCTGAGTCCCAGAATCCAAGAGCAAAAAATATTTTCATTGAATGAAGAAGCTATCACACTCATTATGTGAGAGAATAAAGTGTCTATATTCATGTGAAGACACAAAACTGAATTAGGTATTTTTCCTGTCTTCAGGTTCACCACATGTCTTTTATCTTTCTATGCCCTATACTCAGCATAAAGCCTGGTTCATACTAGAACCCCTCACAAGAGTCTCTACAATGAATTAATTTATTACATGGATCCTTGTATCATGGTAAATATGAAATATAATAAAAATAGTCAAAGTTTTGCAAGATTCTAGGTATAAAATTGGAGCATAGTTCTTGCTTAATTTTGTTTTCAACTTTCTTCCTTCCCCTAGTCCTACCATAATATTTATTGATTTTTCTTGGATACATACATATTATACAATATGCAGTATTTTTATTTGTGTATTTTTGATATTTATAAATGGTACATTGCCATAGAGCTTATCCTCATTTTTTTTGACTTGACACTAAGCATTTTGCTGTATGTGTCTTAACTGGTTTTAATTGCAGAGTATTTCGTGGTGCTTAATCATCACATTTTATATATATTTCCTAAGTGGACACCAAGATTGTCTCTGACCCTACATAACCTCAAAAATAAACAAATCTGTGTCAGCCTGAACTATTTTTTCTCTGGGTTATTTTCCCAAAGCTGGGTTGATGCGTTGGAGTCTGTCTGGACTTGGCACCATCAATTTGCCAGATTGTTCTTTCGCAAGTTATACTTCTACCTTCTGAGCATGTTTCCATTTCTCTACATACATCTTCTTTTGATATTTTCTGATTTTAAACTTATGCTGATTTGCTGTATTTAAAGTATTGTCTTGTTTTAATCTGCATTTCTCTAATTACTGATAAAGTTGAGTATTATGTCACACACTTATTATCAATCAAATGTCCCTTTTGTCTATTTTTTATATTCTCTGATCATTTTTCCTATCAACTTATTTCTAATTGATTCTTAGAAATTTCTTGTATGTGCTATATGTTAATCCTCAATCTGCTTTAGATATCGCAAATATCTTTTCTCAGTCTGTCATTAGTTAACTTGCTCTGTGGTTCAGGTTATTGATGAGACATTCTTAATATTGATGTGTTAAAATCCAGCTGTTTTGCCTTATGGTTTTGTGCTTTTTGTGTCATTAGAAGTCTTTTTTCACCTCAAAATTCCAAAAATAACAGCCTATGTGTTCTTCTGTTAGCATTTTATTTTTATTTTCATGTATGTTTTTAAACTTCTATCAGTTTCTATCACACCATTTTATTTTGTTTTACGTGTAGGACATCAGCATCAGAAATGATGGCACATATTCCTTTCCTTGTTTTTGGTCTACCTCCCCCTTCTGGAAGGTAAATTCCACGAGAAAAGACTTGTCAGGTTTGTTCTCCACTTTGCTCCCAGTGTCCAGAATGTGCCTGGTACACTATTTATTACATAAATTCACTGTTTAAATATTTGACTTAAACATTGAAAGATGACTCCTAGAAAAAAAAGTTTTAATTCTACAGTAGTTTTTCCAAATCTGACATTTTTAGAAACATTTAATCCAGGTTAAGTTTCTTAAACCTTCTTAGTTTGTTGCTGCTAAATGAAGAAGTCATGAGAGAAGGATGTTTATGTTTATATCATATGAAACACATTAATTTAATGGATTTACCTATTTAGTATGTTAAATACATTAAATATATTTTATATTAAACATTTTATATTCAACTAATATATTAAATATAACATTAAAAATAGAGATGCTAAGACAGCTTCTTTTATGCTGCTTAATTTGATTGTTGAATTACCCACTGAATTCTGACTGTAATGTTAGGTATGGCAACAATTAGAAAACCATACTAGTCTTAGATCTATACACAAATTGGACATAAATGCATTCTGGGTCTGCAGTTAGGATCTGATGAACAACTGCTTCAGGTCACATTGGTGCTACATCGCCTAATCCCTTCGTACATTTCTGTGCCTTCCTTCCCTGTCCCCTCCCCCAAACTCCTACTCCTTGGCGTTCAGTGTGTTTTCAATGGCCAGATCTGGGACTCTTCGACAGCCAGCTGCCCTAAGCCTGCCTTATGTGGTCCACCAATCTCATGTGGGAATATTAAATTTTAGTTCCCTCATCTCTGGTGGGGACATGAAGGTGTACTTCATGTCCAGAGTTCCGCTGCAGGATCAAGTTGGAGCTACACTCGGTGAGACTTCTGCCGGAGACCACACCTTTATCTCTCATCTGACTCACACTTACTCGCATACTAGTACAGTCATTGATGAACTCTAACAGGACTTAAGCCTCCTTCTTGAGGCTGAAAGAGGGAAAATAACACTCAGTTATACCTCAATTCTACCTGCACTTCAGGGTTGAGGAACCCCATCCTCCACTGTTAAAAAGAAAGCACGTTTAGAAATTTTAAAGAATTTGAAGGAAGGTAGCAAACTCATTTGTGATTTGTTTTTTGAAAATCCTGAAGATGGCATAGTTTCCTTTTTAAATTCATCCCACTAGAAACATGACCAAGGAGCTAGAAGCTAACTGTGAGAAATGGATATGATATCGATAATTACGCAGTGCAAGAGACTTTTTCTTAGAACATTAGACATTTCAGATAAGTAATGGAATGTTTTAAAGTAGATGCTGATCCTAGATTCCACCTAGGAAAACAATAAAATCATCATAAAGATGTGAACTCTTCTGAACTGACCCACTTTGCTTGTGGTTTCTCTTACCAAAACATTGCCAGAGACAAAAAGATTTCCAGATCTGCTTTTTACTGACCTCAGAAACTGTCATCAAACTTCATTCTATCCCATTTGGTTTTCTCTAGCACATTATGTATTAAAATATTTTTGTACAGATTTATTTACATGGGCCATTAAAGGTGTCACATTTCTGTTACAGTTGCCTAGGGTCCCACCCTCACAGAAGACCACTATTATTAGTATTTTATGTATTCTTCTAGAGTTTCTTTGTGTAAATATAAGCATACACAGGCCTGATTGTTATCCCTCCCAGTGTGCTGATGCCCAGGTCTAGAGCAGTTCAGCTGGGAGGCAACCTGTGACTAGTTGCTGCTATGAGGTACAGAGATGGCTCTTCCACGAGTGCAAGTAGGATCCGGAGAATTCTTTGGACCTCAGCTTCGTCTTCCCAGTCAAGTTCCTCTTGTAATAGTACCAACACAGGTGTATGGGGGTCTTTTGAATTTTCTCAGGGACACATATTGAATATTAGCTTTCCATTTTACTTTGATGGTAATAAATTAAGATGGATCCTATGAATGAGCATGTAAAGTTTTCACTTTCTGACATCTAACACTGACCTGTTCAATTCCACGCCAGTTTTCACTGTGTATTTTGCAGTATCAATTATTAAGACCTTGAGTGTACTCAGTATATTAGATAAATTATTTTTTCTAAGCAAAAGTGAGACAGGCAAATGCCTATGATGGGGAAACAGAAAGTCTTGCATGCACAGCCCCATAGACTTTGTCTTTGAAACCTACAGAGAATGGAGAAGTAAACATTAATTTTTAGAAAGATAAATATTCTTTATAATCTCCCTCCAAAATAATTTTTATTTTTTGACTAGGAATTTTAATTATAATTGAAGTTATAAAACGTAATGCAGGGGTTGGCGGAAGATGGCGGCGTGAGTAGAGCAGCGGAAATCTCCTCCCAAAACAACATATATCTATGAAAATATAACAAAGACAACTCTTCCTAGAATAAAGACCAGAGGACACAGGACAATATCCAGACCACATCCACACCTGAGAGAACCCAGCGCCTTGCGAAGGGGGTAAGATACAAGTCCCGGCCCCGCGGGAGCCGAGCGCCCCTCCCCCAGCTCCCGGCGGGAGAAGAGCAGGCAGAGCGGGAGGGAGACGGAGCCCTGGGCTGCCGAACACCCAGCCCCAGCCATCCGGGCCAGAGTGCAGGGCCCCCGATACTGGGAAAACAGGGCAGCAAGAACAGTGAGCAGGCATTGGAGGCTGGGCGACAGAGGACATAAGAAAAGCGCGCGACCATTTTTTTTTTTTTTTTGCTTTTTTGCTGCTTTGTTTTGGCGAGCGCTTTTTGGAAGTCTTAAAGGGACAGGGACCCCAAGACTAGGGAAACAGGGCAGAAAGACCGGTGAGCAGAGGCCTAAGGCTGGCACCGGAGAATAAAGAAAAACGAAAGACCACCTCTTTTTTTTATTAAAAAAATTTTTTTTTCTTGTTTTTTTTTTTGGTCGTTGTTTTGTTTTGGCGGGTGCTTTTTGGAAGTCTTAAAGGGGCAGGGTGGGTCACATAATCCAGAGGTAGGGAATCCGGGATCTCTGGGCACCCTAACCCCTGGGCTGCAGGGAGCAGGGAGGCCCCTTACGGAGATAAATAGCCTCCCAGCAGCTCCTGCTCCAACGCGACTCCACCATTTTGGAGTAGCTGCCCGAGCCAGGCCACGCCCACAGCAACAGCGGAGATTAACTCCATAGCAGCCGGGCAGGAAGCAGAAACCCTGTCTGCGCGCAGCTGCGCAGCACAAGCCACTAGAGGCCGCTGTTCTCCCAGGAGAGGAGGGCCACAAACCAACAAGAAAGGAAGTCCTTCCAGCCGTCACTCGTCCCAGTTCTGCAGACTATTCCTATCACCATGAAAAGGCAAAGCTACAGGCAGACAAAGATCACAGAGACAACACCAGAGAAGGAGACAGACCTAACCAGTCTTCCTGACAAAGAATTCAAAATAAGAATCATAAACATGCTGACAGAGATGCAGAGAAATACGCAAGAAAAATGGGATGAAGTCCGGAAAGAGATCACAGATGCCAGAAAGGAGATCGCAGAAATGAAACAAACTCTGGAAGGGTTTATAAGCAGAATGGATAGAATGCAAGAGGCCATTGATGGAATTGAAATCAGAGAACAGGAATGCATAGAAGCTGACATAGAGAGAGACAAAAGGATCTCCAGGAATGAAACAATATTAAGAGAACTGTGTGACCAATCCAAAAGGAACAATATCCGTATTATAGGGGTACCAGAAGAAGAAGAGAGAGGAAAAGAGATGGAAAGTATCTTAGAAGAAATAATTGCTGAAAACTTCCCCACACTGGGGGAGGAAGTAATCGAACAGACCACGGAAATACACAGAACCCCCAACAGAAAGGATCCAAGAAGGGCAACACCAAGACACATAATAATTAAAATGGCAAAGATCAAGGACAAGGAAAGAGTGTTAAAGGCAGCTAGAGAGAAAAAGGTCACCTATAAAGGGAAACCCATCAGGCTAACGTCAGATTTCTCAACAGAAACCCTACAGGCCAGAAGAGAATGGCATGATATATTTAATATGATGAAACAGAAGGGCCTTGAACCAAGGATACTGTATCCAGCACGACTATCATTCAAATATGACGGTGGGATTAAACAATTCCCAGACAAACAAAAGCTGAGGGAATTTGCTTTCCACAAACCACCTCTACAGAACATCTTACAGGGACTGCTCTAGATGGGAGCACTCCTAGAAGGAGCACAGCACAAAACACCCAACATATGAAGAATCGAGGAGGAGGAACAAGAAGGGAGAGAAGAAAAGAATCTCCAGACAGTGTATATAACAGCTCAATAAGCGAGCTAAGTTAGGCAGTAAGATACTAAAGAGGCTAACCTTGTACCTTTGGTAACCACGAATTTAAAGCCTGCAATGGCAATAAGTACATATCTTTCAATAGTCACCCTAAATGTTAATGGGTTGAATGCACCAATCAAAAGACACAGAGTAACAGAATGGATAAAAAAGCAAGACCCATCTATATGCTGCTTACAAGAAACTCACCTCAAACCCAAAGACATGTACAGACTAAAAGTCAAGGGATGGAAAAACATATTTCAAGCAAACAACAGTGAGAAGAAAGCAGGGGTTGCAGTACTAATATCAGACAAAATAGACTTCAAAACAAAGAAAGTAACAAGAGATAAAGAAGGACACTACATAATGATAAAGGGCTCAGTCAAACAAGAGGATATAACCATTCTAAATATATATGCACCCAACACAGGAGGACCAGCATATGTGAAAAAAATACTAACAGAACTAAAGGGGGATATAGACTGCAATGCATTCATTCTAGGAGACTTCAACACACCACTCACCCCAAAGGATAGATCCACTGGGCAGAAAATAAGTAAGGACACGGAAGCACTGAACAACACAGTAGAGCAGATGAACCTAATAGACATCTATAGAACTCTACATCCAAAAGCAGCGGGATATACATTCTTCTCAAGTGCACATGGAACATTCTCCAGAATAGACCACATACTAGGCCACAAAAAGAGCCTCAGAAAATTCCAAAAGATTGAAATCCTACCAACCAACTTTTCAGACCACAAAGGCATAAAACTAGAAATAAACTATACAAAGAAAGCAAAGAGGCTCACAAAGACATGGAGGCTTAACAACACACTCCTAAATAATCAATGGATCAATGACCAAATCAAAATGGAGATCCAGCAATATATGGAAACAAATGACAACAACAACACTAAGCCCCAACTTCTGTGGGACACAGCAAAAGCAGTCTTAAGAGGAAAGTATATAGCAATCCAAGCATATTTAAAAAAGGAAGAGCAATTCCAAATGAATGGTCTAATGTCACAATTATCGAAATTGGAAAAAGAAGAACAGATGAGGCCTAAGGTCAGCAGAAGGAGGGACATAATAAAGATCAGAGAAGAAATAAATAAAATTGAGAAGAATAAAACAATAGCAAAAATCAATGAAACCAAGAGCTGGTTCTTCGAGAAAATAAACAAAATAGATAAGCCTCTAGCCAGACTTATTAAGAAGAAAAGAGAGTCAACACAAATCAACAGTATCAGAAACGAGAAAGGAAAAATCACGACGGACCCCACGGAAATGCAAAGAATTATTGGAGAATACTATGAAAACCTATATGCTAACAAGCTGGGAAACCTAGGAGAAATGGACAACTTCCTGGAAAAAGATAACCTTCCAAGATTGACCCAGGAAGAAACAGAAAATCTAAACAGACCAATTACCAGAAACGAAATTGAAGAGGTAATCAAAAAACTACCAAAGAACAAAACCCCCGGGCCAGATGGATTTACCTCGGAATTTTATCAGACATACAGGGAAGACATAATACCCATTCTCCTTAGAGTTTTCCAAAAAATAGAGGAGGAGGGGATACTCCCAAACTCATTCTATGAAGCTAACATCACCCTAATACCAAAACCAGGCAAAGACCCCACCAAAAAAGAAAACTACAGACCAATATCCCTGATGAACGTAGATGCAAAAATACTCAACAAAATATTAGCAAACCGAATTCAAAAATACATCAAAAGGATCATACACCATGACCAAGTGAGATTCATTCCAGGGATGCAAGGATGGTACAACATTCGAAAGTCCATCAACATCATCCACCACATCAACAAAAAGAAAGACAAAAACCACATGATCATCTCCATAGATGCTGAAAAAGCATTTGACAAAGTTCAACATCCATTCATGTTAAAAACTCTCAGCAAAATGGGAATAGAGGGCAAGTACCTCAACATAATAAAGGCCATCTATGATAAACCCACAGCCAACATTATATTGAACAGCGAGAAGCTGAAAGCATTTCCGCTGAGATCGGGAACTAGACAGGGATGCCCACTCTCTCCACTGTTATTTAACATAGTACTGGAGGTCCTAGCTACGGCAATCAGACAAAATAAAGAAATACAAGGAATCCAGATTGGTAAAGAAGAAGTTAAACTGTCACTATTTGCAGATGACATGATACTGTACATAAAAAACCCTAAAGACTCCACCCCAAAACTACTAGAACTGATATCGGAATACAGCAAAGTTGCAGGATACAAAATCAACACACAGAAATCTGTGGCTTTCCTATATACTAACAATGAACCAACAGAAAGAGAAATCAGGAAAACAACTCCATTCACAATTGCATCAAAAAAAATAAAATACCTAGGAATAAACCTAACCAAAGAAGTGAAAGACTTATACTCTGAAAACTACAAGTCACTCTTAAGAGAAATTAAAGGGGACACTAACAGATGGAAACTCATCCCATGCTCGTGGCTAGGAAGAATTAATATCGTTAAAATGGCCATCCTGCCCAAAGCAATATACAGATTTGATGCAATCCCTATGAAACTATCAGCAACATTCTTCAATGAACTGGAACAAATAATTCAAAAATTCATATGGAAACACCAAAGACCCCGAATAGCCAAAGCAATCCTGAGAAAGAAGAATAAAGTAGGGGGGATCTCACTCCCCAACTTCAAGCTCTACTATAAAGCCATAGTAATCAAGACAATTTGGTACTGGCACAAGAACAGAGCCACAGACCAATGGAACAGACTAGAGAATCCAGACATTAACCCAGACATATATGGTCAATTAATATTTGATAAAGGAGCCATGGACATACAATGGCAAAATGACAGTCTCTTCAACAGGTGGTGCTGGCAAAACTGGACAGCTACATGTAGGAGAATGAAACTGGACCATTGTCTAACCCCATATACAAAAGTAAACTCAAAATGGATCAAAGACCTGAATGTAAGTCATGAAACCATTAAACTCTTGGAAGAAAACATAGGCACAAACCTCTTAGACATAAACATGAGTGACCTCTTCTTGAACATATCTCCCCGGGCAAGGAAAACAACAGCAAAAATGAGTAAGTGGGACTATATTAAGCTGAAAAGCTTCTGTACAGCAAAAAACACCATCAATAGAACAAGAAGGATCCCTACAGTATGGGAGAATATATTTGAAAATGACACATCTGATAAAGGCTTGACGTCCAGAATATATAAGGAGCTCTCACGCCTCAACAAACAAAAAACAAATAACCCAATTAAAAAATGGGCAGAGGAACTGAACAGACAGTTCTCCAAAAAAGAAATACAGATGGCCAACAGACACATGAAAAGATGCTCCACATCGCTAATTATCAGAGAAATGCAAATTAAAACTACAATGAGGTATCACCTCACACCAGTAAGGATGGCTGCCATCCAAAAGACAAACAACAACAAATGTTGGCGAGGCTGTGGAGAAAGGGGAACCCTCCTACACTGCTGGTGGGAATGTAAGTTAGTTCAACCATTGTGGAAAGCAGTATGGAGGTACATCAAAATGCTCAAAACAGACTTACCATTTGACCCAGGAATTCCACTCCTAGGAATTTACCCTAAGAACGCAGCAATCAAGTTTGAGAAAGACAGATGCACCCCTATGTTTATTGCAGCTCTATTTACAATAGCCAAGAATTGGAAGCAACCTAAATGTCCATCGATAGATGAATGGATAAAGAAGATGTGGTACATATACACAATGGAATACTACTCAGCCATAAGAAAAGGGCAAATCCAATCATTTGCAGCAACATGGATGGAGCTGGAGGGTATTATGCTCAGTGAAACAAGCCAAGCGGAGAAAGAGAAATACCAAATGATTTCACTTATCTGTGGAATATAAGAACAAAGGAAAAACTGAAGGAACAAAACAGCAGCAGAATCACAGAACTCAAGAATGGACTAACAGGTACCAAAGGGAAAGGGACTGGGGAGGATGGGTGGGTAGGGAGGGATAAGGGGGGGAGAAGTAGGGGGGTATTAAGATTAACATGCATGGGGGGGTAGGAGAAAACGGAGGGCTGTACAACACAGAGAAGGCAAGTAGTGATTCTACAACATTTTGCTATGCTGATCGACAGTGACTGTAAAGGGGTTTATAGGGGAGAGCCTAGTAAACATAATATTCGTCATGTAAGTGTAGATTAGTGATAGAAAAAAAAAAAGGGCAGTTCCTGTGTGGTAACCTCCAACGAGTTCTACACAAGGGTATAAAGGGCATATAAAAGTGTAGGCAAAGGGTCTGTTTGTGTTTATACAGAGGATCAAAGCCTAATTTGGCTACCCCGAAAATGAACTAAGATACGATATGAAAGAGAACTTCCAACACCAGCACTCTCTGGAAGACTCATGCCAGAAGATGATCATCAAAAAACCCCAACAAAGATCCACGCACTGCCACAGCTGTAGATGCACTCATCCCACCAGTTCCTGGACTTGCCATGGGAATGAGGAAGGAGATATCTAAGCTGGCCTGTGCATACAGTAAAACAACAAAATTGGACTGGATCTATACTGTTGGAACTCAACCAAGAATTTGGAGAAGTGCAAATTGTAGCACTCCAAAGTCTTACAACTACAAACTATTTACTGTTAAAAGAACATAAGGGATGTGAACATTCCCCAGGAATGGGTTGTTTTAATTTGTCTGATTTCTCTCAGACTGTTCAAGTTCAGTTGGACAATATCCACCATATCATAGATAAGTTTTCACAAATGCCTAAGGTGCCTAACTGGTTTTCTTGGTTTCACTGCAGACGGCTGGTAATTACAGATATGCTTTGGTTATGTAACTATACTCCTATTATGTTAATGTGTGTGTGCAATTTAAGTAGTAGCTTAAAACCTGTACATGCTGAAGTTACTCTACAAGAAGATATGTCAGAGAAATAATCAATCTTCCCATGTTTTCTTCCGCCTGCTACTTTTATAGCTTTTCTTCTTCCTTCCTAATTACAACCATTAAATAGAATTCGTGCCTCATATCAAATTTACCGAGTATCATAATTCTTCCAAGTGGTAAAGATACCTCAAGACAAATGCTGGGCATAGAAGCCACAGGGCATAAATATGCAAAGAAGTAAAAAGCTAACTTTTTCAAACAATAAGGCTTCTCTCTCACTTACCAACTTCATATTTCCCTGTATGGCCCCGGAAGATGACTGGTTAGCCAGAGACGGGTAAGATTCCTCAAGGGAGGAACAACCTAAGACAGGCACAGTCGCAGGGGGGCCATCAGGTGAGAAATTGGGGATCAACAGAGGTGAGGCTTAGAACCTCACCCCCCCGTTCTGAGAGAAATCTTCTGCATACGTGGATGTTTTATTGCCCTGGTCTAGCTTGGACTAACACATAGTCTACAGGCACACACCTGATCATCTACATGTGCTCTCTTACAACACTAAACTATGTTTTCTACCTTTATCTTGTATCTACCTACCACTTCAGCATTTTATTAAAAATAATAATAATAAAGAGAGAAATGTGGTATCCACATATAAATCAAGTATAAAAACCAAATGAGTATTCATATTTGAACTGACTGTTTAGAGTTCATAATGCATGAGCAAAACCAAAAGTTTCTGTGATGACTGCCCTTGTACTGTTCACTATGTAACTTATTCATTATGTAAGAATTTGTTCTACATGTAAAAACTTGTTTGTTATGCCTCAGAAGATTGGAGACTGACAAAAATTAGGCTTGGGGTGGATTAATGATTGTGCATTGAACATTGACTCCCCTATACAGAATTTTATTGTCATTAACAACCATTTGATCAATAAATATGAGAGATGCCCTCACAAAAAAAAAAAAAAAAAAAAGGACAGGCTTCCAATGGTAAAATAAATTAGTAACCGGTATGTAATGTATAGCATAAGGAATATAGTCAAGATATTGTAACAGCCTGGTAGGGTGATAGCTGAAACCTAGAATTATGTATATAAATGTTCTACCACTGTGTTGTACACTTGAAACTCATGTAATGTAATACTGTGTGTCAACTACCCTTCAATAAAAAATAATTATTTAAGAAAAAAAAAAAAAATAAATAAATAAATAAATAAATAAATAAATAAAACGTAATGCATTAGCACATCCTCATTGTTAGAAAAATCAATCATACATAAAAAGCTTGGTGACTTTTCAGCCCCTACAGAGTCCATCCCTAAAGGAAGCCCCTGCATGCAGTTTCACCTTTACTCTTCCACACATTTTTCCTGTATACTTATGTACACTTATGCATCTATAGACATAATAGCTTTGTTTTTGCTTGAATATAGGTGCTAATTTTCATGAATGGAGTCATACTCCACAAAATGTTCTCCCTGCTTTTCCCATGTAGAGAGAAAATTTGAATTTTTAAAATATCATAACAGATAGATCCTATCTATTATTCTGACTTTGGTTAATTTGCTTAACTTTTTTTACCTTAGCTTTTTAAAAAATCTATATAATGTCAATAGTAATAAGACCTCCCTGCATTGAGTTATTGTGAGGATTGCATGAGGTAATGCTTATGAAATGCAAGTAACACTTTCACCCCTTCAAATGCTTATTTGTACTTCTCTAACTATAAAGTGCCTATTCGTGTCCTGATTTCATCCTTCTACTTCATTATTTTTCTTATTGACCTATATACATTTTTCTTATTGACTTACACATTTTCTCTCTGTCATTGACTAAGTAGTCTTATGTGATCACATGTATGCAAACATTTTTTTTCACATTTGCATATTTTCTTTTGACTTTGTTTACAGCATATGGATTTTTGACTGTGGGCAAATGTATTCTTTCATCTAAGACATGTAGGTGTAGCATATTAATATAAAAATTATTGTTCTCGTAAAACTTACATTCAAGAGATGGAAATTTTAGAAATAGACATATAATTTCATGTCCGTTAAGTGTCTGGGAAATGCCGAGTACTTTAAGGACATGCAGAGCAAAGATATAGGGAGGAGAAGAGAAGTGGAAGCTTCCTAAAATGGTAATATTTGAATCAAGATCATAACCAAGTGAAAGAATGCACCATAGAAGTAAGGCAACGCCAGTGTTCACAGAGTGCTAGACAGCAGGAGCAGCAAATGCAAATGTCCTGAGTCAGACATGGGTTTGGTAAGTTCTGATACCAGAAAGGGCCAGTGTGGCCTGCACAGAACGACCAACGGGGAAGAAGAAGCAAATGAAATTGAAACAGAAGCAAATGAAATTGAATCAGATCATGTACAGTCTTAAAGGCTACAGAAAGATTTGTGTTTTTCTCAGTGGATTAAAGGAAGTTATCAGAAAATTTTTAGCAAGGAAGTGACATGTCTGACTTCAAGAGTAGTAGTAGGCCAACCAGATAGGAGGTTATTGTAATCATCTGGACGTGAGATATAGTGACCTGGACTAGGGTAGTATGTAGAAAATTGGTAAAAGAGTTATATTTGGTTAGTTTGAAATTTGAAATTTATTAAGAAAATGATAGAGTAGAGAGAAAAGGAAGACTCACAGATGATGTTAAAAGTTTTGACGAGTAATTGCTGAATGGCAGTATTATTTACAAAGATAGAGAAGAAAAGTGAAGAATAGTTTTATGGAAGGAGATCAAGTTGACTTTGAGATTATATCTGAAATGATACAGAGATGTCAAGTAGGCAGGCGAGTATGAAAGTCAGGGGAAGTGGGCAGGGCAAAGACATATAAATGTTAGAATTACTAGCACATGGACGGTATTTAAAGTCATGTTACTGGATGAGATGACTGAGGGGTAAATGATGGTGAGGAGATAACAATGTAGGCAATTCCAACATTTAAAAATCAGGAAGAGGAAGGAAATTTAGCAATGAAAGATGAGCAAAATCAACTTACAAAGTAGGAAGAAAAATAGGGTCATATTTTGTCCTGGAAACCAAATATGGAAAATATTTCTACTGTGTATAATGTTCCTGCAGGTTTGCATAATATGGAATTGAAAATGGAACAGTGGATTTAGCAATATGAAGGTTACAGGGCCTTGAAAAGAGATGTATTAGGGACAGTGGCCAGATTACAATGGGAAGAAGAAATAACACATTCTCTTTAAAGCATCAGCATTTCAAATCAGACTTCAAAAGGGCTTCCCGATGCAAAGATTCCATAAATTCATGAGAGAGGACAATATAATGGAATTACTTTAGACTCCGTGGGCTAAAATGGTTTCCATTATAGTCTGGCCACTTACCTCTAACAGATCTTGGGTAGACTAAGAAAAAAGATGGTTGGAAATTCAAAGAGAATTTTTGGATAGACTATTGGTGCTCTGTGATTCTTCTTAATCACAGAAGACAAGGCGCTTTCCCTTTCTTTCAGGCAAGGAAAGGAAATAATTAGGAGAGCTTAATATATTTCTTTCATGGTCACAATGTCTGACTCATGCCTAAGAAACTCAAATGGCAAGTCCTGGGCTGGCTTTCTGGTGATGATGGGAAGGAGCTTGCTGCTGCTTCAGAATCATCCTACACTCTGAAGTTCAACAATGCAAAGTGACATTTTCTCCCATGCCTCTCTGGGCCATGTCAGGTGAAAGACAGTGTGAGCTTGTCTTGTTTCTTGCCTAAGAGGTGTGTATCAGTTAGACTTTGCATAATAACAAGGCAACCAACAACTCAGTGGCTTAAAACAGCAAATATGTATTATTTTCATGGATCAGTTGTGTGATTATTCTGTGGCCAGCTGGCAGCTTCAAGATGGTCTAGGAGAGCTTCATTCATATGTTCAGTCTTTGGCTAGATGTTAACTGAGGTGAGGGTGATGACACGTCTCTCATCTTCCTGCAGGCTAGCCTGCACTGTTCAGGTGGTTGTGGTCATGGGAGAACTGAAAATTTCAAAGAATAAGTCTCCCTTATTCCCCTCAATTACTTTTTAAATCTGTCTTCATATAGTTGTTGTATGTTAGTTGCAAATTTTATTCCTTGGTTATTTATATTTTTGTCAATGTTATTATCAATGACAACATAATAATAATGTTAGCATTATTTTTTGATATTTATTAGCAATTATTTTGGAGTAAATAGGCAATATTTGGAAACATCATTGATGATTATGAAAAATAAATCAATCAGTTTTCAATTTATTGAATCTGATATATCTATAACCTGCTTATTTATTGTTTTAAATTCTATTTTCAATATACTCTATGTTGAGCTCACAGAGATGATGTCACTATTGTGTTTCTATTTATTCCTACTTAGATTTCTTGCAATTTTATTAGCTTAATGATTTATAATTTGATGCATAAATATTGAAAGGTAGTTATGAGATTTGCTCTATTATAAAATATCTTTATTTTTCTCATTTCAGGATTATTATTTTTGAGCTTATAGATAACTCCTTCCACATTCTTATTGTAGTAACAGTTTCTCCAAACTTGATGAAAGTTTGGCAATTCATAATTTTTCATTCTTCAGATAAAAATTATGCTAGATTTATACTGGTTAATGAATTATTTATATATAGGCCACTTAAGTTATTTATCAAAATATAAGGATTAATACTCCAAAGTTTCAGTAGAATAAATTTCTCTCTAGAATCTTAAAAGTAATATTTATAAATGAATGTTTAAACATTTATACTCTTCACTTGCCCTAAAAATATTTTCTTCTTTGAATGAAAGTGAATCTTCCAAGACAGAAATAAAAGTGGCCAAAGATTTGCAAAGAAACCATACATAATAATCAAATTTTAGAATAGTGACACATATCAGAGATTTTATCCCCCCTGCAACAAGCACCAAACAAAAAGTATTAATATGCTAATTACAAATAAATATCTGTTTAGTAATATAACAGTTATTTGCTGAGCCCTTTTCCTGTGTGCCTACATTGTGCTAACCTAAGTATTTCTACACATTATACATAATTTAATTCTCACAATGAGATGTGGAGCAAGTATTTTTATATTTATTTTGTACTTACTGATGAAAACATTGAGACTCGGTGAATTTAAGTGACTTCCCAAGGTTACCCAACTAATATATGGCAGAAATAGGATTTGGCCCCAAGTCAGTTTGATGCCAAAAGGCATGCATTTCATCAGCTTTGCCCCTAAATTTAATATATTCTTTCTAGGGAATAACCTGAGTGGATAAAGGGATGTTAGCTTAATAAGGAAGAAATATATTTACAGAAAGTAATATAGATGTGTTAAAGTATATGATTTGGGTTTTTTGCTGTGTCAAGCAGACA
This sequence comes from Manis pentadactyla, assembly GCF_030020395.1. Taxonomy (NCBI): domain Eukaryota; kingdom Metazoa; phylum Chordata; class Mammalia; order Pholidota; family Manidae; genus Manis; species Manis pentadactyla. Next base: position 26,925,909 of record NC_080024.1, read on the forward strand.
GGTCTTTTAGCTAAGGTGAATTAATGAGTTTCACTATTAGTACTTTCATATTATGACATTATTGAGAGTTGAATGATTTTAGAACTTGGACTTCTAAAACCATTTATCTTCTTTACTGATAAAAAAATAACTATCTGGACATTTTGCAATTTTCAGTGTAAAAAATATGCAAAAATACAATTTGAGGCCCAGTCTGAAACCCAGCCATGGAAGTGTTAGATGGCATACTCAAATCCCTAGGGTAGGAAGTGAGAGCGCTGGCTTTCCGTGGCTCCCACAATCCACAGCGAATGCGCCCAAGGAGAGCTTTTCCTTCCACTACTGCACCTACTGAGAGGTACTGAATTCTGCTGCCTGGGACACTGGTGCCCTCTGCAGGTCAGATGAATGCTTCACAATCTTGAGTTTCTGTTTAAAAGTTCTGTTACCAGTGGAAACACTGAGTTAAATTGTCTACGGTATTGTGTTTTGGATGTTTGGCAGTTGACTAGGTATTAGCTTGGTTGATGGCAAAGATGTGACTCATCCTTCAGCAGGATAACCTGGGCTGTTCACATGGTAGTGGTCACAGAAAGTTGAAAAATTTAAAGAATACGTTTTCCTATGTTCTTCAATTGCTTTTGAAAATCTTCTGTATATTGTTGTTCTATAACTATAAGGCAACACTCATATTTCAACAGTTCAAGTTGTTTGATAAAAATGATTTTTAAAAATGGGAGTGGAACACAGAGGTGGAGATGGCAGATATAGATTTTCCTTTGTAACAAAGTCTGTGAGAGGCTGTGTGGCATATTGCAAAGAATATGATCTGAAATGGAAGCACAGTGGTCGGATTCTGGCTATCTCATTGAGTAGCTCATAACTTTGGACGTGTCACTGAACATCTCTGAGCCTAGTGTTAGGCAGTTAGTATCTTCCTTATGGCTTATTATAAGAATGAAATAAAATAAGCTATATGAAACATATGGTACACAGGACCTTTGAAAGCAGTTATTGTTACTTGATCAATTAAGTTGTAAGATTTTATGTGAGAACAGAGCAGCTTGGGTAAGGATGGAAGAGTTGCAGGAGAAAGTAGGCAGCGTGGAGGAAGGTTCTACATAGTCCTCATTTGAAATATCTCGGGAAATAGATCATGTATAAGAAAACAGAAAATGGAACACAAAATATAAACACACGTTTCAAGTATAATAAAGAAAAGCCATGTAAGGTAGGTGTTATGCATACTTTTTCTAAATTAGAAATCTAAACTTAGTCTTTTTTAAAGGTCATACTTCATTGATTAGGTTTATTTATAACTGTTTTCTTAACAAGTTTCTAACAAAGATTAGTTTGGAACTCCTAACTTTGGTGAAGAGAACCAAAACCTACTTTTGTTTTTTCATCTGTTACATGGAAAATAATAGTGCCCTACCTTCAAAAAGGTTTTTGTTTTTTGTTTTTTAGACTAAATAAGAAATTCATATAAAAACTCCTAAGACTTATTATTCTGGGTATAGTTCTACGTTCTTCCCATTTATTAACCTGACTCTCACAACAATTCTTCAACTTAGAAACTGTTACTTTCCCCGTTTTTCAAAAGGGAAAACTGAGATAGAATATTAATAAATTGCCAAATATGACACAGTTTGTGAGTGTTATACTCAAATCCAACTTGGGCAATCTGGTTCTAGTATTCATAGGCTTAACTCTATATTCAACTTTGAAGAATTTCTTAAGGGTGCTATTTAAATGAAAGCATTACTAGTAGGATTAATATTACTCAGATTATTTCTCACACTCAGTGAAACTCTTTCATATATTGACAAAAGTTAATGTGAACAACATGGGACCATTTAGGATTATCAAAATTAGCATTATTTGTAGAGTTCTGGATGCTGGGATTTTGACACCACTAAAACTGGAGGGTGTAATGTTCTCTTCACTTAAATAGATTTGATTTTCTTTTCTTAGTCAAGTTTTTTTGCAACTTTATGCACTAACGCACCTCCTGATGTTAGGGGTAACTTGAGTTATGATATTAAGGTCAGGCAATGAGATTCAACTGAAGTGATTTTTTTGGAAGTTGAACTCTGATTACAAACTTCTATCTAAGATAGAGTACAAACAAACATGACCTGCGTACGTATACCACAGACCTAATAGTTTATAAGCAGCAGAAATGTATTGCTCACTGTTCCCAAGGAGGGGAAGACCAAGATCAATGTGCCAGCAGATTTGTTGTCTGGTCTGGGCCCACTTCCTGGTTCATACTTTGTCCACCCCCCACCCAGTGCCCTCCTACCACCCGTAGAAGGGAGCTCTCTAGGTCTATCTGATAAAGGCACTAATCCTATGCATGAGGGCTCCATCTCATGATTTACGAGTCTCCCAAAGGCCCCACCTCCAAATCCATCAGATTGGGGATCAGATATCAGCATATGAATTTGGGGGAGGCACAAACATTCAGTCTATAGCACTAACTATATATATGGATAAGCAACTGTGTCCTGCCTAACCCATTCCCACACCAGACTCATTATTTTAAAAAATCAAATGAAATCAAACCAAACCAACAAAAAAACTATTTTTATGGTTCTTGTTTTGTTCTGACAGCTCTAAAGCATATGTCTACAACAACATATAAACTTTAAACTTATCTTAATTTCAGCCTTCTCATCTTTGTGAGACAGGGACTATGAGTGTAGTTAGAGTAGGGTGAGGGCCTCCAAAAAAAGCAAGGCAGAATATTTACAGTCAGAGCAATGTAACAATGTTCAAAGAAGTCCCTATATCTTTTCCTATGTCTCCATTAGGCATTTATTAAGCCATTTTAACTTATTTAAGTTTATTCCTTCACTAAAATGAATTATGTAACTTCCTATTTCCTTTCAGAAACACATAAAACATATTTAGTAGAAATGGTATTTCCAGGAGTGTAGCTCAGGTTTGGGGGGCATAGTGAATGTGAGAGGGAAAAGGAAGGACTTTAGGTAGTACTGTTTGGATTATGGGTAGACCTCATGGAATTGAGGAGAGAGCAGTAATGGACTTGAATTACTATGAAGTCAGATTTAGTGCAATGGACCATGCATTTTTCATCAGAACCACACTACTATTGGCCTTCTATGTAGGAAATGAGGTTTCAATTTCTCCACTAGAAATGATAGAGTTGGGTAGATGCACCCACATTCCTCTCTGATTTCCTATTTGCAATGTAGTTGAAATGGTTTCCTAAGCTAGGAATTCAAAAGTAAGTCCATGTTTCAATGAACTGTTTCAGATTCTAATGAAATATGATTCGTATTTGTATGGAAATGCAAAGAACTTAGGATGGTAGATCCAGTTTTGAAGAAAAAGAAAACAGAATAATTAAGACAACATGGCATCACCAGTAAATTGATGGGATTGCTGGTGAAAGTGTAAGATTTTATAAACAATTTAGGAAATTCCATGGCAGTTTCTAACAGAGTTCAAAACTCCCCTCTCCCATGTCCTAGTAATGCCTCCCTAGGTATAGAGCCAAGAGAAATGGGTGCATATTTGAAAAATCTGTACAGATGTGTTCTAGTACAATTCCTCTACTAGTTTAATACTTTCACAGCAATTTTGAAATATTATTTCCAAGTGTTATGTATTTTATTGAATTAGCTGTTCATTTTCTAACAATAGAAAATCTTTAGGAGTGGCATATAGATTTATGTGTTCATGGTAGCCTTATTCATAATAGCCAAAACATGGAAGCAACCATTATAGGAGAATGGATAAACACATTGGATTTTATTCTTATAATAATAAAATACTGCTCAGCACGAAAGAGAACTAGATAAGGTCACATACAACAATATGAATAAATCTCAAAAGCATTATGCTGAGTGAAAGAAGCCAGTATATGAAGTTACAAACTTTATATCATTTAAGTGGATTTCAAGAATAGGGAAATTGATTCCCTGTATGGCCCCGGAAGATGACTGGTTAGCCAGAGACGGGTAAGATTCCTCAAGGGAGGAACAACCTAAGACAGGCACCAAGACAGTTTCAGGGGGGGCATCAGGTGAGAAATTGGGGATCAACAGAGGTGAGGCTTAGAACCTCACCCCCCCTGTTTTGAGAGAAATCTTCTGCATCCGTGGATGTTTTGTTGCCCTTGTCTAGCTTGGATTAATACTTAGTCTATAGGCGCAGACCTGATCATCTACATTTGCTCTCTGACAGCACTAAACTATGTTTTCTACCTTTATCTTGCATCTACCTACCACTTCAGCATTTTATTAAAAATAATAATAATAATAATAATAATAAGGGAGAAATGTGGGATTCACATATAAATCAAGTATAAAAATCAAACTAATAATCATAATTGACCTGATTGTTTATAGTTCATGATGCGTGATCAAAACTGAAAGTTTCTGTGATGACTGCCCTTGCACTGTTCACCATGTAAGAACTTATTCACTATGTAAGAACTTGTTCACCATGTAAAAACTTGTTCGTTACGCTTCAGAAGGTTGGAGGCTGTTGAGAATTAGGCATGGGGTTGATTAATGATTGTGCATTGAGTCCCCTATACAGAATTTTATTGTTGTTAACAACCATATGATCAATAAATGAGAGATGCCCTCTTAAAAAAAAAAAGAATAGGGAAATGGAATCCATGATAATAAAAATGAGAACAGTGGAGGTCTCTGTGTGGGTGGTGGGACATTGACTAGAAGAGGCATGAGGAAACTTTCTTGGGTAATGGAAATATTCTTAATCCAAGTGGTAGTTATATGGGTGCACTGATTTGTCAAAGATCATTGAGCTCTACCCGTTAGGTTCATTTCTGTAGTCCATGTGATTTATACTATTAAAGAGATATCGTGCTCTAAAACTTCTTAGCAAACTAGAAATGGAAGGAAGACCTCCAGAAATTGATAAAGGTATCTGTTCCTATAATCAATTTCTGTGTTTAAAAAAACCCTCAAAATTTAGTCGTTTTAAAAACTATTATCTCTCATGTTACTGAGTTGACTAGGCCAGAGGAGAGTTCTCACTTGGAGTCTCAGAGTGGTGGGAATCATGTGAAAGCTCAAATGCACAGTTATCTGAGATGGCTCCTTCTAGGCAGGCAGTTGACAATGGTGTTAATCAAGAATTAGGTGAAGTGTTTACCTCCAGAGCCTGCACGTGGCCTCTTCATCTTGCTTGAGTTTATCACAGTATGGTGATCTCAGTGTAGTTGCAATTTTTAGAGGGCTGTTCAGTGGTCCAAGAGTAAAGAAATATTCCAAGACAAGAGGTGGAAGTTGTTCATCTTTAGGGGCCTGGGCCAAGGATCTTGATGTTTTTTTACCATTCAGAGTCTCACATTCATCCAAATTCAGCAAGCAGGGATATAGAACCCATCTCTTTATGGGAAGAGTATGTAGGAAAATGAGTCACTCTTCAATCCACCATGGCATTGAAGAGAAATCTATGAACAAAGCACATTAACATTTAGAAGTAGTTTAATTAAATTGATAAATATGTCAGAGATTCTGACAACATTATTTAGCTGGAGGTCCTAACTAATGCAATAAGCAAAGAAAATTACATAAGAGAAATAAAGATTGGAAAAGAATAGATTAGACTATCATAATATGCAGACCATAAGACCATTTCTCCAGGGGGAAATAAAACTAAAAATTGAAATTGATTTGAAAATTCAGCAACATAATAAAATAGAAATTGACAGATTTCTTTTATAACACTAGCAAAATCCACTCTAGAAATATAAGGAGAAAAAGATCCTACTAACCATAGCAAAAAAGAAAAGAAAAGAAAACCCAAAAAAGCCCAAAGCTATAAAATACTTAGATGTATAACCAAAAATGTGGGAGAGCATTAATTCAAAGGCACAAAAGAAAATGAATGGAGGGAGATTCATTACATCTTCCTGGAGTATAGATATGCTGCTTTTCCTAACACTAGTCTATAATATAATGCAATCCTAATGAATATCTTAACAGGGTTTTTATGAAACATATGACATTTAGACAATTTTTATAAAATTTTATACTTAGTTTATTCTAAAATCCATCAAGTGTGAAAAAGATAGGGAATAATAGCCATAAAAGTTTTTCTTAATTTATAGATACTTATCATATATCTAAAACATTCCATAGACCTTTACAAATGCAGCATTGTATTATGACTGAAGAAAAAATGAGAAAACAACAAAGAATTAAAAAGTAAAAGAAGTGGCTGATCAATACACATATGCTAATACATAACAATCAGTTGTAACAGCTCAGACTATTCAACAAACAAATCTCAGAGGGATTTACACATTGAATGTAAAAATGTTTATTAGAAATGAATATATGAAAATTAATTTCTTAGAGTAGGAAGTTAGATGGATTTATATATTTATAGATGATAATATAAAGGAAAAATAATTTAAACCTTGGGTTAGATAAGAGCCCATGCTCAAAGTTAAAAGATTATTAGAGTAGATAAAATTAGTTGCATAGTATACAATAGACAAAAGATTAATATCCTGAATATATGCTAGTTATTAAAATAAACACAAAATCACATTTGAATATAGGTTCTTCTAAATAGAAGAAACATAAATGGCAAATAAGCTTACAAAGATCTTCACTGCCAATAAGGCATAAATTAAATTAATACTAAAAGTCAATAATAAAACAATTATTTTCCTCAGGGATTAAATATTTTTAAATGCTGACAAATATCTTATTACGATATTGTGAGGAAAGATACCTCATACACTGTTCATGGGTTACAAATCAATACAGTCATATTTGATCCTGGCTCTTGAAATTAAAAATGTACATAATTTTTGAGCCAGCATTCAGCTTCTTTGTGTCTTTCCTAAAAAAATAAGTTAGAGAGTGAATAGCCTAACAAGTAGAGAAAAATTGGGAAAAGAGCATAAATGCTATGGTTAGGGAAATTGATGAATATATTATGGTCCATCCACACTATGAAATACTGCAAAGCAGTTATAAATGCTTAGCTAAATTGTGATTTTATAATATGATGTGAAACATGAAAAATGTAGATTTGATACATGAAATTGGTCCCTTTTATGTTTTAAAGGTAACACTTTCAATTTAATAAAATGAAAAAGATGTAAGTGAAGAAGGAGAGGGATTGAGGGAGAGAGCACGGGAGATGTAGAGAAAAGAGATGGAGGACAGAGAAAAAGACAGAGGGGGGATATTGATGAGCAAACTGAGGCTCAAAAAGCATAATCGAATTTCCCAAAATTACACTGAGATGAAAGAACTGAAATTCCAAACACAACTTCACATTCATATGCAGTATCTTTCTACCATATACCAGTGATTCAATTGAAAAGAATAAGAATGGGCATAGCCTACATCAACAGAAGCTTGGAAAGGGTGTATCCAGTTGGATACAGGGTTAGTCCTTGCTTTGGATCCCAGCTGTGCCTCTCACTGTGTGTTCTTCTATGTGTCAGTCTTAGAAGTTCTCTGCATTTTGCCTTAACCTAGACCACTTTGGTCATGCTCAGTACATTGTCTGTTGCCTTATTTGTCTGTTTGTTTATATTCAATCATTTTTCCCATTGTGTTAGAAAAAAGAAACCTGCCAAATGTTTCAACCCTCCCCACCCCTGCCAACTCTCTTAAGAAGTGATAATGAAATTCAGTCTAAATCGTGCTGTACCTACAAGCATTAATGCAGTAAATACTTATTTGCAAGGAGTCATATGGTATGTATGACTTAGTTCTGCAAGCCAAGTAACTCATTCTCTGTCATTTATGTGATCTGAAAACATAAAATTGAAAAGTTCATCTGAGCCAGACATGCCAATATTCTAGAGCAGTATTGCCTATTAGAAATGTAATACAAGTAGCATATATAATTTTAATGTTTCTAGTAGCATTAAAAAAGTAAAATGAGAAATCAAATTAATCTTAATTATATATTTTATTAACACCAATATTTAAAATACTATTTCAACATGTAAATGAATTATTAATGAAATATTTCACATTCTTCTTTGTCATACTATGTCTTTGAAGCCCAGTGTGTATTTTCCACTTACAACACATCTTGATTTGAATTGGCCACTTCAAGTGCACAGTACTCACAGGTGGCTAATGGCTACTGTATTGGACAGCGTTATTCTAGACACTCCGTTATGTTACTCAAATAATTTGCCTTGGGCAACTAGAATGCTCTTGCAAAATATCTAAATAGAATTCCACTTAGGGATCAAGTCACAGACACCATATTAAGAATATAACTACAAAGGACTCATTTAATCCAAAGGTGAGAGGACTCTTTAAAATATTTTAATCAGTCTTCATATTTTTAATATGTAATGCCAGTGATGCAAGCCCATTTTAACATTCATAATGCTGATTAACAAGTCACTAGCTTCACCAGTCTAAACACATTCCTAGTATTTTTTATGCTAATTAGCAAAATAGCTAACAAAACATTGGAGATAAAAATAGCTTTTGGTTAAATCCTAGTCTAACATCCCTGAAGTGTGGATTCTGATTGAAGCAACAGCCTCTTCCTAGTGCATAGCTTAAATAATAGCCATGTTTCACACTATCTAACCTGAAATACTTCAAAGTAAATTTGGACATCTTTGCACTGTGTCTGTTTACTCATGTGTAAAATAGTTATATTAATATGCAACTCAGAATATTAAAGTGAATTAGAAGCACTAAATACGAAGCAATCTGTAAACTGCAAAGTACCATTCAGATGTTATTGCTGTTATAAAACATGAACTTCACCTCACACCTCACTATTCTTGAATCAAAATGAGAAAGTATTTCTCCTTATTCTCCAAAAATACAGCTATATTTTTGTCTTCCCAAACCATTTCTTTCTAAGGCTGTACTGCACCTTTTATTTTATTTTTTCCCATTTAAATATTGCAATGGTCCCTTCAACAAATATAAAGGAACAACATCAATCTTATCTTAGTTCAAATGTTAATCCAAGTTTATGACCTTATTTAGTACCATTCAACATCATATTTTCTCATACTTAATGAAACTATAGCCACTACCAAAGAGATTATGTAGATTTTGGTTAAAGGGCAAGTTTTCTTCACTTTCAGTGACTTCCCCCTCTCTCAAAACTGCAAGGCAAACAAAACACAAAATGACTCATCTAAAGTCCTTCTGCCTTTCACCTACCCATCTTATTTTTATTTAAAATGAAAAACTGGATATGCTAAATTTTATGAATGTGACCTTTAGGTTATCCTTATACATTTTTTTAAAATTTTACTGATGCTGCTTGAGCACATCTAGAATTTATATTACATCAAAAATTTAGGAAAAAATTATTCCAACTGGAGTTAACAACAGTCCTATTAGATAAATTGCTATATATATTTATTTTTTCCTCTCACCTTAGGGACCTCAAGCCCAGCAAGGTATAGTAAGTTGTTCAACATTTCTGACCACGGTAGTAACATGGTAGGATTTAGAATAATATTTAAACCTTTAACTATGATGTTTGCCTTTTGAAAAAAAAGAGAAACCTTTTTACCACTGTTACAGATCTAAAACACACACACACTTACACACATATACATATGAACATAGAATTCTAGTTTTTCCTGATATAGATATATCCATGTTTCTAACTTCATAATTAGAAGTTACTTTGGTTTATTGGAAACACCCATGGGCAGGTATTGATTAATTTATGCAGGAAAAAGATTCTTTTTTTCCCCACAACTATAGCAATTGGAAGAGTGTCTTCTACATATGAGATAAACCTCATTTATTTATTTACTTCTAATTTTTAGTCAAAATGTGACTTTAAGGTTGGTATAGTTTTGATAATCTTGTTACTCAAGAAATGTGTCTAAATTTGAACTGAATTTTTCCTCACATTCTACCATATTTATTTGTACACTGTGTGTGATTGTAATTAGAACATTATTATACAGTAAAAGTACTACTGTCAGACTCAAAGATGCAAAATACACAACTCATGTCATCAACTGCAAATAAAGCAAATTGTTTAACTTTGCATCAACAAAATTCCTTTTGCCATGTCAAGTAACATACTCATGGGTCTGGAGAATTAGGACGTGGACAAAATTATTTTGTGTGTGGGGGGCATCACTATTCCACCTACCACACTTTTACACAAAGGTAGAATTGCTTTGAGCACTTTAATCATGTTAAGATCATTTCAAGTTGTTTCTTTCAGTTGGGAAGGGTTGGGGAAAATATTCATTAAATTAAGATATAAATGCAGTGCCTAAAATAACAGTTTTATACTCAGAATTAGAGGCCTCAAAAGAAACATAAGAAAAAAACCAAACAGGATGTTATATTTATAATCCCCATTAAAAGTAGAATTGATTTGATACAATCAAATCATTTATGTGGAGGAGAAATTCCAGGCACTCACCCTGAAATCAGAGGAAAAAGGAAAAGAAGTGAAAAATTTGATAGAGAAGATGGATAGATTTAGAAATCAAAGAAGAGCTATCTCATTACATATTTTTCTATAGAAATAAACTACTCAACAGGGACAAAACATTATCATTAGTGTAACAGTGAAAAGCTTTCTAAAGATGAACATTGAATAAATAATTTATAAATGTATAAAGAAATTTCATTAAATTGAATACATACTCATGCAGAGAGTTAGTCTGCTAACAATTTTGAATTTATAGCTATATGTATACTTATATATATACATAGAACATACTTATATCTATAATTAAAAAATAGGGAGAGTTAGAGCTTCTGACTGCCAAAGCTGGAAAAATGTGGGCCACAAAATAACGTTAGTGTTGTAACCCCAAGAATAATATATAAGAATATAAAAAAGAATAAAATAAATATCTTGATTCCACACTGATATAAATAAATGTTCAAATAGATAAATATAAAAAGGAGAAGGGACAACTCTTCCTTACTGAAGATTACAACTAATCCATGTACAGGGAGCCAGAGTGCTATGGAAGGAATTGTATCCTGGTAAAATTCATATATTGATGTCCTAACCCCCAATATGACTGTGCTTGAAGGTAGGACTTGGAGAGGTAATTAAGGTGAATTGAGACCTTAAAGGTGGGTCCTATTCTGATCAGGCTGATATTCTTTTTAGAAGACTGAGATTCACCAGACATGCCTCTCTTTCTGTGCCCACACAGAGAAAAGAGCATGAAAGGGCACTGAGAAGGTGGTCATCTGCAAGCCAGGAAAAGACCAGAACCAAATCCTGCTGGCACCTTGATTTTGGATTTCTACCATCCAGAACTGTTAGAAAATAAATTAATATTGTTTAAGTCACCCAGTCCATGGTATTTTGTTTTGGCAGCACAAGCAAACATAGAGGGAAAACGGAGAGGCACCGTTAAAACCACCGCAGCAATCCTCGTGTAGCCAAGATCACTGACAGATGCTCAAAGGAGTGAGCCAGAAGTTTGAGGAATAGGATCTTGGCACAGTCTAAAACCGTCTCCACGATTAAAGTGCTCAAAGCAATTCTACCTTTGTGTAGAAGTGTGGTAGGTGGAATAATGATGCCCTCCACACACAATATAATTTTGTCTGTCCATGTCCTAATTCTCCAGACCTGTGAGTATGTTACTTGATGTGGTAAAAGGAATTTTGCTGATGTAAAGTCAAACAACATGCCTTATTTGCAATTGTTGACATTTTTCAATGTTTTAAGTTTTGTATTATGTATCTTTGAGTCTGACAGTAGTTTCCTCGCGTGCCTTCTTTATGAGGTAAGAATGCATAACATGAGCTCTACCCTCTTAACAAACAATTTTGAAGTGCTCAATATCACATTGTAACTATAGGTGCTGTGCTGTACAGCAGATCTCCAGTCTTATTCATCTAGCATAATTGAAACTTTATTCCCATTGAACAGCTCCTCATTTCTCCCAATTCTCTTGCAACCACTGTTGTAGTCTCTGTTTCTGTGACTGGCTATGTTAGGTATGTTGTATAAGTGGAGTCATGCAGTTGGTTTTCCTTCTGTGACTGGCTAATTTCACTTAGCATTGTGTCCTGAACCTGGAGTGACATTTCATTCCAGCAGCAGCTAATTCCAGTTTGCAGTGTTCCCAGCCCCTGCACCAGCTTCATGATGCCCAAGGACATCGGCACCAATCTTGGTGCCTTCTCCTCAGACGTCTGGTTCTAGCTCCAGGGGCCTGACCTCTGAGTTTCTGAGGCACAGCAGGAGCTGAACAGCACCCCTTCCTCAGAGATCTTAGTCTCAGCTCTATGCTCCCCTTTGTCCAAGCATCTATGTTATGAAATTGCAAACTCTCGTGAGGCTTAGAGCCTCAGCCCCCTGTTCTGAGAGAAATCTTTTGCATCCGTGGATGTTTTATTGCCCGTGTCTAGCTTGGATTAACACGTAGTCTACAGACACACACCTGATCATCTACATTTGCTCTCTTACAACACTAAACTATGTTTTCTACCTTTATCTTGCATCTACCTACCACTTCAGCATTTTATTAAAACTAATAATAATAATTAATAATAATAATAATAATAAGGGAGAAATGTGGGATTCACATATAAATCAAGTATAAAGATCAAACTAATAATCATAATTGACCTGATTGTTTATAGTTCAGGATGCGTGATCAAAACTGAAAGTTTCTGTGATGACTGCCTTGCACCGTTCACCATGTAACTTATTCACTATGTAAGAATTTGTTCTCCATGTAAGAACTTGTTCATTATGCTTCAGAAGATTGGAGACTGATGAAAATTAGGCTTGGGGTGGATTAATGATTGTGCATTGAGCATTGACTCCCCTATACAGAATTTTATTGTTGTTAACAACAATTTGATCAATTTGATCAATAAATATGATCAAAAAAAAAAACTACACACTTCCAATTGTAAAATAAATAAGTAACCGGGAGGTAATATATAGCATAAGGAATATAGTCAAAATATTGTAACAACTTTGTATGGTGATAGCTGGTAGCTAGAATTATCATGTATATAAATGTTGAATCACTGTGTTGTACACCTGAAACTAATGTAATATTGTGTGTCAACCACCCTTCAATAAAAAATAATTATCTACAACAACAACAACAACAAAAAATTGCAAACTCTCCCTTTTGTACCCAGACTTCCGGGTGTACTTTCTTCTTTCACTGACTACATCAGTGACACCACTGTGTTTCCCTTTTTCCTTTTCTGTTTTCCACTAATACCCAGTAAACAATTCTTTATATTAAATTCTCTCATTGTTAAAACGACAGACATGTTTTTCTGTATCCTGCATGGGCTTTGATTGTTACGTATTCTATTTCTATGATGACAGTACTAAGATGGATTATAGTAAGCCAGACTTGAAAAAATGTGGATGCCATTAGTTCTGGGCATGATATAAGATTATTTTTGCTTCTTTTACTTTTGCTGGAACATTGTCAGCTCCAGATCATTAATAGATTTTGAGGACACAAGGGAAATTTATCTGAAATACCAAAGGAAATGTTTTCATAAAGCTTCAGTGTAATTGTTAGCAATATTTTATTGCTCTTTTTCACAGTCTTCCCATCCAGCACATTTGGAAACACAGTAACTTTTATAATTTTTGGTATGCTAAATTTCTAGCTTTTAAGCTTCTTATTTTTCAACTTAATAGGAGAAACTATCTTTACCAAGAGAATTTCCAAAAAAGAAGGCACCATACTTTTATTACTAAAAGTTTGCTTAGTGGTACTTTATGTCCACCACTTCACTCCAAAAAAAGTCCTTAAATTGTCAAACTGAGATGAGGCGCATGGCAAATGGTCATAAAGGAGTACCTTCCCATTATTCAGTGAGTCTGTAGCTAAAGCTAATGCAGAACTGGGCAGGATAGTTTTTTTGCTTCAGTTTATTATACCATTTTTATCAAGTGATGACACATTTTTTTAGAGTCTGAGTAATTTAGTCAGGATTTTTAAAATTTAGAGCACTTAATGAGCCTAAATGTTATCACTTTATTTTAAAGAATCTGGCCAGCAGATGGAAGTCATTGTGTCCTAAATGTGAGAGACTATGACATGGTACTTTTATCCTGTGTAAACAAAACAAATGCACATAAAATGCTCCTTAAGTACATGTCACTGTCCATGCAGGTTTTACAGCATTTGAACCTATCTTGATAACAAGTTTTCTACTTTTTTAAAATAAAAGTTTAATGAAATGGTTGCACTAGCTCTGTGTCTGGGGAGGTCTCTTCTAGTGCAATAGGCAAAATCTCAATGCAGATGGGAAAGGGCTCTTGATCGGGAAAGAATTCTTGATCAGATCAAACAAGTCCCAGCAAGAAAGGAATTCATTAAAGCCAGAGTAGGAGCAAAGGTCAGCAGCTATGCAGGCAGTAGAGAGAAAGGAAGAACAGAGGGAGAAAAGGGAAAGTCCCCTAAACTCCTGCTTGGCGTAGGGCAAATCCCTTGCCAACTCCTAAAGCCAAGGTCACCTGGCATCCACTGTCAGCTTGATTTGCATGGCAAAGAAATTATATCCCAACCACCTCAGAATTTGGGGGAGCCACAGAACCCTGGATGGAGTAAGATTATGTTCTGAGAACTTCCGCTTACCTACTGGCCTGAAATAAAACAGGGAGAGAAAAAAAGATTGTGTTAAGACTAGGAAGCTGAATGAAATAGCAAAGTGACAAAAGACATTTACCACTAGAGGTGGAGGTGTAATCATGGAAAAGAGTTCAGAGACAAGTACAGCTGGCTTATTAACAAGAAAGTTTATTTGATATAAGACAGTACACTCCGAGGGGAGTGCGGGTGACCTCAGAGAGGAGGCTCACTTAAGGGTTTAGAGTTAGGAGTTTAATAGGGCTTTTGGGGTAGGGATCAGCAAACGGCATGTTTTATACATCAGATTCATAATTCCTTTGAATTTTTGTCTTAAGAATAGGGTTATTTAAGTGACTATCTGTTAGGGATCTCAGTATTCTTTACCCAGGTAGATTTATTTACACCCTGGACTTCTATCTCACATCCTGGTTACAAAGTTACTTAATTGATTAAGTGGCTAGAAAAGGAAGAAGAGCATATAGATTAAGTTAAGGAATAAGATGGGCTGTTTTCACAGACTAAGTACATTTTACAGTAGCATGACTATTGTCCCATTTCCCTGCTCTCACTACTTTTTATCTAATATAAAGAATAAATGAGTAAATAACTTAAATAAAATAAAAATTATTTATGATTTCCCTTAATGGTTGTACTAGATCTTAGACACAACTATGAAGTCTGCAACTTGAAATAGTCTGAAAGATATATGTAACTCATCAAATGTAAGAGTTTTATATTTATATGTAATTTTAGATTCATGGTATACTAATATTGCCCTAACACCATAATATGTACCAATGTTTTTCATTTTATTTTCCTTAAATATAATATTTCCCCCTGTTATTTCATCTTTGTAATTGATATTACTTAATTATTAAGTATTTTTAAATACATTCTGGGTCAAAACTATGATAAAAAGTTGAAAATAATTCCATTTTGTAGGTGCAAAAGAGCTCACTAAAAAAAATCATTCAGAAAATAATCTGCAATTTCTTCTTCAGCCAATAGCTTCTAAAATACATTGATTTCACAAAAGGTGAGCATTTTCCCTGTTTCTTAGTACTGTGTTTTGTCCTGTTCTACAATTGAATGCAACATCTTGTTTAGAAAGAATGACATGTGATCTGAATAAAAGACCAAAAATCTCCCCCAAAAAACCCATTTAGCCAAGACATGACTCAAGCTGCCAGGCTTTTCTTGCTAGCTTGCTTCACGCCTCCCTAGGAAAGTAAACAATTATTGTTAGAAAAAGTGAACATAACATTTTTGCAGGGAAAATTCGACTCAGTTGTGTAACAGTTCTTGAAGCCTCATCAAAGTAAATGCAGGAAGCCAAAGACCTTGTAGTTTTGTCTATTTTGTCTTAAACATAGGGTTCTATTACTCCTAATAGAACCTCAATAGTTCTATTTCTTCTACAAAGCTACTTTAGATCTTTCACTCTATACAAAAATCCCATAAACAAGTAAAACATCCTATTCACCAAATAGTTTCCAGAGAATAGTCACTGAAATAAAAATTCACAGGGCTGCCAATTTTTGTTTTATAAAAATTGAAGGGTAATATGTTTAATCATCAAGTAAGTTTAGGAAATGATGAATTACATGAAGTCATTCAGCTATATTTTAAATCCTAGAGTGGGGAAACCATATCTGTATCTATTTCAGTACCTTTCATCACTGACCTTTCATCAAAAGTGCCTTAGAATAGGCATCTCTCAAATTCTTAAGACGTTCCATATTGCTAATGCAAACTTTTTATCTTCGTGCATTTTAAATCGACACAATTTTCACTAGGACAGAAAAATCCATGAAGCACATTTCCTTGGAGATTTTAGTTAACATAAAATAACATGAAAGTACTGAACTGTGTCTTGACAGTCTGTCCTACTGTAAAATGTAATGACATTATAGAAGTATTGAAAAGATTTTAAGGTAAGTATTGAGCAAGCAGTGCATTCTTTAAAAAAGTAGTTACATGAGACGAGACTGATTAATAACAAATACTGATTTTGGAGTTTGTAGATGTGAATATTATATTATTTCCTCTTTGTGTTTGAAATCAAATGAGAGTTATTCAGACAAATGGAATTTGGCTTGGGTCTGTGGCCACCCTCTGGGCCCTAATACTTCCCTCACATTTGTCCTTTGAGAAATTCCATCCAAAAGTAAATCACAGAGCAGATTTGCTAGAACACCATGAAGGGAATTGCCTCGGACCTCCTAGACCCGTTAGTCCAAACAGAGAACGACAGACCTTGCGATCTGCCGAATGAAGAAACCCTTGGGTACTCTCTAGCTGTAACTGCTGGTAAAAGATGGTTGGGGCAGATGGCGCTGAACCAGGCAAAACTCACTTTCTATCTTCAGCCTCACTCAGTCAGACAAGAAAACATTTAAACCTCTAAAGGAGAATAGGTAGGGTGATGGGAAAGAGCGGAAGATACTTTCCTATAACATTTTGAAAATTTCTGTATTTTTTCAAATATTTCTAAATATCTAAATTTTTAGTGTCATGTAAACAAACAGATATGCACCTATAATTTTGGAAATTAATGAATATAACATGATCTTTTCATGGAAGAAATTGAATAGGGAGGCATTTGGACTAAGGCTAACAAATGCAGTGAGGGACCCTCAAATACTTAAAATCTGTGACTTAGAAGCTGAAGTTATGTTTCACATTGGTTTACAAATGTTTTACTATAGTTAAACTAATAAATAACACATGAAACATTTGCACAGCAAGTTGTTTATAGAAAGTAACTATCATGACCTCAAATTCATAGATGTAGCTAAAGTCATAACTACAGAAATATGACAATATAGAGCACATAAGTATCTATGGATGATAAATGCATTTTATCCAATTCATAAATAAGCAATTTCTTATGTATTATGTCAGAATTATTATTTTTCTATTTTTGAAAACATTGCTAGCTTTTCTTTAGAAAGTTCAAATTTTGATTGGACAGCTGAAATTGATCCCTTTTGTATTTAAGGAAAAGGACTATTATAGAATGAGAATGTGCTTTGATTGTACTAAATGACTGTAGTTTTGAGTTTTTATATTTTATGTCAATGACTGTACTGTTTCATATCTGGCAAAATCTGTAACTGTGATTTCAGGTAAAGAATATAAACTAATATCTTCCATTAATTTTCCTGCAGCACCATGTATTTATTTATTGTAATTGCTGTAAAATGAATTTGCCCGATAAAGAAAGACTTGGGTCCTGACATATTTAGATACTTTGGGCCTGATACCAGCTCTGCCATCTCTTTAGGCAAGATTGTGTAGAAGTAAAATGTGTAACTTTGGAGTCAGGCAGTCCCAGTAGACTCCAGATGACTATCCTCTTAATGAATTTAAATTGTTTTACTACAACAGGCAGATTTTGAAACTGGTGGGGCAATTTTTAAATATATAGTTTTTGTTCTTTAACAACATATATCAACAACACATTTATAACAACACATATATTAAAGCTAGAAATTTTCAAAAAAATACTTTTAGCAAAAGATAGCCTTGTCAAATCTAGAAAATTATTTCATTAAAGTCTTTACAGAGAAATAAGATGGATATAGTATATGCTCTGAAATTTCTCATCTTCAAATAAGTTCCTGCTGCAGGGGCTGTGACTGACTGATCAGAAACCTCCTCTGGACTTGGTTAATGGTCGCCGGAGAATTGGGTCATATTGTATGAAAATGGATGGAGGGTGGAAGGTGGGGGCAATATTGGTAGCCTGACAGTGTAAAAAACTTCATCGCTGGTTGCGAGTGCGGGTGATTTTTGCTCTTCTTCCATCCCTCTATGCATTTTTAAATGTTCTTAATAATAAACACAACTTTAAATCACAAAAATATTTTAAAATTAAAAAAATGATTATTTAGCTATTGACTTAAAATTCAATTCACTTTTGTACTTTCATGAAGGAGTAGAAAGGAGTTAATGCTCTTCATATGTTTAGTTACGTAGGCTCATGGTGGGCTTAAAAACTGTTCTGAAATGTCCTGCCTTTGCTTATATTTTATGACTAATGGAATATCCTGGTGAAATTCCTGGCTGAAGGCAGAGATATTGCCTTCACTATGACACCAACATGAATGCCATACATAGTGGGTGTACTCATGGTGTGGACTCTATATGCCCTAGCTTAAAACCACTCATACACATATGCAGTGAAATTTTCATGTGTCCATAACTCTGAAATGTTTGAGTTTAGTCTGCCCTAATATATATACATTAGGCTATTTTAAAGACCTTTAAGAGAGTTACAAAGTACTTTGAGAAATTAAAGGTACTTTGAGGAATTAATTTCTCCAATTATTTTAAAGTGGAAGTTAGGTGATAAATATATATGACTGTGTCCATAGAATACCATTGGATGACCAAGAAAAGTGATATGAGCAATATATAATACCTAAATTTGAAAAAATCCCCCTCAGCCCATTAAATAGCAATTAATAAAATTTGTTTTCACCAACAAACTAACTCCTCCCAACCAATTTTTATTCTAGAGAAAATAATAATAGTAGCAAACAGTAACTGTAGATAATATTCTTGGATGCTATGTAAAGACTGAATGCTAATTAATTCTGCTATGTGTATTCATACATTTAATTCTTACAACAAGCATATGAAGTAGGTGCTCTCAATTTCCCTTTCTACAGATGAAGAAACTGAGGCATAAAGGTTAAATAAATTGGTGAGGCAGAATTTAAATCCAGACAGTTGGGCTCCAGTTTTTATATTATTAATCTTTATATTACAATGACATGTAACAAGAAGTGAAACATCAACATTTTTAGCCTTTCTCTTTTAAAGTTATTCTAAGCAACACAGCAGCTTGGGTTTGAATGTGTGATAGTCTAAGATATCTAATTAAATTTCCCCTTTTTTTCAAAATTCACTTGAAGTCTACTCTTTGCTTTTGCACTATAGTCCTGTCTTTTGAGGCATTTTATTAAATAAGAGTATGACACATTAAGTCATATTTCCTGCCAATTTAAAATTTCTGGAAAAAAGAATTCTCCTTAACACTTGTTTGAGAGATCTATTTTCAGTAGCTTAAGTTATAAATGTTATGTGGAAACATGTACTTGTACTTTTAATATATTGTTAATTAATCATTAAAGTGATCGTTATATTCTAGCAAGAAACAAGTTTACACAATTAAAACTAGGAAAGCCTTGGTCTCCAAATTTGTTACTCAACGGTATAAATCTTAGAACTAATTAATTGCAGACTCATTCCTGTATATTTATATTCATGTTCTCCTATTATTACTTTTAACCACTAATATCATAAAATTAAATAAATTCCAAACAATCAATAAATAAAAGCAGTTACCTTTTATGATAAAGGCAAAGCTAATAAAACCTTGTTCCATGAAACTTAAAATTATTACTGTTTAGTTTAATTAGCTACAGATTAATATAATGGTCACAAAGAAATAATTAAGAGAAAGCTCAGAAGAGAAAAGAAATGAGTGAGGTAATATGTAGCTACTTCTAGTGAATGTGTGTATCCAGGAAGAGGGAGATTTAATTCTAGGTGCTAAAATGAAATTTTCTTTAAAGTCCATTCATTCTTCTTACTAATGTACCAAACTCATCAAAAAATGACATGGACATTTAAAAAATATATAGATATTTCTGTAACTCACTTCTCAAATTTTGAGTTTAGTTTGCGATGGAGATCAGGAATCTTTATTTTATAAAAACTTCCCAGTCAGATTTGAGAATCTCTGCATAATACTAATGAAAGAAGTCAATCTGAAAAATTTGTGTGAAACAGGGATCAGGATTCACTTTGTGTCTATGGAAATCACATCAAGCCTGCATGGTTTAAAGGAATGTTGAAGCATTCTCATTGCTTCTCATTTGTCACACAGTGACTCACTATATATGTCATTCTGGCTTCTGCTGCAATTATTCCAATGTTTGAAACAGAAGGTCAAAGGGTCCCACATTTTTACAGCAATTTCTGTTGTCAGTAAAAATTAAGAATTCTCAACTTCAACCTAATTTCAGCATCAAATTCCCATCTCCATAATAAACTATGTCTGTTAAAGTATCTCCTTTTCCTAAATCCTTGGTGTTGTCAAGATCTCTCTACATGGAGCTGTTTGATGAATGGCATGGTAGGAACTTTGAACCGTATGAACTATATATGATATAGGCAAAGGGAAGGGATTTGAGATTTTAGAGTTTTATCTTGTCAAATCTTTTTATAGCAGCTGAGGAACAGACATTTAGATAATGTTCTTATGACTTCTCATGATAAAAAGTGTGACATCCAGCTTCATAGAACTAACTTGTCATGAATAATAGCACTTAACCATCCATTCAGCTCATACTCAAAGCTCTATTACATTGAAAGTGCACTTTGCTCTCTACAAAACAACTGGGCTTCTTTCTAAGGCATTTCACATATATTAAATAGGATTTCTGTAAGTAAGAGACATGTCTTATTCCTTTATGAAAAGAAATCATTGTTATAGGAAAAAAAGAGAAAATGCAAACAAGATTGTAGCCTAAGCTTGAAGCAGTCTACATCATTTGCAGGGAAGTATTCTGGTGATTGGTGTTTAATTTTATTTCTCTTTATTTTTTTAATAGTACAACCTTTTTATTAATCTTGGCTTCTTCTTGCAACAACATAACAAATGTTAGAACAAAGCTCATGTAATTTAAATACCCTTGTCCTGGTGATTTTCACTTCAGACAGCATGGAGTTATTCATTTTTCCTTTTGAAATTGCAAAACAATAATGATGTTTTGATAAAAAAAAACTGAAGTTGATTATTTTGCATAAATATCACTAGGAATATTTCTAGCATTCAGATATCAAAACCATTTTGTGACATAATGTTTGATTTCATGATAAGCTTTCTGTATTTCTGAAAGAATTGAACAAATTTTTTCTGTGTCTAGAAGACAGTAAGATACCCATTGGGAACACTTTGTGTCGTGCTTGGATATCATTTATGACATTTATTATTTAAGGCTTGTATTAAAAATTTTATGTGAACACCTTAAGAAATTCTATGTTTTGGTATTAATTATATAATGCTGCATAGTATCCTGCTGTTGAATTGCCATTCATCTTCATCCACATCATCAAAGAAAAATGAATGGAATAAACTTAAATGCATAACACTAATGAAAGAAGTCAACTAGAAAAAGTTACATACTATATGGTTCCAACTATGTGACATTCTAGAAAAGACAAAACTGTGGGGATGGTGAAAACATCAGTGTAGATGCAGTGGGGAGAAGATAAAGATGAATAGACAGGAGCACAGAGAAAATACCTTATATGATGCTCTAATTGTGCATATATAACACTATACATTTATCCAAACCTATAGAATGTATAATACTAAGGGTGACCCCAAATGTAAACTATGAACTGTGGGAGATAATCCCCAAATGTAAACTATGAACTGTGGGAGATAATGATGTTTCAATGTAGATTTGTCAGATGTAAACACGTACCACTCTAGTGGGGGATATTAATATTGGAGAGGTTATACATTAGAGGGAGAAGGGGATATAGGGAAACCTGTACCTACAGCTCAATTTTGCTGTGAACCTAAAACTGCCCCCCAAAATAAAGTCTATTAAAAAATGAACAGAATACTAGTAGAGAAGAGTTTCCAATTTAACTATAATTTCACTGTTTTGCACTGTGGTAGCAAATGGTATTTCTATTAATGAATGTTAGATAATAAGCGAGCTAGATGGGTTGGTGTTATAAACATGTCAGGTACTTGGATTTTTGAAACAAGATTTCTCTATGGAAATAAAATGTAGCTCTTAATCTGTTATTCAAATGAGTTTGAAAAAAATCCAACCACAACTTCCTCCTTAAAACTGAAGTTGCACTAATTGCAACAAATTAGAATAGATACTATGACTAGGACAGACCTTCTAGTTAATGTTCGTTAGTTCAGCATGCAGGAATAGGTGATGAGGATCCATGTTTTGTGGCGCCACCAGTCATAGTGACACATATATTAAGATGCAACACCATCAGGACAGAGCACATTCCTGGGAGCCACCTTGAACCGCAAACCTGGGGTTGTACCATCTTTGCCTACTAGCCTCTCAACTTGAAGAATGTGGTCATGAGTATGTGCCTGTCATCTCAGTGTTGTTCAAGAGTGACTCCTCGGTTGCTGGCTGCATGGCTGGATACCAAAGCCTAGCAACCTAGGAGGTGACATGGTGAGAGAACTCTCAACCCAGTAAGAATGTTCTGTGTCAGAGGGTAGCTAAAAAATATATTTTGATCCTCTTTCTTGGGACATTTGATTTCAAGAGAGGACATTAAAAGTAAAAACTGTAAGTGTAAGCATGAGTTATTTAGGGAGAAACTGACAAGGGAACTGACTGGCAAGTAGGGTGGAGTCACCAGGATGGGGAGGAAGAGAGAGCTGGCTTCCCAGGAGATGATGAGATGCCTAGGTCTCCAGCACTGTCTTTTGGTTCATCTGAGTTTTCATTGCATCTTGAATGTTACAGCTGGTCTTCCAGTCCTCCAGAGGCTCGAAATTTCCTGTATTTCCTTATTTTCTGGCATACAGGTAATAAATCTTCATTTGGTGACCTCAGTATGTCCTGTTCTTTGTAAAGTGAAAGATTTTAGCACAATGTTTATATAAGGATAAAAATGAAGGAAGTAAGTGAGTGCCCTACTGTGATAGCATACATTCCAACAGCTGGCCAATCTCACTGGACTTACTGTTACCATTTAGCCTTATGGTGTTTCTAAGGTTGTACCGTAAGCAATGAGTATACGTTTTTTTGCCAAAAATATATGTGTTAAATACTGTTGGTTGAAATATCAGCCTTCTTTATGACAGCAGATAGTTTTGATGAAAGCAGAAAGTATTACAAAGAAAACTAATTAAAACATCTTAAGGGATTTTATTATCTACACTATATTAGAACAGTTATTATATGAATTAAAATATGTACCTTATTTAAAACTCTCTTTTGGAAATTTAAACTCAAAGTAGACAAATACGACATTTTCTACAGGGGCTCTGGCTACTGGAAGATGAAATACTTTTACAAACTTTCAACATGTTTGCAGTTACAACTTCATGTCCCCACAGGAATTGGCGAACAGAAACACATAGAATATGCAGTGATTTTGAAAGTACATACAGGCTTTAGCTATTGTTTTAGAACTGACATTCCAAGCCACACAGGCAATTAAAAAACAGCAGTAATGAAAGAAAATCCTCATCTGAATCACCTACATATTATGGCTGTCTTCAGTGATCCTGTGTACAGTTTGTGTAGCTAATAGTAATTAGAATGCCTAACCATAGTCAGGTTTAATAAATGTGAACTCCCTTGTCTGCACTTTTAGTCCCTCTCCCATCTTCCCCAAACCATTTGCTCTCATCCCTCTACCCTTTCCTGGAAAATACCTTTTATATCAAATGTAGAATATGATCTCCTGCTGGTTTCATTGTCCTAATGGCACCCAGGGACTTGAGATCATCACTATCTTTGTTTGCATAGAAGCAAAAATTCAGAATGAAATAAAGAACCACTTAATTGTGCAGATGCATTTGGTCTTCTGGATAAAACTGGTAACTTTCTTTACCTAAAAGTGACTTGATCTCTAGTGGAATCTAGATCTATGTTTAATATGACAGGTGTTTTATGTTGTTTACAAATCCAACTTAGGGGATATAAGCACTTCACTGTTTTTAGATAGAATTGGTCAATGGCAGGTCACATGAAAATATGTTTACTTTTCCTGTTTTCTTCCACTCTGTGGATTTCAAAGCATTTTGCAAATAAGATTTTATTTCAGAAATCCAGACGTCTTACACAGATGTTATATTGGGGAAAGACAAACAAACACTAAAAACTCTACAAATATATAAAGGTTAGAAATATTTTCACTGTAAGTTCAAGAATTTCATACAAGCACTGAGAAAATTTTAGAAGGAAGGAAAGTGAGAAAGCAGCTAATGAAGTATTACTGCCAGATTTTGCTTTTAGTTCATCCTTAAGTCCTGACTGTATGGACTAGAGTATTTAGCTAGGTTAAAATCATGGAAATCACATCGTAAAGCCTGATATTTCAACCAATAACAATTAACACTACTCATGTAATTTTGGCAAAAACATACACTCATTGCTAACTGTCAACCTCAGAATACCAGAAGGCTAAATGGTATATATTTATTTCAAATATATTTAATTCAAATACCCTGAATCCTGACTATTTGATTATTTGTAGATTTCTTTTTATTGACCCAAGTAGTTTGCACGTATTTGCCCAATAAAAAATAATGTCTTACGTATAAAGATTAATCACCTAGGTAAGTTTGTATTTGCTCCACAAATATTTTCTGAAATGTTGCTACTTTCTTTCAAATACTTACAAACACTGTGGTGTATTCTTGAGATATATGTTCCCAGTTATTCATTTTTGATTCTGTCCAGGAGGTATTGAAAGTTAGACCTTTATATCAAACACAAAGTATTACCTTATTGCACTAATAAATCACTGTTTGGTCTACTGAAACTGGAAAAAATTCCTTTAAAACATTCAAGAGAATGTTTTATTCTGAGATGTTGTCAACTCCCAAGGTGTGAAACATATTCTGCCTTCAATCAGACATAAAACAATGGCCTTTGTATCAGAATTATATCAAATTGTCTCCTCTTTCTGAAAATTTCTGGTTAGAGAATTAATACTGGGGATTGTGGGGAGTGGGGGCTGGCTAATTGAGAATGAGCCGCATAATAGTTTAGTGACAGGAATCAGGAGTTAATGTTGGGTTTTGGGTTAAATTTGAAAGAAATTTCTTTCATGTTTCCTCCTCATGTCCTTATTCATTACTCATATTTTGTTTACTGAAAACAAGCAAGTTGGTAGACTTCCTGCCATAGGACAGTTGTTGCTTGAGCAGCAGAGGCCTTGATTTGTTCAATATATAGATGTGTGTAGTGTGCACACTGAGAGACTCCTCAGCTGATAAATGTTCACTGGAACTTTGTTGGGCCTTATCACACTGTATTGTTTTATATATACAATAGATACATATATAAACTATATATACACTTACATATATATATCTGTGTGTGTGTATATATATATATACACAATAAACTTAAAAAGCCATTTTCCCTGGCTACATGATGCTTATAATCTATATAACATACTTTTAGTGTTTGTATACATGAACTTAGTTTAGAGAATAAGATACTATGATTTGAGAGGAAATTATGTTTATAAGACTAGAAAAACCAAACAGCCACTTATTTTATCAAAATACTGCCAGAAATGGGTATACTGTGGAGTCATTTCCAGGACTGAAGATCACCATTATAAAAATACAAAAATTATTCAAAAGATTTTAACAGATTCATTTTTGGGGGATATCCTTTTCTTAAATGTAATTTTTTTCATTTTGAGCTGAACTGCACTTGCAAAACCAGGGGGCATAGGACTGAGTTTAAGCCAGTCATCTCTCAAACACTGTTAATTGTTAAATGAGGTGCAGCCTTGGGCCAGAAGGCATGGCATTCAAATCGGAGCATTTCAAACCTTAGTTTTTCCTGGCTATTCATTCAGTGAATTCCTTTCTGTTTAGTCATGGTTGCCATCTGACCTATTTTCTGGGCATGTTGCCCACTTGGATTCATGTTTATGTACTCATTTTGACTAAGAATTTAATTTGGTTTTGAAGGCTGGAGCTTATGATTTTTACATCTGTAATCACCACATGGTGGTGTAGGTTAAAAATCTTTGGAAAAAATTACACAGGTAAGATATCTATAACAGTTGAATGATTTGTTGTTAGCCAGAGCATTATTTTCAAATGTTAAGCCACTATAAACAAAACATAAATACAGGGGAAAATAATAAATTGAAATAAAGACATTGCTTAATTTAAACTGTAATGATTAAAATTAAAAAAAAATAAGTGGTATGATGTTGATTATATTAATATCATAGGAGTACAAAATATTTTATGCAATTCTAAATGTTACATAATTCAGACTGTCATGTAGTTAATTATTAACATTAACTTCACACCATTCATTGATAGTAACAGCGATCTTTAAAAATCATCTCCATTTACATAAATTGCATTTTTCATTAACTTTTCTTTTAGGAGAATATGTCCCACAATGCTTAGCTGAGCACATTCTCTACAGTTTATAATGAGCACGTACTTAATAGTTTAAACTTTAGAGTCATCTGACTGAGAAAAGTGACCGTTCTTTGGTCAGAGTCCCAATTTTACCTACTACCATCAGATAAGCTACCTCAGTTCCTTTTTAAAATGTGAAGTATAAATAACTGTGTCATTGCCTTACATGATTGTAGAGATGTCCGCCCTGCGGTAGAGCAGAGGAAACCGTAAGAACCCTCAACATCTTGAGATGACAAAGTCACAGAACGACACAGATTTACCCTCTAAAGTGAATTCATGGGGATTCAGAAGCACAATATACATGATATAAACAGTTTTTTCAATGTATTTCAGACATTATATGTAGCAGCTGAAATACTGAATAAATTTGAAAAAATTGCCTATCATTCTTGTAAGGATTTAATTCCTCATGTCACTTTTTTTTTACTTCAAACAAAAATAACTAGGTAAATGAAAACAATAAGTATTAAGTTTTATTGAAATGGTGTCATGATTCAGGATCCATGTCCAGAATTCCTTTTTTATTAGTATTTATTGCTTCCTTCTTAAGATAAACACTCTTCTATCTAGGCATGTTCGGATTTATAGAACGGTGCTCAGTAGGAAAATCCATCAAAAGAAATTGGCAAAAGGATTACACAGGATGAACTTTTACCATTGAAGTAGTTGTGCTGATATATGAACTGTTTAATGAGTCTTTTTGACATTGGAAATATGTTTAGCCTTGTGGCCTCTTTTCTGTGATACTTACATATCCTTCCATGAAATAATTGCTTTGAATCCTTAATGAATTGTGATGCTGGAACTAATAACTGCTAAAGGAATAGAAGTGCTTTCTCAGTGACAAGAACAGTAAAATACCTTTCAGTGGCGAATCAGTGTACTTCCACTTTCCAAGACACACAGCTCTTTGCAGTTCTGAAGTATCACACTTTCAATAAAGTCGAACATCTGAAGAGAGAACATATGTTGTTTCCTGTATTACCCGTACAAATCTAAAGCGGGGGGAACTTTATTCATCAGAAATAAATTGCATGTCAGGTAAATGCTGAGGATTTTTTATTGATAATCTGCTGGGCAGAATGACTCTTGATAGTTCCTATAATGATATAGTGGGAATTTTTTATTCTTTTTCTTAAAAGAGGGTTGCAGTAATCCTTAGAGTCAAATAATATTTTATTTTGAGAGTATGTACTTCAAAGTTAGCCAATAACTGGGAGATATAACTTTTTGAAAATCAATGCACATAGACTCACAGGAAACTGATTACAGTTTATACTATCTGACTCTCCCGTGTAGACAAGTCTACCTGTCTCTCAGTTCTGATTCTTTTACCTTCTAAGTCATTCTTAAACCACTAGCAGCACTGTCCCAAAGTGCTTCCCTGATTTTTTTCTAGGAACCTGTACAAATTACCTAGGACTCCAAGTAAAGAGTTGTGAGCAGTCTGCATCAACAATCAATCCCTATGGCTTATCTTTTCATCCTCTTGACATTGTCTTTTACAAAATAAATGGATTATACATTTGGATTATAGTAATGCAAAATTCAGTTTATCCATTAAACCTTTATTTCTAGTGATATTGGGAAAGCAGTCATCTTTTCACATAGCAATATTTTCAAAAAATATTTTCTAAGTGGAGAATAAATATATTTCTCAAAGTAAAATAAAAGGGTATCCTAATCCTGGAGCTATACCGAGTTCTTGATGTAATTTTTAAAAAATAGATTTTATTTTTTAAAGCACTTTATGTTCACAGTAAAACTGAGTGGAAGGTACAGAGATCTCCCACATACTCTCTTCCCCACACATGCATAAATTTCCCCATTATCAACATCCCCAACCAGAGTGCTACATTTTTATGATTGATAAACCTACATTCACAAATCATTATCCCCAAAGCCTATAGTTTACATTAGGTTTCATTCTTGGTGTTGTACACTTGATGGGTTTGGACAAATTTATAATGACATACATCTACCACTATCGTATCATACCGTTTATCAACTTAAATGTAAAACTCAAAACTGTAAGGACAATGGTTTCATTGTCCTTAAAATCCTCTGTGCCCCACCTATTCATCCCTCCCACCTCCCTAGCCCCTGGCACCACTGATATTTTTACTGTCTCCACAGATTTGCCTTTTCCGGCATTTTGTATGTTAGAATCATACGGTATGTAACCTTTCCAGACAGACTTCTTTCATTTAAGAATATGCATGTAAGTTTCCTCCTTGTCTTTTCATGCCTGGATGTCTCATTCCTTTATTACTGCATAATATTCCATTGTCTGAATGTATCACAGTTTATCCATTCACCTACTGAAGGACATCTTAGTGGCTTCCAAGGTTTGACATTCTGAATAAAGATACTATAAACATTTGTGTATAAGTTTTTGTGTGGATATAAATTTTCCACTCCTTTGGGTTGAAAGGAGTGCAATTGCTGTATCATATGGTAAAAAATATGTTTAGTTTTGTAAGAAACCACGAAATTGTCTTCCAAGTGGTTGCACCATATTGCACCCCACTAGCAATGAAAGAAAATTTTTGTTTCTGCATTGTCACCAGCACTTGGTATTTGGCATTTTGGATTTTGGCCATTCTAGTAGGTGTGTAGTTGTAGTTCATTGTTTTTATTTGCATTTCCTTGCTGATATCTGCTGTGGCGCATCCTCTCATATGTACACTTGCCATCTGTAGATCTTCTTTGGTGAGGGTATGTTAAGATCCTTAACAAAATTCATTTTGTTTAGTTGGGTTGTTTGCTTTCTTGCTGTTGAGTTTTAAGAGTTCTTTGTATATTTTGGATAACAGTCCTTTATCAGATGTGTTTTTCAAAAGTTTTCTCTAAGTTAGTGGCTTATCTTTTCATTCTCTTGATATTGTCTCTCACAGAATAGAGTTTTTAAGTTTAATTAAGTCCAACTTATAGATTCTTTCTTTCATGGAGTGTGACTTTGATGTTACACCTTAAAGTCATTGCCAATGTCATCTAGATTTTCTCCCACGTTATCTTCTACTTTTATAGTTTTGAGTTTTACATTTAAGTTGATGATCTATTTTGAGTGAATTCTTAGGAGGGGTGTAAGGTCTGTGTCTAGATTCTTTTTTTTTTTTTTGCTCTACACATCCCGTTGGTCCAGCACCATTTGTTGAAAAGACTATCTTCTCTCCATTGTATTGCCTTTTCTTCTTTGTCAACTATCAGTGATTTTATATATATATATATGGAAATCTATTTCTGATCTCTCTATGCTATTCCACTGATCTATTTACTTTTTTCTCCAATATCACATTCCATACTGTCTTGATTACTATAGCTTTTCAGCATGTTTTGAAGTCAGGTAGTGTCAGTCCTCCAATTTTATTCCTTTTAAATATTGTATTGATTTTATGGGTCTTTCGCCTCTCCACAAAAATTTTAGAATCAGTTTGTCCATATCCACAAAATAACTTGATGAGATTTTAAGTAGGATTGCACTGAATCTATAGACCAAGTGGGAAGAACTGATATCTTGATAATATCAAGTCTTCCTATCCTTGAACATGCAATCTCTCTCCATTTATTTAGTTCTTTGATTTCTTACATTAATGTTTTATTGCTTTACTCATATAGAACTTGTAAATAATTTGTGAGATTTATACATAAGCATTTCTTTTTTTATGCTACTGTTAAGTGCTATTGTGTTTTTAATTTAAAATTCCATATGTTCATCCTGATATACAGGAAAGTGATTTACTTCTGTGTGTCAACCTTACATCCTGCAACCTTACTATAATAATTTCCAGGAGGGTTTTTTTTGTGTGTCAATTTTTAAAAACAGACAATCATGTCATCTGCAAACAGAGGCAGTTGTATTTTTTCCTTGCCAATCTTTATTCTTTTTATTTCCTTTTCTTTTCTCACTGTATTAACTGGATCTTCCAGTACAATATTTAAAAGGAGTGGTGAGAGGGATATTCTTTGGAAAGGATATAGGGTAACTTAAGTTTGTCACTAGAACAGTTCTGCCTAAAAGAAATGTAATATGATTCAAATATGTAATTTTAAAAAGTAAAAAAGAACAAGTGAAGTTAATTTTTAAAATGTATTTAAATTATCTAATGTATCTAAACAATAGTGATATAAAATATATTAGTGATATACTGCATATTATTTTTATTTTCATGCCATCTTTGAGAGTCAGTGTGTAATTTATTCTTATACCACATCTCAATTTAGGTATTACATTTGCATCAAAAATACATTCTCATCTGTGCATATTAAGTTTCCTACTTCTGGGGCCAATGTAGGATTATTAATATTTGATTCAAAGCAGTAGTGTATAAATTGAAAAGCAACTATGCTACATATAACAAAGTGTTCTTCAGATTTATCTTGTAGAAGTTGTAGCAAATTTATGTAATGCTGTTGATTAATATTAAAATATTCTGTATATTGATATTAGAAAATGTTTAAAATTATTTTTACTGATTTCCATTATGCAAGTTGTAAATTCAATATAAATTCCTCAACCTAAGTCAAAAATCAACTTTTCCTTTCCCTGGAGCTTTGAATTTAACTTGTTCATATGCAGTGTGTTAGTAGTGAGAGAACATAAATTACACCCCTATGTTTTTAGCTTTTGAATATTGAATATTTGTCAAACATTCCTTCTGTTTCAAACAAATTTTGTAAAACTCTTCTAATATTTAACCAATGAAGACTCACAAAGGATACAAGATTATTAAACAAGTCATCTTCTATTTCTTTCAATCACTTCATAAACTGGAGGTGATTCATACCATTTACATGTATAAGGCATGTTGCATAGCTTCAGAAAACAAATAGGTATTTTGCATGTCATGCTGGCACCCTTCCACTGACACCCCACACACTAACACCCTCACTAACACCCCCATTAACACCCCCACATGCTGACACACCCCCAACACCCCACACACTAACACCCCCATTAACACTCCCACACACTAACACCCCCCCACTAACATCCCACACAGTAACACACCCACACACTAACACCATCCTGCTAACACCCCACACACTAACAGAACCCCACTAACATCCCTGCACGCTAACACCCCCACACGCTAGCACCCCCACTAACACCCCCAGACACTAACACCCACATTAACACCCTCACACTTTAACACCCCCCCACTAACACCCTCACACACTAACACCCCACTGACACCTGCATTAACACCTCGACATGCTAACACACCCCCACTAACACCCACATTAACACCCCCACACGCTAACACACCACCACTAACACCCCCACACACTAACACCCCACTGACACCTGCATTAACACCTCGACATGCTAACACACCCCCACTAACACCCACATTAACACCCCCACACGCTAACACACCACCACTAACACCCCCACACACTAACACCTCACTAACATCCCCATTAACAGCCCCATATGCTAACACCCCCAACTAACACCCTCACACGCTAACACCCCCACTAACACATCCACACACCAGCAAACACACTAACACAAACACCCCAACATATCCACACCCTAACACAAATATACACTAACTCACCAATATATCCACACCCTAACACCCACACACACACAAACGCCCCCACACTAACACACACAAACGCCCCCACACTAACAAGCACGCTAACACACTAACACACAGGGAGGTGGGAAGAAGAGAAAGAGGGAGAAAATCATTAGTGATGCGAGTGGCGCTGGTTGGCTTCACAGTGTTAAATCTAAATTAGACAGTGTGTGGGGGATTATTTCACACTGGAGCCTCTCCAATTTGAAAATAACTGTTTATCCATAGATCCATGGAATCAAAACAATGTTAGGTTTGCACTCAACTTTTTCGGTTAGTGAAAAGGAAGTTTGTATAGTAAGGGATGCTAAAGAAAGCTCTGTAGTGTTTGATTTTAGTTACTTTATATTTTAACCTCAGTACCATAAGGGGGCGCGCTGAGATCATCCATTGAAAGTCTTAGGCTCTTGTTAAGTCGTTGATTCATATCCTGGTATAATTTGAATATACCTTGTACTTGGCTTTCAGGTGATTAGACAGAAGTTCAGGTATTCCAGTAAATGGTTCTCCCTTAAACTACCTGTCAAATTAAGTTACTTCTGCTAAATAAAAACATCTTAAAGGTCTTTGGCTTTAACCAATATGGTCAGAGCTGTAAAAGTAGGCCAACTCTAAGGCCATCACTTGTGTTTCATGTATTGACTAACTCTATGAGTGAAGGACTCTTGAATGAAAATTAATCTTATAATTAATTTAGCCTGAATTTTGCCACAGAGTTTAGTTAGTAGGGTGAGTCTCAGTGCAGGAAAACCTACCTATCAATATTTTGGTACTATAGTTATGTGATATTAGTAGAAAACAATGGTCCTTTTTAAAGCCTTTCTTTGTTCCTTATGGGATATTTAGATAAAATGCTTAGAAACATTTCTTCCTATAAGTGATACAAATCTGTAACCTTGTATGTTCTCCATCAAAAGTGTTCCAACTTACTATTTTCTAAGGTGATAAAACTTGCTTATGTTTTGGAGCAGAGAGAAATCACTACAGGGTTATATATTTTCTATTTATAATCACAATTTGCTTCTAGCTTTAAATAACAAAACTATAGTGGAAAATGATTATTTTTCCAAAAATAATTTCAAACTGATGTGTGTTTGTGGTTGTACCTTGTGAATGTAAAATGATAATTTATGATGACATATGAAATGTGGTCAAGTGGTACTTCAAAAAAATCCAAAAGCTAAGTTAAGTTGATATTTACATATTGACACCTGTTCTGATCTTTAGTTTCTTTGCTTTAAAACATTGTTATTTGACTGCTCTATCTTCGACTCTGTAATTCTCAGGCTACAATTTAAAGTTATGGTTATTCTGAAATCTCATTTATTTGGAGTTATACTATTTGAATAGTGCAGGGATATTCCTTAAAGACTTAGTTTCTGTTTTATTAGCACAAGTATGATAGTATTTTGAAAAAATAATTCAATTTATTACAGTACATAGTTGCTGCTGCTAATTAAATAGCCTCAGAAATTATTGAATATGCAGCTTTAAAAGTTCTAAAAGCAAGTCATCAAATTTGTCCTCTTGTGAAGACCAGATAGTTAATATATAATAAATACTGAATATTATCACAATATAGATACAATAAATTAGTCAAGAGTGAGTTGAGATGGATGAGTGAAGAGGAAGAAGTTGTGTTCAATTTTAGATAAAATGTTTAAGTAGCCTAGTTGAAGAAGTTCACGAGTAGTTGGATATACTGATACAGAGTTTTCGAAAGAGGACTGGATTTGAGGTATGGATCTAAGGTTTAACTTCAATGGGAGAAGCTAAAACAATATGTGTGAATAAGATTATTTAAGAAGAGTTTCATGGGACAAGTAAAGGATGGTTAATTAAATTATTTCTTTTGGGAAAGCATGCAGACTAAAATTTTATAAAGTTAATGGTCCATTAGAAATGGTTTTCTATAGCCTGTGGCCGTTAGAAAACAATTTTGAGTGGCGGTAGATGTTCAATAAATTATTAGAGGAGAAACTCTGTACTTCATCTATTTAGATGAAAGTTTTCCTTTTATTCACATTTGAAATTTAAGTCTCTATTTGTTTTCAGTCTTTATTTTAAACAGGTAATTCTCTTCCAAGGAAAAGGGGTGTCTAAAGCCAAATACTTGCATGGACAGACACGAGAGTGATAGTTGTGTTTCTGGTAAAGCATCTCTCTAAAACATGCAAAAATGCTGCTCTTGTATTTTAACTGACAATCAGAGCAGGATAAGTGTTGGGCTTACCAATTGCACTGTTGGTTGATGGGGTTTTACAGATAAAGAAAATCAAAGCTTTCAGGGGAAGAAATACAGCAAACACAAGGGCCAAGTTTATGGACTATTAATGTCACACAATTGAATTTGAGTGTGTTTATGCTACAGACTAGCAGTGAATCAGTATGTATTTAACATCTCAAAAACTCAGTTCTTCTGTAAAGTGACAATGGCAAGAAAAAACTTCTTTGGCATGTGTTGTGAGGATTACATTGAACAACCCAGAAAAGCATTTACCTTAGTGCCTGATATATAGTAATCACATAGTGTTAGTCATCATTTAGCATTATCATCAACATTTCTATTTTATATACTGTTTATAAACAATGTGGGAGAATTCTTTTTCTTGTGCCAGTATTGATGTGGCACCCAGCAGTTGTCTGCAAAAACGTTTTTCTTAAATATACCTCTTTATTCCCAATATTTATATTACTTGTTTCTTTTTTTCTAGTCTCAGTGCATTGGTAGGATTCCAGTACAATGTTGAAAGGTAGTGGTTACCATAAGTATCAAGTCTTACTTCAGTGGTAGGATTTCTAAAGTTGTATTATTAAGTATATTTTGCATAAGTTTTTGGTAGGTGTAATTTATAAGCTTGATGATTTGATTAGATGTAAGAAGTTTTGAATTACCACAAGAGATATCATTTGAATTAAAATTTACAAACATTAATATAAAATAACAGAAAATGCACCATTTATTTTGAACATATGTAAATAAATTATGGTGATCTCCTACTGCAGATTTTGGGCTGAGGGCAAAACTGATTCTTCAAAACTTGCTTACTGTGGCTGGCACCTAACAGGTGCCCATCAAATGTTAGACGATGTCTGACTATAGTGTTAACAGTCATTATATACTTTAACCTGACATTCTTAGCCAACAGAATGCCTTGACATTCTTGCCTTATGCCTGTGGTTAAATCTGGCTCTGTTTCCTATAAGAGAGAGTTTTGAGTTACTTGTATTTAACAAGTATTTGGGTTAATTGAATTGGACATGAGATATATATGAACTTGCATATTTTTCTGCGTGCACTAAAAGAGAATCTGGTTTCCAAAAGGGACAGTCACACATATAATGAGTTCCACAATGTAACTTCTAGTCTCATTACATATTCTGGTAGTTCATTTCCTGGATAAGTAAAGTCTGCAAGACACAAATGTCCTTAACAGCCTGTGGTTCTTATGTATGCAAAACTTCAGTGCATTTTTAAATTTTGACTAACATGGCCTAGAGCTATCTGAAAACCGAAAGAAATTTCAAGTGAAAACGGTGTGTGCAAAATCCTCTGGTGCTTTTTCTGCAGGATGAAAAATGTCTCCTGTTTCAATTTCAAGTACATCATGTAGCACCATTCCCAGCAGATTGGTAACATGTTAGTAATGACATTCTGTTTGTAGGCCTATTGCCTTTGGGACCACTCAGGAAGTTTTCATACAGTGACTTGTATCACAGATACTTGAGAGTGTATCCTTCCTCCTAAGTGACCTCATAGTCAGAACTTTAGCTTTGTCCGTCATCTTCTGCATGGGACACACAGAGAGTGCTTTGCCACACAATTGTGGCACAAATGAACTCAATAGTCCTTGCTGAGACACCAGTGGAATTTGGTCTAGAATGTAGGTAAAAAACTGGCCAACAGATATCCTTCGCTTAAATTTCTTTTTTCCTAGGCCTTATCATTTTCAAAACAACATGTTTTACTGAGATGCTGAGTGCCATATGACATAAGTTCAATGATTATGACGTGGCCCTTACCCCAAAGGAGCTCAGAGGAGGACACACCCTGTGTGGTCAAAGAAGATGCTTTGTATGATATCTTAATTTTTTTTTAAGTTGAAACTTATTTTGTGGCCTAATGTATGGTCTATCCTGGAAAATTTCCTGTGTGCACCTGAGGAGAATATAGTGTTGTTGGATAGAGTGTTCTGTATCTGTCTGTTAGATCTGCTTGGTTTATTGTGTTACTCAGGTCCTCTCTTTCCTTACTTATCTTCCATCAGGTTGTTCTATCCATTACTGAGACTGGATTATTGAAGTCTCTGATTGTTATTGTAAAACTATTTCTCCCTTCAATTCTGTCAATTTTTACTTCATATGTTTTGGTGGTCTGTTACTAGATGCATAAATGTTTATAATTGTTATATCTTCTTATTTTGTTTTATCTTTTATTAACACATAATGTCCTTTGTCTCTTGTAAACATTTTTTTATTTAAAGTCTATTTTGTCTGTTAGTTCAGACTACTCTCTTTTGGTTGCTATTTGCATGGAATGTTTTTTACCCATCCATTCACTTTCAATCTGTTTGTATCTTTGTATCTAAAGTGAGTCACTTGTAGAGAGCACATGTTTGGATCATGTGTTTTTTAAATCCATTATGTCCATTTCTATATTGATTGATTTTATTCATTTGCATTTAAAGTAATTATTGATCAGGAGGGACTCACATCTGTCATTTTGCTCTGTTTTCTATATGGCTTATGGGTTTTCTGTCTCTCATTTCCAGTATTACTGTTTTCTTTTATATTTATTTGATCTTTTTAATTTCCTTCTTGTTGTCTTTTGTGTATATTTTATAGCTATTTTATTTGTTGTTACCATGGGGACTACATTGAATCTTCTAAAGTTATAACTTTCTAATTTGAATTGTATCAGTTTAATTTCAATAGCATACAAAAATTCTGCCCTTTACAGCTCTGTCCCCACTGCTTTCAGTTCTTGATGTCACAAAATTACATCTTTATTTATGTTAGGTAGAAAGATAGAGGGGCAGCAGGGGAAGGGGAAGATAAGGTTCAAGGAAAAACTGCTCAGACTCTTCCCAGGTAGGGGGTCCCATGCGAAGACAACAAAGGCTTTGCAGGGAGAGAACTTCTTGCCTATCCAGGTCAGACCAAACTCGTCCCAACCAGTCAGAAGTGTAGGAAATAGCCTGGGTGTAGGAAACTGGCACCTGAATTGTTGAAGGGCAGAGGAAGAGATAGTCTTGTACAGTTAACCTGTGGAATCTGATGCTGTCTCCAGGTAGATGGTATCAGAACTGAGTTGAATTCTCAAATACCCTGCTGGTGTCCAAGCAGTGCTTGGTGTTGAGTGTTGGGGAACTCCACCATCACTACCACATTGCGAATGGGTCCAGAGACTCCTAAAGGAATCTGCCGCCTCGTCTTTCTCAGGGGTAGTTTCTGCTTCTGCTGGTTTTTTTTTTTTCTTTGAATAGGCCATACTCTTCTGTTTCTTTGTATGCCTTGTGGGTTTTACTTTCTGTATTTTTTTGGTTGATAACTACACATTTGAATCATAATGTGGTAACTCTGATAATTAGATTCTCTCCCTTTGCCAGGATTTGCTGTTGGTTTGTTTGTTTTTAGTTTTGTTTTGCTTTGCTTTTGATTGTTGTAGTTTGTATCCATGCCAAGGATAGGCCTGAGATTTAAACTTAACATCTTAAATCTTTTCTGAGCCTGTGCCTTTCCCTGCCTCATCACAGTGACTTATAATTTCTCCTGTATATGTATTTGATTTGAATGTCCAACTTTTTAATGTCTGGCTCCCAAATAGGGGAGAAGGAAAGGAATGTAGGAGGGAGAAAGTCACTTGCTTTTAAATTCCCCTGGAAGTCACTTCATCCTGAGGGGAAGGAACTTGCAACAGCGGAGCTGTCCACCTCTATCTGCACCTCTATGATCAGAAGCAATAATCAGCAATCAGGGCACAGATC
Source organism: Manis pentadactyla (assembly GCF_030020395.1). NCBI lineage: Eukaryota > Metazoa > Chordata > Mammalia > Pholidota > Manidae > Manis > Manis pentadactyla. The sequence goes on from NC_080024.1 coordinate 26,964,240, forward strand.
CTCTATCTTTAGAGAACAGGTCTTTTTTGCACACGCTGGCTACAGCAAGCTGTGTGAAAGCCACATACATGGCTTTCTGCCATGGGAGTGGAGGTTGGGAAGCCACTTAAAAGCCAAAAGCTGAAATTGAAATTAACCTCAGTTGACCATATAAGCCTTCCCTTGGAAGTTGCAAGCCTTCAGCTGACTCCAGATTTCCAAAATAGTTACATCAGACAGATTCTGCCAGGGCAGTTGTCTAGGTGGGGAAATTTTTTTACTGACAGACCTTACCTTTCAGTTACTTTAACACATGTAAGGGTCCGGAATGTACATCTGAATGATGCCCATTGTACATTTGGGAGTTTTTCTTACATTAATTGAAAATCTAATTACCACTTTTACTTTTTTGTCCTCCCACCATTTGTTCCTTATTCACTTTCTAAAGTAAAAAATACTTTATTGCCTATCATGCCTTCTTTAACAATTTATATTTTTGTTAAGATGTGAGTTTATGGCTATGCATTTATCATGCATTTAGAATTATCTGTTAGCAAAATATTTCCTTATTCACAAGATAAAATTAGGCGTGAAATATCTGCATTGTACTGTTTTCAAGAAGGAAGACTAGGACTTTTATGTGCTGCAGCATCTAAAATAGGTTTGAAATCCAGTGTTCTCATATATAATCTCATTTATTACCAGTTCCTTATAACATCAAATCTCTACATTGTACCATTCAATTTTTATATATAAAATCTCTCTCCTGAGTCACTGAATATGAAAATATTCCATCTTGTGAACAAAACCAGTAGTTCTATATAGACAGCAGTAAAACCATGTGTTTCAATACAAAACTCCCTTTTTGTATCTAAAACACTGTGTTCAGTAGAAGTAGGCTCTGAAATACTATTTATTAAGCAGTTTTAAACTCTGAGTTAATACAAGCTGAAAATGATTAGGAGACCTGATTTCTTCCTTGGTATTTTGTCACTCTCAGAGTGAATGAGAATAATATTCTTACCTGTAGCTAAGGCTGTTAGTCTGCGTGGTGCCAGGTAAAATTCCATCTCTGAAAGTGTTTTGTAAATCGTAAGTTCTAGATAAACATCAGGAGTTGATCTGGGAATCAATAATTGGTAAGATTATATATTCTGTATAAATGGAAAAGGAAACCTTGATGCCGTGTCTCCCACTACGCATTGTAAAAGTCTGGCAGACTGTACTGTGGCTACCCCACGCACCTCTTCCACTGTCCACAGGATGCCTAGATGAAGTTTTTAATTGGCTTCACCTGGACTTCGAGCAGAGTCTCCCAATTATCTGTGTTTCTCTATAGGGGCTAAATGATGAATGAACACAGAAATGCTCATTTTTTATATTGTTCTTGTTTTTGGTAACAATGAATCAAGGGAAAAAAAGAGGAAAGTGAAAAGTAAACCAGATTGGAATGCTTTGTTGTTATAGTCAAATTCATTCAATAAGGCAACTTAATGTGGCAATGTAGTTACAATAACTATTATTTTAACGTAATAGTGACCATCCTAACTGGTGTGAGGTGATATCTCATTGTGTTTTTAATTTGCATTTCCCTGTTGATTAGCAATGTGGAGCATCTTTTCATGTGCCTGTTGGCCATCCGTATTTCTTCTTTGGAGAAGTGTCTGTTCAGGTTCTCAGCCCATTTTTTAACAGGGTTATTTGTTTTTGGGTGTTGAGGCATATGAGTTCTTTATGTTTTGGATGTTAAGCCCTTATCAGATGAGTGACTTATGAATATATTCTCCCATACTGTAGGATGCCTTTTTGTTCTGCTGATGGTGTCCTTTGCTGTACAGAGCTTTTTAGTTTGAGGTAGTCCCACTTGTTCATTTTTTATTTTGTTTCCTTTGCCTGAGGAGATGTGTTCAGGAAAAAATTGCTCATATGTACGTTCAAAAGATTTTTGGTTATGTTATCTTCTAAGAGTTTTATAGTTTCATGTGTCACATTCATGTCACGTGACCCATTTCGAGTACTTTTGTGTATGGAGTTAGACAATAATCCAGTTTCACTCTCTTATATATGGCTGTCCAGTTTTCCTAATACCAGTCGTTGAAAAGACTGTCTTTTCCCCATTGTATATTCATAAAACTCCTTTATCATATATTAATTGACCATATACGTGTGTGTTTATATCTGAGCACTCTATTCTGTTCCCCTGATCTATGGGTCTGTTCTTGTGCCAGTACCAAATTGTTTTGACTACTGTGGCTTTGTAGTAGAGCTCGAAGGTAGGGAATGTAATCCCCCAGCTTTGTTCTTCTTTTTCAGGGTTTCTTTGGCTATTTGGGGTTAACAAAGGTAACTTTTTAATTGCACTATGTTTGGGAAAGTCTTATGATTTGCTCAATTGCTCTGAGCTTCTAATTCTATTTTTCAAATGTTATTTCTGGAATAATTACAATGGTTCCCGGTTGCCATGCATGAGCTATGGGAATCAGAACCCATTAAACATTCATTATTTTGGTTGTTTCAACTTATTTTCCTCCTCCTTTTTTCTTTAATCTGCTGCCTAGAACTAATTGCATAGAATATTTTTTGAAGACTTCAAACATCATTTAATTCTCATTATTTCTGGTTTGCCAGTTTATTCATTAAAGTTCATTTTACAGATTCTGGGAATGCAGTGTTGGAGACACCAGGTGAATTCATGAAGCCCCAATCCTATATAAAGAAGAATATATGAAAGGCCACTTTATTTTGACCATGCAAGATCTGAAGCAGAGGAACTGGCTGAGCCCACCCATCCTTCTGACCTACAGAACTATGAAATAATCAATTTGTATTATTTGAAATCGCTAAATTTGTGGTGACTTGTTATAGCAGCAGTGGAAAACTAATACATTCTATTTGTTATAATATTTTTTCCCTTTCCAGGATGATAACCTGCCCATTTTCAAGTGGGAACAGCATGAATGATTTATGTTTCTCTGCTTTGCCTAGATTTCGGAATTCAGTTATTCAATTGAAAGCCTTTTAGGCATGTTGTGAAAAGCTGGATTTTACTTTATAAACAGAGACTTGAAGGAAGTCTGTGGGGTGTGATTTTTATTGTCAGAGAAATGAGTATTGAAATTTATATCTTTTCTTATCACCTATATATCAAAACATACCCCAAAAAGCTTACTAAAATAAAACAATGAACACCATGACATGTAAAGCAATTAAGCCGATTTGCATGGATATTACCTTCTTCTGGAAGACTGACAATATTCTTTCAGATGGAGTTAGTCTCTTGAGTGAAGTTGAAAATAAAAATATGTATGTAGTTGAGCTGTATTTGAATACATAAACATGCAGACACACACACACACACACACACACACACACACACACACACGCACACCAGGAACTTTGAACAAATGTAACTATCTTAATTAGTAAAGTAATGTAAAATCAAGCCTGATAGAATTAATTAATTCAAGTAGTTATTTTTTAATGAGCTTGATATGTAGAAAATTAAGAAATGAATCAGACTTAACGTCCTAACATTTTCTCCCTTAAGTCTCACAATTCCGTGTCTTTGTGCAGCAAGGCAATGGCAGTTGGCAGGGATGGATGAATATATAAAAGAAAAATTCAAAATTTGATAGAAAAGAAAACTTGCTGATTTTTTTCAGTTTATTCAGATGTGCGGTAAACATTAAATCAAAATAAAGGACTCTTTTGTTTATGTACTTTTGTATAAATCCATCATTTACTGCATAATATAACAACAATCATGTGTTTTAGGGTTGAATCCACCACTTGCTTTTTGACTTTGGGTAAGTACTTACCACCCCTGAGCCTCTTGCTCATCTGCAGTGGAGACTGCACATGGATAGCATCCAGAGGGTGAGATAATAACTGCAAATGCTACAGCAGAATGTCTGGCACCTGTGCCCAGTGGGTAGTTGTTTCATTTAGTAAGAACCTGCCAGGTAACACATACTGTTCTAGATGCTTGGGAGGAATAAAGTGAAAGATGTGTCTCCAGCTTTGAAAGAACCCAATATCTAGCCGTAAATCAGAGCATTAGAGTAAAAGAGGTCAGTGCCAGAAGGGATGTGTGTGCAAAGCTTTGTGAGGATATGAGAGTGTACATTGATTCAGTCTCATGAGAAATCAGAGGGGATTTCTGGAGTAATGATTTCTGAGTAAAATGGACTTGACATTTACCAGATGAAAAAATTTCAGCAGAACAACACAACTAGAGATTTACAGTACTACTATTATATATAGTACTGGTCGAACAGGTGTGAATGTGGGAAGACATGAAGTCAGGAGACAGCGTCATATGGTTAGGGAATGGTAAGTATTGAGGTATCACCTTTCTGCACAAGACCTGGGGATAAAACTGAGTTCTTTGCTTTCATGGCTTTGCCTTTGGACAGATTCACCTCCATGTGTCCTCTAGAGCCAGAAGGCCACATTCAGTCAGTGCACTCCTGAGTCATCTCACTAGGCAGCTGCTCTTTTTCAGAGAGCCAGGTTGTAAAGATGTGTGTGACGGTGCAATGTGGATGGGTGACCTGATATATGCCAACCAAATCTGTGCCTGAGAAAGCAGGATGAAGATGCCAGTAGAAAGGTCTGTCTTAATGAGTGAATAGGCAGACAATGACCAATGCATATATTTAAAGCCTGGCACAAGAAGTTGTTATATTTACTATTTTATTACATGGAAACAAACTGGCTCTACACTTGTACGTCTGTGAGACTTTGACACTATATGTCCCTATGTTCCACTTTACTAATTTCCTGGTATGAATAACATATGGTAGGAGAAAGTCAAGTTTTATTTGGAAAACAAAAAGGAATAGTTAGAAATTCATGAAAGAGGACAAAAGGCAATTTTCTATGTAGGACAGTGTTGAACAAGATTCGAAGTTATTTTGCAAGTGCAATTAGTGCTGTTTTCCTTTGACTGGATTGAATTGAATTATAATATAGTAAGTATCCACCTGGTGCCCGGCCCAGTCCAGGCAGTGATACAAAAGGCAACCAAGTGGTTCTGGTTCAGAAGGAGGATGAGTTCATTCCAGGGAACACATGACAGTTGAACACCTGACATGACAGAATAGTACACTTTAAACTAAGGACATATCTATTGGGATATCTAGTGCCTTCAACTTCATGGGTATTTATTCATGTACTGCCATGAATAAAATGAACCGACAAAACAGCCTTAAAATCCCCCTTAGGCTGACTAATCTTTAGACAGCCTTCTTTGTCTCCAGCCACTGAACTCCCTTTCCATAGAGCATTTACCTTAGAAAATTCCTTCTTTGTCCCTCTAAGATATCTTTTTTAAACCTCTTGCCAGTTTTACAACCCAGGACTGTCTTACTCAAAGACCTGGAACAATCTCTTTGAAATGTAATCACCAAGGGAGCTAGCACCCTTAACTTCCAATCTCTGATACAGTAGGAGCCTAGCTTTGGTGGGGTGCCTTGCCTAAGTTATAAAACTATCTGCTGTCTTGAAGATATTCAAAAGTTTTCTTTTTCTTTGGGTAAAGCCAATTAGTGGACACATATGGCCCCCCTCACATAAGCTCTTAAAAATTTCTGTTTTTTGTTTTAGCAGAGCTAAGTGCAAACTGAATTCTGGCCTCTTTCCCATATTGCAGTAATCTTGAATAAAGTTTTCCTTGCTTTTTTAATTTTGTGAAGTTTTTGCCTTGACAGAGCCTAAAACTGAATTATCTAATTGAGTGAATTGTGGATAACCTAGTGTGTGAGGTAGGACAAGGACAATTAAAACAGAAGTCACAATAGGGATCTGAGGGGATCTATGAGTGTGAGGTAGAGTAGATGGCTGTCAAGGAAGTGAGGAGAGATGAGAGAAGCAAAGGAGAATGATGTGAGTATATGTGCAACAGCAAACATCCTAACTGGATACTTGCCAATGATGTATAGACTTTTTTTTCATGCTGTCTTCTTATTTTGGGGATAATTAATAAGCAAAGTCAATTAATTTCCTTGAGGCTTGCCAGCCAGATAATATAAAACAGGAAGTTGTATCCATTTCTTATTTTCAATCAGTATGCTTTCTACTCCCACACACTTTTTGTTTCAAAAGGAAGAAAATGAAAAACTGTTGGAGGAAAGGCTGTAAACAAAGATATGGTAGTCCCAATTTAGAAACTTCAGTTATCAGGACCATCAGTGGTTCAGAGATAAGGGAGATATTTGAGAACTGGAGTAAGAAAGAAGGATCCTGATTAAACAGGTAAATCTAATGAACTAACCAGGATATACGTGCTGGTTTAAGAGGTGAGGAAGTTAATGGAGGGTCCTCCAAAACACAGAAAGATGTATAAAATGAATAACATGTATAAGTTGCCAGTTTTGGGGATTTATTACAAATTAGTACTGTTGGTTAAAAAATGGACAGAAGTGATTGTGGGTAAAAATTGTAGTATTTCCAGAATATCTCACCTGGCTTTAGTGCATCTGCATATCAAAAGGCATTCCTCAGGGGTGGGGAGTGGTAGGTCATCTCCATATCAGTGGGTAATTACCTGGGTGACAGAAGGCTTATCTGAACCTGAGAGGTTAGAGGGAGGTCTTTGTTTGCTTCTGCTGGAGCAGGAAAGAGATGGCCCTGGACTGCAGTTTGTAAGCAATAAACAGGTTTTACACTTTATCTCTCCCTTTTACTGATTTTGGTTTTAGAGATATTTTGCCCCAAGATTTCCTTTCCCCAGAGTTACATCTGGCATAGTTGGCAGGATCTCTGAACCTGAAATCTGTCTACGTGGGTGCAACGCTTGGGTGAGCTGCCTCTAGAGATGGTGGGCAGGACCCAGTGCCTGCAGCAGTAGAGGGTGCAGCTTCACCCAGGAGCCCCCTACCTGTGGGGCTTCCAGTTGGGGAGTCCCTAATGGGGAATTAGTCTAGGCTAAAGCACCTCCTAGAGGGGTGGAGCCTTCCCCAGCATTGGGGAAGTTTGGAGACTCTGGAAGCTGCAAAATTAGCCATCCATGAGACAGAAAGCTGCTTAGAGGCCCTGAGTGGCCGTGTAGCAGCTGGGATTGTGGGATCTCTTTTCCTCAAGGTACTGGAAAATGTTACTGAGGAGAGAGAGAGACTTTGTCTGGAGAGAAACACACTTCAACATCACTTGGAGGAGCTGGGCAATGACCTATGCTCTTAAGGAAGAAAGACAGTTATTGAGAAGACAGTCATGCTCCTGGAAGATTCCTTAGCAGCAGTGAGGGGGGAGGCAGCAGGAGAAGCTGCATTGCAGGAGGCTGTGGGGGAGGGAGAGGAAAGAGCGGTGCCGTCAGCCCCAGAGATGGTAGAGGAGGTATCAGGAAAGGATGACGGCGTGGGATGAGGGCCACCTGGTTGTAATAAAAAAATTAAAAACAACCTTGAGCTCCTAAGGGGGGGTGGGGGAAAAGGCCACCACTTCCCAGGTTGTGGAGCACTCCATGCTCCACCCCTATACCCAGGATGAGCTGGTGGACATAAGCGTCCAGTATAGGAAGAAGCCATCAGAATCTCTGCCTACGTGGCATTTATGTCTATGGGAAATGGGGGAGGAAAATATTGTTATGTTGGGTTCTGAAATGAGTAGACACTTACCTGACGACTCACCCTTCTCTCCAGCAGTGATTGCAAAGTGCCCATCACACCTCAGGGAATCAGGGATTGACTGACAGCTGCCATCAGGGAAGTTTGGCCTAATCAGGGTGATTTATCATACTTACCCACTAGCTGGAAAACGATGCAGAGCTCCAACAGGTGTTGTGGGAATTGGGCATGAAAAATATCATCTATAATATGGACCCCCAGGGCCCTGATAAGGAGTTGTTCAATGTAGGAATGAGAAATCTGGTGCTGCATACAGCTCCCCCATCTCTCTTTGGGCCCCTAGAGACTACTCTTGCCCCCATGGAGGGGAACCCATAAGTGAGGCTACCTGTACTTTAGCAGATCTGGGGGAGGTTGAAACAGTAAGAGCACAGAAGGAAGTATGGGCTACAACTGAAAGGAGAGGTGCAAAGGGCCCTGTGAAGGTCTTGAGGACTCAGCTGTGGGTTGATTTGATAAAGGCTGGGGTAATGAAAGAAAAACTTGATGGGCAGCTCAATAGGATCCTGTTAGAATTGTGGCACCAATTAAAGCCAGAGCATCAGTTCCAGCCACTGAGGTCCTGGACACGGAAGCCGTAGTCAAAGCCCCATGCCTGGCCTATGTCTCTGCAAGACTTCATGGGGGACAATATTCCGGCTCTGCCTGGGCCCTCACCCCCCACAGGAGGACAACTGGGTATTGTGGTTTGACTGAGGTGGGGTCTCAAGGTCCCCACCTTGGGGGATGTGGTGGGGACCCGAAGCCACATGTAGAATTAGCAATTCATTGGTCCCCTCTGAATATACAATGTGTCCTGGCGCTGGTAGACACAGGAGCTGAATGTTCTCTCATGTATGGCAACCCTGAGAGTTTTCCCAGGACCTGTGCTGTGATAGATTAGGGGTAAGGCAATTAGAGTAAAGAAAGCCCAAATCCCATTGGGGATGTGCACTTACCCCCAAAGGAGTTTACCGAGTACATTTCTTCCATCCTAGAATATATTTGGGGGATAGATATCCTGCAGAGCCTGTGGTTACAGACCTCTGCAGGTGAGTTCAGTCTGAGGGTGTGTGTGGTGAAGGCAGTTCTGAGGGGACATGTTAAGCACCCACCTGTAGCTCTGCCTGTACCTCAGCAGATGACAAATACTAAGCAGTATAAATTGACTGGGCAGAGGGCACAAGGAAATTGCAGAAACTCTACAGGAGTTGGAGAAGATGGGCATCGTAAAGCCCACTCATAGTACTTTTAACTCCCCAGTGTGGCCACTGAAAAAGCCAGATGGCTCCTGGAGTATGTCCATGAACTACAAGGAACTTAATAAAGTCACACCACCTTTGCATGCTGTTGCCCCCTCTATAGCAGCTCTTATGGACACACTAAGTCATGAATTAGGGACATATCATTATGTTGTGGACCTTGCTAAAGCTCTCTTCTCTATTGACATAGCACAGGAAAGTCAGGAACAGTTTTCCTTAATGTGGGGAGGCTGGCAGTGGACTTTCACTGTCCTTCCACAGGGATACCTTCACAGTCCCACCATCTGTCATGGACTTGTAGCCTAGAACTTGGACACATGGAAGAAACCACAGATGGTGCAGCTGTATACACTACATTGATGATATGCTCACATATGATTCTATTGCAGATTTAGAAAGGGCAATTTCTAGACTGCTGCAACATCTACAGGAAAAAGGATGGGCTGTGAACAGCACAAAGTTTCAGAGACCTTGTTTGTAACGTTCTTGGGGGTTGTCTGGTCAAATAAAACTAGTTATTCCTGAATAAGTCATAGACAAGGTCCAGGATTTCCGTACCCCTACCACTGTCACAGAATTACAAGAGTTTTTCGGTCTTTTGGGCTACTGGAGAGTGTTTATCCTGCACCTAGCACAAATTCTGAAGCCCTTATACCGGTTGGTATGAAAGGGCATCAGGTGCTACTAGGATGAAACATCTGCAGCAGCTTTTACTGCTGACAAGTGGGCAGTCAAGGCCGTACAGGCCTTGAATGTAATGGACTCATCAAGGCTCTGTGAACTACATCTTCATGTAACCGAAGTGGTCATGGATGGGGTCTTTGGCAGCAGCTTGAACAGACACGCCAACCTATTGGATTCTGTTCACAACTATGGAAAGGAGCAAAGGTTCGATACACCTTGATAGAGAAGCAACACACCTTGCTGGCTACGGAGCCCATCACCAGAACAACTCCGAACAAGGAAATAACCACCTATTCCATTGCAGGGTGGGTGCAAGACTGGTTCCAAAGGCCATGGAGTGGTGTGGCAGATGTCTACACTGACCAAATGGGGCACATATTTACAGCAGTGTAGCACCCTTTCTACGAGCTCCTAAAGTGCAGAACTCCAATGCTTATTAGGGCCAGTGACAATACCAGTGGAAAACAGGAACAACTTGCTTTTGAGCCATTGGTAGCTGAGAGTCTTTATCAGGAGGGAAAAGTCCCTATACCTGAAGATGCTTGTTATACAGACAGCTCCAGTTGTGGGCATCTCCCAAAGTGGAGGGCTGTGGCTTTCCGTCCTAAGACTGGGACAATATGGATGGAGAATGGAGAGGGGAAGAGCAGCCAATGGGCTGAGTTGTGGGCAGTATGGCTTGTGATCATCCAGGAGCCCTCCCCTATAGTTGTCTGCACTGATAGCTGGGCCATCTATTGGGGCTTGACCCTGTGGATACTGACATGGTACCATGCCAACTGGATGGTTGGTCACCAGCCCCTTTAGAGGCAAGAGTTGTGGCAAGACATATGAGCCCCTGGTCAGACTAAGACTGTTACCATATATCATATGACTGGTTATTTGCCTTTGGCATCCCCAGGGAATGATGAAGCAGATGCATTGATCCAGGTGTGTTGGATATGGCTAGAAGGAAAGTCTGTCTCTGATGTAGCCCAATGGTTACATCAGCATTCATTGCACACGTGGCAAAGGACAATGTGGGCTGTAGCCCGTCGGTGGGGCTTGCTGTTGACCTTTGAAGAAGTCAGTCGAACCTGGAAGGAATGCCTTGTGTGCTCTAAGAGGGAGTTATACTGAGTCCCTCAAAATCATGGGACAACAGTAAAGGGGCTGAAATCCCTTGTCAGGTGGCAGATAGACTATATTGGGTCTCTGCCCATATCAGAAGGTTACTGGTATGCCATGACTGTGTGGACGCAGCTACTGGCCTGTTGGTTACTTTTCCTGCACATCGTGCAAATCAGCAAACCACTAAGAGGACCTAGAGCATCTCTTTGCAGCCTATGGCCAGCAGCAGGTGATTGAGAGTGATCAAGGCACCCACTTTACTGGACATGCGTTACAATAATGAGTGCAGCAATTGGGAATAAAGTGGAAGTTTCATATACCGTATAACCCTACTGGGGCAGGCATGATAGAGAGGTACAACGGTTTGCTGAAATCTGGCCTGAAGTCTGACACCATTAGTCTTTGGGACTGGTCAGTTCACTCATGAAAGTGCTACGGTGTTTGAGTGAGAAGCACCAAAAGGGAGCCTTGAGCCCTGTGGATATGCGAACACACAATGCTGCCTCTCCTCTAAAGCTGTATGTGCAAGCCAAAGAAGAATTATTCAAGCCAGAATATGGCCAGTAGAGCAACATCCTGCTGCCATCCCATACTGCATTAAACCCTGGAAACACTTGAATGGACGTGGCCCTGGACATTTTGACACATGGACTAGTGATGGATGGCCCTTCTGGCACCTTTGGGAAAAGGCCTGGAAGCTGACCTCCTCTGTATTCCTGGAGGAACAGCAGAATGGCCCCCAACAATCAAGGTAGTGTACCCAAAACATCCAGGAGGTGAGAGCATTTTATGGGGAAGTCTTGTTTTATGTTTACGGCCAGTGTATGTACCTCCCATAGCCCTATGTATCGACCCATCTGTAACTCCCACAGTTGGGAGATGTAAGTCGGGTATACTAGACCAGGATGAGATCCCATTCCTGCCAGTTTTATCACAATGCCACTCTCTTGCAGGTATCCTAACTGATGGAGAAGATTTGCTTATGCTGGTGTCATTAAAACATGTATCTTATCACCCTCAAGATTATTTTATTCTATAGTCCCTATGACCCGGATGCGCCCCTTGGCTGCAGCTGCCACATGATGATTGCTCTGAACTCCCTACCTCTTCAGCTACTGACTGCCTGAGGGATGGGCCCCGCTATGGACTTAATCTGCATAGAAGTTTGAGCCTAATTGAATCCTCTGGCTTGAGGATTATCATGGTTTTATTGCTGTTTTTATTGTATGTTATTAGTCTGGTTACAATGCACCAGTTATCTCAGACAGGGGCCATTGTGGAAGATGGGAAACAAGTAGATAGTAAGGTGAGATTTCTGGAGGGGTGTGCTCTGGGTAAAATTGAAATATTTCCAGGATCTCTTGCCTGGCTTTAGTGCATCTCCATACAATGGGTATTTTTAGGGGGTGGAGAGAAGTAGTCCATCTCCATATCAATGGGTAATTACAGGGGCCAGCAAGGGCTTCTCTAGACCAGAGAGGTAGGGTGAGGACTCTTCTTCTGTAGCCAGGTCACAAGAGACATGGGGGAGCAGAAATGGATGACTGCTTGTAAGAAATAAACTTTATTTCTCCTTTTGACCGACTTTGGTTTCAAAGGTATATTGCCCCGGGACTGTCCCCTGAAATTACAGATGTACATCTTGAGTTATTATACTGTTATATGTTTTGCAAATTGTTCTTTAATAATGGAACTAAAATATAAGAGAAGGCAAAACAAAGTTGAATGTAGAAATATTGGGAGAGAATAATCCTTTTCTGAAATCATAAGTAGCATTTTAAAATGCATACTTTTAAACAGAAGATAGCTTAATTGCCTGAACATTCTGATTCCTTGTTTTCCGGGGCTTTTTTGTGCCTATCATCTATTGCTCCAGTAATGGAGAGTTAGGATTAAAGGAAGGCCCCGGTCCTGACAGTTCAGCTCTGAGTGTGCTCATAAATGGCAACAGCCAATTGGATTAATTTCTTTAGAATCACTAACAATCAACGAATAGAACAGAAGATATACAAAAGAAAATGAGAATGAAATCAGAGCATGTCAATGGAAAATTTGATGAAACAAAGGAATGCAGCAAGAGAAGAAAAGATGGAGAAAAGAGCAAGAAGGTAAAAAATAATAAAACACCAATAGTAAATCCTACACTATTGGCAATTACTTTAAATATAATTGGATTAAACTCCTCATTCAAAAGACATAGAGTGGCTGAATGGATTAAAAAACAAGATTGAACTCTATACTAACTCTAAGAGATCCACCTTAGGTGTAAAGTACACATAGGTTCCAAGTGAAAGGATGAGAAAGATACTCCATAGAAATAGTAATCAAATAAAAACCAGACATGGCCTTTGGCTACTATCAATAAATAGAAAGTATGGTGAGGTGTGGAGAAACTGAACCATTGCATGCTTTTGGTGGGATTGTAAAATTGCACAGCCACTACAGAAAACTAAAAAGTTCCTCAGAAATTTAAAGATAGAATCACTATTTGAACCAGCAATTCCACTTTTGGCTGTATATCCAAAAGAATTGAAAACAGGATCTTCAGGAGATATTTTCACACCCATATTCATTGTAGCATTATTCACCATAGCTAAGATGTGGAAGCAATCTGAATGTCTATCGATGGTTACATGGAAATGTGGTATATAAACACAGAGGATATTATTTGGTTAAAATAAGAAGAAAATTCTGTCCCATGCTACAGCATTAAGGAACCTTGAGGACATTACGTTAAGTGAAATAAGGCAGTCAAATAATGCATGATTACATTTACATGATAGATCTGAAGTAATGAGATGTAAAGAAACAGAAAGTTGAATGTTGGTTAGGTTGAACATGATGTCAGGATTAGGGGAGAGCATAACAGTTGTTCAATGGATGTAGAATTGTAGTCACGTAAGATGGAAGAGTTCTAGAAATCTACTGTACAACAATGTGCATGTAGTTGGCAATAATGAGTGTATACTTGAAAATTGTCAATGAGGATATTTTTATGTCATGCATTTTTTAATCACAATAAAATTTGCTCGAACACTCATATTTGGAAAGACAGCATAGCAATTTTCATATTCTGGCTCAGCCTCAAAATTGCATTCAGGTTAAAATTCTGTAATGTCATTTTGGTTTTTTGGCTAAAACCCATTAAAACATGTCATTTATCTTTTAAAACATCAGTTTGGCACTATGACAAGCTTACATAGCTTAGGAAATTTTACTTTATATCTTTTTTGATATTATTTTAGTGTTCACTGGCATGGCTGGATGTGTTTCACACTTCCTTCTTCCAAACCTTAAATATTTTTTAATCCTTAAAATTATAGTGAGAACTCTCTTCTGCTGTTTCTGGCCTGATACAAGGATTGAAAGTTCGGCATTTCACATATGTCCTCATAGAAAGACCTTGAGTGAATTGTACCTCATTGGATCTGTATGCTTGTGTGTGTGTGAGTGCGTGCACGTGCATGTTATTTTTCCAATTGGTAAGGGGGAACTATTTGGGGGGAAAAGAACATACAAAGTATTGTTTTTTCAGGTCACGTTAGCTGACTGATTTTCCACTGCCTTCAGTGAGACTTCCAAATCAGCCTCCCTTTGGGAAATAATTGCAGCAGGAACAATGGTACAGCAGCAGAAATTCAAGTGTGAGTTTCCCTAACAAATGTATTCCTAGCACCCCTTCTTTCCTTCTGTTCCCTCCCTCCCTTCTCCTGCCTTCCATCCCAATGCCTCAGCAAATTGGAACAGCAGAGTCTACTTTTGTAGCTAGCGACTTTCCATACCTTCCCTCTGCTGTTTGCGGGCACTGACTTGCCCTTTATTCCTTCTAAACCAGGGAGTCCTCTTGTTTCTCTGCCTACACATCTAATATTTCTATTATTGCTTTTCAAGTTATAATGGAAAAGTGACCTTGAACAAATCCCTTAAAATCATTAAAAAAAACTGTTAATTTTGAAATAATTTTAAATTTATGGAAATGATAAAGAATAGTGCAACATTCCTGTATACCTTTTGCCCAATGTCCCCTAAAATTAGTATCTTATAAGTCTTATAAAATCACAGTACATCTATCAAAAGTAAGAAATCAACATTGGAACAAAACTATTAAACTACAGACTTACTCATAGTTCATCAGGTTTTCCTCTAATCTTAGCATCAGTGTTTACATCCTTAAAATGAGTGTAGTATCATCTACCTTGTCAAGTATATGTGTGGAGCAGAGAGAATGTAGGTCAAAAATCCCTGTAGCATGCGCGCGCAGGCACGTAACTCCGGCGGGTGCGCAGTAGCTGCAGGCGCCGCCCCCGCCATATTCAAGAGTCAGTAGCGTCGCGAGCGCCGTCGGGAGAAGTTGCTCTCGCGGCTCTCTCCGTGCTGCGGCCTGCCGTCCGTGTCCGGGCACCTCCTGCCCGCTGTCCCGTCCAGCTCTGCCGCCTCCACCCTTGCGCCGTCGGGCGGCGCGACCGGGAGCCCCGCCGCCGTCACCTCCGCGGGGCAGAGGCGCAGGAGCAGCTCGTCCGCCGCCGCCCGTGGGGCCGCCTGTACCCCGCCGACCGTCTCGCCAACGGCGCGGAGAGTTGGCCGGGAGGCGGGAGCGGACCTGCGGCGGAGCGTCCAGAGCGGGCCCCGCTTCAGGGGTGAAGACGACAGCGACGACTCTGCGGGCCGGAAGGTACGTGGCCGCAGGGCGCGGCGGGGCCGGACGGGGCGCGGGGACCTCTGCCTCCGCCTGCGGGCGCGACGGACCCGTGGGGGGCGGCCGTGAGAGTGGCTCGGCGGACGACCGACGCGGGTGGGGTCCTCGCGGTGCCCGGCCGGGGCCGCAGGCGGAGGGGCCGGGCTGGGCCGCGCACACGGGGTGGCCGGCGGGCGTCTTGCCGCGTGTGCAGTTTTTCGGCGGCGGTCTCGAGGGCGAGGGCCGGGCGAGCTGAGGGGCGGGTGGGGGGCAGGTGGGACCCGTGGCGCGGCGGTGGGGGAGAGGCCGCCGGAGGCAGCAGCTTCAGAATTAACAATTTGTTTATGAGGTACCTGTCGTACTTTTTATTTGGAGTTACCGTTTCAATTTCCTTGCTGGTAATTGGTCTGTTGAGATTTTCTGTTTCTTCCTGGGTCAGCCTTGGAAGGTTGTATTTTTCTAAAAAGTTGACCATTTCTTCTAGGTTGTCCAGTTTGTTACCATATAATTTTTCATATTATTCTCCAATAAATCTTCATATTTCTGTGGTGTCAGTAGTGATTTTTCCTTTCTCATTTCTGATTCTGTTAATGTGTGTAGACTCTCTTTTTCTCTTGGTAAGTCTGGATAGGGGTTTATCTATTTTGTTTATTTTCTCGAAAAACCAGCTCCTGCTTTCATTGATTCTATTGTTTTATTCTTCTCGATTTTATTTATTTCTGCTCTAATCTTTATTATGTCCCTCTTTGTGCTGACTTTGGGCCTCATTTGTTCTTCTGTTTGTAGTTTAGATAATTGTGAGGTTAGACTGTTCATATGGGATTGTTCTTTCCTGAGGTAGGCCCGTATTGCAATATACTTTTCTCTTACCTCCGCCTTCACTGTGTCCCACAGATTTTGCATTGTTGAATTATTGTTGTCATTTGTTTCCATATATTGCTTGATCTCTTTTTATTTGGTCATTGATGTTGTTAAGCCTCCATGTGATTGTAGACTTTTTCGTCATCTTTGTGTAATTTATTTCTAGTTCCATACCCTTGTGGTCTGAGAAGCTGGTTGGTACAATTTCAATGTTTTTGAATTTACTGAGGCTCTTTTTGTGCCCTAGTATATGATCTATTCTTGAAAATGTTCTGTGTGCACTTGTGTGTATCCTGCTGCTTTCGAGTGGAGAGTTCTGTAGATGTCTGTAAGGTCCATCTGTTCTAACGTGTTGTTCAATGCCTCTGTCTCCTTACTTATTTTCTCTCTGGTTCATCTGTTCTTTGGAGTGAGTGGAGTGTTGAAGTCTCCTAAACGAATGCATTGCAGTCTAGTTCCCCTTTTAATTTTGTTAGTATTTGTTTTACATATGTAGGTGTTCCTGTGTTGGGTGCATAGATATTTATAATGGTTATATCCTGTTGTCAGTTGACCCCTTTATCATTATGTCATGTCCATCTTTGTCTCTTGTGACTTTCTTTGCTTTAAAGTCTATTTTGTCCAAGACAAGTACTGCCACACCTGCTTTTTTCTCCCTATTAGTTGTGTGAAATATCTTTTTCCATCCCTTCAGTTTTAGTCTGTGTATGTGTTTGGGTTTGAAGAGAGTCTCTTGTAGGCAGCATACAGATGGGTCTTGTTTTTTTATCCATTCAGTGGCTCTATGTCTTTTCATTG
Source organism: Manis pentadactyla (assembly GCF_030020395.1). Lineage (NCBI taxonomy): Eukaryota > Metazoa > Chordata > Mammalia > Pholidota > Manidae > Manis > Manis pentadactyla. The sequence continues at coordinate 26,981,213 of NC_080024.1, forward strand.
GTGCGTTCAGACCATTTACATTTAGGGTGATTATCGATAGGTATGTACTTATTGCCATTGCAGGCTTTAGATGCGTGGTTACAAAAGGTTCAAGGGTACCTTCCTTACTAAGAATCTAACTTAACTCACTTATGTGTGCTATTACAAACACAATCTAAAGGTTGTTGTTTTTTTCCTCCTCATTCTTTATATATTAAGTATCATATTCTGTACTCTTTGTCTATCCCTTTTTGTTACCTCTGGTGACAGCTATTTAACCTTAGGAACACTTCCATCTATAGCAGTCCCTCCAAAATACACTGTAGAGATGGTTGATGGGAGCTAAATTCTCTCGGCTTTTGCTTATCTGGAAATTGTTTAATCCCTCCTTCAAATTTAAATGATAATGTTTTTCTTTAAATTTTTTATTAAGTTATTACTATTATTATTTTTGTATATGATTGATCTACAGTTACATGAGCAACATTATGTTTACTAGACTCCCCCCATCAACAAGTCCCCCCCGACATACTCCATTAAAGTCAGCGTCCATCAGCGTAGTAAGATGCTATAGAATCACTACTTGTCTTCTCTGTGTTGTAGAGCCCTCCCCATATCCCCCCTACATTATGTCTGCTAATAGTAATGCCCCGTTTTTTCCCCTTATCCCTCCCTTCCCACCAATCCTCCCCAGTCCCTTTCCCTTTGGTAACTGTTAGTCCATTCTTGGGTTCTGTGAGTGTGCTGCTGTTTTGTTCCTTCAGTTTTCTTTTTCTTTGTTCTTATACTCCACAGATGAGTGAAATCATTTGGTACTTGTCTTTGTCCACCTGGCTTATTTCACTGAGCATAATACCCTCTAGCTCCATCTATGTTGTTGCAAATGGTAGGATTTGTTTTCTTCTCATGGCTGAATAATATTGCATTGTGTATATGTACCACATCTTCTTTATCCATTCATCTACTGATAGACACTTAGGCTGCTCCCATTCCATTTCTTGGCTACTGTAAATAGTGCTGTTATAAACAGGGATGCATATGTCTTTTTCAAACTGGGCTCCTGCATTCTTAGGGTAAATTCCTAAGAGTCAAATGGTATTTCTATTTTGAGATTTTTAGGAACCTCCATACTGCTTTCCACAATGGTTGAACTAATTTACATTCCCACCGGCAGTGTAAGACGGTTCCTGTTTCTCCACATCCTCGCCAGCAATTGTTGTTGTGTGTCTTTTGGATGTTGGCCATCCTTACTGGTGTGAGGTGATATGTCATTGTGGTTTTAATTTGCATTTCTCTAGATGATTAGTGATGTGGAGCAAGTTTTAATGTGCCTGTTGGCCATCTGAATTTCTTCTTTGGAGAAGAATCTGTTCAGATCCTGTGCCCATTTTTAAATTGGATTATTTGCTTTTTGTCTGTTGTGGTGCATGACCTCTTTATACATTTTGGATGTCAACCCTTTATTGGATATGTCATTTATGAATATATTCTCCCATACTGTAGGTTGCCTATTTGTTCCATTGATGGTGTCCTTTGCTGTACAGAAGCATTTTAGCTTGATATAGTTCCACTTGTTCAATTTTTTTTGGTATCATTAATCTACAGTTACATGAAGAACATTATGTTTACTACACTCCCCCTATCAACAAGTCCCCTCCACAAACCCCAGTACAGCACCCATCCATCAGCATCGTAAGATGCTATAGAATCACTACTTACCTTATCTGTGTTGCACAGCCCTCCCCGTGACACATGATGCATGCTAATCGTAATGCCCCCTTTCTTTTTTCCCCACCTTATCCCTCCCTTCCCACCATCCTCCCCAGTCCCTTCTCCTTTGGTAACTGTTAGTCCATTCTTGGGTTCTGTGAGTGTGCTGCTGCTGTTTTGTTCCTTCAGTTTTTTCTATGTTCTTATACTCCACATATGAGTGAAGTCATTTGGTACTTGTCTTTCTCCGCCTGGCTTATTTCACTGCGTATAATACCCTCTAGCTCTATCCATGTTGTTGCAAATGGTAGGATTTGTTTTCTTCTTACGGCTGAAAAATATTGCATTGTGTATATGTACCACATCTTCTTTATCCATTCATCTACTGACGGACTCTTAGGTTGCTTCCATTTCTTGGCTATTGTAAATAGTGCTGCAATAAACAGTGAGGTGCATATGTCTTTTTCAAATGGGCTGCTGCATTCTTAGGGTAAGTTCCTAGGAGTGGAATTCCTGGTTCAAATGGTATTTCTATTTTGAGCTTTTTGAGAAACCTCCATACTGCTTTCCACAATGGTTGAACTAGTTTACATTCCCGCCAGTCCCACTTGTTCATTTTTGCTTTTCTTTCCCTTGCCTGGGGAGATATGTTCATGAAGAAGTTGCTTTTGTTTATGTCCAAGAGATTTTTTCCTGTGTTTTTTTCTAAGAGTTTTATGGTTTCATGACTTACGTTCAGGTCTTTCTTTAATCCATTTGAGGTTACTTTTGTATATGGGTTAGACAATAATCCAGTTTCATTCTCTTATATGTAAGTGTCCAGTTTTGCCAACACCAGCTGTTGAAGAGGCTGTCATTTCCCCATTGTGTATCCATGGCTCATTTATCATATATAGATGGACCATATATGCTTGGGTTAATATCTGGAATCTCAATTCTGTTCCCCTGGTCTATGGGTCTGTTCTTGTGCCAGTACCAAATTGTATTGATTACTGTGGCTTTGTAGTAGAGCTTGAAGTTGGGAAGGGAGATCCACCCTGCTTTATTCTTCCTTCTCAGGATTGCTTTGGCTAGTCTGGGTCTTTTGGTGGTTCCATATGAATTTTTGAACTATTTGTTCCAGTTTGTTGAGTAATGGTGTTGGTATTTTGAAAGTGATTTCATTGAATCTGTAGATTGTTTTAGGCAGGATGGCCATTTTTACAATATTAATTCTTCCTGCCTAAGAGTATGGGATGAGTTTCCATTTATTAGTGTCCTCTTTAATTTCTCATAAGAGTTTCTTGTAGTATTCAGGGTACAGGTCTTTCACTTCCTTGGTTAGGTTTATTTCTATGTAGTTTATTATTTCTCATGCAATTGTATATGGAATTGTTTTCCTGATTTGCCTTTCTCCTAGTTCATCGTTAGTGTACAGGAATGCAACAGATTTCTGTGTATTAATATTGTTTCTTGCAACTTTGCTGAATTCGGATATTAGTTCTAGTAGTTTTGGAGTGGATCCTTTTGGTTTTTTTTTTACGTACAATAACATGTCGTCTGTAAACAGGGAGACTTTGAGTTCTTCCTTGCCAATCTGGATGCCTTTTATTTCTTTGTGTTGTCTGATTGCCGTGGCTAGGACCTCCAGAACTATGTTGAATAAAAGCAGGGAGAGTGGGCATCCTTGTCTTGTTACCGATCTTGAAGGAAATGCTTTCAGCTTCTCACTGTCAAGTATGATGTTGGCTGTGGGTTTGTCATAAATGGCCTGTGTTATGTTGAGGTACTTGCCCTCTATACCCATTGTGTTGAGAGTTTTTATCATGAATGGATGTTGAATTTTGTCAAATGTTTTTTTCGGTATCTGTGGAGATGATTGTGTGGTTTTTGTCCTCCTTTTTGTTGATGTGGTGCGTGATGTTGATGGATTTTCTACTACTGTACCATCCTTGCATCCCTGGAATAAATCCTACTTGTTCATGATGAATGACCTTTTTGATGTATTTTTGAATTCTGTTTGCTAATATTTTGTTGAGTATTTTTGCATGTATGTTTGTCAGGGATATTGGTCTTTAAATTTTCTTTTTTTGTGGTATATTAGGGTGATGCCAGCATTATCGAATGAGTTTGGAAGTATTCCTTCGTCTTCTACTTTTTGGAAAAGTTTAAGGGGGATGGGTATTAGATCTTCACTAAATGTTTGATAAAATTCAGTGGTGAAGCCATCTGGTTCAGGGATTTTTGTTCTTAGGTAGTTTTTTGATTAGCAGTTCAGTTTTGTTGCTAGTAATTGGTCTGTTCAGATTTTCTGTTCTTTCTGGGTTAGCCTTGGACAGTTGTATTTTTCTAGAAAGTTGTTCATTTCTTCTAGGTTATCCAGTTTGTTAGCATATAATTTTTCAAAGTATTCTCTAATAATTCTTTGTATTTCTGTTGATGTCCTAGTGATTTTTCCTTTCTCATTTCTGATTCTGTTTATGTGTGCAGACTCTCTTTTTTCTTGATTAGTCTGGCTACGGGTTTATCTACTTTGTTTATTTTCTCAAAGAACCAGCTTCTGCTTTCATTGATACTTTGTATTGTTTTATTCTTCTCGATTGTATTTATTCCTGCTCTCATCTTTATTATGTTCCTCCTTCTGCTGACTTTGGGCCTCATTTGTTCTTCTTTTTCTAGTTTTGTTAACTGTGAGTTTAGACTCCTCATATTGGATTGTTGTTCTTACATCAGGTATGCCTGTATTGCAGTATACCTCCCTCTTAACACTGGCTTGTCTGTGTCCCACAGATTTTGCGTTGTTGAATTATTATTGTCATTTGTCTCCATATATTGCTTGATCTCTGTTTTTATTTGGACATTGATCCATTGGTTATTCGGAGCATGTTGTTAAGCCTCCATGTGATGGTAGGCTTTTTCATGTTATTTGCATAATTCATTTCTAGTTTCATACCCTTGTGTGAGAAGCTGCATCATTTTGGGGGCTCATCAGGGATAACTTCAGAGGTGAGTATCACCATCCAAGCATACCTTTTCTTTCACTGTCCTTGTAGAAGGAAGCCGTCTATGGCACACAACATCGGGCACTTGTCAGCCACTTAAATGGGACTAGCCTGGCTGCCGATCTCAAAGTCTCGAGTGACAGGTTCCCCTGCGTCTCCCTCAGTGGATCCCCCATCTCCCTTGGGAGCCGGGAAAGTCACCTGAGTCGAGGCCAGGATTCCCCTCCAGAGGCATCTCCTTGGATGCAAGAGACTGAGGAAGGCCGTGGGCAACTGCGAGAGCCTAGGCTCAGGCTACACTTCTGTGGCTTCTGAAAGGTCTGCATGTCTGGAATCAGACCCCGACAGCCCGACTGGTTATCCATGAGGAGTGTCTCTCTTTCTGTCTCTCTCTGACTTCCAGCCTGCTATTTCAGGGTGCCCTGGCGTCTGAGTGAGGCAGGGGGCATTCCTGACTCTCTTCTAACTTCATCAATTTCACAGAACCCGATGCCGACCACCAACAGGTAGGAGATGTATTCTTCACTTTTATTCTTGTCTAAATGCTGTTCTTTTTATCTCATAAAAATGTATCTGGGCACCCGTTAGCCACCTAAAAGACAATTATTGTTGGCTACCAGTCTTAAGTCTCATGTGAAAGGTTTCCCAGTGTCTGCCGCTCCTTGATCCCCCTGCCTCTGGATGAATGGGAATGTTGGGGAGTGGCTGAGCTGATCTCCTACTTTCCCCTCCTAATCTCCTACTGCGAGGGCAGACTGGACTGGTAGATAGTTGTCCTTGGATCTTGGCTCTGGCTCATCGATCTGATGAGCTAGGCTAGGCTGCTGCCTATGTGAGAGTCGCAGATGACTCCTGAAGTCTTTTCTCACAGATCAGATTTCTTACAGTGGTTGACTAGCACGATAATTCCCAGGCAGTGGCAGAAACTGGTGTTTGAAGAGGATAGACTCCCCCCCCATAAATGTCTGTGGCAGCCTCTGAATTTTATCTCTGGCTTTGGAGAAAGTTCTCCTGCTCCTCATTCAAAGCAGTCCTCTTAGGACTAAGCCACTTTCTCCTGTATAATGTAAATGAAGTTTGTGAAATAGTCAAGCTGAAATCTGAGTCCAACTAGTAAATGGCTCTATTCTATTGATCTCCCTTCCTTAGAGACAGCCATCCTGGGGTTATGGCATTTCCTTACCTGCAGCCCCAGGGAAGCTCAACAGGCTTGTGACTCTGACCAAGGCTCTGGCAGTCCCTTGAGCCAGAGAGGTCACACAATCCCTGCACTTTTTGGACAGGCAGGGGGCTCTCAAGGAATGATCCCGAGTGTAGTTGCTAAAGCCTGTGCAGAGAAAACTAGAGTGTAGGTTAAAACTCCCAAAAGGCGTAAAGTAGGAGCACACTGGTAAGGTCCCACTAAAAGTCCAGAGCTCTGTGGTGACTCTTACTTAGTGGGAAGGCAAGAGGGAAATCAAGGCAAGGTGCAGGCCACGGTGGTAAGGAGTGGTGAAATCCAGTAGGCCTGGCAGAGGAGGTGATTGACTACTGTTACCCAGGCTCCAAGGTGAGGGGACCCCCCTCACAGAGAGAGAGGCTGACCAGGTGCTAGATGTGAGGCCCCACACAGGGAGCACCCTGGCTGGCCTGAGGGGGCCGAGGCAGGTGCAGGCCCAGTAGGTCTTTGTGCCTGTGTGCTGATGTCACCCCCGTGGCCCTGCCTGGTGGCCCATCTCCAGAGAGCATGGGTAGTCACAGGTAAGGGAGCCACCTTTTGGGGACACCCGTTGCTGGTGTTGTTTAGTGGCCCTTGGGCTTGCTGAGGTGGCAGGCCAGTTAGCTTGCTGGGAAACTGCTCCCCTCTCTGCTGTCAAGGTGGAGGTGGCGCTTCACTGCATTTAGGCATTTAGAGGTGAGTGACGTGTATTTGAAATGGAATAGTAGCTTTTAGAACTATGTTTATTTCTGTTTGTATGAAAAAGGTGCTGAGCCTATAGACTTGGGTGAAGGTGGCAGGAATTCTAAGAATATTTATTTATGTCCTTGCATTTATGTTCAGGGAAGTGATTCTGAAGTGATTTTTACTCATGTATGAAGTTGGTGAGTAAGTCACATCAGTCATGTTGGGATGAAGTTTTGTAGTAGAAATAAAGCCCCTACACCTTGGCCTGATACATAGGAGACACACTATTGGTGCTCTTTGCTCTCCTGTCTTAGTTTGTTACCTTAACTACCTTTGTGGTTCAGAGTGGTCCAAACCATATTTCAAGCAAAATCTTTCTAAAACTGCATAGAAACACTTGGCAGGATATCCCCAGAGGCTAGTGGAAAAATTATTCTTTCTGATCACTGTTTGCCAGTTGTCTTCTCTATGCCATGTTCCTTTCCTATTTTTGCATTTCCTGTGATTGTAGACCGATAGAGGCGATGGTGTGGGTCTCTGCTAGACAAGCCTCTGGGGCTGTTCGGGGTCTGTGCTTCTGTGGTGATGGCAGTGTTCTTACCTTAGACATAGCTTGTCCTCTGACGTATTCATGCGGGGTTACTTCTCTTATGCAATCAAAATTGTAGGAATCCCCTTAGGTTTTTATGTTCTCAGTTGTATTTGAGATCTAACCCGATTTCTTAGGCACGTTATATATTCCTTTTGAATTGTAAGCATAAAGTGACAGCTCACTTTTCATGTTCACCTACATCATTAGCTATAAAGAATTACATCAACCTGTAAGTTTTATCAAATTGTGGAGCATACCTGTGTTCTAGCTTTGAATGATTCTGTGTGATCGCTTAAGAATCACTTACGTCTGGCACACAGTGTACCAACATGTACCATCATTTGCAGGAATGTTTGCCAGTTCTAATTTGATTTTTTTTCACTGTTTGCTCACTTTCACCTACGAGCTGATATTTGAATATATTTTAGACATTTTCTGATTAGAAAATACTGAGATGAAACAGAATCTCTTCATTGTCACACGTTCTGTTCTCGTTATTGTAATCTGAGTATTTGAGTTACAGACACTCGATTTTGTTTCAATACTGCTGAAATATAGAAGTATTCTTGGAGTTTGTGAGCCTTCACACTAGACCATTTTATTTTATGTTCTTATAAGCAGTCTTTTGAATATGTTCAGCCATGAAGTGAAATACGCACCATAGTATCTGAATCTCTACATATATTTAAGAAGACATTTTTTCAGAGGGACGCCAGGACACAGCCATACCAGTGAAACAATGACTTAAAAAAGACCCTGCCAAATAAAATTACGTATAATAATATGTCCATGCATTCTCCATTAAACGTGAAAACCGTAACATAGTTTGGAAATTATGTATCTTCCGGGGTGAAATATTTCGCTGTGACATAAATAGTATCTTTAAAAAACAAAGCAGTAGAACTAGTTGACAATCAAAATTAATAGTAATTTCTAGCAGATAGTTTAACGATAATAAGTGTTAAGCTATGAAAAGTGTTTTAGTACGTTTTTATTTTAAGATAGTTTCAGATTTACGGAAAATTTGCAAGGACAGGGCAGGGTTTTGCAATTTGCTCAGGACAGGGCGGGGTTTTGCAATTTGCTCAGATCACTTCCCCTCTTACTACCATCATTATAGTTTGTTGTTACAGTTACAAGCAATGATGCTGTACTGTCACCATCCACCATCCATTCTTTCCCTCAGATTTCCCTTTCTCAAGATCCAGTTCAGGATACTTCATTACATCCAGTGATCTCATCTCTTTGGACACTCCTTGTTGTTGTTGGCGTTTCTGAGACATTCTTTGTTTTGGATGATCTTGTCCATTTTCAAGATTCTTTGCCATTAATATTTTCCCCAATCGCATTTAACGTGACATTTTCTTGTAATTACTTGGATTTGTGTTTTATGGGGAGGAAGGTCACAGGGGGCAAGTACAGTGCACAGCACCTCATGTCAAGGGCAAGTGCTCTGAAGGAGACTTGATACTGTTGATGTTATCCCAGATGGCAGGATTTTTTTTTTTCTTTCTTAAAGCTGAGTAATATGCCACTGTGTGTGTGTGTGTTTGTGTGTGTGTCTGTGTGTGTGTGTTTCACATGTTTATCCATTCATGTATCTACGGACATTTAGGCTGCTTCCGTATCTTGTCTATTGTAAATAATGCTGCAGTGAACATAGAGATGCATATGTCTTTTCGAATTAGTGTTTTCACTTTCTTGGGGTAGATACATAAAGCCAAATTGCTGGGATATATGGGAGTTTTATTTTGAATTATTTGAGGAGCCTCCATACTATTCTTCACATTGGATATGCCAATTCCCATTCCCAATAATCAGGGGGTTTCTTTTTCTCCACATCCTTGTCTAGTTACTTTTTGTCTCCAATTTGAGCTTCCATTCTAACAGATTTGAATTGAGATCTCATTGTGGTTTTGATTTGCATTTCCCAAACGGTTAGTGATACTGCGACTTTTTCCATGTGTCAGTTGGCCATCTACGTGTCTTCCTTGGAAAAATGCCTATCTAGGTCCTGTGCCCATTTTTTAAATTGGATTGTCTTTTCAATAGTAGTTGGAGGAGTACTTTATATGTTTTGTATGTTAACCCCAAATTGAATATTTCATGGGCGAACATCTTCTACCATTCACTACATTATTCTTCTGTATGATTGATGGTGTCCTTCACAGTACAGAGCATTTTAGTTGGATGTAGTCCCATTTGTTTATTTTAGCTTTTATTGTCATCGACTCGGGAGAGAGATTTAAAAAAAAATGTTGCTGAGACCAGAGTCAAAGAGTTTGCTTCCCCTATTTTCTTCTTGGAGTTTTGTGGTATCAGGTCTTACATTTAAGTCTTTAATTCATTTTGAGTTTCTTTTTGGATATGTTTTAGGAAAGTGGTCCTCCTTTTATGTAGCTGTCCAATATAACCCACACCATTTATTGAAGAGATTTTTTCAAAACCATTATATATTCTTACCTCCTTTGTCGTAGACTAACTGACCATGTAAGTGTGGATTTAATTCTGTGCTCTTTATTTTGTTCCATTGATGTAAGGATCTGTTTTTGTGCCAGTACCATAATGTTTAGGGGTTTTTTTTCTTCAGGATTCTGACCTTCTTTATATTCTCTTTTTGTTGGTGAAGGGGATAACTTGGTACATTCTTCAAATTATAAAATAATTTAGTCACAAGAATGGAAATATAGCATAGGTATGCATATGAGCATAGGCTCATAGCATTGTAATATCTTCTTGTGCTATGAGTACTTTGACAGAGATTGCATTGAATCTGTAGTTTGCTTTCCATAGTGTGGACATTATCACAATACTAATTCTTCCAATCCATGAGCGTGGTTTATCTTTCCACTTATTTGTGTAGTTCTGTTTCTTTCATCGGTGTTTTACGGTTTTGAGCATATAGTTATTTTACTTCTGTTTTTAAATAGGTTCCTAGGTATTTTATTCTTTCTGCTGCATTTGTAAGTCGAAATGATTTTATAATTTCTTTTTCTTGCATTCATTCTTAGTGTATAGAAACACAACAGACTTTTGAATATTGATTTTTTATCCTGCAACTTGATTGAATTCTTCTGTTACTTCTAATAGATTTTTGGTGAATGCTTTGCTTTTTCTACATATAGCATGAAGCCATCTGCAGATAGTGACAGTTTTCCTACTTCCTTTCCAATTTGGATATCTTTTATTTTTCTTGGCTAATTGCTATGGGTAGGACTTTGAGTATAATGCTGAACAAAAGTGGCAAGAGAGGGTATCCTTGACTTGTTCCTGTTCTCAGAGAAAAGCCTTCAGCTTTGCACTGTCGAGTATGATAGCTCTGGGTTTTTCATATATGTCTCTTTTTATGTTTAGGTGTGTTCTCTTTATACCCACTTTGTTTCAAATTTTTATCATAAATGGATGTTGAATTTTGTCAAAATTTTTTTTGCATTGTTGAGATGATCATATTTGTATCCTTCATTTTGTTACTGTGATGTGTCAAATTCATTAATTGTGGATATTGAACTATCCTTGCATCCCCAGAGTAAATCCTACTTGATCATGACGCATGAGCCTTTTATTGTATTGTTGAAATTCCCCTTTCTGGTCCCAGCCTATATGTCACCTCCTGGAAATGACTTCCTTTTGCCTGGTCCTCCTTCCCGTCATAAACTGCTATCTCAGTGCCCTGTTTAGTGGGTTAATGTAACGGGTTACAATTGGATCTTTTCTTGTTTGTTTATCTTTTTTCTCACTTTGTTAACTTTGGTCTTCCTTCCGTGCTGAAGACTGGGCTTGCGTGATTGTACTCCCAGGGCCTGGCACAGCAGTGAACATAACAGAAGTAATGAACATTAATTTGAATATTGTGATATAATGAATTATACAATATACATACTTGGTCATTCAGTAACCCAAATATATAATTGCTATGTTTATTTCTTCCTCTTCCACACTTCCTGAAAACACTGCAGAGCCTTAAAGGTGAAGTGGGTGTCTTGTTATGTTAATGAGAGACTTTTGGACCCCAGCCGATGGGGGGGCCGGAGGTTGAATCAGCCAATGATAGAGACTATACAGTGAAGCCCTCAGCAACAACAGGGAGATGAGTATGTCTCTCTCTCGGATCCTGCTTCTCTGTCGGAGAGAGCTTCCACACTGTGGAGCCAAAAAGATTCCATGTGTAACAGAGCTAGTCCCGAAGCCATACCTCAGCCTGTCCCTGAGACCATTCGCATATGTGTTAGAAAAGTGGCCAGGGGGAGGAGTAAAATGACCCTGGGAGTCCTTGGTACAGGAGCCCAGTGCACTGTAAATCCAAAACCTCTTGGTGAAGTCTTAGCAGGGGCTAAGGTTAGATTGGGAGGATATGGAGATGCAGTGACTGATAGTATTGAGGTGGAAGTTTGGATGAAAATTGGGTGTTTGAGCAGGTTTTGCTTGAGGTGGCTGCATCCCCTTTACCTGAAAGTATTATAGGGATGGATATTATGTCTGACTGAGGTTGGCTTCCCCTGCCTAATACAGTAAAACAGAAGGTATGTAAGCCCGTCCTCAGGCCTGTTTAGTTGGACATTCCAAATGGGGAATGGCTGGAACTGTGCGAACCCACAGAGGCAGATAACTTGACAAACATATCACCGTTCTTAGGAGTGACATGCTGGAAGCTGGAGTGCTGGTGTCCACAGATTTGCTGTACAGTAGTCCTGTGTGGCCTGTGCAAAGGTGGATGGCACATAGAGACTCTTCAAGCTTAGATAATGTGGGTACCACCCATAGTCCCAGCAGTTCCAGGCATGGTCTCAGCCATACAGAAAGTACAGCAGTTTGAAGGAGGCTGGTACTCGTGGATGGACCTTGCAAATGCTCTCTTCTCCGTCTCAATTCCTGAAAAGAGCCAAGCCCAGTTTGCCTTCAGGTGAGAAGGATCCCACTTTGCCTCTGCTGTGCTAGGCGGGGATCCGAACTCCCCGGCTTATTGTCACACGTGGTCAGGAAGGATTTGAACTTGGTGCAATGCTCGAGTGTAATAAGACACGATGTTGGTGACATTATGGTAATACCAGAAACAGAGGGGCTGGCCAGGACTGATTTGAATGCAACAAGGACATACGTGACCAACCAGTGCTGGTTAATAAATCCAGCGAAGGTCCAAGGTCCTGCTCAGTGAAATTTGTAGGAATAACGTGGGCAGAAACCACCCAGGATATTCCACAAGTGTGACTATCAGTAAATTGCTGTCACTCTCCGACCAGGTCTAAACAAGAAGCCCACCCTATTTTGGTTTATTTGGATTTTGGAGGACTCGTATTCTACACCAGGGACTATTTCTAGCTCCTGTCTGTAAGACTCCATGAAAGAAAGCTGCATCTGAGTGGGGTCCTGAACAGAAGCGGGCCACATCAGAATTACACATGGCAGGTATGCGCTTGACAGCATCCAGCCCTTGTGACCCTCTCTCAGACATGATTTTGGAAGTGTTTGCCCCCCACAGCCATGTAGACTGGAGCTTGTGGCAAAAAAAAAGTAAATGAGCACCTCCCAGCTGTGACCCTTGGGATTTTGGACCAGAAAATTCCCACGTGCTGCTGCCTGGTACACACCACTTGAGAGACAATTATTAACATACTATTGGGAATTAATCAAGACTGCCTGAGTGACCGAAGTACATAAAATAATTTTGAAACCTGAGATACCCATTATGTGTTGGGTGATGTCAGAGAAACACCCTAATAGGGAAGGCAGAGCCCAGAAGAGTCCCATAATCAAACGGATATGGTTCATGCAGGGGCAGTCTGCCAGGGGGATGCAATTAGGCCTACACGAATCCGTGAGCATGCAGCCTTGTTTCCTCTGGGACCGATGCTGGAGCCCCTGGGGAGCTGCATGGACAGTGCCCTAGGAATAGCTCTCAGCTGAACGACAAAGAGCTGCTTGGTTGCAGGTGGCAGTTCCAGGAGGCATGGACAGTATCCTGGTTGGAGAGTTGCTGCCATAATACTAGAGGATGGCAAGACTGGCTGGGAGGAAGGAGAAACAAATGATGTCAGTGGGCTGAATTCCATGCCCTTTTCTGGGCAGGGACGGGAGAATGGAACAGTGAGGAAAGCCCCTCATGCTGGGGTTCTTATGACCTGGGGCTGTGGCCACTGGCCTGGCTGTGTGGTCAGGAAGATGGGAAATGGGAAACTGGACTATGAAAGGAATGCCCGTGTGGGCGACGGCCATATATATATTGATTGCCCTGGGAATTTGAGGGGCACGTTAAAGCAGGCCTTGTTGGTTTGCATCAGAAGAAGCCTTTCGAGGAATGGGAGGTGATTGGAACCACCAGGTGTGCCTGCTGGTGCTGCCCTTTTAGACGGCCGCCGGGGTCCATGGGAAACTGCAGCAGCGCACACACAGGCTGAGACTGCACATATTCCTCTTGCACCCTGTGAGGCACAGAATGCCAGCAAGACCTGTTCCGACTATCAGCTAAAGAGACAGAGACTGTGTTTGGCTATGGGGAAACTTCCCCAGTGGGCATGTCCTCCACATACCTGGCCAGTGGGTTACATTTGATCAACGCTAGTACCTCTTGGAGGCTGTAAGTGGGTCGTTAGCAGAGTAGACACTTATTCTGGACTACGCTTTGCATTCCCAGTGGTCGATGGAAATGCTGAAGATACCATTTAAGGTTTGGAACTGAAGATTCTGTACCAGTTAGGACAACCAAGTTACATCTCTGAACAGGAGACACCCTTTACAGACCATGGTGTTCCACGGTAGGCCAAGAAACATCCCATCAGATGGATGTACAGTGTTAAATGTCACTCTCAGAGCAATGGTTTAATAGAAAATTGAAGCGGGCTGCGGAAACATTGGCTGCCTAAAGTGGGAGATAAAGGCACGAGGGGCTGGCTTACATGCTTTCAAGAGTGGGTGCTCACACTCAACATGAGGCGGGTAAGGGAGGGTAGATTTCTCTGCTTCTCCAGGGGATCTGGGAAAGGGGGTTTGGGAGAGGTTGCTAGGGCACTATTCCGTTCTTCCCCACATTACAACTTTCTTTTTTCCTAACCGATTCAATGTCTCCAGGAACACAGCTGCTTCTGAGGGTGCCAGAAGCAGTGAACTTTACTACGCAAGAAAATGTAACCACAACCTTAAATCTTTATGCCATAATTCCTAAGCGCCTGCTGAGGTGAATGGTGCCTTGACCCCAGGTAGCCACGTCAGAGCTGATAGCACAGCTGTGCTTCCCAGTGGCCGGAAAAACCCCCCGGCTCTGCTCGTGGGTAACCCTACCTTCCATGGGTTGGGGGGCGCTGAGGGGAGGCACTTATGAGACTGGTATTGCTGCCAGCCATCTGGACCAGCACAGAAGCCAGACCTGATGTCCCCTCCACAGGCGGAAAAATCTGGGTAAAGATAAATGGCAAATGAAGAGAGGAAGAAATTACAGCTCTGGGTACAGGGTTGAATAAGTGGAGAGAAATCCAACATTTTATTAATACCTCAATAGAACCTCAGACCATGAAAATCATACCTGTCAGCCAAAGCACACCAGATGCCCCGAAGGGGGAAGCTCTGTGTTTGCCAAGGCCACCACTGTGTTTGCAGCCTGGCAAGGTTGAATGGCAGCCTGGAAACGGAGTTGCATCACTCTGGGAGAAACTCTGGTTGTGAGATAACATTGACAAACTGAACCAATATAAAATGATTGTAATGAGTTTATAGGTCCAGTGAGTTATCACTGTAAATCTGCCCCGTCCCCACACTGGCATCTCCAAATGTCAGGCCTATTTGCGCTGGTACTACTCAGGCATGATCGCTTTGCTGTGAGGAATCCGTGTTTGAGACCAAGGAGCGCGGTGCATGAAAATGCCCTCCTATTTCTCTGCTGTCTTCTGCACGTACTGCCGTCTGCCCTGAATTCTTGCTTCCCTGGAATCATCCTCTCCACTGCAACAACAGCGCAGAAGGTGTTTAGCTCCATCCTGCACCTGAGCTGAGAGGCAGGCAAGGAGGCAGAGGGAGCTGGCATTGCTGCTGTGGGGCTGGGTAGCTGAGGACTGGTCCAGGGAGGGGGTGGCTCGTCCTCTGAGGCCTGAAGGTGGGTCAGATTGAAAAGGAACAGCAGGGTCAGGGCCAGAGCCTCAAGGAGTCCTGTGTGACTACTGCAGAGGGGACTTGGCGCACCCCCACTGCTGTGTAGTTACTGCTTGTCTTATGACTCCCCCCGATGCTCTGTGGGAGAGATGGACTTCAGTCTAGGCTGTTCCCTCTCTCCTGCCTGGCTTCTGGGAGGCCTGTGTGGCTGCCCTTCTGATCACAGCTGGGTTGGGCTGGGGCTTCTGGATACAGGGACAGGGATGTCTGTCTCCAGTCCTGGCCAGGACCTAGGCACAGCTCTCTTAACTTCACCTGCCAGGACTGCACAGCCCTGAGGTGACCCAGCTTCCATTCCACTGACCAGCTTGAGGTTTCCATATCGTATCTTCTTTTGCCCTCTACTTGACGGCTGGAAACAGCTCCACTTAAAACTTGAGGGTATCTGAAAATGCAGGGTTTAATCCATCCAGGTTAAGGCAAAGGATCACTGGTATTTTGTGACTGTGTGTGTGTGTGTGTGTGAGAGAGAGAGAGAGAGAGAGAGAGAGAGAGAGAGAGAGGCGGGGGCGGAGGGGAGAGGGAGAGGAGAGCATAAGCTAGCAGGAGAGCTCTTTAACGGGTTTATCCAGTTTTCCCAGCATAATTTGTCAAAGATTCTACCCTTTCCCCATTCCTATTTACACTTGGTTCCTTAGTGGTTGATTGTATATGTTTATTTCTGGGCTCTCTCTCTTCTGTTCCGTTGAGTTACATGTGCATCATTATGCCAGGACCATACTGATTTAATTACTGTAACTTGTAATATAGTTTGCAGTCAGGAAGTGTGATTCCCGCCATTTTGTTCTTTTTCAAGATTGGTTAGCTCTTTGTTGTTCCATGTGAATCTTAGGTTTTTAAAAAATATTTTTGTAAAATACTCATTGTGGTATTTATGGGTACAACATTGCATCTGCTGATCACTGTAGGTCATATGCCCCAAAGCGCAAGTCACAAAGAAAAACAAACAAGAGGGGCTGCATAAAACTTAAAAGCTCTTTACTGCAAAAGAATTAATCAAATGGAAAGGCAACCTACAGATTGGGGGAAATTCTTGAAAATCGTGTATCTGATAAGGGGTTAATATTCAGAATATGTAGGTAATTTCTACAACTCAGGAGGGAAAAGAATTGGAACTTGCATAGATACTTCTTTAAAGACAGAGAAATGGGAAAGATTCACAGGAAGAGGTGTTCAACATTACTAATAATCAGAGAAATGTAAATCAAAACGAAAATATAATCACTCACTTAGAATGGCTATTATAAAAAGAAGTGTTGGTAAGGATGTAGAAAAATCAGAATCCTTGTACATGCTTGGGCTATGTCTGCATCTGTCTGTGTCTCAACCGTTGATGTGGGAGATTCTTCCTCTGTCAGTAATTATTTGTAAGTCCTGATTGCTTGTGTTGGGTTCCATGGTGTGCAGAGAGCACTGTGTATAACCATTCCTGTTCATGAGCATTTGTTTAGTTTCTCAAACAGTGATTTTGACTCAGGTTGTTGGGACCAAACAGGTGCACAATATTAGGGATATTTGTGTGCAGGGACCACTGTAGGTGTGTATACAGCCTTAGTAGATGCTGGCTGTTTTCCAAAGAGGTTCTACCAATTTAAATTCTCACTAGCCCTAAATGTATGATCTGATTGTTCCAGAACCTGGGGAGCATGTATTCCTGGTATTTTTTCATTCATCTCATGTGATTTCTGTCTTAAAACAGCTGATTGCAACTTTTCTTAGCATTTCCCTGAAATTAAACAGGGTAAAGCTTTTAAAAAAAACTTCAATTATTTGCTTATCCTCTTTTATCTAATATCTCTTCTGGCTTTGGCCATATTTTTCTAGTGGGCTTTCAGTACTTTGTTTTATTGGATGGTATTATTTACATAATTTGGCTTGAGGTCCTTTACCAGATGCAGGTAATTTGAGTCTCTCCCACCCAGGCTTTCCACTGCTCTATCTCCCTGGTGAATTTTGATCAAAGCCAGCTCATAATATATCTTAATATGATCCAGGTTGTCATTTTCTTCTCTCTGTGTTTCTCTGAATGAGAAGGAAAATTTTTTTTCTCCTCATTGTGAAAGGAAAGAGCTCTGCTGTGTTCCAAATTAAGGCTATGTTTTGTGTTTATGTTAGAACTTAAATTAAGAAGTGATTGATTCCAGCAAAGGCTGGATTCCTGAATGGCAAGACAGTTAAAGAACAAATACCTCAACAAAAGTGCAGTGTGAACAATATTGGAGATGTCAGGACAGAGTGGAAGGAGAAGTGGGATGTGATTGAAAGAGGAGCAGAGGGAATGAGGGGTAAGGAATTGATACCACAGGTGAAAATACACAGCATGCTCCCCGCTTATGAAGGACAACAATCCACAGATGCAGTTTACATTCCCTAAGCACAGTATTTACACTCTAAACCATAGGGGGTTACAGTATGATCGAAAAAACAGAATTACATACAGAATTTAGGGAAATCAGAGGCAAAATAAGCAAGAAAATGGCTGATAGGTGATGTCTAAGCATATATATTAGACTGTCTTCATTTTTTTAAGTTTTTTTATTATTTGTATTTTGGTATCGTTAATGTACAATTACTTGAACAACAATATGGTTACTAGACTCCCCCTGTTACCAAGTCCCCACCACATACCCCATGACAGTCACTGTCCATCCGCGTAGTAAGATGCCATAGAATTATTACTTGTCTTCTGTGTGTTATACTGCCTTTTCCATGTACCCTCCCTCCAACCTGCTACATTATCTGGATTCTCATTTGTCTCATTTGTCTCCATTATCAGGGTTCTGTGAGTCTCCTGCGGTTTTGGTCCTTCAGTTTTAGCTTTGTTCTTATATTCCACAGATGAGTGAAATCATTTCACACTTGTCTTTCTCTGCCTGGCTTATTTCACTGCCCATAATACCCTCTAGCTCCATCCATGTTGTTGCAAATGTTAGGATTTGTACCATATAATTCTTCATAGTATTTTATAAGAATTATTTGTATCTCTGTGTTGTCTGTAGTGATTTTTCCTTTCTTATTTTTGATTCTATTTATGTGTGTATACTCTTTTTCCTGATAAGTCTGACTAGGGGCTTATCTATTTTGTTTATTTTCTCAAAGAACCAGCTCCAGCTTTCAGTGATTCTTTCTATTATTTTATTCTTCAGTTTCATTTATTTCTGCTCCAATTTTTATTATGTCCCTCGTTCTGCTGAGTTTGGGCCTCATTTGTTTTTTTTGTTGTTGTTCTTCATCTTTTTCTACTTTCATTAATTGTGGGTTTAGACTATTCATATGGGATTCTTGTTCTTTCCTGAGGTAGGCATGTGTTGCAATATACTTCCCTGTTAGCACCGCCTTTGCTGCGTCCCACAAATATTGCAGTGTTGAATTATTGTTCTCATTTGTCTCCATATATTGCTTGATCTCTGTTTTTATTTGGTCTTTGATCCCTTGATTATTTAGGAGCATGTTACTAAGTCTCCATGTGATGATAGGCTTTTTCATTTTCCTTGTGTATTTTATTTCTAGTTTCATAGCTTTGTGGTCTGCAATGCTGGTTGGTACAATTTCCATCTTTTTAAATTTACTGAGGCTCTTTTGTGGCCTAGTGTATGATCTATTCTTGAAAATGTTCCATGTGCAGTTGAGAAGAATGTGTGTCCTGCTGCTTTAGGGTGGAGAGTTCTGTAGATGTCTGTTAGGTCCATCTGTTCTAATGTGTTGTTCAGTGCCTCTGTGTCCTTATTTTCTGTCTGGTTGATCTGTCCTTTTCGAGTGGGTGGAGTGTTGACATCTACTAGGATGAATACATTGCATTCTATTTCCCCTTTTAATTCTGTTAGTATTTGTTTCACATGTATGTAGGTGCTCCTGTGTTGGGTGCATAGATATTCATAATGGTTATATCCTCTTGTTGGATTGACCCCTTTATCATTATGTAATGTCCGTCTTTGTCTCTTGTGACTTTCTTTGCTTTAAAATCTATTTTGTTTGATACAAGTACTGCAACACCTCCTTTTTTTCTCCCTATTAGTTGCGTGAAATATCTTTTTCCATCCCTTAACTTTTAGTCTGTGTATGTCTTTGGGCTTGAAGTGAATCTCTTGTAGGCAGCATATAATTGGGTGTTGTTTTTTTATCCATTCAGTGACTCCATGTCTTTTGATTGGTACATTCAGACCATTTACATTAAGGTTGATTTATTGGTAGGTATGTACTTATTGCCATTGCAGGCTTTAGATGTGTGGTTACCAAAAGTTCAAGGGTAATAACTTCCATACTAAGAGTCTAACTTAACTCACTTGTTATGTTATTCCCAACACAATCTAAAGGTTTTTTTCTCTCTCCTCCATTCTTTATATATTAGGTATCATATTCTGGACTCTTTGTCTGTCTCTTTTTATTACCTCCTGTGACAGTTATTTAACCTTGGGAACACTTCCGTCTATAGCAGTCCCTCCATAATACACTGTAGAGGTGTTTTGTGGGAGCTAAATTCTCTCAGCTTTTGCTTATCTGGAAATTGTTTAATCCCACCTTCAAATTTAAATGATAATCTTGGCAGTTAAAGTATTCTTGGTTCGAGGCCCTTCTGCTGAGAAGTCTGATGGTAGCCTTTGGTTTTTCCTTTGTATGTGATCCAATTTCTCTCTCTGGCTGCTTTTAATATTCTGTCTTTATCCTTAGTCTTTGCCATTTTAAATATTATATGTCTTGGTGTTGTTCTCTTTGGGTCCCTTGTGTTGGGAGATCTGTGCACTACCATTGCCTGAGAAACCATCTCCTCCAGATTGAGGACGTTTGCAGCAATTACTTCTTCAAAGACACTTTCTTTCCCTTATTCTCTCTCCTTCCTCTTCTGATACCCCTATAACACGAATATTGTTCTGTTTGGATTGGTCCCATATTTCTCTCAGTATGCTTTCATTCCTAGAGATCCATTTTCCTCTCTGTTCCTCACCTTCTTTGTATTCCTCTTCCCTAATTCCTATTTCATTTATCATCTGTTCCACTCTATCTAACCTGATTTTAATACCTTCTGTTGTTATGTTCAACGATTGGTTCTCTGTCCTAAATTTGTTCCTGAGTTCTTGAATATTTTTCTGTACCTCCATGAGCATGTTTATGATTTTTATTTTGTAATCTCTTTCAGGAACAGTTATTACTTCAGTGTCACTCGATCCTTTCTCTGGCGTTGACGTTTGGCTTTGTTCCAGGTTCCTTTGACGTTTCGTATTAGTATGTAGCGACCTCTAGTGCCCTGCAGCTGCTCATCTGCTGGAGTGATGTCGGGCGTCAAAGGGGAGTGGTGCTGGTGCCTGGGGGGAGGAAAGGGCTGGTTCCAGTTTCCTGGCTGCTGTGCCTTGCTCAATTGCCAAAACCAGGGGCCAAACACACAGGTGTGAAGCCTCTATGCTTTGTGTTTGTAGATGCTGTAGGTGGGGCTGCATATCACAGTGGGGGGCCTTGGAGCTGCATCCAGTGGGATGTAGCGAGTGAAGATTAAGTTCCCAACCTGCTGGGCAGAGTGCACCTGCACAATTTTGCCTACCTGTCCTTTGTCCTGAGCAGTAAGCTCTGTGCAATCCTTGCCCCTTTAGCAGCCCTCTCGCTTTTAGGAAGTCTTTCGGACTGCCTGTCCAGACCAGCCGGATAGGAATCCCTGTTTTTCAGAAGCAGCTGGAATCTCCATCTCTCCAGGTAGTCCACCTGTCTTAGCTTTCCAACCCCACTAATCACCAGAGCACCATGCAATGTAGGTTCGTGCTCCCAGAACAGATCTCCAGGGTGAGGTGTTCAGCAGTCCCAGGCCTCCACTCCCTCCCTGGTCTGTGTCTCTTCCTCCCGCCGATGGGCTGGGGTGTGAGAAGGGCTTGGGTCCCGCCGCATCAGAGCTTTGGTACCTTACCCTGTTCGGTGTGGGCTGCTATTTTTGTCCAGATGTATTCAGTCTGGTGTGGCCATCGTTCCTTGTTCTCTTTCAGGATGAGTTATATTAGTTATATTTTTGTATCATATGTGGTTTTAGGAGGAGGTCTCTGTCTCGCCTGTCACACCGCCATCTTTAATCTCTAGCTAGGCAATTTTTCATGGATGAGGGGAGGAAGTTGCCCAGGGGGCTCCCCTGGGAGCATGCGCTGGGAACCTGCAGTGGCCAGGGAGCACTGCACCGTGTCCGTGTCCGTCCCCGTCCTGGGAAAGGCCGGGCCTGGTGAGGATGGCCCCACCTCTTCCTGGAACGCTGTGGCTACAACTCTGTGGTTGACAGCACCCAGGCAGCAGGTGGCATCAACAGCGCGGGAGGCCACCTGCACAAAGGGGAACATCCTCCACATGGTGGGGCAGCTCGCCTCTGTCCAGAGGGCCAAAAGCAGAGGGGTTGACACATTACGAAGGTGGCCACGTTGGCTGCAGCTCTGTACGGGTCCTTGAGGTTGCAGCGGCAGCCTGGGGAGCTGCCCACGTCTGCCGACAGGGTGCAACCTGGCCGAAGGGGAAGCTCTCCTCCGCACGCAGCCAGGATACCAGCAGGGCCATGGGCCCGATGACAGCAGCTACAGGGCCACACATGTGAACAGAAGAGGCAGGTTATCCCGGGTTCCCCCCGTTATCCTGCTTCCACCCCGTCCGCATTGTCCTCTGTGCTCCGGGCCCTGTGCGGAGGGTCCTGTCAGTCACCAGCACCTGGGGGTTCCCTGTCATGGGAAAGCTCATGGTCATCACCGACTCACAAAAGAGGAGGCTGGGTCCCAGAGGGGGAGGGGAACCACCCTTCAGTCTGACACAACTTGTTGGCAGTGAACCTGGGGTCCCAGTCCCACCCATCTTTAGGACACCCCCACACCCAACACGGCCTGGAGCTTCCCTGAGGCTGAGCAGCTGCCCACCCCTTGCTGATCACACCAGCCCAGAAACTCACCTGGCCCTGGTCAGTAAGTTTAAACGTGTGACCTGAAGAACTACAGTCCGTTTCCCCCGGCCTCCTGGCCTGGGGGCTCCAGCTGGCAGGACAGGGTGTAGCTGCAGGACAGAGGGCCACCTGTGAGCCCCTGGAGCCACACGTCAGGGGGCCCTTCTCCCAGAGCCTGCTGGCCTCACCTCTGCTCCTCGTGCAGGGGCTCCCCGGCGTGGAGAAAGGATACGAAGCGCTCCTCAGGCTCCAGGTCATACAGCACAGCCAGCTCCCTCTGCGTCATGATCTCACTTTGGATGATAGCGACCTGGGGCAGAGCAAGGACAGGGTACAGAGAAGGAGGGGTGTGAGGAGTGGGGTCCTAGGATGGTCCCGGATCTTTGCTCACGGGAACCCGCCTTCCTTCCGATGTCATCCAGCCCTGCCAGTTCCCACTGTTGTGTCTCCAGCTCTTCCTCCAGGAAGGGGGCCTTGATGCCACACCCCATCCCCCACCTGACAAAGCCTTGAGTGTCCTCAGCTCTGCATGTCTTACCTCTCTCAAGACACATTAGACCCATGGGATGGGATGGACAGTGTCCTGCCCAGGGGGTCTTGACGGTAGGAAGGAAACCTACTTTTCAGAAAAGTGCATCAGAAACAGCCCCCTGATCCCAGAACAAGGCCAGAACATCCCCACCCTTTCTCAAGTTGTAGGACCACTAGGGCCCTCCAAGGGACAGGCCTGCCCAGAAACAGCACCCGGCCCTGGCCCAGGCTCAGGCCTACAGAGAAGCGGGGACTGGACTGGGGAGCTGAGGCCTCAGGCGGAAAGGCACTGCCAGCCCCCTGATGTGCGTTCTGCCCTGAAGGAGCAACATCCCTCCCCCTGGGCAGGGCCTGAGGGGGAGGCCAGTATGCTCAGTAGCTGCCCCCTGTAGCCCTCAGCCCCACCTGCCCTAGGTCCAGGTCCGGGGCGTAAGTGGGTCCTTCTGGCACTCCTCTCCAAGAAGCCCAGTTCCTGGCGTGGAGGGGAGACTCTCAGGAATGGGTGCTAGCCCGGTGCTGGGAGGTCCGGGCTCACTCGGGGCTCTCTCCTCTGTGCAGCTCTCCATCCTGCCCCCCACCCCGTGCCCCTC
Source organism: Manis pentadactyla (assembly GCF_030020395.1). NCBI lineage: Eukaryota > Metazoa > Chordata > Mammalia > Pholidota > Manidae > Manis > Manis pentadactyla. The sequence goes on from NC_080024.1 coordinate 27,004,509, forward strand.
TGGGCTCACTCACGTCTTCATGATGTTCCAGGAGTTTGTCTGCAGGCACATCATCTGGAAACATTCCGAGGAAGGGGACCATGTCCTGTGCCACCAGGGTGGGGAGGTGATGAGTCCCCGCCTGCCTCAGGGGCGTCCACAGAACCTCCCCTGAACCCCACACCTGCAGCCCCCAGCTCCCTTGGACCACCCTGTGCTGTGTCCCTCTCCTCCCTTCGCTCTGCGTTCCTCTTTCCAGGGCTTGCTTTTGGCCAGTCTCAGGACCTGTGGTCCCTGCACCTGTCCTCCAACTTCTCCCTGTACCCAGCTGCTCTTGCCCTCCTCCTGGTCACCCCAGTGCTGGCAGCTCAGGGCTGGTGGCACCAGGAGCAGGTGGAGGGTCACCCCCACTGCCGCGACCCTGGTCACGCCACTCTCAACTTCCTCTTGCACTCCTGGGGTCCCATCCCACGTGGCCTCCCACAACCAGACCTTGGTTGATGGATGCCTTGCCCGAGTCCCCTGGTCCCTATGCTGTCCCCACCTCCAGCAGGCTCTCAGCCTAGAGCGACCCCAGCTCCAGCACACACAAACCCATTGGTGTCCTCGGGCCTCGGCCGGCCGCCCTGCGAGGGTCAGGGGAGATCCCTCTGCCTCCCAGGGTGCCCTGAGGACTCACTGTCACCTGGCTCTCAGCACGGCTCCCCTCACATGACCAGGTGGGGTGGGCGGAACGTTGAAGCCCATCTTGTGCTGCCTTGACCCTGCTCACCAGGGAGGCCTGCACCCCAGGGTGAGAACAACCCTCCATGTCAAGATGAGGAGCCCGAGGCCACAGAGGGGGCAGCGATGGGCTGAGGGTACCCAGGGGAGAGGCTGACCTGGCTCAGTGACAGGCCCCACCCCTGCTGCCGACCCCATGCCAGCCCCAGTCCCGACTGGGGTCTGTCCTCTGGGTCCTCACTGGATGCCAGCACCCCAGTCAAGTGGAGCCAGGGAGGGAGACAGACAAGGCCCTCGGCGGCCTGGGCAAATCTACTTCCCCCATCAGCTTTCCCCTCTCACCCCGCAAACCTCGAGTCTGCCCCAAGGCTAGGCCACAGCAAGGCAGAGGACTTGCCCCAAGGACTGCCTCCCTTCCAGACCTCTAGCCTCCACTTACCTCGAAGAGCTGCTTCCTATGAACCCACTTGTCCTCCGTTTTCAGGTTTTCATATAAAATCAGGCTGGTGCTAAGGGGAGGGGACAGGAGGAGGGAGACATGTGGCCAGCAGGTGGAGAGTTTGGGGGCAGACCGCTTTTCCTAGAGATCCCAGAAGGTCCATTAGCCTGCATGAGGCTTTCCACCACGGCCCTGAGCCCTGGGGAATCCGTCGCCTGCGGAGGGCGCTCCCATGTTTCCGCCCGGGGCCTCCATTCCCAGTTTTCCCAGGGGCGAATCTGCTTTGGGCCAGGTCGCCGTCCTTGGGGCAGAGACCTCCTGCTGCAGAGCACATGCTCAAAATCTCCAATTAGGTTCAACCCACATCTGACATTGTAGGGAACTGATTCCTGTGGGGGATCCCGTGGCCTAACCCACAGGGGCTCCAAGAGCCCGCCATCCCTGTCCTTAGGCTCCGCCGCCTCCCAGGAAGTCCCAGCGGACTGAGGGGACACTGCCAGACGTAGGTGTGTCCCTGTCCACCCAGGTGCCCCGGTCCCAGGGACAGGACTACCCACCAGGCAATATGTCCCCAGGTGCTTTCCAGGCAACATACAGCAGGGCTCTGCAGGGCCGAGAGAATGGCATGGAGGGCAGCATAGTTCTTGAGGGGCCGACATTCCTGGGAGGGAAGACAGAGCTGAGAGCGTGGCCTGCTTCTCTTCTCTGTCCCCCCATGAACTCCTGTCCTTAAGGACACAGAATCCCAGGGAGCCCAGCACACCTGGTACCTGGTGAGCAGCCCTCCTGGGTGGAGGACTGTAGCTCAACGCAAGGAAGGGGCCAGGGATGGCTGTCCCACCCCTGGGGCCTGCGAGTCCAGGTGCCCACTCCCTTGGCAGGAGGGGCCCAGGGACCGTGCAGGGCAGACCGCAGGCACCCATCCTGAGAGCTGCTCCCAAGATGCCAGGATGGACCCCAGGGGCCATCCCATGACATACCATGGCCACCTGGATCCAGAACTCCACGACTCGGGCCCTGTCCTGGGCCATCATGCTCGGGGTCCCGAGGCAGGTGGTGGTGACCAACTTAAGCAAGGTGTCAAATTCCCCGAGGAAGCCATGCATGGTGGGAGCCGGGCGCTCAGTGTCCATCCTGACGTACAGCCCCTGGGGATCACAAGGGAGGGTCATCCAGCCTTGCCCCTGGTGCCCCCGTGCCCAGGCAGAGTCACCAGTCAGAGCTGGAGCCCAAGCAGCTGAGGATGTGCTGTGAGCCTTGTGGCCACCCGGGCTTCAGACCCCGTCCACTGAGGCGCCCACGACCGGATGCACAGGACCCCACAGTGGTGGGGAACAGAGGGGCTCTGCTCGCAGGCACCCTCACTCACCTCCTCCCTGCCGCACAAGGCAGCTCACCCTATCCATCCCGGGGCATCTGCCTCCCATTCTGCCACCCCGTGGATCCCACTACCCACTCAGTTACAGTTTCCCCTGTAACAAGTCCACCCAGGGCCTTTGTTGGTGTCTGTGTCTCCCACACAGTCAGGTACATGGCAGGGTCTTCTGACATGTGGAGGCTGTGGAGGCCTGTCGGGCCAATGATGGCCCAAGAACCTAAGGCCCTGGAAGCACCTCCCTGAGCACCCCTCCCCTCCTCCCGTGCCCCTCCCAGCCCGGTCAGTCCCTGCCAACTTTCCCTCCGCTCCACCTCATTGGTCTGCAAGGATCCCTACGTGCCAGCCCTACTGGCCCCGTGTGGTCAGTGAAGGCTTGGGGGTGAGGAGAATCTCTCAGGGCACATGGTGAGTTCGTGGGGAAACTGGGACGTGAGCCCAGATTACAGGAGTCCACGTCAGGGGACGGCAGGTCTGGGGCAGCCCATGACACAGGGAAGGCCCATTCCCCGACGCTGAGAGCCTGCTCCACTCACCGCAAAGACAAGGGTCAGCTGCTCGGCCACCAGGCATGGGCAAAATGCCAGGATGGCTGGCTCCTCCTTGCTCGTCACGTCCTGGGTGCTCACAGCACCGGGGTGGGCAGGCTCCAGGCCCGGCTCTGGCTCTGCTAGGCCTGGTGCCATTCCTGTGGGTGTCAGGGGCCCCGGGCCCGAGGGCTCATGGGGCTCCAGGTCAGGGCCTGGCACCAGGGCTGAGGCCACTGCTGGGACATCCTCTGTGTCTGCAGGGACTGAAGCAGGTGACGCCGGCTTTAGCTCCATCACAGGGGGCTCAGGGAGCTCCTGAATTGGCTCTAGATGCAGGTGGCATGAGAGATACCGGTAGCGCCACTTCTGTTTCTTGCGATGTAGTGCTGGAGCGGGACAGAGAGACAGGGTCACCCCGGGGCTGATTCCCTATGCCTTACCAAGGACAGAAAAGACCTCACGTCCTTGAAGGGAAAAATCCGGGAAGCCCACCCTAGACGGTCCCCTTGCTGCAGCCCCTCACCTTCCAGCTTTGCCACCAATTCCCTCACGTTCTCCTTCTGGGCCAAGTGGTGGAGGATTTGACTCCTTAGGGTGGCTGAAGGCTGGCTGCCATGGAGGTCAATAGGCACACGCTCGGGCTCCCAGGCATGGTGCCTAGCCTGTCCCATCCTTGGGCTGGGGGTTGACCTTGGGGTGGCAGAGTGAGAAGCCTTTTCTTTCCAGCCACACTGCCCTCCCGGCACACCCTTGTGTGGGCCTGGTCACTCTGCATTCCCCTGCCTGTCCAGGCATCTGCCCCTCGCCCTTCCTGACCCTGTGTGTCTGTCCTGGGACCCCATCCTCTCCCACCCTCCCAGATAGGGTGTCCCCAGTCGTCAGCCCGCCCGTGGGACCCCACCCACCAGCAAACACGGGTTACCTGCTGGGTTCTGCTGTGTGCTCCCTGCCCCACGCCCCAAACTCCTCCTCCCCCCTTTCTGTGAGATGGGCAGCGCACCCTCTGGTCCCAGTGAGAACTCACATTTTCCCATCCTCCTCAGGCCCCTCGCCATGTCCCGTGTTACTTGAAGAGGCCGTGAGGGAATTGCCCGTGATGCTCCCCGGCCGTGACCTGCGGGTGACGCCTGAAGTGACTGCCCAACTCCACCCGGGACGGGGTCCCAGTATTGTGTCTGCTTCCTTCACTTACTTATGCTAAGTGTCCCCAAAGGGCCTGCACAAAGTCTCTGCTGCCCCCAGAGGTCCGTCATGTGGCCTCAGTGAGGACAAGGACCGGGCCCAGCCACAGGGATCGCAAGCCTCCGTTCCAAAGGCTGCTTTCCATGTGCTTTTCCAAATTGAGGCCACTGACAGGTGAGGCCAAAGGCTTTTCATCGGGTACAGAGAAGTAATAGCCCCGAAGTGGCCCAGCATGGACGGCAGGTCTTTCTGCAGCACCCAGTGCCAGGGGAGCCCCTCTAAGGCTCCTCCCGTATTCCCCATGGGCACCCTAATGGGCTGATCCCTAGCCACCCTGCCTATCAGAGGAGCACACAGCGGCTCAGACACATGTGGGGACACTCAAGACACACAGCAGGCTGCGGGAAGAGGCCCGACTGTGCCGAGGATGGGGTGGATGCTCACCGGGGGAACCGCTGGCCCGTGGCCGGCTGGTCAGCGTTCGTTGCAGGGAGTGGGGACGAAGAAGCGTTCAGACTGAGGGTTGCACCTGAAGACGACCTTCTTGCCCTGAACCGTCCCTGCTTCTCCTTCACTCCTGCCAACTGGTGAGCATCGTCGGGAGGGCGTGTGGACTCAGGAGTGCTCCGGCTGATGTTTCTAGCTGCCTCCACTCGTGAGGTGCCCTTTCTCCCCTTCCTCATCACACTTGTCCGGGGAGCCCTGCGCTTGGGGACCTTAGTCCCATGGTCAGTTGACTCATGTTCAGGCTGAGGGGGGCAGCGGGGATATAGTCAGTGGGGAAACCAGGAACCACCAGGACGAGGGAGGTTTGCAACTCACCCGAGCACCTCCAGCCCCCTGGGGTGCGAGCAAGGAGAGGGACGGGGTGCCCCCAGGGAGTGAGGTTCCAGGCCCCTTGGAGTGGGACCGTCGGCCACTCTCGTGGGGAAGCCCTGGGAAGGCCCTGGCGGGTTACCAGGTTTGGAAGGGAGTGGGTCCTGGGTGTAGACAACCTGTCCCGGGTCCAGGAGCTGGTGAATCCATCCACCAGCTCCTCCACACTCCCCACGGTGGTGCTGTGCAAGGCCAGAACGTAGTAGCTGGGGAGGAGGCGCCCAGGGCTGCCTGGACCTCCCCACAGGGGGCAATGTGGACCCCAAACCCTGCCCCCGAGATCAGGCACACACGGCCATCTGCATAGACATCCAGTCCCTCAGCGAAGGAGAGGACACCCCCCGGGCTCAGGATTGCCATGGGGTGGAAGTACCTGGTCCCAACACTCACCTCCACATCCTGAATGATGAGAGCAGAGCTGTGACACTCATCCCGCCAGGGGACCACCACCTCACAACATGCTACCACCCAGGAACGGCCCCCCTCCTCCCCAGACTTCAGTCCCACCCATGCCCCACACTCACCGCACACACACAGCAGGGTCCAGCGGGAAGGTCAGCCCGAGATGGGTCACCCTTGTGGCCTGGCCCTGGAGTGGCCCGCTCTGGGCTGCCGTGTGCTACCTCGGGGCTCCTCAGGCAACACAGACAGAGGCGTTGGAGGTGGTCTCTGAGCCAACGCCCAAGGCGAGCAGGAAGACTGTCCCTCTCGGCTTCCCTGACTCCCACGCCCTCAGAAGGCTCCACACAACAAGACCGCATGTTGCTCTGTCGAGCGTCTCCGGTCAAGTGAGCAGGACTGGGGTCTGCTATCAGGAACTGGGCGCCGGGTCACAATTCAGGTTCTACTGGGCGTGTTGTCAGTGACATCACTTCCTGAAGGGTCCATTTCGTGGGCCCCTCCCTGCATTCAGACACACCCCCATGCCCCTCTGGGATGCTGACTGCCCACCCTCCTGTCCCTTGCCATGCGTGACTACACACCAGAGCCCTCCCCTCCACTCTTAGCCGTGTCACCAGGGTCCCAGCTCTGAGGAGACAAGAGCTAAGCTCAGGCATCTTTTTCTCACCAGTTCCCTGTCCTGCTGAGGCCACGGCACCTCCCAGGAGCTGCCCAACGTCCCAACCTGCACAGGCAGGGTCATGTCAGACATTCCTCCCTAGGGACATCCTCAGGGATACATGGATGACATCCCCAGCTCCTGGGGGCTGGTATCATGTGTGTCTTGCGCAGAGACTCAGAGATGGAAGAGTGACAACCAGTCTTGGCACAGAGCATGAAAGACCACGCAACTGAGGCCCAGGTTCGGGCCTTGTGATCTGGGGCAAGTCGCACCCCCTCTAGGCCCTTTTCAGGTGTGCACCTTGAAGGGGCGACAATGAGAGGAGATCCAGGTGGTGTCATCTACTGGCATCCACCTTCCAAAGGTCCAGGCTGCTCTCAAACTAGGTGCTTTTCAGACCAGTCAGTGAATGGGTCAGAGTAGCACACTGGAAATTAAGTCTATGCTGCCTCTGCACTCCGAGGTGGTCCACCAGGCTGCTGTGCTCTTGTGTGTGTGTGAGAAGGGGCCAGATACAGCGCTTATTCTTCACCTTGGAAGGAAGAGCTTGGCGTGGCCACATGATAGACTTCTAGAAACTTCTCTAAGACGAAAGGCCCCTGAATTTTTGTTGGGTTTATTTCCCACCTCTGACACGTGACTGTCCTATTAAGTATGCCTAGACGAGTTGTACTTCCTGATCACTGGGTCCATTCAGCATAATACCATCAATGGGATGGGTCAGTGTGACGTCTTCTGGAAGGAAAAGGAGATGAAGGTTCCTTCTGACTAAATGACAGCCTAAGTCTGGAGATTTGATATACCTCTGAGATAGTGTTCTCTCCTTGCCGGCTGAAAGCTCACTGCTCTGCTGGTCTTTACTCACAGGAAGAGAACAAAGAGCATTTTCCTGATCAGTAGTTACACACTGGGTGCTTGGGGATGAAGTGATGAAGCCCCATGTGCAGCAGTAACTGCAATTTGAGGCACTGATTACATTGACAGTCATGCCACTGTCATCTCCAAGATTCAAGCGTTTTCTGACTAGGCCAAATGAGTGACTTCAATAAGGGTATGTGGAAATGACCACCCCTACATCTTTCAAATCCTTGGTGGTGACACCGGTTACTGTAACCTCTCCTGGAAGGCATTAGTGCTTTCAATGTATACTTTAGAGGGAGTTCTAGAGGCTTGTACTTGACCTGCCACACAGCATGACTTCCTTTCCGGTACAGGTACAGTCCCCTGTGGGTACCAAGGAGGAAGCTGGGAGCGCAGTGTCCCTGACAGCTCAGCCCTGTGGGCTGTGCCACTGGGCACTGCGGGAACTTGCTCGGGGTGGGGGCGTGCTGCTCCTGATACCAAACCAGGTCTGCATCCCTGAGGTCAAATCACAAAACACAATGACAAGGTTTTGGGGGAAGGAAAGAATAGTGTATTGACTTGCTAGCAAATGAGGGAGTGAAAGGCTCCTGCCTTAAAGAACCACCGTCCTCCTGACACAAGCAGTCAGGGCTCTTCGAGGGGAAATGGTGGGAGAGAGGCTTGGGTGCAGACATGATTTAAAACGGCAGTGACAGTTAAATCCACTACTTGATTTAATATGCGATAATCCACTTTTATTTTCCAAGACCTCCTTCAAAACTGGCATGTTTTAAGTGCACATTACATGCATAGGCGTGTTTGTCCCTCCACCCAGAAAATAATTGCCCCATTTTTTGAAGCTTGAAGCCCTTTTATTCTAAGTTCCACATTTCCGTATTTGTTAGAAGCTTAGACATGGAAAAATATTCCTTCATTGCAAAGAAAATCCATTACATATTAGCAAACATCGGGACAGAATGATGGAAATGCAGGTGACCTGGAAAAACAAGGACATCTCAAGGGGACAGAAGCTCCTTAGTGCCAGCTGATGCTGGCCATGAGAAATACCCTCCCATGGCAAAGGTTGACTATTTGCATTTTCTGATTTGTAAAATTAAGTGATGCCATTCCATTCAGTGAAGGCATGGCATTGACCTTGAAGCACAGGGTGGTTGAGTTATAGTAGAAGCAGCCGGAGCCAGGAGACATCCTGCTCTCCCAGCTTTTATTTTCCAGGAGCTGCAGCTCTTTGAGAGGGCTATGCCAAGGGTAAGATGGGGTATTAGGAGAGGCACGTGGCCTTCGATGATCAGAAGGGATTTCTGAAATCTCAAAGAGGAAGAGAGGCCTTGCATTCCATGAATAGTAAGGACCAGCAGCCTATGAACCCACAGCATCCTAGGAAAGTGGCCAGCATCTCACTGGGAGGGATGACGTGTGCAGTAGACTTTTGCATCGGGCTTTTTGTGAGGCTGGACATTAGGCTTTATGGTTCCAACTCCAAAATATGGAACTCAGTACTTTAAGGGGCTCTCTATGCTTAGAAAACAGAACCCTGTGATTCTCAGGTGAACTGAACACTGGAAGAGATCTTACATAGTCTGCGCAACAGTTCTAGGCCTTTTCATGACCCATTGCAGGAAAGCATTTTCCACCACCGTTCATGAGTCAGCCCTTCATATCCAAAAGGAATCCTGGGCACACAGTTTCACAGAAGTAAAAACAGATATGGATTTGATTTCATTTAATGGACACAAAGAAATGCAGCCACATTTGCAGAATAAATTTTATACAAATTCTAATGCATGCATAAAGTAAAATTCAGTGGCTGAGCCCTGAGGTTTGGGCATACAGCAGATGTATATTTAAATCTAAATTCTATTTTATTTGTGATTACATGTACCTTCATCTCTCTGAGCTTCATTTATAAAAGATGGATGAAAATGGTACCTAAATCATAAATAGCATTGAGAATTAAAGTTGAGAATTAAATGAGATAAAATATTAATGCACTTAGTGTGTTGTCTGGAACACAGTGATTATTAAATAAATACCAATCATCATTAGGATTCCAGATACCTTTGCAGATATCTTTGCAACAGAGCCAGGGGAGCCTCTGGTCTGGGGCAAGGTAGGCATTTGAGCAGACCTTGAACTCAGCAGGATTTAGAAAGAGGAGGTAGGGAGAGAGATGCGCATCAAAGGAACCATGGGTTGTTTTGCTGGGGACGGTGAGAGCTCTGGCTGCCACATGGCGCTGAGCACACCGACACCCCAAACTATGGTTCATAAGACACTTGGAGCCCTAATTTGTATTCTAGTCATATAATTTAAGGCTGGGAAGACCACAAATGTTTTAGGGCATGAGCTGAACGCCTATAGTGGATACCTGGGAAGGATGGGGGCCGTTTAATTTTGATAGGCTTTTTCATTTTCCTTGTGTATTTTATTTATAGTTTCATAGCTTTGTGGTCTGAGAAGCTGGTTGGTACAATTTCTATCTTTTTAAATTTACTGAGGCTCTTTTTGTGGCCTAGTATATGATCTATTCTTGAGAATGTTCCATGTGCAGTTGAGAAGAATGTGTGTCCTGCTGCTCTAGGGTGGAGAGTTCTGTAGATGTCTGTTAGGTCCATCTGTTCTAATGTGTTGTTCAGTGCCTCTGTGTCCTTATTTTCTGTCTGGTTGATCTGTCCTTTTCGAGTGGGTGGAGTGTTGACATCTACTAGAATGAATGCATTGCATTCTATTTCCCCTTTTAATTCTGTTAGTATTTGTTTCACATATATGTAGGTGCTCCTGTGTTGGGTGCATAGATATTCATAATGGTTATATTCTCTTGTTGGATTGACCCCTTTATCATTATGTAATGTCCGTCTTTGTCTCTTGTGACTTTCTTTGCTTTAAAATCTATTTTGTTTGATACAAGTACTGCAACACCTCCTTTTTTTCTCCCTATTAGTTGCGTGAAATATCTTTTTCCATCCCTTATCTTTTAGTCTGTGTATGTCTTTGGGTTTGAAGTGAATCTCTTGCAGGCAGCATACAACTGGGTCTTGTTTTTTTATCCATTCAGTGACTCCATGTCTTTTTATTGGTGCATTCAGACCATTTACATGAAGGTTGATTTATTGGTAGGTATGTACTTATTGCCATGCAGTCTTTAGATGTGTGGCTACCAAAGGTTCAAGGGTAATAACTTCCTTACTAACTAAGAGTCTAACTTAACTCACTTAGTATGCTATTCCCAACAGAATCTAAAGGTTTTTTTTTTTCTCCTTCATTCTTTATATATTAGGTATCATATTCTGGACTCTTTGTCTGTCTCTTTTTATTACCTCCTGTGACAGTTATTTAACCTTGGGAACACTTCCGTCTATAGCAGTCCCTCCATAATACACTGTAGAGGTGTTTTGTGGGAGCTAAATTCTCTCAGCTTTTGCTTATCTGGAAATTGTTTAATCCCACCTTCAAATTTAAATGATAATCTTGGCAGTTAAAGTATTCTTGGTTCGAGGCCCTTCTGCTGAGAAGTCTGATGGTAGCCTTTGGTTTTTCCTTTGTATGTGATCCAATTTCTCTCTCTGGCTGCTTTTAATATTCTGTCTTTATCCTTAGTCTTTGCCATTTTAAATATTATATGTCTTGGTGTTGTTCTCTTTGGGTCCCTTGTGTTGGGAGATCTGTGCACTACCATTGCCTGAGAAACCATCTCCTCCAGATTGAGGACGTTTGCAGCAATTACTTCTTCAAAGACACTTTCTTTCCCTTATTCTCTCTCCTTCCTCTTCTGATACCCCTATAACACGAATATTGTTCTGTTTGGATTGGTCCCATATTTCTCTCAGTATGCTTTCATTCCTAGAGATCCATTTTCCTCTCTGTTCCTCACCTTCTTTGTATTCCTCTTCCCTAATTCCTATTTCATTTATCATCTGTTCCACTCTATCTAACCTGATTTTAATACCTTCTGTTGTTATGTTCAACGATTGGTTCTCTGTCCTAAATTTGTTCCTGAGTTCTTGAATATTTTTCTGTACCTCCATGAGCATGTTTATGATTTTTATTTTGTAATCTCTTTCAGGAACAGTTATTACTTCAGTGTCACTCGATCCTTTCTCTGGCGTTGACGTTTGGCTTTGTTCCAGGTTCCTTTGACGTTTCGTATTAGTATGTAGCGACCTCTAGTGCCCTGCAGCTGCTCATCTGCTGGAGTGATGTCGGGCGTCAAAGGGGAGTGGTGCTGGTGCCTGGGGGGAGGAAAGGGCTGGTTCCAGTTTCCTGGCTGCTGTGCCTTGCTCAATTGCCAAAACCAGGGGCCAAACACACAGGTGTGAAGCCTCTATGCTTTGTGTTTGTAGATGCTGTAGGTGGGGCTGCATATCACAGTGGGGGGCCTTGGAGCTGCATCCAGTGGGATGTAGCGAGTGAAGATTAAGTTCCCAACCTGCTGGGCAGAGTGCACCTGCACAATTTTGCCTACCTGTCCTTTGTCCTGAGCAGTAAGCTCTGTGCAATCCTTGCCCCTTTAGCAGCCCTCTCGCTTTTAGGAAGTCTTTCGGACTGCCTGTCCAGACCAGCCGGATAGGAATCCCTGTTTTTCAGAAGCAGCTGGAATCTCCATCTCTCCAGGTAGTCCACCTGTCTTAGCTTTCCAACCCCACTAATCACCAGAGCACCATGCAATGTAGGTTCGTGCTCCCAGAACAGATCTCCAGGGTGAGGTGTTCAGCAGTCCCAGGCCTCCACTCCCTCCCTGGTCTGTGTCTCTTCCTCCCGCCGATGGGCTGGGGTGTGAGAAGGGCTTGGGTCCCGCCGCATCAGAGCTTTGGTACCTTACCCTGTTCGGTGTGGGCTGCTATTTTTGTCCAGATGTATTCAGTCTGGTGTGGCCATCGTTCCTTGTTCTCTTTCAGGATGAGTTATATTAGTTATATTTTTGTATCATATGTGGTTTTAGGAGGAGGTCTCTGTCTCGCCTGTCACACCGCCATCTTTAATCTCTAGCTAGGCAATTTTTCATGGATGAGGGGAGGAAGTTGCCCAGGGGGCTCCCCTGGGAGCATGCGCTGGGAACCTGCAGTGGCCAGGGAGCACTGCACCGTGTCCGTGTCCGTCCCCGTCCTGGGAAAGGCCGGGCCTGGTGAGGATGGCCCCACCTCTTCCTGGAACGCTGTGGCTACAACTCTGTGGTTGACAGCACCCAGGCAGCAGGTGGCATCAACAGCGCGGGAGGCCACCTGCACAAAGGGGAACATCCTCCACATGGTGGGGCAGCTCGCCTCTGTCCAGAGGGCCAAAAGCAGAGGGGTTGACACATTACGAAGGTGGCCACGTTGGCTGCAGCTCTGTACGGGTCCTTGAGGTTGCAGCGGCAGCCTGGGGAGCTGCCCACGTCTGCCGACAGGGTGCAACCTGGCCGAAGGGGAAGCTCTCCTCCGCACGCAGCCAGGATACCAGCAGGGCCATGGGCCCGATGACAGCAGCTACAGGGCCACACATGTGAACAGAAGAGGCAGGTTATCCCGGGTTCCCCCCGTTATCCTGCTTCCACCCCGTCCGCATTGTCCTCTGTGCTCCGGGCCCTGTGCGGAGGGTCCTGTCAGTCACCAGCACCTGGGGGTTCCCTGTCATGGGAAAGCTCATGGTCATCACCGACTCACAAAAGAGGAGGCTGGGTCCCAGAGGGGGAGGGGAACCACCCTTCAGTCTGACACAACTCGTTGGCAGTGAACCTGGGGTCCCAGTCCCACCCATCTTTAGGACACCCCCACACCCAACACGGCCTGGAGCTTCCCTGAGGCTGAGCAGCTGCCCACCCCTTGCTGATCACACCAGCCCAGAAACTCACCTGGCCCTGGTCAGTAAGTTTAAACGTGTGACCTGAAGAACTACAGTCCGTTTCCCCCGGCCTCCTGGCCTGGGGGCTCCAGCTGGCAGGACAGGGTGTAGCTGCAGGACAGAGGGCCACCTGTGAGCCCCTGGAGCCACACGTCAGGGGGCCCTTCTCCCAGAGCCTGCTGGCCTCACCTCTGCTCCTCGTGCAGGGGCTCCCCGGCGTGGAGAAAGGATACGAAGCGCTCCTCAGGCTCCAGGTCATACAGCACAGCCAGCTCCCTCTGCGTCATGATCTCACTTTGGATGATAGCGACCTGGGGCAGAGCAAGGACAGGGTACAGAGAAGGAGGGGTGTGAGGAGTGGGGTCCTAGGATGGTCCCGGATCTTTGCTCACGGGAACCCGCCTTCCTTCCGATGTCATCCAGCCCTGCCAGTTCCCACTGTTGTGTCTCCAGCTCTTCCTCCAGGAAGGGGGCCTTGATGCCACACCCCATCCCCCACCTGACAAAGCCTTGAGTGTCCTCAGCTCTGCATGTCTTACCTCTCTCAAGACACATTAGACCCATGGGATGGGATGGACAGTGTCCTGCCCAGGGGGTCTTGACGGTAGGAAGGAAACCTACTTTTCAGAAAAGTGCATCAGAAACAGCCCCCTGATCCCAGAACAAGGCCAGAACATCCCCACCCTTTCTCAAGTTGTAGGACCACTAGGGCCCTCCAAGGGACAGGCCTGCCCAGAAACAGCACCCGGCCCTGGCCCAGGCTCAGGCCTACAGAGAAGCGGGGACTGGACTGGGGAGCTGAGGCCTCAGGCGGAAAGGCACTGCCAGCCCCCTGATGTGCGTTCTGCCCTGAAGGAGCAACATCCCTCCCCCTGGGCAGGGCCTGAGGGGGAGGCCAGTATGCTCAGTAGCTGCCCCCTGTAGCCCTCAGCCCCACCTGCCCTAGGTCCAGGTCCGGGGCGTAAGTGGGTCCTTCTGGCACTCCTCTCCAAGAAGCCCAGTTCCTGGCGTGGAGGGGAGACTCTCAGGAATGGGTGCTAGCCCGGTGCTGGGAGGTCCGGGCTCACTCGGGGCTCTCTCCTCTGTGCAGCTCTCCATCCTGCCCCCCACCCCGTGCCCCTCTGGGCTCACTCACGTCTTCATGATGTTCCAGGAGTTTGTCTGCAGGCACATCATCTGGAAACATTCCGAGGAAGGGGACCATGTCCTGTGCCACCAGGGTGGGGAGGTGATGAGTCCCCGCCTGCCTCAGGGGCGTCCACAGAACCTCCCCTGAACCCCACACCTGCAGCCCCCAGCTCCCTTGGACCACCCTGTGCTGTGTCCCTCTCCTCCCTTCGCTCTGCGTTCCTCTTTCCAGGGCTTGCTTTTGGCCAGTCTCAGGACCTGTGGTCCCTGCACCTGTCCTCCAACTTCTCCCTGTACCCAGCTGCTCTTGCCCTCCTCCTGGTCACCCCAGTGCTGGCAGCTCAGGGCTGGTGGCACCAGGAGCAGGTGGAGGGTCACCCCCACTGCCGCGACCCTGGTCACGCCACTCTCAACTTCCTCTTGCACTCCTGGGGTCCCATCCCACGTGGCCTCCCACAACCAGACCTTGGTTGATGGATGCCTTGCCCGAGTCCCCTGGTCCCTATGCTGTCCCCACCTCCAGCAGGCTCTCAGCCTAGAGCGACCCCAGCTCCAGCACACACAAACCCATTGGTGTCCTCGGGCCTCGGCCGGCCGCCCTGCGAGGGTCAGGGGAGATCCCTCTGCCTCCCAGGGTGCCCTGAGGACTCACTGTCACCTGGCTCTCAGCACGGCTCCCCTCACATGACCAGGTGGGGTGGGCGGAACGTTGAAGCCCATCTTGTGCTGCCTTGACCCTGCTCACCAGGGAGGCCTGCACCCCAGGGTGAGAACAACCCTCCATGTCAAGATGAGGAGCCCGAGGCCACAGAGGGGGCAGCGATGGGCTGAGGGTACCCAGGGGAGAGGCTGACCTGGCTCAGTGACAGGCCCCACCCCTGCTGCCGACCCCATGCCAGCCCCAGTCCCGACTGGGGTCTGTCCTCTGGGTCCTCACTGGATGCCAGCACCCCAGTCAAGTGGAGCCAGGGAGGGAGACAGACAAGGCCCTCAGCGGCCTGGGCAAATCTACTTCCCCCATCAGCTTTCCCCTCTCACCCCGCAAACCTCGAGTCTGCCCCAAGGCTAGGCCACAGCAAGGCAGAGGACTTGCCCCAAGGACTGCCTCCCTTCCAGACCTCTAGCCTCCACTTACCTCGAAGAGCTGCTTCCTATGAACCCACTTGTCCTCCGTTTTCAGGTTTTCATATAAAATCAGGCTGGTGCTAAGGGGAGGGGACAGGAGGAGGGAGACATGTGGCCAGCAGGTGGAGAGTTTGGGGGCAGACCGCTTTTCCTAGAGATCCCAGAAGGTCCATTAGCCTGCATGAGGCTTTCCACCACGGCCCTGAGCCCTGGGGAATCCGTCGCCTGCGGAGGGCGCTCCCATGTTTCCGCCCGGGGCCTCCATTCCCAGTTTTCCCAGGGGCGAATCTGCTTTGGGCCAGGTCACCGTCCTTGGGGCAGAGACCTCCTGCTGCAGAGCACATGCTCAAAATCTCCAATTAGGTTCAACCCACATCTGACATTGTAGGGAACTGATTCCTGTGGGGGATCCCGTGGCCTAACCCACAGGGGCTCCAAGAGCCCGCCATCCCTGTCCTTAGGCTCCGCCGCCTCCCAGGAAGTCCCAGCGGACTGAGGGGACACTGCCAGACGTAGGTGTGTCCCTGTCCACCCAGGTGCCCCGGTCCCAGGGACAGGACTACCCACCAGGCAATATGTCCCCAGGTGCTTTCCAGGCAACATACAGCAGGGCTCTGCAGGGCCGAGAGAATGGCATGGAGGGCAGCATAGTTCTTGAGGGGCCGACATTCCTGGGAGGGAAGACAGAGCTGAGAGCGTGGCCTGCTTCTCTTCTCTGTCCCCCCATGAACTCCTGTCCTTAAGGACACAGAATCCCAGGGAGCCCAGCACACCTGGTACCTGGTGAGCAGCCCTCCTGGGTGGAGGACTGTAGCTCAACGCAAGGAAGGGGCCAGGGATGGCTGTCCCACCCCTGGGGCCTGCGAGTCCAGGTGCCCACTCCCTTGGCAGGAGGGGCCCAGGGACCGTGCAGGGCAGACCGCAGGCACCCATCCTGAGAGCTGGTCCCAAGATGCCAGGATGGACCCCAGGGGCCATCCCATGACATACCATGGCCACCTGGATCCAGAACTCCACGACTCGGGCCCTGTCCTGGGCCATCATGCTCGGGGTCCCGAGGCAGGTGGTGGTGACCAACTTAAGCAAGGTGTCAAATTCCCCGAGGAAGCCATGCATGGTGGGAGCCGGGCGCTCAGTGTCCATCCTGACGTACAGCCCCTGGGGATCACAAGGGAGGGTCATCCAGCCTTGCCCCTGGTGCCCCCGTGCCCAGGCAGAGTCACCAGTCAGAGCTGGAGCCCAAGCAGCTGAGGATGTGCTGTGAGCCTTGTGGCCACCCGGGCTTCAGACCCCGTCCACTGAGGCGCCCACGACCGGATGCACAGGACCCCACAGTGGTGGGGAACAGAGGGGCTCTGCTCGCAGGCACCCTCACTCACCTCCTCCCTGCCGCACAAGGCAGCTCACCCTATCCATCCCGGGGCATCTGCCTCCCATTCTGCCACCCCGTGGATCCCACTACCCACTCAGTTACAGTTTCCCCTGTAACAAGTCCACCCAGGGCCTTTGTTGGTGTCTGTGTCTCCCACACAGTCAGGTACATGGCAGGGTCTTCTGACATGTGGAGGCTGTGGAGGCCTGTCGGGCCAATGATGGCCCAAGAACCTAAGGCCCTGGAAGCACCTCCCTGAGCACCCCTCCCCTCCTCCCGTGCCCCTCCCAGCCCGGTCAGTCCCTGCCAACTTTCCCTCCGCTCCACCTCATTGGTCTGCAAGGATCCCTACGTGCCAGCCCTACTGGCCCCGTGTGGTCAGTGAAGGCTTGGGGGTGAGGAGAATCTCTCAGGGCACATGGTGAGTTCGTGGGGAAACTGGGACGTGAGCCCAGATTACAGGAGTCCACGTCAGGGGACGGCAGGTCTGGGGCAGCCCATGACACAGGGAAGGCCCATTCCCCGACGCTGAGAGCCTGCTCCACTCACCGCAAAGACAAGGGTCAGCTGCTCGGCCACCAGGCATGGGCAAAATGCCAGGATGGCTGGCTCCTCCTTGCTCGTCACGTCCTGGGTGCTCACAGCACCGGGGTGGGCAGGCTCCAGGCCCGGCTCTGGCTCTGCTAGGCCTGGTGCCATTCCTGCGGGTGTCAGGGGCCCCGGGCCCGAGGGCTCATGGGGCTCCAGCTCAGGGCCTGGCACCAGGGCTGAGGCCACTGCTGGGACATCCTCTGTGTCTGCAGGGACTGAAGCAGGTGACGCCGGCTTTAGCTCCATCACAGGGGGCTCAGGGAGCTCCTGAATTGGCTCTAGATGCAGGTGGCATGAGAGATACCGGTAGCGCCACTTCTGTTTCTTGCGATGTAGTGCTGGAGCGGGACAGAGAGACAGGGTCACCCCGGGGCTGATTCCCTATGCCTTACCAAGGACAGAAAAGACCTCACGTCCTTGAAGGGAAAAATCCGGGAAGCCCACCCTAGACGGTCCCCTTGCTGCAGCCCCTCACCTTCCAGCTTTGCCACCAATTCCCTCACGTTCTCCTTCTGGGCCAAGTGGTGGAGGATTTGACTCCTTAGGGTGGCTGAAGGCTGACTGCCATGGAGGTCAATAGGCACACGCTCGGGCTCCCAGGCATGGTGCCTAGCCTGTCCCATCCTTGGGCTGGGGGTTGACCTTGGGGTGGCAGAGTGAGAAGCCTTTTCTTTCCAGCCACACTGCCCTCCCGGCACACCCTTGTGTGGGCCTGGTCGCTCTGCATTCCCCTGCCTGTCCAGGCATCTGCCCCTCGCCCTTCCTGACCCTGTGTGTCTGTCCTGGGACCCCATCCTCTCCCACCCTCCCAGATAGGGTGTCCCCAGTCGTCAGCCCGCCCGTGGGACCCCACCCACCAGCAAACACGGGTTACCTGCTGGGTTCTGCTGTGTGCTCCCTGCCCCACGCCCCAAACTCCTCCTCCCCCCTTTCTGTGAGATGGGCAGCGCACCCTCTGGTCCCAGTGAGAACTCACATTTTCCCATCCTCCTCAGGCCCCTCGCCATGTCCCGTGTTACTTGACGAGGCCGTGAGGGAATTGCCCGTGATGCTCCCCGGCTGTGACCTGCGGGTGACGCCTGAAGTGACTGCCCAACTCCACCCGGGACGGGGTCCCAGTATTGTGTCTGCTTCCTTCACTTACTTATGCTAAGTGTCCCCAAAGGGCCTGCACAAAGTCTCTGCTGCCCCCAGAGGTCCGTCATGTGGCCTCAGTGAGGACAAGGACCGGGCCCAGCCACAGGGATCGCAAGCCTCCGTTCCAAAGGCTGCTTTCCATGTGCTTTTCCAAATTGAGGCCACTGACAGGTGAGGCCAAAGGCTTTTCATCGGGTACAGAGAAGTAATAGCCCCGAAGTGGCCCAGCATGGACGGCAGGTCTTTCTGCAGCACCCAGTGCCAGGGGAGCCCCTCTAAGGCTCCTCCCGTATTCCCCATGGGCACCCTAATGGGCTGATCCCTAGCCACCCTGCCTATCAGAGGAGCACACAGCGGCTCAGACACATGTGGGGACACTCAAGACACACAGCAGGCTGCGGGAAGAGGCCCGACTGTGCCGAGGATGGGGTGGATGCTCACCGGGGGAACCGCTGGCCCGTGGCCGGCTGGTCAGCGTTCGTTGCAGGGAGTGGGGACGAAGAAGCGTTCAGACTGAGGGTTGCACCTGAAGACGACCTTCTTGCCCTGAACCGTCCCTGCTTCTCCTTCACTCCTGCCAACTGGTGAGCATCGTCGGGAGGGCGTGTGGACTCAGGAGTGCTCCGGCTGATGTTTCTAGCTGCCTCCACTCGTGAGGTGCCCTTTCTCCCCTTCCTCATCACGCTTGTCCGGGGAGCCCTGCGCTTGGGGACCTTAGTCCCATGGTCAGTTGACTCATGTTCAGGCTGAGGGGGGCAGCGGGGATATAGTCAGTGGGGAAACCAGGAACCACCAGGACGAGGGAGGTTTGCAACTCACCCGAGCACCTCCAGCCCCCTGGGGTGCGAGCAAGGAGAGGGACGGGGTGCCCCCAGGGAGTGAGGTTCCAGGCCCCTTGGAGTGGGACCGTCGGCCACTCTCGTGGGGAAGCCCTGGGAAGGCCCTGGCGGGTTACCAGGTTTGGAAGGGAGTGGGTCCTGGGTGTAGACAACCTGTCCCGGGTCCAGGAGCTGGTGAATCCATCCACCAGCTCCTCCACACTCCCCACGGTGGTGCTGTGCAAGGCCAGAACGTAGTAGCTGGGGAGGAGGCGCCCAGGGCTGCCTGGACCTCCCCACAGGGGGCAATGTGGACCCCAAACCCTGCCCCCGAGATCAGGCACACACGGCCATCTGCATAGACATCCAGTCCCTCAGCGAAGGAGAGGACACCCCCCGGGCTCAGGATTGCCATGGGGTGGAAGTACCTGGTCCCAACACTCACCTCCACATCCTGAATGATGAGAGCAGAGCTGTGACACTCATCCCGCCAGGGGACCACCACCTCACAACATGCTACCACCCAGGAACGGCCCCCCTCCTCCCCAGACTTCAGTCCCACCCATGCCCCACACTCACCGCACACACACAGCAGGGTCCAGCGGGAAGGTCAGCCCGAGATGGGTCACCCTTGTGGCCTGGCCCTGGAGTGGCCCGCTCTGGGCTGCCGTGTGCTACCTCGGGGCTCCTCAGGCAACACAGACAGAGGCGTTGGAGGTGGTCTCTGAGCCAACGCCCAAGGCGAGCAGGAAGACTGTCCCTCTCGGCTTCCCTGACTCCCACGCCCTCAGAAGGCTCCACACAACAAGACCGCATGTTGCTCTGTCGAGCGTCTCCGGTCAAGTGAGCAGGACTGGGGTCTGCTATCAGGAACTGGGCGCCGGGTCACAATTCAGGTTCTACTGGGCGTGTTGTCAGTGACATCACTTCCTGAAGGGTCCATTTCGTGGGCCCCTCCCTGCATTCAGACACACCCCCATGCCCCTCTGGGATGCTGACTGCCCACCCTCCTGTCCCTTGCCATGCGTGACTACACACCAGAGCCCTCCCCTCCACTCTTAGCCGTGTCACCAGGGTCCCAGCTCTGAGGAGACAAGAGCTAAGCTCAGGCATCTTTTTCTCACCAGTTCCCTGTCCTGCTGAGGCCACGGCACCTCCCAGGAGCTGCCCAACGTCCCAACCTGCACAGGCAGGGTCATGTCAGACATTCCTCCCTAGGGACATCCTCAGGGATACATGGATGACATCCCCAGCTCCTGGGGGCTGGTATCATGTGTGTCTTGCGCAGAGACTCAGAGATGGAAGAGTGACAACCAGTCTTGGCACAGAGCATGAAAGACCACGCAACTGAGGCCCAGGTTCGGGCCTTGTGATCTGGGGCAAGTCGCACCCCCTCTAGGCCCTTTTCAGGTGTGCACCTTGAAGGGGCGACAATGAGAGGAGATCCAGGTGGTGTCATCTACTGGCATCCACCTTCCAAAGGTCCAGGCTGCTCTCAAACTAGGTGCTTTTCAGACCAGTCAGTGAATGGGTCAGAGTAGCACACTGGAAATTAAGTCTATGCTGCCTCTGCACTCCGAGGTGGTCCACCAGGCTGCTGTGCTCTTGTGTGTGTGTGAGAAGGGGCCAGATACAGCGCTTATTCTTCACCTTGGAAGGAAGAGCTTGGCGTGGCCACATGATAGACTTCTAGAAACTTCTCTAAGACGAAAGGCCCCTGAATTTTTGTTGGGTTTATTTCCCACCTCTGACACGTGACTGTCCTATTAAGTATGCCTAGACGAGTTGTACTTCCTGATCACTGGGTCCATTCAGCATAATACCATCAATGGGATGGGTCAGTGTGACGTCTTCTGGAAGGAAAAGGAGATGAAGGTTCCTTCTGACTAAATGACAGCCTAAGTCTGGAGATTTGATATACCTCTGAGATAGTGTTCTCTCCTTGCCGGCTGAAAGCTCACTGCTCTGCTGGTCTTTACTCACAGGAAGAGAACAAAGAGCATTTTCCTGATCAGTAGTTACACACTGGGTGCTTGGGGATGAAGTGATGAAGCCCCATGTGCAGCAGTAACTGCAATTTGAGGCACTGATTACATTGACAGTCATGCCACTGTCATCTCCAAGATTCAAGCGTTTTCTGACTAGGCCAAATGAGTGACTTCAATAAGGGTATGTGGAAATGACCACCCCTACATCTTTCAAATCCTTGGTGGTGACACCGGTTACTGTAACCTCTCCTGGAAGGCATTAGTGCTTTCAATGTATACTTTAGAGGGAGTTCTAGAGGCTTGTACTTGACCTGCCACACAGCATGACTTCCTTTCCGGTACAGGTACAGTCCCCTGTGGGTACCAAGGAGGAAGCTGGGAGCTCAGTGTCCCTGACAGCTCAGCCCTGTGGGCTGTGCCACTGGGCACTGCGGGAACTTGCTCGGGGTGGGGGCGTGCTGCTCCTGATACCAAACCAGGTCTGCATCCCTGAGGTCAAATCACAAAACACAATGACAAGGTTTTGGGGGAAGGAAAGAATAGTGTATTGACTTGCTAGCAAATGAGGGAGTGAAAGGCTCCTGCCTTAAAGAACCACCGTCCTCCTGACACAAGCTGTCAGGGCTCTTCGAGGGGAAATGGTGGGAGAGAGGCTTGGGTGCAGACATGATTTAAAACGGCAGTGACAGTTAAATCCACTACTTGATTTAATATGCGATAATCCACTTTTATTTTCCAAGACCTCCTTCAAAACTGGCATGTTTTAAGTGCACATTACATGCATAGGCGTGTTTGTCCCTCCACCCAGAAAATAATTGCCCCATTTTTTGAAGCTTGAAGCCCTTTTATTCTAAGTTCCACATTTCCGTATTTGTTAGAAGCTTAGACATGGAAAAATATTCCTTCATTGCAAAGAAAATCCATTACATATTAGCAAACATCGGGACAGAATGATGGAAATGCAGGTGACCTGGAAAAACAAGGACATCTCAAGGGGACAGAAGCTCCTTAGTGCCAGCTGATGCTGGCCATGAGAAATACCCTCCCATGGCAAAGGTTGACTATTTGCATTTTCTGATTTGTAAAATTAAGTGATGCCATTCCATTCAGTGAAGGCATGGCATTGACCTTGAAGCACAGGGTGGTTGAGTTATAGTAGAAGCAGCCGGAGCCAGGAGACATCCTGCTCTCCCAGCTTTTATTTTCCAGGAGCTGCAGCTCTTTGAGAGGGCTATGCCAAGGGTAAGATGGGGTATTAGGAGAGGCACGTGGCCTTCGATGATCAGAAGGGATTTCTGAAATCTCAAAGAGGAAGAGAGGCCTTGCATTCCATGAATAGTAAGGACCAGCAGCCTATGAACCCACAGCATCCTAGGAAAGTGGCCAGCATCTCACTGGGAGGGATGACGTGTGCAGTAGACTTTTGCATCGGGCTTTTTGTGAGGCTGGACATTAGGCTTTATGGTTCCAACTCCAAAATATGGAACTCAGTACTTTAAGGGGCTCTCTATGCTTAGAAAACAGAACCCTGTGATTCTCAGGTGAACTGAACACTGGAAGAGATCTTACATAGTCTGCGCAACAGTTCTAGGCCTTTTCATGACCCATTGCAGGAAAGCATTTTCCACCACCGTTCATGAGTCAGCCCTTCATATCCAAAAGGAATCCTGGGCACACAGTTTCACAGAAGTAAAAACAGATATGGATTTGATTTCATTTAATGGACACAAAGAAATGCAGCCACATTTGCAGAATAAATTTTATACAAATTCTAATGCATGCATAAAGTAAAATTCAGTGGCTGAGCCCTGAGGTTTGGGCATACAGCAGATGTATATTTAAATCTAAATTCTATTTTATTTGTGATTACATGTACCTTCATCTCTCTGAGCTTCATTTATAAAAGATGGATGAAAATGGTACCTAAATCATAAATAGCATTGAGAATTAAAGTTGAGAATTAAATGAGATAAAATATTAATGCACTTAGTGTGTTGTCTGGAACACAGTGATTATTAAATAAATACCAATCATCATTAGGATTCCAGATACCTTTGCAGATATCTTTGCAACAGAGCCAGGGGAGCCTCTGGTCTGGGGCAAGGTAGGCATTTGAGCAGACCTTGAACTCAGCAGGATTTAGAAAGAGGAGGTAGGGAGAGAGATGCGCATCAAAGGAACCATGGGTTGTTTTGCTGGGGACGGTGAGAGCTCTGGCTGCCACATGGCGCTGAGCACACCGACACCCCAAACTATGGTTCATAAGACACTTGGAGCCCTAATTTGTATTCTAGTCATATAATTTAAGGCTGGGAAGACCACAAATGTTTTAGGGCATGAGCTGAACGCCTATAGTGGATACCTGGGAAGGATGGGGGCCGTTTAATTTTGATAGGCTTTTTCATTTTCCTTGTGTATTTTATTTATAGTTTCATAGCTTTGTGGTCTGAGAAGCTGGTTGGTACAATTTCTATCTTTTTAAATTTACTGAGGCTCTTTTTGTGGCCTAGTATATGATCTATTCTTGAGAATGTTCCATGTGCAGTTGAGAAGAATGTGTGTCCTGCTGCTCTAGGGTGGAGAGTTCTGTAGATGTCTGTTAGGTCCATCTGTTCTAATGTGTTGTTCAGTGCCTCTGTGTCCTTATTTTCTGTCTGGTTGATCTGTCCTTTTCGAGTGGGTGGAGTGTTGACATCTACTAGAATGAATGCATTGCATTCTATTTCCCCTTTTAATTCTGTTAGTATTTGTTTCACATATATGTAGGTGCTCCTGTGTTGGGTGCATAGATATTCATAATGGTTATATTCTCTTGTTGGATTGACCCCTTTATCATTATGTAATGTCCGTCTTTGTCTCTTGTGACTTTCTTTGCTTTAAAATCTATTTTGTTTGATACAAGTACTGCAACACCTCCTTTTTTTCTCCCTATTAGTTGCGTGAAATATCTTTTTCCATCCCTTATCTTTTAGTCTGTGTATGTCTTTGGGTTTGAAGTGAATCTCTTGCAGGCAGCATACAACTGGGTCTTGTTTTTTTATCCATTCAGTGACTCCATGTCTTTTTATTGGTGCATTCAGACCATTTACATGAAGGTTGATTTATTGGTAGGTATGTACTTATTGCCATGCAGTCTTTAGATGTGTGGCTACCAAAGGTTCAAGGGTAATAACTTCCTTACTAACTAAGAGTCTAACTTAACTCACTTAGTATGCTATTCCCAACAGAATCTAAAGGTTTTTTTTTTTCTCCTTCATTCTTTATATATTAGGTATCATATTCTGGACTCTTTGTCTGTCTCTTTTTATTACCTCCTGTGACAGTTATTTAACCTTGGGAACACTTCCGTCTATAGCAGTCCCTCCATAATACACTGTAGAGGTGTTTTGTGGGAGCTAAATTCTCTCAACTTTTGCTTATCTGGAAATTGTTTAATCCCACCTTCAAATTTAAATGATAATCTTGGCAGTTAAAGTATTCTTGGTTCGAGGCCCTTCTGCTGAGAAGTCTGATGGTAGCCTTTGGTTTTTCCTTTGTATGTGATCCAATTTCTCTCTCTGGCTGCTTTTAATATTCTGTCTTTATCCTTAGTCTTTGCCATTTTAAATATTATATGTCTTGGTGTTGTTCTCTTTGGGTCCCTTGTGTTGGGAGATCTGTGCACTACCATTGCCTGAGAAACCATCTCCTCCAGATTGAGGACGTTTGCAGCAATTACTTCTTCAAAGACACTTTCTTTCCCTTATTCTCTCTCCTTCCTCTTCTGATACCCCTATAACACGAATATTGTTCTGTTTGGATTGGTCCCATATTTCTCTCAGTATGCTTTCATTCCTAGAGATCCATTTTCCTCTCTGTTCCTCACCTTCTTTGTATTCCTCTTCCCTAATTCCTATTTCATTTATCATCTGTTCCACTCTATCTAACCTGATTTTAATACCTTCTGTTGTTATGTTCAACGATTGGTTCTCTGTCCTAAATTTGTTCCTGAGTTCTTGAATATTTTTCTGTACCTCCATGAGCATGTTTATGATTTTTATTTTGTAATCTCTTTCAGGAACAGTTATTACTTCAGTGTCACTCGATCCTTTCTCTGGCGTTGACGTTTGACTTTGTTCCAGGTTCCTTTGACGTTTCGTATTAGTATGTGGCGACCTCTAGTGCCCTGCAGCTGCTCATCTGCTGGAGTGATGTCGGGCGTCAAAGGGGAGTGGTGCTGGTGCCTGGGGGGAGGAAAGGGCTGGTTCCAGTTTCCTGGCTGCTGTGCCTTGCTCAATTGCCAAAACCAGGGGCCAAACACACAGGTGTGAAGCCTCTATGCTTTGTGTTTGTAGATGCTGTAGGTGGGGCTGCATATCACAGTGGGGGGCCTTGGAGCTGCATCCAGTGGGATGTAGCGAGTGAAGATTAAGTTCCCAACCTGCTGGGCAGAGTGCACCTGCACAATTTTGCCTACCTGTCCTTTGTCCTGAGCAGTAAGCTCTGTGCAATCCTTGCCCCTTTAGCAGCCCTCTCGCTTTTAGGAAGTCTTTCGGACTGCCTGTCCAGACCAGCCGGATAGGAATCCCTGTTTTTCAGAAGCAGCTGGAATCTCCATCTCTCCAGGTAGTCCACCTGTCTTAGCTTTCCAACCCCACTAATCACCAGAGCACCATGCAATGTAGGTTCGTGCTCCCAGAACAGATCTCCAGGGTGAGGTGTTCAGCAGTCCCAGGCCTCCACTCCCTCCCTGGTCTGTGTCTCTTCCTCCCGCCGATGGGCTGGGGTGTGAGAAGGGCTTGGGTCCCGCCGCATCAGAGCTTTGGTACCTTACCCTGTTCGGTGTGGGCTGCTATTTTTGTCCAGATGTATTCAGTCTGGTGTGGCCATCGTTCCTTGTTCTCTTTCAGGATGAGTTATATTAGTTATATTTTTGTATCATATGTGGTTTTAGGAGGAGGTCTCTGTCTCGCCTGTCACACCGCCATCTTTAATCTCTAGCTAGGCAATTTTTCATGGATGAGGGGAGGAAGTTGCCCAGGGGGCTCCCCTGGGAGCATGCGCTGGGAACCTGCAGTGGCCAGGGAGCACTGCACCGTGTCCGTGTCCGTCCCCGTCCTGGGAAAGGCCGGGCCTGGTGAGGATGGCCCCACCTCTTCCTGGAACGCTGTGGCTACAACTCTGTGGTTGACAGCACCCAGGCAGCAGGTGGCATCAACAGCGCGGGAGGCCACCTGCACAAAGGGGAACATCCTCCACATGGTGGGGCAGCTCGCCTCTGTCCAGAGGGCCAAAAGCAGAGGGGTTGACACATTACGAAGGTGGCCACGTTGGCTGCAGCTCTGTACGGGTCCTTGAGGTTGCAGCGGCAGCCTGGGTAGCTGCCCACGTCTGCCGACAGGGTGCAACCTGGCCGAAGGGGAAGCTCTCCTCCGCACGCAGCCAGGATACCAGCAGGGCCATGGGCCCGATGACAGCAGCTACAGGGCCACACATGTGAACAGAAGAGGCAGGTTATCCCGGGTTCCCCCCGTTATCCTGCTTCCACCCCGTCCGCATTGTCCTCTGTGCTCCGGGCCCTGTGCGGAGGGTCCTGTCAGTCACCAGCACCTGGGGGTTCCCTGTCATGGGAAAGCTCATGGTCATCACCGACTCACAAAAGAGGAGGCTGGGTCCCAGAGGGGGAGGGGAACCACCCTTCAGTCTGACACAACTCGTTGGCAGTGAACCTGGGGTCCCAGTCCCACCCATCTTTAGGACACCCCCACACCCAACACGGCCTGGAGCTTCCCTGAGGCTGAGCAGCTGCCCACCCCTTGCTGATCACACCAGCCCAGAAACTCACCTGGCCCTGGTCAGTAAGTTTAAACGTGTGACCTGAAGAACTACAGTCCGTTTCCCCCGGCCTCCTGGCCTGGGGGCTCCAGCTGGCAGGACAGGGTGTAGCTGCAGGACAGAGGGCCACCTGTGAGCCCCTGGAGCCACACGTCAGGGGGCCCTTCTCCCAGAGCCTGCTGGCCTCACCTCTGCTCCTCGTGCAGGGGCTCCCCGGCGTGGAGAAAGGATACGAAGCGCTCCTCAGGCTCCAGGTCATACAGCACAGCCAGCTCCCTCTGCGTCATGATCTCACTTTGGATGATAGCGACCTGGGGCAGAGCAAGGACAGGGTACAGAGAAGGAGGGGTGTGAGGAGTGGGGTCCTAGGATGGTCCCGGATCTTTGCTCACGGGAACCCGCCTTCCTTCCGATGTCATCCAGCCCTGCCAGTTCCCACTGTTGTGTCTCCAGCTCTTCCTCCAGGAAGGGGGCCTTGATGCCACACCCCATCCCCCACCTGACAAAGCCTTGAGTGTCCTCAGCTCTGCATGTCTTACCTCTCTCAAGACACATTAGACCCATGGGATGGGATGGACAGTGTCCTGCCCAGGGGGTCTTGACGGTAGGAAGGAAACCTACTTTTCAGAAAAGTGCATCAGAAACAGCCCCCTGATCCCAGAACAAGGCCAGAACATCCCCACCCTTTCTCAAGTTGTAGGACCACTAGGGCCCTCCAAGGGACAGGCCTGCCCAGAAACAGCACCCGGCCCTGGCCCAGGCTCAGGCCTACAGAGAAGCGGGGACTGGACTGGGGAGCTGAGGCCTCAGGCGGAAAGGCACTGCCAGCCCCCTGATGTGCGTTCTGCCCTGAAGGAGCAACATCCCTCCCCCTGGGCAGGGCCTGAGGGGGAGGCCAGTATGCTCAGTAGCTGCCCCCTGTAGCCCTCAGCCCCACCTGCCCTAGGTCCAGGTCCGGGGCGTAAGTGGGTCCTTCTGGCACTCCTCTCCAAGAAGCCCAGTTCCTGGCGTGGAGGGGAGACTCTCAGGAATGGGTGCTAGCCCGGTGCTGGGAGGTCCGGGCTCACTCGGGGCTCTCTCCTCTGTGCAGCTCTCCATCCTGCCCCCCACCCCGTGCCCCTCTGGGCTCACTCACGTCTTCATGATGTTCCAGGAGTTTGTCTGCAGGCACATCATCTGGAAACATTCCGAGGAAGGGGACCATGTCCTGTGCCACCAGGGTGGGGAGGTGATGAGTCCCCGCCTGCCTCAGGGGCGTCCACAGAACCTCCCCTGAACCCCACACCTGCAGCCCCCAGCTCCCTTGGACCACCCTGTGCTGTGTCCCTCTCCTCCCTTCGCTCTGCGTTCCTCTTTCCAGGGCTTGCTTTTGGCCAGTCTCAGGACCTGTGGTCCCTGCACCTGTCCTCCAACTTCTCCCTGTACCCAGCTGCTCTTGCCCTCCTCCTGGTCACCCCAGTGCTGGCAGCTCAGGGCTGGTGGCACCAGGAGCAGGTGGAGGGTCACCCCCACTGCCGCGACCCTGGTCACGCCACTCTCAACTTCCTCTTGCACTCCTGGGGTCCCATCCCACGTGGCCTCCCACAACCAGACCTTGGTTGATGGATGCCTTGCCCGAGTCCCCTGGTCCCTATGCTGTCCCCACCTCCAGCAGGCTCTCAGCCTAGAGCGACCCCAGCTCCAGCACACACAAACCCATTGGTGTCCTCGGGCCTCGGCCGGCCGCCCTGCGAGGGTCAGGGGAGATCCCTCTGCCTCCCAGGGTGCCCTGAGGACTCACTGTCACCTGGCTCTCAGCACGGCTCCCCTCACATGACCAGGTGGGGTGGGCGGAACGTTGAAGCCCATCTTGTGCTGCCTTGACCCTGCTCACCAGGGAGGCCTGCACCCCAGGGTGAGAACAACCCTCCATGTCAAGATGAGGAGCCCGAGGCCACAGAGGGGGCAGCGATGGGCTGAGGGTACCCAGGGGAGAGGCTGACCTGGCTCAGTGACAGGCCCCACCCCTGCTGCCGACCCCATGCCAGCCCCAGTCCCGACTGGGGTCTGTCCTCTGGGTCCTCACTGGATGCCAGCACCCCAGTCAAGTGGAGCCAGGGAGGGAGACAGACAAGGCCCTCGGCGGCCTGGGCAAATCTACTTCCCCCATCAGCTTTCCCCTCTCACCCCGCAAACCTCGAGTCTGCCCCAAGGCTAGGCCACAGCAAGGCAGAGGACTTGCCCCAAGGACTGCCTCCCTTCCAGACCTCTAGCCTCCACTTACCTCGAAGAGCTGCTTCCTATGAACCCACTTGTCCTCCGTTTTCAGGTTTTCATATAAAATCAGGCTGGTGCTAAGGGGAGGGGACAGGAGGAGGGAGACATGTGGCCAGCAGGTGGAGAGTTTGGGGGCAGACCGCTTTTCCTAGAGATCCCAGAAGGTCCATTAGCCTGCATGAGGCTTTCCACCACGGCCCTGAGCCCTGGGGAATCCGTCGCCTGCGGAGGGCGCTCCCATGTTTCCGCCCGGGGCCTCCATTCCCAGTTTTCCCAGGGGCGAATCTGCTTTGGGCCAGGTCACCGTCCTTGGGGCAGAGACCTCCTGCTGCAGAGCACATGCTCAAAATCTCCAATTAGGTTCAACCCACATCTGACATTGTAGGGAACTGATTCCTGTGGGGGATCCCGTGGCCTAACCCACAGGGGCTCCAAGAGCCCGCCATCCCTGTCCTTAGGCTCCGCCGCCTCCCAGGAAGTCCCAGCGGACTGAGGGGACACTGCCAGACGTAGGTGTGTCCCTGTCCACCCAGGTGCCCCGGTCCCAGGGACAGGACTACCCACCAGGCAATATGTCCCCAGGTGCTTTCCAGGCAACATACAGCAGGGCTCTGCAGGGCCGAGAGAATGGCATGGAGGGCAGCATAGTTCTTGAGGGGCCGACATTCCTGGGAGGGAAGACAGAGCTGAGAGCGTGGCCTGCTTCTCTTCTCTGTCCCCCCATGAACTCCTGTCCTTAAGGACACAGAATCCCAGGGAGCCCAGCACACCTGGTACCTGGTGAGCAGCCCTCCTGGGTGGAGGACTGTAGCTCAACGCAAGGAAGGGGCCAGGGATGGCTGTCCCACCCCTGGGGCCTGCGAGTCCAGGTGCCCACTCCCTTGGCAGGAGGGGCCCAGGGACCGTGCAGGGCAGACCGCAGGCACCCATCCTGAGAGCTGGTCCCAAGATGCCAGGATGGACCCCAGGGGCCATCCCATGACATACCATGGCCACCTGGATCCAGAACTCCACGACTCGGGCCCTGTCCTGGGCCATCATGCTCGGGGTCCCGAGGCAGGTGGTGGTGACCAACTTAAGCAAGGTGTCAAATTCCCCGAGGAAGCCATGCATGGTGGGAGCCGGGCGCTCAGTGTCCATCCTGACGTACAGCCCCTGGGGATCACAAGGGAGGGTCATCCAGCCTTGCCCCTGGTGCCCCCGTGCCCAGGCAGAGTCACCAGTCAGAGCTGGAGCCCAAGCAGCTGAGGATGTGCTGTGAGCCTTGTGGCCACCCGGGCTTCAGACCCCGTCCACTGAGGCGCCCACGACCGGATGCACAGGACCCCACAGTGGTGGGGAACAGAGGGGCTCTGCTCGCAGGCACCCTCACTCACCTCCTCCCTGCCGCACAAGGCAGCTCACCCTATCCATCCCGGGGCATCTGCCTCCCATTCTGCCACCCCGTGGATCCCACTACCCACTCAGTTACAGTTTCCCCTGTAACAAGTCCACCCAGGGCCTTTGTTGGTGTCTGTGTCTCCCACACAGTCAGGTACATGGCAGGGTCTTCTGACATGTGGAGGCTGTGGAGGCCTGTCGGGCCAATGATGGCCCAAGAACCTAAGGCCCTGGAAGCACCTCCCTGAGCACCCCTCCCCTCCTCCCGTGCCCCTCCCAGCCCGGTCAGTCCCTGCCAACTTTCCCTCCGCTCCACCTCATTGGTCTGCAAGGATCCCTACGTGCCAGCCCTACTGGCCCCGTGTGGTCAGTGAAGGCTTGGGGGTGAGGAGAATCTCTCAGGGCACATGGTGAGTTCGTGGGGAAACTGGGACGTGAGCCCAGATTACAGGAGTCCACGTCAGGGGACGGCAGGTCTGGGGCAGCCCATGACACAGGGAAGGCCCATTCCCCGACGCTGAGAGCCTGCTCCACTCACCGCAAAGACAAGGGTCAGCTGCTCGGCCACCAGGCATGGGCAAAATGCCAGGATGGCTGGCTCCTCCTTGCTCGTCACGTCCTGGGTGCTCACAGCACCGGGGTGGGCAGGCTCCAGGCCCGGCTCTGGCTCTGCTAGGCCTGGTGCCATTCCTGCGGGTGTCAGGGGCCCCGGGCCCGAGGGCTCATGGGGCTCCAGCTCAGGGCCTGGCACCAGGGCTGAGGCCACTGCTGGGACATCCTCTGTGTCTGCAGGGACTGAAGCAGGTGACGCCGGCTTTAGCTCCATCACAGGGGGCTCAGGGAGCTCCTGAATTGGCTCTAGATGCAGGTGGCATGAGAGATACCGGTAGCGCCACTTCTGTTTCTTGCGATGTAGTGCTGGAGCGGGACAGAGAGACAGGGTCACCCCGGGGCTGATTCCCTATGCCTTACCAAGGACAGAAAAGACCTCACGTCCTTGAAGGGAAAAATCCGGGAAGCCCACCCTAGACGGTCCCCTTGCTGCAGCCCCTCACCTTCCAGCTTTGCCACCAATTCCCTCACGTTCTCCTTCTGGGCCAAGTGGTGGAGGATTTGACTCCTTAGGGTGGCTGAAGGCTGACTGCCATGGAGGTCAATAGGCACACGCTCGGGCTCCCAGGCATGGTGCCTAGCCTGTCCCATCCTTGGGCTGGGGGTTGACCTTGGGGTGGCAGAGTGAGAAGCCTTTTCTTTCCAGCCACACTGCCCTCCCGGCACACCCTTGTGTGGGCCTGGTCGCTCTGCATTCCCCTGCCTGTCCAGGCATCTGCCCCTCGCCCTTCCTGACCCTGTGTGTCTGTCCTGGGACCCCATCCTCTCCCACCCTCCCAGATAGGGTGTCCCCAGTCGTCAGCCCGCCCGTGGGACCCCACCCACCAGCAAACACGGGTTACCTGCTGGGTTCTGCTGTGTGCTCCCTGCCCCACGCCCCAAACTCCTCCTCCCCCCTTTCTGTGAGATGGGCAGCGCACCCTCTGGTCCCAGTGAGAACTCACATTTTCCCATCCTCCTCAGGCCCCTCGCCATGTCCCGTGTTACTTGACGAGGCCGTGAGGGAATTGCCCGTGATGCTCCCCGGCTGTGACCTGCGGGTGACGCCTGAAGTGACTGCCCAACTCCACCCGGGACGGGGTCCCAGTATTGTGTCTGCTTCCTTCACTTACTTATGCTAAGTGTCCCCAAAGGGCCTGCACAAAGTCTCTGCTGCCCCCAGAGGTCCGTCATGTGGCCTCAGTGAGGACAAGGACCGGGCCCAGCCACAGGGATCGCAAGCCTCCGTTCCAAAGGCTGCTTTCCATGTGCTTTTCCAAATTGAGGCCACTGACAGGTGAGGCCAAAGGCTTTTCATCGGGTACAGAGAAGTAATAGCCCCGAAGTGGCCCAGCATGGACGGCAGGTCTTTCTGCAGCACCCAGTGCCAGGGGAGCCCCTCTAAGGCTCCTCCCGTATTCCCCATGGGCACCCTAATGGGCTGATCCCTAGCCACCCTGCCTATCAGAGGAGCACACAGCGGCTCAGACACATGTGGGGACACTCAAGACACACAGCAGGCTGCGGGAAGAGGCCCGACTGTGCCGAGGATGGGGTGGATGCTCACCGGGGGAACCGCTGGCCCGTGGCCGGCTGGTCAGCGTTCGTTGCAGGGAGTGGGGACGAAGAAGCGTTCAGACTGAGGGTTGCACCTGAAGACGACCTTCTTGCCCTGAACCGTCCCTGCTTCTCCTTCACTCCTGCCAACTGGTGAGCATCGTCGGGAGGGCGTGTGGACTCAGGAGTGCTCCGGCTGATGTTTCTAGCTGCCTCCACTCGTGAGGTGCCCTTTCTCCCCTTCCTCATCACGCTTGTCCGGGGAGCCCTGCGCTTGGGGACCTTAGTCCCATGGTCAGTTGACTCATGTTCAGGCTGAGGGGGGCAGCGGGGATATAGTCAGTGGGGAAACCAGGAACCACCAGGACGAGGGAGGTTTGCAACTCACCCGAGCACCTCCAGCCCCCTGGGGTGCGAGCAAGGAGAGGGACGGGGTGCCCCCAGGGAGTGAGGTTCCAGGCCCCTTGGAGTGGGACCGTCGGCCACTCTCGTGGGGAAGCCCTGGGAAGGCCCTGGCGGGTTACCAGGTTTGGAAGGGAGTGGGTCCTGGGTGTAGACAACCTGTCCCGGGTCCAGGAGCTGGTGAATCCATCCACCAGCTCCTCCACACTCCCCACGGTGGTGCTGTGCAAGGCCAGAACGTAGTAGCTGGGGAGGAGGCGCCCAGGGCTGCCTGGACCTCCCCACAGGGGGCAATGTGGACCCCAAACCCTGCCCCCGAGATCAGGCACACACGGCCATCTGCATAGACATCCAGTCCCTCAGCGAAGGAGAGGACACCCCCCGGGCTCAGGATTGCCATGGGGTGGAAGTACCTGGTCCCAACACTCACCTCCACATCCTGAATGATGAGAGCAGAGCTGTGACACTCATCCCGCCAGGGGACCACCACCTCACAACATGCTACCACCCAGGAACGGCCCCCCTCCTCCCCAGACTTCAGTCCCACCCATGCCCCACACTCACCGCACACACACAGCAGGGTCCAGCGGGAAGGTCAGCCCGAGATGGGTCACCCTTGTGGCCTGGCCCTGGAGTGGCCCGCTCTGGGCTGCCGTGTGCTACCTCGGGGCTCCTCAGGCAACACAGACAGAGGCGTTGGAGGTGGTCTCTGAGCCAACGCCCAAGGCGAGCAGGAAGACTGTCCCTCTCGGCTTCCCTGACTCCCACGCCCTCAGAAGGCTCCACACAACAAGACCGCATGTTGCTCTGTCGAGCGTCTCCGGTCAAGTGAGCAGGACTGGGGTCTGCTATCAGGAACTGGGCGCCGGGTCACAATTCAGGTTCTACTGGGCGTGTTGTCAGTGACATCACTTCCTGAAGGGTCCATTTCGTGGGCCCCTCCCTGCATTCAGACACACCCCCATGCCCCTCTGGGATGCTGACTGCCCACCCTCCTGTCCCTTGCCATGCGTGACTACACACCAGAGCCCTCCCCTCCACTCTTAGCCGTGTCACCAGGGTCCCAGCTCTGAGGAGACAAGAGCTAAGCTCAGGCATCTTTTTCTCACCAGTTCCCTGTCCTGCTGAGGCCACGGCACCTCCCAGGAGCTGCCCAACGTCCCAACCTGCACAGGCAGGGTCATGTCAGACATTCCTCCCTAGGGACATCCTCAGGGATACATGGATGACATCCCCAGCTCCTGGGGGCTGGTATCATGTGTGTCTTGCGCAGAGACTCAGAGATGGAAGAGTGACAACCAGTCTTGGCACAGAGCATGAAAGACCACGCAACTGAGGCCCAGGTTCGGGCCTTGTGATCTGGGGCAAGTCGCACCCCCTCTAGGCCCTTTTCAGGTGTGCACCTTGAAGGGGCGACAATGAGAGGAGATCCAGGTGGTGTCATCTACTGGCATCCACCTTCCAAAGGTCCAGGCTGCTCTCAAACTAGGTGCTTTTCAGACCAGTCAGTGAATGGGTCAGAGTAGCACACTGGAAATTAAGTCTATGCTGCCTCTGCACTCCGAGGTGGTCCACCAGGCTGCTGTGCTCTTGTGTGTGTGTGAGAAGGGGCCAGATACAGCGCTTATTCTTCACCTTGGAAGGAAGAGCTTGGCGTGGCCACATGATAGACTTCTAGAAACTTCTCTAAGACGAAAGGCCCCTGAATTTTTGTTGGGTTTATTTCCCACCTCTGACACGTGACTGTCCTATTAAGTATGCCTAGACGAGTTGTACTTCCTGATCACTGGGTCCATTCAGCATAATACCATCAATGGGATGGGTCAGTGTGACGTCTTCTGGAAGGAAAAGGAGATGAAGGTTCCTTCTGACTAAATGACAGCCTAAGTCTGGAGATTTGATATACCTCTGAGATAGTGTTCTCTCCTTGCCGGCTGAAAGCTCACTGCTCTGCTGGTCTTTACTCACAGGAAGAGAACAAAGAGCATTTTCCTGATCAGTAGTTACACACTGGGTGCTTGGGGATGAAGTGATGAAGCCCCATGTGCAGCAGTAACTGCAATTTGAGGCACTGATTACATTGACAGTCATGCCACTGTCATCTCCAAGATTCAAGCGTTTTCTGACTAGGCCAAATGAGTGACTTCAATAAGGGTATGTGGAAATGACCACCCCTACATCTTTCAAATCCTTGGTGGTGACACCGGTTACTGTAACCTCTCCTGGAAGGCATTAGTGCTTTCAATGTATACTTTAGAGGGAGTTCTAGA
This sequence comes from Manis pentadactyla, assembly GCF_030020395.1. Lineage (NCBI taxonomy): Eukaryota > Metazoa > Chordata > Mammalia > Pholidota > Manidae > Manis > Manis pentadactyla. The sequence continues at coordinate 27,039,789 of NC_080024.1, forward strand.
GGCTTGTACTTGACCTGCCACACAGCATGACTTCCTTTCCGGTACAGGTACAGTCCCCTGTGGGTACCAAGGAGGAAGCTGGGAGCTCAGTGTCCCTGACAGCTCAGCCCTGTGGGCTGTGCCACTGGGCACTGCGGGAACTTGCTCGGGGTGGGGGCGTGCTGCTCCTGATACCAAACCAGGTCTGCATCCCTGAGGTCAAATCACAAAACACAATGACAAGGTTTTGGGGGAAGGAAAGAATAGTGTATTGACTTGCTAGCAAATGAGGGAGTGAAAGGCTCCTGCCTTAAAGAACCACCGTCCTCCTGACACAAGCTGTCAGGGCTCTTCGAGGGGAAATGGTGGGAGAGAGGCTTGGGTGCAGACATGATTTAAAACGGCAGTGACAGTTAAATCCACTACTTGATTTAATATGCGATAATCCACTTTTATTTTCCAAGACCTCCTTCAAAACTGGCATGTTTTAAGTGCACATTACATGCATAGGCGTGTTTGTCCCTCCACCCAGAAAATAATTGCCCCATTTTTTGAAGCTTGAAGCCCTTTTATTCTAAGTTCCACATTTCCGTATTTGTTAGAAGCTTAGACATGGAAAAATATTCCTTCATTGCAAAGAAAATCCATTACATATTAGCAAACATCGGGACAGAATGATGGAAATGCAGGTGACCTGGAAAAACAAGGACATCTCAAGGGGACAGAAGCTCCTTAGTGCCAGCTGATGCTGGCCATGAGAAATACCCTCCCATGGCAAAGGTTGACTATTTGCATTTTCTGATTTGTAAAATTAAGTGATGCCATTCCATTCAGTGAAGGCATGGCATTGACCTTGAAGCACAGGGTGGTTGAGTTATAGTAGAAGCAGCCGGAGCCAGGAGACATCCTGCTCTCCCAGCTTTTATTTTCCAGGAGCTGCAGCTCTTTGAGAGGGCTATGCCAAGGGTAAGATGGGGTATTAGGAGAGGCACGTGGCCTTCGATGATCAGAAGGGATTTCTGAAATCTCAAAGAGGAAGAGAGGCCTTGCATTCCATGAATAGTAAGGACCAGCAGCCTATGAACCCACAGCATCCTAGGAAAGTGGCCAGCATCTCACTGGGAGGGATGACGTGTGCAGTAGACTTTTGCATCGGGCTTTTTGTGAGGCTGGACATTAGGCTTTATGGTTCCAACTCCAAAATATGGAACTCAGTACTTTAAGGGGCTCTCTATGCTTAGAAAACAGAACCCTGTGATTCTCAGGTGAACTGAACACTGGAAGAGATCTTACATAGTCTGCGCAACAGTTCTAGGCCTTTTCATGACCCATTGCAGGAAAGCATTTTCCACCACCGTTCATGAGTCAGCCCTTCATATCCAAAAGGAATCCTGGGCACACAGTTTCACAGAAGTAAAAACAGATATGGATTTGATTTCATTTAATGGACACAAAGAAATGCAGCCACATTTGCAGAATAAATTTTATACAAATTCTAATGCATGCATAAAGTAAAATTCAGTGGCTGAGCCCTGAGGTTTGGGCATACAGCAGATGTATATTTAAATCTAAATTCTATTTTATTTGTGATTACATGTACCTTCATCTCTCTGAGCTTCATTTATAAAAGATGGATGAAAATGGTACCTAAATCATAAATAGCATTGAGAATTAAAGTTGAGAATTAAATGAGATAAAATATTAATGCACTTAGTGTGTTGTCTGGAACACAGTGATTATTAAATAAATACCAATCATCATTAGGATTCCAGATACCTTTGCAGATATCTTTGCAACAGAGCCAGGGGAGCCTCTGGTCTGGGGCAAGGTAGGCATTTGAGCAGACCTTGAACTCAGCAGGATTTAGAAAGAGGAGGTAGGGAGAGAGATGCGCATCAAAGGAACCATGGGTTGTTTTGCTGGGGACGGTGAGAGCTCTGGCTGCCACATGGCGCTGAGCACACCGACACCCCAAACTATGGTTCATAAGACACTTGGAGCCCTAATTTGTATTCTAGTCATATAATTTAAGGCTGGGAAGACCACAAATGTTTTAGGGCATGAGCTGAACGCCTATAGTGGATACCTGGGAAGGATGGGGGCCGTTTAATTTTGATAGGCTTTTTCATTTTCCTTGTGTATTTTATTTATAGTTTCATAGCTTTGTGGTCTGAGAAGCTGGTTGGTACAATTTCTATCTTTTTAAATTTACTGAGGCTCTTTTTGTGGCCTAGTATATGATCTATTCTTGAGAATGTTCCATGTGCAGTTGAGAAGAATGTGTGTCCTGCTGCTCTAGGGTGGAGAGTTCTGTAGATGTCTGTTAGGTCCATCTGTTCTAATGTGTTGTTCAGTGCCTCTGTGTCCTTATTTTCTGTCTGGTTGATCTGTCCTTTTCGAGTGGGTGGAGTGTTGACATCTACTAGAATGAATGCATTGCATTCTATTTCCCCTTTTAATTCTGTTAGTATTTGTTTCACATATATGTAGGTGCTCCTGTGTTGGGTGCATAGATATTCATAATGGTTATATTCTCTTGTTGGATTGACCCCTTTATCATTATGTAATGTCCGTCTTTGTCTCTTGTGACTTTCTTTGCTTTAAAATCTATTTTGTTTGATACAAGTACTGCAACACCTCCTTTTTTTCTCCCTATTAGTTGCGTGAAATATCTTTTTCCATCCCTTATCTTTTAGTCTGTGTATGTCTTTGGGTTTGAAGTGAATCTCTTGCAGGCAGCATACAACTGGGTCTTGTTTTTTTATCCATTCAGTGACTCCATGTCTTTTTATTGGTGCATTCAGACCATTTACATGAAGGTTGATTTATTGGTAGGTATGTACTTATTGCCATGCAGTCTTTAGATGTGTGGCTACCAAAGGTTCAAGGGTAATAACTTCCTTACTAACTAAGAGTCTAACTTAACTCACTTAGTATGCTATTCCCAACAGAATCTAAAGGTTTTTTTTTTTCTCCTTCATTCTTTATATATTAGGTATCATATTCTGGACTCTTTGTCTGTCTCTTTTTATTACCTCCTGTGACAGTTATTTAACCTTGGGAACACTTCCGTCTATAGCAGTCCCTCCATAATACACTGTAGAGGTGTTTTGTGGGAGCTAAATTCTCTCAACTTTTGCTTATCTGGAAATTGTTTAATCCCACCTTCAAATTTAAATGATAATCTTGGCAGTTAAAGTATTCTTGGTTCGAGGCCCTTCTGCTGAGAAGTCTGATGGTAGCCTTTGGTTTTTCCTTTGTATGTGATCCAATTTCTCTCTCTGGCTGCTTTTAATATTCTGTCTTTATCCTTAGTCTTTGCCATTTTAAATATTATATGTCTTGGTGTTGTTCTCTTTGGGTCCCTTGTGTTGGGAGATCTGTGCACTACCATTGCCTGAGAAACCATCTCCTCCAGATTGAGGACGTTTGCAGCAATTACTTCTTCAAAGACACTTTCTTTCCCTTATTCTCTCTCCTTCCTCTTCTGATACCCCTATAACACGAATATTGTTCTGTTTGGATTGGTCCCATATTTCTCTCAGTATGCTTTCATTCCTAGAGATCCATTTTCCTCTCTGTTCCTCACCTTCTTTGTATTCCTCTTCCCTAATTCCTATTTCATTTATCATCTGTTCCACTCTATCTAACCTGATTTTAATACCTTCTGTTGTTATGTTCAACGATTGGTTCTCTGTCCTAAATTTGTTCCTGAGTTCTTGAATATTTTTCTGTACCTCCATGAGCATGTTTATGATTTTTATTTTGTAATCTCTTTCAGGAACAGTTATTACTTCAGTGTCACTCGATCCTTTCTCTGGCGTTGACGTTTGACTTTGTTCCAGGTTCCTTTGACGTTTCGTATTAGTATGTGGCGACCTCTAGTGCCCTGCAGCTGCTCATCTGCTGGAGTGATGTCGGGCGTCAAAGGGGAGTGGTGCTGGTGCCTGGGGGGAGGAAAGGGCTGGTTCCAGTTTCCTGGCTGCTGTGCCTTGCTCAATTGCCAAAACCAGGGGCCAAACACACAGGTGTGAAGCCTCTATGCTTTGTGTTTGTAGATGCTGTAGGTGGGGCTGCATATCACAGTGGGGGGCCTTGGAGCTGCATCCAGTGGGATGTAGCGAGTGAAGATTAAGTTCCCAACCTGCTGGGCAGAGTGCACCTGCACAATTTTGCCTACCTGTCCTTTGTCCTGAGCAGTAAGCTCTGTGCAATCCTTGCCCCTTTAGCAGCCCTCTCGCTTTTAGGAAGTCTTTCGGACTGCCTGTCCAGACCAGCCGGATAGGAATCCCTGTTTTTCAGAAGCAGCTGGAATCTCCATCTCTCCAGGTAGTCCACCTGTCTTAGCTTTCCAACCCCACTAATCACCAGAGCACCATGCAATGTAGGTTCGTGCTCCCAGAACAGATCTCCAGGGTGAGGTGTTCAGCAGTCCCAGGCCTCCACTCCCTCCCTGGTCTGTGTCTCTTCCTCCCGCCGATGGGCTGGGGTGTGAGAAGGGCTTGGGTCCCGCCGCATCAGAGCTTTGGTACCTTACCCTGTTCGGTGTGGGCTGCTATTTTTGTCCAGATGTATTCAGTCTGGTGTGGCCATCGTTCCTTGTTCTCTTTCAGGATGAGTTATATTAGTTATATTTTTGTATCATATGTGGTTTTAGGAGGAGGTCTCTGTCTCGCCTGTCACACCGCCATCTTTAATCTCTAGCTAGGCAATTTTTCATGGATGAGGGGAGGAAGTTGCCCAGGGGGCTCCCCTGGGAGCATGCGCTGGGAACCTGCAGTGGCCAGGGAGCACTGCACCGTGTCCGTGTCCGTCCCCGTCCTGGGAAAGGCCGGGCCTGGTGAGGATGGCCCCACCTCTTCCTGGAACGCTGTGGCTACAACTCTGTGGTTGACAGCACCCAGGCAGCAGGTGGCATCAACAGCGCGGGAGGCCACCTGCACAAAGGGGAACATCCTCCACATGGTGGGGCAGCTCGCCTCTGTCCAGAGGGCCAAAAGCAGAGGGGTTGACACATTACGAAGGTGGCCACGTTGGCTGCAGCTCTGTACGGGTCCTTGAGGTTGCAGCGGCAGCCTGGGTAGCTGCCCACGTCTGCCGACAGGGTGCAACCTGGCCGAAGGGGAAGCTCTCCTCCGCACGCAGCCAGGATACCAGCAGGGCCATGGGCCCGATGACAGCAGCTACAGGGCCACACATGTGAACAGAAGAGGCAGGTTATCCCGGGTTCCCCCCGTTATCCTGCTTCCACCCCGTCCGCATTGTCCTCTGTGCTCCGGGCCCTGTGCGGAGGGTCCTGTCAGTCACCAGCACCTGGGGGTTCCCTGTCATGGGAAAGCTCATGGTCATCACCGACTCACAAAAGAGGAGGCTGGGTCCCAGAGGGGGAGGGGAACCACCCTTCAGTCTGACACAACTCGTTGGCAGTGAACCTGGGGTCCCAGTCCCACCCATCTTTAGGACACCCCCACACCCAACACGGCCTGGAGCTTCCCTGAGGCTGAGCAGCTGCCCACCCCTTGCTGATCACACCAGCCCAGAAACTCACCTGGCCCTGGTCAGTAAGTTTAAACGTGTGACCTGAAGAACTACAGTCCGTTTCCCCCGGCCTCCTGGCCTGGGGGCTCCAGCTGGCAGGACAGGGTGTAGCTGCAGGACAGAGGGCCACCTGTGAGCCCCTGGAGCCACACGTCAGGGGGCCCTTCTCCCAGAGCCTGCTGGCCTCACCTCTGCTCCTCGTGCAGGGGCTCCCCGGCGTGGAGAAAGGATACGAAGCGCTCCTCAGGCTCCAGGTCATACAGCACAGCCAGCTCCCTCTGCGTCATGATCTCACTTTGGATGATAGCGACCTGGGGCAGAGCAAGGACAGGGTACAGAGAAGGAGGGGTGTGAGGAGTGGGGTCCTAGGATGGTCCCGGATCTTTGCTCACGGGAACCCGCCTTCCTTCCGATGTCATCCAGCCCTGCCAGTTCCCACTGTTGTGTCTCCAGCTCTTCCTCCAGGAAGGGGGCCTTGATGCCACACCCCATCCCCCACCTGACAAAGCCTTGAGTGTCCTCAGCTCTGCATGTCTTACCTCTCTCAAGACACATTAGACCCATGGGATGGGATGGACAGTGTCCTGCCCAGGGGGTCTTGACGGTAGGAAGGAAACCTACTTTTCAGAAAAGTGCATCAGAAACAGCCCCCTGATCCCAGAACAAGGCCAGAACATCCCCACCCTTTCTCAAGTTGTAGGACCACTAGGGCCCTCCAAGGGACAGGCCTGCCCAGAAACAGCACCCGGCCCTGGCCCAGGCTCAGGCCTACAGAGAAGCGGGGACTGGACTGGGGAGCTGAGGCCTCAGGCGGAAAGGCACTGCCAGCCCCCTGATGTGCGTTCTGCCCTGAAGGAGCAACATCCCTCCCCCTGGGCAGGGCCTGAGGGGGAGGCCAGTATGCTCAGTAGCTGCCCCCTGTAGCCCTCAGCCCCACCTGCCCTAGGTCCAGGTCCGGGGCGTAAGTGGGTCCTTCTGGCACTCCTCTCCAAGAAGCCCAGTTCCTGGCGTGGAGGGGAGACTCTCAGGAATGGGTGCTAGCCCGGTGCTGGGAGGTCCGGGCTCACTCGGGGCTCTCTCCTCTGTGCAGCTCTCCATCCTGCCCCCCACCCCGTGCCCCTCTGGGCTCACTCACGTCTTCATGATGTTCCAGGAGTTTGTCTGCAGGCACATCATCTGGAAACATTCCGAGGAAGGGGACCATGTCCTGTGCCACCAGGGTGGGGAGGTGATGAGTCCCCGCCTGCCTCAGGGGCGTCCACAGAACCTCCCCTGAACCCCACACCTGCAGCCCCCAGCTCCCTTGGACCACCCTGTGCTGTGTCCCTCTCCTCCCTTCGCTCTGCGTTCCTCTTTCCAGGGCTTGCTTTTGGCCAGTCTCAGGACCTGTGGTCCCTGCACCTGTCCTCCAACTTCTCCCTGTACCCAGCTGCTCTTGCCCTCCTCCTGGTCACCCCAGTGCTGGCAGCTCAGGGCTGGTGGCACCAGGAGCAGGTGGAGGGTCACCCCCACTGCCGCGACCCTGGTCACGCCACTCTCAACTTCCTCTTGCACTCCTGGGGTCCCATCCCACGTGGCCTCCCACAACCAGACCTTGGTTGATGGATGCCTTGCCCGAGTCCCCTGGTCCCTATGCTGTCCCCACCTCCAGCAGGCTCTCAGCCTAGAGCGACCCCAGCTCCAGCACACACAAACCCATTGGTGTCCTCGGGCCTCGGCCGGCCGCCCTGCGAGGGTCAGGGGAGATCCCTCTGCCTCCCAGGGTGCCCTGAGGACTCACTGTCACCTGGCTCTCAGCACGGCTCCCCTCACATGACCAGGTGGGGTGGGCGGAACGTTGAAGCCCATCTTGTGCTGCCTTGACCCTGCTCACCAGGGAGGCCTGCACCCCAGGGTGAGAACAACCCTCCATGTCAAGATGAGGAGCCCGAGGCCACAGAGGGGGCAGCGATGGGCTGAGGGTACCCAGGGGAGAGGCTGACCTGGCTCAGTGACAGGCCCCACCCCTGCTGCCGACCCCATGCCAGCCCCAGTCCCGACTGGGGTCTGTCCTCTGGGTCCTCACTGGATGCCAGCACCCCAGTCAAGTGGAGCCAGGGAGGGAGACAGACAAGGCCCTCGGCGGCCTGGGCAAATCTACTTCCCCCATCAGCTTTCCCCTCTCACCCCGCAAACCTCGAGTCTGCCCCAAGGCTAGGCCACAGCAAGGCAGAGGACTTGCCCCAAGGACTGCCTCCCTTCCAGACCTCTAGCCTCCACTTACCTCGAAGAGCTGCTTCCTATGAACCCACTTGTCCTCCGTTTTCAGGTTTTCATATAAAATCAGGCTGGTGCTAAGGGGAGGGGACAGGAGGAGGGAGACATGTGGCCAGCAGGTGGAGAGTTTGGGGGCAGACCGCTTTTCCTAGAGATCCCAGAAGGTCCATTAGCCTGCATGAGGCTTTCCACCACGGCCCTGAGCCCTGGGGAATCCGTCGCCTGCGGAGGGCGCTCCCATGTTTCCGCCCGGGGCCTCCATTCCCAGTTTTCCCAGGGGCGAATCTGCTTTGGGCCAGGTCGCCGTCCTTGGGGCAGAGACCTCCTGCTGCAGAGCACATGCTCAAAATCTCCAATTAGGTTCAACCCACATCTGACATTGTAGGGAACTGATTCCTGTGGGGGATCCCGTGGCCTAACCCACAGGGGCTCCAAGAGCCCGCCATCCCTGTCCTTAGGCTCCGCCGCCTCCCAGGAAGTCCCAGCGGACTGAGGGGACACTGCCAGACGTAGGTGTGTCCCTGTCCACCCAGGTGCCCCGGTCCCAGGGACAGGACTACCCACCAGGCAATATGTCCCCAGGTGCTTTCCAGGCAACATACAGCAGGGCTCTGCAGGGCCGAGAGAATGGCATGGAGGGCAGCATAGTTCTTGAGGGGCCGACATTCCTGGGAGGGAAGACAGAGCTGAGAGCGTGGCCTGCTTCTCTTCTCTGTCCCCCCATGAACTCCTGTCCTTAAGGACACAGAATCCCAGGGAGCCCAGCACACCTGGTACCTGGTGAGCAGCCCTCCTGGGTGGAGGACTGTAGCTCAACGCAAGGAAGGGGCCAGGGATGGCTGTCCCACCCCTGGGGCCTGCGAGTCCAGGTGCCCACTCCCTTGGCAGGAGGGGCCCAGGGACCGTGCAGGGCAGACCGCAGGCACCCATCCTGAGAGCTGGTCCCAAGATGCCAGGATGGACCCCAGGGGCCATCCCATGACATACCATGGCCACCTGGATCCAGAACTCCACGACTCGGGCCCTGTCCTGGGCCATCATGCTCGGGGTCCCGAGGCAGGTGGTGGTGACCAACTTAAGCAAGGTGTCAAATTCCCCGAGGAAGCCATGCATGGTGGGAGCCGGGCGCTCAGTGTCCATCCTGACGTACAGCCCCTGGGGATCACAAGGGAGGGTCATCCAGCCTTGCCCCTGGTGCCCCCGTGCCCAGGCAGAGTCACCAGTCAGAGCTGGAGCCCAAGCAGCTGAGGATGTGCTGTGAGCCTTGTGGCCACCCGGGCTTCAGACCCCGTCCACTGAGGCGCCCACGACCGGATGCACAGGACCCCACAGTGGTGGGGAACAGAGGGGCTCTGCTCGCAGGCACCCTCACTCACCTCCTCCCTGCCGCACAAGGCAGCTCACCCTACCCATCCCGGGGCATCTGCCTCCCATTCTGCCACCCCGTGGATCCCACTACCCACTCAGTTACAGTTTCCCCTGTAACAAGTCCACCCAGGGCCTTTGTTGGTGTCTGTGTCTCCCACACAGTCAGGTACATGGCAGGGTCTTCTGACATGTGGAGGCTGTGGAGGCCTGTCGGGCCAATGATGGCCCAAGAACCTAAGGCCCTGGAAGCACCTCCCTGAGCACCCCTCCCCTCCTCCCGTGCCCCTCCCAGCCCGGTCAGTCCCTGCCAACTTTCCCTCCGCTCCACCTCATTGGTCTGCAAGGATCCCTACGTGCCAGCCCTACTGGCCCCGTGTGGTCAGTGAAGGCTTGGGGGTGAGGAGAATCTCTCAGGGCACATGGTGAGTTCGTGGGGAAACTGGGACGTGAGCCCAGATTACAGGAGTCCACGTCAGGGGACGGCAGGTCTGGGGCAGCCCATGACACAGGGAAGGCCCATTCCCCGACGCTGAGAGCCTGCTCCACTCACCGCAAAGACAAGGGTCAGCTGCTCGGCCACCAGGCATGGGCAAAATGCCAGGATGGCTGGCTCCTCCTTGCTCGTCACGTCCTGGGTGCTCACAGCACCGGGGTGGGCAGGCTCCGGGCCCGGCTCTGGCTCTGCTAGGCCTGGTGCCATTCCTGCGGGTGTCAGGGGCCCCGGGCCCGAGGGCTCATGGGGCTCCAGCTCAGGGCCTGGCACCAGGGCTGAGGCCACTGCTGGGACATCCTCTGTGTCTGCAGGGACTGAAGCAGGTGACGCCGGCTTTAGCTCCATCACAGGGGGCTCAGGGAGCTCCTGAATTGGCTCTAGATGCAGGTGGCATGAGAGATACCGGTAGCGCCACTTCTGTTTCTTGCGATGTAGTGCTGGAGCGGGACAGAGAGACAGGGTCACCCCGGGGCTGATTCCCTATGCCTTACCAAGGACAGAAAAGACCTCACGTCCTCGAAGGGAAAAATCCGGGAAGCCCACCCTAGACGGTCCCCTTGCTGCAGCCCCTCACCTTCCAGCTTTGCCACCAATTCCCTCACGTTCTCCTTCTGGGCCAAGTGGTGGAGGATTTGACTCCTTAGGGTGGCTGAAGGCTGGCTGCCATGGAGGTCAATAGGCACACGCTCGGGCTCCCAGGCATGGTGCCTAGCCTGTCCCATCCTTGGGCTGGGGGTTGACCTTGGGGTGGCAGAGTGAGAAGCCTTTTCTTTCCAGCCACACTGCCCTCCCGGCACACCCTTGTGTGGGCCTGGTCGCTCTGCATTCCCCTGCCTGTCCAGGCATCTGCCCCTCGCCCTTCCTGACCCTGTGTGTCTGTCCTGGGACCCCATCCTCTCCCACCCTCCCAGATAGGGTGTCCCCAGTCGTCAGCCCGCCCGTGGGACCCCACCCACCAGCAAACACGGGTTACCTGCTGGGTTCTGCTGTGTGCTCCCTGCCCCACGCCCCAAACTCCTCCTCCCCCCTTTCTGTGAGATGGGCAGCGCACCCTCTGGTCCCAGTGAGAACTCACATTTTCCCATCCTCCTCAGGCCCCTCGCCATGTCCCGTGTTACTTGAAGAGGCCGTGAGGGAATTGCCCGTGATGCTCCCCGGCCGTGACCTGCGGGTGACGCCTGAAGTGACTGCCCAACTCCACCCGGGACGGGGTCCCAGTATTGTGTCTGCTTCCTTCACTTACTTATGCTAAGTGTCCCCAAAGGGCCTGCACAAAGTCTCTGCTGCCCCCAGAGGTCCGTCATGTGGCCTCAGTGAGGACAAGGACCGGGCCCAGCCACAGGGATCGCAAGCCTCCGTTCCAAAGGCTGCTTTCCATGTGCTTTTCCAAATTGAGGCCACTGACAGGTGAGGCCAAAGGCTTTTCATCGGGTACAGAGAAGTAATAGCCCCGAAGTGGCCCAGCATGGACGGCAGGTCTTTCTGCAGCACCCAGTGCCAGGGGAGCCCCTCTAAGGCTCCTCCCGTATTCCCCATGGGCACCCTAATGGGCTGATCCCTAGCCACCCTGCCTATCAGAGGAGCACACAGCGGCTCAGACACATGTGGGGACACTCAAGACACACAGCAGGCTGCGGGCAGAGGCCCGACTGTGCCGAGGATGGGGTGGATGCTCACCGGGGGAACCGCTGGCCCGTGGCCGGCTGGTCAGCGTTCGTTGCAGGGAGTGGGGACGAAGAAGCGTTCAGACTGAGGGTTGCACCTGAAGACGACCTTCTTGCCCTGAACCGTCCCTGCTTCTCCTTCACTCCTGCCAACTGGTGAGCATCGTCGGGAGGGCGTGTGGACTCAGGAGTGCTCCGGCTGATGTTTCTAGCTGCCTCCACTCGTGAGGTGCCCTTTCTCCCCTTCCTCATCACGCTTGTCCGGGGAGCCCTGCGCTTGGGGACCTTAGTCCCATGGTCAGTTGACTCATGTTCAGGCTGAGGGGGGCAGCGGGGATATAGTCAGTGGGGAAACCAGGAACCACCAGGACGAGGGAGGTTTGCAACTCACCCGAGCACCTCCAGCCCCCTGGGGTGCGAGCAAGGAGAGGGACGGGGTGCCCCCAGGGAGTGAGGTTCCAGGCCCCTTGGAGTGGGACCGTCGGCCACTCTCGTGGGGAAGCCCTGGGAAGGCCCTGGCGGGTTACCAGGTTTGGAAGGGAGTGGGTCCTGGGTGTAGACAACCTGTCCCGGGTCCAGGAGCTGGTGAATCCATCCACCAGCTCCTCCACACTCCCCACGGTGGTGCTGTGCAAGGCCAGAACGTAGTAGCTGGGGAGGAGGCGCCCAGGGCTGCCTGGACCTCCCCACAGGGGGCAATGTGGACCCCAAACCCTGCCCCCGAGATCAGGCACACACGGCCATCTGCATAGACATCCAGTCCCTCAGCGAAGGAGAGGACACCCCCCGGGCTCAGGATTGCCATGGGGTGGAAGTACCTGGTCCCAACACTCACCTCCACATCCTGAATGAGAGCAGAGCTGTGACACTCATCCCGCCAGGGGACCACCACCTCACAACATGCTACCACCCAGGAACGGCCCCCCTCCTCCCCAGACTTCAGTCCCACCCATGCCCCACACTCACCGCACACACACAGCAGGGTCCAGCGGGAAGGTCAGCCCGAGATGGGTCACCCTTGTGGCCTGGCCCTGGAGTGGCCCGCTCTGGGCTGCCGTGTGCTACCTCGGGGCTCCTCAGGCAACACAGACAGAGGCGTTGGAGGTGGTCTCTGAGCCAACGCCCAAGGCGAGCAGGAAGACTGTCCCTCTCGGCTTCCCTGACTCCCACGCCCTCAGAAGGCTCCACACAACAAGACCGCATGTTGCTCTGTCGAGCGTCTCCGGTCAAGTGAGCAGGACTGGGGTCTGCTATCAGGAACTGGGCGCCGGGTCACAATTCAGGTTCTACTGGGCGTGTTGTCAGTGACATCACTTCCTGAAGGGTCCATTTCGTGGGCCCCTCCCTGCATTCAGACACACCCCCATGCCCCTCTGGGATGCTGACTGCCCACCCTCCTGTCCCTTGCCATGCGTGACTACACACCAGAGCCCTCCCCTCCACTCTTAGCCGTGTCACCAGGGTCCCAGCTCTGAGGAGACAAGAGCTAAGCTCAGGCATCTTTTTCTCACCAGTTCCCTGTCCTGCTGAGGCCACGGCACCTCCCAGGAGCTGCCCAACGTCCCAACCTGCACAGGCAGGGTCATGTCAGACATTCCTCCCTAGGGACATCCTCAGGGATACATGGATGACATCCCCAGCTCCTGGGGGCTGGTATCATGTGTGTCTTGCGCAGAGACTCAGAGATGGAAGAGTGACAACCAGTCTTGGCACAGAGCATGAAAGACCACGCAACTGAGGCCCAGGTTCGGGCCTTGTGATCTGGGGCAAGTCGCACCCCCTCTAGGCCCTTTTCAGGTGTGCACCTTGAAGGGGCGACAATGAGAGGAGATCCAGGTGGTGTCATCTACTGGCATCCACCTTCCAAAGGTCCAGGCTGCTCTCAAACTAGGTGCTTTTCAGACCAGTCAGTGAATGGGTCAGAGTAGCACACTGGAAATTAAGTCTATGCTGCCTCTGCACTCCGAGGTGGTCCACCAGGCTGCTGTGCTCTTGTGTGTGTGTGAGAAGGGGCCAGATACAGCGCTTATTCTTCACCTTGGAAGGAAGAGCTTGGCGTGGCCACATGATAGACTTCTAGAAACTTCTCTAAGACGAAAGGCCCCTGAATTTTTGTTGGGTTTATTTCCCACCTCTGACACGTGACTGTCCTATTAAGTATGCCTAGACGAGTTGTACTTCCTGATCACTGGGTCCATTCAGCATAATACCATCAATGGGATGGGTCAGTGTGACGTCTTCTGGAAGGAAAAGGAGATGAAGGTTCCTTCTGACTAAATGACAGCCTAAGTCTGGAGATTTGATATACCTCTGAGATAGTGTTCTCTCCTTGCCGGCTGAAAGCTCACTGCTCTGCTGGTCTTTACTCACAGGAAGAGAACAAAGAGCATTTTCCTGATCAGTAGTTACACACTGGGTGCTTGGGGATGAAGTGATGAAGCCCCATGTGCAGCAGTAACTGCAATTTGAGGCACTGATTACATTGACAGTCATGCCACTGTCATCTCCAAGATTCAAGCGTTTTCTGACTAGGCCAAATGAGTGACTTCAATAAGGGTATGTGGAAATGACCACCCCTACATCTTTCAAATCCTTGGTGGTGACACCGGTTACTGTAACCTCTCCTGGAAGGCATTAGTGCTTTCAATGTATACTTTAGAGGGAGTTCTAGAGGCTTGTACTTGACCTGCCACACAGCATGACTTCCTTTCCGGTACAGGTACAGTCCCCTGTGGGTACCAAGGAGGAAGCTGGGAGCGCAGTGTCCCTGACAGCTCAGCCCTGTGGGCTGTGCCACTGGGCACTGCGGGAACTTGCTCGGGGTGGGGGCGTGCTGCTCCTGATACCAAACCAGGTCTGCATCCCTGAGGTCAAATCACAAAACACAATGACAAGGTTTTGGGGGAAGGAAAGAATAGTGTATTGACTTGCTAGCAAATGAGGGAGTGAAAGGCTCCTGCCTTAAAGAACCACCGTCCTCCTGACACAAGCTGTCAGGGCTCTTCGAGGGGAAATGGTGGGAGAGAGGCTTGGGTGCAGACATGATTTAAAACGGCAGTGACAGTTAAATCCACTACTTGATTTAATATGCGATAATCCACTTTTATTTTCCAAGACCTCCTTCAAAACTGGCATGTTTTAAGTGCACATTACATGCATAGGCGTGTTTGTCCCTCCACCCAGAAAATAATTGCCCCATTTTTTGAAGCTTGAAGCCCTTTTATTCTAAGTTCCACATTTCCGTATTTGTTAGAAGCTTAGACATGGAAAAATATTCCTTCATTGCAAAGAAAATCCATTACATATTAGCAAACATCGGGACAGAATGATGGAAATGCAGGTGACCTGGAAAAACAAGGACATCTCAAGGGGACAGAAGCTCCTTAGTGCCAGCTGATGCTGGCCATGAGAAATACCCTCCCATGGCAAAGGTTGACTATTTGCATTTTCTGATTTGTAAAATTAAGTGATGCCATTCCATTCAGTGAAGGCATGGCATTGACCTTGAAGCACAGGGTGGTTGAGTTATAGTAGAAGCAGCCGGATCCAGGAGACATCCTGCTCTCCCAGCTTTTATTTTCCAGGAGCTGCAGCTCTTTGAGAGGGCTATGCCAAGGGTAAGATGGGGTATTAGGAGAGGCACGTGGCCTTCGATGATCAGAAGGGATTTCTGAAATCTCAAAGAGGAAGAGAGGCCTTGCATTCCATGAATAGTAAGGACCAGCAGCCTATGAACCCACAGCATCCTAGGAAAGTGGCCAGCATCTCACTGGGAGGGATGACGTGTGCAGTAGACTTTTGCATCGGGCTTTTTGTGAGGCTGGACATTAGGCTTTATGGTTCCAACTCCAAAATATGGAACTCAGTACTTTAAGGGGCTCTCTATGCTTAGAAAACAGAACCCTGTGATTCTCAGGTGAACTGAACACTGGAAGAGATCTTACATAGTCTGCGCAACAGTTCTAGGCCTTTTCATGACCCATTGCAGGAAAGCATTTTCCACCACCGTTCATGAGTCAGCCCTTCATATCCAAAAGGAATCCTGGGCACACAGTTTCACAGAAGTAAAAACAGATATGGATTTGATTTCATTTAATGGACACAAAGAAATGCAGCCACATTTGCAGAATAAATTTTATACAAATTCTAATGCATGCATAAAGTAAAATTCAGTGGCTGAGCCCTGAGGTTTGGGCATACAGCAGATGTATATTTAAATCTAAATTCTATTTTATTTGTGATTACATGTACCTTCATCTCTCTGAGCTTCATTTATAAAAGATGGATGAAAATGGTACCTAAATCATAAATAGCATTGAGAATTAAAGTTGAGAATTAAATGAGATAAAATATTAATGCACTTAGTGTGTTGTCTGGAACACAGTGATTATTAAATAAATACCAATCATCATTAGGATTCCAGATACCTTTGCAGATATCTTTGCAACAGAGCCAGGGGAGCCTCTGGTCTGGGGCAAGGTAGGCATTTGAGCAGACCTTGAACTCAGCAGGATTTAGAAAGAGGAGGTAGGGAGAGAGATGCGCATCAAAGGAACCATGGGTTGTTTTGCTGGGGACGGTGAGAGCTCTGGCTGCCACATGGCGCTGAGCACACCGACACCCCAAACTATGGTTCATAAGACACTTGGAGCCCTAATTTGTATTCTAGTCATATAATTTAAGGCTGGGAAGACCACAAATGTTTTAGGGCATGAGCTGAACGCCTATAGTGGATACCTGGGAAGGATGGGGGCCGTTTAATTTTGATAGGCTTTTTCATTTTCCTTGTGTATTTTATTTATAGTTTCATAGCTTTGTGGTCTGAGAAGCTGGTTGGTACAATTTCTATCTTTTTAAATTTACTGAGGCTCTTTTTGTGGCCTAGTATATGATCTATTCTTGAGAATGTTCCATGTGCAGTTGAGAAGAATGTGTGTCCTGCTGCTCTAGGGTGGAGAGTTCTGTAGATGTCTGTTAGGTCCATCTGTTCTAATGTGTTGTTCAGTGCCTCTGTGTCCTTATTTTCTGTCTGGTTGATCTGTCCTTTTCGAGTGGGTGGAGTGTTGACATCTACTAGAATGAATGCATTGCATTCTATTTCCCCTTTTAATTCTGTTAGTATTTGTTTCACATATATGTAGGTGCTCCTGTGTTGGGTGCATAGATATTCATAATGGTTATATTCTCTTGTTGGATTGACCCCTTTATCATTATGTAATGTCCGTCTTTGTCTCTTGTGACTTTCTTTGCTTTAAAATCTATTTTGTTTGATACAAGTACTGCAACACCTCCTTTTTTTCTCCCTATTAGTTGCGTGAAATATCTTTTTCCATCCCTTATCTTTTAGTCTGTGTATGTCTTTGGGTTTGAAGTGAATCTCTTGCAGGCAGCATACAACTGGGTCTTGTTTTTTTATCCATTCAGTGACTCCATGTCTTTTTATTGGTGCATTCAGACCATTTACATGAAGGTTGATTTATTGGTAGGTATGTACTTATTGCCATGCAGTCTTTAGATGTGTGGCTACCAAAGGTTCAAGGGTAATAACTTCCTTACTAACTAAGAGTCTAACTTAACTCACTTAGTATGCTATTCCCAACAGAATCTAAAGGTTTTTTTTTTTCTCCTTCATTCTTTATATATTAGGTATCATATTCTGGACTCTTTGTCTGTCTCTTTTTATTACCTCCTGTGACAGTTATTTAACCTTGGGAACACTTCCGTCTATAGCAGTCCCTCCATAATACACTGTAGAGGTGTTTTGTGGGAGCTAAATTCTCTCAACTTTTGCTTATCTGGAAATTGTTTAATCCCACCTTCAAATTTAAATGATAATCTTGGCAGTTAAAGTATTCTTGGTTCGAGGCCCTTCTGCTGAGAAGTCTGATGGTAGCCTTTGGTTTTTCCTTTGTATGTGATCCAATTTCTCTCTCTGGCTGCTTTTAATATTCTGTCTTTATCCTTAGTCTTTGCCATTTTAAATATTATATGTCTTGGTGTTGTTCTCTTTGGGTCCCTTGTGTTGGGAGATCTGTGCACTACCATTGCCTGAGAAACCATCTCCTCCAGATTGAGGACGTTTGCAGCAATTACTTCTTCAAAGACACTTTCTTTCCCTTATTCTCTCTCCTTCCTCTTCTGATACCCCTATAACACGAATATTGTTCTGTTTGGATTGGTCCCATATTTCTCTCAGTATGCTTTCATTCCTAGAGATCCATTTTCCTCTCTGTTCCTCACCTTCTTTGTATTCCTCTTCCCTAATTCCTATTTCATTTATCATCTGTTCCACTCTATCTAACCTGATTTTAATACCTTCTGTTGTTATGTTCAACGATTGGTTCTCTGTCCTAAATTTGTTCCTGAGTTCTTGAATATTTTTCTGTACCTCCATGAGCATGTTTATGATTTTTATTTTGTAATCTCTTTCAGGAACAGTTATTACTTCAGTGTCACTCGATCCTTTCTCTGGCGTTGACGTTTGACTTTGTTCCAGGTTCCTTTGACGTTTCGTATTAGTATGTGGCGACCTCTAGTGCCCTGCAGCTGCTCATCTGCTGGAGTGATGTCGGGCGTCAAAGGGGAGTGGTGCTGGTGCCTGGGGGGAGGAAAGGGCTGGTTCCAGTTTCCTGGCTGCTGTGCCTTGCTCAATTGCCAAAACCAGGGGCCAAACACACAGGTGTGAAGCCTCTATGCTTTGTGTTTGTAGATGCTGTAGGTGGGGCTGCATATCACAGTGGGGGGCCTTGGAGCTGCATCCAGTGGGATGTAGCGAGTGAAGATTAAGTTCCCAACCTGCTGGGCAGAGTGCACCTGCACAATTTTGCCTACCTGTCCTTTGTCCTGAGCAGTAAGCTCTGTGCAATCCTTGCCCCTTTAGCAGCCCTCTCGCTTTTAGGAAGTCTTTCGGACTGCCTGTCCAGACCAGCCGGATAGGAATCCCTGTTTTTCAGAAGCAGCTGGAATCTCCATCTCTCCAGGTAGTCCACCTGTCTTAGCTTTCCAACCCCACTAATCACCAGAGCACCATGCAATGTAGGTTCGTGCTCCCAGAACAGATCTCCAGGGTGAGGTGTTCAGCAGTCCCAGGCCTCCACTCCCTCCCTGGTCTGTGTCTCTTCCTCCCGCCGATGGGCTGGGGTGTGAGAAGGGCTTGGGTCCCGCCGCATCAGAGCTTTGGTACCTTACCCTGTTCGGTGTGGGCTGCTATTTTTGTCCAGATGTATTCAGTCTGGTGTGGCCATCGTTCCTTGTTCTCTTTCAGGATGAGTTATATTAGTTATATTTTTGTATCATATGTGGTTTTAGGAGGAGGTCTCTGTCTCGCCTGTCACACCGCCATCTTTAATCTCTAGCTAGGCAATTTTTCATGGATGAGGGGAGGAAGTTGCCCAGGGGGCTCCCCTGGGAGCATGCGCTGGGAACCTGCAGTGGCCAGGGAGCACTGCACCGTGTCCGTGTCCGTCCCCGTCCTGGGAAAGGCCGGGCCTGGTGAGGATGGCCCCACCTCTTCCTGGAACGCTGTGGCTACAACTCTGTGGTTGACAGCACCCAGGCAGCAGGTGGCATCAACAGCGCGGGAGGCCACCTGCACAAAGGGGAACATCCTCCACATGGTGGGGCAGCTCGCCTCTGTCCAGAGGGCCAAAAGCAGAGGGGTTGACACATTACGAAGGTGGCCACGTTGGCTGCAGCTCTGTACGGGTCCTTGAGGTTGCAGCGGCAGCCTGGGTAGCTGCCCACGTCTGCCGACAGGGTGCAACCTGGCCGAAGGGGAAGCTCTCCTCCGCACGCAGCCAGGATACCAGCAGGGCCATGGGCCCGATGACAGCAGCTACAGGGCCACACATGTGAACAGAAGAGGCAGGTTATCCCGGGTTCCCCCCGTTATCCTGCTTCCACCCCGTCCGCATTGTCCTCTGTGCTCCGGGCCCTGTGCGGAGGGTCCTGTCAGTCACCAGCACCTGGGGGTTCCCTGTCATGGGAAAGCTCATGGTCATCACCGACTCACAAAAGAGGAGGCTGGGTCCCAGAGGGGGAGGGGAACCACCCTTCAGTCTGACACAACTCGTTGGCAGTGAACCTGGGGTCCCAGTCCCACCCATCTTTAGGACACCCCCACACCCAACACGGCCTGGAGCTTCCCTGAGGCTGAGCAGCTGCCCACCCCTTGCTGATCACACCAGCCCAGAAACTCACCTGGCCCTGGTCAGTAAGTTTAAACGTGTGACCTGAAGAACTACAGTCCGTTTCCCCCGGCCTCCTGGCCTGGGGGCTCCAGCTGGCAGGACAGGGTGTAGCTGCAGGACAGAGGGCCACCTGTGAGCCCCTGGAGCCACACGTCAGGGGGCCCTTCTCCCAGAGCCTGCTGGCCTCACCTCTGCTCCTCGTGCAGGGGCTCCCCGGCGTGGAGAAAGGATACGAAGCGCTCCTCAGGCTCCAGGTCATACAGCACAGCCAGCTCCCTCTGCGTCATGATCTCACTTTGGATGATAGCGACCTGGGGCAGAGCAAGGACAGGGTACAGAGAAGGAGGGGTGTGAGGAGTGGGGTCCTAGGATGGTCCCGGATCTTTGCTCACGGGAACCCGCCTTCCTTCCGATGTCATCCAGCCCTGCCAGTTCCCACTGTTGTGTCTCCAGCTCTTCCTCCAGGAAGGGGGCCTTGATGCCACACCCCATCCCCCACCTGACAAAGCCTTGAGTGTCCTCAGCTCTGCATGTCTTACCTCTCTCAAGACACATTAGACCCATGGGATGGGATGGACAGTGTCCTGCCCAGGGGGTCTTGACGGTAGGAAGGAAACCTACTTTTCAGAAAAGTGCATCAGAAACAGCCCCCTGATCCCAGAACAAGGCCAGAACATCCCCACCCTTTCTCAAGTTGTAGGACCACTAGGGCCCTCCAAGGGACAGGCCTGCCCAGAAACAGCACCCGGCCCTGGCCCAGGCTCAGGCCTACAGAGAAGCGGGGACTGGACTGGGGAGCTGAGGCCTCAGGCGGAAAGGCACTGCCAGCCCCCTGATGTGCGTTCTGCCCTGAAGGAGCAACATCCCTCCCCCTGGGCAGGGCCTGAGGGGGAGGCCAGTATGCTCAGTAGCTGCCCCCTGTAGCCCTCAGCCCCACCTGCCCTAGGTCCAGGTCCGGGGCGTAAGTGGGTCCTTCTGGCACTCCTCTCCAAGAAGCCCAGTTCCTGGCGTGGAGGGGAGACTCTCAGGAATGGGTGCTAGCCCGGTGCTGGGAGGTCCGGGCTCACTCGGGGCTCTCTCCTCTGTGCAGCTCTCCATCCTGCCCCCCACCCCGTGCCCCTCTGGGCTCACTCACGTCTTCATGATGTTCCAGGAGTTTGTCTGCAGGCACATCATCTGGAAACATTCCGAGGAAGGGGACCATGTCCTGTGCCACCAGGGTGGGGAGGTGATGAGTCCCCGCCTGCCTCAGGGGCGTCCACAGAACCTCCCCTGAACCCCACACCTGCAGCCCCCAGCTCCCTTGGACCACCCTGTGCTGTGTCCCTCTCCTCCCTTCGCTCTGCGTTCCTCTTTCCAGGGCTTGCTTTTGGCCAGTCTCAGGACCTGTGGTCCCTGCACCTGTCCTCCAACTTCTCCCTGTACCCAGCTGCTCTTGCCCTCCTCCTGGTCACCCCAGTGCTGGCAGCTCAGGGCTGGTGGCACCAGGAGCAGGTGGAGGGTCACCCCCACTGCCGCGACCCTGGTCACGCCACTCTCAACTTCCTCTTGCACTCCTGGGGTCCCATCCCACGTGGCCTCCCACAACCAGACCTTGGTTGATGGATGCCTTGCCCGAGTCCCCTGGTCCCTATGCTGTCCCCACCTCCAGCAGGCTCTCAGCCTAGAGCGACCCCAGCTCCAGCACACACAAACCCATTGGTGTCCTCGGGCCTCGGCCGGCCGCCCTGCGAGGGTCAGGGGAGATCCCTCTGCCTCCCAGGGTGCCCTGAGGACTCACTGTCACCTGGCTCTCAGCACGGCTCCCCTCACATGACCAGGTGGGGTGGGCGGAACGTTGAAGCCCATCTTGTGCTGCCTTGACCCTGCTCACCAGGGAGGCCTGCACCCCAGGGTGAGAACAACCCTCCATGTCAAGATGAGGAGCCCGAGGCCACAGAGGGGGCAGCGATGGGCTGAGGGTACCCAGGGGAGAGGCTGACCTGGCTCAGTGACAGGCCCCACCCCTGCTGCCGACCCCATGCCAGCCCCAGTCCCGACTGGGGTCTGTCCTCTGGGTCCTCACTGGATGCCAGCACCCCAGTCAAGTGGAGCCAGGGAGGGAGACAGACAAGGCCCTCGGCGGCCTGGGCAAATCTACTTCCCCCATCAGCTTTCCCCTCTCACCCCGCAAACCTCGAGTCTGCCCCAAGGCTAGGCCACAGCAAGGCAGAGGACTTGCCCCAAGGACTGCCTCCCTTCCAGACCTCTAGCCTCCACTTACCTCGAAGAGCTGCTTCCTATGAACCCACTTGTCCTCCGTTTTCAGGTTTTCATATAAAATCAGGCTGGTGCTAAGGGGAGGGGACAGGAGGAGGGAGACATGTGGCCAGCAGGTGGAGAGTTTGGGGGCAGACCGCTTTTCCTAGAGATCCCAGAAGGTCCATTAGCCTGCATGAGGCTTTCCACCACGGCCCTGAGCCCTGGGGAATCCGTCGCCTGCGGAGGGCGCTCCCATGTTTCCGCCCGGGGCCTCCATTCCCAGTTTTCCCAGGGGCGAATCTGCTTTGGGCCAGGTCGCCGTCCTTGGGGCAGAGACCTCCTGCTGCAGAGCACATGCTCAAAATCTCCAATTAGGTTCAACCCACATCTGACATTGTAGGGAACTGATTCCTGTGGGGGATCCCGTGGCCTAACCCACAGGGGCTCCAAGAGCCCGCCATCCCTGTCCTTAGGCTCCGCCGCCTCCCAGGAAGTCCCAGCGGACTGAGGGGACACTGCCAGACGTAGGTGTGTCCCTGTCCACCCAGGTGCCCCGGTCCCAGGGACAGGACTACCCACCAGGCAATATGTCCCCAGGTGCTTTCCAGGCAACATACAGCAGGGCTCTGCAGGGCCGAGAGAATGGCATGGAGGGCAGCATAGTTCTTGAGGGGCCGACATTCCTGGGAGGGAAGACAGAGCTGAGAGCGTGGCCTGCTTCTCTTCTCTGTCCCCCCATGAACTCCTGTCCTTAAGGACACAGAATCCCAGGGAGCCCAGCACACCTGGTACCTGGTGAGCAGCCCTCCTGGGTGGAGGACTGTAGCTCAACGCAAGGAAGGGGCCAGGGATGGCTGTCCCACCCCTGGGGCCTGCGAGTCCAGGTGCCCACTCCCTTGGCAGGAGGGGCCCAGGGACCGTGCAGGGCAGACCGCAGGCACCCATCCTGAGAGCTGGTCCCAAGATGCCAGGATGGACCCCAGGGGCCATCCCATGACATACCATGGCCACCTGGATCCAGAACTCCACGACTCGGGCCCTGTCCTGGGCCATCATGCTCGGGGTCCCGAGGCAGGTGGTGGTGACCAACTTAAGCAAGGTGTCAAATTCCCCGAGGAAGCCATGCATGGTGGGAGCCGGGCGCTCAGTGTCCATCCTGACGTACAGCCCCTGGGGATCACAAGGGAGGGTCATCCAGCCTTGCCCCTGGTGCCCCCGTGCCCAGGCAGAGTCACCAGTCAGAGCTGGAGCCCAAGCAGCTGAGGATGTGCTGTGAGCCTTGTGGCCACCCGGGCTTCAGACCCCGTCCACTGAGGCGCCCACGACCGGATGCACAGGACCCCACAGTGGTGGGGAACAGAGGGGCTCTGCTCGCAGGCACCCTCACTCACCTCCTCCCTGCCGCACAAGGCAGCTCACCCTACCCATCCCGGGGCATCTGCCTCCCATTCTGCCACCCCGTGGATCCCACTACCCACTCAGTTACAGTTTCCCCTGTAACAAGTCCACCCAGGGCCTTTGTTGGTGTCTGTGTCTCCCACACAGTCAGGTACATGGCAGGGTCTTCTGACATGTGGAGGCTGTGGAGGCCTGTTGGGCCAATGATGGCCCAAGAACCTAAGGCCCTGGAAGCACCTCCCTGAGCACCCCTCCCCTCCTCCCGTGCCCCTCCCAGCCCGGTCAGTCCCTGCCAACTTTCCCTCCGCTCCACCTCATTGGTCTGCAAGGATCCCTACGTGCCAGCCCTACTGGCCCCGTGTGGTCAGTGAAGGCTTGGGGGTGAGGAGAATCTCTCAGGGCACATGGTGAGTTCGTGGGGAAACTGGGACGTGAGCCCAGATTACAGGAGTCCACGTCAGGGGACGGCAGGTCTGGGGCAGCCCATGACACAGGGAAGGCCCATTCCCCGACGCTGAGAGCCTGCTCCACTCACCGCAAAGACAAGGGTCAGCTGCTCGGCCACCAGGCATGGGCAAAATGCCAGGATGGCTGGCTCCTCCTTGCTCGTCACGTCCTGGGTGCTCACAGCACCGGGGTGGGCAGGCTCCGGGCCCGGCTCTGGCTCTGCTAGGCCTGGTGCCATTCCTGCGGGTGTCAGGGGCCCCGGGCCCGAGGGCTCATGGGGCTCCAGCTCAGGGCCTGGCACCAGGGCTGAGGCCACTGCTGGGACATCCTCTGTGTCTGCAGGGACTGAAGCAGGTGACGCCGGCTTTAGCTCCATCACAGGGGGCTCAGGGAGCTCCTGAATTGGCTCTAGATGCAGGTGGCATGAGAGATACCGGTAGCGCCACTTCTGTTTCTTGCGATGTAGTGCTGGAGCGGGACAGAGAGACAGGGTCACCCCGGGGCTGATTCCCTATGCCTTACCAAGGACAGAAAAGACCTCACGTCCTCGAAGGGAAAAATCCGGGAAGCCCACCCTAGACGGTCCCCTTGCTGCAGCCCCTCACCTTCCAGCTTTGCCACCAATTCCCTCACGTTCTCCTTCTGGGCCAAGTGGTGGAGGATTTGACTCCTTAGGGTGGCTGAAGGCTGGCTGCCATGGAGGTCAATAGGCACACGCTCGGGCTCCCAGGCATGGTGCCTAGCCTGTCCCATCCTTGGGCTGGGGGTTGACCTTGGGGTGGCAGAGTGAGAAGCCTTTTCTTTCCAGCCACACTGCCCTCCCGGCACACCCTTGTGTGGGCCTGGTCGCTCTGCATTCCCCTGCCTGTCCAGGCATCTGCCCCTCGCCCTTCCTGACCCTGTGTGTCTGTCCTGGGACCCCATCCTCTCCCA
This sequence comes from Manis pentadactyla, assembly GCF_030020395.1. Lineage (NCBI taxonomy): Eukaryota > Metazoa > Chordata > Mammalia > Pholidota > Manidae > Manis > Manis pentadactyla. The sequence goes on from NC_080024.1 coordinate 27,064,295, forward strand.
CCCTCCCAGATAGGGTGTCCCCAGTCGTCAGCCCGCCCGTGGGACCCCACCCACCAGCAAACACGGGTTACCTGCTGGGTTCTGCTGTGTGCTCCCTGCCCCACGCCCCAAACTCCTCCTCCCCCCTTTCTGTGAGATGGGCAGCGCACCCTCTGGTCCCAGTGAGAACTCACATTTTCCCATCCTCCTCAGGCCCCTCGCCATGTCCCGTGTTACTTGAAGAGGCCGTGAGGGAATTGCCCGTGATGCTCCCCGGCCGTGACCTGCGGGTGACGCCTGAAGTGACTGCCCAACTCCACCCGGGACGGGGTCCCAGTATTGTGTCTGCTTCCTTCACTTACTTATGCTAAGTGTCCCCAAAGGGCCTGCACAAAGTCTCTGCTGCCCCCAGAGGTCCGTCATGTGGCCTCAGTGAGGACAAGGACCGGGCCCAGCCACAGGGATCGCAAGCCTCCGTTCCAAAGGCTGCTTTCCATGTGCTTTTCCAAATTGAGGCCACTGACAGGTGAGGCCAAAGGCTTTTCATCGGGTACAGAGAAGTAATAGCCCCGAAGTGGCCCAGCATGGACGGCAGGTCTTTCTGCAGCACCCAGTGCCAGGGGAGCCCCTCTAAGGCTCCTCCCGTATTCCCCATGGGCACCCTAATGGGCTGATCCCTAGCCACCCTGCCTATCAGAGGAGCACACAGCGGCTCAGACACATGTGGGGACACTCAAGACACACAGCAGGCTGCGGGCAGAGGCCCGACTGTGCCGAGGATGGGGTGGATGCTCACCGGGGGAACCGCTGGCCCGTGGCCGGCTGGTCAGCGTTCGTTGCAGGGAGTGGGGACGAAGAAGCGTTCAGACTGAGGGTTGCACCTGAAGACGACCTTCTTGCCCTGAACCGTCCCTGCTTCTCCTTCACTCCTGCCAACTGGTGAGCATCGTCGGGAGGGCGTGTGGACTCAGGAGTGCTCCGGCTGATGTTTCTAGCTGCCTCCACTCGTGAGGTGCCCTTTCTCCCCTTCCTCATCACGCTTGTCCGGGGAGCCCTGCGCTTGGGGACCTTAGTCCCATGGTCAGTTGACTCATGTTCAGGCTGAGGGGGGCAGCGGGGATATAGTCAGTGGGGAAACCAGGAACCACCAGGACGAGGGAGGTTTGCAACTCACCCGAGCACCTCCAGCCCCCTGGGGTGCGAGCAAGGAGAGGGACGGGGTGCCCCCAGGGAGTGAGGTTCCAGGCCCCTTGGAGTGGGACCGTCGGCCACTCTCGTGGGGAAGCCCTGGGAAGGCCCTGGCGGGTTACCAGGTTTGGAAGGGAGTGGGTCCTGGGTGTAGACAACCTGTCCCGGGTCCAGGAGCTGGTGAATCCATCCACCAGCTCCTCCACACTCCCCACGGTGGTGCTGTGCAAGGCCAGAACGTAGTAGCTGGGGAGGAGGCGCCCAGGGCTGCCTGGACCTCCCCACAGGGGGCAATGTGGACCCCAAACCCTGCCCCCGAGATCAGGCACACACGGCCATCTGCATAGACATCCAGTCCCTCAGCGAAGGAGAGGACACCCCCCGGGCTCAGGATTGCCATGGGGTGGAAGTACCTGGTCCCAACACTCACCTCCACATCCTGAATGAGAGCAGAGCTGTGACACTCATCCCGCCAGGGGACCACCACCTCACAACATGCTACCACCCAGGAACGGCCCCCCTCCTCCCCAGACTTCAGTCCCACCCATGCCCCACACTCACCGCACACACACAGCAGGGTCCAGCGGGAAGGTCAGCCCGAGATGGGTCACCCTTGTGGCCTGGCCCTGGAGTGGCCCGCTCTGGGCTGCCGTGTGCTACCTCGGGGCTCCTCAGGCAACACAGACAGAGGCGTTGGAGGTGGTCTCTGAGCCAACGCCCAAGGCGAGCAGGAAGACTGTCCCTCTCGGCTTCCCTGACTCCCACGCCCTCAGAAGGCTCCACACAACAAGACCGCATGTTGCTCTGTCGAGCGTCTCCGGTCAAGTGAGCAGGACTGGGGTCTGCTATCAGGAACTGGGCGCCGGGTCACAATTCAGGTTCTACTGGGCGTGTTGTCAGTGACATCACTTCCTGAAGGGTCCATTTCGTGGGCCCCTCCCTGCATTCAGACACACCCCCATGCCCCTCTGGGATGCTGACTGCCCACCCTCCTGTCCCTTGCCATGCGTGACTACACACCAGAGCCCTCCCCTCCACTCTTAGCCGTGTCACCAGGGTCCCAGCTCTGAGGAGACAAGAGCTAAGCTCAGGCATCTTTTTCTCACCAGTTCCCTGTCCTGCTGAGGCCACGGCACCTCCCAGGAGCTGCCCAACGTCCCAACCTGCACAGGCAGGGTCATGTCAGACATTCCTCCCTAGGGACATCCTCAGGGATACATGGATGACATCCCCAGCTCCTGGGGGCTGGTATCATGTGTGTCTTGCGCAGAGACTCAGAGATGGAAGAGTGACAACCAGTCTTGGCACAGAGCATGAAAGACCACGCAACTGAGGCCCAGGTTCGGGCCTTGTGATCTGGGGCAAGTCGCACCCCCTCTAGGCCCTTTTCAGGTGTGCACCTTGAAGGGGCGACAATGAGAGGAGATCCAGGTGGTGTCATCTACTGGCATCCACCTTCCAAAGGTCCAGGCTGCTCTCAAACTAGGTGCTTTTCAGACCAGTCAGTGAATGGGTCAGAGTAGCACACTGGAAATTAAGTCTATGCTGCCTCTGCACTCCGAGGTGGTCCACCAGGCTGCTGTGCTCTTGTGTGTGTGTGAGAAGGGGCCAGATACAGCGCTTATTCTTCACCTTGGAAGGAAGAGCTTGGCGTGGCCACATGATAGACTTCTAGAAACTTCTCTAAGACGAAAGGCCCCTGAATTTTTGTTGGGTTTATTTCCCACCTCTGACACGTGACTGTCCTATTAAGTATGCCTAGACGAGTTGTACTTCCTGATCACTGGGTCCATTCAGCATAATACCATCAATGGGATGGGTCAGTGTGACGTCTTCTGGAAGGAAAAGGAGATGAAGGTTCCTTCTGACTAAATGACAGCCTAAGTCTGGAGATTTGATATACCTCTGAGATAGTGTTCTCTCCTTGCCGGCTGAAAGCTCACTGCTCTGCTGGTCTTTACTCACAGGAAGAGAACAAAGAGCATTTTCCTGATCAGTAGTTACACACTGGGTGCTTGGGGATGAAGTGATGAAGCCCCATGTGCAGCAGTAACTGCAATTTGAGGCACTGATTACATTGACAGTCATGCCACTGTCATCTCCAAGATTCAAGCGTTTTCTGACTAGGCCAAATGAGTGACTTCAATAAGGGTATGTGGAAATGACCACCCCTACATCTTTCAAATCCTTGGTGGTGACACCGGTTACTGTAACCTCTCCTGGAAGGCATTAGTGCTTTCAATGTATACTTTAGAGGGAGTTCTAGAGGCTTGTACTTGACCTGCCACACAGCATGACTTCCTTTCCGGTACAGGTACAGTCCCCTGTGGGTACCAAGGAGGAAGCTGGGAGCGCAGTGTCCCTGACAGCTCAGCCCTGTGGGCTGTGCCACTGGGCACTGCGGGAACTTGCTCGGGGTGGGGGCGTGCTGCTCCTGATACCAAACCAGGTCTGCATCCCTGAGGTCAAATCACAAAACACAATGACAAGGTTTTGGGGGAAGGAAAGAATAGTGTATTGACTTGCTAGCAAATGAGGGAGTGAAAGGCTCCTGCCTTAAAGAACCACCGTCCTCCTGACACAAGCTGTCAGGGCTCTTCGAGGGGAAATGGTGGGAGAGAGGCTTGGGTGCAGACATGATTTAAAACGGCAGTGACAGTTAAATCCACTACTTGATTTAATATGCGATAATCCACTTTTATTTTCCAAGACCTCCTTCAAAACTGGCATGTTTTAAGTGCACATTACATGCATAGGCGTGTTTGTCCCTCCACCCAGAAAATAATTGCCCCATTTTTTGAAGCTTGAAGCCCTTTTATTCTAAGTTCCACATTTCCGTATTTGTTAGAAGCTTAGACATGGAAAAATATTCCTTCATTGCAAAGAAAATCCATTACATATTAGCAAACATCGGGACAGAATGATGGAAATGCAGGTGACCTGGAAAAACAAGGACATCTCAAGGGGACAGAAGCTCCTTAGTGCCAGCTGATGCTGGCCATGAGAAATACCCTCCCATGGCAAAGGTTGACTATTTGCATTTTCTGATTTGTAAAATTAAGTGATGCCATTCCATTCAGTGAAGGCATGGCATTGACCTTGAAGCACAGGGTGGTTGAGTTATAGTAGAAGCAGCCGGATCCAGGAGACATCCTGCTCTCCCAGCTTTTATTTTCCAGGAGCTGCAGCTCTTTGAGAGGGCTATGCCAAGGGTAAGATGGGGTATTAGGAGAGGCACGTGGCCTTCGATGATCAGAAGGGATTTCTGAAATCTCAAAGAGGAAGAGAGGCCTTGCATTCCATGAATAGTAAGGACCAGCAGCCTATGAACCCACAGCATCCTAGGAAAGTGGCCAGCATCTCACTGGGAGGGATGACGTGTGCAGTAGACTTTTGCATCGGGCTTTTTGTGAGGCTGGACATTAGGCTTTATGGTTCCAACTCCAAAATATGGAACTCAGTACTTTAAGGGGCTCTCTATGCTTAGAAAACAGAACCCTGTGATTCTCAGGTGAACTGAACACTGGAAGAGATCTTACATAGTCTGCGCAACAGTTCTAGGCCTTTTCATGACCCATTGCAGGAAAGCATTTTCCACCACCGTTCATGAGTCAGCCCTTCATATCCAAAAGGAATCCTGGGCACACAGTTTCACAGAAGTAAAAACAGATATGGATTTGATTTCATTTAATGGACACAAAGAAATGCAGCCACATTTGCAGAATAAATTTTATACAAATTCTAATGCATGCATAAAGTAAAATTCAGTGGCTGAGCCCTGAGGTTTGGGCATACAGCAGATGTATATTTAAATCTAAATTCTATTTTATTTGTGATTACATGTACCTTCATCTCTCTGAGCTTCATTTATAAAAGATGGATGAAAATGGTACCTAAATCATAAATAGCATTGAGAATTAAAGTTGAGAATTAAATGAGATAAAATATTAATGCACTTAGTGTGTTGTCTGGAACACAGTGATTATTAAATAAATACCAATCATCATTAGGATTCCAGATACCTTTGCAGATATCTTTGCAACAGAGCCAGGGGAGCCTCTGGTCTGGGGCAAGGTAGGCATTTGAGCAGACCTTGAACTCAGCAGGATTTAGAAAGAGGAGGTAGGGAGAGAGATGCGCATCAAAGGAACCATGGATTGTTTTGCTGGGGACGGTGAGAGCTCTGGCTGCCACATGGCGCTGAGCACACCGACACCCCAAACTATGGTTCATAAGACACTTGGAGCCCTAATTTGTATTCTAGTCATATAATTTAAGGCTGGGAAGACCACAAATGTTTTAGGGCATGAGCTGAACGCCTATAGTGGATACCTGGGAAGGATGGGGGCCGTTTAATTTTGATAGGCTTTTTCATTTTCCTTGTGTATTTTATTTATAGTTTCATAGCTTTGTGGTCTGAGAAGCTGGTTGGTACAATTTCTATCTTTTTAAATTTACTGAGGCTCTTTTTGTGGCCTAGTATATGATCTATTCTTGAGAATGTTCCATGTGCAGTTGAGAAGAATGTGTGTCCTGCTGCTCTAGGGTGGAGAGTTCTGTAGATGTCTGTTAGGTCCATCTGTTCTAATGTGTTGTTCAGTGCCTCTGTGTCCTTATTTTCTGTCTGGTTGATCTGTCCTTTTCGAGTGGGTGGAGTGTTGACATCTACTAGAATGAATGCATTGCATTCTATTTCCCCTTTTAATTCTGTTAGTATTTGTTTCACATATATGTAGGTGCTCCTGTGTTGGGTGCATAGATATTCATAATGGTTATATTCTCTTGTTGGATTGACCCCTTTATCATTATGTAATGTCCGTCTTTGTCTCTTGTGACTTTCTTTGCTTTAAAATCTATTTTGTTTGATACAAGTACTGCAACACCTCCTTTTTTTCTCCCTATTAGTTGCGTGAAATATCTTTTTCCATCCCTTATCTTTTAGTCTGTGTATGTCTTTGGGTTTGAAGTGAATCTCTTGCAGGCAGCATACAACTGGGTCTTGTTTTTTTATCCATTCAGTGACTCCATGTCTTTTTATTGGTGCATTCAGACCATTTACATGAAGGTTGATTTATTGGTAGGTATGTACTTATTGCCATGCAGTCTTTAGATGTGTGGCTACCAAAGGTTCAAGGGTAATAACTTCCTTACTAACTAAGAGTCTAACTTAACTCACTTAGTATGCTATTCCCAACAGAATCTAAAGGTTTTTTTTTTTCTCCTTCATTCTTTATATATTAGGTATCATATTCTGGACTCTTTGTCTGTCTCTTTTTATTACCTCCTGTGACAGTTATTTAACCTTGGGAACACTTCCGTCTATAGCAGTCCCTCCATAATACACTGTAGAGGTGTTTTGTGGGAGCTAAATTCTCTCAACTTTTGCTTATCTGGAAATTGTTTAATCCCACCTTCAAATTTAAATGATAATCTTGGCAGTTAAAGTATTCTTGGTTCGAGGCCCTTCTGCTGAGAAGTCTGATGGTAGCCTTTGGTTTTTCCTTTGTATGTGATCCAATTTCTCTCTCTGGCTGCTTTTAATATTCTGTCTTTATCCTTAGTCTTTGCCATTTTAAATATTATATGTCTTGGTGTTGTTCTCTTTGGGTCCCTTGTGTTGGGAGATCTGTGCACTACCATTGCCTGAGAAACCATCTCCTCCAGATTGAGGACGTTTGCAGCAATTACTTCTTCAAAGACACTTTCTTTCCCTTATTCTCTCTCCTTCCTCTTCTGATACCCCTATAACACGAATATTGTTCTGTTTGGATTGGTCCCATATTTCTCTCAGTATGCTTTCATTCCTAGAGATCCATTTTCCTCTCTGTTCCTCACCTTCTTTGTATTCCTCTTCCCTAATTCCTATTTCATTTATCATCTGTTCCACTCTATCTAACCTGATTTTAATACCTTCTGTTGTTATGTTCAACGATTGGTTCTCTGTCCTAAATTTGTTCCTGAGTTCTTGAATATTTTTCTGTACCTCCATGAGCATGTTTATGATTTTTATTTTGTAATCTCTTTCAGGAACAGTTATTACTTCAGTGTCACTCGATCCTTTCTCTGGCGTTGACGTTTGGCTTTGTTCCAGGTTCCTTTGACGTTTCGTATTAGTATGTGGCGACCTCTAGTGCCCTGCAGCTGCTCATCTGCTGGAGTGATGTCGGGCGTCAAAGGGGAGTGGTGCTGGTGCCTGGGGGGAGGAAAGGGCTGGTTCCAGTTTCCTGGCTGCTGTGCCTTGCTCAATTGCCAAAACCAGGGGCCAAACACACAGGTGTGAAGCCTCTATGCTTTGTGTTTGTAGATGCTGTAGGTGGGGCTGCATATCACAGTGGGGGGCCTTGGAGCTGCATCCAGTGGGATGTAGCGAGTGAAGATTAAGTTCCCAACCTGCTGGGCAGAGTGCACCTGCACAATTTTGCCTACCTGTCCTTTGTCCTGAGCAGTAAGCTCTGTGCAATCCTTGCCCCTTTAGCAGCCCTCTCGCTTTTAGGAAGTCTTTCGGACTGCCTGTCCAGACCAGCCGGATAGGAATCCCTGTTTTTCAGAAGCAGCTGGAATCTCCATCTCTCCAGGTAGTCCACCTGTCTTAGCTTTCCAACCCCACTAATCACCAGAGCACCATGCAATGTAGGTTCGTGCTCCCAGAACAGATCTCCAGGGTGAGGTGTTCAGCAGTCCCAGGCCTCCACTCCCTCCCTGGTCTGTGTCTCTTCCTCCCGCCGATGGGCTGGGGTGTGAGAAGGGCTTGGGTCCCGCCGCATCAGAGCTTTGGTACCTTACCCTGTTCGGTGTGGGCTGCTATTTTTGTCCAGATGTATTCAGTCTGGTGTGGCCATCGTTCCTTGTTCTCTTTCAGGATGAGTTATATTAGTTATATTTTTGTATCATATGTGGTTTTAGGAGGAGGTCTCTGTCTCGCCTGTCACACCGCCATCTTTAATCTCTAGCTAGGCAATTTTTCATGGATGAGGGGAGGAAGTTGCCCAGGGGGCTCCCCTGGGAGCATGCGCTGGGAACCTGCAGTGGCCAGGGAGCACTGCACCGTGTCCGTGTCCGTCCCCGTCCTGGGAAAGGCCGGGCCTGGTGAGGATGGCCCCACCTCTTCCTGGAACGCTGTGGCTACAACTCTGTGGTTGACAGCACCCAGGCAGCAGGTGGCATCAACAGCGCGGGAGGCCACCTGCACAAAGGGGAACATCCTCCACATAGTGGGGCAGCTCGCCTCTGTCCAGAGGGCCAAAAGCAGAGGGGTTGACACATTACGAAGGTGGCCACGTTGGCTGCAGCTCTGTACGGGTCCTTGAGGTTGCAGCGGCAGCCTGGGGAGCTGCCCACGTCTGCCGACAGGGTGCAACCTGGCCGAAGGGGAAGCTCTCCTCCGCACGCAGCCAGGATACCAGCAGGGCCATGGGCCCGATGACAGCAGCTACAGGGCCACACATGTGAACAGAAGAGGCAGGTTATCCCGGGTTCCCCCCGTTATCCTGCTTCCACCCCGTCCGCATTGTCCTCTGTGCTCCGGGCCCTGTGCGGAGGGTCCTGTCAGTCACCAGCACCTGGGGGTTCCCTGTCATGGGAAAGCTCATGGTCATCACCGACTCACAAAAGAGGAGGCTGGGTCCCAGAGGGGGAGGGGAACCACCCTTCAGTCTGACACAACTCGTTGGCAGTGAACCTGGGGTCCCAGTCCCACCCATCTTTAGGACACCCCCACACCCAACACGGCCTGGAGCTTCCCTGAGGCTGAGCAGCTGCCCACCCCTTGCTGATCACACCAGCCCAGAAACTCACCTGGCCCTGGTCAGTAAGTTTAAACGTGTGACCTGAAGAACTACAGTCCGTTTCCCCCGGCCTCCTGGCCTGGGGGCTCCAGCTGGCAGGACAGGGTGTAGCTGCAGGACAGAGGGCCACCTGTGAGCCCCTGGAGCCACACGTCAGGGGGCCCTTCTCCCAGAGCCTGCTGGCCTCACCTCTGCTCCTCGTGCAGGGGCTCCCCGGCGTGGAGAAAGGATACGAAGCGCTCCTCAGGCTCCAGGTCATACAGCACAGCCAGCTCCCTCTGCGTCATGATCTCACTTTGGATGATAGCGACCTGGGGCAGAGCAAGGACAGGGTACAGAGAAGGAGGGGTGTGAGGAGTGGGGTCCTAGGATGGTCCCGGATCTTTGCTCACGGGAACCCGCCTTCCTTCCGATGTCATCCAGCCCTGCCAGTTCCCACTGTTGTGTCTCCAGCTCTTCCTCCAGGAAGGGGGCCTTGATGCCACACCCCATCCCCCACCTGACAAAGCCTTGAGTGTCCTCAGCTCTGCATGTCTTACCTCTCTCAAGACACATTAGACCCATGGGATGGGATGGACAGTGTCCTGCCCAGGGGGTCTTGACGGTAGGAAGGAAACCTACTTTTCAGAAAAGTGCATCAGAAACAGCCCCCTGATCCCAGAACAAGGCCAGAACATCCCCACCCTTTCTCAAGTTGTAGGACCACTAGGGCCCTCCAAGGGACAGGCCTGCCCAGAAACAGCACCCGGCCCTGGCCCAGGCTCAGGCCTACAGAGAAGCGGGGACTGGACTGGGGAGCTGAGGCCTCAGGCGGAAAGGCACTGCCAGCCCCCTGATGTGCGTTCTGCCCTGAAGGAGCAACATCCCTCCCCCTGGGCAGGGCCTGAGGGGGAGGCCAGTATGCTCAGTAGCTGCCCCCTGTAGCCCTCAGCCCCACCTGCCCTAGGTCCAGGTCCGGGGCGTAAGTGGGTCCTTCTGGCACTCCTCTCCAAGAAGCCCAGTTCCTGGCGTGGAGGGGAGACTCTCAGGAATGGGTGCTAGCCCGGTGCTGGGAGGTCCGGGCTCACTCGGGGCTCTCTCCTCTGTGCAGCTCTCCATCCTGCCCCCCACCCCGTGCCCCTCTGGGCTCACTCACGTCTTCATGATGTTCCAGGAGTTTGTCTGCAGGCACATCATCTGGAAACATTCCGAGGAAGGGGACCATGTCCTGTGCCACCAGGGTGGGGAGGTGATGAGTCCCCGCCTGCCTCAGGGGCGTCCACAGAACCTCCCCTGAACCCCACACCTGCAGCCCCCAGCTCCCTTGGACCACCCTGTGCTGTGTCCCTCTCCTCCCTTCGCTCTGCGTTCCTCTTTCCAGGGCTTGCTTTTGGCCAGTCTCAGGACCTGTGGTCCCTGCACCTGTCCTCCAACTTCTCCCTGTACCCAGCTGCTCTTGCCCTCCTCCTGGTCACCCCAGTGCTGGCAGCTCAGGGCTGGTGGCACCAGGAGCAGGTGGAGGGTCACCCCCACTGCCGCGACCCTGGCCACGCCACTCTCAACTTCCTCTTGCACTCCTGGGGTCCCATCCCACGTGGCCTCCCACAACCAGACCTTGGTTGATGGATGCCTTGCCCGAGTCCCCTGGTCCCTATGCTGTCCCCACCTCCAGCAGGCTCTCAGCCTAGAGCGACCCCAGCTCCAGCACACACAAACCCATTGGTGTCCTCGGGCCTCGGCCGGCCGCCCTGCGAGGGTCAGGGGAGATCCCTCTGCCTCCCAGGGTGCCCTGAGGACTCACTGTCACCTGGCTCTCAGCACGGCTCCCCTCACATGACCAGGTGGGGTGGGCGGAACGTTGAAGCCCATCTTGTGCTGCCTTGACCCTGCTCACCAGGGAGGCCTGCACCCCAGGGTGAGAACAACCCTCCATGTCAAGATGAGGAGGCCACAGAGGGGGCAGCGATGGGCTGAGGGTACCCAGGGGAGAGGCTGACCTGGCTCAGTGACAGGCCCCACCCCTGCTGCCGACCCCATGCCAGCCCCAGTCCCGACTGGGGTCTGTCCTCTGGGTCCTCACTGGATGCCAGCACCCCAGTCAAGTGGAGCCAGGGAGGGAGACAGACAAGGCCCTCGGCGGCCTGGGCAAATCTACTTCCCCCATCAGCTTTCCCCTCTCACCCCGCAAACCTCGAGTCTGCCCCAAGGCTAGGCCACAGCAAGGCAGAGGACTTGCCCCAAGGACTGCCTCCCTTCCAGACCTCTAGCCTCCACTTACCTCGAAGAGCTGCTTCCTATGAACCCACTTGTCCTCCGTTTTCAGGTTTTCATATAAAATCAGGCTGGTGCTAAGGGGAGGGGACAGGAGGAGGGAGACATGTGGCCAGCAGGTGGAGAGTTTGGGGGCAGACCGCTTTTCCTAGAGATCCCAGAAGGTCCATTAGCCTGCATGAGGCTTTCCACCACGGCCCTGAGCCCTGGGGAATCCATCGCCTGCGGAGGGCGCTCCCATGTTTCCGCCCGGGGCCTCCATTCCCAGTTTTCCCAGGGGCGAATCTGCTTTGGGCCAGGTCGCCGTCCTTGGGGCAGAGACCTCCTGCTGCAGAGCACATGCTCAAAATCTCCAATTAGGTTCAACCCACATCTGACATTGTAGGGAACTGATTCCTGTGGGGGATCCCGTGGCCTAACCCACAGGGGCTCCAAGAGCCCGCCATCCCTGTCCTTAGGCTCCGCCGCCTCCCAGGAAGTCCCAGCGGACTGAGGGGACACTGCCAGACGTAGGTGTGTCCCTGTCCACCCAGGTGCCCCGGTCCCAGGGACAGGACTACCCACCAGGCAATATGTCCCCAGGTGCTTTCCAGGCAACATACAGCAGGGCTCTGCAGGGCCGAGAGAATGGCATGGAGGGCAGCATAGTTCTTGAGGGGCTGACATTCCTGGGAGGGAAGACAGAGCTGAGAGCGTGGCCTGCTTCTCTTCTCTGTCCCCCCATGAACTCCTGTCCTTAAGGACACAGAATCCCAGGGAGCCCAGCACACCTGGTACCTGGTGAGCAGCCCTCCTGGGTGGAGGACTGTAGCTCAACGCAAGGAAGGGGCCAGGGATGGCTGTCCCACCCCTGGGGCCTGCGAGTCCAGGTGCCCACTCCCTTGGCAGGAGGGGCCCAGGGACCGTGCAGGGCAGACCGCAGGCACCCATCCTGAGAGCTGCTCCCAAGATGCCAGGATGGACCCCAGGGGCCATCCCATGACATACCATGGCCACCTGGATCCAGAACTCCACGACTCGGGCCCTGTCCTGGGCCATCATGCTCGGGGTCCCGAGGCAGGTGGTGGTGACCAACTTAAGCAAGGTGTCAAATTCCCCGAGGAAGCCATGCATGGTGGGAGCTGGGCGCTCAGTGTCCATCCTGACGTACAGCCCCTGGGGATCACAAGGGAGGGTCATCCAGCCTTGCCCCTGGTGCCCCCGTGCCCAGGCAGAGTCACCAGTCAGAGCTGGAGCCCAAGCAGCTGAGGATGTGCTGTGAGCCTTGTGGCCACCCGGGCTTCAGACCCCGTCCACTGAGGCGCCCACGACCGGATGCACAGGACCCCACAGTGGTGGGGAACAGAGGGGCTCTGCTCGCAGGCACCCTCACTCACCTCCTCCCTGCCGCACAAGGCAGCTCAACCTACCCATCCCGGGGCATCTGCCTCCCATTCTGCCACCCCGTGGATCCCACTACCCACTCAGTTACAGTTTCCCCTGTAACAAGTCCACCCAGGGCCTTTGTTGGTGTCTGTGTCTCCCACACAGTCAGGTACATGGCAGGGTCTTCTGACATGTGGAGGCTGTGGAGGCCTGTCGGGCCAATGATGGCCCAAGAACCTAAGGCCCTGGAAGCACCTCCCTGAGCACCCCTCCCCTCCTCCCGTGCCCCTCCCAGCCCGGTCAGTCCCTGCCAACTTTCCCTCCGCTCCACCTCATTGGTCTGCAAGGATCCCTACGTGCCAGCCCTACTGGCCCCGTGTGGTCAGTGAAGGCTTGGGGGTGAGGAGAATCTCTCAGGGCACATGGTGAGTTCGTGGGGAAACTGGGACGTGAGCCCAGATTACAGGAGTCCACGTCAGGGGACGGCAGGTCTGGGGCAGCCCATGACACAGGGAAGGCCCATTCCCCGACGCTGAGAGCCTGCTCCACTCACCGCAAAGACAAGGGTCAGCTGCTCGGCCACCAGGCATGGGCAAAATGCCAGGATGGCTGGCTCCTCCTTGCTCGTCACGTCCTGGGTGCTCACAGCACCGGGGTGGGCAGGCTCCGGGCCCGGCTCTGGCTCTGCTAGGCCTGGTGCCATTCCTGCGGGTGTCAGGGGCCCCGGGCCCGAGGGCTCATGGGGCTCCAGCTCAGGGCCTGGCACCAGGGCTGAGGCCACTGCTGGGACATCCTCTGTGTCTGCAGGGACTGAAGCAGGTGACGCCGGCTTTAGCTCCATCACAGGGGGCTCAGGGAGCTCCTGAATTGGCTCTAGATGCAGGTGGCATGAGAGATACCGGTAGCGCCACTTCTGTTTCTTGCGATGTAGTGCTGGAGCGGGACAGAGAGACAGGGTCACCCCGGGGCTGATTCCCTATGCCTTACCAAGGACAGAAAAGACCTCACATCCTTGAAGGGAAAAATCCGGGAAGCCCACCCTAGACGGTCCCCTTGCTGCAGCCCCTCACCTTCCAGCTTTGCCACCAATTCCCTCACGTTCTCCTTCTGGGCCAAGTGGTGGAGGATTTGACTCCTTAGGGTGGCTGAAGGCTGGCTGCCATGGAGGTCAATAGGCACACGCTCGGGCTCCCAGGCATGGTGCCTAGCCTGTCCCATCCTTGGGCTGGGGGTTGACCTTGGGGTGGCAGAGTGAGAAGCCTTTTCTTTCCAGCCACACTGCCCTCCCGGCACACCCTTGTGTGGGCCTGGTCGCTCTGCATTCCCCTGCCTGTCCAGGCATCTGCCCCTCGCCCTTCCTGACCCTGTGTGTCTGTCCTGGGACCCCATCCTCTCCCACCCTCCCAGATAGGGTGTCCCCAGTCGTCAGCCCGCCCGTGGGACCCCACCCACCAGCAAACACGGGTTACCTGCTGGGTTCTGCTGTGTGCTCCCTGCCCCACGCCCCAAACTCCTCCTCCCCCCTTTCTGTGAGATGGGCAGCGCACCCTCTGGTCCCAGTGAGAACTCACATTTTCCCATCCTCCTCAGGCCCCTCGCCATGTCCCGTGTTACTTGAAGAGGCCGTGAGGGAATTGCCCGTGATGCTCCCCGGCCGTGACCTGCGGGTGACGCCTGAAGTGACTGCCCAACTCCACCCGGGACGGGGTCCCAGTATTGTGTCTGCTTCCTTCACTTACTTATGCTAAGTGTCCCCAAAGGGCCTGCACAAAGTCTCTGCTGCCCCCAGAGGTCCGTCATGTGGCCTCAGTGAGGACAAGGACCGGGCCCAGCCACAGGGATCGCAAGCCTCCGTTCCAAAGGCTGCTTTCCATGTGCTTTTCCAAATTGAGGCCACTGACAGGTGAGGCCAAAGGCTTTTCATCGGGTACAGAGAAGTAATAGCCCCGAAGTGGCCCAGCATGGACGGCAGGTCTTTCTGCAGCACCCAGTGCCAGGGGAGCCCCTCTAAGGCTCCTCCCGTATTCCCCATGGGCACCCTAATGGGCTGATCCCTAGCCACCCTGCCTATCAGAGGAGCACACAGCGGCTCAGACACATGTGGGGACACTCAAGACACACAGCAGGCTGCGGGCAGAGGCCCGACTGTGCCGAGGATGGGGTGGATGCTCACCGGGGGAACCGCTGGCCCGTGGCCGGCTGGTCAGCGTTCGTTGCAGGGAGTGGGGACGAAGAAGCGTTCAGACTGAGGGTTGCACCTGAAGACGACCTTCTTGCGCTGAACCGTCCCTGCTTCTCCTTCACTCCTGCCAACTGGTGAGCATCGTCGGGAGGGCGTGTGGACTCAGGAGTGCTCCGGCTGATGTTTCTAGCTGCCTCCACTCGTGAGGTGCCCTTTCTCCCCTTCCTCATCACGCTTGTCCGGGGAGCCCTGCGCTTGGGGACCTTAGTCCCATGGTCAGTTGACTCATGTTCAGGCTGAGGGGGGCAGCGGGGATATAGTCAGTGGGGAAACCAGGAACCACCAGGACGAGGGAGGTTTGCAACTCACCCGAGCACCTCCAGCCCCCTGGGGTGCGAGCAAGGAGAGGGACGGGGTGCCCCCAGGGAGTGAGGTTCCAGGCCCCTTGGAGTGGGACCGTCGGCCACTCTCGTGGGGAAGCCCTGGGAAGGCCCTGGCGGGTTACCAGGTTTGGAAGGGAGTGGGTCCTGGGTGTAGACAACCTGTCCCGGGTCCAGGAGCTGGTGAATCCATCCACCAGCTCCTCCACACTCCCCACGGTGGTGCTGTGCAAGGCCAGAACGTAGTAGCTGGGGAGGAGGCGCCCAGGGCTGCCTGGACCTCCCCACAGGGGGCAATGTGGACCCCAAACCCTGCCCCCGAGATCAGGCACACACGGCCATCTGCATAGACATCCAGTCCCTCAGCGAAGGAGAGGACACCCCCCGGGCTCAGGATTGCCATGGGGTGGAAGTACCTGGTCCCAACACTCACCTCCACATCCTGAATGATGAGAGCAGAGCTGTGACACTCATCCCGCCAGGGGACCACCACCTCACAACATGCTACCACCCAGGAACGGCCCCCCTCCTCCCCAGACTTCAGTCCCACCCATGCCCCACACTCACCGCACACACACAGCAGGGTCCAGCGGGAAGGTCAGCCCGAGATGGGTCACCCTTGTGGCCTGGCCCTGGAGTGGCCCGCTCTGGGCTGCCGTGTGCTACCTCGGGGCTCCTCAGGCAACACAGACAGAGGCGTTGGAGGTGGTCTCTGAGCCAACGCCCAAGGCGAGCAGGAAGACTGTCCCTCTCGGCTTCCCTGACTCCCACGCCCTCAGAAGGCTCCACACAACAAGACCGCATGTTGCTCTGTCGAGCGTCTCCGGTCAAGTGAGCAGGACTGGGGTCTGCTATCAGGAACTGGGCGCCGGGTCACAATTCAGGTTCTACTGGGCGTGTTGTCAGTGACATCACTTCCTGAAGGGTCCATTTCGTGGGCCCCTCCCTGCATTCAGACACACCCCCATGCCCCTCTGGGATGCTGACTGCCCACCCTCCTGTCCCTTGCCATGCGTGACTACACACCAGAGCCCTCCCCTCCACTCTTAGCCGTGTCACCAGGGTCCCAGCTCTGAGGAGACAAGAGCTAAGCTCAGGCATCTTTTTCTCACCAGTTCCCTGTCCTGCTGAGGCCACGGCACCTCCCAGGAGCTGCCCAACGTCCCAACCTGCACAGGCAGGGTCATGTCAGACATTCCTCCCTAGGGACATCCTCAGGGATACATGGATGACATCCCCAGCTCCTGGGGGCTGGTATCATGTGTGTCTTGCGCAGAGACTCAGAGATGGAAGAGTGACAACCAGTCTTGGCACAGAGCATGAAAGACCACGCAACTGAGGCCCAGGTTCGGGCCTTGTGATCTGGGGCAAGTCGCACCCCCTCTAGGCCCTTTTCAGGTGTGCACCTTGAAGGGGCGACAATGAGAGGAGATCCAGGTGGTGTCATCTACTGGCATCCACCTTCCAAAGGTCCAGGCTGCTCTCAAACTAGGTGCTTTTCAGACCAGTCAGTGAATGGGTCAGAGTAGCACACTGGAAATTAAGTCTATGCTGCCTCTGCACTCCGAGGTGGTCCACCAGGCTGCTGTGCTCTTGTGTGTGTGTGAGAAGGGGCCAGATACAGCGCTTATTCTTCACCTTGGAAGGAAGAGCTTGGCGTGGCCACATGATAGACTTCTAGAAACTTCTCTAAGACGAAAGGCCCCTGAATTTTTGTTGGGTTTATTTCCCACCTCTGACACGTGACTGTCCTATTAAGTATGCCTAGACGAGTTGTACTTCCTGATCACTGGGTCCATTCAGCATAATACCATCAATGGGATGGGTCAGTGTGACGTCTTCTGGAAGGAAAAGGAGATGAAGGTTCCTTCTGACTAAATGACAGCCTAAGTCTGGAGATTTGATATACCTCTGAGATAGTGTTCTCTCCTTGCCGGCTGAAAGCTCACTGCTCTGCTGGTCTTTACTCACAGGAAGAGAACAAAGAGCATTTTCCTGATCAGTAGTTACACACTGGGTGCTTGGGGATGAAGTGATGAAGCCCCATGTGCAGCAGTAACTGCAATTTGAGGCACTGATTACATTGACAGTCATGCCACTGTCATCTCCAAGATTCAAGCGTTTTCTGACTAGGCCAAATGAGTGACTTCAATAAGGGTATGTGGAAATGACCACCCCTATATCTTTCAAATCCTTGGTGGTGACACCGGTTACTGTAACCTCTCCTGGAAGGCATTAGTGCTTTCAATGTATACTTTAGAGGGAGTTCTAGAGGCTTGTACTTGACCTGCCACACAGCATGACTTCCTTTCCGGTACAGGTACAGTCCCCTGTGGGTACCAAGGAGGAAGCTGGGAGCTCAGTGTCCCTGACAGCTCAGCCCTGTGGGCTGTGCCACTGGGCACTGCGGGAACTTGCTCGGGGTGGGGGCGTGCTGCTCCTGATACCAAACCAGGTCTGCATCCCTGAGGTCAAATCACAAAACACAATGACAAGGTTTTGGGGGAAGGAAAGAATAGTGTATTGACTTGCTAGCAAATGAGGGAGTGAAAGGCTCCTGCCTTAAAGAACCACCGTCCTCCTGACACAAGCAGTCAGGGCTCTTCGAGGGGAAATGGTGGGAGAGAGGCTTGGGTGCAGACATGATTTAAAACGGCAGTGACAGTTAAATCCACTACTTGATTTAATATGCGATAATCCACTTTTATTTTCCAAGACCTCCTTCAAAACTGGCATGTTTTAAGTGCACATTACATGCATAGGCGTGTTTGTCCCTCCACCCAGAAAATAATTGCCCCATTTTTTGAAGCTTGAAGCCCTTTTATTCTAAGTTCCACATTTCCGTATTTGTTAGAAGCTTAGACATGGAAAAATATTCCTTCATTGCAAAGAAAATCCATTACATATTAGCAAACATCGGGACCGAATGATGGAAATGCAGGTGACCTGGAAAAACAAGGACATCTCAAGGGGACAGAAGCTCCTTAGTGCCAGCTGATGCTGGCCATGAGAAATACCCTCCCATGGCAAAGGTTGACTATTTGCATTTTCTGATTTGTAAAATTAAGTGATGCCATTC
Source organism: Manis pentadactyla (assembly GCF_030020395.1). Lineage (NCBI taxonomy): Eukaryota > Metazoa > Chordata > Mammalia > Pholidota > Manidae > Manis > Manis pentadactyla. Next base: position 27,082,502 of record NC_080024.1, read on the forward strand.
CATTCAGTGAAGGCATGGCATTGACCTTGAAGCACAGGGTGGTTGAGTTATAGTAGAAGCAGCCGGAGCCAGGAGACATCCTGCTCTCCCAGCTTTTATTTTCCAGGAGCTGCAGCTCTTTGAGAGGGCTATGCCAAGGGTAAGATGGGGTATTAGGAGAGGCACGTGGCCTTCGATGATCAGAAGGGATTTCTGAAATCTCAAAGAGGAAGAGAGGCCTTGCATTCCATGAATAGTAAGGACCAGCAGCCTATGAACCCACAGCATCCTAGGAAAGTGGCCAGTATCTCACTGGGAGGGATGACGTGTGCAGTAGACTTTTGCATCGGGCTTTTTGTGAGGCTGGACATTAGGCTTTATGGTTCCAACTCCAAAATATGGAACTCAGTACTTTAAGGGGCTCTCTATGCTTAGAAAACAGAACCCTGTGATTCTCAGGTGAACTGAACACTGGAAGAGATCTTACATAGTCTGCGCAACAGTTCTAGGCCTTTTCATGACCCATTGCAGGAAAGCATTTTCCACCACCGTTCATGAGTCAGCCCTTCATATCCAAAAGGAATCCTGGGCACACAGTTTCACAGAAGTAAAAACAGATATGGATTTGATTTCATTTAATGGACACAAAGAAATGCAGCCACATTTGCAGAATAAATTTTATACAAATTCTAATGCATGCATAAAGTAAAATTCAGTGGCTGAGCCCTGAGGTTTGGGCATACAGCAGATGTATATTTAAATCTAAATTCTATTTTATTTGTGATTACATGTACCTTCATCTCTCTGAGCTTCATTTATAAAAGATGGATGAAAATGGTACCTAAATCATAAATAGCATTGAGAATTAAAGTTGAGAATTAAATGAGATAAAATATTAATGCACTTAGTGTGTTGTCTGGAACACAGTGATTATTAAATAAATACCAATCATCATTAGGATTCCAGATACCTTTGCAGATATCTTTGCAACAGAGCCAGGGGAGCCTCTGGTCTGGGGCAAGGTAGGCATTTGAGCAGACCTTGAACTCAGCAGGATTTAGAAAGAGGAGGTAGGGAGAGAGATGCGCATCAAAGGAACCATGGGTTGTTTTGCTGGGGACGGTGAGAGCTCTGGCTGCCACATGGCGCTGAGCACACCGACACCCCAAACTATGGTTCATAAGACACTTGGAGCCCTAATTTGTATTCTAGTCATATAATTTAAGGCTGGGAAGACCACAAATGTTTTAGGGCATGAGCTGAACGCCTATAGTGGATACCTGGGAAGGATGGGGGCCGTTTAATTTTGATAGGCTTTTTCATTTTCCTTGTGTATTTTATTTATAGTTTCATAGCTTTGTGGTCTGAGAAGCTGGTTGGTACAATTTCTATCTTTTTAAATTTACTGAGGCTCTTTTTGTGGCCTAGTATATGATCTATTCTTGAGAATGTTCCATGTGCAGTTGAGAAGAATGTGTGTCCTGCTGCTCTAGGGTGGAGAGTTCTGTAGATGTCTGTTAGGTCCATCTGTTCTAATGTGTTGTTCAGTGCCTCTGTGTCCTTATTTTCTGTCTGGTTGATCTGTCCTTTTCGAGTGGGTGGAGTGTTGACATCTACTAGAATGAATGCATTGCATTCTATTTCCCCTTTTAATTCTGTTAGTATTTGTTTCACATATATGTAGGTGCTCCTGTGTTGGGTGCATAGATATTCATAATGGTTATATTCTCTTGTTGGATTGACCCCTTTATCATTATGTAATGTCCGTCTTTGTCTCTTGTGACTTTCTTTGCTTTAAAATCTATTTTGTTTGATACAAGTACTGCAACACCTCCTTTTTTTCTCCCTATTAGTTGCGTGAAATATCTTTTTCCATCCCTTATCTTTTAGTCTGTGTATGTCTTTGGGTTTGAAGTGAATCTCTTGCAGGCAGCATACAACTGGGTCTTGTTTTTTTATCCATTCAGTGACTCCATGTCTTTTTATTGGTGCATTCAGACCATTTACATGAAGGTTGATTTATTGGTAGGTATGTACTTATTGCCATGCAGTCTTTAGATGTGTGGCTACCAAAGGTTCAAGGGTAATAACTTCCTTACTAACTAAGAGTCTAACTTAACTCACTTAGTATGCTATTCCCAACAGAATCTAAAGGTTTTTTTCTCTCTCCTCCATTCTTTATATATTAGGTATCATATTCTGGACTCTTTGTCTGTCTCTTTTTATTACCTCCTGTGACAGTTATTTAACCTTGGGAACACTTCCGTCTATAGCAGTCCCTCCATAATACACTGTAGAGGTGTTTTGTGGGAGCTAAATTCTCTCAGCTTTTGCTTATCTGGAAATTGTTTAATCCCACCTTCAAATTTAAATGATAATCTTGGCAGTTAAAGTATTCTTGGTTCGAGGCCCTTCTGCTGAGAAGTCTGATGGTAGCCTTTGGTTTTTCCTTTGTATGTGATCCAATTTCTCTCTCTGGCTGCTTTTAATATTCTGTCTTTATCCTTAGTCTTTGCCATTTTAAATATTATATGTCTTGGTGTTGTTCTCTTTGGGTCCCTTGTGTTGGGAGATCTGTGCACTACCATTGCCTGAGAAACCATCTCCTCCAGATTGAGGACGTTTGCAGCAATTACTTCTTCAAAGACACTTTCTTTCCCTTATTCTCTCTCCTTCCTCTTCTGATACCCCTATAACACGAATATTGTTCTGTTTGGATTGGTCCTATATTTCTCTCAGTATGCTTTCATTCCTAGAGATCCATTTTCCTCTCTGTTCCTCACCTTCTTTGTATTCCTCTTCCCTAATTCCTATTTCATTTATCATCTGTTCCACTCTATCTAACCTGATTTTAATACCTTCTGTTGTTATGTTCAACGATTGGTTCTCTGTCCTAAATTTGTTCCTGAGTTCTTGAATATTTTTCTGTACCTCCATGAGCATGTTTATGATTTTTATTTTGTAATCTCTTTCAGGAACAGTTATTACTTCAGTGTCACTCGATCCTTTCTCTGGCGTTGACGTTTGGCTTTGTTCCAGGTTCCTTTGACGTTTCGTATTAGTATGTGGCGACCTCTAGTGCCCTGCAGCTGCTCATCTGCTGGAGTGATGTCGGGCGTCAAAGGGGAGTGGTGCTGGTGCCTGGGGGGAGGAAAGGGCTGGTTCCAGTTTCCTGGCTGCTGTGCCTTGCTCAATTGCCAAAACCAGGGGCCAAACACACAGGTGTGAAGCCTCTATGCTTTGTGTTTGTAGATGCTGTAGGTGGGGCTGCATATCACAGTGGGGGGCCTTGGAGCTGCATCCAGTGGGATGTAGCGAGTGAAGATTAAGTTCCCAACCTGCTGGGCAGAGTGCACCTGCACAATTTTGCCTACCTGTCCTTTGTCCTGAGCAGTAAGCTCTGTGCAATCCTTGCCCCTTTAGCAGCCCTCTCGCTTTTAGGAAGTCTTTCGGACTGCCTGTCCAGACCAGCCGGATAGGAATCCCTGTTTTTCAGAAGCAGCTGGAATCTCCATCTCTCCAGGTAGTCCACCTGTCTTAGCTTTCCAACCCCACTAATCACCAGAGCATCATGCAATGTAGGTTCGTGCTCCCAGAACAGATCTCCAGGGTGAGGTGTTCAGCAGTCCCAGGCCTCCACTCCCTCCCTGGTCTGTGTCTCTTCCTCCCGCCGATGGGCTGGGGTGTGAGAAGGGCTTGGGTCCCGCCGCATCAGAGCTTTGGTACCTTACCCTGTTCGGTGTGGGCTGCTATTTTTGTCCAGATGTATTCAGTCTGGTGTGGCCATCGTTCCTTGTTCTCTTTCAGGATGAGTTATATTAGTTATATTTTTGTATCATATGTGGTTTTAGGAGGAGGTCTCTGTCTCGCCTGTCACACCGCCATCTTTAATCTCTAGCTAGGCAATTTTTCATGGATGAGGGGAGGAAGTTGCCCAGGGGGCTCCCCTGGGAGCATGCGCTGGGAACCTGCAGTGGCCAGGGAGCACTGCACCGTGTCCGTGTCCGTCCCCGTCCTGGGAAAGGCCGGGCCTGGTGAGGATGGCCCCACCTCTTCCTGGAACGCTGTGGCTACAACTCTGTGGTTGACAGCACCCAGGCAGCAGGTGGCATCAACAGCGCGGGAGGCCACCTGCACAAAGGGGAACATCCTCCACATGGTGGGGCAGCTCGCCTCTGTCCAGAGGGCCAAAAGCAGAGGGGTTGACACATTACGAAGGTGGCCACGTTGGCTGCAGCTCTGTACGGGTCCTTGAGGTTGCAGCGGCAGCCTGGGGAGCTGCCCACGTCTGCCGACAGGGTGCAACCTGCCCGAAGGGGAAGCTCTCCTCCGCACGCAGCCAGGATACCAGCAGGGCCATGGGCCCGATGACAGCAGCTACAGGGCCACACATGTGAACAGAAGAGGCAGGTTATCCCGGGTTCCCCCCGTTATCCTGCTTCCACCCCGTCCGCATTGTCCTCTGTGCTCCGGGCCCTGTGCGGAGGGTCCTGTCAGTCACCAGCACCTGGGGGTTCCCTGTCATGGGAAAGCTCATGGTCATCACCGACTCACAAAAGAGGAGGCTGGGTCCCAGAGGGGGAGGGGAACCACCCTTCAGTCTGACACAACTCGTTGGCAGTGAACCTGGGGTCCCAGTCCCACCCATCTTTAGGACACCCCCACACCCAACACGGCCTGGAGCTTCCCTGAGGCTGAGCAGCTGCCCACCCCTTGCTGATCACACCAGCCCAGAAACTCACCTGGCCCTGGTCAGTAAGTTTAAACGTGTGACCTGAAGAACTACAGTCCGTTTCCCCCGGCCTCCTGGCCTGGGGGCTCCAGCTGGCAGGACAGGGTGTAGCTGCAGGACAGAGGGCCACCTGTGAGCCCCTGGAGCCACACGTCAGGGGGCCCTTCTCCCAGAGCCTGCTGGCCTCACCTCTGCTCCTCGTGCAGGGGCTCCCCGGCGTGGAGAAAGGATACGAAGCGCTCCTCAGGCTCCAGGTCATACAGCACAGCCAGCTCCCTCTGCGTCATGATCTCACTTTGGATGATAGCGACCTGGGGCAGAGCAAGGACAGGGTACAGAGAAGGAGGGGTGTGAGGAGTGGGGTCCTAGGATGGTCCCGGATCTTTGCTCACGGGAACCCGCCTTCCTTCCGATGTCATCCAGCCCTGCCAGTTCCCACTGTTGTGTCTCCAGCTCTTCCTCCAGGAAGGGGGCCTTGATGCCACACCCCATCCCCCACCTGACAAAGCCTTGAGTGTCCTCAGCTCTGCATGTCTTACCTCTCTCAAGACACATTAGACCCATGGGATGGGATGGACAGTGTCCTGCCCAGGGGGTCTTGACGGTAGGAAGGAAACCTACTTTTCAGAAAAGTGCATCAGAAACAGCCCCCTGATCCCAGAACAAGGCCAGAACATCCCCACCCTTTCTCAAGTTGTAGGACCACTAGGGCCCTCCAAGGGACAGGCCTGCCCAGAAACAGCACCCGGCCCTGGCCCAGGCTCAGGCCTACAGAGAAGCGGGGACTGGACTGGGGAGCTGAGGCCTCAGGCGGAAAGGCACTGCCAGCCCCCTGATGTGCGTTCTGCCCTGAAGGAGCAACATCCCTCCCCCTGGGCAGGGCCTGAGGGGGAGGCCAGTATGCTCAGTAGCTGCCCCCTGTAGCCCTCAGCCCCACCTGCCCTAGGTCCAGGTCCGGGGCGTAAGTGGGTCCTTCTGGCACTCCTCTCCAAGAAGCCCAGTTCCTGGCGTGGAGGGGAGACTCTCAGGAATGGGTGCTAGCCCGGTGCTGGGAGGTCCGGGCTCACTCGGGGCTCTCTCCTCTGTGCAGCTCTCCATCCTGCCCCCCACCCCGTGCCCCTCTGGGCTCACTCACGTCTTCATGATGTTCCAGGAGTTTGTCTGCAGGCACATCATCTGGAAACATTCCGAGGAAGGGGACCATGTCCTGTGCCACCAGGGTGGGGAGGTGATGAGTCCCCGCCTGCCTCAGGGGCGTCCACAGAACCTCCCCTGAACCCCACACCTGCAGCCCCCAGCTCCCTTGGACCACCCTGTGCTGTGTCCCTCTCCTCCCTTCGCTCTGCGTTCCTCTTTCCAGGGCTTGCTTTTGGCCAGTCTCAGGACCTGTGGTCCCTGCACCTGTCCTCCAACTTCTCCCTGTACCCAGCTGCTCTTGCCCTCCTCCTGGTCACCCCAGTGCTGGCAGCTCAGGGCTGGTGGCACCAGGAGCAGGTGGAGGGTCACCCCCACTGCCGCGACCCTGGCCACGCCACTCTCAACTTCCTCTTGCACTCCTGGGGTCCCATCCCACGTGGCCTCCCACAACCAGACCTTGGTTGATGGATGCCTTGCCCGAGTCCCCTGGTCCCTATGCTGTCCCCACCTCCAGCAGGCTCTCAGCCTAGAGCGACCCCAGCTCCAGCACACACAAACCCATTGGTGTCCTCGGGCCTCGGCCGGCCGCCCTGCGAGGGTCAGGGGAGATCCCTCTGCCTCCCAGGGTGCCCTGAGGACTCACTGTCACCTGGCTCTCAGCACGGCTCCCCTCACATGACCAGGTGGGGTGGGCGGAACGTTGAAGCCCATCTTGTGCTGCCTTGACCCTGCTCACCAGGGAGGCCTGCACCCCAGGGTGAGAACAACCCTCCATGTCAAGATGAGGAGGCCACAGAGGGGGCAGCGATGGGCTGAGGGTACCCAGGGGAGAGGCTGACCTGGCTCAGTGACAGGCCCCACCCCTGCTGCCGACCCCATGCCAGCCCCAGTCCCGACTGGGGTCTGTCCTCTGGGTCCTCACTGGATGCCAGCACCCCAGTCAAGTGGAGCCAGGGAGGGAGACAGACAAGGCCCTCGGCGGCCTGGGCAAATCTACTTCCCCCATCAGCTTTCCCCTCTCACCCCGCAAACCTCGAGTCTGCCCCAAGGCTAGGCCACAGCAAGGCAGAGGACTTGCCCCAAGGACTGCCTCCCTTCCAGACCTCTAGCCTCCACTTACCTCGAAGAGCTGCTTCCTATGAACCCACTTGTCCTCCGTTTTCAGGTTTTCATATAAAATCAGGCTGGTGCTAAGGGGAGGGGACAGGAGGAGGGAGACATGTGGCCAGCAGGTGGAGAGTTTGGGGGCAGACCGCTTTTCCTAGAGATCCCAGAAGGTCCATTAGCCTGCATGAGGCTTTCCACCACGGCCCTGAGCCCTGGGGAATCCATCGCCTGCGGAGGGCGCTCCCATGTTTCCGCCCGGGGCCTCCATTCCCAGTTTTCCCAGGGGCGAATCTGCTTTGGGCCAGGTCGCCGTCCTTGGGGCAGAGACCTCCTGCTGCAGAGCACATGCTCAAAATCTCCAATTAGGTTCAACCCACATCTGACATTGTAGGGAACTGATTCCTGTGGGGGATCCCGTGGCCTAACCCACAGGGGCTCCAAGAGCCCGCCATCCCTGTCCTTAGGCTCCGCCGCCTCCCAGGAAGTCCCAGCGGACTGAGGGGACACTGCCAGACGTAGGTGTGTCCCTGTCCACCCAGGTGCCCCGGTCCCAGGGACAGGACTACCCACCAGGCAATATGTCCCCAGGTGCTTTCCAGGCAACATACAGCAGGGCTCTGCAGGGCCGAGAGAATGGCATGGAGGGCAGCATAGTTCTTGAGGGGCTGACATTCCTGGGAGGGAAGACAGAGCTGAGAGCGTGGCCTGCTTCTCTTCTCTGTCCCCCCATGAACTCCTGTCCTTAAGGACACAGAATCCCAGGGAGCCCAGCACACCTGGTACCTGGTGAGCAGCCCTCCTGGGTGGAGGACTGTAGCTCAACGCAAGGAAGGGGCCAGGGATGGCTGTCCCACCCCTGGGGCCTGCGAGTCCAGGTGCCCACTCCCTTGGCAGGAGGGGCCCAGGGACCGTGCAGGGCAGACCGCAGGCACCCATCCTGAGAGCTGCTCCCAAGATGCCAGGATGGACCCCAGGGGCCATCCCATGACATACCATGGCCACCTGGATCCAGAACTCCACGACTCGGGCCCTGTCCTGGGCCATCATGCTCGGGGTCCCGAGGCAGGTGGTGGTGACCAACTTAAGCAAGGTGTCAAATTCCCCGAGGAAGCCATGCATGGTGGGAGCTGGGCGCTCAGTGTCCATCCTGACGTACAGCCCCTGGGGATCACAAGGGAGGGTCATCCAGCCTTGCCCCTGGTGCCCCCGTGCCCAGGCAGAGTCACCAGTCAGAGCTGGAGCCCAAGCAGCTGAGGATGTGCTGTGAGCCTTGTGGCCACCCGGGCTTCAGACCCCGTCCACTGAGGCGCCCACGACCGGATGCACAGGACCCCACAGTGGTGGGGAACAGAGGGGCTCTGCTCGCAGGCACCCTCACTCACCTCCTCCCTGCCGCACAAGGCAGCTCAACCTACCCATCCCGGGGCATCTGCCTCCCATTCTGCCACCCCGTGGATCCCACTACCCACTCAGTTACAGTTTCCCCTGTAACAAGTCCACCCAGGGCCTTTGTTGGTGTCTGTGTCTCCCACACAGTCAGGTACATGGCAGGGTCTTCTGACATGTGGAGGCTGTGGAGGCCTGTCGGGCCAATGATGGCCCAAGAACCTAAGGCCCTGGAAGCACCTCCCTGAGCACCCCTCCCCTCCTCCCGTGCCCCTCCCAGCCCGGTCAGTCCCTGCCAACTTTCCCTCCGCTCCACCTCATTGGTCTGCAAGGATCCCTACGTGCCAGCCCTACTGGCCCCGTGTGGTCAGTGAAGGCTTGGGGGTGAGGAGAATCTCTCAGGGCACATGGTGAGTTCGTGGGGAAACTGGGACGTGAGCCCAGATTACAGGAGTCCACGTCAGGGGACGGCAGGTCTGGGGCAGCCCATGACACAGGGAAGGCCCATTCCCCGACGCTGAGAGCCTGCTCCACTCACCGCAAAGACAAGGGTCAGCTGCTCGGCCACCAGGCATGGGCAAAATGCCAGGATGGCTGGCTCCTCCTTGCTCGTCACGTCCTGGGTGCTCACAGCACCGGGGTGGGCAGGCTCCGGGCCCGGCTCTGGCTCTGCTAGGCCTGGTGCCATTCCTGCGGGTGTCAGGGGCCCCGGGCCCGAGGGCTCATGGGGCTCCAGCTCAGGGCCTGGCACCAGGGCTGAGGCCACTGCTGGGACATCCTCTGTGTCTGCAGGGACTGAAGCAGGTGACGCCGGCTTTAGCTCCATCACAGGGGGCTCAGGGAGCTCCTGAATTGGCTCTAGATGCAGGTGGCATGAGAGATACCGGTAGCGCCACTTCTGTTTCTTGCGATGTAGTGCTGGAGCGGGACAGAGAGACAGGGTCACCCCGGGGCTGATTCCCTATGCCTTACCAAGGACAGAAAAGACCTCACATCCTTGAAGGGAAAAATCCGGGAAGCCCACCCTAGACGGTCCCCTTGCTGCAGCCCCTCACCTTCCAGCTTTGCCACCAATTCCCTCACGTTCTCCTTCTGGGCCAAGTGGTGGAGGATTTGACTCCTTAGGGTGGCTGAAGGCTGGCTGCCATGGAGGTCAATAGGCACACGCTCGGGCTCCCAGGCATGGTGCCTAGCCTGTCCCATCCTTGGGCTGGGGGTTGACCTTGGGGTGGCAGAGTGAGAAGCCTTTTCTTTCCAGCCACACTGCCCTCCCGGCACACCCTTGTGTGGGCCTGGTCGCTCTGCATTCCCCTGCCTGTCCAGGCATCTGCCCCTCGCCCTTCCTGACCCTGTGTGTCTGTCCTGGGACCCCATCCTCTCCCACCCTCCCAGATAGGGTGTCCCCAGTCGTCAGCCCGCCCGTGGGACCCCACCCACCAGCAAACACGGGTTACCTGCTGGGTTCTGCTGTGTGCTCCCTGCCCCACGCCCCAAACTCCTCCTCCCCCCTTTCTGTGAGATGGGCAGCGCACCCTCTGGTCCCAGTGAGAACTCACATTTTCCCATCCTCCTCAGGCCCCTCGCCATGTCCCGTGTTACTTGAAGAGGCCGTGAGGGAATTGCCCGTGATGCTCCCCGGCCGTGACCTGCGGGTGACGCCTGAAGTGACTGCCCAACTCCACCCGGGACGGGGTCCCAGTATTGTGTCTGCTTCCTTCACTTACTTATGCTAAGTGTCCCCAAAGGGCCTGCACAAAGTCTCTGCTGCCCCCAGAGGTCCGTCATGTGGCCTCAGTGAGGACAAGGACCGGGCCCAGCCACAGGGATCGCAAGCCTCCGTTCCAAAGGCTGCTTTCCATGTGCTTTTCCAAATTGAGGCCACTGACAGGTGAGGCCAAAGGCTTTTCATCGGGTACAGAGAAGTAATAGCCCCGAAGTGGCCCAGCATGGACGGCAGGTCTTTCTGCAGCACCCAGTGCCAGGGGAGCCCCTCTAAGGCTCCTCCCGTATTCCCCATGGGCACCCTAATGGGCTGATCCCTAGCCACCCTGCCTATCAGAGGAGCACACAGCGGCTCAGACACATGTGGGGACACTCAAGACACACAGCAGGCTGCGGGCAGAGGCCCGACTGTGCCGAGGATGGGGTGGATGCTCACCGGGGGAACCGCTGGCCCGTGGCCGGCTGGTCAGCGTTCGTTGCAGGGAGTGGGGACGAAGAAGCGTTCAGACTGAGGGTTGCACCTGAAGACGACCTTCTTGCGCTGAACCGTCCCTGCTTCTCCTTCACTCCTGCCAACTGGTGAGCATCGTCGGGAGGGCGTGTGGACTCAGGAGTGCTCCGGCTGATGTTTCTAGCTGCCTCCACTCGTGAGGTGCCCTTTCTCCCCTTCCTCATCACGCTTGTCCGGGGAGCCCTGCGCTTGGGGACCTTAGTCCCATGGTCAGTTGACTCATGTTCAGGCTGAGGGGGGCAGCGGGGATATAGTCAGTGGGGAAACCAGGAACCACCAGGACGAGGGAGGTTTGCAACTCACCCGAGCACCTCCAGCCCCCTGGGGTGCGAGCAAGGAGAGGGACGGGGTGCCCCCAGGGAGTGAGGTTCCAGGCCCCTTGGAGTGGGACCGTCGGCCACTCTCGTGGGGAAGCCCTGGGAAGGCCCTGGCGGGTTACCAGGTTTGGAAGGGAGTGGGTCCTGGGTGTAGACAACCTGTCCCGGGTCCAGGAGCTGGTGAATCCATCCACCAGCTCCTCCACACTCCCCACGGTGGTGCTGTGCAAGGCCAGAACGTAGTAGCTGGGGAGGAGGCGCCCAGGGCTGCCTGGACCTCCCCACAGGGGGCAATGTGGACCCCAAACCCTGCCCCCGAGATCAGGCACACACGGCCATCTGCATAGACATCCAGTCCCTCAGCGAAGGAGAGGACACCCCCCGGGCTCAGGATTGCCATGGGGTGGAAGTACCTGGTCCCAACACTCACCTCCACATCCTGAATGATGAGAGCAGAGCTGTGACACTCATCCCGCCAGGGGACCACCACCTCACAACATGCTACCACCCAGGAACGGCCCCCCTCCTCCCCAGACTTCAGTCCCACCCATGCCCCACACTCACCGCACACACACAGCAGGGTCCAGCGGGAAGGTCAGCCCGAGATGGGTCACCCTTGTGGCCTGGCCCTGGAGTGGCCCGCTCTGGGCTGCCGTGTGCTACCTCGGGGCTCCTCAGGCAACACAGACAGAGGCGTTGGAGGTGGTCTCTGAGCCAACGCCCAAGGCGAGCAGGAAGACTGTCCCTCTCGGCTTCCCTGACTCCCACGCCCTCAGAAGGCTCCACACAACAAGACCGCATGTTGCTCTGTCGAGCGTCTCCGGTCAAGTGAGCAGGACTGGGGTCTGCTATCAGGAACTGGGCGCCGGGTCACAATTCAGGTTCTACTGGGCGTGTTGTCAGTGACATCACTTCCTGAAGGGTCCATTTCGTGGGCCCCTCCCTGCATTCAGACACACCCCCATGCCCCTCTGGGATGCTGACTGCCCACCCTCCTGTCCCTTGCCATGCGTGACTACACACCAGAGCCCTCCCCTCCACTCTTAGCCGTGTCACCAGGGTCCCAGCTCTGAGGAGACAAGAGCTAAGCTCAGGCATCTTTTTCTCACCAGTTCCCTGTCCTGCTGAGGCCACGGCACCTCCCAGGAGCTGCCCAACGTCCCAACCTGCACAGGCAGGGTCATGTCAGACATTCCTCCCTAGGGACATCCTCAGGGATACATGGATGACATCCCCAGCTCCTGGGGGCTGGTATCATGTGTGTCTTGCGCAGAGACTCAGAGATGGAAGAGTGACAACCAGTCTTGGCACAGAGCATGAAAGACCACGCAACTGAGGCCCAGGTTCGGGCCTTGTGATCTGGGGCAAGTCGCACCCCCTCTAGGCCCTTTTCAGGTGTGCACCTTGAAGGGGCGACAATGAGAGGAGATCCAGGTGGTGTCATCTACTGGCATCCACCTTCCAAAGGTCCAGGCTGCTCTCAAACTAGGTGCTTTTCAGACCAGTCAGTGAATGGGTCAGAGTAGCACACTGGAAATTAAGTCTATGCTGCCTCTGCACTCCGAGGTGGTCCACCAGGCTGCTGTGCTCTTGTGTGTGTGTGAGAAGGGGCCAGATACAGCGCTTATTCTTCACCTTGGAAGGAAGAGCTTGGCGTGGCCACATGATAGACTTCTAGAAACTTCTCTAAGACGAAAGGCCCCTGAATTTTTGTTGGGTTTATTTCCCACCTCTGACACGTGACTGTCCTATTAAGTATGCCTAGACGAGTTGTACTTCCTGATCACTGGGTCCATTCAGCATAATACCATCAATGGGATGGGTCAGTGTGACGTCTTCTGGAAGGAAAAGGAGATGAAGGTTCCTTCTGACTAAATGACAGCCTAAGTCTGGAGATTTGATATACCTCTGAGATAGTGTTCTCTCCTTGCCGGCTGAAAGCTCACTGCTCTGCTGGTCTTTACTCACAGGAAGAGAACAAAGAGCATTTTCCTGATCAGTAGTTACACACTGGGTGCTTGGGGATGAAGTGATGAAGCCCCATGTGCAGCAGTAACTGCAATTTGAGGCACTGATTACATTGACAGTCATGCCACTGTCATCTCCAAGATTCAGGCGTTTTCTGACTAGGCCAAATGAGTGACTTCAATAAGGGTATGTGGAAATGACCACCCCTACATCTTTCAAATCCTTGGTGGTGACACCGGTTACTGTAACCTCTCCTGGAAGGCATTAGTGCTTTCAATGTATACTTTAGAGGGAGTTCTAGAGGCTTGTACTTGACCTGCCACACAGCATGACTTCCTTTCCGGTACAGGTACAGTCCCCTGTGGGTACCAAGGAGGAAGCTGGGAGCTCAGTGTCCCTGACAGCTCAGCCCTGTGGGCTGTGCCACTGGGCACTGCGGGAACTTGCTCGGGGTGGGGGCGTGCTGCTCCTGATACCAAACCAGGTCTGCATCCCTGAGGTCAAATCACAAAACACAATGACAAGGTTTTGGGGGAAGGAAAGAATAGTGTATTGACTTGCTAGCAAATGAGGGAGTGAAAGGCTCCTGCCTTAAAGAACCACCGTCCTCCTGACACAAGCTGTCAGGGCTCTTCGAGGGGAAATGGTGGGAGAGAGGCTTGGGTGCAGACATGATTTAAAACGGCAGTGACAGTTAAATCCACTACTTGATTTAATATGCGATAATCCACTTTTATTTTCCAAGACCTCCTTCAAAACTGGCATGTTTTAAGTGCACATTACATGCATAGGCGTGTTTGTCCCTCCACCCAGAAAATAATTGCCCCATTTTTTGAAGCTTGAAGCCCTTTTATTCTAAGTTCCACATTTCCGTATTTGTTAGAAGCTTAGACATGGAAAAATATTCCTTCATTGCAAAGAAAATCCATTACATATTAGCAAACATCGGGACCGAATGATGGAAATGCAGGTGACCTGGAAAAACAAGGACATCTCAAGGGGACCGAAGCTCCTTAGTGCCAGCTGATGCTGGCCATGAGAAATACCCTCCCATGGCAAAGGTTGACTATTTGCATTTTCTGATTTGTAAAATTAAGTGATGCCATTCCATTCAGTGAAGGCATGGCATTGACCTTGAAGCACAGGGTGGTTGAGTTATAGTAGAAGCAGCCGGAGCCAGGAGACATCCTGCTCTCCCAGCTTTTATTTTCCAGGAGCTGCAGCTCTTTGAGAGGGCTATGCCAAGGGTAAGATGGGGTATTAGGAGAGGCACGTGGCCTTCGATGATCAGAAGGGATTTCTGAAATCTCAAAGAGGAAGAGAGGCCTTGCATTCCATGAATAGTAAGGACCAGCAGCCTATGAACCCACAGCATCCTAGGAAAGTGGCCAGCATCTCACTGGGAGGGATGACGTGTGCAGTAGACTTTGCATCGGGCTTTTTGTGAGGCTGGACATTAGGCTTTATGGTTCCAACTCCAAAATATGGAACTCAGTACTTTAAGGGGCTCTCTATGCTTAGAAAACAGAACCCTGTGATTCTCAGGTGAACTGAACACTGGAAGAGATCTTACATAGTCTGCGCAACAGTTCTAGGCCTTTTCATGACCCATTGCAGGAAAGCATTTTCCACCACCGTTCATGAGTCAGCCCTTCATATCCAAAAGGAATCCTGGGCACACAGTTTCACAGAAGTAAAAACAGATATGGATTTGATTTCATTTAATGGACACAAAGAAATGCAGCCACATTTGCAGAATAAATTTTATACAAATTCTAATGCATGCATAAAGTAAAATTCAGTGGCTGAGCCCTGAGGTTTGGGCATACAGCAGATGTATATTTAAATCTAAATTCTATTTTATTTGTGATTACATGTACCTTCATCTCTCTGAGCTTCATTTATAAAAGATGGATGAAAATGGTACCTAAATCATAAATAGCATTGAGAATTAAAGTTGAGAATTAAATGAGATAAAATATTAATGCACTTAGTGTGTTGTCTGGAACACAGTGATTATTAAATAAATACCAATCATCATTAGGATTCCAGATACCTTTGCAGATATCTTTGCAACAGAGCCAGGGGAGCCTCTGGTCTGGGGCAAGGTAGGCATTTGAGCAGACCTTGAACTCAGCAGGATTTAGAAAGAGGAGGTAGGGAGAGAGATGCGCATCAAAGGAACCATGGGTTGTTTTGCTGGGGACGGTGAGAGCTCTGGCTGCCACATGGCGCTGAGCACACCGACACCCCAAACTATGGTTCATAAGACACTTGGAGCCCTAATTTGTATTCTAGTCATATAATTTAAGGCTGGGAAGACCACAAATGTTTTAGGGCATGAGCTGAACGCCTATAGTGGATACCTGGGAAGGATGGGGGCCGTTTAATTTTGATAGGCTTTTTCATTTTCCTTGTGTATTTTATTTATAGTTTCATAGCTTTGTGGTCTGAGAAGCTGGTTGGTACAATTTCTATCTTTTTAAATTTACTGAGGCTCTTTTTGTGGCCTAGTATATGATCTATTCTTGAGAATGTTCCATGTGCAGTTGAGAAGAATGTGTGTCCTGCTGCTCTAGGGTGGAGAGTTCTGTAGATGTCTGTTAGGTCCATCTGTTCTAATGTGTTGTTCAGTGCCTCTGTGTCCTTATTTTCTGTCTGGTTGATCTGTCCTTTTCGAGTGGGTGGAGTGTTGACATCTACTAGAATGAATGCATTGCATTCTATTTCCCCTTTTAATTCTGTTAGTATTTGTTTCACATATATGTAGGTGCTCCTGTGTTGGGTGCATAGATATTCATAATGGTTATATTCTCTTGTTGGATTGACCCCTTTATCATTATGTAATGTCCGTCTTTGTCTCTTGTGACTTTCTTTGCTTTAAAATCTATTTTGTTTGATACAAGTACTGCAACACCTCCTTTTTTTCTCCCTATTAGTTGCGTGAAATATCTTTTTCCATCCCTTATCTTTTAGTCTGTGTATGTCTTTGGGTTTGAAGTGAATCTCTTGCAGGCAGCATACAACTGGGTCTTGTTTTTTTATCCATTCAGTGACTCCATGTCTTTTTATTGGTGCATTCAGACCATTTACATGAAGGTTGATTTATTGGTAGGTATGTACTTATTGCCATGCAGTCTTTAGATGTGTGGCTACCAAAGGTTCAAGGGTAATAACTTCCTTACTAACTAAGAGTCTAACTTAACTCACTTAGTATGCTATTCCCAACAGAATCTAAAGGTTTTTTTCTCTCTCCTCCATTCTTTATATATTAGGTATCATATTCTGGACTCTTTGTCTGTCTCTTTTTATTACCTCCTGTGACAGTTATTTAACCTTGGGAACACTTCCGTCTATAGCAGTCCCTCCATAATACACTGTAGAGGTGTTTTGTGGGAGCTAAATTCTCTCAGCTTTTGCTTATCTGGAAATTGTTTAATCCCACCTTCAAATTTAAATGATAATCTTGGCAGTTAAAGTATTCTTGGTTCGAGGCCCTTCTGCTGAGAAGTCTGATGGTAGCCTTTGGTTTTTCCTTTGTATGTGATCCAATTTCTCTCTCTGGCTGCTTTTAATATTCTGTCTTTATCCTTAGTCTTTGCCATTTTAAATATTATATGTCTTGGTGTTGTTCTCTTTGGGTCCCTTGTGTTGGGAGATCTGTGCACTACCATTGCCTGAGAAACCATCTCCTCCAGATTGAGGACGTTTGCAGCAATTACTTCTTCAAAGACACTTTCTTTCCCTTATTCTCTCTCCTTCCTCTTCTGATACCCCTATAACACGAATATTGTTCTGTTTGGATTGGTCCCATATTTCTCTCAGTATGCTTTCATTCCTAGAGATCCATTTTCCTCTCTGTTCCTCACCTTCTTTGTATTCCTCTTCCCTAATTCCTATTTCATTTATCATCTGTTCCACTCTATCTAACCTGATTTTAATACCTTCTGTTGTTATGTTCAACGATTGGTTCTCTGTCCTAAATTTGTTCCTGAGTTCTTGAATATTTTTCTGTACCTCCATGAGCATGTTTATGATTTTTATTTTGTAATCTCTTTCAGGAACAGTTATTACTTCAGTGTCACTCGATCCTTTCTCTGACGTTGACGTTTGGCTTTGTTCCAGGTTCCTTTGACGTTTCGTATTAGTATGTGGCGACCTCTAGTGCCCTGCAGCTGCTCATCTGCTGGAGTGATGTCGGGCGTCAAAGGGGAGTGGTGCTGGTGCCTGGGGGGAGGAAAGGGCTGGTTCCAGTTTCCTGGCTGCTGTGCCTTGCTCAATTGCCAAAACCAGGGGCCAAACACACAGGTGTGAAGCCTCTATGCTTTGTGTTTGTAGATGCTGTAGGTGGGGCTGCATATCACAGTGGGGGGCCTTGGAGCTGCATCCAGTGGGATGTAGCGAGTGAAGATTAAGTTCCCAACCTGCTGGGCAGAGTGCACCTGCACAATTTTGCCTACCTGTCCTTTGTCCTGAGCAGTAAGCTCTGTGCAATCCTTGCCCCTTTAGCAGCCCTCTCGCTTTTAGGAAGTCTTTCGGACTGCCTGTCCAGACCAGCCGGATAGGAATCCCTGTTTTTCAGAAGCAGCTGGAATCTCCATCTCTCCAGGTAGTCCACCTGTCTTAGCTTTCCAACCCCACTAATCACCAGAGCACCATGCAATGTAGGTTCGTGCTCCCAGAACAGATCTCCAGGGTGAGGTGTTCAGCAGTCCCAGGCCTCCACTCCCTCCCTGGTCTGTGTCTCTTCCTCCCGCCGATGGGCTGGGGTGTGAGAAGGGCTTGGGTCCCGCCGCATCAGAGCTTTGGTACCTTACCCTGTTCGGTGTGGGCTGCTATTTTTGTCCAGATGTATTCAGTCTGGTGTGGCCATCGTTCCTTGTTCTCTTTCAGGATGAGTTATATTAGTTATATTTTTGTATCATATGTGGTTTTAGGAGGAGGTCTCTGTCTCGCCTGTCACACCGCCATCTTTAATCTCTAGCTAGGCAATTTTTCATGGATGAGGGGAGGAAGTTGCCCAGGGGGCTCCCCTGGGAGCATGCGCTGGGAACCTGCAGTGGCCAGGGAGCACTGCACCGTGTCCGTGTCCGTCCCCGTCCTGGGAAAGGCCGGGCCTGGTGAGGATGGCCCCACCTCTTCCTGGAACGCTGTGGCTACAACTCTGTGGTTGACAGCACCCAGGCAGCAGGTGGCATCAACAGCGCGGGAGGCCACCTGCACAAAGGGGAACATCCTCCACATGGTGGGGCAGCTCGCCTCTGTCCAGAGGGCCACAAGCAGAGGGGTTGACACATTACGAAGGTGGCCACGTTGGCTGCAGCTCTGTACGGGTCCTTGAGGTTGCAGCGGCAGCCTGGGGAGCTGCCCACGTCTGCCGACAGGGTGCAACCTGGCCGAAGGGGAAGCTCTCCTCCGCACGCAGCCAGGATACCAGCAGGGCCATGGGCCCGATGACAGCAGCTACAGGGCCACACATGTGAACAGAAGAGGCAGGTTATCCCGGGTTCCCCCCGTTATCCTGCTTCCACCCCGTCCGCATTGTCCTCTGTGCTCCGGGCCCTGTGCGGAGGGTCCTGTCAGTCACCAGCACCTGGGGGTTCCCTGTCATGGGAAAGCTCATGGTCATCACCGACTCACAAAAGAGGAGGCTGGGTCCCAGAGGGGGAGGGGAACCACCCTTCAGTCTGACACAACTCGTTGGCAGTGAACCTGGGGTCCCAGTCCCACCCATCTTTAGGACACCCCCACACCCAACACGGCCTGGAGCTTCCCTGAGGCTGAGCAGCTGCCCACCCCTTGCTGATCACACCAGCCCAGAAACTCACCTGGCCCTGGTCAGTAAGTTTAAACGTGTGACCTGAAGAACTACAGTCCGTTTCCCCCGGCCTCCTGGCCTGGGGGCTCCAGCTGGCAGGACAGGGTGTAGCTGCAGGACAGAGGGCCACCTGTGAGCCCCTGGAGCCACACGTCAGGGGGCCCTTCTCCCAGAGGCTGCTGGCAGCTGCAGCCCACGCCTGGCTCCTGCCGGCCTCACCTCTGCTCCTCGTGCAGGGGCTCCCTGGCGTGGAGAAAGGATATGAAGCGCTCCTCAGGCTCCAGGTCATACAGCACAGCCAGCTCCCTCTGCGTCATGATCTCACTTTGGATGATAGCGACCTGGGGCAGAGCAAGGACAGGGTACAGAGAAGGAGGGGTGTGAGGAGTGGGGCCCTAGGATGGTCCCGGATCTTTGCTCACGGGAACCCGCCTTCCTTCCGATGTCATCCAGCCCTGCCAGTTCCCACTGTTGTGTCTCCAGCTCTTCCTCCAGGAAGGGGGCCTTGATGCCACACCCCATCCCCCACCTGACAAAGCCTTGAGTGTCCTCAGCTCTGCATGTCTTACCTCTCTCAAGACACATTAGACCCATGGGATGGGATGGACAGTGTCCTGCCCAGGGGGTCTTGACGGTAGGAAGGAAACCTACTTTTCAGAAAAGTGCATCAGAAACAGCCCCCTGATCCCAGAACAAGGCCAGAACATCCCCACCCTTTCTCAAGTTGTAGGACCACTAGGGCCCTCCAAGGGACAGGCCTGCCCAGAAACAGCACCCGGCCCTGGCCCAGGCTCAGGCCTACAGAGAAGCGGGGACTGGACTGGGGAGCTGAGGCCTCAGGCGGAAAGGCACTGCCAGCCCCCTGATGTGCGTTCTGCCCTGAAGGAGCAACATCCCTCCCCCTGGGCAGGGCCTGAGGGGGAGGCCAGTATGCTCAGTAGCTGCCCCCTGTAGCCCTCAGCCCCACCTGCCCTAGGTCCAGGTCCGGGGCGTAAGTGGGTCCTTCTGGCACTCCTCTCCAAGAAGCCCAGTTCCTGGCGTGGAGGGGAGACTCTCAGGAATGGGTGCTAGCCCGGTGCTGGGAGGTCCGGGCTCACTCGGGGCTCTCTCCTCTGTGCAGCTCTCCATCCTGCCCCCCACCCCGTGCCCCTCTGGGCTCACTCACGTCTTCATGATGTTCCAGGAGTTTGTCTGCAGGCACATCATCTGGAAACATTCCGAGGAAGGGGACCATGTCCTGTGCCACCAGGGTGGGGAGGTGATGAGTCCCCGCCTGCCTCAGGGGCGTCCACAGAACCTCCCCTGAACCCCACACCTGCAGCCCCCAGCTCCCTTGGACCACCCTGTGCTGTGTCCCTCTCCTCCCTTCGCTCTGCGTTCCTCTTTCCAGGGCTTGATTTTGGCCAGTCTCAGGACCTGTGGTCCCTGCACCTGTCCTCCAACTTCTCCCTGTACCCAGCTGCTCTTGCCCTCCTCCTGGTCACCCCAGTGCTGGCAGCTCAGGGCTGGTGGCACCAGGAGCAGGTGGAGGGTCACCCCCACTGCCGCGACCCTGGCCATGCCACTCTCAACTTCCTCTTGCACTCCTGGGGTCCCATCCCACGTGGCCTCCCACAACCAGACCTTGGTTGATGGATGCCTTGCCCGAGTCCCCTGGTCCCTATGCTGTCCCCACCTCCAGCAGGCTCTCAGCCTAGAGCGACCCCAGCTCCAGCACACACAAACCCATTGGTGTCCTCGGGCCTCGGCCGGCCGCCCTGCGAGGGTCAGGGGAGATCCCTCTGCCTCCCAGGGTGCCCTGAGGACTCACTGTCACCTGGCTCTCAGCACGGCTCCCCTCACATGACCAGGTGGGGTGGGCGGAACGTTGAAGCCCATCTTGTGCTGCCTTGACCCTGCTCACCAGGGAGGCCTGCACCCCAGGGTGAGAACAACCCTCCATGTCAAGATGAGGAGCCCGAGGAGGCCACAGAGGGGGCAGCGATGGGCTGAGGGTACCCAGGGGAGAGGCTGACCTGGCTCAGTGACAGGCCCCACCCCTGCTGCCGACCCCATGCCAGCCCCAGTCCCGACTGGGGTCTGTCCTCTGGGTCCTCACTGGATGCCAGCACCCCAGTCAAGTGGAGCCAGGGAGGGAGACAGACAAGGCCCTCGGCGGCCTGGGCAAATCTACTTCCCCCATCAGCTTTCCCCTCTCACCCCGCAAACCTCGAGTCTGCCCCAAGGCTAGGCCACAGCAAGGCAGAGGACTTGCCCCAAGGACTGCCTCCCTTCCAGACCTCTAGCCTCCACTTACCTCGAAGAGCTGCTTCCTATGAACCCACTTGTCCTCCGTTTTCAGGTTTTCATATAAAATCAGGCTGGTGCTAAGGGGAGGGGACAGGAGGAGGGAGACATGTGGCCAGCAGGTGGAGAGTTTGGGGGCAGACCGCTTTTCCTAGAGATCCCAGAAGGTCCATTAGCCTGCATGAGGCTTTCCACCACGGCCCTGAGCCCTGGGGAATCCGTCGCCTGCGGAGGGCGCTCCCATGTTTCCGCCCGGGGCCTCCATTCCCAGTTTTCCCAGGGGCGAATCTGCTTTGGGCCAGGTCGCCGTCCTTGGGGCAGAGACCTCCTGCTGCAGAGCACATGCTCAAAATCTCCAATTAGGTTCAACCCACATCTGACATTGTAGGGAACTGATTCCTGTGGGGGATCCCGTGGCCTAACCCACAGGGGCTCCAAGAGCCCGCCATCCCTGTCCTTAGGCTCCGCCGCCTCCCAGGAAGTCCCAGCGGACTGAGGGGACACTGCCAGACGTAGGTGTGTCCCTGTCCACCCAGGTGCCCCGGTCCCAGGGACAGGACTACCCACCAGGCAATATGTCCCCAGGTGCTTTCCAGGCAACATACAGCAGGGCTCTGCAGGGCCGAGAGAATGGCATGGAGGGCAGCATAGTTCTTGAGGGGCCGACATTCCTGGGAGGGAAGACAGAGCTGAGAGCGTGGCCTGCTTCTCTTCTCTGTCCCCCCATGAACTCCTGTCCTTAAGGACACAGAATCCCAGGGAGCCCAGCACACCTGGTACCTGGTGAGCAGCCCTCCTGGGTGGAGGACTGTAGCTCAACGCAAGGAAGGGGCCAGGGATGGCTGTCCCACCCCTGGGGCCTGCGAGTCCAGGTGCCCACTCCCTTGGCAGGAGGGGCCCAGGGACCGTGCAGGGCAGACCGCAGGCACCCATCCTGAGAGCTGGTCCCAAGATGCCAGGATGGACCCCAGGGGCCATCCCATGACATACCATGGCCACCTGGATCCAGAACTCCACGACTCGGGCCCTGTCCTGGGCCATCATGCTCGGGGTCCCGAGGCAGGTGGTGGTGACCAACTTAAGCAAGGTGTCAAATTCCCCGAGGAAGCCATGCATGGTGGGAGCCGGGCGCTCAGTGTCCATCCTGACGTACAGCCCCTGGGGATCACAAGGGAGGGTCATCCAGCCTTGCCCCTGGTGCCCCCGTGCCCAGGCAGAGTCACCAGTCAGAGCTGGAGCCCAAGCAGCTGAGGATGTGCTGTGAGCCTTGTGGCCACCCGGGCTTCAGACCCCGTCCACTGAGGCGCCCACGACCGGATGCACAGGACCCCACAGTGGTGGGGAACAGAGGGGCTCTGCTCGCAGGCACCCTCACTCACCTCCTCCCTGCCGCACAAGGCAGCTCACCCTACCCATCCCGGGGCATCTGCCTCCCATTCTGCCACCCCGTGGATCCCACTACCCACTCAGTTACAGTTTCCCCTGTAACAAGTCCACCCAGGGCCTTTGTTGGTGTCTGTGTCTCCCACACAGTCAGGTACATGGCAGGGTCTTCTGACATGTGGAGGCTGTGGAGGCCTGTTGGGCCAATGATGGCCCAAGAACCTAAGGCCCTGGAAGCACCTCCCTGAGCACCCCTCCCCTCCTCCCGTGCCCCTCCCAGCCCGGTCAGTCCCTGCCAACTTTCCCTCCGCTCCACCTCATTGGTCTGCAAGGATCCCTACGTGCCAGCCCTACTGGCCCCGTGTGGTCAGTGAAGGCTTGGGGGTGAGGAGAATCTCTCAGGGCACATGGTGAGTTCGTGGGGAAACTGGGACGTGAGCCCAGATTACAGGAGTCCACGTCAGGGGACGGCAGGTCTGGGGCAGCCCATGACACAGGGAAGGCCCATTCCCCGACGCTGAGAGCCTGCTCCACTCACCGCAAAGACAAGGGTCAGCTGCTCGGCCACCAGGCATGGGCAAAATGCCAGGATGGCTGGCTCCTCCTTGCTCGTCACGTCCTGGGTGCTCACAGCACCGGGGTGGGCAGGCTCCGGGCCCGGCTCTGGCTCTGCTAGGCCTGGTGCCATTCCTGCGGGTGTCAGGGGCCCCGGGCCCGAGGGCTCATGGGGCTCCAGCTCAGGGCCTGGCACCAGGGCTGAGGCCACTGCTGGGACATCCTCTGTGTCTGCAGGGACTGAAGCAGGTGACGCCGGCTTTAGCTCCATCACAGGGGGCTCAGGGAGCTCCTGAATTGGCTCTAGATGCAGGTGGCATGAGAGATACCGGTAGCGCCACTTCTGTTTCTTGCGATGTAGTGCTGGAGCGGGACAGAGAGACAGGGTCACCCCGGGGCTGATTCCCTATGCCTTACCAAGGACAGAAAAGACCTCACGTCCTCGAAGGGAAAAATCCGGGAAGCCCACCCTAGACGGTCCCCTTGCTGCAGCCCCTCACCTTCCAGCTTTGCCACCAATTCCCTCACGTTCTCCTTCTGGGCCAAGTGGTGGAGGATTTGACTCCTTAGGGTGGCTGAAGGCTGGCTGCCATGGAGGTCAATAGGCACACGCTCGGGCTCCCAGGCATGGTGCCTAGCCTGTCCCATCCTTGGGCTGGGGGTTGACCTTGGGGTGGCAGAGTGAGAAGCCTTTTCTTTCCAGCCACACTGCCCTCCCGGCACACCCTTGTGTGGGCCTGGTCGCTCTGCATTCCCCTGCCTGTCCAGGCATCTGCCCCTCGCCCTTCCTGACCCTGTGTGTCTGTCCTGGGACCCCATCCTCTCCCACCCTCCCAGATAGGGTGTCCCCAGTCGTCAGCCCGCCCGTGGGACCCCACCCACCAGCAAACACGGGTTACCTGCTGGGTTCTGCTGTGTGCTCCTTGCCCCACGCCCCAAACTCCTCCTCCCCCCTTTCTGTGAGATGGGCAGCGCACCCTCTGGTCCCAGTGAGAACTCACATTTTCCCATCCTCCTCAGGCCCCTCGCCATGTCCCGTGTTACTTGAAGAGGCCGTGAGGGAATTGCCCGTGATGCTCCCCGGCCGTGACCTGCGGGTGACGCCTGAAGTGACTGCCCAACTCCACCCGGGACGGGGTCCCAGTATTGTGTCTGCTTCCTTCACTTACTTATGCTAAGTGTCCCCAAAGGGCCTGCACAAAGTCTCTGCTGCCCCCAGAGGTCCGTCATGTGGCCTCAGTGAGGACAAGGACCGGGCCCAGCCACAGGGATCGCAAGCCTCCGTTCCAAAGGCTGCTTTCCATGTGCTTTTCCAAATTGAGGCCACTGACAGGTGAGGCCAAAGGCTTTTCATCGGGTACAGAGAAGTAATAGCCCCGAAGTGGCCCAGCATGGACGGCAGGTCTTTCTGCAGCACCCAGTGCCAGGGGAGCTCCTCTAAGGCTCCTCCCGTATTCCCCATGGGCACCCTAATGGGCTGATCCCTAGCCACCCTGCCTATCAGAGGAGCACACAGCGGCTCAGACACATGTGGGGACACTCAAGACACACAGCAGGCTGCGGGCAGAGGCCCGACTGTGCCGAGGATGGGGTGGATGCTCACCGGGGGAACCGCTGGCCCGTGGCCGGCTGGTCAGCGTTCGTTGCAGGGAGTGGGGACGAAGAAGCGTTCAGACTGAGGGTTGCACCTGAAGACGACCTTCTTGCCCTGAACCGTCCCTGCTTCTCCTTCACTCCTGCCAACTGGTGAGCATCGTCGGGAGGGCGTGTGGACTCAGGAGTGCTCCGGCTGATGTTTCTAGCTGCCTCCACTCGTGAGGTGCCCTTTCTCCCCTTCCTCATCACGCTTGTCCGGGGAGCCCTGCGCTTGGGGACCTTAGTCCCATGGTCAGTTGACTCATGTTCAGGCTGAGGGGGGCAGCGGGGATATAGTCAGTGGGGAAACCAGGAACCACCAGGACGAGGGAGGTTTGCAACTCACCCGAGCACCTCCAGCCCCCTGGGGTGCGAGCAAGGAGAGGGACGGGGTGCCCCCAGGGAGTGAGGTTCCAGGCCCCTTGGAGTGGGACCGTCGGCCACTCTCGTGGGGAAGCCCTGGGAAGGCCCTGGCGGGTTACCAGGTTTGGAAGGGAGTGGGTCCTGGGTGTAGACAACCTGTCCCGGGTCCAGGAGCTGGTGAATCCATCCACCAGCTCCTCCACACTCCCCACGGTGGTGCTGTGCAAGGCCAGAACGTAGTAGCTGGGGAGGAGGCGCCCAGGGCTGCCTGGACCTCCCCACAGGGGGCAATGTGGACCCCAAACCCTGCCCCCGAGATCAGGCACACACGGCCATCTGCATAGACATCCAGTCCCTCAGCGAAGGAGAGGACACCCCCCGGGCTCAGGATTGCCATGGGGTGGAAGTACCTGGTCCCAACACTCACCTCCACATCCTGAATGATGAGAGCAGAGCTGTGACACTCATCCCGCCAGGGGACCACCACCTCACAACATGCTACCACCCAGGAACGGCCCCCCTCCTCCCCAGACTTCAGTCCCACCCATGCCCCACACTCACCGCACACACACAGCAGGGTCCAGCGGGAAGGTCAGCCCGAGATGGGTCACCCTTGTGGCCTGGCCCTGGAGTGGCCCGCTCTGGGCTGCCGTGTGCTACCTCGGGGCTCCTCAGGCAACACAGACAGAGGCGTTGGAGGTGGTCTCTGAGCCAACGCCCAAGGCGAGCAGGAAGACTGTCCCTCTCGGCTTCCCTGACTCCCACGCCCTCAGAAGGCTCCACACAACAAGACCGCATGTTGCTCTGTCGAGCGTCTCCGGTCAAGTGAGCAGGACTGGGGTCTGCTATCAGGAACTGGGCGCCGGGTCACAATTCAGGTTCTACTGGGCGTGTTGTCAGTGACATCACTTCCTGAAGGGTCCATTTCGTGGGCCCCTCCCTGCATTCAGACACACCCCCATGCCCCTCTGGGATGCTGACTGCCCACCCTCCTGTCCCTTGCCATGCGTGACTACACACCAGAGCCCTCCCCTCCACTCTTAGCCGTGTCACCAGGGTCCCAGCTCTGAGGAGACAAGAGCTAAGCTCAGGCATCTTTTTCTCACCAGTTCCCTGTCCTGCTGAGGCCACGGCACCTCCCAGGAGCTGCCCAACGTCCCAACCTGCACAGGCAGGGTCATGTCAGACATTCCTCCCTAGGGACATCCTCAGGGATACATGGATGACATCCCCAGCTCCTGGGGGCTGGTATCATGTGTGTCTTGCGCAGAGACTCAGAGATGGAAGAGTGACAACCAGTCTTGGCACAGAGCATGAAAGACCACGCAACTGAGGCCCAGGTTCGGGCCTTGTGATCTGGGGCAAGTCGCACCCCCTCTAGGCCCTTTTCAGGTGTGCACCTTGAAGGGGCGACAATGAGAGGAGATCCAGGTGGTGTCATCTACTGGCATCCACCTTCCAAAGGTCCAGGCTGCTCTCAAACTAGGTGCTTTTCAGACCAGTCAGTGAATGGGTCAGAGTAGCACACTGGAAATTAAGTCTATGCTGCCTCTGCACTCCGAGGTGGTCCACCAGGCTGCTGTGCTCTTGTGTGTGTGTGAGAAGGGGCCAGATACAGCGCTTATTCTTCACCTTGGAAGGAAGAGCTTGGCGTGGCCACATGATAGACTTCTAGAAACTTCTCTAAGACGAAAGGCCCCTGAATTTTTGTTGGGTTTATTTCCCACCTCTGACACGTGACTGTCCTATTAAGTATGCCTAGACGAGTTGTACTTCCTGATCACTGGGTCCATTCAGCATAATACCATCAATGGGATGGGTCAGTGTGACGTCTTCTGGAAGGAAAAGGAGATGAAGGTTCCTTCTGACTAAATGACAGCCTAAGTCTGGAGATTTGATATACCTCTGAGATAGTGTTCTCTCCTTGCCGGCTGAAAGCTCACTGCTCTGCTGGTCTTTACTCACAGGAAGAGAACAAAGAGCATTTTCCTGATCAGTAGTTACACACTGGGTGCTTGGGGATGAAGTGATGAAGCCCCATGTGCAGCAGTAACTGCAATTTGAGGCACTGATTACATTGACAGTCATGCCACTGTCATCTCCAAGATTCAAGCGTTTTCTGACTAGGCCAAATGAGTGACTTCAATAAGGGTATGTGGAAATGACCACCCCTACATCTTTCAAATCCTTGGTGGTGACACCGGTTACTGTAACCTCTCCTGGAAGGCATTAGTGCTTTCAATGTATACTTTAGAGGGAGTTCTAGAGGCTTGTACTTGACCTGCCACACAGCATGACTTCCTTTCCGGTACAGGTACAGTCCCCTGTGGGTACCAAGGAGGAAGCTGGGAGCTCAGTGTCCCTGACAGCTCAGCCCTGTGGGCTGTGCCACTGGGCACTGCGGGAACTTGCTCGGGGTGGGGGCGTGCTGCTCCTGATACCAAACCAGGTCTGCATCCCTGAGGTCAAATCACAAAACACAATGACAAGGTTTTGGGGGAAGGAAAGAATAGTGTATTGACTTGCTAGCAAATGAGGGAGTGAAAGGCTCCTGCCTTAAAGAACCACCGTCCTCCTGACACAAGCAGTCAGGGCTCTTCGAGGGGAAATGGTGGGAGAGAGGCTTGGGTGCAGACATGATTTAAAACGGCAGTGACAGTTAAATCCACTACTTGATTTAATATGCGATAATCCACTTTTATTTTCCAAGACCTCCTTCAAAACTGGCATGTTTTAAGTGCACATTACATGCATAGGCGTGTTTGTCCCTCCACCCAGAAAATAATTGCCCCATTTTTTGAAGCTTGAAGCCCTTTTATTCTAAGTTCCACATTTCCGTATTTGTTAGAAGCTTAGACATGGAAAAATATTCCTTCATTGCAAAGAAAATCCATTACATATTAGCAAACATCGGGACAGAATGATGGAAATGCAGGTGACCTGGAAAAACAAGGACATCTCAAGGGGACAGAAGCTCCTTAGTGCCAGCTGATGCTGGCCATGAGAAATACCCTCCCATGGCAAAGGTTGACTATTTGCATTTTCTGATTTGTAAAATTAAGTGATGCCATTCCATTCAGTGAAGGCATGGCATTGACCTTGAAGCACAGGGTGGTTGAGTTATAGTAGAAGCAGCCGGAGCCAGGAGACATCCTGCTCTCCCAGCTTTTATTTTCCAGGAGCTGCAGCTCTTTGAGAGGGCTATGCCAAGGGTAAGATGGGGTATTAGGAGAGGCACGTGGCCTTCGATGATCAGAAGGGATTTCTGAAATCTCAAAGAGGAAGAGAGGCCTTGCATTCCATGAATAGTAAGGACCAGCAGCCTATGAACCCACAGCATCCTAGGAAAGTGGCCAGTATCTCACTGGGAGGGATGACGTGTGCAGTAGACTTTTGCATCGGGCTTTTTGTGAGGCTGGACATTAGGCTTTATGGTTCCAACTCCAAAATATGGAACTCAGTACTTTAAGGGGCTCTCTATGCTTAGAAAACAGAACCCTGTGATTCTCAGGTGAACTGAACACTGGAAGAGATCTTACATAGTCTGCGCAACAGTTCTAGGCCTTTTCATGACCCATTGCAGGAAAGCATTTTCCACCACCGTTCATGAGTCAGCCCTTCATATCCAAAAGGAATCCTGGGCACACAGTTTCACAGAAGTAAAAACAGATATGGATTTGATTTCATTTAATGGACACAAAGAAATGCAGCCACATTTGCAGAATAAATTTTATACAAATTCTAATGCATGCATAAAGTAAAATTCAGTGGCTGAGCCCTGAGGTTTGGGCATACAGCAGATGTATATTTAAATCTAAATTCTATTTTATTTGTGATTACATGTACCTTCATCTCTCTGAGCTTCATTTATAAAAGATGGATGAAAATGGTACCTAAATCATAAATAGCATTGAGAATTAAAGTTGAGAATTAAATGAGATAAAATATTAATGCACTTAGTGTGTTGTCTGGAACACAGTGATTATTAAATAAATACCAATCATCATTAGGATTCCAGATACCTTTGCAGATATCTTTGCAACAGAGCCAGGGGAGCCTCTGGTCTGGGGCAAGGTAGGCATTTGAGCAGACCTTGAACTCAGCAGGATTTAGAAAGAGGAGGTAGGGAGAGAGATGCGCATCAAAGGAACCATGGGTTGTTTTGCTGGGGACGGTGAGAGCTCTGGCTGCCACATGGCGCTGAGCACACCGACACCCCAAACTATGGTTCATAAGACACTTGGAGCCCTAATTTGTATTCTAGTCATATAATTTAAGGCTGGGAAGACCACAAATGTTTTAGGGCATGAGCTGAACGCCTATAGTGGATACCTGGGAAGGATGGGGGCCGTTTAATTTTGATAGGCTTTTTCATTTTCCTTGTGTATTTTATTTATAGTTTCATAGCTTTGTGGTCTGAGAAGCTGGTTGGTACAATTTCTATCTTTTTAAATTTACTGAGGCTCTTTTTGTGGCCTAGTATATGATCTATTCTTGAGAATGTTCCATGTGCAGTTGAGAAGAATGTGTGTCCTGCTGCTCTAGGGTGGAGAGTTCTGTAGATGTCTGTTAGGTCCATCTGTTCTAATGTGTTGTTCAGTGCCTCTGTGTCCTTATTTTCTGTCTGGTTGATCTGTCCTTTTCGAGTGGGTGGAGTGTTGACATCTACTAGAATGAATGCATTGCATTCTATTTCCCCTTTTAATTCTGTTAGTATTTGTTTCACATATATGTAGGTGCTCCTGTGTTGGGTGCATAGATATTCATAATGGTTATATTCTCTTGTTGGATTGACCCCTTTATCATTATGTAATGTCCGTCTTTGTCTCTTGTGACTTTCTTTGCTTTAAAATCTATTTTGTTTGATACAAGTACTGCAACACCTCCTTTTTTTCTCCCTATTAGTTGCGTGAAATATCTTTTTCCATCCCTTATCTTTTAGTCTGTGTATGTCTTTGGGTTTGAAGTGAATCTCTTGCAGGCAGCATACAACTGGGTCTTGTTTTTTTATCCATTCAGTGACTCCATGTCTTTTTATTGGTGCATTCAGACCATTTACATTAAGGTTGATTTATTGGTAGGTATGTACTTATTGCCATGCAGTCTTTAGATGTGTGGCTACCAAAGGTTCAAGGGTAATAACTTCCTTACTAACTAAGAGTCTAACTTAACTCACTTAGTATGCTATTCCCAACAGAATCTAAAGGTTTTTTTTTTTCTCCTTCATTCTTTATATATTAGGTATCATATTCTGGACTCTTTGTCTGTCTCTTTTTATTACCTCCTGTGACAGTTATTTAACCTTGGGAACACTTCCGTCTATAGCAGTCCCTCCATAATACACTGTAGAGGTGTTTTGTGGGAGCTAAATTCTCTCAGCTTTTGCTTATCTGGAAATTGTTTAATCCCACCTTCAAATTTAAATGATAATCTTGGCAGTTAAAGTATTCTTGGTTCGAGGCCCTTCTGCTGAGAAGTCTGATGGTAGCCTTTGGTTTTTCCTTTGTATGTGATCCAATTTCTCTCTCTGGCTGCTTTTAATATTCTGTCTTTATCCTTAGTCTTTGCCATTTTAAATATTATATGTCTTGGTGTTGTTCTCTTTGGGTCCCTTGTGTTGGGAGATCTGTGCACTACCATTGCCTGAGAAACCATCTCCTCCAGATTGAGGACGTTTGCAGCAATTACTTCTTCAAAGACACTTTCTTTCCCTTATTCTCTCTCCTTCCTCTTCTGATACCCCTATAACACGAATATTGTTCTGTTTGGATTGGTCCCATATTTCTCTCAGTATGCTTTCATTCCTAGAGATCCATTTTCCTCTCTGTTCCTCACCTTCTTTGTATTCCTCTTCCCTAATTCCTATTTCATTTATCATCTGTTCCACTCTATCTAACCTGATTTTAATACCTTCTGTTGTTATGTTCAACGATTGGTTCTCTGTCCTAAATTTGTTCCTGAGTTCTTGAATATTTTTCTGTACCTCCATGAGCATGTTTATGATTTTTATTTTGTAATCTCTTTCAGGAACAGTTATTACTTCAGTGTCACTCGATCCTTTCTCTGACGTTGACGTTTGGCTTTGTTCCAGGTTCCTTTGACGTTTCGTATTAGTATGTGGCGACCTCTAGTGCCCTGCAGCTGCTCATCTGCTGGAGTGATGTCGGGCGTCAAAGGGGAGTGGTGCTGGTGCCTGGGGGGAGGAAAGGGCTGGTTCCAGTTTCCTGGCTGCTGTGCCTTGCTCAATTGCCAAAACCAGGGGCCAAACACACAGGTGTGAAGCCTCTATGCTTTGTGTTTGTAGATGCTGTAGGTGGGGCTGCATATCACAGTGGGGGGCCTTGGAGCTGCATCCAGTGGGATGTAGCGAGTGAAGATTAAGTTCCCAACCTGCTGGGCAGAGTGCACCTGCACAATTTTGCCTACCTGTCCTTTGTCCTGAGCAGTAAGCTCTGTGCAATCCTTGCCCCTTTAGCAGCCCTCTCGCTTTTAGGAAGTCTTTCGGACTGCCTGTCCAGACCAGCCGGATAGGAATCCCTGTTTTTCAGAAGCAGCTGGAATCTCCATCTCTCCAGGTAGTCCACCTGTCTTAGCTTTCCAACCCCACTAATCACCAGAGCACCATGCAATGTAGGTTCGTGCTCCCAGAACAGATCTCCAGGGTGAGGTGTTCAGCAGTCCCAGGCCTCCACTCCCTCCCTGGTCTGTGTCTCTTCCTCCCGCCGATGGGCTGGGGTGTGAGAAGGGCTTGGGTCCCGCCGCATCAGAGCTTTGGTACCTTACCCTGTTCGGTGTGGGCTGCTATTTTTGTCCAGATGTATTCAGTCTGGTGTGGCCATCGTTCCTTGTTCTCTTTCAGGATGAGTTATATTAGTTATATTTTTGTATCATATGTGGTTTTAGGAGGAGGTCTCTGTCTCGCCTGTCACACCGCCATCTTTAATCTCTAGCTAGGCAATTTTTCATGGATGAGGGGAGGAAGTTGCCCAGGGGGCTCCCCTGGGAGCATGCGCTGGGAACCTGCAGTGGCCAGGGAGCACTGCACCGTGTCCGTGTCCGTCCCCGTCCTGGGAAAGGCCGGGCCTGGTGAGGATGGCCCCACCTCTTCCTGGAACGCTGTGGCTACAACTCTGTGGTTGACAGCACCCAGGCAGCAGGTGGCATCAACAGCGCGGGAGGCCACCTGCACAAAGGGGAACATCCTCCACATGGTGGGGCAGCTCGCCTCTGTCCAGAGGGCCACAAGCAGAGGGGTTGACACATTACGAAGGTGGCCACGTTGGCTGCAGCTCTGTACGGGTCCTTGAGGTTGCAGCGGCAGCCTGGGGAGCTGCCCACGTCTGCCGACAGGGTGCAACCTGGCCGAAGGGGAAGCTCTCCTCCGCACGCAGCCAGGATACCAGCAGGGCCATGGGCCCGATGACAGCAGCTACAGGGCCACACATGTGAACAGAAGAGGCAGGTTATCCCGGGTTCCCCCCGTTATCCTGCTTCCACCCCGTCCGCATTGTCCTCTGTGCTCCGGGCCCTGTGCGGAGGGTCCTGTCAGTCACCAGCACCTGGGGGTTCCCTGTCATGGGAAAGCTCATGGTCATCACCGACTCACAAAAGAGGAGGCTGGGTCCCAGAGGGGGAGGGGAACCACCCTTCAGTCTGACACAACTCGTTGGCAGTGAACCTGGGGTCCCAGTCCCACCCATCTTTAGGACACCCCCACACCCAACACGGCCTGGAGCTTCCCTGAGGCTGAGCAGCTGCCCACCCCTTGCTGATCACACCAGCCCAGAAACTCACCTGGCCCTGGTCAGTAAGTTTAAACGTGTGACCTGAAGAACTACAGTCCGTTTCCCCCGGCCTCCTGGCCTGGGGGCTCCAGCTGGCAGGACAGGGTGTAGCTGCAGGACAGAGGGCCACCTGTGAGCCCCTGGAGCCACACGTCAGGGGGCCCTTCTCCCAGAGGCTGCTGGCAGCTGCAGCCCACGCCTGGCTCCTGCCGGCCTCACCTCTGCTCCTCGTGCAGGGGCTCCCTGGCGTGGAGAAAGGATATGAAGCGCTCCTCAGGCTCCAGGTCATACAGCACAGCCAGCTCCCTCTGCGTCATGATCTCACTTTGGATGATAGCGACCTGGGGCAGAGCAAGGACAGGGTACAGAGAAGGAGGGGTGTGAGGAGTGGGGCCCTAGGATGGTCCCGGATCTTTGCTCACGGGAACCCGCCTTCCTTCCGATGTCATCCAGCCCTGCCAGTTCCCACTGTTGTGTCTCCAGCTCTTCCTCCAGGAAGGGGGCCTTGATGCCACACCCCATCCCCCACCTGACAAAGCCTTGAGTGTCCTCAGCTCTGCATGTCTTACCTCTCTCAAGACACATTAGACCCATGGGATGGGATGGACAGTGTCCTGCCCAGGGGGTCTTGACGGTAGGAAGGAAACCTACTTTTCAGAAAAGTGCATCAGAAACAGCCCCCTGATCCCAGAACAAGGCCAGAACATCCCCACCCTTTCTCAAGTTGTAGGACCACTAGGGCCCTCCAAGGGACAGGCCTGCCCAGAAACAGCACCCGGCCCTGGCCCAGGCTCAGGCCTACAGAGAAGCGGGGACTGGACTGGGGAGCTGAGGCCTCAGGCGGAAAGGCACTGCCAGCCCCCTGATGTGCGTTCTGCCCTGAAGGAGCAACATCCCTCCCCCTGGGCAGGGCCTGAGGGGGAGGCCAGTATGCTCAGTAGCTGCCCCCTGTAGCCCTCAGCCCCACCTGCCCTAGGTCCAGGTCCGGGGCGTAAGTGGGTCCTTCTGGCACTCCTCTCCAAGAAGCCCAGTTCCTGGCGTGGAGGGGAGACTCTCAGGAATGGGTGCTAGCCCGGTGCTGGGAGGTCCGGGCTCACTCGGGGCTCTCTCCTCTGTGCAGCTCTCCATCCTGCCCCCCACCCCGTGCCCCTCTGGGCTCACTCACGTCTTCATGATGTTCCAGGAGTTTGTCTGCAGGCACATCATCTGGAAACATTCCGAGGAAGGGGACCATGTCCTGTGCCACCAGGGTGGGGAGGTGATGAGTCCCCGCCTGCCTCAGGGGCGTCCACAGAACCTCCCCTGAACCCCACACCTGCAGCCCCCAGCTCCCTTGGACCACCCTGTGCTGTGTCCCTCTCCTCCCTTCGCTCTGCGTTCCTCTTTCCAGGGCTTGATTTTGGCCAGTCTCAGGACCTGTGGTCCCTGCACCTGTCCTCCAACTTCTCCCTGTACCCAGCTGCTCTTGCCCTCCTCCTGGTCACCCCAGTGCTGGCAGCTCAGGGCTGGTGGCACCAGGAGCAGGTGGAGGGTCACCCCCACTGCCGCGACCCTGGCCATGCCACTCTCAACTTCCTCTTGCACTCCTGGGGTCCCATCCCACGTGGCCTCCCACAACCAGACCTTGGTTGATGGATGCCTTGCCCGAGTCCCCTGGTCCCTATGCTGTCCCCACCTCCAGCAGGCTCTCAGCCTAGAGCGACCCCAGCTCCAGCACACACAAACCCATTGGTGTCCTCGGGCCTCGGCCGGCCGCCCTGCGAGGGTCAGGGGAGATCCCTCTGCCTCCCAGGGTGCCCTGAGGACTCACTGTCACCTGGCTCTCAGCACGGCTCCCCTCACATGACCAGGTGGGGTGGGCGGAACGTTGAAGCCCATCTTGTGCTGCCTTGACCCTGCTCACCAGGGAGGCCTGCACCCCAGGGTGAGAACAACCCTCCATGTCAAGATGAGGAGCCCGAGGAGGCCACAGAGGGGGCAGCGATGGGCTGAGGGTACCCAGGGGAGAGGCTGACCTGGCTCAGTGACAGGCCCCACCCCTGCTGCCGACCCCATGCCAGCCCCAGTCCCGACTGGGGTCTGTCCTCTGGGTCCTCACTGGATGCCAGCACCCCAGTCAAGTGGAGCCAGGGAGGGAGACAGACAAGGCCCTCGGCGGCCTGGGCAAATCTACTTCCCCCATCAGCTTTCCCCTCTCACCCCGCAAACCTCGAGTCTGCCCCAAGGCTAGGCCACAGCAAGGCAGAGGACTTGCCCCAAGGACTGCCTCCCTTCCAGACCTCTAGCCTCCACTTACCTCGAAGAGCTGCTTCCTATGAACCCACTTGTCCTCCGTTTTCAGGTTTTCATATAAAATCAGGCTGGTGCTAAGGGGAGGGGACAGGAGGAGGGAGACATGTGGCCAGCAGGTGGAGAGTTTGGGGGCAGACCGCTTTTCCTAGAGATCCCAGAAGGTCCATTAGCCTGCATGAGGCTTTCCACCACGGCCCTGAGCCCTGGGGAATCCGTCGCCTGCGGAGGGCGCTCCCATGTTTCCGCCCGGGGCCTCCATTCCCAGTTTTCCCAGGGGCGAATCTGCTTTGGGCCAGGTCGCCGTCCTTGGGGCAGAGACCTCCTGCTGCAGAGCACATGCTCAAAATCTCCAATTAGGTTCAACCCACATCTGACATTGTAGGGAACTGATTCCTGTGGGGGATCCCGTGGCCTAACCCACAGGGGCTCCAAGAGCCCGCCATCCCTGTCCTTAGGCTCCGCCGCCTCCCAGGAAGTCCCAGCGGACTGAGGGGACACTGCCAGACGTAGGTGTGTCCCTGTCCACCCAGGTGCCCCGGTCCCAGGGACAGGACTACCCACCAGGCAATATGTCCCCAGGTGCTTTCCAGGCAACATACAGCAGGGCTCTGCAGGGCCGAGAGAATGGCATGGAGGGCAGCATAGTTCTTGAGGGGCCGACATTCCTGGGAGGGAAGACAGAGCTGAGAGCGTGGCCTGCTTCTCTTCTCTGTCCCCCCATGAACTCCTGTCCTTAAGGACACAGAATCCCAGGGAGCCCAGCACACCTGGTACCTGGTGAGCAGCCCTCCTGGGTGGAGGACTGTAGCTCAACGCAAGGAAGGGGCCAGGGATGGCTGTCCCACCCCTGGGGCCTGCGAGTCCAGGTGCCCACTCCCTTGGCAGGAGGGGCCCAGGGACCGTGCAGGGCAGACCGCAGGCACCCATCCTGAGAGCTGGTCCCAAGATGCCAGGATGGACCCCAGGGGCCATCCCATGACATACCATGGCCACCTGGATCCAGAACTCCACGACTCGGGCCCTGTCCTGGGCCATCATGCTCGGGGTCCCGAGGCAGGTGGTGGTGACCAACTTAAGCAAGGTGTCAAATTCCCCGAGGAAGCCATGCATGGTGGGAGCCGGGCGCTCAGTGTCCATCCTGACGTACAGCCCCTGGGGATCACAAGGGAGGGTCATCCAGCCTTGCCCCTGGTGCCCCCGTGCCCAGGCAGAGTCACCAGTCAGAGCTGGAGCCCAAGCAGCTGAGGATGTGCTGTGAGCCTTGTGGCCACCCGGGCTTCAGACCCCGTCCACTGAGGCGCCCACGACCGGATGCACAGGACCCCACAGTGGTGGGGAACAGAGGGGCTCTGCTCGCAGGCACCCTCACTCACCTCCTCCCTGCCGCACAAGGCAGCTCACCCTACCCATCCCGGGGCATCTGCCTCCCATTCTGCCACCCCGTGGATCCCACTACCCACTCAGTTACAGTTTCCCCTGTAACAAGTCCACCCAGGGCCTTTGTTGGTGTCTGTGTCTCCCACACAGTCAGGTACATGGCAGGGTCTTCTGACATGTGGAGGCTGTGGAGGCCTGTTGGGCCAATGATGGCCCAAGAACCTAAGGCCCTGGAAGCACCTCCCTGAGCACCCCTCCCCTCCTCCCGTGCCCCTCCCAGCCCGGTCAGTCCCTGCCAACTTTCCCTCCGCTCCACCTCATTGGTCTGCAAGGATCCCTACGTGCCAGCCCTACTGGCCCCGTGTGGTCAGTGAAGGCTTGGGGGTGAGGAGAATCTCTCAGGGCACATGGTGAGTTCGTGGGGAAACTGGGACGTGAGCCCAGATTACAGGAGTCCACGTCAGGGGACGGCAGGTCTGGGGCAGCCCATGACACAGGGAAGGCCCATTCCCCGACGCTGAGAGCCTGCTCCACTCACCGCAAAGACAAGGGTCAGCTGCTCGGCCACCAGGCATGGGCAAAATGCCAGGATGGCTGGCTCCTCCTTGCTCGTCACGTCCTGGGTGCTCACAGCACCGGGGTGGGCAGGCTCCGGGCCCGGCTCTGGCTCTGCTAGGCCTGGTGCCATTCCTGCGGGTGTCAGGGGCCCCGGGCCCGAGGGCTCATGGGGCTCCAGCTCAGGGCCTGGCACCAGGGCTGAGGCCACTGCTGGGACATCCTCTGTGTCTGCAGGGACTGAAGCAGGTGACGCCGGCTTTAGCTCCATCACAGGGGGCTCAGGGAGCTCCTGAATTGGCTCTAGATGCAGGTGGCATGAGAGATACCGGTAGCGCCACTTCTGTTTCTTGCGATGTAGTGCTGGAGCGGGACAGAGAGACAGGGTCACCCCGGGGCTGATTCCCTATGCCTTACCAAGGACAGAAAAGACCTCACGTCCTCGAAGGGAAAAATCCGGGAAGCCCACCCTAGACGGTCCCCTTGCTGCAGCCCCTCACCTTCCAGCTTTGCCACCAATTCCCTCACGTTCTCCTTCTGGGCCAAGTGGTGGAGGATTTGACTCCTTAGGGTGGCTGAAGGCTGGCTGCCATGGAGGTCAATAGGCACACGCTCGGGCTCCCAGGCATGGTGCCTAGCCTGTCCCATCCTTGGGCTGGGGGTTGACCTTG
Source organism: Manis pentadactyla (assembly GCF_030020395.1). Classification (NCBI taxonomy): domain Eukaryota; kingdom Metazoa; phylum Chordata; class Mammalia; order Pholidota; family Manidae; genus Manis; species Manis pentadactyla. Next base: position 27,120,080 of record NC_080024.1, read on the forward strand.
GGGTGGCAGAGTGAGAAGCCTTTTCTTTCCAGCCACACTGCCCTCCCGGCACACCCTTGTGTGGGCCTGGTCGCTCTGCATTCCCCTGCCTGTCCAGGCATCTGCCCCTCGCCCTTCCTGACCCTGTGTGTCTGTCCTGGGACCCCATCCTCTCCCACCCTCCCAGATAGGGTGTCCCCAGTCGTCAGCCCGCCCGTGGGACCCCACCCACCAGCAAACACGGGTTACCTGCTGGGTTCTGCTGTGTGCTCCTTGCCCCACGCCCCAAACTCCTCCTCCCCCCTTTCTGTGAGATGGGCAGCGCACCCTCTGGTCCCAGTGAGAACTCACATTTTCCCATCCTCCTCAGGCCCCTCGCCATGTCCCGTGTTACTTGAAGAGGCCGTGAGGGAATTGCCCGTGATGCTCCCCGGCCGTGACCTGCGGGTGACGCCTGAAGTGACTGCCCAACTCCACCCGGGACGGGGTCCCAGTATTGTGTCTGCTTCCTTCACTTACTTATGCTAAGTGTCCCCAAAGGGCCTGCACAAAGTCTCTGCTGCCCCCAGAGGTCCGTCATGTGGCCTCAGTGAGGACAAGGACCGGGCCCAGCCACAGGGATCGCAAGCCTCCGTTCCAAAGGCTGCTTTCCATGTGCTTTTCCAAATTGAGGCCACTGACAGGTGAGGCCAAAGGCTTTTCATCGGGTACAGAGAAGTAATAGCCCCGAAGTGGCCCAGCATGGACGGCAGGTCTTTCTGCAGCACCCAGTGCCAGGGGAGCTCCTCTAAGGCTCCTCCCGTATTCCCCATGGGCACCCTAATGGGCTGATCCCTAGCCACCCTGCCTATCAGAGGAGCACACAGCGGCTCAGACACATGTGGGGACACTCAAGACACACAGCAGGCTGCGGGCAGAGGCCCGACTGTGCCGAGGATGGGGTGGATGCTCACCGGGGGAACCGCTGGCCCGTGGCCGGCTGGTCAGCGTTCGTTGCAGGGAGTGGGGACGAAGAAGCGTTCAGACTGAGGGTTGCACCTGAAGACGACCTTCTTGCCCTGAACCGTCCCTGCTTCTCCTTCACTCCTGCCAACTGGTGAGCATCGTCGGGAGGGCGTGTGGACTCAGGAGTGCTCCGGCTGATGTTTCTAGCTGCCTCCACTCGTGAGGTGCCCTTTCTCCCCTTCCTCATCACGCTTGTCCGGGGAGCCCTGCGCTTGGGGACCTTAGTCCCATGGTCAGTTGACTCATGTTCAGGCTGAGGGGGGCAGCGGGGATATAGTCAGTGGGGAAACCAGGAACCACCAGGACGAGGGAGGTTTGCAACTCACCCGAGCACCTCCAGCCCCCTGGGGTGCGAGCAAGGAGAGGGACGGGGTGCCCCCAGGGAGTGAGGTTCCAGGCCCCTTGGAGTGGGACCGTCGGCCACTCTCGTGGGGAAGCCCTGGGAAGGCCCTGGCGGGTTACCAGGTTTGGAAGGGAGTGGGTCCTGGGTGTAGACAACCTGTCCCGGGTCCAGGAGCTGGTGAATCCATCCACCAGCTCCTCCACACTCCCCACGGTGGTGCTGTGCAAGGCCAGAACGTAGTAGCTGGGGAGGAGGCGCCCAGGGCTGCCTGGACCTCCCCACAGGGGGCAATGTGGACCCCAAACCCTGCCCCCGAGATCAGGCACACACGGCCATCTGCATAGACATCCAGTCCCTCAGCGAAGGAGAGGACACCCCCCGGGCTCAGGATTGCCATGGGGTGGAAGTACCTGGTCCCAACACTCACCTCCACATCCTGAATGATGAGAGCAGAGCTGTGACACTCATCCCGCCAGGGGACCACCACCTCACAACATGCTACCACCCAGGAACGGCCCCCCTCCTCCCCAGACTTCAGTCCCACCCATGCCCCACACTCACCGCACACACACAGCAGGGTCCAGCGGGAAGGTCAGCCCGAGATGGGTCACCCTTGTGGCCTGGCCCTGGAGTGGCCCGCTCTGGGCTGCCGTGTGCTACCTCGGGGCTCCTCAGGCAACACAGACAGAGGCGTTGGAGGTGGTCTCTGAGCCAACGCCCAAGGCGAGCAGGAAGACTGTCCCTCTCGGCTTCCCTGACTCCCACGCCCTCAGAAGGCTCCACACAACAAGACCGCATGTTGCTCTGTCGAGCGTCTCCGGTCAAGTGAGCAGGACTGGGGTCTGCTATCAGGAACTGGGCGCCGGGTCACAATTCAGGTTCTACTGGGCGTGTTGTCAGTGACATCACTTCCTGAAGGGTCCATTTCGTGGGCCCCTCCCTGCATTCAGACACACCCCCATGCCCCTCTGGGATGCTGACTGCCCACCCTCCTGTCCCTTGCCATGCGTGACTACACACCAGAGCCCTCCCCTCCACTCTTAGCCGTGTCACCAGGGTCCCAGCTCTGAGGAGACAAGAGCTAAGCTCAGGCATCTTTTTCTCACCAGTTCCCTGTCCTGCTGAGGCCACGGCACCTCCCAGGAGCTGCCCAACGTCCCAACCTGCACAGGCAGGGTCATGTCAGACATTCCTCCCTAGGGACATCCTCAGGGATACATGGATGACATCCCCAGCTCCTGGGGGCTGGTATCATGTGTGTCTTGCGCAGAGACTCAGAGATGGAAGAGTGACAACCAGTCTTGGCACAGAGCATGAAAGACCATGCAACTGAGGCCCAGGTTCGGGCCTTGTGATCTGGGGCAAGTCGCACCCCCTCTAGGCCCTTTTCAGGTGTGCACCTTGAAGGGGCGACAATGAGAGGAGATCCAGGTGGTGTCATCTACTGGCATCCACCTTCCAAAGGTCCAGGCTGCTCTCAAACTAGGTGCTTTTCAGACCAGTCAGTGAATGGGTCAGAGTAGCACACTGGAAATTAAGTCTATGCTGCCTCTGCACTCCGAGGTGGTCCACCAGGCTGCTGTGCTCTTGTGTGTGTGTGAGAAGGGGCCAGATACAGCGCTTATTCTTCACCTTGGAAGGAAGAGCTTGGCGTGGCCACATGATAGACTTCTAGAAACTTCTCTAAGACGAAAGGCCCCTGAATTTTTGTTGGGTTTATTTCCCACCTCTGACACGTGACTGTCCTATTAAGTATGCCTAGACGAGTTGTACTTCCTGATCACTGGGTCCATTCAGCATAATACCATCAATGGGATGGGTCAGTGTGACGTCTTCTGGAAGGAAAAGGAGATGAAGGTTCCTTCTGACTAAATGACAGCCTAAGTCTGGAGATTTGATATACCTCTGAGATAGTGTTCTCTCCTTGCCGGCTGAAAGCTCACTGCTCTGCTGGTCTTTACTCACAGGAAGAGAACAAAGAGCATTTTCCTGATCAGTAGTTACACACTGGGTGCTTGGGGATGAAGTGATGAAGCCCCATGTGCAGCAGTAACTGCAATTTGAGGCACTGATTACATTGACAGTCATGCCACTGTCATCTCCAAGATTCAAGCGTTTTCTGACTAGGCCAAATGAGTGACTTCAATAAGGGTATGTGGAAATGACCACCCCTACATCTTTCAAATCCTTGGTGGTGACACCGGTTACTGTAACCTCTCCTGGAAGGCATTAGTGCTTTCAATGTATACTTTAGAGGGAGTTCTAGAGGCTTGTACTTGACCTGCCACACAGCATGACTTCCTTTCCGGTACAGGTACAGTCCCCTGTGGGTACCAAGGAGGAAGCTGGGAGCGCAGTGTCCCTGACAGCTCAGCCCTGTGGGCTGTGCCACTGGGCACTGCGGGAACTTGCTCGGGGTGGGGGCGTGCTGCTCCTGATACCAAACCAGGTCTGCATCCCTGAGGTCAAATCACAAAACACAATGACAAGGTTTTGGGGGAAGGAAAGAATAGTGTATTGACTTGCTAGCAAATGAGGGAGTGAAAGGCTCCTGCCTTAAAGAACCACCGTCCTCCTGACACAAGCAGTCAGGGCTCTTCGAGGGGAAATGGTGGGAGAGAGGCTTGGGTGCAGACATGATTTAAAACGGCAGTGACAGTTAAATCCACTACTTGATTTAATATGCGATAATCCACTTTTATTTTCCAAGACCTCCTTCAAAACTGGCATGTTTTAAGTGCACATTACATGCATAGGCGTGTTTGTCCCTCCACCCAGAAAATAATTGCGAAGCTTGAAGCCCTTTTATTCTAAGTTCCACATTTCCGTATTTGTTAGAAGCTTAGACATGGAAAAATATTCCTTCATTGCAAAGAAAATCCATTACATATTAGCAAACATCGGGACAGAATGATGGAAATGCAGGTGACCTGGAAAAACAAGGACATCTCAAGGGGACAGAAGCTCCTTAGTGCCAGCTGATGCTGGCCATGAGAAATACCCTCCCATGGCAAAGGTTGACTATTTGCATTTTCTGATTTGTAAAATTAAGTGATGCCATTCCATTCAGTGAAGGCATGGCATTGACCTTGAAGCACAGGGTGGTTGAGTTATAGTAGAAGCAGCCGGAGCCAGGAGACATCCTGCTCTCCCAGCTTTTATTTTCCAGGAGCTGCAGCTCTTTGAGAGGGCTATGCCAAGGGTAAGATGGGGTATTAGGAGAGGCATGTGGCCTTCGATGATCAGAAGGGATTTCTGAAATCTCAAAGAGGAAGAGAGGCCTTGCATTCCATGAATAGTAAGGACCAGCAGCCTATGAACCCACAGCATCCTAGGAAAGTGGCCAGCATCTCACTGGGAGGGATGACGTGTGCAGTAGACTTTTGCATCGGGCTTTTTGTGAGGCTGGACATTAGGCTTTATGGTTCCAACTCCAAAATATGGAACTCAGTACTTTAAGGGGCTCTCTATGCTTAGAAAACAGAACCCTGTGATTCTCAGGTGAACTGAACACTGGAAGAGATCTTACATAGTCTGCGCAACAGTTCTAGGCCTTTTCATGACCCATTGCAGGAAAGCATTTTCCACCACCGTTCATGAGTCAGCCCTTCATATCCAAAAGGAATCCTGGGCACACAGTTTCACAGAAGTAAAAACAGATATGGATTTGATTTCATTTAATGGACACAAAGAAATGCAGCCACATTTGCAGAATAAATTTTATACAAATTCTAATGCATGCATAAAGTAAAATTCAGTGGCTGAGCCCTGAGGTTTGGGCATACAGCAGATGTATATTTAAATCTAAATTCTATTTTATTTGTGATTACATGTACCTTCATCTCTCTGAGCTTCATTTATAAAAGATGGATGAAAATGGTACCTAAATCATAAATAGCATTGAGAATTAAAGTTGAGAATTAAATGAGATAAAATATTAATGCACTTAGTGTGTTGTCTGGAACACAGTGATTATTAAATAAATACCAATCATCATTAGGATTCCAGATACCTTTGCAGATATCTTTGCAACAGAGCCAGGGGAGCCTCTGGTCTGGGGCAAGGTAGGCATTTGAGCAGACCTTGAACTCAGCAGGATTTAGAAAGAGGAGGTAGGGAGAGAGATGCGCATCAAAGGAACCATGGGTTGTTTTGCTGGGGACGGTGAGAGCTCTGGCTGCCACATGGCGCTGAGCACACCGACACCCCAAACTATGGTTCATAAGACACTTGGAGCCCTAATTTGTATTCTAGTCATATAATTTAAGGCTGGGAAGACCACAAATGTTTTAGGGCATGAGCTGAACGCCTATAGTGGATACCTGGGAAGGATGGGGGCCGTTTAATTTTGATAGGCTTTTTCATTTTCCTTGTGTATTTTATTTATAGTTTCATAGCTTTGTGGTCTGAGAAGCTGGTTGGTACAATTTCTATCTTTTTAAATTTACTGAGGCTCTTTTTGTGGCCTAGTATATGATCTATTCTTGAGAATGTTCCATGTGCAGTTGAGAAGAATGTGTGTCCTGCTGCTCTAGGGTGGAGAGTTCTGTAGATGTCTGTTAGGTCCATCTGTTCTAATGTGTTGTTCAGTGCCTCTGTGTCCTTATTTTCTGTCTGGTTGATCTGTCCTTTTCGAGTGGGTGGAGTGTTGACATCTACTAGAATGAATGCATTGCATTCTATTTCCCCTTTTAATTCTGTTAGTATTTGTTTCACATATATGTAGGTGCTCCTGTGTTGGGTGCATAGATATTCATAATGGTTATATTCTCTTGTTGGATTGACCCCTTTATCATTATGTAATGTCCGTCTTTGTCTCTTGTGACTTTCTTTGCTTTAAAATCTATTTTGTTTGATACAAGTACTGCAACACCTCCTTTTTTTCTCCCTATTAGTTGCGTGAAATATCTTTTTCCATCCCTTATCTTTTAGTCTGTGTATGTCTTTGGGTTTGAAGTGAATCTCTTGCAGGCAGCATACAACTGGGTCTTGTTTTTTTATCCATTCAGTGACTCCATGTCTTTTTATTGGTGCATTCAGACCATTTACATGAAGGTTGATTTATTGGTAGGTATGTACTTATTGCCATGCAGTCTTTAGATGTGTGGCTACCAAAGGTTCAAGGGTAATAACTTCCTTACTAACTAAGAGTCTAACTTAACTCACTTAGTATGCTATTCCCAACAGAATCTAAAGGTTTTTTTTTTTCTCCTTCATTCTTTATATATTAGGTATCATATTCTGGACTCTTTGTCTGTCTCTTTTTATTACCTCCTGTGACAGTTATTTAACCTTGGGAACACTTCCGTCTATAGCAGTCCCTCCATAATACACTGTAGAGGTGTTTTGTGGGAGCTAAATTCTCTCAGCTTTTGCTTATCTGGAAATTGTTTAATCCCACCTTCAAATTTAAATGATAATCTTGGCAGTTAAAGTATTCTTGGTTCGAGGCCCTTCTGCTGAGAAGTCTGATGGTAGCCTTTGGTTTTTCCTTTGTATGTGATCCAATTTCTCTCTCTGGCTGCTTTTAATATTCTGTCTTTATCCTTAGTCTTTGCCATTTTAAATATTATATGTCTTGGTGTTGTTCTCTTTGGGTCCCTTGTGTGTGTGGGAGATCTGTGCACTACCATTGCCTGAGAAACCATCTCCTCCAGATTGAGGACGTTTGCAGCAATTACTTCTTCAAAGACACTTTCTTTCCCTTATTCTCTCTCCTTCCTCTTCTGATACCCCTATAACACGAATATTGTTCTGTTTGGATTGGTCCCATATTTCTCTCAGTATGCTTTCATTCCTAGAGATCCATTTTCCTCTCTGTTCCTCACCTTCTTTGTATTCCTCTTCCCTAATTCCTATTTCATTTATCATCTGTTCCACTCTATCTAACCTGATTTTAATACCTTCTGTTGTTATGTTCAACGATTGGTTCTCTGTCCTAAATTTGTTCCTGAGTTCTTGAATATTTTTCTGTACCTCCATGAGCATGTTTATGATTTTTATTTTGTAATCTCTTTCAGGAACAGTTATTACTTCAGTGTCACTCGATCCTTTCTCTGGCATTGACGTTTGGCTTTGTTCCAGGTTCCTTTGACGTTTCGTATTAGTATGTGGCGACCTCTAGTGCCCTGCAGCTGCTCATCTGCTGGAGTGATGTCGGGCGTCAAAGGGGAGTGGTGCTGGTGCCTGGGGGGAGGAAAGGGCTGGTTCCAGTTTCCTGGCTGCTGTGCCTTGCTCAATTGCCAAAACCAGGGGCCAAACACACAGGTGTGAAGCCTCTATGCTTTGTGTTTGTAGATGCTGTAGGTGGGGCTGCATATCACAGTGGGGGGCCTTGGAGCTGCATCCAGTGGGATGTAGCGAGTGAAGATTAAGTTCCCAACCTGCTGGGCAGAGTGCACCTGCACAATTTTGCCTACCTGTCCTTTGTCCTGAGCAGTAAGCTCTGTGCAATCCTTGCCCCTTTAGCAGCCCTCTCGCTTTTAGGAAGTCTTTCGGACTGCCTGTCCAGACCAGCCGGATAGGAATCCCTGTTTTTCAGAAGCAGCTGGAATCTCCATCTCTCCAGGTAGTCCACCTGTCTTAGCTTTCCAACCCCACTAATCACCAGAGCACCATGCAATGTAGGTTCGTGCTCCCAGAACAGATCTCCAGGGTGAGGTGTTCAGCAGTCCCAGGCCTCCACTCCCTCCCTGGTCTGTGTCTCTTCCTCCCGCCGATGGGCTGGGGTGTGAGAAGGGCTTGGGTCCCGCCGCATCAGAGCTTTGGTACCTTACCCTGTTCGGTGTGGGCTGCTATTTTTGTCCAGATGTATTCAGTCTGGTGTGGCCATCGTTCCTTGTTCTCTTTCAGGATGAGTTATATTAGTTATATTTTTGTATCATATGTGGTTTTAGGAGGAGGTCTCTGTCTCGCCTGTCACACCGCCATCTTTAATCTCTAGCTAGGCAATTTTTCATGGATGAGGGGAGGAAGTTGCCCAGGGGGCTCCCCTGGGAGCATGCGCTGGGAACCTGCAGTGGCCAGGGAGCACTGCACCGTGTCCGTGTCCGTCCCCGTCCTGGGAAAGGCCGGGCCTGGTGAGGATGGCCCCACCTCTTCCTGGAACGCTGTGGCTACAACTCTGTGGTTGACAGCACCCAGGCAGCAGGTGGCATCAACAGCGCGGGAGGCCACCTGCACAAAGGGGAACATCCTCCACATGGTGGGGCAGCTCGCCTCTGTCCAGAGGGCCACAAGCAGAGGGGTTGACACATTACGAAGGTGGCCACGTTGGCTGCAGCTCTGTACGGGTCCTTGAGGTTGCAGCGGCAGCCTGGGGAGCTGCCCACGTCTGCCGACAGGGTGCAACCTGGCCGAAGGGGAAGCTCTCCTCCGCACGCAGCCAGGATACCAGCAGGGCCATGGGCCCGATGACAGCAGCTACAGGGCCACACATGTGAACAGAAGAGGCAGGTTATCCCGGGTTCCCCCCGTTATCCTGCTTCCACCCCGTCCGCATTGTCCTCTGTGCTCCGGGCCCTGTGCGGAGGGTCCTGTCAGTCACCAGCACCTGGGGGTTCCCTGTCATGGGAAAGCTCATGGTCATCACCGACTCACAAAAGAGGAGGCTGGGTCCCAGAGGGGGAGGGGAACCACCCTTCAGTCTGACACAACTCGTTGGCAGTGAACCTGGGGTCCCAGTCCCACCCATCTTTAGGACACCCCCACACCCAACACGGCCTGGAGCTTCCCTGAGGCTGAGCAGCTGCCCACCCCTTGCTGATCACACCAGCCCAGAAACTCACCTGGCCCTGGTCAGTAAGTTTAAACGTGTGACCTGAAGAACTACAGTCCGTTTCCCCCGGCCTCCTGGCCTGGGGGCTCCAGCTGGCAGGACAGGGTGTAGCTGCAGGACAGAGGGCCACCTGTGAGCCCCTGGAGCCACACGTCAGGGGGCCCTTCTCCCAGAGGCTGCTGGCAGCTGCAGCCCACGCCTGGCTCCTGCCGGCCTCACCTCTGCTCCTCGTGCAGGGGCTCCCTGGCGTGGAGAAAGGATATGAAGCGCTCCTCAGGCTCCAGGTCATACAGCACAGCCAGCTCCCTCTGCGTCATGATCTCACTTTGGATGATAGCGACCTGGGGCAGAGCAAGGACAGGGTACAGAGAAGGAGGGGTGTGAGGAGTGGGGCCCTAGGATGGTCCCGGATCTTTGCTCACGGGAACCCGCCTTCCTTCCGATGTCATCCAGCCCTGCCAGTTCCCACTGTTGTGTCTCCAGCTCTTCCTCCAGGAAGGGGGCCTTGATGCCACACCCCATCCCCCACCTGACAAAGCCTTGAGTGTCCTCAGCTCTGCATGTCTTACCTCTCTCAAGACACATTAGACCCATGGGATGGGATGGACAGTGTCCTGCCCAGGGGGTCTTGACGGTAGGAAGGAAACCTACTTTTCAGAAAAGTGCATCAGAAACAGCCCCCTGATCCCAGAACAAGGCCAGAACATCCCCACCCTTTCTCAAGTTGTAGGACCACTAGGGCCCTCCAAGGGACAGGCCTGCCCAGAAACAGCACCCGGCCCTGGCCCAGGCTCAGGCCTACAGAGAAGCGGGGACTGGACTGGGGAGCTGAGGCCTCAGGCGGAAAGGCACTGCCAGCCCCCTGATGTGCGTTCTGCCCTGAAGGAGCAACATCCCTCCCCCTGGGCAGGGCCTGAGGGGGAGGCCAGTATGCTCAGTAGCTGCCCCCTGTAGCCCTCAGCCCCACCTGCCCTAGGTCCAGGTCCGGGGCGTAAGTGGGTCCTTCTGGCACTCCTCTCCAAGAAGCCCAGTTCCTGGCGTGGAGGGGAGACTCTCAGGAATGGGTGCTAGCCCGGTGCTGGGAGGTCCGGGCTCACTCGGGGCTCTCTCCTCTGTGCAGCTCTCCATCCTGCCCCCCACCCCGTGCCCCTCTGGGCTCACTCACGTCTTCATGATGTTCCAGGAGTTTGTCTGCAGGCACATCATCTGGAAACATTCCGAGGAAGGGGACCATGTCCTGTGCCACCAGGGTGGGGAGGTGATGAGTCCCCGCCTGCCTCAGGGGCGTCCACAGAACCTCCCCTGAACCCCACACCTGCAGCCCCCAGCTCCCTTGGACCACCCTGTGCTGTGTCCCTCTCCTCCCTTCGCTCTGCGTTCCTCTTTCCAGGGCTTGATTTTGGCCAGTCTCAGGACCTGTGGTCCCTGCACCTGTCCTCCAACTTCTCCCTGTACCCAGCTGCTCTTGCCCTCCTCCTGGTCACCCCAGTGCTGGCAGCTCAGGGCTGGTGGCACCAGGAGCAGGTGGAGGGTCACCCCCACTGCCGCGACCCTGGCCATGCCACTCTCAACTTCCTCTTGCACTCCTGGGGTCCCATCCCACGTGGCCTCCCACAACCAGACCTTGGTTGATGGATGCCTTGCCCGAGTCCCCTGGTCCCTATGCTGTCCCCACCTCCAGCAGGCTCTCAGCCTAGAGCGACCCCAGCTCCAGCACACACAAACCCATTGGTGTCCTCGGGCCTCGGCCGGCCGCCCTGCGAGGGTCAGGGGAGATCCCTCTGCCTCCCAGGGTGCCCTGAGGACTCACTGTCACCTGGCTCTCAGCACGGCTCCCCTCACATGACCAGGTGGGGTGGGCGGAACGTTGAAGCCCATCTTGTGCTGCCTTGACCCTGCTCACCAGGGAGGCCTGCACCCCAGGGTGAGAACAACCCTCCATGTCAAGATGAGGAGCCCGAGGAGGCCACAGAGGGGGCAGCGATGGGCTGAGGGTACCCAGGGGAGAGGCTGACCTGGCTCAGTGACAGGCCCCACCCCTGCTGCCGACCCCATGCCAGCCCCAGTCCCGACTGGGGTCTGTCCTCTGGGTCCTCACTGGATGCCAGCACCCCAGTCAAGTGGAGCCAGGGAGGGAGACAGACAAGGCCCTCGGCGGCCTGGGCAAATCTACTTCCCCCATCAGCTTTCCCCTCTCACCCCGCAAACCTCGAGTCTGCCCCAAGGCTAGGCCACAGCAAGGCAGAGGACTTGCCCCAAGGACTGCCTCCCTTCCAGACCTCTAGCCTCCACTTACCTCGAAGAGCTGCTTCCTATGAACCCACTTGTCCTCCGTTTTCAGGTTTTCATATAAAATCAGGCTGGTGCTAAGGGGAGGGGACAGGAGGAGGGAGACATGTGGCCAGCAGGTGGAGAGTTTGGGGGCAGACCGCTTTTCCTAGAGATCCCAGAAGGTCCATTAGCCTGCATGAGGCTTTCCACCACGGCCCTGAGCCCTGGGGAATCCGTCGCCTGCGGAGGGCGCTCCCATGTTTCCGCCCGGGGCCTCCATTCCCAGTTTTCCCAGGGGCGAATCTGCTTTGGGCCAGGTCGCCGTCCTTGGGGCAGAGACCTCCTGCTGCAGAGCACATGCTCAAAATCTCCAATTAGGTTCAACCCACATCTGACATTGTAGGGAACTGATTCCTGTGGGGGATCCCGTGGCCTAACCCACAGGGGCTCCAAGAGCCCGCCATCCCTGTCCTTAGGCTCCGCCGCCTCCCAGGAAGTCCCAGCGGACTGAGGGGACACTGCCAGACGTAGGTGTGTCCCTGTCCACCCAGGTGCCCCGGTCCCAGGGACAGGACTACCCACCAGGCAATATGTCCCCAGGTGCTTTCCAGGCAACATACAGCAGGGCTCTGCAGGGCCGAGAGAATGGCATGGAGGGCAGCATAGTTCTTGAGGGGCCGACATTCCTGGGAGGGAAGACAGAGCTGAGAGCGTGGCCTGCTTCTCTTCTCTGTCCCCCCATGAACTCCTGTCCTTAAGGACACAGAATCCCAGGGAGCCCAGCACACCTGGTACCTGGTGAGCAGCCCTCCTGGGTGGAGGACTGTAGCTCAACGCAAGGAAGGGGCCAGGGATGGCTGTCCCACCCCTGGGGCCTGCGAGTCCAGGTGCCCACTCCCTTGGCAGGAGGGGCCCAGGGACCGTGCAGGGCAGACCGCAGGCACCCATCCTGAGAGCTGGTCCCAAGATGCCAGGATGGACCCCAGGGGCCATCCCATGACATACCATGGCCACCTGGATCCAGAACTCCACGACTCGGGCCCTGTCCTGGGCCATCATGCTCGGGGTCCCGAGGCAGGTGGTGGTGACCAACTTAAGCAAGGTGTCAAATTCCCCGAGGAAGCCATGCATGGTGGGAGCCGGGCGCTCAGTGTCCATCCTGACGTACAGCCCCTGGGGATCACAAGGGAGGGTCATCCAGCCTTGCCCCTGGTGCCCCCGTGCCCAGGCAGAGTCACCAGTCAGAGCTGGAGCCCAAGCAGCTGAGGATGTGCTGTGAGCCTTGTGGCCACCCGGGCTTCAGACCCCGTCCACTGAGGCGCCCACGACCGGATGCACAGGACCCCACAGTGGTGGGGAACAGAGGGGCTCTGCTCGCAGGCACCCTCACTCACCTCCTCCCTGCCGCACAAGGCAGCTCACCCTACCCATCCCGGGGCATCTGCCTCCCATTCTGCCACCCCGTGGATCCCACTACCCACTCAGTTACAGTTTCCCCTGTAACAAGTCCACCCAGGGCCTTTGTTGGTGTCTGTGTCTCCCACACAGTCAGGTACATGGCAGGGTCTTCTGACATGTGGAGGCTGTGGAGGCCTGTCGGGCCAATGATGGCCCAAGAACCTAAGGCCCTGGAAGCACCTCCCTGAGCACCCCTCCCCTCCTCCCGTGCCCCTCCCAGCCCGGTCAGTCCCTGCCAACTTTCCCTCCGCTCCACCTCATTGGTCTGCAAGGATCCCTACGTGCCAGCCCTACTGGCCCCGTGTGGTCAGTGAAGGCTTGGGGGTGAGGAGAATCTCTCAGGGCACATGGTGAGTTCGTGGGGAAACTGGGACGTGAGCCCAGATTACAGGAGTCCACGTCAGGGGACGGCAGGTCTGGGGCAGCCCATGACACAGGGAAGGCCCATTCCCCGACGCTGAGAGCCTGCTCCACTCACCGCAAAGACAAGGGTCAGCTGCTCGGCCACCAGGCATGGGCAAAATGCCAGGATGGCTGGCTCCTCCTTGCTCGTCACGTCCTGGGTGCTCACAGCACCGGGGTGGGCAGGCTCCGGGCCCGGCTCTGGCTCTGCTAGGCCTGGTGCCATTCCTGCGGGTGTCAGGGGCCCCGGGCCCGAGGGCTCATGGGGCTCCAGCTCAGGGCCTGGCACCAGGGCTGAGGCCACTGCTGGGACATCCTCTGTGTCTGCAGGGACTGAAGCAGGTGACGCCGGCTTTAGCTCCATCACAGGGGGCTCAGGGAGCTCCTGAATTGGCTCTAGATGCAGGTGGCATGAGAGATACCGGTGACGCCACTTCTGTTTCTTGCGATGTAGTGCTGGAGCGGGACAGAGAGACAGGGTCACCCCGGGGCTGATTCCCTATGCCTTACCAAGGACAGAAAAGACCTCACGTCCTCGAAGGGAAAAATCCGGGAAGCCCACCCTAGACGGTCCCCTTGCTGCAGCCCCTCACCTTCCAGCTTTGCCACCAATTCCCTCACGTTCTCCTTCTGGGCCAAGTGGTGGAGGATTTGACTCCTTAGGGTGGCTGAAGGCTGGCTGCCATGGAGGTCAATAGGCACACGCTCGGGCTCCCAGGCATGGTGCCTAGCCTGTCCCATCCTTGGGCTGGGGGTTGACCTTGGGGTGGCAGAGTGAGAAGCCTTTTCTTTCCAGCCACACTGCCCTCCCGGCACACCCTTGTGTGGGCCTGGTCGCTCTGCATTCCCCTGCCTGTCCAGGCATCTGCCCCTCGCCCTTCCTGACCCTGTGTGTCTGTCCTGGGACCCCATCCTCTCCCACCCTCCCAGATAGGGTGTCCCCAGTCGTCAGCCCGCCCGTGGGACCCCACCCACCAGCAAACACGGGTTACCTGCTGGGTTCTGCTGTGTGCTCCTTGCCCCACGCCCCAAACTCCTCCTCCCCCCTTTCTGTGAGATGGGCAGCGCACCCTCTGGTCCCAGTGAGAACTCACATTTTCCCATCCTCCTCAGGCCCCTCGCCATGTCCCGTGTTACTTGAAGAGGCCGTGAGGGAATTGCCCGTGATGCTCCCCGGCCGTGACCTGCGGGTGACGCCTGAAGTGACTGCCCAACTCCACCCGGGACGGGGTCCCAGTATTGTGTCTGCTTCCTTCACTTACTTATGCTAAGTGTCCCCAAAGGGCCTGCACAAAGTCTCTGCTGCCCCCAGAGGTCCGTCATGTGGCCTCAGTGAGGACAAGGACCGGGCCCAGCCACAGGGATCGCAAGCCTCCGTTCCAAAGGCTGCTTTCCATGTGCTTTTCCAAATTGAGGCCACTGACAGGTGAGGCCAAAGGCTTTTCATCGGGTACAGAGAAGTAATAGCCCCGAAGTGGCCCAGCATGGACGGCAGGTCTTTCTGCAGCACCCAGTGCCAGGGGAGCTCCTCTAAGGCTCCTCCCGTATTCCCCATGGGCACCCTAATGGGCTGATCCCTAGCCACCCTGCCTATCAGAGGAGCACACAGCGGCTCAGACACATGTGGGGACACTCAAGACACACAGCAGGCTGCGGGCAGAGGCCCGACTGTGCCGAGGATGGGGTGGATGCTCACCGGGGGAACCGCTGGCCCGTGGCCGGCTGGTCAGCGTTCGTTGCAGGGAGTGGGGACGAAGAAGCGTTCAGACTGAGGGTTGCACCTGAAGACGACCTTCTTGCCCTGAACCGTCCCTGCTTCTCCTTCACTCCTGCCAACTGGTGAGCATCGTCGGGAGGGCGTGTGGACTCAGGAGTGCTCCGGCTGATGTTTCTAGCTGCCTCCACTCGTGAGGTGCCCTTTCTCCCCTTCCTCATCACGCTTGTCCGGGGAGCCCTGCGCTTGGGGACCTTAGTCCCATGGTCAGTTGACTCATGTTCAGGCTGAGGGGGGCAGCGGGGATATAGTCAGTGGGGAAACCAGGAACCACCAGGACGAGGGAGGTTTGCAACTCACCCGAGCACCTCCAGCCCCCTGGGGTGCGAGCAAGGAGAGGGACGGGGTGCCCCCAGGGAGTGAGGTTCCAGGCCCCTTGGAGTGGGACCGTCGGCCACTCTCGTGGGGAAGCCCTGGGAAGGCCCTGGCGGGTTACCAGGTTTGGAAGGGAGTGGGTCCTGGGTGTAGACAACCTGTCCCGGGTCCAGGAGCTGGTGAATCCATCCACCAGCTCCTCCACACTCCCCACGGTGGTGCTGTGCAAGGCCAGAACGTAGTAGCTGGGGAGGAGGCGCCCAGGGCTGCCTGGACCTCCCCACAGGGGGCAATGTGGACCCCAAACCCTGCCCCCGAGATCAGGCACACACGGCCATCTGCATAGACATCCAGTCCCTCAGCGAAGGAGAGGACACCCCCCGGGCTCAGGATTGCCATGGGGTGGAAGTACCTGGTCCCAACACTCACCTCCACATCCTGAATGATGAGAGCAGAGCTGTGACACTCATCCCGCCAGGGGACCACCACCTCACAACATGCTACCACCCAGGAACGGCCCCCCTCCTCCCCAGACTTCAGTCCCACCCATGCCCCACACTCACCGCACACACACAGCAGGGTCCAGCGGGAAGGTCAGCCCGAGATGGGTCACCCTTGTGGCCTGGCCCTGGAGTGGCCCGCTCTGGGCTGCCGTGTGCTACCTCGGGGCTCCTCAGGCAACACAGACAGAGGCGTTGGAGGTGGTCTCTGAGCCAACGCCCAAGGCGAGCAGGAAGACTGTCCCTCTCGGCTTCCCTGACTCCCACGCCCTCAGAAGGCTCCACACAACAAGACCGCATGTTGCTCTGTCGAGCGTCTCCGGTCAAGTGAGCAGGACTGGGGTCTGCTATCAGGAACTGGGCGCCGGGTCACAATTCAGGTTCTACTGGGCGTGTTGTCAGTGACATCACTTCCTGAAGGGTCCATTTCGTGGGCCCCTCCCTGCATTCAGACACACCCCCATGCCCCTCTGGGATGCTGACTGCCCACCCTCCTGTCCCTTGCCATGCGTGACTACACACCAGAGCCCTCCCCTCCACTCTTAGCCGTGTCACCAGGGTCCCAGCTCTGAGGAGACAAGAGCTAAGCTCAGGCATCTTTTTCTCACCAGTTCCCTGTCCTGCTGAGGCCACGGCACCTCCCAGGAGCTGCCCAACGTCCCAACCTGCACAGGCAGGGTCATGTCAGACATTCCTCCCTAGGGACATCCTCAGGGATACATGGATGACATCCCCAGCTCCTGGGGGCTGGTATCATGTGTGTCTTGCGCAGAGACTCAGAGATGGAAGAGTGACAACCAGTCTTGGCACAGAGCATGAAAGACCACGCAACTGAGGCCCAGGTTCGGGCCTTGTGATCTGGGGCAAGTCGCACCCCCTCTAGGCCCTTTTCAGGTGTGCACCTTGAAGGGGCGACAATGAGAGGAGATCCAGGTGGTGTCATCTACTGGCATCCACCTTCCAAAGGTCCAGGCTGCTCTCAAACTAGGTGCTTTTCAGACCAGTCAGTGAATGGGTCAGAGTAGCACACTGGAAATTAAGTCTATGCTGCCTCTGCACTCCGAGGTGGTCCACCAGGCTGCTGTGCTCTTGTGTGTGTGTGAGAAGGGGCCAGATACAGCGCTTATTCTTCACCTTGGAAGGAAGAGCTTGGCGTGGCCACATGATAGACTTCTAGAAACTTCTCTAAGACGAAAGGCCCCTGAATTTTTGTTGGGTTTATTTCCCACCTCTGACACGTGACTGTCCTATTAAGTATGCCTAGACGAGTTGTACTTCCTGATCACTGGGTCCATTCAGCATAATACCATCAATGGGATGGGTCAGTGTGACGTCTTCTGGAAGGAAAAGGAGATGAAGGTTCCTTCTGACTAAATGACAGCCTAAGTCTGGAGATTTGATATACCTCTGAGATAGTGTTCTCTCCTTGCCGGCTGAAAGCTCACTGCTCTGCTGGTCTTTACTCACAGGAAGAGAACAAAGAGCATTTTCCTGATCAGTAGTTACACACTGGGTGCTTGGGGATGAAGTGATGAAGCCCCATGTGCAGCAGTAACTGCAATTTGAGGCACTGATTACATTGACAGTCATGCCACTGTCATCTCCAAGATTCAAGCGTTTTCTGACTAGGCCAAATGAGTGACTTCAATAAGGGTATGTGGAAATGACCACCCCTACATCTTTCAAATCCTTGGTGGTGACACCGGTTACTGTAACCTCTCCTGGAAGGCATTAGTGCTTTCAATGTATACTTTAGAGGGAGTTCTAGAGGCTTGTACTTGACCTGCCACACAGCATGACTTCCTTTCCGGTACAGGTACAGTCCCCTGTGGGTACCAAGGAGGAAGCTGGGAGCTCAGTGTCCCTGACAGCTCAGCCCTGTGGGCTGTGCCACTGGGCACTGCGGGAACTTGCTCGGGGTGGGGGCGTGCTGCTCCTGATACCAAACCAGGTCTGCATCCCTGAGGTCAAATCACAAAACACAATGACAAGGTTTTGGGGGAAGGAAAGAATAGTGTATTGACTTGCTAGCAAATGAGGGAGTGAAAGGCTCCTGCCTTAAAGAACCACCGTCCTCCTGACACAAGCAGTCAGGGCTCTTCGAGGGGAAATGGTGGGAGAGAGGCTTGGGTGCAGACATGATTTAAAACGGCAGTGACAGTTAAATCCACTACTTGATTTAATATGCGATAATCCACTTTTATTTTCCAAGACCTCCTTCAAAACTGGCATGTTTTAAGTGCACATTACATGCATAGGCGTGTTTGTCCCTCCACCCAGAAAATAATTGCCCCATTTTTTGAAGCTTGAAGCCCTTTTATTCTAAGTTCCACATTTCCGTATTTGTTAGAAGCTTAGACATGGAAAAATATTCCTTCATTGCAAAGAAAATCCATTACATATTAGCAAACATCGGGACAGAATGATGGAAATGCAGGTGACCTGGAAAAACAAGGACATCTCAAGGGGACAGAAGCTCCTTAGTGCCAGCTGATGCTGGCCATGAGAAATACCCTCCCATGGCAAAGGTTGACTATTTGCATTTTCTGATTTGTAAAATTAAGTGATGCCATTCCATTCAGTGAAGGCATGGCATTGACCTTGAAGCACAGGGTGGTTGAGTTATAGTAGAAGCAGCCGGAGCCAGGAGACATCCTGCTCTCCCAGCTTTTATTTTCCAGGAGCTGCAGCTCTTTGAGAGGGCTATGCCAAGGGTAAGATGGGGTATTAGGAGAGGCACGTGGCCTTCGATGATCAGAAGGGATTTCTGAAATCTCAAAGAGGAAGAGAGGCCTTGCATTCCATGAATAGTAAGGACCAGCAGCCTATGAACCCACAGCATCCTAGGAAAGTGGCCAGTATCTCACTGGGAGGGATGACGTGTGCAGTAGACTTTTGCATCGGGCTTTTTGTGAGGCTGGACATTAGGCTTTATGGTTCCAACTCCAAAATATGGAACTCAGTACTTTAAGGGGCTCTCTATGCTTAGAAAACAGAACCCTGTGATTCTCAGGTGAACTGAACACTGGAAGAGATCTTACATAGTCTGCGCAACAGTTCTAGGCCTTTTCATGACCCATTGCAGGAAAGCATTTTCCACCACCGTTCATGAGTCAGCCCTTCATATCCAAAAGGAATCCTGGGCACACAGTTTCACAGAAGTAAAAACAGATATGGATTTGATTTCATTTAATGGACACAAAGAAATGCAGCCACATTTGCAGAATAAATTTTATACAAATTCTAATGCATGCATAAAGTAAAATTCAGTGGCTGAGCCCTGAGGTTTGGGCATACAGCAGATGTATATTTAAATCTAAATTCTATTTTATTTGTGATTACATGTACCTTCATCTCTCTGAGCTTCATTTATAAAAGATGGATGAAAATGGTACCTAAATCATAAATAGCATTGAGAATTAAAGTTGAGAATTAAATGAGATAAAATATTAATGCACTTAGTGTGTTGTCTGGAACACAGTGATTATTAAATAAATACCAATCATCATTAGGATTCCAGATACCTTTGCAGATATCTTTGCAACAGAGCCAGGGGAGCCTCTGGTCTGGGGCAAGGTAGGCATTTGAGCAGACCTTGAACTCAGCAGGATTTAGAAAGAGGAGGTAGGGAGAGAGATGCGCATCAAAGGAACCATGGGTTGTTTTGCTGGGGACGGTGAGAGCTCTGGCTGCCACATGGCGCTGAGCACACCGACACCCCAAACTATGGTTCATAAGACACTTGGAGCCCTAATTTGTATTCTAGTCATATAATTTAAGGCTGGGAAGACCACAAATGTTTTAGGGCATGAGCTGAACGCCTATAGTGGATACCTGGGAAGGATGGGGGCCGTTTAATTTTGATAGGCTTTTTCATTTTCCTTGTGTATTTTATTTATAGTTTCATAGCTTTGTGGTCTGAGAAGCTGGTTGGTACAATTTCTATCTTTTTAAATTTACTGAGGCTCTTTTTGTGGCCTAGTATATGATCTATTCTTGAGAATGTTCCATGTGCAGTTGAGAAGAATGTGTGTCCTGCTGCTCTAGGGTGGAGAGTTCTGTAGATGTCTGTTAGGTCCATCTGTTCTAATGTGTTGTTCAGTGCCTCTGTGTCCTTATTTTCTGTCTGGTTGATCTGTCCTTTTCGAGTGGGTGGAGTGTTGACATCTACTAGAATGAATGCATTGCATTCTATTTCCCCTTTTAATTCTGTTAGTATTTGTTTCACATATATGTAGGTGCTCCTGTGTTGGGTGCATAGATATTCATAATGGTTATATTCTCTTGTTGGATTGACCCCTTTATCATTATGTAATGTCCGTCTTTGTCTCTTGTGACTTTCTTTGCTTTAAAATCTATTTTGTTTGATACAAGTACTGCAACACCTCCTTTTTTTCTCCCTATTAGTTGCGTGAAATATCTTTTTCCATCCCTTATCTTTTAGTCTGTGTATGTCTTTGGGTTTGAAGTGAATCTCTTGCAGGCAGCATACAACTGGGTCTTGTTTTTTTATCCATTCAGTGACTCCATGTCTTTTTATTGGTGCATTCAGACCATTTACATGAAGGTTGATTTATTGGTAGGTATGTACTTATTGCCATGCAGTCTTTAGATGTGTGGCTACCAAAGGTTCAAGGGTAATAACTTCCTTACTAACTAAGAGTCTAACTTAACTCACTTAGTATGCTATTCCCAACAGAATCTAAAGGTTTTTTTTTTTCTCCTTCATTCTTTATATATTAGGTATCATATTCTGGACTCTTTGTCTGTCTCTTTTTATTACCTCCTGTGACAGTTATTTAACCTTGGGAACACTTCCGTCTATAGCAGTCCCTCCATAATACACTGTAGAGGTGTTTTGTGGGAGCTAAATTCTCTCAACTTTTGCTTATCTGGAAATTGTTTAATCCCACCTTCAAATTTAAATGATAATCTTGGCAGTTAAAGTATTCTTGGTTCGAGGCCCTTCTGCTGAGAAGTCTGATGGTAGCCTTTGGTTTTTCCTTTGTATGTGATCCAATTTCTCTCTCTGGCTGCTTTTAATATTCTGTCTTTATCCTTAGTCTTTGCCATTTTAAATATTATATGTCTTGGTGTTGTTCTCTTTGGGTCCCTTGTGTTGGGAGATCTGTGCACTACCATTGCCTGAGAAACCATCTCCTCCAGATTGAGGACGTTTGCAGCAATTACTTCTTCAAAGACACTTTCTTTCCCTTATTCTCTCTCCTTCCTCTTCTGATACCCCTATAACACGAATATTGTTCTGTTTGGATTGGTCCCATATTTCTCTCAGTATGCTTTCATTCCTAGAGATCCATTTTCCTCTCTGTTCCTCACCTTCTTTGTATTCCTCTTCCCTAATTCCTATTTCATTTATCATCTGTTCCACTCTATCTAACCTGATTTTAATACCTTCTGTTGTTATGTTCAACGATTGGTTCTCTGTCCTAAATTTGTTCCTGAGTTCTTGAATATTTTTCTGTACCTCCATGAGCATGTTTATGATTTTTATTTTGTAATCTCTTTCAGGAACAGTTATTACTTCAGTGTCACTCGATCCTTTCTCTGGCGTTGACGTTTGGCTTTGTTCCAGGTTCCTTTGACGTTTCGTATTAGTATGTGGCGACCTCTAGTGCCCTGCAGCTGCTCATCTGCTGGAGTGATGTCGGGCGTCAAAGGGGAGTGGTGCTGGTGCCTGGGGGGAGGAAAGGGCTGGTTCCAGTTTCCTGGCTGCTGTGCCTTGCTCAATTGCCAAAACCAGGGGCCAAACACACAGGTGTGAAGCCTCTATGCTTTGTGTTTGTAGATGCTGTAGGTGGGGCTGCATATCACAGTGGGGGGCCTTGGAGCTGCATCCAGTGGGATGTAGCGAGTGAAGATTAAGTTCCCAACCTGCTGGGCAGAGTGCACCTGCACAATTTTGCCTACCTGTCCTTTGTCCTGAGCAGTAAGCTCTGTGCAATCCTTGCCCCTTTAGCAGCCCTCTCGCTTTTAGGAAGTCTTTCGGACTGCCTGTCCAGACCAGCCGGATAGGAATCCCTGTTTTTCAGAAGCAGCTGATATCTCCATCTCTCCAGGTAGTCCACCTGTCTTAGCTTTCCAACCCCACTAATCACCAGAGCACCATGCAATGTAGGTTCGTGCTCCCAGAACAGATCTCCAGGGTGAGGTGTTCAGCAGTCCCAGGCCTCCACTCCCTCCCTGGTCTGTGTCTCTTCCTCCCGCCGATGGGCTGGGGTGTGAGAAGGGCTTGGGTCCCGCCGCATCAGAGCTTTGGTACCTTACCCTGTTCGGTGTGGGCTGCTATTTTTGTCCAGATGTATTCAGTCTGGTGTGGCCATCGTTCCTTGTTCTCTTTCAGGATGAGTTATATTAGTTATATTTTTGTATCATATGTGGTTTTAGGAGGAGGTCTCTGTCTCGCCTGTCACACCGCCATCTTTAATCTCTAGCTAGGCAATTTTTCATGGATGAGGGGAGGAAGTTGCCCAGGGGGCTCCCCTGGGAGCATGCGCTGGGAACCTGCAGTGGCCAGGGAGCACTGCACCGTGTCCGTGTCCGTCCCCGTCCTGGGAAAGGCCGGGCCTGGTGAGGATGGCCCCACCTCTTCCTGGAACGCTGTGGCTACAACTCTGTGGTTGACAGCACCCAGGCAGCAGGTGGCATCAACAGCGCGGGAGGCCACCTGCACAAAGGGGAACATCCTCCACATGGTGGGGCAGCTCGCCTCTGTCCAGAGGGCCAAAAGCAGAGGGGTTGACACATTACGAAGGTGGCCACGTTGGCTGCAGCTCTGTACGGGTCCTTGAGGTTGCAGCGGCAGCCTGGGGAGCTGCCCACGTCTGCCGACAGGGTGCAACCTGGCCGAAGGGGAAGCTCTCCTCCGCACGCAGCCAGGATACCAGCAGGGCCATGGGCCCGATGACAGCAGCTACAGGGCCACACATGTGAACAGAAGAGGCAGGTTATCCCGGGTTCCCCCCGTTATCCTGCTTCCACCCCGTCCGCATTGTCCTCTGTGCTCCGGGCCCTGTGCGGAGGGTCCTGTCAGTCACCAGCACCTGGGGGTTCCCTGTCATGGGAAAGCTCATGGTCATCACCGACTCACAAAAGAGGAGGCTGGGTCCCAGAGGGGGAGGGGAACCACCCTTCAGTCTGACACAACTCGTTGGCAGTGAACCTGGGGTCCCAGTCCCACCCATCTTTAGGACACCCCCACACCCAACACGGCCTGGAGCTTCCCTGAGGCTGAGCAGCTGCCCACCCCTTGCTGATCACACCAGCCCAGAAACTCACCTGGCCCTGGTCAGTAAGTTTAAACGTGTGACCTGAAGAACTACAGTCCGTTTCCCCCGGCCTCCTGGCCTGGGGGCTCCAGCTGGCAGGACAGGGTGTAGCTGCAGGACAGAGGGCCAC
This sequence comes from Manis pentadactyla, assembly GCF_030020395.1. Taxonomy (NCBI): domain Eukaryota; kingdom Metazoa; phylum Chordata; class Mammalia; order Pholidota; family Manidae; genus Manis; species Manis pentadactyla. Next base: position 27,143,320 of record NC_080024.1, read on the forward strand.
CTGTGAGCCCCTGGAGCCACACGTCAGGGGGCCCTTCTCCCAGAGCCTGCTGGCCTCACCTCTGCTCCTCGTGCAGGGGCTCCCCGGCGTGGAGAAAGGATACGAAGCGCTCCTCAGGCTCCAGGTCATACAGCACAGCCAGCTCCCTCTGCGTCATGATCTCACTTTGGATGATAGCGACCTGGGGCAGAGCAAGGACAGGGTACAGAGAAGGAGGGGTGTGAGGAGTGGGGTCCTAGGATGGTCCCGGATCTTTGCTCACGGGAACCCGCCTTCCTTCCGATGTCATCCAGCCCTGCCAGTTCCCACTGTTGTGTCTCCAGCTCTTCCTCCAGGAAGGGGGCCTTGATGCCACACCCCATCCCCCACCTGACAAAGCCTTGAGTGTCCTCAGCTCTGCATGTCTTACCTCTCTCAAGACACATTAGACCCATGGGATGGGATGGACAGTGTCCTGCCCAGGGGGTCTTGACGGTAGGAAGGAAACCTACTTTTCAGAAAAGTGCATCAGAAACAGCCCCCTGATCCCAGAACAAGGCCAGAACATCCCCACCCTTTCTCAAGTTGTAGGACCACTAGGGCCCTCCAAGGGACAGGCCTGCCCAGAAACAGCACCCGGCCCTGGCCCAGGCTCAGGCCTACAGAGAAGCGGGGACTGGACTGGGGAGCTGAGGCCTCAGGCGGAAAGGCACTGCCAGCCCCCTGATGTGCGTTCTGCCCTGAAGGAGCAACATCCCTCCCCCTGGGCAGGGCCTGAGGGGGAGGCCAGTATGCTCAGTAGCTGCCCCCTGTAGCCCTCAGCCCCACCTGCCCTAGGTCCAGGTCCGGGGCGTAAGTGGGTCCTTCTGGCACTCCTCTCCAAGAAGCCCAGTTCCTGGCGTGGAGGGGAGACTCTCAGGAATGGGTGCTAGCCCGGTGCTGGGAGGTCCGGGCTCACTCGGGGCTCTCTCCTCTGTGCAGCTCTCCATCCTGCCCCCCACCCCGTGCCCCTCTGGGCTCACTCACGTCTTCATGATGTTCCAGGAGTTTGTCTGCAGGCACATCATCTGGAAACATTCCGAGGAAGGGGACCATGTCCTGTGCCACCAGGGTGGGGAGGTGATGAGTCCCCGCCTGCCTCAGGGGCGTCCACAGAACCTCCCCTGAACCCCACACCTGCAGCCCCCAGCTCCCTTGGACCACCCTGTGCTGTGTCCCTCTCCTCCCTTCGCTCTGCGTTCCTCTTTCCAGGGCTTGCTTTTGGCCAGTCTCAGGACCTGTGGTCCCTGCACCTGTCCTCCAACTTCTCCCTGTACCCAGCTGCTCTTGCCCTCCTCCTGGTCACCCCAGTGCTGGCAGCTCAGGGCTGGTGGCACCAGGAGCAGGTGGAGGGTCACCCCCACTGCCGCGACCCTGGCCACGCCACTCTCAACTTCCTCTTGCACTCCTGGGGTCCCATCCCACGTGGCCTCCCACAACCAGACCTTGGTTGATGGATGCCTTGCCCGAGTCCCCTGGTCCCTATGCTGTCCCCACCTCCAGCAGGCTCTCAGCCTAGAGCGACCCCAGCTCCAGCACACACAAACCCATTGGTGTCCTCGGGCCTCGGCCGGCCGCCCTGCGAGGGTCAGGGGAGATCCCTCTGCCTCCCAGGGTGCCCTGAGGACTCACTGTCACCTGGCTCTCAGCACGGCTCCCCTCACATGACCAGGTGGGGTGGGCGGAACGTTGAAGCCCATCTTGTGCTGCCTTGACCCTGCTCACCAGGGAGGCCTGCACCCCAGGGTGAGAACAACCCTCCATGTCAAGATGAGGAGCCCGAGGAGGCCACAGAGGGGGCAGCGATGGGCTGAGGGTACCCAGGGGAGAGGCTGACCTGGCTCAGTGACAGGCCCCACCCCTGCTGCCGACCCCATGCCAGCCCCAGTCCCGACTGGGGTCTGTCCTCTGGGTCCTCACTGGATGCCAGCACCCCAGTCAAGTGGAGCCAGGGAGGGAGACAGACAAGGCCCTCGGCGGCCTGGGCAAATCTACTTCCCCCATCAGCTTTCCCCTCTCACCCCGCAAACCTCGAGTCTGCCCCAAGGCTAGGCCACAGCAAGGCAGAGGACTTGCCCCAAGGACTGCCTCCCTTCCAGACCTCTAGCCTCCACTTACCTCGAAGAGCTGCTTCCTATGAACCCACTTGTCCTCCGTTTTCAGGTTTTCATATAAAATCAGGCTGGTGCTAAGGGGAGGGGACAGGAGGAGGGAGACATGTGGCCAGCAGGTGGAGAGTTTGGGGGCAGACCGCTTTTCCTAGAGATCCCAGAAGGTCCATTAGCCTGCATGAGGCTTTCCACCACGGCCCTGAGCCCTGGGGAATCCGTCGCCTGCGGAGGGCGCTCCCATGTTTCCGCCCGGGGCCTCCATTCCCAGTTTTCCCAGGGGCGAATCTGCTTTGGGCCAGGTCGCCGTCCTTGGGGCAGAGACCTCCTGCTGCAGAGCACATGCTCAAAATCTCCAATTAGGTTCAACCCACATCTGACATTGTAGGGAACTGATTCCTGTGGGGGATCCCGTGGCCTAACCCACAGGGGCTCCAAGAGCCCGCCATCCCTGTCCTTAGGCTCCGCCGCCTCCCAGGAAGTCCCAGCGGACTGAGGGGACACTGCCAGACGTAGGTGTGTCCCTGTCCACCCAGGTGCCCCGGTCCCAGGGACAGGACTACCCACCAGGCAATATGTCCCCAGGTGCTTTCCAGGCAACATACAGCAGGGCTCTGCAGGGCCGAGAGAATGGCATGGAGGGCAGCATAGTTCTTGAGGGGCCGACATTCCTGGGAGGGAAGACAGAGCTGAGAGCGTGGCCTGCTTCTCTTCTCTGTCCCCCCATGAACTCCTGTCCTTAAGGACACAGAATCCCAGGGAGCCCAGCACACCTGGTACCTGGTGAGCAGCCCTCCTGGGTGGAGGACTGTAGCTCAACGCAAGGAAGGGGCCAGGGATGGCTGTCCCACCCCTGGGGCCTGCGAGTCCAGGTGCCCACTCCCTTGGCAGGAGGGGCCCAGGGACCGTGCAGGGCAGACCGCAGGCACCCATCCTGAGAGCTGGTCCCAAGATGCCAGGATGGACCCCAGGGGCCATCCCATGACATACCATGGCCACCTGGATCCAGAACTCCACGACTCGGGCCCTGTCCTGGGCCATCATGCTCGGGGTCCCGAGGCAGGTGGTGGTGACCAACTTAAGCAAGGTGTCAAATTCCCCGAGGAAGCCATGCATGGTGGGAGCCGGGCGCTCAGTGTCCATCCTGACGTACAGCCCCTGGGGATCACAAGGGAGGGTCATCCAGCCTTGCCCCTGGTGCCCCCGTGCCCAGGCAGAGTCACCAGTCAGAGCTGGAGCCCAAGCAGCTGAGGATGTGCTGTGAGCCTTGTGGCCACCCGGGCTTCAGACCCCGTCCACTGAGGCGCCCACGACCGGATGCACAGGACCCCACAGTGGTGGGGAACAGAGGGGCTCTGCTCGCAGGCACCCTCACTCACCTCCTCCCTGCCGCACAAGGCAGCTCACCCTATCCATCCCGGGGCATCTGCCTCCCATTCTGCCACCCCGTGGATCCCACTACCCACTCAGTTACAGTTTCCCCTGTAACAAGTCCACCCAGGGCCTTTGTTGGTGTCTGTGTCTCCCACACAGTCAGGTACATGGCAGGGTCTTCTGACATGTGGAGGCTGTGGAGGCCTGTCGGGCCAATGATGGCCCAAGAACCTAAGGCCCTGGAAGCACCTCCCTGAGCACCCCTCCCCTCCTCCCGTGCCCCTCCCAGCCCGGTCAGTCCCTGCCAACTTTCCCTCCGCTCCACCTCATTGGTCTGCAAGGATCCCTACGTGCCAGCCCTACTGGCCCCGTGTGGTCAGTGAAGGCTTGGGGGTGAGGAGAATCTCTCAGGGCACATGGTGAGTTCGTGGGGAAACTGGGACGTGAGCCCAGATTACAGGAGTCCACGTCAGGGGACGGCAGGTCTGGGGCAGCCCATGACACAGGGAAGGCCCATTCCCCGACGCTGAGAGCCTGCTCCACTCACCGCAAAGACAAGGGTCAGCTGCTCGGCCACCAGGCATGGGCAAAATGCCAGGATGGCTGGCTCCTCCTTGCTCGTCACGTCCTGGGTGCTCACAGCACCGGGGTGGGCAGGCTCCAGGCCCGGCTCTGGCTCTGCTAGGCCTGGTGCCATTCCTGCGGGTGTCAGGGGCCCCGGGCCCGAGGGCTCATGGGGCTCCAGCTCAGGGCCTGGCACCAGGGCTGAGGCCACTGCTGGGACATCCTCTGTGTCTGCAGGGACTGAAGCAGGTGACGCCGGCTTTAGCTCCATCACAGGGGGCTCAGGGAGCTCCTGAATTGGCTCTAGATGCAGGTGGCATGAGAGATACCGGTAGCGCCACTTCTGTTTCTTGCGATGTAGTGCTGGAGCGGGACAGAGAGACAGGGTCACCCCGGGGCTGATTCCCTATGCCTTACCAAGGACAGAAAAGACCTCACGTCCTTGAAGGGAAAAATCCGGGAAGCCCACCCTAGACGGTCCCCTTGCTGCAGCCCCTCACCTTCCAGCTTTGCCACCAATTCCCTCACGTTCTCCTTCTGGGCCAAGTGGTGGAGGATTTGACTCCTTAGGGTGGCTGAAGGCTGACTGCCATGGAGGTCAATAGGCACACGCTCGGGCTCCCAGGCATGGTGCCTAGCCTGTCCCATCCTTGGGCTGGGGGTTGACCTTGGGGTGGCAGAGTGAGAAGCCTTTTCTTTCCAGCCACACTGCCCTCCCGGCACACCCTTGTGTGGGCCTGGTCGCTCTGCATTCCCCTGCCTGTCCAGGCATCTGCCCCTCGCCCTTCCTGACCCTGTGTGTCTGTCCTGGGACCCCATCCTCTCCCACCCTCCCAGATAGGGTGTCCCCAGTCGTCAGCCCGCCCGTGGGACCCCACCCACCAGCAAACACGGGTTACCTGCTGGGTTCTGCTGTGTGCTCCCTGCCCCACGCCCCAAACTCCTCCTCCCCCCTTTCTGTGAGATGGGCAGCGCACCCTCTGGTCCCAGTGAGAACTCACATTTTCCCATCCTCCTCAGGCCCCTCGCCATGTCCCGTGTTACTTGACGAGGCCGTGAGGGAATTGCCCGTGATGCTCCCCGGCTGTGACCTGCGGGTGACGCCTGAAGTGACTGCCCAACTCCACCCGGGACGGGGTCCCAGTATTGTGTCTGCTTCCTTCACTTACTTATGCTAAGTGTCCCCAAAGGGCCTGCACAAAGTCTCTGCTGCCCCCAGAGGTCCGTCATGTGGCCTCAGTGAGGACAAGGACCGGGCCCAGCCACAGGGATCGCAAGCCTCCGTTCCAAAGGCTGCTTTCCATGTGCTTTTCCAAATTGAGGCCACTGACAGGTGAGGCCAAAGGCTTTTCATCGGGTACAGAGAAGTAATAGCCCCGAAGTGGCCCAGCATGGACGGCAGGTCTTTCTGCAGCACCCAGTGCCAGGGGAGCCCCTCTAAGGCTCCTCCCGTATTCCCCATGGGCACCCTAATGGGCTGATCCCTAGCCACCCTGCCTATCAGAGGAGCACACAGCGGCTCAGACACATGTGGGGACACTCAAGACACACAGCAGGCTGCGGGAAGAGGCCCGACTGTGCCGAGGATGGGGTGGATGCTCACCGGGGGAACCGCTGGCCCGTGGCCGGCTGGTCAGCGTTCGTTGCAGGGAGTGGGGACGAAGAAGCGTTCAGACTGAGGGTTGCACCTGAAGACGACCTTCTTGCCCTGAACCGTCCCTGCTTCTCCTTCACTCCTGCCAACTGGTGAGCATCGTCGGGAGGGCGTGTGGACTCAGGAGTGCTCCGGCTGATGTTTCTAGCTGCCTCCACTCGTGAGGTGCCCTTTCTCCCCTTCCTCATCACGCTTGTCCGGGGAGCCCTGCGCTTGGGGACCTTGGTCCCATGGTCAGTTGACTCATGTTCAGGCTGAGGGGGGCAGCGGGGATATAGTCAGTGGGGAAACCAGGAACCACCAGGACGAGGGAGGTTTGCAACTCACCCGAGCACCTCCAGCCCCCTGGGGTGCGAGCAAGGAGAGGGACGGGGTGCCCCCAGGGAGTGAGGTTCCAGGCCCCTTGGAGTGGGACCGTCGGCCACTCTCGTGGGGAAGCCCTGGGAAGGCCCTGGCGGGTTACCAGGTTTGGAAGGGAGTGGGTCCTGGGTGTAGACAACCTGTCCCGGGTCCAGGAGCTGGTGAATCCATCCACCAGCTCCTCCACACTCCCCACGGTGGTGCTGTGCAAGGCCAGAACGTAGTAGCTGGGGAGGAGGCACCCAGGGCTGCCTGGACCTCCCCACAGGGGGCAATGTGGACCCCAAACCCTGCCCCCGAGATCAGGCACACACGGCCATCTGCATAGACATCCAGTCCCTCAGCGAAGGAGAGGACACCCCCCGGGCTCAGGATTGCCATGGGGTGGAAGTACCTGGTCCCAACACTCACCTCCACATCCTGAATGATGAGAGCAGAGCTGTGACACTCATCCCGCCAGGGGACCACCACCTCACAACATGCTACCACCCAGGAACGGCCCCCCTCCTCCCCAGACTTCAGTCCCACCCATGCCCCACACTCACCGCACACACACAGCAGGGTCCAGCGGGAAGGTCAGCCCGAGATGGGTCACCCTTGTGGCCTGGCCCTGGAGTGGCCCGCTCTGGGCTGCCGTGTGCTACCTCGGGGCTCCTCAGGCAACACAGACAGAGGCGTTGGAGGTGGTCTCTGAGCCAACGCCCAAGGCGAGCAGGAAGACTGTCCCTCTCGGCTTCCCTGACTCCCACGCCCTCAGAAGGCTCCACACAACAAGACCGCATGTTGCTCTGTCGAGCGTCTCCGGTCAAGTGAGCAGGACTGGGGTCTGCTATCAGGAACTGGGCGCCGGGTCACAATTCAGGTTCTACTGGGCGTGTTGTCAGTGACATCACTTCCTGAAGGGTCCATTTCGTGGGCCCCTCCCTGCATTCAGACACACCCCCATGCCCCTCTGGGATGCTGACTGCCCACCCTCCTGTCCCTTGCCATGCGTGACTACACACCAGAGCCCTCCCCTCCACTCTTAGCCGTGTCACCAGGGTCCCAGCTCTGAGGAGACAAGAGCTAAGCTCAGGCATCTTTTTCTCACCAGTTCCCTGTCCTGCTGAGGCCACGGCACCTCCCAGGAGCTGCCCAACGTCCCAACCTGCACAGGCAGGGTCATGTCAGACATTCCTCCCTAGGGACATCCTCAGGGATACATGGATGACATCCCCAGCTCCTGGGGGCTGGTATCATGTGTGTCTTGCGCAGAGACTCAGAGATGGAAGAGTGACAACCAGTCTTGGCACAGAGCATGAAAGACCACGCAACTGAGGCCCAGGTTCGGGCCTTGTGATCTGGGGCAAGTCGCACCCCCTCTAGGCCCTTTTCAGGTGTGCACCTTGAAGGGGCGACAATGAGAGGAGATCCAGGTGGTGTCATCTACTGGCATCCACCTTCCAAAGGTCCAGGCTGCTCTCAAACTAGGTGCTTTTCAGACCAGTCAGTGAATGGGTCAGAGTAGCACACTGGAAATTAAGTCTATGCTGCCTCTGCACTCCGAGGTGGTCCACCAGGCTGCTGTGCTCTTGTGTGTGTGTGAGAAGGGGCCAGATACAGCGCTTATTCTTCACCTTGGAAGGAAGAGCTTGGCGTGGCCACATGATAGACTTCTAGAAACTTCTCTAAGACGAAAGGCCCCTGAATTTTTGTTGGGTTTATTTCCCACCTCTGACACGTGACTGTCCTATTAAGTATGCCTAGACGAGTTGTACTTCCTGATCACTGGGTCCATTCAGCATAATACCATCAATGGGATGGGTCAGTGTGACGTCTTCTGGAAGGAAAAGGAGATGAAGGTTCCTTCTGACTAAATGACAGCCTAAGTCTGGAGATTTGATATACCTCTGAGATAGTGTTCTCTCCTTGCCGGCTGAAAGCTCACTGCTCTGCTGGTCTTTACTCACAGGAAGAGAACAAAGAGCATTTTCCTGATCAGTAGTTACACACTGGGTGCTTGGGGATGAAGTGATGAAGCCCCATGTGCAGCAGTAACTGCAATTTGAGGCACTGATTACATTGACAGTCATGCCACTGTCATCTCCAAGATTCAAGCGTTTTCTGACTAGGCCAAATGAGTGACTTCAATAAGGGTATGTGGAAATGACCACCCCTACATCTTTCAAATCCTTGGTGGTGACACCGGTTACTGTAACCTCTCCTGGAAGGCATTAGTGCTTTCAATGTATACTTTAGAGGGAGTTCTAGAGGCTTGTACTTGACCTGCCACACAGCATGACTTCCTTTCCGGTACAGGTACAGTCCCCTGTGGGTACCAAGGAGGAAGCTGGGAGCTCAGTGTCCCTGACAGCTCAGCCCTGTGGGCTGTGCCACTGGGCACTGCGGGAACTTGCTCGGGGTGGGGGCGTGCTGCTCCTGATACCAAACCAGGTCTGCATCCCTGAGGTCAAATCACAAAACACAATGACAAGGTTTTGGGGGAAGGAAAGAATAGTGTATTGACTTGCTAGCAAATGAGGGAGTGAAAGGCTCCTGCCTTAAAGAACCACCGTCCTCCTGACACAAGCAGTCAGGGCTCTTCGAGGGGAAATGGTGGGAGAGAGGCTTGGGTGCAGACATGATTTAAAACGGCAGTGACAGTTAAATCCACTACTTGATTTAATATGCGATAATCCACTTTTATTTTCCAAGACCTCCTTCAAAACTGGCATGTTTTAAGTGCACATTACATGCATAGGCGTGTTTGTCCCTCCACCCAGAAAATAATTGCCCCATTTTTTGAAGCTTGAAGCCCTTTTATTCTAAGTTCCACATTTCCGTATTTGTTAGAAGCTTAGACATGGAAAAATATTCCTTCATTGCAAAGAAAATCCATTACATATTAGCAAACATCGGGACAGAATGATGGAAATGCAGGTGACCTGGAAAAACAAGGACATCTCAAGGGGACAGAAGCTCCTTAGTGCCAGCTGATGCTGGCCATGAGAAAGACCCTCCCATGGCAAAGGTTGACTATTTGCATTTTCTGATTTGTAAAATTAAGTGATGCCATTCCATTCAGTGAAGGCATGGCATTGACCTTGAAGCACAGGGTGGTTGAGTTATAGTAGAAGCAGCCGGAGCCAGGAGACATCCTGCTCTCCCAGCTTTTATTTTCCAGGAGCTGCAGCTCTTTGAGAGGGCTATGCCAAGGGTAAGATGGGGTATTAGGAGAGGCACGTGGCCTTCGATGATCAGAAGGGATTTCTGAAATCTCAAAGAGGAAGAGAGGCCTTGCATTCCATGAATAGTAAGGACCAGCAGCCTATGAACCCACAGCATCCTAGGAAAGTGGCCAGCATCTCACTGGGAGGGATGACGTGTGCAGTAGACTTTTGCATCGGGCTTTTTGTGAGGCTGGACATTAGGCTTTATGGTTCCAACTCCAAAATATGGAACTCAGTACTTTAAGGGGCTCTCTATGCTTAGAAAACAGAACCCTGTGATTCTCAGGTGAACTGAACACTGGAAGAGATCTTACATAGTCTGCGCAACAGTTCTAGGCCTTTTCATGACCCATTGCAGGAAAGCATTTTCCACCACCGTTCATGAGTCAGCCCTTCATATCCAAAAGGAATCCTGGGCACACAGTTTCACAGAAGTAAAAACAGATATGGATTTGATTTCATTTAATGGACACAAAGAAATGCAGCCACATTTGCAGAATAAATTTTATACAAATTCTAATGCATGCATAAAGTAAAATTCAGTGGCTGAGCCCTGAGGTTTGGGCATACAGCAGATGTATATTTAAATCTAAATTCTATTTTATTTGTGATTACATGTACCTTCATCTCTCTGAGCTTCATTTATAAAAGATGGATGAAAATGGTACCTAAATCATAAATAGCATTGAGAATTAAAGTTGAGAATTAAATGAGATAAAATATTAATGCACTTAGTGTGTTGTCTGGAACACAGTGATTATTAAATAAATACCAATCATCATTAGGATTCCAGATACCTTTGCAGATATCTTTGCAACAGAGCCAGGGGAGCCTCTGGTCTGGGGCAAGGTAGGCATTTGAGCAGACCTTGAACTCAGCAGGATTTAGAAAGAGGAGGTAGGGAGAGAGATGCGCATCAAAGGAACCATGGGTTGTTTTGCTGGGGACGGTGAGAGCTCTGGCTGCCACATGGCGCTGAGCACACCGACACCCCAAACTATGGTTCATAAGACACTTGGAGCCCTAATTTGTATTCTAGTCATATAATTTAAGGCTGGGAAGACCACAAATGTTTTAGGGCATGAGCTGAACGCCTATAGTGGATACCTGGGAAGGATGGGGGCCGTTTAATTTTGATAGGCTTTTTCATTTTCCTTGTGTATTTTATTTATAGTTTCATAGCTTTGTGGTCTGAGAAGCTGGTTGGTACAATTTCTATCTTTTTAAATTTACTGAGGCTCTTTTTGTGGCCTAGTATATGATCTATTCTTGAGAATGTTCCATGTGCAGTTGAGAAGAATGTGTGTCCTGCTGCTCTAGGGTGGAGAGTTCTGTAGATGTCTGTTAGGTCCATCTGTTCTAATGTGTTGTTCAGTGCCTCTGTGTCCTTATTTTCTGTCTGGTTGATCTGTCCTTTTCGAGTGGGTGGAGTGTTGACATCTACTAGAATGAATGCATTGCATTCTATTTCCCCTTTTAATTCTGTTAGTATTTGTTTCACATATATGTAGGTGCTCCTGTGTTGGGTGCATAGATATTCATAATGGTTATATTCTCTTGTTGGATTGACCCCTTTATCATTATGTAATGTCCGTCTTTGTCTCTTGTGACTTTCTTTGCTTTAAAATCTATTTTGTTTGATACAAGTACTGCAACACCTCCTTTTTTTCTCCCTATTAGTTGCGTGAAATATCTTTTTCCATCCCTTATCTTTTAGTCTGTGTATGTCTTTGGGTTTGAAGTGAATCTCTTGCAGGCAGCATACAACTGGGTCTTGTTTTTTTATCCATTCAGTGACTCCATGTCTTTTTATTGGTGCATTCAGACCATTTACATTAAGGTTGATTTATTGGTAGGTATGTACTTATTGCCATGCAGTCTTTAGATGTGTGGCTACCAAAGGTTCAAGGGTAATAACTTCCTTACTAACTAAGAGTCTAACTTAACTCACTTAGTATGCTATTCCCAACAGAATCTAAAGGTTTTTTTTTTTCTCCTTCATTCTTTATATATTAGGTATCATATTCTGGACTCTTTGTCTGTCTCTTTTTATTACCTCCTGTGACAGTTATTTAACCTTGGGAACAGTTCCGTCTATAGCAGTCCCTCCATAATACACTGTAGAGGTGTTTTGTGGGAGCTAAATTCTCTCAGCTTTTGCTTATCTGGAAATTGTTTAATCCCACCTTCAAATTTAAATGATAATCTTGGCAGTTAAAGTATTCTTGGTTCGAGGCCCTTCTGCTGAGAAGTCTGATGGTAGCCTTTGGTTTTTCCTTTGTATGTGATCCAATTTCTCTCTCTGGCTGCTTTTAATATTCTGTCTTTATCCTTAGTCTTTGCCATTTTAAATATTATATGTCTTGGTGTTGTTCTCTTTGGGTCCCTTGTGTTGGGAGATCTGTGCACTACCATTGCCTGAGAAACCATCTCCTCCAGATTGAGGACGTTTGCAGCAATTACTTCTTCAAAGACACTTTCTTTCCCTTATTCTCTCTCCTTCCTCTTCTGATACCCCTATAACACGAATATTGTTCTGTTTGGATTGGTCCCATATTTCTCTCAGTATGCTTTCATTCCTAGAGATCCATTTTCCTCTCTGTTCCTCACCTTCTTTGTATTCCTCTTCCCTAATTCCTATTTCATTTATCATCTGTTCCACTCTATCTAACCTGATTTTAATACCTTCTGTTGTTATGTTCAACGATTGGTTCTCTGTCCTAAATTTGTTCCTGAGTTCTTGAATATTTTTCTGTACCTCCATGAGCATGTTTATGATTTTTATTTTGTAATCTCTTTCAGGAACAGTTATTACTTCAGTGTCACTCGATCCTTTCTCTGGCGTTGACGTTTGGCTTTGTTCCAGGTTCCTTTGACGTTTCGTATTAGTATGTGGCGACCTCTAGTGCCCTGCAGCTGCTCATCTGCTGGAGTGATGTCGGGCGTCAAAGGGGAGTGGTGCTGGTGCCTGGGGGGAGGAAAGGGCTGGTTCCAGTTTCCTGGCTGCTGTGCCTTGCTCAATTGCCAAAACCAGGGGCCAAACACACAGGTGTGAAGCCTCTATGCTTTGTGTTTGTAGATGCTGTAGGTGGGGCTGCATATCACAGTGGGGGGCCTTGGAGCTGCATCCAGTGGGATGTAGCGAGTGAAGATTAAGTTCCCAACCTGCTGGGCAGAGTGCACCTGCACAATTTTGCCTACCTGTCCTTTGTCCTGAGCAGTAAGCTCTGTGCAATCCTTGCCCCTTTAGCAGCCCTCTCGCTTTTAGGAAGTCTTTCGGACTGCCTGTCCAGACCAGCCGGATAGGAATCCCTGTTTTTCAGAAGCAGCTGGAATCTCCATCTCTCCAGGTAGTCCACCTGTCTTAGCTTTCCAACCCCACTAATCACCAGAGCACCATGCAATGTAGGTTCGTGCTCCCAGAACAGATCTCCAGGGTGAGGTGTTCAGCAGTCCCAGGCCTCCACTCCCTCCCTGGTCTGTGTCTCTTCCTCCCGCCGATGGGCTGGGGTGTGAGAAGGGCTTGGGTCCCGCCGCATCAGAGCTTTGGTACCTTACCCTGTTCGGTGTGGGCTGCTATTTTTGTCCAGATGTATTCAGTCTGGTGTGGCCATCGTTCCTTGTTCTCTTTCAGGATGAGTTATATTAGTTATATTTTTGTATCATATGTGGTTTTAGGAGGAGGTCTCTGTCTCGCCTGTCACACCGCCATCTTTAATCTCTAGCTAGGCAATTTTTCATGGATGAGGGGAGGAAGTTGCCCAGGGGGCTCCCCTGGGAGCATGCGCTGGGAACCTGCAGTGGCCAGGGAGCACTGCACCGTGTCCGTGTCCGTCCCCGTCCTGGGAAAGGCCGGGCCTGGTGAGGATGGCCCCACCTCTTCCTGGAACGCTGTGGCTACAACTCTGTGGTTGACAGCACCCAGGCAGCAGGTGGCATCAACAGCGCGGGAGGCCACCTGCACAAAGGGGAACATCCTCCACATGGTGGGGCAGCTCGCCTCTGTCCAGAGGGCCAAAAGCAGAGGGGTTGACACATTACGAAGGTGGCCACGTTGGCTGCAGCTCTGTACGGGTCCTTGAGGTTGCAGCGGCAGCCTGGGGAGCTGCCCACGTCTGCCGACAGGGTGCAACCTGGCCGAAGGGGAAGCTCTCCTCCGCACGCAGCCAGGATACCAGCAGGGCCATGGGCCCGATGACAGCAGCTACAGGGCCACACATGTGAACAGAAGAGGCAGGTTATCCCGGGTTCCCCCCGTTATCCTGCTTCCACCCCGTCCGCATTGTCCTCTGTGCTCCGGGCCCTGTGCGGAGGGTCCTGTCAGTCACCAGCACCTGGGGGTTCCCTGTCATGGGAAAGCTCATGGTCATCACCGACTCACAAAAGAGGAGGCTGGGTCCCAGAGGGGGAGGGGAACCACCCTTCAGTCTGACACAACTCGTTGGCAGTGAACCTGGGGTCCCAGTCCCACCCATCTTTAGGACACCCCCACACCCAACACGGCCTGGAGCTTCCCTGAGGCTGAGCAGCTGCCCACCCCTTGCTGATCACACCAGCCCAGAAACTCACCTGGCCCTGGTCAGTAAGTTTAAACGTGTGACCTGAAGAACTACAGTCCGTTTCCCCCGGCCTCCTGGCCTGGGGGCTCCAGCTGGCAGGACAGGGTGTAGCTGCAGGACAGAGGGCCACCTGTGAGCCCCTGGAGCCACACGTCAGGGGGCCCTTCTCCCAGAGCCTGCTGGCCTCACCTCTGCTCCTCGTGCAGGGGCTCCCCGGCGTGGAGAAAGGATACGAAGCGCTCCTCAGGCTCCAGGTCATACAGCACAGCCAGCTCCCTCTGCGTCATGATCTCACTTTGGATGATAGCGACCTGGGGCAGAGCAAGGACAGGGTACAGAGAAGGAGGGGTGTGAGGAGTGGGGTCCTAGGATGGTCCCGGATCTTTGCTCACGGGAACCCGCCTTCCTTCCGATGTCATCCAGCCCTGCCAGTTCCCACTGTTGTGTCTCCAGCTCTTCCTCCAGGAAGGGGGCCTTGATGCCACACCCCATCCCCCACCTGACAAAGCCTTGAGTGTCCTCAGCTCTGCATGTCTTACCTCTCTCAAGACACATTAGACCCATGGGATGGGATGGACAGTGTCCTGCCCAGGGGGTCTTGACGGTAGGAAGGAAACCTACTTTTCAGAAAAGTGCATCAGAAACAGCCCCCTGATCCCAGAACAAGGCCAGAACATCCCCACCCTTTCTCAAGTTGTAGGACCACTAGGGCCCTCCAAGGGACAGGCCTGCCCAGAAACAGCACCCGGCCCTGGCCCAGGCTCAGGCCTACAGAGAAGCGGGGACTGGACTGGGGAGCTGAGGCCTCAGGCGGAAAGGCACTGCCAGCCCCCTGATGTGCGTTCTGCCCTGAAGGAGCAACATCCCTCCCCCTGGGCAGGGCCTGAGGGGGAGGCCAGTATGCTCAGTAGCTGCCCCCTGTAGCCCTCAGCCCCACCTGCCCTAGGTCCAGGTCCGGGGCGTAAGTGGGTCCTTCTGGCACTCCTCTCCAAGAAGCCCAGTTCCTGGCGTGGAGGGGAGACTCTCAGGAATGGGTGCTAGCCCGGTGCTGGGAGGTCCGGGCTCACTCGGGGCTCTCTCCTCTGTGCAGCTCTCCATCCTGCCCCCCACCCCGTGCCCCTCTGGGCTCACTCACGTCTTCATGATGTTCCAGGAGTTTGTCTGCAGGCACATCATCTGGAAACATTCCGAGGAAGGGGACCATGTCCTGTGCCACCAGGGTGGGGAGGTGATGAGTCCCCGCCTGCCTCAGGGGCGTCCACAGAACCTCCCCTGAACCCCACACCTGCAGCCCCCAGCTCCCTTGGACCACCCTGTGCTGTGTCCCTCTCCTCCCTTCGCTCTGCGTTCCTCTTTCCAGGGCTTGCTTTTGGCCAGTCTCAGGACCTGTGGTCCCTGCACCTGTCCTCCAACTTCTCCCTGTACCCAGCTGCTCTTGCCCTCCTCCTGGTCACCCCAGTGCTGGCAGCTCAGGGCTGGTGGCACCAGGAGCAGGTGGAGGGTCACCCCCACTGCCGCGACCCTGGCCACGCCACTCTCAACTTCCTCTTGCACTCCTGGGGTCCCATCCCACGTGGCCTCCCACAACCAGACCTTGGTTGATGGATGCCTTGCCCGAGTCCCCTGGTCCCTATGCTGTCCCCACCTCCAGCAGGCTCTCAGCCTAGAGCGACCCCAGCTCCAGCACACACAAACCCATTGGTGTCCTCGGGCCTCGGCCGGCCGCCCTGCGAGGGTCAGGGGAGATCCCTCTGCCTCCCAGGGTGCCCTGAGGACTCACTGTCACCTGGCTCTCAGCACGGCTCCCCTCACATGACCAGGTGGGGTGGGCGGAACGTTGAAGCCCATCTTGTGCTGCCTTGACCCTGCTCACCAGGGAGGCCTGCACCCCAGGGTGAGAACAACCCTCCATGTCAAGATGAGGAGCCCGAGGAGGCCACAGAGGGGGCAGCGATGGGCTGAGGGTACCCAGGGGAGAGGCTGACCTGGCTCAGTGACAGGCCCCACCCCTGCTGCCGACCCCATGCCAGCCCCAGTCCCGACTGGGGTCTGTCCTCTGGGTCCTCACTGGATGCCAGCACCCCAGTCAAGTGGAGCCAGGGAGGGAGACAGACAAGGCCCTCGGCGGCCTGGGCAAATCTACTTCCCCCATCAGCTTTCCCCTCTCACCCCGCAAACCTCGAGTCTGCCCCAAGGCTAGGCCACAGCAAGGCAGAGGACTTGCCCCAAGGACTGCCTCCCTTCCAGACCTCTAGCCTCCACTTACCTCGAAGAGCTGCTTCCTATGAACCCACTTGTCCTCCGTTTTCAGGTTTTCATATAAAATCAGGCTGGTGCTAAGGGGAGGGGACAGGAGGAGGGAGACATGTGGCCAGCAGGTGGAGAGTTTGGGGGCAGACCGCTTTTCCTAGAGATCCCAGAAGGTCCATTAGCCTGCATGAGGCTTTCCACCACGGCCCTGAGCCCTGGGGAATCCGTCGCCTGCGGAGGGCGCTCCCATGTTTCCGCCCGGGGCCTCCATTCCCAGTTTTCCCAGGGGCGAATCTGCTTTGGGCCAGGTCGCCGTCCTTGGGGCAGAGACCTCCTGCTGCAGAGCACATGCTCAAAATCTCCAATTAGGTTCAACCCACATCTGACATTGTAGGGAACTGATTCCTGTGGGGGATCCCGTGGCCTAACCCACAGGGGCTCCAAGAGCCCGCCATCCCTGTCCTTAGGCTCCGCCGCCTCCCAGGAAGTCCCAGCGGACTGAGGGGACACTGCCAGACGTAGGTGTGTCCCTGTCCACCCAGGTGCCCCGGTCCCAGGGACAGGACTACCCACCAGGCAATATGTCCCCAGGTGCTTTCCAGGCAACATACAGCAGGGCTCTGCAGGGCCGAGAGAATGGCATGGAGGGCAGCATAGTTCTTGAGGGGCCGACATTCCTGGGAGGGAAGACAGAGCTGAGAGCGTGGCCTGCTTCTCTTCTCTGTCCCCCCATGAACTCCTGTCCTTAAGGACACAGAATCCCAGGGAGCCCAGCACACCTGGTACCTGGTGAGCAGCCCTCCTGGGTGGAGGACTGTAGCTCAACGCAAGGAAGGGGCCAGGGATGGCTGTCCCACCCCTGGGGCCTGCGAGTCCAGGTGCCCACTCCCTTGGCAGGAGGGGCCCAGGGACCGTGCAGGGCAGACCGCAGGCACCCATCCTGAGAGCTGGTCCCAAGATGCCAGGATGGACCCCAGGGGCCATCCCATGACATACCATGGCCACCTGGATCCAGAACTCCACGACTCGGGCCCTGTCCTGGGCCATCATGCTCGGGGTCCCGAGGCAGGTGGTGGTGACCAACTTAAGCAAGGTGTCAAATTCCCCGAGGAAGCCATGCATGGTGGGAGCCGGGCGCTCAGTGTCCATCCTGACGTACAGCCCCTGGGGATCACAAGGGAGGGTCATCCAGCCTTGCCCCTGGTGCCCCCGTGCCCAGGCAGAGTCACCAGTCAGAGCTGGAGCCCAAGCAGCTGAGGATGTGCTGTGAGCCTTGTGGCCACCCGGGCTTCAGACCCCGTCCACTGAGGCGCCCACGACCGGATGCACAGGACCCCACAGTGGTGGGGAACAGAGGGGCTCTGCTCGCAGGCACCCTCACTCACCTCCTCCCTGCCGCACAAGGCAGCTCACCCTATCCATCCCGGGGCATCTGCCTCCCATTCTGCCACCCCGTGGATCCCACTACCCACTCAGTTACAGTTTCCCCTGTAACAAGTCCACCCAGGGCCTTTGTTGGTGTCTGTGTCTCCCACACAGTCAGGTACATGGCAGGGTCTTCTGACATGTGGAGGCTGTGGAGGCCTGTCGGGCCAATGATGGCCCAAGAACCTAAGGCCCTGGAAGCACCTCCCTGAGCACCCCTCCCCTCCTCCCGTGCCCCTCCCAGCCCGGTCAGTCCCTGCCAACTTTCCCTCCGCTCCACCTCATTGGTCTGCAAGGATCCCTACGTGCCAGCCCTACTGGCCCCGTGTGGTCAGTGAAGGCTTGGGGGTGAGGAGAATCTCTCAGGGCACATGGTGAGTTCGTGGGGAAACTGGGACGTGAGCCCAGATTACAGGAGTCCACGTCAGGGGACGGCAGGTCTGGGGCAGCCCATGACACAGGGAAGGCCCATTCCCCGACGCTGAGAGCCTGCTCCACTCACCGCAAAGACAAGGGTCAGCTGCTCGGCCACCAGGCATGGGCAAAATGCCAGGATGGCTGGCTCCTCCTTGCTCGTCACGTCCTGGGTGCTCACAGCACCGGGGTGGGCAGGCTCCAGGCCCGGCTCTGGCTCTGCTAGGCCTGGTGCCATTCCTGCGGGTGTCAGGGGCCCCGGGCCCGAGGGCTCATGGGGCTCCAGCTCAGGGCCTGGCACCAGGGCTGAGGCCACTGCTGGGACATCCTCTGTGTCTGCAGGGACTGAAGCAGGTGACGCCGGCTTTAGCTCCATCACAGGGGGCTCAGGGAGCTCCTGAATTGGCTCTAGATGCAGGTGGCATGAGAGATACCGGTAGCGCCACTTCTGTTTCTTGCGATGTAGTGCTGGAGCGGGACAGAGAGACAGGGTCACCCCGGGGCTGATTCCCTATGCCTTACCAAGGACAGAAAAGACCTCACGTCCTTGAAGGGAAAAATCCGGGAAGCCCACCCTAGACGGTCCCCTTGCTGCAGCCCCTCACCTTCCAGCTTTGCCACCAATTCCCTCACGTTCTCCTTCTGGGCCAAGTGGTGGAGGATTTGACTCCTTAGGGTGGCTGAAGGCTGACTGCCATGGAGGTCAATAGGCACACGCTCGGGCTCCCAGGCATGGTGCCTAGCCTGTCCCATCCTTGGGCTGGGGGTTGACCTTGGGGTGGCAGAGTGAGAAGCCTTTTCTTTCCAGCCACACTGCCCTCCCGGCACACCCTTGTGTGGGCCTGGTCGCTCTGCATTCCCCTGCCTGTCCAGGCATCTGCCCCTCGCCCTTCCTGACCCTGTGTGTCTGTCCTGGGACCCCATCCTCTCCCACCCTCCCAGATAGGGTGTCCCCAGTCGTCAGCCCGCCCGTGGGACCCCACCCACCAGCAAACACGGGTTACCTGCTGGGTTCTGCTGTGTGCTCCCTGCCCCACGCCCCAAACTCCTCCTCCCCCCTTTCTGTGAGATGGGCAGCGCACCCTCTGGTCCCAGTGAGAACTCACATTTTCCCATCCTCCTCAGGCCCCTCGCCATGTCCCGTGTTACTTGAAGAGGCCGTGAGGGAATTGCCCGTGATGCTCCCCGGCTGTGACCTGCGGGTGACGCCTGAAGTGACTGCCCAACTCCACCCGGGACGGGGTCCCAGTATTGTGTCTGCTTCCTTCACTTACTTATGCTAAGTGTCCCCAAAGGGCCTGCACAAAGTCTCTGCTGCCCCCAGAGGTCCGTCATGTGGCCTCAGTGAGGACAAGGACCGGGCCCAGCCACAGGGATCGCAAGCCTCCGTTCCAAAGGCTGCTTTCCATGTGCTTTTCCAAATTGAGGCCACTGACAGGTGAGGCCAAAGGCTTTTCATCGGGTACAGAGAAGTAATAGCCCCGAAGTGGCCCAGCATGGACGGCAGGTCTTTCTGCAGCACCCAGTGCCAGGGGAGCCCCTCTAAGGCTCCTCCCGTATTCCCCATGGGCACCCTAATGGGCTGATCCCTAGCCACCCTGCCTATCAGAGGAGCACACAGCGGCTCAGACACATGTGGGGACACTCAAGACACACAGCAGGCTGCGGGAAGAGGCCCGACTGTGCCGAGGATGGGGTGGATGCTCACCGGGGGAACCGCTGGCCCGTGGCCGGCTGGTCAGCGTTCGTTGCAGGGAGTGGGGACGAAGAAGCGTTCAGACTGAGGGTTGCACCTGAAGACGACCTTCTTGCCCTGAACCGTCCCTGCTTCTCCTTCACTCCTGCCAACTGGTGAGCATCGTCGGGAGGGCGTGTGGACTCAGGAGTGCTCCGGCTGATGTTTCTAGCTGCCTCCACTCGTGAGGTGCCCTTTCTCCCCTTCCTCATCACGCTTGTCCGGGGAGCCCTGCGCTTGGGGACCTTGGTCCCATGGTCAGTTGACTCATGTTCAGGCTGAGGGGGGCAGCGGGGATATAGTCAGTGGGGAAACCAGGAACCACCAGGACGAGGGAGGTTTGCAACTCACCCGAGCACCTCCAGCCCCCTGGGGTGCGAGCAAGGAGAGGGACGGGGTGCCCCCAGGGAGTGAGGTTCCAGGCCCCTTGGAGTGGGACCGTCGGCCACTCTCGTGGGGAAGCCCTGGGAAGGCCCTGGCGGGTTACCAGGTTTGGAAGGGAGTGGGTCCTGGGTGTAGACAACCTGTCCCGGGTCCAGGAGCTGGTGAATCCATCCACCAGCTCCTCCACACTCCCCACGGTGGTGCTGTGCAAGGCCAGAACGTAGTAGCTGGGGAGGAGGCACCCAGGGCTGCCTGGACCTCCCCACAGGGGGCAATGTGGACCCCAAACCCTGCCCCCGAGATCAGGCACACACGGCCATCTGCATAGACATCCAGTCCCTCAGCGAAGGAGAGGACACCCCCCGGGCTCAGGATTGCCATGGGGTGGAAGTACCTGGTCCCAACACTCACCTCCACATCCTGAATGATGAGAGCAGAGCTGTGACACTCATCCCGCCAGGGGACCACCACCTCACAACATGCTACCACCCAGGAACGGCCCCCCTCCTCCCCAGACTTCAGTCCCACCCATGCCCCACACTCACCGCACACACACAGCAGGGTCCAGCGGGAAGGTCAGCCCGAGATGGGTCACCCTTGTGGCCTGGCCCTGGAGTGGCCCGCTCTGGGCTGCCGTGTGCTACCTCGGGGCTCCTCAGGCAACACAGACAGAGGCGTTGGAGGTGGTCTCTGAGCCAACGCCCAAGGCGAGCAGGAAGACTGTCCCTCTCGGCTTCCCTGACTCCCACGCCCTCAGAAGGCTCCACACAACAAGACCGCATGTTGCTCTGTCGAGCGTCTCCGGTCAAGTGAGCAGGACTGGGGTCTGCTATCAGGAACTGGGCGCCGGGTCACAATTCAGGTTCTACTGGGCGTGTTGTCAGTGACATCACTTCCTGAAGGGTCCATTTCGTGGGCCCCTCCCTGCATTCAGACACACCCCCATGCCCCTCTGGGATGCTGACTGCCCACCCTCCTGTCCCTTGCCATGCGTGACTACACACCAGAGCCCTCCCCTCCACTCTTAGCCGTGTCACCAGGGTCCCAGCTCTGAGGAGACAAGAGCTAAGCTCAGGCATCTTTTTCTCACCAGTTCCCTGTCCTGCTGAGGCCACGGCACCTCCCAGGAGCTGCCCAACGTCCCAACCTGCACAGGCAGGGTCATGTCAGACATTCCTCCCTAGGGACATCCTCAGGGATACATGGATGACATCCCCAGCTCCTGGGGGCTGGTATCATGTGTGTCTTGCGCAGAGACTCAGAGATGGAAGAGTGACAACCAGTCTTGGCACAGAGCATGAAAGACCACGCAACTGAGGCCCAGGTTCGGGCCTTGTGATCTGGGGCAAGTCGCACCCCCTCTAGGCCCTTTTCAGGTGTGCACCTTGAAGGGGCGACAATGAGAGGAGATCCAGGTGGTGTCATCTACTGGCATCCACCTTCCAAAGGTCCAGGCTGCTCTCAAACTAGGTGCTTTTCAGACCAGTCAGTGAATGGGTCAGAGTAGCACACTGGAAATTAAGTCTATGCTGCCTCTGCACTCCGAGGTGGTCCACCAGGCTGCTGTGCTCTTGTGTGTGTGTGAGAAGGGGCCAGATACAGCGCTTATTCTTCACCTTGGAAGGAAGAGCTTGGCGTGGCCACATGATAGACTTCTAGAAACTTCTCTAAGACGAAAGGCCCCTGAATTTTTGTTGGGTTTATTTCCCACCTCTGACACGTGACTGTCCTATTAAGTATGCCTAGACGAGTTGTACTTCCTGATCACTGGGTCCATTCAGCATAATACCATCAATGGGATGGGTCAGTGTGACGTCTTCTGGAAGGAAAAGGAGATGAAGGTTCCTTCTGACTAAATGACAGCCTAAGTCTGGAGATTTGATATACCTCTGAGATAGTGTTCTCTCCTTGCCGGCTGAAAGCTCACTGCTCTGCTGGTCTTTACTCACAGGAAGAGAACAAAGAGCATTTTCCTGATCAGTAGTTACACACTGGGTGCTTGGGGATGAAGTGATGAAGCCCCATGTGCAGCAGTAACTGCAATTTGAGGCACTGATTACATTGACAGTCATGCCACTGTCATCTCCAAGATTCAGGCGTTTTCTGACTAGGCCAAATGAGTGACTTCAATAAGGGTATGTGGAAATGACCACCCCTACATCTTTCAAATCCTTGGTGGTGACACCGGTTACTGTAACCTCTCCTGGAAGGCATTAGTGCTTTCAATGTATACTTTAGAGGGAGTTCTAGAGGCTTGTACTTGACCTGCCACACAGCATGACTTCCTTTCCGGTACAGGTACAGTCCCCTGTGGGTACCAAGGAGGAAGCTGGGAGCGCAGTGTCCCTGACAGCTCAGCCCTGTGGGCTGTGCCACTGGGCACTGCGGGAACTTGCTCGGGGTGGGGGCGTGCTGCTCCTGAAACCAAACCAGGTCTGCATCCCTGAGGTCAAATCACAAAACACAATGACAAGGTTTTGGGGGAAGGAAAGAATAGTGTATTGACTTGCTAGCAAATGAGGGAGTGAAAGGCTCCTGCCTTAAAGAACCACCGTCCTCCTGACACAAGCAGTCAGAGCTCTTCGAGGGGAAATGGTGGGAGAGAGGCTTGGGTGCAGACATGATTTAAAACGGCAGTGACAGTTAAATCCACTACTTGATTTAATATGCGATAATCCACTTTTATTTTCCAAGACCTCCTTCAAAACTGGCATGTTTTAAGTGCACATTACATGCATAGGCGTGTTTGTCCCTCCACCCAGAAAATAATTGCCCCATTTTTTGAATCTTGAAGCCCTTTTATTCTAAGTTCCACATTTCCGTATTTGTTAGAAGCTTAGACATGGAAAAATATTCCTTCATTGCAAAGAAAATCCATTACATATTAGCAAACATCGGGACCGAATGATGGAAATGCAGGTGACCTGGAAAAACAAGGACATCTCAAGGGGACAGAAGCTCCTTAATGCCAGCTGATGCTGGCCATGAGAAAGACCCTCCCGTGGCAAAGGTTGACTGTTTGCATTTTGATTTGTAAAATTAAGTGATGCCATTCCATTCAGTGAAGGCATGGCATTGACCTTGAAGCACAGGGTGGTTGAGTTATAGTAGAAGCAGCCGGAGCCAGGAGACATCCTGCTCTCCCAGCTTTTATTTTCCAGGAGCGGCAGCTCTTTGAGAGGGCTATGCCAAGGGTAAGATGGGGTATTAGGAGAGGCACGTGGCCTTCGATGATCAGAAGGGATTTCTGAAATCTCAAAGAGGAAGAGAGGCCTTGCATTCCATGAATAGTAAGGACCAGCAGCCTATGAACCCACAGCATCCTAGGAAAGTGGCCAGCATCTCACTGGGAGGGTTGACGTGTGCAGTAGACTTTGCATCGGGCTTTTTGTGAGGCTGGACATTAGGCTTTATGGTTCCAACTCCAAAATATGGAACTCAGTACTTTAAGGGGCTCTCTATGCCTAGAAAACAGAACCCTGTGATTCTCAGGTGAACTGAACACTGGAAGAGATCTTACATAGTCTGCGCAACAGTTCTAGGCCTTTTCATGACCCATTGCAGGAAAGCATTTTCCACCACCATTCATGAGTCAGCCCTTCATATCCAAAAGGAATCCTGGGCACACAGTTTCACAGAAGCAAAAACAGATATGGATTTGATTTCATTTAATGGACACAAAGAAATGCAGCCACATTTGCAGAATAAATTTTATACAAATTCTAATGCATGCATAAAGTAAAATTCAGTGGCTGAGCCTTGAGGTTTGGGCATACAGCAGATGTATATTTAAATCTAAATTCTATTTTATTTGTGATTACATGTACCTTCATCTCTCTGAGCTTCATTTATAAAAGATGGATGAAAATGGTACCTAAATCGTAAATAGCATTGAGAATTAAAGTTGAGAATTAAATGAGATAAAATATTAATGCACTTAGTGTGTTGTCTGGAACACAGTGATTATTAAATAAATACCAATCATCATTAGGATTCCAGATACCTTTGCAGATATCTTTGCAACAGAGCCAGGGGAGCCTCTGGTCTGGGGCAAGGTAGGCATTTGAGCAGACCTTGAACTCAGCAGGATTTAGAAAGAGGAGGTAGGGAGAGAGATGCGCATCAAAGGAACCATGGGTTGTTTTGCTGGGGACGGTGAGAGCTCTGGCTCCCACATGGCGCTGAGCACACCGACACCCCAAACTATGGTTCATAAGACACTTGGAGCCCTAATTTGTATTCTAGTCATATAATTTAAGACTGGGAAGACCACAAATGTTTTAGGGCATGAGCTGAATGCCTGTAGTGGATACCTGGAAGGATGTGGGCCGTTTAATTTTTAAGCAGCAGAAAACTGGAATTTAGGAAAGGGAACTGCAAGGGAAGCTGAGAGTGTAGTCTTTGAATAGTGGTGAGTTTTTACCAGTTGTTTTATAAGGAAGATGCTTTCTCTTGAAAATTCTGAAACATGTTTGCTGAACTTTACTTGGTAATGCTGTAGTCACTGGCTGGCTTTGCTGATAAACCTCCTTAAAGGTGTAACTCAATAACATTCATCATTCAGTCCTTCATACTCAAGAAGAGTCCCCTGCGCACAAACCTAGAGAAGTGAAAAACAAGTGAGCAGTGTAGCTGGACAGCAGGGCTGGGAACTGAGGTACAGTATTTATGACAGCAATTCCTGGCAATCCGTAATAAATCTATGTAGTTTTCTGCCCCCCCCACCTCCATCTCACCACCTTTCTTTTCTGTGCAAGCAAGTCATGCTTAGCAACAATGTTAATAAGTGAATATTTTGGTGGTAATGACTTAAGGAAATTACATCACATAATGTGTTCTGATTTCTCTATCTTTACACAAAAGGTAAAAGAAATGCTATGGCATAGGTCTTTATGAGGATTAAATTTAAAAATGCACAGAAATGCCTAGTATAAAGCTAGCTTATTATAGTAGATCAAAGTTTTTCTGTTAGCATTCAATTTTACTGCAAAAGTCCCTGATTTTTTTTTTCTAGAATCAATACTGGAATATTTCCTTTGGAAAGCTCTGCTCATTGCAAATATAAGGTTTTCTTCAGCTACACATGATCTAATTGGCCATAGGACTATTATTCATGCAACAGCCTGTGCTTTGTTTATTTGTGCATTTTCCAATCAAGATTTTAGGACAGTGTATTGACCATTTCTGGATCCCTTTGAGTTTGCATTTATTAAATTTCGAGAAAGGGGCAGATGCAGTGTCTAAAACTTGGTTGCTGCATTATACAAAGTTATCAAAAAGTAATCTTAATCTCTCACGGTGTTTCTGTTCTGTTTGGTAGCAAAAATGGGATTTCAAATCATGTAGGCAAGGATGTGGAAATCACATGAAAATTTGATATCCCCAAATGTATGCATTTTCCTTTAATACTCAACTTAATCTTCATCCATCCATTCATTCATTCATTCATTCATTCATTCCCTCTGTGTTTAGTTTCTAAGAAATATTTATACATCATCTCTCTACTATGCAGGGGCTAGGCAGGGGTGCAGGTGTGCAAGGTAAATATGGTCAGCTGGACCCTTTACTCTCAGAGCACCTAGTCTAGCAAGGAAGAGAGGAACAAAAATACAGATTCTTATAAATGTTATGGAGGGAAAATACTTGATTTATTTTCTGGCTAAAAGGAAGGCATTTCAGGCAAGTTTCCTAAAGAAAGTGGTATTTAATTTGAGACTAGCATGACAAGCTGGAGTTCGACAGGGAAGAGGCAATTGAGTGTTCCCTGCAGCTCACTTATTGAGGTGTGGATGAAAAAAGATTTATTTTTGGAACCTGATTTGTGTTAAACATTTTAATATGCTACATGATTCCCAACTTGTTTCCTCTTCTCTTTCCTTCTCTTTCCTCCATTTCTTCATGTGGCCTGGCAGTTTTGGGATGCTATTGTGGCAGTAACTGTCCCAGTTAGTCCCTCTCCCTGTACTCACCCCCTTTGCAATGTGCTTTTTGTAGCTTGTTATCAAGAGTAAGGCCTATTTCCTGCCCCCTGAACCTGGGTTGGCATTGTGTCTTGCACTGACCAATAGAATGAGATGCAAGTGACTTTGGGCCAATTCTGAGCCCCAGACTCAAGATGCCATGAGGGCTGGCTCTTTTCCAACCCTTGGGAGGCTGTGCACCATGTAAATAACCTTGAGCTAGCCAGTTGGCGAATGAGATACATGTGGAAGAAAGCCAACAGCCCTCAGCCAGCCAACCCCCAAACATGTAAGAAAGCGCAGCATGACATAGCAGGAACACCTAGTTAGCCCACAGCTGACTCCAGAAAGACGAGTGAGCTCAGCCCAAGACCAGAAGCACCACCAGCTGATCCATAGATTTGTGAACAAAACTAAAATGAACGTCATTTTAAGTCACTGAGTTGGGGCGTAGTGTGAAATAAGTAACTGAGAAATACCCTGGTCTATTTGAATTTTGCTGGCTTTCCCTCAAATAGAAATGCCTTGTTATTATGACCTTATGAGTGGAGCATGCTCACTCAGACACGAAGAGTCAAAACAAAAACGGAACATCCACCCTCCCATCTTCTGCATCACCATCTCACTTTTCAAAGCATCGCCTTTAACTGTCATGGTTGCGTCATTTAGGGCCTGTGTATTGCTAAGCACCACGAGGTCTCTTATCTTTATTTTTACTATGCAACAGGAATAAGAAGTCACTCTGGAAGAGTTCAGGCCTCTACTGTAGTTGGGGCTTCGATGTAGAATACTGACTAACTTCCTGCTTGGCTCCACATCAGCCCCAGGCAGCTGGGGGCTTCAGTGTCTGTGACCCTCCAGGCTGTCATTCTGTACTGTCAGCTCAGGTAGCAGAAGAGTTTTGCACATCTGCTCTCCTTCCCAGTCACAATTGGGTGCTTGCTTATTTCCTCAGGGAACATAGGCCAGATCCCAGTTGCTAGGTTCTGCTTAGCATTTTACACACTAGAGTTTGACTCTCCCTTTCTGAATTCTAGTAGTGAACGCATAACAGAATTCTCATTTGGACAGTCCTTAGAGAGTGATACAAGCCATATCCCCAGTAGCCCCACTTCTATGTCTCTGTGGAAAACTAACTTGTGCCTGCTAGAATTTGCATTCATCAGAAAAATAGTTTTGTTTGTATTTCTCCTGATACTGGTGATACAGCTTTGAGAAACAACCAGAAAAGGAGAACTTGGAATGAGTTAACCATTTTAAATAGCCAAAGTATATCTTTATAGGGTTTGAAAGTAAATAAACAGGGTATAAAATGTGGAAGGCTAATTTTAAAAATGATAGTAAGCCATGACTGTCACATTCCAAGGCAAAAAACTGGACTATGGAAGCATAATTTGTAAAAAGGAATTAATCAAAATGAATTTTTCTGTCCTTGTCTGAACTCTCTTCTCTCGTCTCAGAAAATGGTTACAAGCTAATAGGCTAGACACCAGGTATTAGACTTTGTGATAGAGTTTGTACGTGTGTGTGTATGTGTGTGTATGATGAATCTCCATCCATGACAGAGGAGGGATGAGAAGTGAGAAGCAGCTCCCCCAGTGGAAAATAAAGTGAGAGACTTTAGTGGGACCCGGAAATCTTACTATTTTAATCATCAGAGGCATATAGTAAAAAAACATATCAGCGGTTAGGTAAATGACCTATGACCACAGAGCAGAAAGTTGCTTGCCAAGTTACTCCAGCCACTGATGATGGGTTAAAGATGTGGGCCGAATGTGCCTCCTATGGACCCAATTAGGCCATGGAGAGAAACCCTGGATGTGGCTATGTCATGTGACTGTCCAAAGTAACAAGGACTCTTGGTGCAAGGTCAACGTGCACTATGGGATGCCCAGGAGACAAACAGCAAGGAGATCTGTAGGTGGAGATCACGGGAGGCCTTCAGGGTCATGTGAAAGCAGCCCCAGAGTGAGAGGTGTTCACCTCTCTTTCTGTCCATGCTAAATACCTGCTATAGGCACAGAGTGAGACGCCAGTACATGCTAGTGCCAGTCATGACCTTTCCCGTTCCTTCTCTCCTGCCCTTCATCCTACCTCTGCCCCTGTGGGGGCAAACACAGGAGGGACCAAACGGGGGGGCCATCTCCTCTGTATGCTATTTAACAGGGCTAAATAGGCCAGCAGAGAAGTGTTTTCTTGAAGTAAAGTTCTAATTGCAGCTAATGCAAGGAGCTAAGCATTTAAATTATTTCCAGAAGACATTGTTTGACTTCAAGAAACTGAAGGATTTTTAATTATCAAAATGCAAAGGAAAAGCTCTGGGACTTGGCATACAGTTCATCCAAAGGGCAAGAAAGAACTGCCCTCCCCACCACCAGGTAGTTGGAACTGTTCGTGGGGAGCAAAGAATGACTGTTTTCTGGTTGTTTGTAAGGTTTTCCATGTTCAGATTGTGTATAAGTTCTTCCATGTTTAAATTAACAGCTAAATGAACAAGTTTAAGGAAAATAGGACCTTATATAGTTACAAAATTTCTGTAACATTATTGCAAATTATATTTACCGTGAATTAGGAAATTTAAGTTTATCACCTTTGTGGGTCATTTTTGAGCCATTTAAAATTATGTGACCAAACTGAAGCTCATGAGAAATGAAATATATTACGTAGACTTTTGATAAATAGCAGATTCTAGTGGATTTCAAGTTCCTGATCTGAACTATCGCTTTTCCCCATGATTTAATTAGGTTGGTGTTCCCTATTCCCACCCCCATGATAATGAATTCATTGATTTATTCAGCCATTCATTTGTCCACTTCTTTTATTTTTTTCAATATAAAGTACTAACAGGGGGGCGGAGCCAAGATGGTGGCATGAGTAGAGCAGGAGAAATCTCCTCCCAAAACCACATATATTTATGAAAATATAACAAAGACAACTCTTCTTAGAATAAAGACCAGAGGACACAGGACAACATCCAGACCACATCCACACCTGCGAGAACCCAGCACCTCGCAAAGGGGGTAAGATACAAGCTCCAGCCCGGCGGGACCCGAGCGCCCCCTCCCCCAGCTCCCGGCAGGAGAAGAGTAGGCAGAGTGGGAGGGAGAGCGAGCCCAGGACTGCTGAGCACCCAGCCCCAGCCATCAGGATCAGAGCGCAGACACAGTGCATGCGCGGAGCCCTGGATACTAGCGAAACAGGGCAGTAAGAACGGTGAGCGGATACCGGAGGCCTGGCGCCAGAGGACATAAGAAAAGCGAGCAGCCCTTAAAAAAAAATTTTTTTTTGTAGTTTTGTTGAGGTGAGTGCTCTTTGGCAGTCTTAAAGGGACAGGGACCCCAATACTAGGGAAACAGGGTAGCAAGACCAACGAGCAGGTATCGAAGGCTGTCACCAGAGAACAAAAGAAAAGTGACCGGCCAATTTTTTTTATTTTGGGAGCGCTTTTTGGAAGTCTTAAAGGGATAGGGACTCCAATACTAGGGAAACAGGGCAGCAAGACCGGTGAGCAGATGCCTGAGGCTGGCGCCAGAGAATAAAGAAAAATGAGCGGCTATTTTTAATTAATTAATTTATTTATTTTTATTTAAAAAATTTTTTTTTTTTGTGGTCGTTTTGTTTTGGCGGGTGATTTTTGGAAGTCTTAAAGGGGCAGGGTGGGACACTTAATCCAGAGGTAGTGAATCCAGGGATCTCTGGGCACCCTAATCCCCTGGGATGCAGGGAGCACGGAGGCCCCTTACGGAGATAAATAGCCTCCCAGCCGCTCCCCCTCCAACGCAACTCCACCACTTTGGAGTAGCGGCCCGAGCCAGGCCACGCCCACAGCGACAGCAGAGACAAACTCCATAGCAGCTGGGCAGAAAGCAGAAGCCCTGTCTGCCGCCAGCTACCCAGCACAAGCCACTAGAGATCACTGTTCTCCCAGGAGAGGAGGGCTACAAACCAACAAGAAGGGAAATACTTCCAGCCGTCACTCATCCCAGCTCTGCAAACTATTCCTATCACCATGAAAAGACAAAATTACAGGCAAACAAAGATAACAGAGACTCCAGAGAAGGAGACAGACCTAACCAGTCTTCCTGACAAAAAATTCAAAATAAAAATCTTAAACATGCTGACAGAGATGCAGAGAAATACGCAAGAGATATGGGATGAAGTCCGGAGGGAGATCACAGATGCCAGAAAGGAGATTGCAGAAATGAAACAAACTCTGGAAGGGTTTATAAGCAGAATGGATAAGATGCAAGAGGCCATTGATGGATTTCAAACCAGAGAACAGGAACACATAGAGCTGACATAGAGAGAGATAAAAGGATCTCTAGGAATGAAACAATACTAAGAGAACTGTGTGACCAATCCAAAAGGAACAATATCCGTATTATAGGGGTACCAGAAGAAGAAGAGAGAGGAAAAGGGATGGAAGGTATCTTGGAAGAAATAATTGCTGAAAACTTCCCCAAACTGGGGGAGGAAATAATCGAACATACCACGGAAATACACAGAACCCCCAACAGAAAGGATCCAAGGAGGACAACACCAAGACACATAAAAATTAAAATGGCAAAGATCAAGGACAAGGAAAGAGTTTTAAAGGCAGCTAGAGAGAAAAAGGTCACCTATAAAGGGAAACCCATCAGGCTAACATCAGACTTCTCAACAGAAACCCTACAGGCCAGAAGAGAATGGCATGATATATTTAATGCAATGAAACAGAAGGGCCTTGAACCAAGGATACTGTATCCAGCACGACTATCACTTAAATATGATGGCGGGATTAAACAATTCCCAGACAAACAAAAGCTGAGGGAATTTGCTTCCCACAAACCACCTCTACAGGACATCTTACAGGGACTGCTCTAGATGGGAGCACTCCTAAAAAAGAGCACAGAACAAAACACCCAACATATGAAGAATGGAGGAGGAGGAATAAGAAGGGAGAGAAGAAAAGAATCTCCAGACAGTGTATATAACAGCTCAATAAGCGAGCTAAGTTAGGCACTAAGATACTAAAGAGGCTAACCTTGAACCTTTGGTAACCACGAATTTAAAGCCTGCAATGGCAATAAGTACATATCTTTCAATAGTCACCCTAAATGTAAATGGACTGAATGCACCAATCAAAAGACACAGAGTAATAGAATGGATAAAAAAGCAAGACCCATCTATATGCTGCTTACAAGAAACTCACCTCAAACCCAAAGAATGTACAGACTAAAAGTCAAGGGATGGAAAAACATATTTCAGGCAAACAACAGTGAGAAGAAAGCAGGGGTTGCAGTACTAATATCAGACAAAATAGACTTCAAAACAAAGAAAGTAACAAGAGATAAAGAAGGACACTACATAGCGATAAAGGGCTCAGTCCAACAAGAGGATATAACCATTCTAAATATATATGCACCCAACACAGGAGCACCAGCATATGTGAAACAAATACTAACAGAACTAAAGGGGAAAATAGACTGCAATGCATTCATTCTAGGAGACTTCAACACACCACTCACCCCAAAGGATAGATCCACCGATCACAAAATAAGTAAGGACACGGAAGCACTGAACAACACAGTAGAGCAGATGGACATAATGGACATCTGTAGAACTCTACATCCAAAAGCAACAGGATATACATTCTTCTCAATTGCACATGGAACATTCTCCAGAATAGACCACATACTAGCTCACAAAAAGAGCCTCAGCAAAATCCAAAATATTGAAATTCTACCAACCAACTTTTCAGACCACAAAGGTCTAAAACTAGAAATAAATTGTACAAAGAAAGCAAAAAGGCTCACAAACACATGGAGGCTTAACAACGTGCTCCTAAATAATCAATGGATCAACGAACAAATAAAATAGAGATCAAGGAATATATAGAAGCAAATGATAATAATAACACAAAGCCCTAACTTCTGTGGGATGCAGCGAAAGCAGTCTTAAGAGGAAAGTATATAGCGATCCAGGCACACTTGAAGAAGCAAGAACAATCCCAAATGAATAGTTTAACATCACAATTATCGAAATTGGAAAAAGAAGAACAAATGTGGCCTAAAGTCAGCAGAAGGAGGGACATAATAAAGATCAGAGAAGAAATAAACAAAATTGAAAAGAATAAAACAATAGCAAAAATCAATGAAACCAAGAGCTGGTTCTTTGAGAAAATAAACAAAACACATAAGCCTCTAGCCAAACTTATTAAGAGAAAAAGACAATCAACACAAATCAACAGAATCACAAATGAGAATGGAAAAATCATGACAGACTCCACAGAAATACAAAGAATTATTAAAGACAACTATGAAAACCTATATGTCAACAAGCTGGAAAATCTAGAAGAAATGGACAACTTCCTAGAAAAATACAACCTTCCAACATTGACCAAGGAAGAAACACAAAAGTTAAACAAACCAATTACGAGCAAAGAAATTGAAACGGTAATCAAAAAACTAGGTAAGAACAAAACACTCCGGCCGGACGGATTTACCTCGGAATTTTATCAGACACACTCAATGTGTCAAAGAGAAGACATAATACCCATTCTCCTTAAAGTTTTCCAAAAAATAGAAGAGGAGGGAATACTCCCAAACTCATTCTCTGAAGCCAACATCACCCTAATACCAAAACCAGGCAAAGACCCCGCCAAAAAAGAAAACTACAGACCAATATCCCTGATGAATGTAGATGCAAAAATACTTAATAAAATATTAGAAAACCAAATACAAAAGTATATCAAAAGGATCATACACCATGACCAAGGGGGATTCATCCCAGGGATGCAAGGATGGTAGAACATTTGAAAATCCATCAACATCATCCACCACATCAACAAAAAGAAAGACAAAAACCACATGATCATCTCCATAGATGCTGAAAAAGCATTTGACAAAGTTCAACATCCATTCATGATAAAAACTCTCAGCAAAATGGGAATAGAGGGCAAGTACCTCAACATAATAAAGACCATCTATGATAAACCCACAGCCAACATTATACTGAACAGCGAGAAGCTGAAAGCTTTTCTGCTGAGATCGGGAACTAGACAGGGATGCCCACTCTCCCCACTGCTATTTAACATAGTACTGGAGGTCCTAGCCACGGCAATCAGACAAAACAAAGAAATACAAGGAATCCAGATTGGTAAAGAAGAAGTTAAACTGTCACTATTTGCAGATGACATGATACTGTACATAAAAAACCCTAAAGACTCCACCCCAAAACTACTAGAACTGATATCAGAATACAGCAAACTTGCAGGATACAAAATCAACACACAGAAATCTGTAGCTTTCCTATACACTAACAATGAACCAATAGAAAGAGAAATCAGGAAAACAATTCCATTCACAATTGCATCAAAGAGAATAAAATACCTAGGAATAAATCTAACCAAAGAAGTGAATGACCTATACTCTGAAAACTACAAGTCACTCTTAAGAGAAATTAAAGGGGACACTCACAAATGGAAACTCATCCCATGCTCGTGGCTAGGAAGAATTAATATCGTCAAAATGGCCATCCTGCCCAAAGCAATATACAGATTTGATGCAATCCCTATCAAATTACCAGTAACTTTCTT
The DNA here is from genome assembly GCF_030020395.1 of Manis pentadactyla. Lineage (NCBI taxonomy): Eukaryota > Metazoa > Chordata > Mammalia > Pholidota > Manidae > Manis > Manis pentadactyla. Next base: position 27,176,910 of record NC_080024.1, read on the forward strand.
CAATGAACTGGAACAAATAATTCAAAAATTCACATGGGAACACCAAAGACCCCGAATAGCCAAAGCAATCCTGAGAAAGAAGAATAAAGTAGGGGGGATCTCACTCCCCAACTTCAAGCTCTACTATAAAGCCATAGTAGGAGGCGGAGCCAACATGGCGGCGTGAGTAGGACAGTGGGAATCTCCTCCCAAAAACATATATACTTTTGAAAATACAACAAACACAACTAGCCCTAAAAGAGAGACCAGAAGACGCAGGACAGTGGCCAGACTGCAGCTACACCAGCGAGAACCCAGCGACTGGTGAAAGGGGTAAGATACAAGCCCCGGCCCTGCGGGACCCGAGCGCCCCTCCCCCCAGCTCCCGGCGGGAGAAGAATAGGCAGAGCGGGAGGGAGACGGAGCCCAGGACTGCCGAACACCCAGCCCCAGCCATCCGGGCCAGAGCGCAGACACAGTATATGCCCAGGGGGCCCTGGATACTGGGAGAACAGGGAGTAAGACCTCTGAGCGGGTGCTGAAGCTGATGCCCCTGTGACAAAGAAAAGCGGGGGCTTTTTGAAAGTCTTAAAGGGACAGGGACTTAACAGCTTGACGGAAACAACCCAGGTCACAGTACAGCAGCTGGAAATTACAGGGAAAACCGGGTGCACTAACCCCCTGGGCAACAGCTCTGAGACCCCTCATGGAGGCAAACAGTCAAGCAGCCCCCCCATCCATCACCCCACCGGGCGCTGCGAAAGCAGAGAAGCAGCCTGAGACAAATTCCGCCCACAGAAAGGGAAATTTCTCCCTCCCGGCCAGGCAAGACACAAAGACCCACTCTACACGCAATTACCCAACACAAGCCACTAGGGGTCGCAGTTGCCCCAGTAAAGAAAGGCCAGTAGTAAGTGAAAATTTTGGCCCTCCCTGCTGACAGTCAATAGCACCTGTCAACATGAAAAGGCAAAAAAATATGATCCAGACAAGACTAACCCAGACAGCTTCGGCATCTGCTACATCTTCCCCTGAGAAGGAATCTGGGGAGATAGATTTAGCCAGTCTACCTGAAAAAGAATTCAAAACAAAAGTCATAACCATGCTGATGGACTTGCAGAGAAATATGCAAGAACTAAGGAAGGAGAATTCAGAAATAAAACAAGCTCTGGAAGGACTTCAAAACAGAATGGACGAGATGCAAGAGACCATTAATGGACTAGAAAACAGAGAACAGGAACGCAGAGAAGCTGATGCAGAGAGAGATAAAAGGATCTCCAGGAATGAAAGAATTTTAAGAGAGCTGAGTGATCAATATAAAAGAAATAATATAAGAATCATAGGCATTCCAGAAGAAGTAGAGAGAGAAAAGGGGATAGAAAATGTCTTTGAAGAAATAATTGCTGAAAATTTCCCCAAACTAGGGGAAGAAATGGCCTCTCAGACCACAGAGGTACACAGAACTCCCATGACAAGGGATCCAAGGAGGGCAACACCAAGACACATAATAATTAAAATGGCAAAGATCAAAGACAAGGACAAAGTATTACAAGCAGCCAGAGAGAAAAAAAAGGTTACCTACAAAGGAAAACCCATCAGGCTATCATCAGACTTCTCAACAGAAACCCTACAGGCCAGAAGAGAATGGCATGATATACTTAATGCAATGAAACAGAAGGGCCTCGAACCAAGACTACTGTATCCAGCACGAATATCATTTAAATATGAAGGAGGGATTAAACAATTCCCAGACAAGCAAAAGTTGAGGGAATTTGCCTCCCACAAACCACCTCTACAGGGCATCCTACAGGGACTGCTCTAGATGGGAGCACTCCTAAAAAGAGCACACAACAAAACACCCAACATATGAAGAAGGGAGGAGGAGGAATAAGAAGGGAGAGAAATAAAGAATCATCAGATTGTGTTTATAATAGCTCAACAAGCGAGTTAAGTTAGACAGTAAGACAGTAAAGAAGCTAACCCTAAACCTTTGGTAACCACAAACTTAAAGCCTGCAATGGCAATAAATTCATACCTTTCAATAATCACCCTAAATGTAAATGGACTGAATGCACCAATCAAAAGACACAGAGTAATAGAATGGATAAAAAAGCAAGATCCATCCATATGCTGCTTACAAGAGACTCACCTCAAACCCAAAGACGCGCACAGACTTAAAGTCAAGGGATGGAAAAAGATATTTCAAGCAAACAACAGAGAGAAGAAAGCAGGTGTTGCAATTCTGGTATCAGACAAAACAGACTTCAAAATAAAGAGAGTAACAAAAGACAAAGAAGGACATTACATAATGATAAAGGGCTCAGTCCATCAAGAGGATATAACCATTATAAATATATATGCACCCAATACAGGAGCACCAACATACCTGAAACAAATATTAACAGAACTAAAGGAGGAAATAGAATGCAATGCATTCATTCTAGGAGACTTCAACACACCACTCACTCCAAAGGACAGATCCACCAGACAGAAAATAAGTAAGGACACAGAGGCACTGAACAACACACTAGAACAGATGGACCTAATAGACATCTACAGAACTCTACATCCAAAAGCAACAGGATACACGTTCTTCTCAAGTGCACATGGAACATTCTCCAGAATAGACCACATACTAGGACACAAAAAGAGCCTCAGTAAATTCCAAAAGATTGAAACCCTACCAACCAACTTTTCAGACCACAAAGGCATTAAACTAGAAATAAACTGTTCAAAGAAAGCAAAAAGGCTCACAAACACATGGAGGCTAAACAACACGCTCCTAAATAATCAATGGATCAATGACCAAATCAAAATGGAGATCCAGCAATATATGGAAACAAATGACAACAACAACACTAAGCCCCAACTTCTGTGGGACGCAGCAAAAGCAGTCTTAAGAGGAAAGTATATAGCACTCCAAGCATATTTAAAAAAGGAAGAGCAATCCCAAATGAACGGTCTAATGTCACAACTATCAAAATTGGAAAAAGAAGAACAAATGAGGCCTAAGGTCAGCAGAAGGAGGGACATAATAAAGATCAGAGAAGAAATAAGTAAAATTGAGAAGAATAAAACAATAGCAAAAATCAATGAAACCAAGAGCTGGTTCTTCGAGAAAATAAACAAAATAGATAAGCCTCTAGCCAGACTTATTAAGAGGAAAAGAGAGTCAACACAAATCAACAGTATCAGAAATGAGAAAGGAAAAATCACAACAGATCCCGCAGAAATACAAAGAATTATTAGAGACTACTATGAAAACCTATATGCTAACAAGCTGGGAAACCTAGGAGAAATGGACAACTTCCTAGAAAAATACAACCTTCCAAGACTGACCCAAAAAGAAACAGAAAATCTAAACAGACCAATTACCAGCAACGAATTTGAATTGGTAATCAAAAAACTACGCAAGAACAAAACCCCCGGGCCAGATGGATTTACCTCGGAATTTTATCAGACATACAGGGAAGACATAATACCCATTCTCCTTAAAGTTTTCCAAGAAATAGAAGAGGAGGGGACACTCCCAAACTCATTCTATGAAGCTAACATCACCCTAATACCAAAACCAGGCAAAGACACCACCAAAAAAGAAAACTACAGACCAATATCCCTGATGAACGTAGACGCAAAAATACTCAACAAAATTTTAGCAAACCGAATTCAAAAATACATCAAAACCATCGTACACCATGACCAAGTGGGATTCATCCCAGGAATGCAAGGATGGCACAACATTCGAAAGTCCATCAATATCATCCACCACATCAACAAAAAGAAAGACAAAAACCACATGATCATCTCCATAGATGCTGAAAAAGCATTTGACAAAGTTCAACATCCATTCATGATAAAAACTCTCAGCAAAATGGGAATAGAGGGCAAGTACCTCAACATAATAAAGGCCATCTATGAAAAACCCACAGCCAACATTATATTGAATAGCGAGAAGCTGAAAGCATTTCCGCTGAGATCGGGAACTAGACAGGGATGCCCACTCTCCCCACTGTTATTTAACATTGTACTAGAGGTCCTAGCCACGGCAATCAGACAAAACAAAAAAATACAAGGAATCCAGATTGGCAAAGAAGAAGTCAAACTGTCACTATTTGCAGATGACATGATACTGTACATAAAAAACCCTAAAGACTCCACCCCAGAACTACTAGAACTGATATCGGAATACAGCAAAGTTGCAGGATACAAAATCAACACACAGAAATCTGTGGCTTTCCTATATACCAACAATGAACCAACAGAAAGAGAAATCAGGAAAACAACTCCATTCACAATTGCATCAAAAAAAATAAAATACCTAGGAATAAACCTAACCAAAGAAGTGAAAGACTTATATTCTGAAAACTACAAGTCACTCTTAAAAGAAATTAAAGGGGACACTAACAGATGGAAACGCATCCCATGCTCATGGCTAGGAAGAATTAATATCGTCAAAATGGCCATCCTGCCCAAAGCAATATACAGATTTGATGCAATCCCTATGAAACTACCAGCAACATTCTTCAATGAACTGGATCAAATAATTCAAAAATTCATATGGAACCACCAAAAACCCCGAATAGCCAAAGCAATCCTGAGAAAGAAGAATAAAGTAGGGGGGATCTCACTCCCCAACTTCAAGCTCTATTATAAAGCCATAGTAATCAAGACAATTTGGTACTGGCACAAGAACAGAGCCACAGACCAATGGAACAGACTAGAGAATCCAGACATTAACTCAGACATATATGGTCAATTAATATTTGATAAAGGAGCCATGGACATACAATGGCGAAATGACAGTCTCTTCAACAGATGGTGCTGGCAAAACTGGACAGCTACATGTAGGAGAATGAAACTGGACCATCGTCTAACCCCATATACAAAAGTAAACTCAAAATGGATCAAAGACCTGAATGTAAGTCATGAAACCATTAAACTCTTGGAAGAAAACATAGGCACAAACCTCTTAGACATAAACATGAGTGACCTCTTCTTGAACATATCTCCCCGGGCAAGGAAAACAACAGCAAAAATGAACAAGTGGGACTATATTAAGCTGAAAAGCTTCTGTACAGCAAAAGACACCATCAATAGAACAAAAAGAAACCCTACAGTATGGGAGAATATCTTTGAAAATGACACATCCGATAAAGGCTTGACGTCCAGAATATATAAAGAGCTCACACGCCTCAACAAACAAAAAACAAATAACCCAATTAAAAAATGGGCAAAGGAACTGAACAGACGGTTCTCCAAAAAAGAAATACAGATGGCCAACAGACACATGAAAAGATGCTCCACATCGCTAATTATCAGAGAAATGCAAATTAAAACTACAATGAGGTATCACCTCACACCAGTAAGGATGGCTGCCATCCAAAAGACAAACAACAACAAATGTTGGCGAGGCTGTGGAGAAAGGGGAACCCTCCTACACTGCTGGTGGGAATGTAAACTTGTTCAACCATTGTGGAAAGCAGTATGGAGGTACATCAAAATGCTCAAAACAGACTTACCATTTGACCCAGGAATTGCACTCCTAGGAATTTACCCTAAGAATGCAGCAATCAAGTATGAGAAAGATCAGTGCACCCCTATGTTTATCGCAGCACTATTTACAATAGCCAAGAATTGGAAGCAACCTAAATGTCCATCGATAGATGAATGGATAAAGAAGATGTGGTACATATACACAATGGAATACTACTCATCCATAAGAAAAGGGCAAATCCAACCATTTGCAGCAACATGGATGGAGCTGGAGGGTATTTTGCTCAGTGAAACAAGCCAAGCAGAGAAAGAGAAATACCAAATGATTTCACTCATCTGTGGAATATAAGAACAAAGGAAAAACTGAAGGAACAAAACAGCAGCAGAATCACAGAACTCAAGAATGGACTAACAGGTACCAAAGGGAAAGGGACTGGGGAGGATGGGTGGGTAGGGAGGGATAAGGGGGGGAGAAGTAGGGGGGTATTAAGATTAGCATCCATAGCGGGGTGGGAGAAAGGGGAGGGCTGTACAACACAGAGAAGACAAGTAGTGATTCTACAACAGGTTGCTACGCTGATGGACAGTGACTGTAAAGGAGTATATAGGGGGGACCTGGTATAGGGGAGAGCCTAGTAAACAAAGTATTCGTCATGTAAGTGTAGATTAATGATTTTAAAAAAAAATGCAGTTCCTATGTGGTGACCTCTAATGAGTTCTACACAATGATATAAAGGACGTATAAAAGTGTAGGCAAAGGGTCTGTTTGTGTTTATACAGAGGATCAAAGCCTAATTTGGCTACCCCGAAAATGAACTAAGAAACGATATGAAAGAGAACTTCCAACATCAGCACTCTCGGGAAGACTCATGCCAGAAGATGATCATCAAAAAACCCCAACAAAGATCCACGCACTGCTACAGCTGTAGATGCACTCATCCCACCAGCTCCTGGACTTGCCATGGGAATGAAGGAGATATCTAAGCTGGCCTGTGCATACAGTAAAACAACAAATTTGACTGGATCTATACTGTTGGAACTCAACCAAGAATTAGGAGAAGTGCAAATTGTAGCGCTCCAAAATCTTACAACTACAGACTATTTACTGTTAAAAGAACATATGGGATGTGAACACTCCCCAGGAATGGGTTGTTTTAATTTGTCTGATTTTTCTCAAACTACTCAAATTCAGTTAGATAATAACCATCATATCATTGATAAGTTTTCACAAATGCCTAGGGTGCCTAACTGATTTTGTTGGTTTCACTGGAGATGGCTGGTAATTACAGGTATGCTTTGGTTATGTAACTATACTCCTATTATGTTAATGTGTGTGCGCAATTTAAGTAGTAGCTTAAAATCTATACATGCTGAAGTTACTCTACAAGAAGATATGTCAAAGAAATAATCAATCTTCCCATGTTTTCTCCCGCCTGCTACTTCTATAGCTTTTCTTCTTTCTTCCTAATTACAACGAATTCTTAAATAGAATTCGTGCCTCATATCAAATTTACCGAGTATCATAACTCCTCCAAGTGGTAAAGATACCTCAAGACAAATGCTGGGCATAGAAGCCACAGGGCATAAATATGCAAAGAAATAAAAAGCTAACCATTTCAAACAATAAGGCTTCTCTCTCACTTACCAACTTTACATTTCCCTGTATGGCCCCAGAAGATGACTGGTTAGCCAGAGACGGGTAAGATTCCTCAAGGGAGGAACAACCTAAGACAGGCACAGTCGCAGGGGGGTCATCAGGTGAGAAATTGGGGATCAACAGAGGTGAGGCTTAGAACCTCACCCCCCCTGTTCTGAGAGAAATCTTCTGCATACGTGGATGTTTTATTGCCCTTGTCTAGCTTGGATTAACACATAGTCTACAGGCACACACCTGATCATCTACATTTGCTCTCTTACAACACTAAACTATGTTTTCTACCTTTATGTTGTATCTACCTACCACTTCAGCATCTTATTAAAAATAATAAAGAGAGAAATGTGGTATCCACATATAAATCAAGTATAAAAATCAAATGTGTATTCATATTTGAACTGACTGTTTATAGTTCATAATGCATGAGCAAAACCAAAAGTTTCTGTGATGACTGCCCTTGTACTGTTCACCATGTAACTTATTCACTATGTAAGAATTTGTTCTCCATGTAAGAACTTGTTCGTTATGCTTCAGAAGATTTGAGACTGACGAAAATTAGGCTTGGGGTGGATTAATGATTGTGCATTGAGCATTGACTCCCCTATACAGAATTTTATTGTTGTTAACAACCATTTGATCAATAAATATGAGAGATGCCCTAACAACAACAACCAAGAAAAAGTACACACTTCCAATTGTAAAATAAATAAGCAACCGGGATGTAATGTATAGCATAAGGAATATAGTCAAAATATTGTAACAACTTGGTATGGTGATAGCTGGTACTTAGAATTATCATGTATATAAATGTTGAATCACTGTGTTGTACACCTGAAACTAATGTAATGTAATACTGTGTGTCAACTACCCTTCAATAAAAAATAATTATCTAAAAAAAATAAAAATAAAAATATAAATAAATAAAGCCATAGTAATCGAGACAGTTTGGTACTGGCACAAGAACAGAGCCACAGACCAATGGAACAGACTAGACAATCCAGACATTAACCCAGACATATATGGTCAATTAATATTTGATAAAGGAGCCATGGACATACAATGGCGAAATGACAGTCTCTTCAACAGATGGTGCTGGCAAAACTGGACAGCTACATGTAGGAGAATGAAACTGGACCATTGTCTAACCCTATATACAAAAGTAAACTCAAAATGGATCACGACCTGAATGTATGTCATGAAACCATTAATCTCTTGGAAGAAAACATAGGCAAAAACCTCTTAGACATAAACATGAGTGACCTCTTCTTGAACATATCTCCCCGGGCAAGGAAAACAACAGCAAAAATGAACAAGTGGGACTATATTAAGCTGAAAAGCTTCTGTACAGCAAAAGACACCATCAGTAGAACAAAAAGGAACCCTACAGTATGGGAGAATATATTTGAAAATGACAGATCCGATAAAGGCTTGACGTCCAAAATATATAAAGAGCTCACATGCCTCAACAAACAAAAATCAAATAATCCAATTAAAAAATGGGCAGAGGAACTGAACAGACAGTTCTCCAAAAAAGAAATAGATGGCAAACATACACATGAAAAGATGCTCCAAATCACTAATTATCAGAGAAATGCAAATTAAAACTACAATGAGGTATCACCTCACACCAGTAAGGATGGCTGCCATCCAAAAGACAAACAATAACAAATGTTGACGAGGCTGTGGAGAAAGGGGAACCCTCCTACACTGCTGGTGGGAATGTAAACTAGTTCAACCATTGTGGAAAGCAGTATGGAGGTTCATCAAAATGCTCAAAACAGACTTACCATTTGACCCAGGAATTGCACTCCTAGGAATTTACCCTAAGAATGCAGCAATCAAGTTTGAGAAAGACCAGTGCACCCCTATGTTTATCGCAGCACTATTTACAATAGCCAAGAATTGGAAACAACCTAAATGTCCATCGGTAGATGACTGGATAAAGAAGATGTGGTATATATACACAATGGAATACTACTCAGCCACAAGAAGAGGGCAAATCCTACCATTTGCAGCAACATGAATGGAGCTGGAGGGTATTATGCTCAGTGAAACAAGCCAAGCAGAGAAAGAGAAATACCAAATGATTTCACTCATCTGTGGTGTATAAGAACAAAGGAGAAACTGAAGGAAGAAAACAGCAGTAGAATCACAGAACTCAAGAATGGACTAACAGGTACCAAAGGGAAAGGGACTGGGGAGGATGGGTGGGTAGGGAGGGATAAGGGGGGGAGAAAAAGAGGGGTATTAAGATTAGCATCCAGAGGGGGATGGGAGTAAGGGGAGGGCTGTACAACACAGAGAAGACAAGTAGTGATTCTACAACATTTTGCTATGCTGATGGACAGTGACTGTAAAGGAGTATATAGGGGGGACCTGGTATAGGGGAGAGCCTAGTAAACAAAGTATTCGTCATTTAAGTGTAGATTAATGATAAAAAAAAAAAGAAAAGAAAAGCAGTTCCTGTGTGGTGACCTCCAATGAGTTCTACACAATGATATAAAGGGCATATAAAAGTGTAGGCAAAGGGTCTGCTTGTGTTTATGCAGAGGATCAAAGCCTAATTTGGCTACCCCGAAAATGAACTAAGATACGATATGAAAAAGAACTTCCAACATCAGCACTCTCGGGAAGACTCATGACAGAAGATGATCAGCAAAAAAAAAACCCCAACAAAGATCCACGCACTGCCACAGGTGTAGATGCACTCATCCCACCAGTTCCTGGACTTGCCATGGGAATGATGAAGGAGATATGTAAGCTGCCTGTGCATACAGTAAAACAACAAATTTGACTGGATCTATACTGTTGGAACTCAACCAAGAATTAGGAGAAGTGCAAATTGTAGCACTCCAAAATCTTACAAACAAAGACTATTTCCTGTTAAAAGAACATATGGGATGTGAACAGTCCCCAGGAATGGGTTGTGTTAATTTATCTGAATTCTCTCAGACTGTTCTAGTTCAGTTGGACAATATCCACAATATCATAGATAAGTTTTCACAAATGCCTAAGGTGCCTAACTGGTTTTCTTGGTTTCACTGGAGATGGCTGGTAATTACAGGTATGCTTTCGTTATGTAACTATACTCCTATTATGTTAATGTGTGCGCACAATTTAATTAGTAGTTTAAAACCTATCCATGCTGAGGTTACTCTACAAGAAGATATGTCAAAGAAATAATCAATCTTCCCAGGTTTTCTTCTGCCTGCTACTTCTATAGCTTTTCTTCTTCCTACCTAATTACAACCTTTAAATATAACTCGTGTCACATGTCGAATTTACCGAGTATCATAATTCTTCCAAGTGGTAAAGACACCTCAAGACAAATGCTGGGCATAGAAGCCACAGGGCATAAACATGCAAAGAAGTAAAAAGCTAACCTTTTCAAACAATAAGGCTTCTCTCTCACTTACCAACTTTACATTTCCCTGTATGGCCCCGGAAGATGACTGGTTAGCCAGAGACGGGTAAGATTCCTCAAGGGAGGAACAACGTAAGACAGGCACAGTCGCAGGGGGCCATCAGGTGAGAAAATGGGGATCAGCAGAGGTGAGGCTTAGAACCTCCCCCCCCCCCTGTTCTGAGAGAAATCTTCTGCATACGTGGATGTTTTATTGCCCTCGTCTAGCTCGGATTAACACATAGTCTACAGGCACACACCTGATCATCTACATTTGCTCTCTTACAACACTAAACTCTGTTTTCTACCTTTATCTCGTATCTACCTACCACTTCAGCATTTTATTAAAAATAATAATAATAAAGAGAGAAATGTGGTATCCACATATAAATCTAGTTTAAAAATCAAATGAATATTCAAATTTGAACTGACTGTTTATAGTTCATAATGCATGAACAAAACCGAAAGCTTCTGTGATGACTGCCCTTGTAATGTTCACCATGTAACTTATTCACTATGTAAGAATTTGTGCTCCATGTAAGAACTTGTTCGTTATGCATCAGAAGATTGGAGACTGACGAAAATTAGGCTTGGGGTGGATTAATGATTGTGCATTGAGTATTGACCCCCCTATACAGAATTTTATTGTTGTTAACAACCATTTGATCAATAAATATGAGAGATGCCCTCACAAAAAAAAAAAAATACACACTTCCAATTGTAAAATAATTAAGTAACCGTGATGTAATGTATAGCATAAGGAATATAGTCAAAATATTGTTAACAACTTGCTTGGTATGGTGATAGCTGGTACCTAGAATTATCATGTACATAAATGTTGAATCACTGTGTTGTACACCTGAAACTAATGTAATACTGTGTGTCAACTACCCTTCAATAAAAAAAATAAAAAATAAATAAAAATAAAAAAATAAAATAAAATATAATTAGAAAAAAAAGGAAAAAAAAAAACAAAATATATAAAGAGCTCACATGCCTCAACAAACAAAAATCAAATAATCCAATTAAAAAATGGGCAGAGGAACTGAACAGACAGTTCTCCAAAAAAGAAATACAGATGGCCAACAGACACATGAAAAGATGCTCCAAATCACTAATTATCAGAGAATTGCAAATTAAAACTACAATGAGGTATCACCTCACACCAGTAAGGATGGCTGCCATCCGAAAGACAAACAATAACAAATGTTGGCGAGGCTGTGGAGAAAGGGGAACCCTCCTACACTGCTGGTGGGAATGTAAACTAGTTCAACCATTGTGGAAAGCAGTATGGAGGTTCATCAAAATGCTCAAAACAGACTTACCATTTGACCCAGGAATTGCACTCCTAGGAATTTACCCTAAGAATGCAGCAATCAAGTTTGAGAAAGACCAGTGCACCCCTATGTTTATCGCAGCACTATTTACAATAGCCAAGAATTGGAAACAACCTAAATATCCATCGGTAGATGACTGGATAAAGAAGATGTGGTATATATACACAATGGAATACTACTCAGCCACAAGAAGAGGGCAAATCCTACCATTTGCAGCAACATGGATGGAGCTGGAGGGTATTATGCTCAGTGAAACAAGCCAAGCAGAGAAAGAGAAATACCAAATGATTTCACTCATCTGTGGTGTATAAGAACAAAGGAGAAACTGAAGGAAGAAAACAGCAGCGGAATCACAGAACCCAAGAATGGACTAACAGGTACCAAAGGGAAAGGGACTGGGGAGGATGTGTGGGTAGGGCGGGATAAGGGGGGGTTGGAAGAAGGGGGGTATTAAGATCAGCATGCATGGGGGGGTGGGAGTAAGGGGAGGGCTGTACAACACAGAGAAGACAAGTAGTGATTCTACAACATTTAGCTATGCTGATGGACAGGGATTGTAAAGGGGTTTATAGCAGGGACCTGGTATAGGGGAGATCCTAGTAAACATAATATTGTTCTTGTAAGTGTAGATTAAAGATAAAAAAAAAAAAGAAAGAAAGAAAAGGAGGATTACTCCATGATAGGATAAAACTAACTGTAAATCAACGATTAATGCATGCTTTAAATATCCTTAACTTTGATCACTTAAAGGGTTTCAGATGATCGGCTATGGAGGTACACTTTTCTGATAATATTCCTTTCTCTTAAAAAAAAAAAAAGCAGTTCCTGTGTGGTGACCTCCAATGAATTCTACACAATGATGTAAAGGGCAGATCAAAGTGTCAGCAAAGGGTCTCTTTGTGTTTATACAGAGGATCAAATCCTAATTGGGCTACCCAGAAAATGAACTAAGATACGATATGAAGAAGAACTTCCAACATCAGCAGTCTCTGGAAGACTCATATCAGAAGATGATCATCAAAAAACCTCAACAAAGATCCAGGCAATGCTGTAGTTGTAGCTGCATTCATCCCACCGGTTCCTGGACTTGCCATTGGAATGAAGCAGGAGATATCTAAGCTGACCTGTGCATACAGTAAAACAACAAATATGACTGGATCTACACTGTTGGAACTCAACCAAGAATTAGGAGAAGTGCAAGTTGTAGCGCTCCAAAATCTTACAACTACAGACTATCTACTGTTAAAAGAACATATGGGATGTGAACAGTTCCCAGGAATGGGCTGTTTTAATTTGTCTGATTTCTCTCAGACTGTTCAAGTACAGTTGGACAATATCCATCATATCATAGACAAATTTTCACAAATGCCTAGGGGGCCTAACTGGTTTTCTTGGCCTCACTGGAGATGGCTGGTAATTATAGATCTGCTTTGGTTATGTAAGTGCATTCCTATTATGTTAATGTGTGTGTTTGCAATTTAATTAGTAGTTTAAAACCTATACATGCTTAAATTACTCTACAAGAAGATATGTCAAAGAAATAATCAATCTTCCCATGTTTTCTTCTGTCTGCTGCCTCTATAGCTTTTCTTCTTCCTTCCTAATTACAACCGTTAAATAGAATTCGTTCCTCATATCGAATTTACTGAGTATCATAATTCCTCCAAGTGCTAAAGATACCTCAAGACAAATGCTGGGCATAGAAGCCACAGGGCATAAAACTGCAAAGAAGTAAAAAGGTAACCTTTTCAAACAATATGGCTTCTCTCTCACTTACCAGCTTTACATCTCCCTGTATGGCCCCGGAAGATGACTGGTTAGCCAGAGACGGGTAAGATTCCTCAAGGGAGGAACAACCTAAGACAGGCACAGTCGCAGGGGGGCCATCAGGTGAGAAATTGGGGATCAACAGAGGTGAGGCTTAGAACCTCACCCCCCCTGTTTTGAGAGAAATCTTCTGCATCTGTGGATGTTTTATTGCCCTTGTCTAGCTTGGATTAACACATAGTCTACGGGCACACACCTGATCATCTACATTTGCTCTCTTACAACATTAAACTAAGTTTTCTACCTTTATCTTACATCTACCTACCACTTCAGCATTTTATTTAAAAAAATAATAATAATAATAATAAAGGGAGAAATGTGGGATGCACATATAAATCAAGTATAAAAATCAAACAAATATTCATATTTGACCTGAGTGTTTATAGTTCATAATACGTGATCAAAACCGGAAGTTTCTGTGATGACTGCCCTTGCACTGTTCACCATGTAAGAACTTATTCACTATGTAAGAATTTGTCCACCATGTAAGAACTTGTTCGTTATACTTTAGAAGATTGGAGACTGTTGAGAATTAGGCTTGGGGTTGATTAATGATTGTTCATTGAGTCCCCTATACAGAATTTTATTGTTATTAACAACCATTTGATCAATAAATATAAGATGTGCCCTCAAAAAAAAAAAAACTAAAATGATATACCATTTCTCACCTACTGGATTGGCAAAAGTTAAGAGGCATAACAACACCTTGTGCTAGCATGACTGTAGGAAAATAGACACTCTTACAGATTACTAACAGGAGGACAAATCATTACAACCCTCTTAAAGGGAACTTGTGTAGCTAACAAAGTTGCTATTACCTTTTGACCCAACTCAAAGATGTTCCCACTGGCAAAATAGGGAACAAGTTGAACATCAAAATCGATGATAGCAAAGGATTATAAACTCTTGAATCTATGAGTCCACATTGATATAAACAAATAAGTAAGTAGCGAAAGGAATTTTTTATTTTTATATATTTTATCTTTTTATGTTTACATATTGCTTTTTTAGTAGCTTTATTGAAATTAATTCACATACCATGCAATTCACCCATTTAAAGTGTACAATTAAATGGTTTTAGTACACTCACAATGTTGTGTAGCTATCACCACATTTAATTTTAGAACATTTTTATCACCCTAGAAAGAAACCTTGTACCCATTGGTAGTCATTCCTACTTTCTCTATGTTTGCCTACTCTGTACACCTCATGTGAATGGATTCATACAATATGTGGTCATTTGGTACTGACTTCTCTAAGTGTTTTCAAAGTTCATCCATGTTGTAGGATATACCATACTCTACTCATTTTTAATGCCAAATAATATTCTATTCTATTTATCTGTACATCAGCTGATGGACATATGGATTATTTCCACTATTTAGCTATTGTAAATAAATATTATATGAACTATGTGTACAAATGTTTACATGTAGAAATTTATGAACATTCATTTACAAAGTGTTATAGAGATATAATCCACTCTTGAGTGGATTTCTCTGTGAGTTATTTTGCTGGGTCACACAGTAATTTTATGTTTAACATTTAACTGCCACTGTTCTCCATAGTAGCTTCACCACTTTTACATTTTACATTTCCACAATATATGAGTGTTCACTAGGATTATATGAGTATTGCAGTTTCCCCTTACCCTGTTATTGTCTGTCTTTTTGATGATAGCTGTCCTACAAGGTCTAAAATGGTATGAAATTGTGTTTTTTATTTTCTTTTCACTAATGACTAATAATGTTGAGCATTTTTCATATACTTATTGTCCATTTGTATGTCTTTGGAGAAATGCCTATCCAGATCCTTTGCCCATTTTTTATTGGGTATTGATCTTTTTATTATTGAGTTATAGGAGTTTATGAATTCTGGATACAAGTCACTTATCAGATGTATGATTTGCAAATATTTTCTCCCATTCTGTGGGTTCTTTTCACTCTCTTTATGGCAGTGTTTGCAGCACAAATGTTTTTAATTTTATGAAGTGCAATCATCTATATTTTCTTTTGTCACTTGTATTGTTGGTGTCATATCCAAGAAACCATTGCCTAACCCAAGGTCATTAAGATTTATTTCATTAAAAGTTTCCTTCTAGTATTATATTTAGTACACATGGTGTGGGGGATCATGGGGAGAACAGTGTAGCACAGAAAAGGCACATAGTGGATCTCTGGCAACTTGCTGCACTGATGGACAGTGACTGCATTGGGGTATGGGTGGGGACTTGATAATATGGGTAAATGTAGTAACCACATTGTTTTTTCATGTGAAACCTTCATAAGAGTGTATATCAATCATACCTTAATAAAAAATTTAAAAATAAATAAATAAATAAAGTACTAAACATTGTGCACGTGCCAATGGGAGTGGCAGCTACTAATCACAAAGGTTAAAAATGTAATTACAATCTGTGACAAAATCCCTGAATCAAGGAAAATGACACCATACTATACTCCTTGTGGACTCTGTTACATGACTTCCTAACAACATGGGAACTGAGATGTCAGGTGAATTAGGAGAAAGAGCGATCAAAGGAGAGGACCAGGAGGTGCAGTGACCTTGTGACGCTAGGATGTGTGTGGGAGAGTGGCTGGGAAGAGGAGAGCAGGGTAGGAGAGCAGGGTAGCATGGCTAGTGGGGAAGCCTAGTGCCTGGCAAGGCACATTGGCCGAGCTGGCCACATTGGTGATGCGGGTGTAACCTAAAAAATGCCAGGAAACCATTTATGGATTTTAAACTCAGTGTTTGTGTGAACTGATTTACAAAGTCAGCTAATGTATTATCATCTTAAACCAAGGGAAGCCGAATTACAAAGATAAATATGTTGCCCCAAATAACCCACCTCATAAATCCAAAGTAGAAATGGTTTCTCTGTTCTCAAGCCCATGAAATTTCTCTTGTTTCTATAACGAATGGAGAGATACTTATAACTGATGTTTTGATATAGCTAAAAATTAATTCTGGAGAATCTGTGTGCTCAGTTGTCTTTTCCCTGAAAAATAGCGCTGATGGTTTCTGCCTTCAAGGAGCTTCTGCACCTCTGATGGGGATGATTTTTTACAGCAAGAAGGCATTTTTGCCCCCTGATTCAATAAGACAGGACACTAGACTTTGTTTTTTTCCATAGTTCATGGGATTTTTTTTGAAACCACTTATTTTATTTTTCCTATCTTTGTTTTTCCTAGCAAGATTGTTTGTTAAAGTTACAGGAGCAGTTGAGAATCAAGGAATTTGGTGACATTAACTGATATGTATGTGTGTTTAAAGCCGAAGCTTATGGGTTTTAAGCTTCGTTCTTACTTGGTTTAGTTTGCAAAGTCTGATAACATTTCATATGCTATATATAGCTATATGTCACACACACACACACACACACACACACACACACACTCCCTTAAACTTAATTTGTACTGAAACATGGGCATAGCCCCTGAGATTATATCCTATACTATACCATAAAACTGTTGGAAAGAATACAACTGGTTAGTAATTTCATTCTTATTGAAGAAATTCTAAATATCCAACTACTCTCTGATTCTCTTGGGGAAAAATTATTAACCAGGCATAAGCAGTTCAGAAAGTGTAGAAGGTCACTTCATCCTACTTACCCCTCAATAGATTAATCCTGGTTAAGAACCATGATCACAATGCACAGGCTCAAATTTTGACAGTAGTGCCAGCTCCTTGGGTCTTTCACGGCAGGGAACCTGGCCCCACCCTGTGCCCTCTGTGCCAGGAGTCCTCCCTGACATTGGTCCTAGTTGGCAGCTGTTGGCTTTCTTTGGAAAGGCCCTGCAGGTACGATGCACCAACAGTATTCACAAAGAATGCCTGTTTCGGTGAAAAGCCATAAAAGACATTATAAAGAAGAACGATCAGACTTCATGCTGGACATTTACAGGGACTCGTTCTGGAATCTTTGTAAACCTACGAGGATCTATGTCAAATAATATTTTCACTGCCATCTACTGTCCAAGACACGCACTGCAATTTCCTCTTTTTTTAAACATTAAAATCAACAGAAGTCTGTTCTGTATTTTGGAAACTTGGGTTGAAAAGGTTTTTTTCTTAAGAGAAATGTATAAATACTTCATCTTACGCTGGCTTCATTTGTTAAATTGTGGTTTAAAACAATTCATTCAATAAGCACTTTGTGATTCTTTACCAGGGATCAATTAATTATGTTACTCAGGAGAAATACAGTGTGGAATGAGATAAACAGGAAGCTTTTCCTCACCGAGCATACAGGTTAGTATAGGTGGAAAGGGAAGGAAGGGGGAAGGAATAAGTGCACCAGAGAGAGTGGAGTGGCATGATTAAGCTCCTAGAATGAAAGAAGAGGTGTGGAACTTTAAGAGAACTCAATGCACTATGGCGGGGGCAAGACTGGAGATGACCTGATTATGTAAGCTGAGCCATGTGTCCCACTGTGAGGAAGTAGTTTAGATTCTATAATATTATAAGAAGAGGAGATGAAAGATCAGGTTCACCTTTTAATAGTAAAACCAACTAACATTTCTTGAGCTCTTATTACTTGCACATCACTCAGGTGAAATCTACATTTATTATCTTATTTTATTCTTAGAATAATTTTATGAGTGAGGCCAAGGGGTTAGAATGATGAACTGGACGGACCTGGGTCACATGGCCACTTCTGCAGCTGGAGTTCAGGCAGCCCCTGCAATAGAACCATAAAAACAGATTATTGATGATATTATCTGAAAGAAAATTTAAACTACTGTTTCAGAAAAAAAATAAAGAGTCGATGGATTCTGGACAGGTGAAAATGACAGATGACCATTACCCCCTAGCCCCATAAATTTAGTTTTTTAGAATATAGTTTTGCTGTGTTTAACCACTTATTACCAAAACTTTTGCCAACAATTTCATAAAATTTTAGCAAATAGCAAACTTGTGTTGTACATAATCCTACCAACATTGTTACAGAAAATGCACAAAAAGGAGGCCAGAGAGAACTTTTACAAGTAGTGTGACCTTTTTCAACTAGTTCATGATCAATCAAAAATATTTTTGAAGTCGTGGGAATTATCCCAATAGATTTCATTTATGAATTTAAAAAATCAATGAATGAATCTTGGGAGTTTGCTTCTTATTATAAGTGATGAAAAAATACCATGAGATTTTGGATGTCTTTTCTCAGGTCTCATGGGCAGGCAATAGCTTTTCGTGGACATTGTCATTGAGATTTTTCTAGTGCAGCATTTTAAAATTGGTGGTTCTCACATCTCCTGGAGTTTCAAAGTTTTTCCAACATTTCATGGTTTTTTTTCTTTGGTTTCAAGTATTGTGTTTTAAATAACTCCACTGGCAAATGAGTGTTATAAAAAGTTACCTTTTTCAGCAAACTCTGGGGATTCAGTTTGTATAAAGCAACAGTTCTTAAACTCTTCAGTCTCAGGACCCCTTATGTTCTTAAAAATTATTGAGAATCCTAAAGAGCTTTTCTTTTTTGTGGGTTAAGTTTAACAGTATTTCTCATATTAGAAATTAAAATTGTGAATTAAAAAATTATCTATTCATTAAGATAATAAGCCCATTATATATTAACAGAATGAACATTTTTTTCATGAATAACTGTATTTTCCAAACTGTAACAATTGGTCAGCAGATTGAGATTGTTTTACATGTTTGCAAATCTCTTTAATGTCTTGTTTAATAGAACATAGATTCTAATATCTGCTTTGCACTGAATCAGTTCTGGATTCAATCAGATATATTGCTTTGGTGAAAATATATGAAGGAAATCTGGCTTTGTATAGATGCATAATTGAAAAGGGAGGATATTTTAATAGCCTTTTCTTATAATTGTGGATATTCTTCTTTTATACTCTTCCCAAACTCAACAAATAGCGGTTTCATAAGGGTTAGTTTCATGTCCATAAACTCATCATGTTCTGTTACATTAAAATCCATTGGTCTAACTTGCACTTTAAATGGATCTTTTTCCCATGCATGATTTATAAGATCATACTATAGAAAATATCAGTTCACTAAGTCATGTAAATCTTCCATGTGTGGACACATTTTGCTATAAAAATCAGTACAGTGCATTAATCAATATCACCACTGATATAAGAAAAGTCCTTGAAGTATTAGGATGCTGTCAAGCTCAAAGTGGTGGATACAAGCTTTTCAAAAATTTTGCTTGACAGCTCAAATTTATCATTGTCAACAAATTCTGTCAGTTGTCACTTTAAAACAGTAAGCTCATTTCATTCATTTCTGAGAAAATGTCTACCAAATAGCCAACTCTATGTAGCAGTGAAAAATACATGATTACTAGTACAGCTTGATGCTGTAGCTTTGATGTGCAAAGGTAACAGCAGCACATTTATCCATCATTGTTTTTGGACTTTCAGTGCATTTGTCAATACATTGGAAAAGGCAAATAACAGCTTAGTTATTTTTTTTTTCATAATCATAAATGTTTATTATTTCTTATGGTCCCAAAATGAGAAAAAAAAATGAAACGAATTGTCTGTTAACTGATGAATGGATAAACAAAATGTGATACATTCACACAACTGGAATACTACTCAGCAACAAAAAATCGTGAAATACTGATGCATGCTTGCCATAATGTCGATGAACTCTGAAAACATTATGCTAAGTAGAAAGAAGCCAGTCACAAAAAACCAAAGTATTGTATGATTACATTTCTGTGAAATGTGCAGAATAGGCAAATCTATAGAGACAGAGAGATTAATGGTTACCTGGGCTAGGGGTGAGGAAGCTGGGAATGGAGAACGATTGTTAATATGTATGTGGTTTCCTTTAGCAGTGGTAAAAATGTTCAAGGTTTGATTGTGGTGCTGGTTTCAGAACTCTGTGAATATATTATATATCATTGAACTGTGTACTTTACATGGAGGAACTTTATGGATATGAAATATGTCTCAATATACTACAAAAATATGTAAATGGAAACAATAAAAATAAGTTTTTCTTCCACTTCTTTCCCTAGCTACCATTTACCAACTTCTTGGGTATACTTCCACAGGTATCGTTTTTTTTTTTTTTTTGGTATCATGAATCTACAATTACATGAAGAACATCATGTTTACTAGGCTGCCAAGAAAGCAGAAAGGCTCACAAACACATGGAGGCTTAACAACATGCTCCTAAATAATCAATGGATCAATGACCAAATTGAAATAGAGCAGTTTTAAGAGGAAAGCATATAGCAATTCAGGCATATTTAAAGAAGGAGGAACAATCCCAGGTGAATAGTCTAACGTCACAATTATTGAAATTGAAAAAAGAAGAACAAATGAGGCCTAAAGTCAGCAGAAGGAGGGACATAATAAAGATCAGAGAAGAAATAAATGAAATTGAGAAGAATAAAACAATAGAAAAAATCAATGAAAGCAGGAGCTGGTTATTTGAGAAAATAAACAAAACAGACAAGCCTCTAGCCAGACGTAAAAAAGAAAAAGAGAGTCAACAAACATCAACAGAATCAGAAATGAGAAAGAAAAAATCATGATGGACCCCACCGAAATACAAAGAATTATTAGAGACTACTATGAAAATCTATATGTTAAGTAGCTGGAAAACCTAGAAGAAATGGACAACTTCGTAGAAAAATACAATCTTCCAAGACTGACGAAGGAAGAAACAAAATGTAAACAAACCAATTACCAGCAATGAAATTGAAGCGGTAATCAAAAAACTACCCAAGAACAAAACCCCCGGGCCAGATGGATTTACCTCGGAATTTTATCAGACATACAGAGAAGACATAATATCCATTCTCCTTAAAGTTTTCCAAAAAATAGAAGAGGAGGGAATACTCCCAAACTCATTCTATGAAGCTAACATCACCCTAATACCAAAACCAGGCAAAGACCCCACCAAAAAAGAAAACTACAGACCAATATCCCTGATGAACGCAGATGCAAAAATACTCCACAAAATATTAGCAAACCGAATTCAAAAATACATCAAAAAGATCATACACCATGACCAAGTGGGATTCATCCCAGGAATGCAAGGATAGTACAACATTTGAAAATCCATCACCATCATCCACCACATAAATAAAAAGGACAAAAACCACATGATCATCTCCATAGATGCTGAAAAAGCATTTGACAAAATTCAACATCCATTCATGATAAAAACTCTCAACAAAATGGGCATAGAGAGCAAGTACCTCAACATAATAAAGGCCATATATGATAAACTCACAGCCAATATCATACTGAATAGCGAGATGCTGAAAGCTTTTCCTCTGAGATCAGGTACAAGACAGGGATGCCCACTCTCTCCACTGTTATTCAACATAGTACTGGAGGTCCTAGCCACAGCAATTAGACAAAACTAGGAAATACAAGGAATCCAGATTGGTAAAGAAGAAGTTAAACTGTCACTATTTGCAGATGACATGATATTGTACATAAAAAACCCTAAAGACTCCACTCCAAAACTACTAGAACTAATATCAGAATTCAGCAAAGTTGCAGGATTCAAAATTAACAAAGAGAAATCAGTGACTTTCCTGTACACTAACAATGAACCAATGGAAAGAGAAGTCAGGGAAACGATTGCATTCACAATTGCATCAAAAAGAATAAAATACCTATGAATAAACCTAACCAAAGAAGTGAAAGACCTATACCCTGAAAACTAAAAGACATTCTTTTGAAGAAAAATTAAAGAGGACACTAACAAACGGAAACTCATCCCATGCTCTTAGTTAGGAAGAATTAATATCGTCAAAATGGCCATCCTGCCCAAAGCAATATACACATTTGATTCAATCCCTATCAAATTACCAAGAACATTCTTCAACAAACTGGAACAAATAGTTCAAAAATTCATATGGAAACACCAAAGATCCCAAATAGCCAAAGCAATCCTGAGAAAGAAGAATCAAGTGTGGGGGATCTCACTCCCCAACTTCAAGCTCTACTACAAAGCCATAGTAATCAAGACAATTTGGTACTGGCACAAGAACAGAGCCACAGACCAGTGGAACAGATTAGAGACTCCAGACATTAACCCAAACATATATGGTCAATTAATATATGATAAAGGAGCCATGGACATACAATGGGGAAAATAACAGGCTCTTCAACAGATGGTGCTGGCATAACTAGACAGCTACATGTAAGAGAATGAAACTGGATCACTGTCTAACACCATACACAAAAGTAAATTCAAAATGGATCAAAGACCTGAATGTAAGTCATGAAACCATAAAACTTGTAGAAAAAACATAGGCAAATAACTCTTGGACATAAACATGAGCAACTTCTTCATGAACATATCTCCCCGGGCAAGGAAATCAAAAGCAAAAATGAACAAGTGGGACTACATCAAGCTAAAAAGCTTCTGTACAGCAAAGGACACCATCAATAGAACAGAAAGGTACCCTGCAGTATTGGAGAATATATTCGTAAATGACAGATCCAAAACGGCTTGACATCCAAAATATATAAGGAGCTCACGCACCTCAACAAACAAAAAGCAATTTTTTCCAATTTAAAAATGTGCAAAGGAGCTGAATAGACATTTCTCTAATAGATGTGTTTTTATTAGGCTAAGGATATTACCTCTATTCTTAGTTTGCTGAGAATTTTTATCCTGAATGGTTGTTGGATTTATTCAGTTGTTTGATCTGCATCTATTAAATGTATTCTCAAATATATTATTAAACATACTTTCAAATGTATTATCTGATGGGAAAACTGATCAACCCATGAGGAAAAATGAAACTGGACCCTATCTTGACCACTCACTGATAGAAGTAAATATCAGGTGGAAACACGTAAGAGAGAAGGATTTAGTGAGACTTGTTGGAAAGCCACGTATTTAGGTTAATTAATATACTCAGTATTTTATTACTGAAAACTGTAAGAGAGGAAGATTGATTGTTCTCTAATTAGAGGGTTTTTAAGAAAAATTCCGTATTTATGAAGTTATCAGAAAACATGTTCATCCCCTTGTATTCGATAAGTGATGTCATATGACTTCCTCTTTCTCCTGTTGATAGGGTGGATTGCAGTAGTTGATGTTTTTTAATGTTAAACCATCCTTGCATACCTGGAATAAATTCCACATAGTCATGGCATGTAAATATTTTTATTCATTGTTGTATTTAACTCAGTAATATTTCATTGAAGATATTGTTATCTATATTTCTGTGAGATACTCGTCTGCAGCACTTTTTCTGGTGATGTTTTCTTGAATTTTGTATTAGGGTAATTCTGGCCACATAGAAAGAGTTAGGAAGTATTCTCTCTGCTTCTATTTTCTGGAAGATAATGTGGAGAATTGGTATTATATTTTCCTAAAATGCTTGATGAAATTCACTAATTTAACTCTCTGAGCTTTGCACTTTCTTTTCTGCAAGTTTATTAATTATTATTAATTTTTGACTGAATTTTTCTAATAAAAATTGAGCTGTTGAATTTATTTATTTCTATTTATGTGAGTTTTGGTAGTTTGCATCTTTCAAGGAACTGGTCCATTTAATCTAAATTGTTAAATTTGGGATATAGTTGTTCATAGTACTTATTTGTTTAATGGCCATGGAATCAATAATGATTATCCCTTTTTCATTTACTGTATTAGTAATTTGTGTTTTTCTTTCTTTATTCCTTTTTTGTTATGTTATTTTTGCTTGCTTTACACCTATTTTATCCCTTTTCCCTAGTTGCCTGAAGTGGATGCTTAGGCTACTGGCTTTAGATTTCTTCTTTTCTAACAAAGACATTTAATGCTATAAATTTCCATGTAAGCACTATTTTCATTGCATCCTCTAAGTTCTGATGTTATATTTTCATTTTCCTTCAATAAAAAATATTTTTTTAAATGTCTCTCAGGACCTTTTTTTCGAGCCAGTGCTATTTAGAAGTGTGTGGTTTAATTTCCAAATATTTGGGATTCTCCAGATGTGTTTCTGTGATTACAATACATTTTTATTGTTCTTGCTTTATCTGTTAGGTGAATTAAGACTAATAAAAATACCACCTGCAAAAAATGACAATTTTGCCTCTTCATTTTTTATTTGGATGCATTTTATTTCTTTATAAGAGTGGTGAGAGTAGGTACCCTTGTCTTTTTCTGATCTTAGAAGAAAAGTTTTTTTCTTTTTTTTAACATTGAGTATGATGTTAGCTGTGGGTTTGTTACATGTAAACTTTATTATGCTGAGGCATGTTCTTTCTATACCCAATTTACTGAGGGTTTTTTTCTTTTATCAAGAAAGGATATATTTTGTCAAATGCTTTTTTCTCTATTGATATGATTATATGATTTTTATTTTTCATTGCATGAATGTGGTGTAGCACATTTATTCATTTGCAGATGACATGATCTCATACACAGAAATCCTAGAGACTTAAAAACCTGTTATAACCAATCAAAGAATTGAGTAAAGTTGAAGCATACAAAATCAAAATATAGAAATCAATTGCATTTCTCTATACTAGTAAAATATCTGAAAATGAAATAAAACCATCCCATTGTAATAGCATCAAAAACAACAAAATACCTAGGAATAAGTTTAACCAAAGAAAGAAATGAAAGATACATACAATGGAAACTACAAGATTTTGATGAAAAGTAGTGTTAAGAACTCATAAACAAATCGAAAAAGACTGTGTTTGTGGATTGCAAGAATGAATATTTAAAAACATCCTTACTACCCAAAGCTATCTATATAGTCAATGCAATCCCTATTAAATTTCCAATGGCATTATTCACAGAAATGGCAAAACAATCCTAAAATTCATATGGAACCACAAAAGGCCTTGAATAGCCAAGCAATCCTGAGAAAAAAGAACAAAAACAGACATCACACTTCCTAGTTTCAAACTATAACAAAAAGAAGCTATGGTAATTAAAACAGGATGGTACTGGCATTTAGATAGACACAATGGAATGGGATAGAGAGCCCGTAAATAACCCCCCACATATATATTTGACAAAGGAACCAAGAACACTCAGTGAGGATAGCCTCTTCAACAAATGGTGATGGGAAAACTGATTAAGCCATGAGGAAAAATGAAACTGGACCCTATCTTGACCACTCACCGACAGAGGTAAATATCAGGTGGAAACACATAGGAGAGTAGGATTTAGTGAGACTCGTTGGAAAGCCTCATATTTAGGTTAATTAATATGCTCAGTATTTTATTACTGAAAACTGTAAAAGAGGAAGATTGGTTGTTTTCAAATTAGAGGGTTTTTGAGAAAAATTCCATATTTATGAAGTTATCAGAAAACATGTTCATCCCCTTGTATTCGATAAATTGCTCACAGATTATGATTAGGGATCGAGGATCTTGTTAAAAACCAAATCACTTCTAGTATGGTGGGAACAAATATCTCTGGGTGGGAACAATTTCTGCACTCCCAGGTGGTGTTTCTATCTGTGGCAACACTGGCAGCAGGTATGTGTGAAGGATGGTGTTAAGACACAGAAGGTTAATATGCCAAAGAATGGGAAGTGTTGCCAGGTAATAAATGTGTTTACACATTTCTAGGTAGTGATGTATGTTCCAGAAATCTGAGAATAAGTTAACCATCAAGACCAAACATGTAAAAAGAGCCTGATAGAGAGATTCAAATGCTTCTGAGGTATTGCTTATGGACCATGAATTTATTTTAACCCTAAATAGATTTTATCACTTGCTACTAAGCTGCCAGATGTCATAAACAGATGACTTATGTTAATGAGACACATTATGCACACCTGTGAACATGTCTTTGAAAAATGCGCTAACACATGTTAATTAACATGTTAATTTGGGGGGGAACTGGATTTCTAAGTGTTTGAGTAAAAGATAAAATCTGGATGATTACCCTTCAGAGAAAAAGTAAGAATAATTGGTAAGTATGTCAAAAAACCTATTTAGAAGAAAATAATCTTATTTAAGAAAGAGAATCATAGTAATTTATTTTTATAATGAATTCTTCCTTACATGTTTTTGCTTGCACAATAACCATTTTGTATCACCTAATTTCTTTATCAGCCAAAAAGGAAAATTGAAAGCTGTTTTTGTTGTTAAATACTCGGGTTAATTCTCTTAGGAAAACAAACTTATTCTTATCAGATTAAATTTGTCACATTTTGTTATAAATTTGTCATAAGAAATTGATATTTCTGGAAGAAATTAGAATTACAAAATTTAAGCACAAGTAGTTGAGGATTTGATTTCAGAGAATAAATGCACAGTTCATTTAATTAACCAATAATTCACTTAAATTTAACCATAATATATAAATAGTATCCTACTGCATAAGTTAATCAGATAACCCTGGTTATCTTGTATTGGGGATTTGTAATTTGTTGCAATTGGATTTTATCTGCTGATAATAGTTTATTATATTCATGACTGTTTAATTTGAGAGAAAATATAAGATAACAAGTTTGATACAAAGAATCTATGAAATACAGTAATTTTTTTGTGTTAGTGCTTTAAGAAAGTTTTATTAAATACCAATAAGATCAGAAATGAAATTATCTCTTAAAGTAATTTGCCTTTGTATCATTTAATAATTGATTAAATTTTCATTAACAGTGAAGGAGAAACAGGCCATCTGCTCTTATAAATATAAATAAATAACTTGGCAGTTTCTCAAGGAAAAAGAAAGTATTGTGTTTTAATCTGTGATCCTACATTCTGTTTCTATTAAATAAATAAAAAACCAGGGAACATCACCAAGATGGGGACACAGGATGCTCCTGAATTTCCCTCCTCCCACAGATGCACCAAATATAGAGCCAAACACACATCAGTTTCTTCTGGGAGAAATCCAGAAATTACAAGAGTGGCTCCTACACATCGGGCAACCAAGAAAATGTCCACCTCAAACCTGGTAGGGAAGGCTGAGACACATGCTCACCATCACCCACCCCCAAGGCATGGAACCCTGAAGTTAGGGGGGAGGGAGCCCTAG
This sequence comes from Manis pentadactyla, assembly GCF_030020395.1. Taxonomy (NCBI): domain Eukaryota; kingdom Metazoa; phylum Chordata; class Mammalia; order Pholidota; family Manidae; genus Manis; species Manis pentadactyla. The sequence continues at coordinate 27,204,541 of NC_080024.1, forward strand.
CTCCCAGCTTCTCCCTGAGGTGTGGCAGCTGTGTTCCACACATACAGTACTTCAGCTTTTAAAGCTGCCACACTAGGGACAGACTCTAAATCACCAGCAGTGAGAGCTATCAGGGCTTGTGATCATGAGTCCCAAGGGACTGTAACAAAAGAAGCAGCATCTCTGAAATGGGCACATGTGCACTACCCACACCTATCCCCCTCACCCGCCACCATCACCCTCAGTACAATACACCAGTCCCAGTTTTTTTCCTAGAGGGAGTTTACCTGAATGTTCTCCCAGTTTTTTTCCTGAGGGTCTAGCTTCTAATCCACCCACACTTTGGAGCCACCTGGGAGGCTCCTGAGAGCCTGGCCCAACTGGTAGACAACTGCCCCTCCTTCTCCCTGCAGCCCCCTCTGGCGACAACTCTGTCACCAGCATCCCCTGGGAAGAACTTGCTCACACATCTAGCGTACCTACTTTAACATCTACCACTAGAGAGACGGGCCCCAATCACCCAGCTCTGAGAGCCAATGGGGCTTGTACTCCTGAGCCCCACAGCGCTATGGCAATCAAAGGAACAGTTTTTAAACAGACGTGCAAGTACTCCATGCAGCTATATACCTGGGCTCAGTACAGAAGGAGGAAAAACACTCGTCTTCCAGTTTCTCCCTAGGAGTTTGCATCCTTTTCCAGCCGCTGCCAGTGGGAAGAGCCTGTAAGTAGCCTACTTCTAGGTGCTGACTGAGAATCTCCTGTGAACCTACAGGAGTCAGGGGGCACCTCCTCCACCGCCTCTTAGGGCTCCCTCCAAGAGTAAAACCACGTCTCAAGTTCCTCCCTGAAAGAAACTTGTGCGTACACCTGGCGGCCCTCTTTTGGCTGCTGCCTGAGGGCTGAGTCCTCCAGTTACTTAACTGACAGCCAGTGGGTTTAAGCATCCACAAGTCCCACAGGACCATATTAAACAACAAAAAAGTACTTTTCTAATGAGCCACAAGCACTTCCTGCAGCTATGGCCCCTGGGTCCAATGCAGAGGGAGCAGGCTAAGGGGTTCATTCTCCCTGGAAGGGATTTGACTGCATACTTTCCCAGCTGCTGCCTGAGATTCCGGCTTCTAATCAGCCTGCATGTGGGAGCCGACTGGGATTTTCTTAGGAGTCTGGTAGAGCTGGTGGGCACACCCCCTGCTGCCTTTCCCCAACCCCCAGGTCTCCAGCTTCTCCCCAGAAGCAGATTGCCCACACATCTAGCACCCCAACTGTTACAGCTGCCACCCTACTGACTCCCAAATTACCTAGCTCCAGTTGCTGGTGGGGCTTGGCATTCACAAGCCCTCTGGGACCACACAAAATAAAGAAGTGGTTGTTCTTAAGTGCACAGCACTTTGAGTGACTGTTCTCTTCAGTTCAGCACAGAATGAATAAGTAAAAACGCCCAGCTCCGGTCTGTCCCTGTGATTGACTAGATTGCATAGCCAACATCGTGAATTTTCCACATGTTACATGAAGGTCAGGTTGTGTCTCCCACATCCTATCATTTAACTTTATTTTTTATAATGTTTGCTTTGAGAATGATTTCGTAAATCATATCTCAGAATTCTTCATTTAATTGGTAGTAAGCTGTTTTGTCTTTTTTTTTTTTTTTGGTTTTCCAGTAGTTACCCTCCACTTCTAAGCTGAAGAAATCCCCAGTTACTTGTTTTGACCCTGTGAGAGTGTGCTGAACTGCTATTTGCACTCTGATACATCTTTTCCCTTTTCCAGGCTCTCCCATTTATCACAAGGGCAGGACATCAGAGAACCACATTTTTTAGAATTTCTTTCTGGCAGAGGTCTCACTACATACTTCCAAAGATGCATGACACAAAGTTCAGAAAGTTGAGAGGAACCAGAAGCTCTTCCTGGTCCAGCAGCAGGATGTCTGCAATGAGCTTCCATAGAGATGGTTTAGGAACATGAGGTAAGAATTCCACCACAAATTCTCTGCCCAAATGGTGGAAGCCGTTGCCATTCCCGAATGAAGTATTTGGCACATCTTGAGTGTCTGGAGGATAGAAATGTGAAAGCTGGAGGCAGTTACCCTCATTTTCTCATCTCAGGCTCTTGTAGGGTTTTCTAAGAACCTGAATTCCTATACTTTTTCCTTACTATATACTGACCAATACAAAGGAATTGTCCACTTTGTATTACAGAAGTAGTGTACACAAGTCCTAATTATCTCTATGCCCTTGCGGACAGGGCTTCAGTACATGAACTAGCTTTGTCTAGTGCTCCTTCCTGGGAAGCAGAGATGAAGGAGCAGGAGCCAGCAGGCGATGTGGTACCCAGGCTAAACAATTACTGATGGTTTTCCTAAATAAAAAGCATTGCACTTTTTAAATTTTGTATAACTACTTAAGTTTTGGCCAACTTTACAAGCCTGGTGTTCTACTCTATTATTAATGTTATACCTTTCCAATATATATATTTTTCTTTCTTAGGAAAAGAGAAGGGAATTTCTTTTGCTTACAACCAAATTTTGCTGCAAAAGGAAACAGAAGTCATGTCATCAGATCTGTTGTGAATTATGGAATTCCTTAGAAAGCTTTTACCTAGAGAACTGAAATATGATGGTGGATGAATCCATACGTGCTTTCAGAAATTACATATGAATACAAGCTTAACTATTTGCCCTGGTTATATGAAAGGTGTTCTCACTTTCCAAGATATTAACATCATAGCATCAGTGTTCCTATTTCTCTAGAGAGAGAGAAACTGGGTCTTTAGAATCTAGTCTGAGAATTTTTTTTTTCTATGACTTTTTTTTTTTAGATAATTATTTTTTATTGAAGGGTAGTTGATACACAGTATTACATTAGGTTAGTTTCAGGTGTACAACACAGTGATTCAACATTAATATACATGATATTTCTAGGTACCAGCTATCACCATACCAAGTTGTTACAATATTTTGACTATATTCCTTATGCTATACATTACATCACGGTTACTTATTTATTTTACAATTGGAAGTGTGTATTTTTTTTTTTGTGAGGGCATCTCTCATATTTATTGATCAAATGGTTGTTAACATCAATAAAATTCTGTATAGGGGAGTCAATGCTCAATGCACAATCATTAATCCACCCCAAGCCTAATTTTCATCAGTTTCCATTCTTCTGAAGCATAACAAACAAGTTCTTACATGGAGAACAAATTCTTACATAGTGAATAACTTACATGGTGAACATTACAAGGGCAGTCATCACAGAAGCTTTCGGTTTTGCTCATGCATTTTGAACTATAAACAGTCAGTTCAAATATGAATACTCATTTGATTTTTATACTTGATTTATATGTGGATACCACATTTCTCTCTTTATTATTATTATTTTTAATAAAATGCTGAAGTGGTAGGTAGATACAAGATAAAGGTAGAAACATAGTTTAGTGTTGTAAGAGAGAAAATGTAGATGATCAGGTGTGTGCCTGTAGACTATGGGTTAATCCAAGCTAGACAAGGGCAGTAAAACATCCACATATGCAGAAGATTTCTCTCAGAACGGGGGGGGAGGTTCTAAGCCTCACCTCTGCTGATCCCCATTTTCTCACCTGATGGCCCCCTGCGACTGTGCCTGTGTTCACTTTTAGAAAAGTATAGAGCCTGCTTGACATGTAAAAATTATATTTGGACATTGTCCTAATAACTTTTGTTAAGAAAAAATAATTGCATTCTGAGAGATCATCACATAAATTGCAAAAATCAACTTACCAGGGTGAAAACCACTTATTTCATTCTCACATACAAGCCATTTTTTGTATTACACAAAATACACTTAGCTCTTAGTGGTAATTCATACATATCACTTAATTTTTCACATGACAGTTTTGTGAGAGTTGCAGATCTCATTCACATTTAAGAATAAAGCATTATGAGGTGAAAATAAGAAAAAATAAGTGGATGGAAACAAAAACTCAGTTTCTGGGCTCAGTTTCAGAGAAGATGGCATAGAAATACTTTCCCTATTCCTCCTGTCAAATACAATTAAAAACCCTGGATATTAGACATAAAACAGAAAGGGACTCAGAAAGGTGAAGACAAGAAGACAGCACATCTTGGAACCTCAGGACCCGAGGAAGGACAGGCTGATGAGTGCCGTGGGGTTTCGTGCCTCGTGTACCCAGTCTAAGTGCTAGAGAGGCTGGCAGCACAGAAATGCCAATGGGCTCAGACCAAAGCCTGCTCTCACTAGTGAAGTACCAGGAAAAGGGCACCTAGCAAGACAGAAAACTTTTAGATAATAATCGCTCTCCTCTGCCAAACACAAACTAAACGCTCTAGCTCTCACCTACCTCTGCCAGCAAAGGCTGAAGGGAGAGACTAGACTGCCATCCTTGCCAGGCTATGATGAAAAGCCTCAATCCCTTGCCAGAATGGCATCAGAGAAGATCAGATGGGAAACCAGGACATCCCTCCCAGCAGTGGGTAAGCAGGCCTCCCACTCCCAGGACATCTGTGGGCTTCCTGTCTCCATATTTTTGGTGAGGCGGTGCAGTGGAGACAGAGGCAGGGCTTTCTCCAACACTCAGTGGTAACAGGGCCAGCCCAGTACGGGCATCAGCGAAGAGCAGTAATGAGGTGCTCCTCCCCATCCCAGCCAGGGTGATTTCAGCAAAAGCCCAGTAGAATGCCTGATTTCCCTCCTCCAACCAGCAGGACCAGAAGCCCTCTCTACCACCAGGTGTCAACGGTAACGCCAAGAAGAGGAACTAGAACTTAGATGTCCATCCTTACCTTTGCCTATCAGCCTGTCAGTCTGAGGAAAGACCTACTGAATGTCTGTGTGTAACATAAGGGTTGCAGGTCATCACACAGATTCTCATGGCATTTCTGCTCCTATCACACTCCTTCCTTTAGGAAAATCCATCTAGTCTCTTCCAAGTAATATACCCTAGCCCTGCATAGTATGATGGCATCATCACATCTAACAGTATTGCTCTAAGAGCAAAAATACAAGATCTTGCTAAATATACCTAATTCCTAACAACATCATGGTACATGCCCCAAAGGAAGGCAAACCTCATTTATGCCCTGTTGATTCCCTTATTCACATTCTGTTTTGGCTGTTCACACCACTGATGTGAGATGCTGTATAACCATCATGCTCATGCACAAAATCGTGTGGGCAGGAACGGCATCCAGCCTGATACTAATGTCATTGGACTGGTGAGGCAGAACGATTCTGTGGCAGAAGGATCCATTTAAAACTGAGCTTAGGTGACACTCTAGAATCTAGATCACAGAAAGCCAAGCTCCACAGTCCTGATGGAAAGCAAACCTCCTTACTGCCTGTTAGGGACTTAACTGTGTCATCCCCAAATTCTTAGGTTGAAGCCCTTACCCGCCATGTGATTATATTTAGTGATAGGGACTTGCATGAGGTAATTAAGGTTACATGAGGTTGTAAGAGTGGGGCTGTAGTCTGATAGGACTGGTGTCCTTATAAGAAGAGGAAGACACACCAGAGATCTCTCTCTCTCCCTTTGCCTGTGCACAGAGGAAAGGCCACAGGAGGACACAGTGAGAAGGTGGCTGTCCACAAACCAGGAAGACAGGCTTTACCAAAACACAACCCAGGCAGCACCTTGATCTTGGACTTTCACCCTCCAGAAGTGTGAGAAAATACTTTCTGCTGTTCAAGTGACCCAGTCTGTGGTATTTTGTTATGCTGGCCTTAGCAAACTATTATACTACCTTGTAAATTGTCCCAGAGCTGCAGGCTGCTACAGTCAGCAGCTCTGGAAATATGTTCAGTTACTTTTAGAAAAACATGTTGTATGTTATTAACAGCATGATTTCAGTGTGAGGAAGCAAAAAGGAAAGAGTAAAGAGAAGAAAAATGAGAGGGAGAAATACCTGGCTAAGTATAGTTTCTCTAGAATGTTCTAGCCACAGCTTAATTTCTTAGTTTAACTGCTGGCCCTCAATGACTTTATGATTACAAAGAATGGCCCTAGATGTGTATATGTAAGGGAGAGTGGACACATGTAAGTGAAAATTCAAAGAAAAATATCAAATATAATGCATACATCTTGCTGATTTTTATAACTATGATTCATTAAGCAGAAAGGAAAATTTGTGTATAAATGAATCTATTTCTGATCATAACATACACACTTATGTATTAATATGAATAAGCTACTAATTTGGAAATTTGTATGCCTGAGTTATCTAAACAAATTGATATATGTTAGTATAGAGTTCTCTAATTTTTTTATATTAAAATTTTTGTCATATACTATTGGTCAAAAAACATTCTATATCTACCTATGTGTCATCTATCTATATACTTGATGGTTTTTAGGGAGACAAAAAAAAATTCAGGATAAGAATATTCTTGTTAGATTAATATAACTGGAATTGTGCAGCTTCCTGAGAATTTTCATGACTAATATTAATTGGCTAGATAATATAAAATGCAACAATGTAATGTAATAGATATCCATTGTAGTAACTGAATAAATTTTGTCTACAAACAGCCATGGACTACATTGTGTTCCTGTAATATTTATTTGTTGAAGCCCTACCTCCCCAATGTAATGGGATTAGGAGGTGGGGCCCGTCAGAGGTGACTAAGTTTAGAAGAGGTGAGGCCTTCTTGATGGAATTAAACCTTACAAGAAAAGACACCGGAGAACTCTCTCTGTCTGTCTCTGTAAGCTGGAAGAGAGTTCTCACCAAGAACTGGCCTGTACCTCATATCCTGGAATTACTAGCTTCTAGACTAATTACCATTCATCTTATGTCCAAAAAATTCTTTCTTGTTTTCTCAATTACTCCCTCTTACATGAAATTTATTCCTGTCATTTATGTCTCTGGATGATATTTCTTTAAACATTAGTGTTTGGTAATTATAAATAAAACAAAATATTCTCTGAACCCTGAAAACCTTTCCATAAATATAGAAGAAAAAGAAGGCAGTTTTATTATTGAATAACCTTGAAACCAGAATGTGATGCACAACTCAAGTGACCCACTGAAGAGATGGCAGAGACAGAAGGAGATCTCACATGTTTATATGACCAAGCAGATGCAACCCCTTACATACATGTTCTCAAAAGAAACAAATAATCCTCAAGACTTGACAGCATCATTTGTCACTCATAGTTCATCCTAAATTGACCTGGTAATTCAGATGACCATCTGTGTTTGTTGTCTTTTTATCCAAAGGAAAAATAAGCTTGTCTCATCTTCATGACAAGATAGTTTTACATCTGGAAGCAAGGTGCCCCCTGAAATTACACGCTTCTCCTCTCACAGAGACTAGGAAATAAGGGTGCATCTTCCTTGTGGAATACATTCATAGAGATGGTTCTCAGGTTCTTGAGAAAGACATTTCTGGGTTGTAGAAGTGCTAAGAGGCTTGTTTAGTTGTAAAAATGATTTATGTACATTTCAAAGAGACAGAGAAAGAATGTAAGTTACAGATTTTCTGAAGTAATCAGAAGGGGGGAAGTTCTTTCCTTATTTTGACAGGGAGAATTAAATTTCTTATTTTTAATTTTTATTTGTTCATATAGTAGCATTAATCTTTTTTTCACCTTCAACCTCTCCAGCTTTATTTGCCTTCCTCTCAACACATAGGCATTTTTAAGTTCCACCACGCTAAAAGAAACACACACCCAGAGAGCCTTCTGCCTCAGTCTGCCCCTAAACCAACCATCCCTCTTTCACCAAGGCTGTTTAGTCTAGAACAATTATGAAATGTAATAGTCTAAATGCATAATAATTACTTTGTAGGGTTGCAAAGTCGTCTTTCTAAGTCAGGTTTGTAGAAGAATACTTAAATTACAGCAAAATTCACACTCTTCAGGTGTGCCATCATATGAATTTTGTTGGTCGATGCCCTGGTTGTGTAACCACAACAAAAACCAAGATATACAACACTTCCAACATTGTGAAAAGTTCCTTCTTTTCCCTTTTTAGTCAAGCCCCTTAATATAAGCAACAGTGTTTCCTGACTGTCTCCCTGTGGCTCAAGGTTTAGACCCTGTGAGAGAGCTGAGAGTGGGAAGGGATGGGCTGGTGCCTCCCCAGCCTCCCTCAGTCCTCCTGCCCCCCTGTCCCGTGGACCAAGGAGAACCAGCGAATGAGGGTACCTGGTTGTGTGTGGGCCACCCAGATGACCTGTCCTAGTCTGTGACAGCCCACACTTGGCCTTCCGCCGTTCATTAACTTTATATGCTTGCTGCTGACCCACTAGCAGTCTTGCTGGAATCTCTGTGCCACGAGGGACAGAATTCGCCTCTCTCCTCATTCAGCCATTCCAGAAGTCCCAGCTTCGTACCAGCTTTTATGTATTCTGCCTACCCATTGATCCAACTAAATACCAACTAAGCACTGATAAGTATCTATTATATGATGAGAAATGTTCTAGACCACAAAAACACAGCTGTACAAAAGAGACCGTTTTCCAGTTCTCATGAAACTTGTCTTCTAGTGGTGGGAGATAATATCAATATATTAATTTCTGGTAGCAACAAGTTCATTGAAGAAAATAAACCAGAATGATAACTGAGAATGCAGAGTGACAGGAGGAATATGTGTGTTTCTGTATGAAAAGGTGTTTATAATAGTTCTGCTGGAGTTGATTTATTGTTTTATAGGTACTTTAGGTGTCCTTTTGTTGAACATCAGTTCATTCTGTCTTCTGAACATGCTGCAAATATTTCTCATCTGCAGGACTCTTAATCTCCGTTTGTTCTATAATTCCTCGATCAGGCAATTTCTCCTGTGATGTGTTTTTTAAACACACAGCTTCATGTAACAAATGTTGTCTGACTTAGTGATATTTTAAATGATAAGTTTATTTATTAACATGAAGAATTTTATAACAAGAGAGCACTTCAATTAAAATTGCCTTTTTAATAGCCAACTATGACGTCACTCATCCTCTCAGTATATTTCTATTCATAAAATTATACTAAGAGGCACCCATGAATGAATAAAGATTAGAATATAGTTTTGGGGCTCTTATGGGATTTTGACTTATTAGTTTTTCATTTTGAGACAAATGGTCTCTCCGGCAGATGTTTCATATCACTCCTGTGGCACTTTAATTTTTTGAGAAAATACTGATGGAAATCAGATCATGCCACTCTTGAAAATACTTCAGTCTATTCCTGCCCAGCTCAGAATAAAACTTAGTGTGTCCTATATTATTTGGTGGGCACAATGAGCTGGATTTACAGATTTCTTTCAACTTATGATGGGGTCATATCTGGATAAACCCGTAATAAGTTGAAAATATTAAAGTTGAAAATACATAAATGTGCTCAGAATACTTACATTAATCTGCCGTTCGGCTAAATCATCTAACACAAAGCCAATTTTATAATAAAGTGTTGAATATCTCTCATGCAATTTATTGAATACTGTACTGAAAGTAAAAACCAGAATGGGTATACAATGTATGGGTAAAAGCCATGTATGGGTGCACAGTGGCTGTAAGTGTGTCAGTTGTTCACCCTTGTGATCATGTGGCCGACTAAGAGCTGTGCCTCACTGCTACTTCCCAGCATCATGAGGAAATAGTGTACTGATATTGCAGCCCAGAAAAGATCAAGACCCGAAGTACGCGTCACTCATCACTTTTACACCGGGGTAAAGTAAAAATAATCATCAAGTCAAACCATTGTAAGTTGGGAATCATCTGCATTTTGCTTTGGATTTTGTTTATAAAGTGTGTACATATGTGTGTGTGTGTATATATATGTGTGTTATGTATATAATATATACTATTGTATATGATATTATTAAAAGTATATAGTATATATACTTCTGTTTATATGGCACCCTTTCAAAATGTACTAATTTGATATCTCAAACACTCAACCTTACATAAGTCTGAAAGCTATTGCAGTTTTCTTGAATGAAGTCTGACCTACAGCTTTACCTTTAAAAAACTGAAAGGGAACTGGCATTCCACATTTCTAAATAATGTTACTTCTATATGCAGCTTGTCTTGGAAACCCAGCTTCTTCAGACCTGAATTTCCAGTTATCTCTGCATCTTGGCACTTGAGAAAAAAAAGCAGACCAGATCTAATTTGGGAAGGTAATTTAAAACTCCATTGAAAATATAAATGAAGTTGCTTCCATCTCTAAAATTCTTTGAAAACTGTTATCCGATCAAGATAGGCTAAAATAAGTGAGTAGTTAAGGTTAAATAAATAAGCCTCAGACTTAGGTAATTTAATTTTCTTCCCTCTTTTCTTACAAAAGCACAAGCTAGCTTATTTTTGTCACCCTATCCTCTTTTTCAGCAGGATATGTTTTGAGGATTCTGACGAATGGGGAAAAAGAGAAGCTGTGTAAATTTTGAACTGTACATTTTTTCTATCAAGCAGGAACAGTGCACCTTCAATTTTAAAATAAAACCATAAAAAGGGCAACCTCTAAAATTCCTGGAGCATGTCTGTGCGGATGTCGGGACCATGCCTTCCTCACCTCCCACATGCATCTATCACCTGGTGAGTTGAGACCACAAAACTCCCTCAGAAGTCCCGTGATGCCTCTGTGAAAAGAATGCATCTTCCCTGCTCTGTCATACAGTGGGAACCTCTGTCTACTAGTGACATAACTGTCCCATGTATCCATCATGCAGGTGTGGATCTTTACGGACATTCACATTTGTGGAGATCAAAATGCCATTTGTGAAAATGTAAATGAGGGCAGTTTCTGAACTGTGTTGCTAAATGTAGTGTTGATCAAAATAGCTTCAGCTGAGGAATCAAAGAAAAGAGATCAGTTGTGTTTTCTTAAAAAGTCTAAAATCTTAGTTGCCCCTCTCCTATCAAAGGGCAAATCTGAAGCTGACATGTAACACCAAAAAATCCGTTTGTACATGTTTTAAAGTATAGCTAGCTTTAGATCTTCCAAAAACAATTGTTTTGTAGTGTTAGAATTGTATAATTGAATCTCAATAATTTTAACGATATTACCAGAATATTGAAATGCCAAAAGAGCAATTTATAGATCTAATCTACTTTATTTCCCCTAAAAAAGAACACAGCTATTACAAAAATGTCAAAAACTGAGAAGGAAAAATATGAAAGCCAACAGCTTTGTAGCTAGTGAACCAATGTTCAATTTATAATCACACAATATAAGCCACCTTCCACTTTCCTTAGAGCAGAAAGCCTTCCAGGGAAGTAAAATACATGTTCTGCATAGCTGTCATAACACTGTCATTTATGTTACTTGCATAGTCTTGAGTAATGCAAACAACAGGTACCTTTATATATATAACTCTAGGCAGTGAACAGTAATGAGAAGGTTCCAATTTCCGTGATTTTTGCTTTTATGTTCATGGACTTGACAGTATAAATCAGTTACTTAAAACATGAATTTTATTTTGGCTTGACAAGACTTACACTTCAGCTTCGGGGACTTTTTAATATAACTTTGATATAGTCTCCATGGTATATTGTACAGCTAGGTTTTCTGTGTATCAATATACAAAATTCAGAATATATTGTTAAATAAGAAAAACAACTTCCAAAATATTGTATAGGTAGGAAAGGGATGAGTAAGAATTTATATTTTTATGTGCTTATTAATGGCATGAGGAAATACCAGAGGCAATATAAGGAAGTAATAAGTGAATTTATATATAGGGTAAAGACATACAGGTGATGACAATACCAAGAGGGACTGAAGCTTCTCAAAGTATGTCTTTGTACATAATTTCAATTTTTAAAACATGTACAAGTATTACTGATTTAAAAAGTAAGGTATATTTTAAAAGAGTAATTTGGTACTCTTATGTTTTGGACCCAATTCCACTGTGGAGAGGGAGGTTTTCCACACATAACACCAAGCAATTCTTGGGCACAAGCCAGGTGTCCTACAATTCAACTCAATTCTAACACTGCCTCCACAGAGATGGTGTCAGATCCCACAGGTTAAGCATTCAATCCTACAAGGCTGCCCCCTACCCCCCCCACACACACACTTCAAATGCCAGCTGCAAGTCTAGGTTGTTACCTGTGCTTCTGACCAACCAGCTCCCCATCAGAAGTTCCTATGACCTCTCCTCGGGTTCAATTAATTTGTAGTAAAGTTCACAGAACTCAGAGGAACATTTTACTTACTAGGTTTATTATAAAGGGTGCCACTCAGGAACACTAGACAGAAAAGGTGCATCTGGCAAGATAAGGAGAAAGGGTGTGGAGCATCCATGCTCTCTTGGAGTGCACCATTCTCCACAGACCTCTGCGTGATCACCAGCTGCATGGCTCTGCACACCCCATTCTTTACAGTTTTTATGTCGCCTTCATTGCATAGGCATGATTGATGAAATCATTAGCCAATGATAATTTTACTCAAGTTCCTGTCCCTGTCCCCTCCCTGAAAATCAGGGGCCAGACGGAGAGTTTCCAATTCTAATCACAAGGTTGGCTCTCCAGACAGCCAGCTCCCATTCTTAGGCGCAGGTCAAAAGTCATCTCATTAACATAGTAAAGGACACCTTTATGGCCCTCAGCACTTGGCAAATTTCAAGAGTTGTAGGGGCTCTGTGCCAGAAACTGGGAGAAAAACCAATATATATTCTTACTTTAATCAGTTTCATAGATACTTATCAAAATTATGCGACCCATCTCAAGAAAAAGATGAAATACTGTTTTATCATTATTGATGCCAAGCCCTTCTTAACAGATGTATCATCAGGAATTAAAAAGAGAACAGAACCCTTCCTAATATTTGTCTTATAAGTTACTCTTTCCTTTTACCACTATCAGCACTGGATTGATTTGCCTAAATAGAAAGAAATTAAGTGCTTTTGCATATGTATTACATAATGTGTATATATACACACACACACATATATTATGCATAGACATATATGAATATATCTCTATATGTATGTATATTTATAATTTACATGCGTATAGGTGTATATATAAGATTATATATGTGTGCATGTATATATGTGTATATATAAATTCTCTTAAGAAAATACATTTTTCAAGGTGAACTAAATAGCTACATAAAGATACCAACTCTATGTTGCTGACTGTGGTTGCAACCTCTGCACTTCCAGCCTAGATTGATATCGATTCAAACTTACTTTGTATTTGTTTCAACCTAACAAATATTTTGGGGGCCCCTCCTATATGCCAGTGAATAGAACCTGTAGATATTCCTACCCTTGTGTATATAACATTCTAAGTGGCTGAGAAGGATCGGAGACAGTCATAAATAAGAAATGTAATACCCTGAACATTTTTATATTATTAGGTACTATGAGAAAAATGAAAAAGTAGAGCCATGTGAGAGAGTCTAGAGTACCACAGAGAAGGTTGGAAGTTTAATTTTAAATGAAATATAGTATACCTAATTAAGAGGGTAGCATTTGAATGAAGATGTGAAAGTTGTGTATTAGTCATGGAGATGTCTGGGGTGAAAGTATTCTAGAGAGATGGAATAGCTAAGGCAGAGGACCAAATGCAGAATCATGCCTCAACTGCTTCAGGGACAGCAAGAAGGCCTGTGGAAACAGGGAGACAGAGCAAATCAGGTCAAGGAAGTAAAATGGACTAGAACATACTGTCACATAGGCTTATTTTTTATTCTTGGTGAAGATGAAAGCCATTGTAGAGTTCTAAGCAAAGGAATTCAATGATCTGACTTATGTTGGAAAGAATCATTACTGGGGGCAAAGGTAGAAGACAAAGAACATACACTTAGGAGGTTATTGCAGTAATCAAGGCAAGAGATGTAGCAGCTTGGGCCAGAATGGGAGGTGGAAGTGGTGAGAGGAATTCAGATTCTGGATATATTATCAAGGTACAGCCAGTATGGTTTGCTGATAGTTTGCTGTGAGAGAAAAAGAAGTCAGCCTGACTATATATCTCTGGCCTCAGGAGCACAAAGAATGGAGTCCCCTTCAATCAAGACTGGAAAGTGTTGCACAACAGAGTCACAGGCACACATCGGTAGGACCACAAGGAAGGGAAAAACCTATGGTTGACTAGGAAGAACTTCTAAGAGTAGCAGTAGGAGGCAGACCAGAGGAAAGTAGTTCTCTAGCTATCTGGTATAATGCTGTAATCAGTTATATGTGATAATCTCATTGCTTCCATCCTATCAAATCTCTTGGGAGACAATGATTTCTGCTGCTGTTTGTCCTGGAAACAGGTCCTATGCATAGCTTTGACAGGAGTACAACACTGTTCCACCAAAATAAAGATAATGTCTACAATATAAGCTTGCAAGGCAGTTAACCCTTCATTGTCTGTAATAAGGATGATAATGAAAGGAAATGAATGGCTCAAATATATTTTCTTTTGAGCTTATAGTACCATGTTTAAGTTCGTGAAGATTTACTTCCCTAGCTATTTTTCTAAATTAATGTCTAGAGAACTTGATTTCATGTAACTGAATTTACCACTGTTTGGAATGGAGAACTGAATTAATTCCAAGTGGATCTGAAATATGCCGTTAGTTCTATAATTGTAAACTTATTTTACAATATTTCTAATACCAAAAGTACTCAAGTATATGAGAAAGAGATAATCTTGTTATGGGGAAAATGCCCAATTCCAGAAACAGACTTTTTATTATGTTGTTCTTATTTTAGTAAAGATGGATGTCTTTGCTGAGAATATGTGATCTCCAGAAATGAAGATGCATTTCATTTTGGCGTAGCAATATAATAAAGAAATCTTGAGAAGGCATTTAAGATTTGTTCCATTGAAGGCAGTTCATTGATTTTTTAAGAAAATATATGGTCATGTCCAGGTGAGTGGCATCTGAGCGTCTCCTGTGGTATGCTAGAGTTCAGAACTAACTGTGCAACACTACGTTCAGTGTTGTCTTATTTTAAGAAATCGCCACTACCACCCCAACCTCAGCAACCATCACCCTGATAGTCGGCAGCTATCAACGTCGAGGCAAGACCTTCTACCAGCAAAAAGATTACCACTCGCTAAAAGCTCACATGATGGTTAGCATGTTTTAGGAGTAAGTTGCTTTTAAATTAAGGTGTGCACACTTTTATTTTAGACATAATGCTATTGTACAATTAAAAGACTACAGTATAATGTAAACAACTTTTATATGTACTGGGAAGCCAAAAACTTGACTTCACTTGCTTTATTGCAATAATTCCTTTCTAGAGATGGCCTGGAACTGAACCTGCAGCATCTCCCAGGTCTGCCTATAGAGACATGCCTTCTCCCTGGGTTGGGCAAACATAGGGTGGCAAGGGAGGGAAGTGAGTTTCTGAGCAGCATGTATAGAGGTTAACATAGAAGAGCAGATTATATCAGTGTCTACTGGAGCATGGTGTGAGGCCCAGGCTATTAGCACTGCTATTGGGAGTTTGGGGCCCTCTAAATAGACGGTTGTTAATCTCAAGTCATTTTTTTCCTGCTTCTATCATAGAATTTCTAAAGAAGAATTCACTCCTACTTAACATGGATTGTGATTTACCACATCTGCTAATCAGAATCTAACCCTTACCTAAGCTTGTAGCAAGAATAGAAACAACATACAAATGAAAAGCCCAGGTCATGTGCTTAGACACAGGAACAACAGAACTGTCTCAAGGGGTATTTGATCCAAAGTACATCAGAAAAATAATGCCCCTGAAGGGCATATGCAAAATTCAAAATCATCTGGTTGAATGGTTGCTTGAAGAAGATAAAGCTTAAGTTACTTCCTTTCACTAAATAATTTGTGGTCAGAAAATGATAGCTGCACAATTTCCAATATTTATTCAGCAAGTAAACATCAAGTTCTCATTTGGCACCTGCTCTCTACCAGCCATTTAGCTAAAGCATGAGGAAGGATGTGTATGTCATTCAAAGAGCTGGCAATCCACCTGAAGAGTGAAGACTGACATATTTGAAATAGAAAATGACAAAGACAGGAATAATCAAGCGTGTTATGGCTGTCAACGTTTAGGGTGTTTAGGAATAATCTGGGTTTCTCAGGCCCAACACTAGCTATTCCAATTCAGTAAGTCTTTGGTGAAACCTAAGAAACCACAAACAGGTTGTCCAATGTCTTACACTTTGAAAAAGACTAGCAGAAAAATTTAGTGGAAAGACTTGTTGAGCTTATATCAGTTGGTAAACTTTTCTTGAAAAGAATGTGACTTAAGATGGTCATACTATAACATGATCAGTTTGATTTTAGATTTAGGTTTGCATTATATAAAATTCTGCTTAAAAAAGTTAAATAAGTAGCAGTCATGAATATCTTTCTTTATAGACACACCCTGCCAGAAAATTGTAGTATGTAAGAATCTCTCCACTTTATAAAGTTAATCCTATCATAGCAGGTGATATGATATGTGTGTAAAAGATTGCCTCTGACCCACAGTGACCATGATGATATTTTAAAACCGTAATTTTGCACAGTGATATCAACAAGGTTGAGTGCTAAAATTAATTATATATTTTTAACATGTAAATAATAAACTAGAAAAATAAGGTCAATGAGACATGGAATTGTAACTCAAGAAAATAAATTAAAATGTGTTTATGTCTGAGCCACAAGTTTCCAGGCTAACCTCTCATATGCCCTTCAATGATGGGTAGTGCTCAGGACCACGCATGCTTTACATGAGTTATATGGAATTAATATGATAATTGTAATAGCAAGAATAAAATAATTCTCAACTTGCAAAACTCAATGTAAATGTAAAAAAGAATAAAGCACTATATATATTTTTCATGCATGTTTACTTGTGTTCATGTGTGTGTAGTGAAAGTTAAAGTTAAAAGATTTAAGCCATTCCTCAAATTATCTGTCATTAAGAAAATAACTGAAAATTTGTAGAACATTAAACTCAACATTACGAAAGGAAACTTTATAAACACAGAGTTAAAATTGCATCTGTTCAACAAATGCCCCATCCAATAAGGATTTTAGTTTCTAAATTGCTATCTATATTTAAAATATCCAACTCATCAAAAGAATCGACATATAACATAATACAAAGGGATTATGTTGGAAAATGATATGTCATCATCATATAAATGTGCATCAAACTGGAATGATAACTTGTTTAGTAATCCTACTAAAATAAAGAAGTAGAGATGTTACCAAACTGAACAAACCTGGGTCCACTCATCTGATGCACAGCAAAGCCAAACACTGACTTGACTCAAGATGTGGTGAAAGAAAGTGGGCATTCACTGCAGGGTGACAAGCAAGGAGAGTTCATAGCTCATGCTTTAAGCCCTGAACTCCCTTATTATATGGTTACAAGCAGGGGTTTTTAAGGACAAAATTATGGGAAAGGGTTGTAGGATGAGTGATCAGCGTGTGCATTCTTCTGATTAGTCAGCGGTGAGGTAACGTGTTTCCCAAACCTTAGCTATCAGTCTTCAGGTTCCACCTAGTCTGGGGTCTACGTGCTTATTGTCAGGAGGTGGCCCATCTGATGGGGGTCTGAGTTTGTTTAAAACATCTCAAGGATACATGATTCAAGAATTTTTCTATAGCCTTGAGGGGAACCAAGAGTCCTGTGTCTATTTACTTTGCTTTACCTAAACAGCAGGCTCTCAAACTCCCATTTTTAAAAATATCTAATTCCCCAGTCTTATTCCCACACTCTGGGTCATAATTAAGGGACTCAAGCTTCTCTTTGTTAATCAGAAGTCGGGGGGCGGCTCACCAATAGGGGACTACCGTGCAGTTACACATAGAGATGTTCAGATTTTTGGTACTGGTACACACCAAGGCACATACACATACACATTAAGATTCCATGAAAATTGTGCTATTCTTGAATAAGAGGGATGGAATTTAAGATAGATATTTCAAAATGACAAAAATCTGATGGACCAGAGAGAAGCTTCTTTTTAGGTTGTCTTTAGAAAATGAAAATAATTTGGTAAAATGAACAGTTAAGATTTGAATGAGGAAAAAAAAGGTATTTTCAAATATAAAGGATGCAGCCATTACTTCTACTTCTGACGTTCCCTGAGTTAGACAGCATGTTTATATTCAGAGAGAAACAAGAATAGTAGTATTAAAATGGGGAATTATGACTTCTGGTCCAGTGTGTCAAGAGCTTGGAAGTTACCACACCATTCTAACAAGTAAACAGCTAAACAAATGGAAAAAGCAGTAACTATTCTTAGAATCATAAGAGAAGTGAGGTCACAGGGCAAATCACTACTCCCTAAATTGGAGACAGACAGGCAGTTGCAGGGAATTACAATGTACCAGAGCAGAAATAAAGGGGCAAAAGCCTCCCCAGAAACCAGTACTGGGGTAGGAAAACCTGAACTGTAATTGGTGGATTGTTGGAGCCTCAGTGTAGACAAGTCTGAGAGAGAAATCTCCAGGGCACCCCCAGAAGTTTTGTGAATTCTACTTTCAGGAGCTTGTGCATAAAATTGCAGCATTTCCAGAATCTCTCACCTGGCCTTCCTGCACCTCCATATCAATAGGTGTTTCCAAGGGGTGGAGAGAAGTGGTCCATCTCCATATCAGTAAAAAGGGGGAGTGAGGGCATATCTAGACAGAAAGGTTGGGTGGAGTCCCTTTTACTGCAGCCAGATCATGAAAGACACCAGCGGGCAGAGGTGGACGACTGCTTGTAAGCAATAAATGAGTTTCTCCCACATTATTTCTCCCTTCGACTGATTTCAGTTTTATATTTCCCCCCTATATTTTGCCCCCAGAATTACAGAGCTCTAGCAGATTCTAACAGTGAATATCAAACAAAAATCCCCTTGTGCTTCCCGCAAGGGGAGGAGAACAGGAGCTATTTTTATTTATTTTTTTATTTATTTTTTTTTTTTTATTTTTATTTTTTTATTTTTATTATTATTTTTTTTTAATAATTATTTTTTATTGAAGGGTAGTTGACACACAGTATTACATTACATGAGTTTCAAGTGTACAACACAGTGGTAGAACATTTATATACATAATTCTAGGTTCCAGCTATCACCCTACCAGGCTGTTACAATATCTTGACTATATTCCTTATGCTATACATTACATCCCGGTTACTAATTTATTTTACCATTGGAAGTCTGTCCTTTTTTTTTTTTTTGTGAGGGCGTCTCTCATATTTATTGATCAAATGGTTGTTAACGACAATAAAATTCTGTATAGGGGAGTCAATGCTCAATGCACAATCATTATTCCACCCCAAGCCTAATTTTTGTCAGTCTCCAATCTTCTGAGGCATAACAAACAAGTTTTTACATGTAGAACAAATTCTTACATAATGAATAAGTTACATAGTGAACAGTACAAGGGCAGTCATCACAGAAACTTTCGGTTTTGCTCATGCATTATGAACTCTAAACAGTCAGTTCAAATATGAATATTCATTTGGTTTTTATACTTGATTTATATGTGGATACCACATTTCTCTATTTATTATTATTATTTTTAATAAAATGCTGAAGTGGTAGGTAGATACAAGATAAAGGTAGAAAACATAGTTTAGTGTTGTAAGAGAGCACATGTAGATGATCAGGTGTGTGCCTGTAGACTATGCGTTAATCCAAGCTAGACCAGGGCAATAAAACATACACGTATGCAGAAGATTTCTCTCAGAACGGGGGGGTGAGGATCTAAGCCTCACCTCTGTTGATCCCCAATTTCTCACCTGATGGCCCCCCTGCGACTGTGCCTGTCTTAGGTTGTTCCTCCCTTGAGGAATCTTACCCGTCTCTGGCTAACCAGTCATCTTCCGGGGCCATACAGGGAAATGTGAAGTTGGTAAGTGAGAGAGAAGCCTTATTGTTTGAAAAAGTTAGCTTTTTACTTCTTTGCATATTTATGCCCTGTGGCTTCTATGCCCAGCATTTGTCTTGAGGTATCTTTACCACTTGGAAGAATTATGATACTCGGTAAATTTGATATGAGGCACGAATTCTATTTAAGGGTTGTAATTAGGAAGGAAGAAGAAAAGCTATAGAAGTAGCAGGCGGAAGAAAACATGGGAAGATTGATTATTTTTTTGATATATCTTCTTGTAGAGTAACTTCAGCATGCATAGGTTTTAAGCTACTACTTAAATTGCACACACACATTAACATAATAGGAGTATAGTTATATAACCAAAGCATATCTGTAATTACCAGCCATCTGCAGTGAAACCAAGAAAACCAGTTAGGCACCTTAGGCATTTGTGAAAACTTATCTATGATATGGTGGATATTGTCCAAATGAACTTGAACAGTCTGAGAGAAATCAGACAAATTAAAACAACCCATTCCTGGGGACTGTTCACATGCCATATGTTCTTTTAACAATAAATAGTTTGTAGTTGTAAGACTTTGGAGCGCTACAATTTGCACTTCTCCAAATTCTTGGTTGAGTTCCAACAGTATAGATCCAGTCCAATTTTGTTGTTTTACTGTATGCACAGGCCAGCTTAGATATCTCCTTCCTCATTCCCATGGCAAGTCCAGGAACTGGTGGGATGAGTGCATCTACAGCTGTAGCAGTGCGTGGATCTTTGTTGGGGTTTTTTGATGATCATCTTCTGGCATGAGTCTTCCAGAGAGTGCAGATGTTGGAAGTTCTTTTTCATATCGTATCTTAGTTCATTTTCGGGGTAGCCCAATTAGGCTTTGATCCTCTGTATAAACACAAACAGACCCTTTGCCTACACTTTTATATGCCCTTTATACCCTTGTGTAGAACTCGTTGGAGGTTACCACACAGGAACTGCCCTTTTTTTTTTTTTTTTTTTTTTTTTTTTTGCTATCACTAATCTACACTTACATGACGAATATTATGCTTACTAGGCTCTCCCCTATACCAGGTCTCCCCTATAAACCCCTTTACAGTCACTGTCCATCAGCATAGCAAAATGTTGTAGAATCACTACTTGCCTTCTCTGTGTTGTACAGCCCTCCCTTTTCTCCTACCCCCCCCATGCATGTTAATCTTAATAACCCCCTACTTCTCCCCCCCTTATCCCTCCCTACCCACCCATCCTCCCCAGTCCCTTTCCCTTTGGTACCTGTTAGTCCATTCTTGAGTTCTGTGATTCTGCTGCTGTTTTGTTCCTTCAGTTTTTCCTTTGTTCTTATATTCCACAGATAAGTGAAATCATTCGGTATTTCTCTTTCTCCGCTTGGCTTGTTTCACTGAGCATAATACCCTCCAGCTCCATCCATGTTGCTGCAAATGATTGGATTTGCCCTTTTCTTATGGCTGAGTAGTATTCCATTGTGTATATGTACCACATCTTCTTTATCCATTCATCTATTGATGGACATTTAGGTTGCTTCCAATTCTTGGCTATTGTAAATAGTGCTGCAATAAACATAGGGGTGCATCTGTCTTTCTCAAACTTGATTGCTGCGTTCTTAGGGTAAATTCCTAGGAGTGGAATTCCTGGGTCAAATGGTAAGTCTGTTTTGAGCATTTTGATGTACCTCCATACTGCTTTCCACAATGGTTGAACTAACTTACATTCCCACCAGCAGTGTAGGAGGGTTCCCCTTTCTCCACAGCCTCGCCAACATTTGTTGTTGTTTGTCTTTTGGATGGCAGCCATCCTTACTGGTGTGAGGTGATACCTCATTGTAGTTTTAATTTGCATTTCTCTGATAATTAGCGATGTGGAGCATCTTTTCATGTGTCTGTTGGCCATCTGTATTTCTTTTTTGGAGAACTGTCTGTTCAGTTCCTCTGCCCATTTTTTAATTGGGTTATTTGTTTTTTGTTTGTTGAGGCGTGAGAGCTCCTTATATATTCTGGACGTCAAGCCTTTATCGGATTTGTCATTTTCAAATATATTCTCCCATACTGTAGGGATCCTTCTTGTTCTATTGATGGTGTCTTTTGCTGTACAGAAGCTTTTCAGCTTAATATAGTCCCACTTACTCATTTTTGCTGTTGTTTTCCTTGCCCGGGGAGATATGTTCAAGAAGAGGTCACTCATGTTTATGTCTAAGAGGTTTTTGCCTATGTTTTCTTCCAAGAGTTTAATGGTTTCATGACTTACATTCAAGTCTTTGATCCATTTTGAGTTTACTTTTGTATATGGGGTTAGACAATGGTCCAGTTTCATTCTCCTACATGTAGCTGTCCAGTTTTGCCAGCACCATCTGTTGAAGAGACTGTCATTTCGCCATTGTATGTCCATGGCTCCTTTATCAAATATTAATTGACCATATATGTCTGGGTTAATGTCTGGATTCTCTAGTCTGTTCCATTGGTCTGTGGCTCTGCTCTTGTGCCAGTACCAAATTGTCTTGATTACTATGGCTTTATAGTAGAGCTTGAAGTTGGGGAGTGAGATCCCCCCTACTTTATTCTTCTTTCTCAGGATTGCTTTGGCTATTCGGGGTCTTTGGTGTTTCCATATGAATTTTTGAATTATTTGTTCCAGTTCATTGAAGAATGTTGCTGGTAGTTTCATAGGGATTGCATCAAATCTGTATATTGCTTTGGGCAGGATGGCCATTTTAACGATATTAATTCTTCCTAGCCACGAGCATGGGATGAGTTTCCATCTGTTAGTGTCCCCTTTAATTTCTCTTAAGAGTGACTTGTAGTTTTCAGAGTATAAGTCTTTCACTTCTTTGGTTAGGTTTATTCCTAGGTATTTTATTTTTTTTGATGCAATTGTGAATGGAGTTGTTTTCCTGATTTCTCTTT
Source organism: Manis pentadactyla (assembly GCF_030020395.1). Classification (NCBI taxonomy): domain Eukaryota; kingdom Metazoa; phylum Chordata; class Mammalia; order Pholidota; family Manidae; genus Manis; species Manis pentadactyla. The sequence continues at coordinate 27,227,164 of NC_080024.1, forward strand.
CTGTTGGTTCATTGTTAGTATATAGGAAAGCCACAGATTTCTGTGTGTTGATTTTGTATCCTGCAACTTTGCTGTATTCCGATATCAGTTCTAGTAGTTTTGGGGTGGAGTCTTTAGGGTTTTTTATGTACAGTATCATGTCATCTGCAAATAGTGACAGTTTAACTTCTTCTTTACCAATCTGGATTCCTTGTATTTCTTTATTTTGTCTGATTGCCGTAGCTAGGACCTCCAGTACTATGTTAAATAACAGTGGAGAGAGTGGGCATCCCTGTCTAGTTCCCGATCTCAGCGGAAATGCTTTCAGCTTCTCGCTGTTCAGTATAATGTTGGCTGTGGGTTTTTCATAGATGGCCTTTATTATGTTGAGGTACTTGCCCTCTATTCCCATTTTGCTGAGAGTTTTTAACATGAATGGATGTTGAACTTTGTCAAATGCTTTTTCAGCATCTATGGAGATGATCATGTGGTTTTTGTCTTTCTTTTTGTTGATGTGGTGGATGATGTTGATGGACTTTCGAATGTTGTACCATCCTTGCATCCCTGGAATGAATCCCACTTGGTCATGGTGTATGATCCTTTTGATGTATTTTTGAATTCGGTTTGCTAATATTTTGTTGAGTATTTTTGCATCTACGTTCATCAGGGATATTGGTCTGTAGTTTTCTTTTTTGGTGGGGTCTTTGCCTGGTTTTGGTATTAGGGTGATGTTAGCTTCATAGAATGAGTTTGGGAGTATCCCCTCCTCCTCTATTTTTTGGAAAACTTTAAAGAGAATGGGTATTATGTCTTCCCTGTATATCTGATAAAATTCCGAGGTAAATCCATCTGGCCCGGGGGTTTTGTTCTTTGGTAATTTTTTGATTACCTCTTCAATTTCGTTGCTGGTAATTGGTCTGTTTAGATTTTCTGTTTCTTCCTGGGTCAATCTTGGAAGGTTATATTTTTCTAGGAAGTTGTCCATTTCTCCTAGGTTTCCCAGCTTGTTAGCATATAGGTTTTCATAGTATTCTCCAATAATTCTTTGCATTTCCGTGGGGTCCGTCGTGATTTTTCCTTTCTCGTTTCTGATACTGTTGATTTGTGTTGACTCTCTTTTCTTCTTAATAAGTCTGGCTAGAGGCTTATCTATTTTGTTTATTTTCTCGAAGAACCAGCTCTTGGTTTCATTGATTTTTGCTATTGTTTTATTCTTCTCAATTTTATTTATTTCTTCTCTGATCTTTATTATGTCCCTCCTTCTGCTGACCTTAGGCCTCATCTGTTCTTCTTTTTCCAATTTTGATAATTGTGACATTAGACCATTCATTTGGGATTGCTCTTCCTTTTTTAAATATGCTTGGATTGCTATATACTTTCCTCTTAAGACTGCTTTTGCTGTGTCCCACAGAAGCTGGGGCTTAGTGTTGTTGTTGTCATTTGTTTCCATATATTGCTGGATCTCCACTTTGATTTGGTCATTGATCCATTGATTATTTAGGAGCGTGTTGTTAAGCCTCCATGTGTTTGTGAGCCTCTTTGCTTTCTTTGTACAGTTTATTTCTAGTTTTATGCCTTTGTGGTCTGAAAAGTTGGTTGGTAGGATTTCAATCTTTTGGAATTTTCTGAGGCTCTTTTTGTGGCCTAGTATGTGGTCTATTCTGGAGAATGTTCCATGTGCACTTGAGAAGAATGTATATCCCGCTGCTTTTGGATGTAGAGTTCTATAGATGTCTATTAGGTCCATCTGCTCTACTGTGTTGTTCAGTGCTTCCGTGTCCTTACTTATTTTCTGCCCAGTGGATCTATCCTTTGGGGTGAGTGGTGTGTTGAAGTCTCCTAGAATGAATGCATTGCAGTCTATATCCCCCTTTAGTTCTGTTAGTATTTTTTTCACATATGCTGGTCCTCCTGTGTTGGGTGCATATATATTTAGAATGGTTATATCCTCTTGTTTGACTGAGCCCTTTATCATTATGTAGTGTCCTTCTTTATCTCTTGTTACTTTCTTTGTTTTGAAGTCTATTTTGTCTGATATTAGTACTGCAACCCCTGCTTTCTTCTCACTGTTGTTTGCTTGAAATATGTTTTTCCATCCCTTGACTTTTAGTCTGTACATGTCTTTGGGTTTGAGGTGAGTTTCTTGTAAGCAGCATATAGATGGGTCTTGCTTTTTTATCCATTCTGTTACTCTGTGTCTTTTGATTGGTGCATTCAACCCATTAACATTTAGGGTGACTATTGAAAGATATGTACTTATTGCCATTGCAGGCTTTAAATTCGTGGTTACCAAAGGTTCAAGGTTAGCCTCTTTAGTATCTTACTGCCTAACTTAGCTCGCTTATTGAGCTGTTATATACACTGTCTGGAGATTCTTTTCTTCTCTCCCTTCTTGTTCCTCCTCCTCGATTCTTCATATGTTGGGTGCTTTGTGCTGTGCTCCTTCTAGGAGTGCTCCCATCTAGAGCAGTCCCTGTAAGATGTTCTGTAGAGGTGGTTTGTGGAAAGCAAATTCCCTCAGCTTTTGTTTGTCTGGGAATTGTTTAATCCCACCGTCATATTTGAATGATAGTCGTGCTGGATACAGTATCCTTGGTTCAAGGCCCTTCTGTTTCATTGTATTAAATATATCATGCCATTCTCTTCTGGCCTGTAGGGTTTCTGTTGAGAAATCTGACGTTAGCCTGATGGGTTTCCCTTTATAGGTGACCTTTTTCTCTCTAGCTGCCTTTAACACTCTTTCCTTGTCCTTGATCTTTGCCATTTTAATTATTATGTGTCTTGGTGTTGCCCTTCTTGGATCCTTTCTGTTGGGGGTTCTGTGTATTTCTGTGGTCTGTTTGATTACTTCCTCCCCCAGTGTGGGGAAGTTTTCAGCAATTATTTCTTCTAAGATACTTTCCATCTCTTTTCCTCTCTCTTCTTCTTCTGGGACCCCTATAATACGGATATTGTTCCTTTTAGATTGGTCACACAGTTCTCTTAATATTGTTTCATTCCTGGAGATCCTTTTGTCTCTCTCTATGTCAGCTTCTATGCGTTCCTGTTCTCTGATTTCAATTCCATCAATGGCCTCTTGCATTCTATCCATTCTGCTTATAAACCCTTCCAGAGTTTGTTTCATTTCTGCGATCTCCTTTCTGGCATCTGTGATCTCTTTCCGGACTTCATCCCATTTTTCTTGCGTATTTCTCTGCATCTCTGTCAGCATGTTTATGATTCTTATTTTGAATTCTTTGTCAGGAAGACTGGTTAGGTCTGTCTCCTTCTCTGGTGTTGTCTCTGTAATCTTTGTCTGCCTGTAGCTTTGCCTTTTCATGGTGATAGGAATAGTCTGCAGAACTGGGACGAGTGACGGCTGGAAGGACTTCCTTTCTTGTTGGTTTGTGGCCCTCCTCTCCTGGGAGAACAGCGGCCTCTAGTGGCTTGTGCTGCGCAACTGCGCGCAGACAGGGTTTCTGCTTCCTGCCCGGCAGCTATGGAGTTAATCTCCGCTATTGCTGTGGGCGTGGCCTGGCTCGGGCAGCTACTCCAAAATGGTGGAGTCGCGTTGGAGCAGGAGCTGCTGGGAGGCTATTTATCTCCGTAAGGGGCCTCCCTGCTCCCTGCAGCCCAGGGGTTAGGGTGCCCAGAGATCCCGGATTCCCTACCTCTGGATTAAGTGACCCGCCCTGCCCCTTTAAGACTTCCAAAAAGCACCCGCCAAAACAAAGCAACGACCACAAAAAAAACAAGAAAAAGAAAAAAAAAATTTTTTTTAATTAAAAAAAAAAGGTGGTCGTTCGTTTTTCTTTATTCTCCGGTGCCAGCCTCAGGCCTCTGCTCACCGGTCTTTCTGCCCTGTTTCCCTAGTATTGGGGTCCCTGTCCCTTTAAGACTTCCAAAAAGCGCTCGCCAAAACAAAGCAGCAAAAAAGCAAAAAAAAAAAAAAAAAAAATGGTCGCGCGCTTTTCTTATGTCCTCTGTCGCCCAGCCTCCAGTGCCTGCTCACTGTTCTTGCTGCCCTGTTTTCCCAGTATCGAGGGCCCTGCACTCTGGCCCGGATGGCGCGGGCTGGATGCTCGGCAGTCCTGGGCTCCGTCTCCCTCCCGCTCTGCCTATTCTTCTCCCGCCGGGAGCTGGGGGGAGGGGCGCTCGGCTCCCGCGGGGCCGGGGCTTGTATCTTACCCCCTTCGCGAGGCGCTGGGTTCTCTCAGGTGTGGATGTGGTCTGGATATTGTCCTGTGTCCTCTGGTCTTTATTCTAGGAAGGGTTGTCTTTGTTATATTTTCATAGATATATGTTGTTTTGGGAGGAGATTTCCGCTGCTCTACTCACGCCGCCATCTTCCGCCCCTCTCCAGGAGCTATTTTTAAATCTTCCAGAGCATCCTGTACTTAACAAGGTCTGTCCTCAGGAGAAACTGTTTTCTTGGAGACGAACCTGCTGGTTATTATCAGAATCTAACTGCCCTAGGAGAAGGGAAGTACCCAATTCCAACCCACTCTAGCCACCCTGTCCCATCTGAGGACTGGAGGAGTTCGCTGAAACACACACGTGAAACTCACAGTTCAAAGGCATAGTATAGGCTCACTACAAGACTGAGACCTGATCAGAGGACTGCGGAATACTTCCGCTCCCCCACAGCCCTCCACCACATCGCTCAAGGCCTATTAACAGTAGTTCTTTTTACCCAGTCAGTACATAATACTGAGATATAAAGACAAAATTATACGGCATACTAAAAGGTAAAATTGGAGACTATTTCTATTGTCACAAATTAATAATGTCTTTTGATTATCACAGGATAAAAGTTCTGTATCATGCAAACAAATTTAAGTTTTAAGTGAGTTGCTGCAGAGATAAAACAAGTTATTGCATGTTTTCAGATCAACTTTGATATGCCTACTATTGAATCCCATCCATCTCTATCCCAAAATGAACATTTCTAGTTTAAAAATTAAAATAAAGTGATAACGTTGCCTCCTAATGTAATGAAATAACAAGTACCTGACCTAATTCCCCACGCACCAACTAGAAATCTGGATAAAACATATGAAATAATTGTTTTCAGACACCAGACAACACACAACATAGGAATACATCCCTATTAGAAGGAAAATCCAGGTAATGCACAATCACCCTTAGCTGTCTGGCTAGAGGCACATTCTAGATCATCTGCAGGCATGGAAATTCTAAGAGGTCTCAATGAACTGAGGAAATGGAGATTTGATTTTAGGAGGACTGAGGTGAGAAAAGATTATATAAACAAAAAATAAAACAGCTTCCAGGAGCAGACAGTATGACTATGGGATTTAAACTAAATAATTCTCTGACCTCACATTGAGTGGGGAGATAGTCAATCCTTAACCAGCACTGTGGAGAGCTATCGGTAATTGCCCAGGGTATTCAGTAATCTAAGAGTATTACACCTTAAGGATAGATTAAAATGAGCCTGTGACTAAAAGATACTCTAGAAAAGAAGAAAAGTAAAAGTATACTATTTATCTTAGCATAAAGAACATGAAGTTACAAAATATATGCAAAGCATACCAACTGAAAACTATAAAACATTGTTGAAGAAAATTTAAAGAAAAATAAATAATTGGAGAGATATACTTTTTATACAGTTCAGAAGACTAAAAGAAAAAGTTTTTTACATGGCGTATTTCCCCAGATTGGTCTGTAAATTACATAAAATCTCAATCAAAATCCAGCAGGCTTTTTTAGTAATTAACATGCTTATGCTAAAATGCACATGGAAATGCAGAAATCCTAGAAAAGCCCAAACTATTTGGGAAAAAATGACACAGTTGGAAGACTTAAACTACCTTCTTTCAATATTACCATAAAGCTAAGGTATTCAAGAAAGTATGCATGTTGGCATTAGGCATAGAGGTCCAAAGGAAACAGAAGAGAGTCCAGATTTAGACCTACACAATATGATCAACTGACTTTTGACAAATGTGTGAACTTGGAGACTAACGAACAGCCAAAGATGTTAGGTCCTAAATTCTGAAACTTAGAAATATTACCATATAAGGGAAAAGGGCCTTTGCAAATATGATAAAGTTAAGGATCATGAGATGGGAAGATTATTCTGGTTTGTCTGGGTGAGCCCTAAATCCAATCATGAGTGATCTTATAAGAGAGAGGCAAAAGGCAATGTGAATACAGGGGCAGAGATTGGAGCGACGTGGCCACAAGCCAAGGAATGTTAGGAGCCACTTGAAGCTGGGAGAGCTTTTTGGCCCAGTGATACTGATTTTGGACTTTTGGCTTCCAAAAAAGTGAAAAAAATAATTTCTATTTTTCTAAGCCATCCAGTTTGTGATATCTGTTATAGCAGCCACAAGAAATTAAACTACTGCCAAAGCAATTAAAAGGAGAGAGAGTAATTTTTTTAATAAACAGTGTTTGAACAATAAGGACTTCTATCCCTAAAGTACTCTATAGAATGCACAGTAGAGCACAATGCATGCATATTAAATGAAAGATAAATGAATGACTAAAGAAATTTATGCTGCTCTGTGACTTAAATTAACATTCAAATTAATAGATTGCTAAATACTTTTTGTTTAGCAAATAACTTAAATAATAAAACAGGTTGCTAACTAGTTTGTTCTCACCAATTCTTACTCTCTAAATAAGAGTTTAGAAATTTTGTGTTTTCCCCAAAATCAAGGGTTGAAGTTTATTATTTTTATTATTCATTCTTGTGTTTTTATTTGTCAATAGATTCATAGTATGTGTTTATTTACCTGCAAAATACCCCTGAGTAACTTAGCTAAAGTAGTATTGGAATTATTTTCTTTTACAAATTTATATCAAATTGTTATGACATTGTTATGACACCAAAGTAACTGACAATCCAGTTAAATTGAAGATGAAATGCTCTTTCCTGAAAAGTTAGTGAGTTTGGTTCAGTCTAAGATTCCCATTAATTACCTCACCTTAAAATCATCTATGCAGGAACAATGACTCTGTTTTAAGTAAAATAAAATTTGCACAGTGATCAAAAGCAGTTGTTCATTAGCAATTATAAAGAACTATTGTCTGAAACCATGACACCTTTTATTTATATAATCAGAATCAAAATAGGAATTAAATAGTTTAAAGTGGGACCTAAGCCATCTACTTAAAAGTTATTTTTTAAGAGCCCCACCAAAGAAATTCAATGTCCAGTGGCAAATTATTTTAAATATTGAATAAAAGCAGAAAAAATTTTTTCTATCAATGTGCTACTTAAAAAAAAAATCCTACCAAAATTCTACACTTCAAAACAGAGAGGTAATATTCTGAAGGGCTTCAAAAGTGGCAGAAAGCTCCAGAGATGCACAAATAAGCATTTTACAGCTAAGTAAGCATCTAGAAGCTAGCATCCATTAAATCTACTAGCCTAATCCTTAGTAGCAATATAGTTGATGAGAACTGAGTGATGTAAAATCAGAACTTCAAGAAGTTGCATTAAAATAAACTGCACATTTTATTTTATTTTCTTGCTGAAAATTTTTTACAAAGTTGGAATATATTCCTTTTCAAAGGTAATTGTGACGAACAATGTGAAATTGATATTATTTGTAGACCAAGATACCTTCAATTCTTGTTATTCACGGTGATTACATTCTACTAACTCTGTACAGTGAGTTAGTGAATACTGAACTATTATACTAATGGGAAATACAGAGCTAGGTTCCTAAGAGCCTCTGGTCTTAGCATTTTGGGCAAATAATCCACAAATAAATGGAAAGATATGCTTTTTTTATACAGTTCAGAAGACTAAAAAAAAAGGTTTTTACATGGGATATTTCCCCTTGTTTTACTTGTGTTCCATTTAAAGACACTATACATGTATGTGTGTGTGTATATATATATATATATATACACACACACACATATATACATATATATATTTATATATAAAGATATCTTATATGTATATTTTAAATATATTTAGTATGTATTTAGATACATTTATATATCATTGATTCATTAATATTGAACTCAATCTACAGCACAAGAATTCATGCTAAAATGAAGCTTATCTAACACATGTATTTTCTCTGGCAGGCACATCACAGTCTTCTTGCACTTAAAAACATTAGACAGCCCTTCAGCACTATGCTTGGGAACCATTTTAAACAGCAAAATTACCAACAAAAGCACAGAAATGGGGGAGATGTGGCATTCAATAGACCACAAAAGGACACGGGTTTATATCACAGGAGCTGGACAAAGAAGTCGAGCGTCCGTGTGCAGCCTCAGCTGGCACGTGCACGGCTCACGATGCAAATTTTCTGTAGCTCTGCACATATCCGTGAATGACGGGGGAGGTGCTGCAAAGGCTGGTTTTGGAGTTATGAATACATTTTAGGGAGTAGGCGAATTAGCAAATCCGTGAATGAGGATCAACTGTGCTTTGAGGTGAGAAGAGGCTGAAGCAGACACAAAAGCCCCTTGCAGACAGCAGAAAGTGGAGCTGTGAGCTGGCCTCAACACTCGTGAAAAGGAGGCTGTTTCTCAGAGGAAGGACAGCTGGGGTTCAGTTAAGCAGTGGTTGAGGGCTATCGCTGATGAATACACACTTCACTGCAAAGTATTTGTGCCTCTCTACATATTGCATTCCTATATTGAAAAAATAACTAGGACTCTTTTTCCAGGAAAAAAAAAAATCATGAAAGGGGAAAGACTACCTTCCAAGGATTTGTCCCAGTTAACAGATTTCATCTTTTTCTGTGGCTTATATTCTGCAATTGCTGGCATAAAATGTGTGGGGAATTAATCTACTGGGCAAGATTTATAAAGGTAATTTTAGTAGTGTAGTGACAAATTTCACAGATGCTTGTCAATATTAATCATATATTAGTTAGTTTTTATAATATTTGATTTGGCTACAGTATACTCAACCCCCTTCTCCTTGAAAAAAAAAAATTCCCTGGAAGCTAAGATATAAATGTCAGTTTCTGAGATTCATTCAGACTCCTATCCCCTGATATCAGAATCATAAAAATAGTTTTACTAATTGAAATAAAATCCTTCCCTATGTCAGACAAAGGAGAGATGAACTCGTTTATCACCTATAGTCATGCCCCTTTGCTGATAAGAGATTAATCACACACAGCAAGCTTTTCCCAACAAAAATACCAGCTGCTTTCACAGGAGCAGACAATCAACTCGTGGAATTCCAACTCTAAATGCTAATATAAATAGCATATACTATTTTCTTTCTCCGGAATGTATATATGATGCATGTCATTGGAATCTAAACATATCAATCAGATATTTGCCTTAATAAAATCTTTCAAAGTCAAACGCTTGACCAGTCAGTACCAAGGGAAATACACATATTAAGTAGAAGAACTTAATAAGCACATGGGCAATAGTCTTGTTGTTTAAATTCCTATCTGGGAAATAATAGCATTTCATGAGTAGTTGCTCCATGAGAAATACTATGTAAGGAGCTCTGAGAAATTATAAAGGGAGGTAACAAAGTCCATTTGAACACCAATGTCTACGTGCTTAAAATGAACCAAAATTTTATACATATAAATTAAAAAGTGTGATAGCTTTTCCACACCTTTCATAAGAATAAAGGGTGGGATCATTTTAACAATGCAGTCAGATCTAGAATCAAAAGTGATGAAGCCTTAACTTACATCATTAAAAGTTGCCAGGCAATTCTAAGATGCACATGTGAGTTAGGGAATTTCCAATCAATCTTTTATGCCATATTATTCTGGATAAAGAATCATTTTAATCAAAACAATCCTAGAACCTTTTGAAAATCAAATATTCTTTATAATTTCTACATGCTCCTAAAAGAGTGATTTTCAAATATATGAACAATTTGCATCAGAATTCCCTGGGCATTCTTATTTGGAATACAGATTCCAAGAATCCACCCCAGGTTTAATTTAAAGGAGTTTCTGAGAGTAAGGCCTCAGAAATATGCATTGAAAACCTGTTTCCTCTTGTTTTTTTTTTTTTAAAGGAATCTGGATTTAAAATTAGTTACAGAGTTTAGAACTCTCTGAAATGATGGAGTGATAAGAATTAACACAGGCTTGATTGCTGGGTGGGTAATTAGAAAATCAGGGAGTAATTGCATGCTACTCTTATTGCTGAAGAATCACATTTTCTCAAAAAAAGCCAAAGCACCAGCACACATTTTCTTCAGAAGGACATGGTTATACCAGAAATAAAAACGAAACAGATCCAACTTAGAATGAGGCAAAGAAATCAGCACACAGAACATCTTGAACAAATACTCGAAATCTACTTGCTATCAATTCTACAGCCAAGATCCAACTGAAGATCAGTATATTAGGGGCGAAAAATACCTCTAATTTAAGTGTTATGTTGATTTTACCAGGCAGTTTCACAGTTGCCAACGATTGGATAACAGTAAGCTTTACCTAAGCAGTATTCTATCAAAGGATGTGCCACGCACTGACTCTCTGGAGGAGACAGGGACCCAGGTCGGCATGAGCTAAGCAGCACACTGGAGGGCTCCTGCCCTGAGGACACCAGTACGGCTCCCACAGCACAGCCAGCAGCTGCCCCACTTGGGTTGGGGAACGGAGTTCAGTCACGTGGATGGCGGTACATATTTATTTTTGTTTTTCTTTGAATACAATACTCTGTAACTTGACTTTCTGTCACATAGCCCAAGAAAAAAGGAAATCACAATGGAATAATACGGTTTATTTCATCTACAAGCCATTCTATACCAAATGCTATGACAGTGCAACAAAGTCAAAACATTAAAGGGGAAGTCGGTGGAGAAGCTCAGGGGGCCCTTCCCTTTAAGTCCATGCTTACTTTCCATGGAGCAACACTGCAACTAGCATTTCTTTTTTCCCCCACCTGTAATGTCATCTTCAGAAATGGTAACAAAGGTGACAATATATTTTCCATCCTTCTGCTTCAGAAGGACAGTAAAAGCATTCTCATTAATCATAATTGCATGATTTCATGTCAAATATCTCTTTACCAACTCCAAAACTCATAGCTTTTTAAAATGGAATATTGCTCTTCCATCACGTATTATGATTCTGTGCCTCTGGAGGGACATTCATTATTTATCTGTGAAAAAACAGTCTCAAATCCTAAGTATATGGCAAGTTCTCTTTTTTTATTGAGTTATCATTGATATACAATCTTAAATTGGTTTCAGGTATACAACACAGTGGTTCAATAGTTACCCAGAGTATTAAATCCTCACCCCCACTAGTGCAGTTACTATCTGTCAGCATAGGAAGATGCTACAAAATCACTGGTAAAATCATTGGCCATATTCTTTCCCACCTTTCATCCCCCTTTCTGCCACTCCCAGCAACCACTGAGTGGCCAACATGTCTCCACGATTGCTCCTCATCCTGGCTGCAAACTTTCCTGGCATTGCTTCACAACCCTTCCACTCACTGCTGTTGCTTTTCCTCTTCTGCTCTCTCCACTGGTAACTGCATCCGAGTGGGTAAGAGGCACCCTCCCCAAACAGCTTTATCACACTTATTGCATTATAACTCTGGGTGGATGTGGACCTCAGTTTATGGTTTTCATGGTGTGGTACATTAAATGTAACTGACTCATCAATTCATTATCATTTTGCTCTCTTTTTATGCCACCCTCTCAGCTCTTCCAGAAGCCAGGCAAAGATTTCCTAGCATAATAGATACTAGGGCAAGGATCTAACAACAGATTTGAGTATGTATGGCTGATGGAGAAATTAATCTTTACAGAATTTCATAATGGAAAATCCAATCAAATTCCCACATCAAGTTAAACATATGCACCTACGATGTGAGCTCATGTATTATGACCCTTTCCTCACTTGCTATCCCCTTCTATTTATTATGGTCTGTTATGTCTAGTGTAGCCCCCATTCTTCTTAGCTGAGCCACTTCAAACTATAAACACAAACAACCTCGTTTGACTTGTTCTGATTTTTCAACTTATGGGAATCTTTTTTTTTTGGTATCATTAATCTACAATTACATGAAGGACATTAAGTTTACTAGGCTCCCCCCTTCACCAAGTCCCCCCCACATCCCCGTTCACAGTCACTGTCCATCAACATAGTAAGATGCTGTAAAATCACTACTTGTCACCAAGTTCACAGTCACTGTCCTTCAGCATAGTAAGATGCTGTAGAATCACTACTTGTCTTCTCTGTGTTGCACAGCCCTTCCTGTGCCCCCCAACACTATACATGCTAATCTCAACTTACGGAAATCTTATACTTGTTTCTATGAATGCTGTTCTCTTGCTTTGTTGATTTGTTCCTCTGTGTAGAATACCCTGGCATTTCTGTATCTTATGCTTCTGGTTTGTATCATGTCTCCCACTTGCTTGGTATTTTTTGGATTGAAAAAACAGTAACGGTTCATAAATCATGACTGAGTTCTTCCTCCTGTTCAAAGTTCTTCCTCCCTACAGACACTTCTGACACATGGGGTCAATATCTCGGATTCTGAACACTGAGCCACTGACTAGCTTTGGCTCCTACAGGGCCCTAAGTCCCCATGTTCTCAAACTAGAAAGATATAATGTAGACACGGCCAAATATGAAGTAGGGTCTCCTACCCTGTGTGCTGTCTTTGTAGGGCAACAAAAAGTATATATAATCTTTATATGCTACCACTCATATAAAAATGAATCAAAAGCAAATTCCTGTACTATAGGATATATTAAGTTGTTATCAAAAAGGTCCCCAAAACACACTGGTTCAAACAATATAGAAGCATATCTCTCTCACACAATAACAGCTCAGAATTGTAATCCCAGGTGGTTCTGCTCCACGTATGCAGGTTAATTCTGTCTTATGGCTCTTCACTCTCCTTCCATGATACCCATGCTGCCTGGACAGAGATATCTTACTATATTTACAATCTAGCCCAATGAAGGGAGGCAGGAGGAAAAGAGAACACAGGAAATTTGCTTTTCAAGCGATCTGATGTGAAAGATACAACCATCCCCTCTGATCATGTCCCATAGCTTGGAGCTTAGTCATATGGAACAGCCAAGATGCAAAGGAAGCTAGAAATCCAGTAATTGGCTAGAGATTTATGTATCCACTTAAAACCTGAGGGAGGTTCTCTTAAAAAAAAAAAAGTAGAATGGACACAAAGAGAAATTAGCTATGTCTGCAGCAGATGTGTATCTGTGCTATTCAAGAAAAGGCAAAAAAAATTCAGCCCATCTAACCTGAGCATAAGCTTGCATCATGTGATCTGAGGTACCTGCAATGTGCAACAGACCCCCAGCATTTGAACTTCTGACTGGAAGCATAAAGAGACAGGTGGTTCTTAACAAAAAGTGAGGAGAATTTAGGAAGTGCTGTCATTTATTCCGAGTTATTAGTTACCATGCAATTAGAAAGCCAACTTTGAGAAAATTGGTATTAGTACTTCAAAAAAGCTAAGTTCCTTTCTAATGCTTACTGCTTCTTAGTGAAATACCTCTGATACATTTAAACTTCATGAATAGTCAGATTTGGCAACAGTACTATGGAACATGGATCAGTAAGAGAACATATGTTGAGCTCTGCATGGGAATGATGTAAGAGGCACATTATTGAAACAGAGCAATGTAAACAGCTTCATTCACCCACCTTTATCCAACACGTATACAAATGCACAAGACAATAAAGTCTGCAAATTTAGTCCTGGAACCTACTTTTTAATTATCAAGTCCACCAAATCATAAAATACTTAAAAATTGATTGCTTCAAACTGAATCAATAATTTTCTAATTATACTGGATGTTTATCAGAAATGAACAGGAGGAAATAAATTACACATCAATTTTTTACCCCTGACCAGTACCGGTATTTTGCCAAAGGGTTGGTTTTAGAATTCTTTCTGCAAGAGCGTACGAATGCCAGAGCCAGTCCATCCCCCAAAGATCTGAATGAAAGATTCAAGTCATAGACCAATTGGAATGTATGTAGAAAAACCAGAATCGAATGGGAGGACTAGAAAGAGGAATTGCTCATGTAACGGTTTCTGAGAGAGCTCAAGAGGCTCAAAGCTCTTTACACATTTCTACCACTTGTATGGCAGGCCCAAGACACTGAAGGTGACCCAATCATGTAGGACAAATGTTTCCCATACGGTGCTCTGAGAAAGCACTAATTCCTCAGAATATACTAAGAAGAAAGGTGAACACTGCATTTCTTAATGCCACAATGTAGAATAATTTAAATTAGCATTCTGGCTCCTATGTTATTATAACTGGAAACTTAAATATTTATTATTTGAAACTATATTATTTATATATTCAAGAAACTGTATAAGTATCTGTGATGGCTCCTTGGTATTTTAGCATTTTTAATCTTAATTTCACATTTAGTAACTTTCTTGCAATAGCCCTGTGTAGCCAGAACTAGTAAATTATTGTGACTTTCTTAGATTCCTTTACATCAGAAATGATTTTTAAAATTTTATTAGAAAGAAATATCATGAGTTCCTGACTGTTCACTCTCCAATATCCATTGCAGTCACATAATCCCATTCCTTTTGGACTTAAGTCCCAATTATGATGGATGAAGCATAAAGAAAGTCTGAGTAATCCAGGGAATATTCCCTCATGCTTAGAATGATATGGGAAGAGACAGTTGCTCCTTTTTCTTTGGATAATCTCATTTCTGTATGGGATATCAGGCTAAGCTATTGATTTGCAACAAGGGTAAAATCCCAGACCCTTCACTGATGAAGACTGACTGTGGAAGAGTATGGGAACGTAATCAAGAAGAAAAGCACAAGGGAGAACATTATAAGCAGGAGGGGCAAAGGGCCCTTGGAGACAGCAGAGAAGGTCTGGAAACAGATGGACAAATTCTGACAACTAGAAAGGAAGGATGTGGTAGGAAGAATTTTAATAGAAGGGTGTGTCCCAATGATCCATGCCCTTGTACAATCCCCTCCCCCTGAGTGTGGGTGTGACCTGTGAATAGGAAGGGACATTACTCTTATGAAGGGGTTGAATTATGGCAAAGATGAAAGAATTTCACAGATGTAATTAAGGTACCCCATCAGTTGATTTTGCATTAAAGCAAAGAGAAATTTTCCTGTGTGGGTTTGATATAATTAGGCGAGTCCTTTAAAAAGAGGTCTAGAAGAAAAAAGAAGCTGCAGAGATGCCCTTCTGTTGATCTTAAAGAAGAAACCTGCCATGTTATGGAATTGGGCATATGGCAGGGAATGGTAGGTGGCTTCTAATAGGCAGGACCTCAGTCCTGTAACAGGGAAAGAAGCCTTAATTCTGCCAAGAAACAACCAATGAGTTTGGAAGAGAGTTTGAGTTTCAGATGATTCAGCCCCAGTCAACACCTTAACTGAAGCCTTGTGAGACCCTGGGTAAATGACTGAGTCCTACATGAACTCTTGATCCACAGAAACTGAGATAATAAATTATAGTGTTTTAAGCTGTTAAATTTGTGTTAAGTTGTTATTCAGCTACAGAAAACTAATAAAGCAAAGAAAAAAAAAGAATACTAAGATATACTAATATTTCTTTCAACTTCTTGTTGGAATATCAGATCATGCACAAGATGCCAGAGAAAGATGGAAAGTAAAAGATGAGTGGATAATGAAAATAATCTAAAATGGTCCTGTGATAAATTCAGTGAGTCCAGACAGCCTGAATGTGCTTGTGTTTTTGTGATACCATATACCACTGCTGAAAAGAAAATCGTATCATAGACTCCATTCTACATTTTGTGCTCGTGAGTCATTCACAAACTCTTGTTTGCAAACATCCTGTATTGCACTTCACGTATTGCAGACATCCCATCAGTAGCCGAGGTTTTCATTCTCTTCCAATATTTAGGCAACATTCAGTCCCCCCTCACTTTCCCCAATACAGATCTAACTTCACAAATGCTTACCCAAGAGTGTGTGGTTTTGGGGAGAGATGGGGAAGCATGACTACATCAAACGGTAAGACTACATAAAAGTAATTTTAAGGACTGCATTAGTCTTCTAGGGTTGCTGTAACAGCACCATAAACTGAGTGGCTTAAGCAACAGAAATTTATCTTTCACAGTTCTAGAGGATAGGAATTCAAGATCAAGACATCAGCAGAGTTGGTACCGTGACTTCTAAGGGCTGTGAAGAAGAACCTGTTTCATGCTTCTCTCCTAAGTGTTTTGTGCTTTGTTGGCAATCTTAGAAGTTCCATGGCTTACAGATGCATCAACCCATCTTGCCTTGACGTTCCCATGGCTTTTTCCCTGTATGTGTGTCTCTTCATTTTGTCCTCTCTCTGGTAATGTCTGTGTACAAAATTCCTCTTTCTACATGGACACCCATCATATTGGATTAGGGTCCAGCCCAATGGCCTCATATTAACTTAATTACCTCTATAAAGACCTTACTTCCAAAAAAGGTCACATTCTGAAGTACTAAGGGTTAGTACCTCAATAAATCTTTTGTTTTTCATAACAAATATCTGTGTTGTTCTCCACATTTCTCTGGTGACTTGACTATTGCTGTTTTTTTCCAGCCTCTGTGATCATATCTGTGTTCCACATCTTTGGTTATATATGTTTTCTTATGCCAATGCACAGGTCCTATACCTCTACAGGATATACATATAAGGCATGTACAAGACTCAAGCAGTTTTCCTGATAAGTCAATAAAGACCAGGTGCCGGATGTTTAGGAAACAGCCATCCGGAGATGCCTACTGTACCTTCTTCTTCCATGTTTGGACACTTTTCCTGATTGGAAGCTCTGTGAAAATCAAGAGAAACAAGAAGAGCTAAAATGATAATAAATATCCAAATGCTTATGGATATTTGCATGATGTTGGCACCATCCTTTTTCTCTACCCATGTTTTATTTATGTGTAACTCTGAACCATTTTTCCCTCTAATTTTCCCTCCAAACCACATCTTAATAATAATATGCCATGATTTGAATAGTAACTTATTAAATATGTATAGGACATTGAATTAGCATTTACTTATAGGCCTGGCACATCTAAATTCCCAAAACTAATTCTTCTTACCATGACCTGAGTAGTCGTTAAGTTTACATTTAATTAGTAAACTTTCAGTTTGTTAGCTATATTGAAAAGCGATTACATTGTAAAATGTCTTCATTGCAATGTTTCTTCCCCAATGGGATTGTAACCCAATTTTTCACTTCCTACCTATTTGTTCTATTTATCACAGAAATGCTTTGAATGGTAGAGCAGTTAATTTAATCAATAAAAGACAGAGATTTCAGAAAAATGAATTCAACCTTCCAATATTTGGATTTCACCACAGAGATGTCTCAAAGTAAGGTTTATTTTAGCCCACAGTACTTGACCCAGCTGCAAATTCTTTAGCAACGAAGGAGGAAATTTAGATTACATGCTGACTTTCTGTGGGAATCTTGGCCTCTTTACTGTGTCCTTCAGATATTGTGGGAGTATAACATTGCCTACAACTCATCTGCCAAACAAACCCAGAGGACAAGTGAGGCTCTTTAAAGGATAACATCTGAAGTCAATCTGAACTGGAGTTTTGGAGTTCTGTTACTGGGAACCAAAGAATCTGATACCCCAGCTCTGTCCTCAATGATCATGATTTAGTTCAGTATAGGACCTGTGCACTGGCACATTACAGTGTGTTCCTCTGGTGATGCTCATGGGCAGTCAAGGTTGAAGAGTTGAGTCCCAGAGAAAAAATTCTCTTGTGCTCTCTCCCTTCTTCTAAACATTTTCTATGCAGATGAAATTGGACAAAATATGAATTAACAAACAAAACGCAGAAGAGCAGACTGCAGCCAGTAAAGATTAGTGAGCCCCAAGTACTTGTTGACTATCTGTTATGTGCCAGTTGTTCTGTGGGTATTGGGTTTACTGTGGTGGAAACTATACAAAGGTTTTGGCCTCACAGAATTGGTAGTGTCCAGAAGAAAAAGGAGACAGGAAATGGAGAAGCAGACAAAACTAGTTACTAATAATATTTTAAATAATGTAAGCACGCAAAAGATTAAAAAGAAGCACAGGCTTCCATGAGAGCAAATAGCAGGGGAACATGGCTTCACATACAAAACAGCCAATAACCAAAAGAAAGAGACATTTGTAAAGATGGAAAAAATTAAAGGTAAAAGCCAGCATAACAGGACTATTTTTTAAATTAGCCTCCTAGCTTTTATGCATGTTCTTTCTCTTTAGTCAGACTTTCTTAAGCTGAATTTATCAGTCAGGAGTTCTAAGAAGCTTAATGAACAATTAATATAAAGTGCACTTATGCAATAGAGCATGAACATAGGTAACCTGCTAACGTGGGCCTCCTTACTGGTCCTACCTGACTCTAGAGCCCCATGTAGGCAAAGTTTTGATAAGTATAATCTTTGTCACATGAACTGGTCTGGGCATAAAGCTAATCTCACCAACAGTTAGGTCAGTTAAAATTTGCAATGTTTAAATTAAAGGAAGAAATTCATAGATTCTGGCAAGCCTGCCCTACTAGGCTTATGTCCCGTGTCAAAATTACTAATACAAATTGATCCAAAGAAAATCATCAGAAATAACTGGATTTATAGTCCTAAAGTGACCTATTTTTTTCTTTTTTTCTCTTCTACCTGTTTCACAGAGATACTGTGAAAACTTACTGAGTTACTCTTCATAGTCAATAAAGTCTATAAAGACTTTGAACCCTTTAGAATGAATTCCATTTTAACTTGCTTTCCTATTATTGGTGCTTTATTATAGAGATTGGTTTGCAACTTGTGTATGAAATGTAATATATATTAATATTTTATATTACCTTCTATAATTCTAATTTGTATTAAAATACTGTACAGTAAGGAAGACAAATGAGAGTATTTTTAGTTGTATCTACTTAGTGACCAGAAAACATATAGAATGTCCATCACTAACTGATTGAAAGTTTAAATTATTTTTTTGTGACAACAGTAAGTATTTTCTTCTGAAACAGTGATTTAAAAAGAATCAAATCTATCTGTAGGCTCCTGCACTTACGTTTTAAAGTTTAAGATTAGAAGTGAAATTAAACCCCAACACAATTCTTGGAAACAATTTTTTAAGTTGTCTTACTGAAAGAAATTGGAAAAAGATACTAAGTATGTGATGAATTATTATGGGCTGTTTTACTCCACTGTTCATACAAACATACACACACCCATATACACTGATTCCTTTTTCCTTTTCACAAATTTCATCTTAAACCACATTTTTAATTCACTTAAACCTAACAGCAAAATTTTGAAGAGTTTTTGAAGTAAATTAATTGAACTATTTTATCAGTTTGTTATAGAGAAATGTTAAAGTACCTTAATAGCCAGTTGACTGCAACGTTCAATTCCCATTGGCTGGAGTGAAAAAGTTTTCCTTCTTAATTCTGTTTGTCTGATTTGCCAAAAGTAACACACTATAGAGTTTTGCTTTTAATGGGATTGTGGAACACAACCAAGGTAATTTTTAATGGGATTGTGGAACACAAGCAAGGTAAAATAATAGCGTTTTATTCTAGAGATCTTTTTTGGTTTACATTTTAGTTTTGTTTGTAATCTCAACATGTTTTATACTAGTGACTTCTAAAAAGTTCATTTTATTATAAAAGACATGCATTCTTTCAGACATTTTAGAAATGTTGACATCTATATAACACTACTTTATAATACTTTTGTACTCTCAAACACATTAACAAATAAAATACATATTTACATATTATTATATGTACTTATATAATTAGTATATGTACTAATTTTATTTAAAGAGAATATTAAAATATGCTATTAGCATTAGTCATTATTTTCACTATAATGTAAGAATACAAACACATAAATTGTATAAGACTCAAGAGAAATTTCCTTTGTAGGCATTATGACTTGTAAATCTTTATCATGGAATGAATGTTTTTTTCTAAATACATTTTCCAGGATCTCTTGCCTGGCTTTAGTGCATCTCCATACAATGGGTATTTTTAGGGGGTGGAGAGAAGTAGTCCATCTCCATATCAATGGATAATTACAGGGGCCAACGAGGGCTTCTCTGGACCAGAGAGTTCGGTGAAGGCTCTTCTTCTGCAGCCAGGTCACAAGAGACATGGGGGAGCAGAAGTGGATGACTGCTTGTAAGAAATAAACTTTATTTCTCCTTTTGACTGACTTTGGTTTCAAAGGTATATTGCCCCGGGACTTTCCCCTGAAATTACAGATGTGCATCTTGAGTTATTATACTCTGTTACATGTTTTGTAAACTGTTCTTTAATAATGAAACTAAAATATAAGAGAAGGCAAAACAAAGTTTGAATGTAGAAAGGTTGGGAGAGAATAATCCTTTTCTGAAATCATAAGTAGCATTTTAAAATGCATACTTTTAAACAGAAGACAGCTTAATTGCTGGAACATTCTGATTTCTTGTTTTCCGGGGCTTCTTTGTGCCTATCATCTATTGCTCCAGTAATGGAGAGTTAGGATTAAAGGAAGGCCCCCATCCTGACAGTTCAGCTCTGGGTGTGCTCATAAATGGCAAAAGCCAATTGGATTAATTTCTTTAGAATCACTAACAATCAAAGAATAGAACAGAAGATATACAAAAGAAAATGAGAAAGAAGTCAGAGCACGTCAATGGAAAATTTGATGAAACAAAGGAATGCAGCAAGAGAAGAAAAGATGGAGAAAAGAGCAAGAAGGTAAAAAATAATAAAACACCAATAGTAAATTCTACACTATTGGCAATTACTTTAAATATAATTGGATTAAACTCCTCATTCAAAAGACATAGAGTGGCTGAATGGATTAAAAAACAAGAATGAACTCTATACTAACTCTAAGAGATCCATCTTAGGTGTAAAATACACATAGGTTACAAGTGAAAGGATGCAAAAGATACTCCATACAAACGGTAATCAAATAAAAAGCAGAGATGGCCTTTGGCTACTATCAAAAAATAGAAAGTATGGTGAGGTGTGGAGAAACTGAACCATTACGTGCTTTTGGTGGGATTGTAAAATTGTGTAGCCACTACGGAAAACTGAAAAGTTCCTCAGAAATTTAAAGATAGAATCACTATTTGAACCAGCAATTCCACTTTTGGCTATATATCCAAAAGAATTGAAAACAGGATCTTCAGGAGATATTTTCACACCCATATTCATTGTAGCATTATTCACCATAGCTAAGATGTGGAAGCAATCTGAATGTCCATCGATGGTTACATGGAAATGTGGTATATAAACACAGAGGATATTATTTGGTCATAAAATAAGAAGGAAATTCTGTCCCATGCTACAGCATTAAGGAACCTTGAGGACATTATATTAAGTGAAATAAGGCAGTCAAATAATGCATGATTACATTTACATGATAGATCTGAAGTAATGAGATGTAAAGAAACAAAGTTGAATATTGGTTAGGTTGAACATGATGTCAGGATTAGGGGAGAGCATAACAGAGTTGTTCAATGGATGTAGAGTTGTAGTCACATAAGATGAAAGAGTTCTAGAAATCTATTGTACAACAATGTGCATGTAGTTGGCAATAATGCATGTATACTTGAAAATTGTCAATGAGGATATTTTTATGTTATGCATTTTTTAATCACAATAAAATTTGCTGGAACACTCATATTTGGAAGACAGCATAGCAATTTTCATATTCTGGCTCAGCCTTAAAATTGCATTCAGGTTAAAATTCTGTAATGTCATTTTGGTTTTTTGGCTAAAACCCATTAAAACATGTCATTTATCTTTTAAAACATCAGTTTGGCACTATGGCAAGCTTACAAAGGTTAGGAAATTTTACTTTATATCTTTTTTGATATTACTTTAGTGCTCACTGGCATGGCTGGACGTGTTTCGCACTTCCTTCTTCCAAACCTTAAATATTTTTTAATCCTTAAAACTATAGTGAGAACTGTCTTCTGCTGTTTCTGACCTGATATAAGGATTGAAAGTTTGGCATTTCACATATGTCCTCATATGAATATGTCCTTGAATGAATTGTATCTCATTGGATCTGTATGCTTGTGTGTGTGTGTGCGTGCACGTGCATGTTATTTTTCCAATTGGTAAGGGGGAACTATTTGGGGGAAAAAGAACATACAAAGTTTTGTTTTTTCAGGTCACGTTATCTGACTGATTTTCCACTGCCTTCAGTGAGACTTCCAAATCAGCCTCCCCTTGGGAAATAATTGCAGCAGGAACAATGGTACAGCAGCAGAAATTCAAGTGTGAGTTTCCCTAACAAATGTATTCCGAGCACCCCTTCTTTCCTTCTGTTCCCTCCCTCCCTTCTCCTGCCTTCCATCCCAATGCCTCAGCAAATTGGAACAGCAGAGTCTACTTTTGTAGCTAGTGACTTTCCATACCTTCCCTCTGCTGTTTGCAGGCACTGACTTGCCCTTTATTCCTTCTAAACCAGGGAGTCCTCTTGTTTCTCTGCCTACACATCTAATATTTCTATTATTGCTTTTCAAGTTATAGTGGAAAAGTGACCTTGAACAAGTCCCTTAAAATCATTAAAAAACCCTTAATTCTGAAATAATTTTAGATTTATGGAAATGTTAAAGAATAGTGCAACATTCCTGAATACCTTTTGCCCAAGGTCCCCTAAAATTAGTATCTTGTCTTATAAAATCACAGTACATCTATCAAAACTAAGAAATCAACATTGGAACAAAACTATTAAACTACAGACTTACTCATAGTTCATCAGGTTTCCCTCTAATCTTAGTATCAGTGTTTACATCCTTAAAATGGGTGTAATATCATCTACCTTGTCAAGTATATGTGTGGAGCAGAGAGAATGTAGGTCAAAATCCCTGTAGCATGCGCGCGCAGGCACGTAACTCCGGCGGGTGCGCAGTAGCTGCAGGCGCCGCCCCCGCCGTATTCAAGAGTCAGTAGAGTCGCGAGCGCCATCGGGAGGAGCTGCTCCCGGGGCTCTCTCCGTGCTGCGGTCGGCCGTCCCTGTTTGGGCGCCTGCTGCCCGCCGTCCCGTCCAGCTCTGCCGCCTCCATCCTGGCGCCGTCTGGCGGCGCGACCGGGACCTCCGCCGCCGCCGCCGCGGGGCAGAGGCGCAGGAGCAGTTCGTCCGCCGCCGCGCGTCGGGCCACCTGTATCCCGCCGACCGCCTCGCCAAGGGCGCGGAGAGCTGGCCGGGAGGCGGTTCCCGCCGCCGCGGAACTGCGGCGGAGCGTCCAGAGCGGGTCCCGCTTCAGGGGTGAAGACAGCGACGACTCTGCGGGCCGGAAGGTACGTGGCGGCGGGGCCCGGACGGGGCGCGGGGACCCCTGCCTCCGCCTGTGGGCGCGGCGGACCCGTGAGGGGGCGGCCGTGCGAGTGGCTCGGCGGGCGGCCGACGCGGGTGGGGTCCTCGCGGGGCCCGACCGGGGCCGCAGGCGGAGGGGCCGGTTCGGGCCGGGCCGCGCACACGGGGAGGCTGGCGGGCGTCTTGCCGCGTGTGTGGTTTTTCGGCGGCGGCCTCGAGGGCGAGGGCCGGGCGAGCTGAGGGGCGGTTGGGACCGTGGCGCGTTGGCGGGGGAGAGGCCGTCGGAGGCAGCAGCTTCAGAATTAACAATTTGTTTCATGAGGTACCTGTCGTACTTTTTATTTGGGTTAACGTTTAAATTTCCTTGCTGGTAATTGGGCTGTTCAGATTTTCTGTTTCTTCCTGGGTCAGCCTTGGAAGGTTGTATTTTTCTAAAAAGTCGACCATTTCTTCTAGGTTGTCCAGTTTGTTGCCATGTAATTTTTCATAGTATTCTCCAATAAATCTTCATATTTCTGTGGTGTCAGTAGTGATTTTTCCTTTCTCATTTCTGATTCTGTTTATGTGTGTAGACTCTCTGGATAGGGGTTTATCTATTTTGTTTATTTTCTCGAAGAACCAGCTCCTGCTTTCATTGATTCTCTCTATTGTTTTATTCTTCTCGATTTTATTTATTTCTGCTCTAATCTTTATTATGTCCCTCTTTGTTCTGACTTTGGGCCTCCGTTGTTCTTCTTTTTTTAGTTTAGATAATTGTGAGGTTAGACTGTTCATATGGGATTGTTGTTCTTTCCTGAGGTAGGCCCGTATTGCAATATACTTCCCTCTTAGCACTGCCTTCGCTGTGTCCCACAGATTTTGCATTGTCGAATTATTATTGTCATTTGATTCCATATATTGCTTGATCTCTTTTTATTTGGTCATTGATCTGTTGGTTATTTAGGAGAATGTTGTTAAGCCTCCATGTGATTGTAGGCTTTTTCATCATCTTTGTGTAATTTATTTCTAGTTCCATACCCTTGTGGTCTGAGAAGCTGGTTGGAACAATTTCAATGTTTTTGAATTTACTGAGGCTCTTTTTGTGCCCTAGTATAGGATCTATTCTTGAAAATGTTCGGTGTGCACTTGAGAACAATGTGTATCCTGCTGCTTTCGAGTGGAGAGTTCTGTAGATGTCTGTAAGGTCCATCTGTTCTAACGTGTTGTTCAGTGCCTCTGTCTCCTTATTTTCTCTCTGGTTCATCTGTTTTTTGGAGTGAGTGGAGTGTTGAAATCTCCTAAACGAATGCATTGCATTCTATTTCCCCTTTTAATTCTGTTAGTATTTGTTTCACATATGTAGGTGCTCCTGTGTTGGGTGCATAGATATTTATAATGGTTATATCCTGTTGTTAAGTTGACCGCTTTATCATTATGTCATGTCCTTCTTTGTCTCTTGTGACTTTCTTTGCTTTAAAGTTTATTTTGTCCACTACATGTACTGCAGCACCTGCTTTTTTCTCCCTATTAGTTGCGTGAAATATCTTTTTCCATCCCTTCAGTTTTAGTCTGTGTATGTGTTTGGGTTTGAAGTGAGTCTCTTCTAGGCAGCATATAGATGGGTCTTGTTTTTTTATCCACTCAGTGACTCTATGTCTTTTGTTTGGTGCATTCAGACCATTTACATTTAGGGTGATTATCGATAGGTATGTACTTATTGCCATTGCAGGCTTTAGATACGTGGGTACAAAAGGTTCAAGGGTACCTTCCTTACTATCTAAGAATCTAACTTAACTGACTTAAGTGTGCTATTACAAACACAATCTAAAGGTTTTTGTTCTTTTCCTCCTCATTCTTTATATATTAGGTGTCATATTCTGTACTCTTTGTCTATCCCTTTTTGTTACCTCTGGTGACAGCTGTTTAACCTTAGGAACACTTGCATCTATAGCAGTCCCTCCAAAATACACTGTAGAGATGGTTGGTGGGAGCTAAATTCTCTCAGCTTTTGCTTATCTGGAAATTGTTTAATTTCTCCTTCAACTTTAAATGATAATCTTTTTCTTTAAATTTTTTATTGTTATTACCATTATTATTTTTTTGTATGATTCATGTACAATTACACGAGCAACATTATGTTTACTAGACTTCCCCCATCAACAAGACCCCCCCCCACATACCCCATTACAGTCAGTGTCCATCAGCGTAGTAAGATGCTATAGAATCACTACTTGTCTTGTGTTGTACAGCCTTCCCCATATCCCCCCTACATTATGTCTGTTAATAGTAATGCCCCTTTTTTTCCCCTTATCCCTCCCTTCCCACCAATCCTCCCCAGTCCCTTTCCTTTTGGTAACTGTTAGTCCATTCTTGGGTTCTGTGAGTGTGCTGCTGTTTTGTTCCTTCAGTTTTCTTTTTCTTTGTTCTTATACTCCACAGATGAGTGAAATCATTTGGTACTTGTCTTTGTCTGCCTGGCTCATTTCACTGAGCCTAATACCCTCTAGTTCCATCTGTTTTGTTACAAATGGTAGGATTTGTTTTCTTGTTATGGGTGAAAAATATTGCATTGTGTATATGTACCACATCTTCTTTGTCCATTCATCTACTGGTGGACACTTAGGTTGCTTCCATGTCTTGGCTATTGTAGATAGTGCTGCAATAAACAATGGGGTGCATATGTCTTTTTCAAACTGGGCTGCTGCATTCTTAGGGTAAATTCCTAGGAGTGGAATTCCTGGTTCAAATGGTATTTCTATTTTGAGCTTTTTGAGGAACCTCCATACTGCTTTCCACAATGGTTGAACTAGTTTACATTCCCGCCAGGCCCACTTGTTCATTTTGCCTTTTGTTTCCCTTGCCTGGGGAGATATGTTCATGAAGAAGTTGCTCTTGTTTATGTCCAAGAGATTTTTTCCTATGTTTTTTTCTAAGAGTTTTATGGTTTCATGACTTACATTCACTTCTTTCTTTAATCCATTTTGAGTTTACTTTTGTATATGGGTTAGACAATAATCCAGTTTCATTCTCTTACATGTAGGTGTCCAGTTTTGCCAACAACAGCTGTTGAAGAGGCTGTCATTTCCCCATTGTGTATCCATGGCTCCTTTATCATATATAGATTGACCGTACATGCTTAGGTTAATATCTGGATTCTCAATTCTGTTCCTCTGGTCTATGGGTCTGTTCTTGTGCCAGTACCAAATTGTCTTGATTACTGTGGCTCTGTAGTAGAGCTTGAAGTTGGGAAGGGAGATCCCCCCTGCTTTATTCTTCCTTCTCAGGATGGGTTTGGCTAGTCTGGGTCTTTTGGTGGTTCCATATGAATTTTTGAACTGTTGTTCCAGTTTGTTGAGTAATGGTGTTGGTATTTTGAAAGTGATTTCATTGAATCTGTAGATTGTTTTTGGCAGGATGGCCATTATGACAATGTTAATTCTTCCTACCCAAGAGTATGGGATGAGTTTCCATTTATTAGGGTCCTGTTTAATTTCTTGTAAGAGTGTTTTGTAGTTTTCAGGGTACAGGTCTTTCACTTCCTTGGTTAGGTTTATTCCTATGTAGTTTATTATTTGTCATGCAATTGTATATGGAATTGTTTTCCTGATTTCTCTTTCTCCTAGTTCATCGTTAGTGTACAGGAATGCAACAGATTTCTGTGTATTAATATTGTTTCCTGCAACTTTGCTGAATTCAGATATTAGTTCTAGTAGTTTTGCAGTGGATCCTTTTGGGTTTTTTTATGTACAATATCATGTCATCTGTAAACAGGGAGAGTTTGACTTCTTCCTTGCCAATCTGGATGCCTTTTATTTCTTTGTGTTGTCTGATTGCCGTGGCTAGGACCTTCAGAAACTATGTTGAATTAAAGTGGGGAGAGTGGCCATCCTTGTCTTGTTACCGATCTTGGAGGAAATACTTTCAGCTTCTCACTGTCAAGTATGATGTTGGCTGTGGGTTTGTCATAAATGGCCTGTATTATGTTGAGGTACTTGCCCTCTATACCCATTTTGTTGAGAGTTTTTATCATGAATGAATGTTGAATTTTGTTGAATGTTTTTTCAGCATCTGTGGAGATGATCATGTGGTTTTTGTCCTCCTTTTTTTTGATGTGGTGGATGATGTTGATGGATTTTCTAATACTGTACCATCCTTGCATCCCTGTTATAAATCCTACTTGTTCATGACCTTTTTGATGCATTTTTGAATTCTGTTTGCTAATATTTTGTTGAGTATATTTGCATTTATGTTCATCAGGGATATAGTTTTTAATTTTCTTTTTTTGTGGTGTGTTTGCCTTGTTTTTGATATTAGGGTGATGCCAGCCTTACCGAATGAGTTTGGAAGTATTCCTTCCTCTTCTACTTTTTGGAAAAGTTTAAGGAGGATGGGTATTAGATCATCACTAAGTGTTTGATAAAATTAAGCGGTGAAGCCGTCTGGTCCCGGCATTTTGTTCTTAGGTAGTTTTTTGGTTACCAGTTCAATTTTGTTGTTAGCAATTGGTCTGTTCAGATTTTCAGTTCTCTGTGGGTTAGCCTTGGATGGTTGTATTTTCTAGTAAGTCGTCCATTTCTTCTAGGTTATCCAGTTAGTTAGCATATAATATTTCAAAGTATTCTCTAATAATTCTTTGTATTTCTGTGGTGTCCATAGTGATTTTTCCTTTCTCAGTTCTGATTCTATTTATGTGTGCAGACTCTCTTTTTTTCTTGATTAGTCTGGCTAGGCATTTATCTACTTTGTTTATTTTCTCAAGAACCAGCTCCTGCTTTCATTGATTCTTTGTATTGTTTTATTCTTATCATTGTATTTATTCCTGCTACCATCTTTATTATGTTCCTCATTCTGCTGACTTTGGGCCTCATTTGTTCTTCTTTTTCTAGTTTTGTTAATTGAGTTTAGACTGCTCATATGGGATGGTTGTTCTTTCCCCAGGTAGGCCTGTATTGCAATATTCCTGCCTCTTAGCACCGGCTTGTCTGTGTCCCACAGATTTTGCGTTGTTGAATTATTGTTGTCATTTGTCTCCATATATTCCTTGATCTCTGTTTTTATTTGGGCATTGATCCACTGGTTATTAGGAGCATGTTGTTAAGCATCCATGTGATGGTAGGCTTTTTCGTGTTATTTGCGTAATTTATTTCTAGTTTCATACCCTTGTGGTGTGAGAAGCTGCATCATTTTTGGGGGCTCGTCCGGGATAAACTTGGAGGTGAGTATCACCATCCAAGTGTACCTTTTCTTTCACTGTCCTTATAGAAGGAAGCCGTCTATGGCACACAACATCGGGCGCTCATCATCCACTTAAATGGGACTAGCCTGGCTGTCGATCTCAAAGTCTCGAGTGACAGGTTCCCCTGCGTCTCCCTCAGTGGATCCCCCATCTCCCTTGGGAGCCTGGAAAGTCACCTGAGTTGAGGCCAGGATTCCCCTTCAGAGGCATCTCCTTGGATGCAAGAGACTGAGGAAGGCCGTGCGCAACTGCGAGAGCCTAGGCTCAGGCTACACTTCAGCGGCTTCTCAAAGGTCCGCGTATCTGGAATCAGACCCCAACAGCCCGACTGGGTATCCATGAGGAGTGTCTCTCTTTCTGTCTCTCTCTGACTTCCAGCCTGCTATTTCAGGGTGCCCTGGCCTCTGAGTGAGGCAGGGGGCATTCCTGACTCTCTTCTAACTTCATCAATTTCACGGAACCCGATGCCGACCACCACAAGGTAGGAGATGTATTCTTCACTTTTATTGTCTAAATGCTGTTCTTTTTATCTCATAAAAAAGGATCTGGGCACCCATTAGTCTCCTAAAAGACAATTATTGTCGACTACCAGTCTTAAGTCCCATGTTAAAGGTTTCCCGGCATCTACCGGTCATTGATCCCCGGCCTCTGGATGGATGGGAATGTTGGGGAGTGGCTGAGCGGATCTCCTACTTTCCTCTCCTAATCTGAGACTGCGAGGGCAGACCGGACTGGTAGATAGTGGTCCTTAGATATCGGCTCCAGCTCATCGATCCGATGGCGCTGAGTGAACTTCGGGCTTCACTGCTGCCTATGTGAGACTTCCAGATGACTCCTGAAGTCTTTTCTCACAGATCAGATTTCTTACAGTGGTTGACTAGCACGATGATTCCCAGGCAGTGGCAGAAACTGGTGTTTGAAGAGGATAGACCCCCCCCCCCCATAAATGTCTGTGGCAGCCTCTGAATTTTATCTCTGGCTTTGGAGAAAGTTCCCCTGCTCCTCATTCAAAGCAGTCCTCTTAGGACTAAGCCACTTTCTCCTGTATAATGTAAATGAAGGTTGTGAAGTAGTGAAGCTGAAATCTGAGTCCAACTAGTAAATGGCTCTATTCTACTGATCTCCCTTCCTTAGAGACAGCCATCCTGGGGTTATGGCATTTCCTTACCTGCAGCCCCAGGGAAGCTCAACAGGCTTGTGACTCTGACCAAGGCTCTGGCAGTCCCTTGAGCCAGAGAGGTCACACAGTCCCTGCACTTTTTGGACAGGCAGGGGGCTCTCAAGGAATGATCCCGAGTGTACTTGCTAAAGCTTGTGCAGAGAAAACTAGAGTCTAGGTTAAAACTCCCAAAAGGCGTAAAGTAGGAGCACACTGGTAAGGTCCCATTAAAGTCCAGAGCTCTGTGGTGACTCTTACTTAGTGGGAAGGCAAGAGGGAAATCAAGGCAAGGTGCAGGCCACGGTGGTAAGGAGTGGTGAAATCCAGTAGGCCTGGCAGAGGAGGTGATTGACTACTGTTACCCAGGCTCCAAGGTGAGGGGACCCCCCTCACAGAGAGAGAGGCTGACCAGGTGCTAGATGTGAGGCCCCACACAGGGAGCACCCTGGCTGGCCTGAGGGGGCCGAGGCAGGTGCAGGCCCAGTAGGTCTTTGTGCCTGTGTGCTGATGTCACCCCTGTGGCCCTGCCTGGTGGCCCATGGCTCTCCAGAGAGCATGGGTAGTCACAGGTAAGGGAGCCACCTTTTGGGGACACCCGTTGCTGGTGTCGTTTAGTGTCCCTTGGGCTTGCAGAGGTGGCAGGCCAGTTAGCTTGCTGGGAAACTGCTCCCCTCTCTGCTGTCAAGGTGGAGGTGGCGCTTCACTGCATTTAGGCATTTAGAGGTGAGTGACGTGTATTTGAAATGGAATAGTAGCTTTTAGAGCTATGTTTATTTCTGTTCGTATGAAAAAGGTGCTGAGCCTAAAGACTTGGGTGAAGATGGCAGGAGTTCCAAGAATATTTATGTCCTTGCGTTTATGTTCAGGGAAGTGATGCTGAAGTAATTTTTACTCATGTATGAAGTTGATGAGTAAGTCACATCAGTCATGTCGAGCTGAAGTGATGTAGTTGAAATAAAGAACCTACTCTTTGGCCTGATACATAGGAGACACACCATTGGTGCTCTTTGCTCTCCTGTCCTGGTTTATTACCTTAACTAATTTTGTGGTTCAGAGTGGTCCCAACCACATTTCAAACAAAGTCTTTCTAAAATTGCATAGAAACACTTGACAGGATATCCCCAGAGGCTAGTGGAAAAATTATTCTTTCTCATCACTGTTTGCCAGTTATTTTCTCTATGCCATGTTCCTTTCCTATTTTTGTATTTCCTGTCATTGTAGACCGATAGGGGCGATGGTGTGCATCTCTGCTAGACGAGCCTCTGGGGCTGTTCGGGGTCTGTGCTTCTGTGGTGATGGCAGTGTTCTTACCTTAGACATAGCTTGTCCTCTGACGTATTCACGCGCGGTTACTTCTCTTATGCAATCAAAATTGTAGGAAGCCCATTAGGTTTTTATGTTCTTGGTTGTATTTGAGATCTAACCCGATTTCTTAGCACATTTTATATTCCTTTTGAATTGTAAGCATAAAGCGACAGATCACTTTTCATGTTCACCTACATCATTACCTATAAAGAATTACATCAACATGTAAGTTTTATCAAATTATCGAGCATGCCAGTGTTCTAGCTTTGAATGATTCTGTGTGGTCACTTAAGAATCACTTACGTCTGGCACACAGTGTACCAAGACCTACCATCATTTGCAGGAATGTTTGCCAGTTCTAATTTGATTTTTTTGACTGTTTGCTCACTTTCACCTACGAGCTGATGTTTGAATATATTTGAGACATTTTCTGATTAGAAAATATCGAGATGAAACATAGAATCTCTTCATGGTCACACGTTCTGTTCTCGTTATTGTAATCTGAGTATTTGAGTTATAGACACTCGATTTTGTTTCAATACTGCTGAAATATAGAAGTATTCTTGGAGTTTGTGAGCCTTCACACTAGACCATTTTATTTTATGTTCTTATAAGCAGTCTTTTGAACATGTTCAGCCATGAAGTGAAATGCACACTATGGTATCTGAATCTCTACATATATTTAAGAAGACATTTTTTCAGAGTACATGAGGACACAGCCATACCAGTGAAACAATGACTTAAAAAAGACCCTGCCAAATAAAATTACATATAATAAGTAAATATGTACATGCATTCTCCATTAAACGTGAAAACGGTAACGTAGTTTGGAAATTATGTACCTTCCGGGGTTAATTATTTCTCTGTGACATAAATAGTATCTTTAAAAAACAAAGCAGTAGAACTAGTTGACAATCAAAATTAATAGTAATTTCTAGCAGATAGTTTAACGATAATAAGTGTTAAGCTATTAAAAGTGTTTTAAGTACGTTTTTATTTTAAGATAGTTTCAGATTTACAGAAAATTTGCAAGGACAGGGCAGCGTTTCCCAATTTGCTCAGGACAGGGCTAGGTTTTGCAATTTGCTCAGATCACTTCCCCTCTTACTACCATCATTATAGTTGTTACAGTTAGAAGCAGTGATGGTGTACTGTCACCATCCACCATCCATTCTTTCCCTCAGATTTCCATAGTTGGACCCTTTCTCGAATATCCAGTTCAGGATACCTCATTACATCCAGTGATCTCATCTCCTTAGGCCACTCTTTGTTGTTGGCGTTTCTGAGACATTCGTTTTGGATGATCTTTTCCATTTTCAAGATTCTTTGCCATTAATATTGTAGAGTTTTCCCCAGTTGCATTTAACGTGTCATTTTCTTGTAATTACTTGGAGTTGTGTTTTATGGGGAAGAAGTTCACAGAGGGCAAGTACAGTGCACAGCCCCTCATGTCAAGGGCAAGTGCTCTGAAGGAGACTTGATATTGTTGATGTTGTCCCAGATGTCAGGATTTTTTTTTTCTTTTTTAAAGCTGAGTAATATGCCACTGTGTGTGTGTGTGTTTGTGTGTGTGTGTGTGTGTGTGTGTGTTTCACATGTTTATCCATTCATGTATCTACGGACATTTAGGCTGCTTCCGTATGTTGTCTGTTGTAAATGCTGCAGTGAACATAGAGATGCATATGTCTTTTCAAATTAGTGTTTTCACTTTCTTGGGGTAGATATATAAAGCCAAATTGCTGGGATATATGGGAGTTTTATTTTGAATTGTTTGAGGAGCCTCCATAGTTTTCTTCACATTGGGCATGCCAATTCCCATTCCCAACAATCAGGTGCTTCTTTTTCTCCACATCCCTGTCTAGTTACTTTTTGTCTCCAATTTGAGCTTCCATTCTAACAGATTTGAATTGATATCTCATTGTGGTTTTGATTTGCAATTCAAACAGTTAGTGCTACTGAGATTTTTTCCATGTGTCAGTTGGCCATCTATATGTCTTCCTTGGAAAAATGCCTATTTAGGTTCTGTGCCCATTTTTTTAATTGGATTTTCTTTTCAAAAGTAGTTGTAGGAGTACTTTATATGTTTTGTATGTAAACCCCAAATTGAATATTTCACGGGCGAACATCTTCTACCATTCAGTACATTATTCTTTTGTATGGTTGATGGTGTCCTTCACAGTACAGAGCGTTTTAGTTGGATGTAGTCCCATTTGTTTATTTTAGCTTTTATTGTCATCGACTCGGGAGAGAGATAAAAATAAAATGTTGCTAAGAGCAGAGTCAAAGAGCTTGCTGCCCATATTTTCTTCTTGGAGTTTTGTGGTATCAGGTCTTACATTTAAGTCTTTAATTCATTTTGAGTTTCTTTTTGGATATGTTTTAGGATAGTGGTCCTCCTTTTATGTAGTTGTCCAGTATAACCCACACCATTTATTGAAGAGACTTTTTCAAAACCATTATATATTCTTACCTCCTTTGTCGTAGACTAACTGACCATGTAAGTGTGGATTTAATTCTGTGCTCTTTATTTTGTTCCATAATGTAAGGATCTGTTTTTGTGCCAGTACCATAATGTTTAGGATTTTTTTTTTTCAGAATTCTGACCTTCTTTATATTCTCTTTTTATTGGTGATTGGGATAACTTGGTACATTCTTCAAATTATAAAATAATTTAGTCACAGGGATGGAAATATAGCATAGGTAATGTAGCTCATAGCATTGTAATATCTTCTTGTGCTATGAGTACTTTGACAGAGATTGCATTGAATCTGTAGTTTGCTTTCCATAGTATGGACATTATCACAATACTAATTCTTCAAATCCATGAGCGTGGTTTATCTTTCCACTTGTTCGTGTACTTCTGTTTCTTTCATCGGTGTTTTATGGTTTTGAGCATGTAGTTATTTTACATCTGTGGTTGAACAGATTCCTAGGTATTTTATTCTTTCTGCTGCATTTGTAAGTCGGAATGATTTTATAATTTCTCTTTCTTGCAATTCATTCTTAGTGTATAGAAACACAACAGACTTTTGAATATTGATTTTGTATCCTGCACCTTTATTGAATTCATCTATTACTTCTAATAGATTTTTGGTGAATGCTTTGGAGTTTTCTACATATAGCATGAAGCCATCTGCAGATAGTGACAGTTTTCCTACTTCCTTTCCAATTTGGATATCTTTTATTTTTCTTGGCTAATTGCTATGGCTTGGACTTTGAGTATAATGTCTGACAAAAATGGCAAGAGAGGGTATTCTTGACTTGTTCCTGTTCTCAGAGAAAGGCCTTCAACTTTGCACTGTCGAGTATGATAGCTCTGGGTTTGTCATATATGTCTGTTTTTATGTTTAGGTGTGTTCTCTTTATACCCACTTTGTTTCAAATTTTTATTATAAATGGATGTTGAATTTTGGCAACAGTTTTTTTGCATCTCTTGAGATGATCATATTTTTATCCTTCATTTTGTTACTGTGATGTGTCAAATTCATTAATTGTGAATATTGAACTATCCTTGCATCCTCAGAGTAAATCTTACTTGGTCTTGATGCATGACCCTTTTATTGTATTGATGAAATTCCCCTTTCTGGCCTCAGCCTATATGTGACCTCCTGGAAATGACTTCCTTTAGCCTGGTCCTCCTTCCCATCATGAACTGCTACCTCAGTGCCCTGTTTAGTGACTTAATGAAACTGGTTACAATTGGATCTTTTCTTGTTTGTTGATCTTTTTTCTCACTTTGTTAACTTTGGTCTTCCTTCCATGCTGAAGACTGGGCTTGCGTGATTGTACTCCCAGGGCCTGTCACAGCAGTGAGCATAGCACAAGTAATGAACATTATTTTGAATATTGTGATATAATGAACTATACAACATACATACCTGGACATTCAGTAACCCAAATATATAATTGCTGGGTATATTTCTTCCTCTTCTACACTTCCTGAAAACACTGCAGAGCCTTAAAGGTGAAGTGGGTGTGTTGTCATGTTAATGAGAGACTTTTGGACCCCACCCGATGGCGGAGCCGGAGGTTGAATCAGCCAATGATAGAGTCAAACATGACTATACAGTGAAGCCCTCAGGAACATCAGGGAGATGAGTATCTCTCTCTCTCGGATCCTGATTCTCTGTCGGAGAGATCTTCCACACTGTGGAGCCAAAGATTACGTGTGTAACAGAACTAGTCCCAAAGCCCCATACTCCACAAAGATAGAACCTCCTTTATTTGGGAGCTTGCCCTGTGTATGTCTTCATGTGGCTATTAAATTGCATTCGTTACAGCACCCATTTTTAGAGTTCTGTGACCACTCTAGCAAATTAATCAAATCTAAGTGGGAGGACATTGGAACCTGCACCCTCTAGCCAGTTCTGTGAAAGCACAGGTCACTGACTGGGGCCTGCAACAGGCATTTGGAGGGAGAGGTGGGGAGTCTTGTAGGATGGAGCCCTTAACCTGGGGAATCTGGAGCTGTCTCCAGGCAGATGCCATCAGAACTGAGTTGAGTTCTCAGACTCCCTGCCAGTGTTTAAGAATTGCCTGATGTCTGTGAGATAACACACACACACACACACACACACACACACACACACACACACACACGGACGCACGTGCATGCACACACACACACACACAGACACACACACACACACACACACACACACGTTGGAATTGTGTCCACAAACTCAAAAGGCGTTGTACTATGATGTGTATGAGAAAACACATTTGGTGTCAGCGTACTGAGATTTGCTAGAACTGCCCACGTGCTCTGAAATCTGTGGTTTTTGAGGAGAAAGAATGGAAGGGCAGGGGATGAGGAACTGTTGATGCCTGGACGGCTACCCACTCATTCTTAGTATAAAGGAGCAGCTGCCCTAAAATTGGCTACTAAAGGTAAAAGTTACCAGTGGAATTTAGAAATAGCAGTGGACCCACCTCCTAAGATTTCAAAACCTGTTGGTGAAGTCTTAGCAGGGGCCAAGGAGTTGGCTTAGTGGCTATGTAAGGAAATGCAGATGAGTAAGAAGCAGCCTAATATTCCTTTCCCTGGTTTTTGTTATCTATAATAGTCAAAATGAAAATAAAAGAAAGCTCTGGGTCAGGGCTTGATGCGGAACCAAGCTGGGATTTGGGTCAACTTGAGCCTCGGCCGTTAGCCTCAAAGCCACCCAGAAAGGGAAAATGATGTCAAGCAACAAAAAGTACCTCTAAGACCTCTAGTTGCCAAGCAAATAATGTAGGAGGAGGCAAAAGCCAGGAAATGTGTGAAACCAGGGAACATAGTGTAAGGGAACTGTCTCCCTGTGCAGACTGGTTTCCCCAGCTTCCTGAAGAACCTTTAGTAAAGTGCATCGTGAGGTCACCAGCCTGGGGGCTTTGTCTGGTTTTGAATGCCTCCGAGTGGAAGAGCATGTTTGGGCTGATGCAGGACCCTGTCTCACTCTTGGGCATTCACAGATGACTGTGAGTGATCCAGACACACGGGAGGTTATATTCCTGAGGGAACAGCCTGCTGGGCGGACTGTGTAAAAGCCACTGTGAGGTCTGTATGTTCTGAGAGGGGGGACTGCCCAACTGCTCCTCTAAATGCAGATGGAACACCCCAGATAGAAGAGCTGATAATGCTTCCTATGTGGGATTGGCTTTGCAGTGACCGAGGTAGGCGCCCACTGAATGTTCCTGTTACACAGGTCATGGTGAACGCTGAGGTTAAGGGGCCTATTACATGGGCAGCCCATGTAACCTGACTGCTACAAAATCGAGCAGTTTGAGGAGGCTTCTCAGATTTGTTACCTCAGCTTCCCCTCTTGGGTCCAAGAACCTGAGTATAACTGGGAAGATGTTGAGGGGTAAAGAGGAGAGTCAAGGGACTCGACCCAACTGAGTGGAAGTTTTCAGATGGTTATTGAAAAATTGTGTGAATCAAGCAGACACTGCTGGGGTTCAAGAAAGGTATTAATGTAGCACTACCAGTAATTGGGTTGGCCGGTGGGAACCCCTGTTGTTGCTCCAACATTACATCAGCCTAAAAACTGCACTCTGTGTACCCCAGTTTGGAGGAATTTGAAAAGCCTGAAGGCCATGATTAAAATGAGAAACCTGACCAGGAAACCCTGGGAATGGTTTTCAGGCAGGTTAATCAATTTAAAGACAGACAAAAGTGCCAGGGTCTTCTGGCCACACCCCAGCCTGTCCCTGAGACCGTTCGCATATGTGTGAGAGAATTGGCCAGGGAGGTGAGGAAAATGGCCCTGGGAGTCCTTGGTATAGGAGCCCAGTGCACTGTGATTCCAAAACCTCTTGGTGAAGTCTTAGCAGGGGCTAAGGTTAGATTGGGAGGATATGGAGATGCAGTGGCTGATGGTATTGAGGTGGAAGTTTGGATGAAAATTGGGTGTTTGAGCAGGTTTTGCTTGAGGTGGCTGCATCCCCTTTACCTGAAAGTATTATTGGGATGGATATTATGTCTGACTGGGGTTGGCTTCCCCTGCCAAATACAGTAGAACAGAAGGTATGTAAGCCCGTCCTCAGGCCTGTTTAGTTGGACATTCTAAATGGGGAATGGCTGGAACTGTGTGAACCCACAGAGGCAGATAACTTGACAAACATATCACCGTTCTTAGGAGTGATATGCTGGAAGCTGGAGTGCTGGTATCCACGGATTTGCTGTACAGTAGTCCTGTGTGGCCTGTGCAAAGGTGGATGGCACATAGAGACTCTTCAAGCTTAGATAATGTGGGTACCACCCATAGTCCCAGCAGTTCCAGGTATGGTCTCAGTCATACAGAAAGTACAGCAGGTTGAAGGAGGCTGGTACTCCTGGATGGACCTTGCAAATGCTCTCTTCCCCGTCTCAATTCCTGAAAAGAGCCAAGCCCAGTTTACCTTCAGGTGGGAAGGACCCCACTTTGCCTCTGCTGTGCTAGGCGGGGATCTGAGCTCCCCGGCTTATTGTCACTATGTGGTCAGGAAGGATTTGGACTCGGTGCAGTGCTCGAGTGTAATAATACACGATGTTGGTGACATTATGGTAATACCAGAAACAGAGGAGCTGGCCAGGACTGATTTGAATGCAACAAGGACGTATGTGACCAACCAGGGCTGGTTAATAAATCCAGTGAAGGTCCAAGGTCCTGCTCAGTGAAATTTGTAGGATTAACGCGGGCAGAAACCACCCAGGATATTCCACAAGTGAGACTGTCAGTAAACTGCTGTCACTCTCCCACCAGGACCAAACAAGAAGCCCAGCACTTTTTTGGTTTATTTGGATTTTGGATGAGTCGTATTCCACACCAAGAATCATTTCTAGCTCCTGTCTGTAAGACTCCATGAAAGAAACCTGCATCTGAGTGGGGTCCTGAACAGAAGCGGGCCACATCAGAATTACACATGGCAGCTGTGAGCTTGACAGCATCCAGACCTTGTGGCCCTCTCTCAGGCATGATTTTGGAAGTGTCTGCCCCCCACACCCATGTAGACTGGAGCTTGTGGCAAAAAAGAAAAGAAAATGAGCACCTCCCAGCTGTGACCCTTGGGATTTTGGACCAGAAAATTCCCACGTGCTGCTGCCTGGTACACACCACTTGAGAGACAATTATTAACATACTGTTGGGAATTAATCAAGACTGCCTGAGTGACCAAAGTACATAAAATAATTTTGAAACCTGAGATACCCATTATGTGTTGGGTGATGTCAGAGAAACACCCTAATAGGGAAGGCAGAGCCCAGAAGAGTCCCATAATCAAACGGATATGGTTCATGCAGGGTCAGGCTGCCTGGGGGATGCAAGGAGGCCTACACGAATCCGTGAGCAGGCAGACTCATTTCCTCTGGGACCGATGCTGGAGCCCCTGGGGAGCTGCATGGACAGTGCCCTAGGAACAGCTCTCAGCTTAACGACAAAGAGCTGCTTGGTTACAGGTGGCAGTTCCAGGAGGCATGGACAGTATCCTGGTTGGAGAGCTGCTGCAGTAATACCAGAGGATGGCAAGACTGGCTGGGAGGAAGGAGAAACAAAGGATCTCAGTGGCTTGAATTCCATACCCTTTTCTGGGCAGTGATGACAGAATGGAGCAGTGAGGAAAGCCCCTCGTGCTGGGGTTCTTATGACCTGGGACTGTGGCCACTGGCCTGGCTGTGTGGTCAGGAAGATGGGAAATGGGAAACTGGACTATGAAAGGAATGCCCGTGTGGGTGACGGCCATATGGATTTTGATTGCCCTGGGAATTTGAGGGGCACGTTAATGCAGGCCATGCTGGTTTGCATCAGAAGAAGCCTGTCAAGTAATGGGAGGTGATTCAAGCCACCAGGTGGGCCTGCAGGTGCTGCCCTTGGAGACGGCCGCCGGGGTCCATGGGAGACTGCAGCAGCGCACACACAGGCTGAGTCTACACATATTCCTCTTGCACTCTGTGAGGTACAGAATGCCAGCAAGACCTGTTCCGACTGTCAGCTAAAGAGACAGAGACTGCATTTGGCTATGGGGAAAGTTCTCCAGTGGCCACGCCCTCCACATAGCTGCCAGTGGGTTACATTGGATCAACACTAGTACCTCTTGGAGGCTGTATGTGGGTCGTTAGCAGAGTAGACACTTACTCTGGACTACGCTTTGCATACCCAGTGGTAGATGCAAATGCTGAAGATACCATTTAAGGTTTGGAACTGAAGATTCTGTACCAGTTAGGACAACCAAATTACATCTCTGACCAGGGGACACCCTTTACAGACCATGGTGTTCCACGGAAGGCCAAGAAACATCCCATCAGACGGATGTACAGTGTTTCATGTCACTCTCAGAGCAACGGTTTAATAGAAAATTGGAGCGGGCTGTGGAAACATTGGCTGCCTAAAGTGGGAGGTAAAGGCACGAGGGGCTGGCTTACATGCCTTCAAGAGTGGGTGCTCACACTCAACATGAGGCGGGTTAGGGAGGGTAGATTCCTCTGCTTCTCCAGGGGATCTGGGAAAGGGGGTTTGGGAGAGGTTGCTAGGGCACTATTCCGTTCTTCCCCACATTACCACAACTTTCTTTTTTCCTAACCGATTCAGTGTCTCCAGGAACACAGCTACTTCTGATGGTGACAGAGGCAGTGAACTTTACCAAGCAAGAAAATGTAACCACACCCTTAAATCTTTATGCCATAATTCCTAAGCCCCTGCTGAGGTGAATGGTGCCTTGACCCCAAGTAGCCAGGTCAGAGCTGATAGCACAGCTGTGCTTCCCAGTGGCCGGAAAAGCCCCCCGGATCTGCTCGTGGTTACCCTACCTTCTGTGGGTGGGTGGGGCTGAGGGGAGATACTTGTGAGACTGGTATTGCTGCCAGCCATCTGGACCAGCACAGAAGCCAGACCTGATGTCCCCTCCACAGGCGGAAAAATCTGGGTAAAGATAAATGGCAAATGAAGAGAGGAAGAAATTACAGCTGTGGGTACAGGGATGAATAAGTGGGTTATGCATGGAGAGAAATCCAACATTTTATTAATACTTCAATAGAACCTCAGACCAAGAAAATCGTACCTGTCAGCTAAAGCACACCAGACGCCCCGAAGGGGGAAGCTTTGTGTTTGCCAAGGCCACCACTGTGTTTGCAGCCTGGCAAGGTTGAATGGCAGCCTGGAAACGGAGTTGCATCGCTCTGGGAGAAACTCTGGTCATGAGATAACATTGACAAACTGAACCAATATAAAATGCTTGTAATGAGTTTATAGGTCAAGTGAGTTATCACTATAAAACTGCCCCAACCCCACACTTGCGTCTCGAAATGTCTGGCCTATTTGCACTGGTACTATTGTTCTATCTGTTGTATGAATGCTATTCCACATGTAAGGGCTGTGACAGGCATGATCGCTTTGCTGTGAGGAATCCGTGTTTGAGTCCAAGGAGCGCACTGCACGAAAATGCCCTCCTATTACTCTGCTGTGTTCTGCACGTACCGTCTGCCCTGAATTCTTGCTTCCCTGGAATCATCCTCACCACTGCAACAACAGCGCAGAAGGTTTTTAGCTCCATCCTGCACCTGAACTGAGAGACAGGCGAGGAGGCAGAGGGAGCTGGAATTGCTGTGGGGCTGGGTAGCTGAGGACTGGTCCGGGGAGGGGGTGCCTCATCCTCTGAGGCCTGAAGGTGGGTCACATTGAAAAGGAACGGCAGGGGCAGGGCCAGAGCCTGGAGGAGTCCCATGTGACTGCTGCAGAGGGGGCTCGGGCAGTGACCACCTTCACCTGCACCTGTGCCTGCCAGCACACCTCTGGGCCCCATCATATGGCCTGTCTGACAAGTTGTTTTCAGAGGCTTTTAAAGAAGGAAAGAAAATGCTATTGTAATTCTTTTCCTGGTTTACTAAATAACCTGCATGTAAACCATAGAGCGTAATAACAAAGCAAACCCATTTCTCCCTCTCCCTGAATTGAGTGGGGACTTGGCGCACCCCCACTGCTGTGTAGTTACTGCTTGTCTTAAGGCTCCCCCCGATGCTCTGTGGGAGCAATGGACTTCAGTCTAGGCTGTTCCCTCTCTCCTGCCTTTCTTCTGGGAGGCCTCTGTGGCTGCCCTGCTGATCACAGCTGGGTTGGGCTGGGGCTTCTGGATACAGGGACAGGGATGTCTGTCCCCAGTCCTGGCCAGGACCCAGGCACAGCTCTCTTAAGTTCACCTGCCAGGACTGCACAGCCCTGAGGTGACCCAGCTTCCAGTTCCACTGACCAGCTTGAGGTTTCCGTGTCGTATCTTCTTTTGCCTTCTACTTGACTGCTGGAAACAGCTCCACTTAAAACTTGAGGGTATCTGAAAATGCAGGGTTTAATCCATCCAGGTTATGGCAAAGGATCACTGGTATTTTGTGATTGTGTGTGTGTGTGTGTGTGTGTGTGTGTGTGTGTGTGAGAGAGAGAGAGAGAGAGAGAGAGAGAGAGAGAGAGAGAGGCAGGGGTGTAGGGGAGAGGGATAGGAGAGCTCTTTAACGGGTTTATCCAGTTTTCCCAGCATAATTTGTCAACAATTCTATCCTTTCCCCATTCCTATTTACACTTGGTTTCTTAGTAGTTGATTGTATATGTTTATTTCTGGGCTCTCTCTCTTCTGTTCCATTGAGTTACATGTGCATCATTATGCCAGTACCATACTGATTTAATGACTGTAATTTTAATATAGTTTGCAGTCAGGAAGTGTGATTCCCGCCATTTTGTTCTTTCTCAAGATTGGTTAGCTCTTCTGGGTCTTTTGTGGTTCCATGTGAATCTTAGGTTTTGAAAAAATATTTTTGTAAAATAGTCATTGTATTTATGGGGACAACATTGCATCTGCTGATCACTGTAGGTCAGATGCCCCGAAGCTCAAGTCACAAAGAAAAACAAACAAGAGGGGCTGCATAACACTTAAAAGTTCTGTACTGCAAAAGAATTAATCAAATGGAAAGGCAACCTACAGATTGGGGGAAATTCTTGAAAATCATGTATCTGATAAGGGGTTAATATTCAGAATATGTAGGTAATTTCTACAACTCAGGAGGGAAAAGAATTGGAACTTGCATAGATACTTCTTTAAAGACAGAGAAATGGGAAAGATTCACAGGAAGAGGTGTTCAACATTACTAATAATCAGAGAAATGTAAATCAAAACCAAAATATAATTACTCCTCATTTAGAATGGCTATTATAAAAAGAAGTGTTGGCAAGGATGTAGAAAAATCGGAATCCTTGTACATGCTTGGGCTATGTCTGCATCTATCTGTCTGTGTCTCAACCATTGATGTGGAAGATTCTTCCTCTGTCAGTAATTATTTGTAAATCCTGATTGCTGTGTTGGGTTCCATGGCGTGCAGAGAGCACTGTGTATAACCATTCCTGTTCATGAGCATTTGGTTAGTTTCTCAAACAGTGATTTTTGACTCAGGTTGTTGGGACAAAACAGGTGCACAATATTGGGGATATTTGTATGCAGGGACAACCGTAGGTGTGTATACAGCCTTAGTAGATGCTGGCTGTTTTCCAAAGAGGTTCTACCAATTTAAATTCTCACTAGCCCTACATGAATGATCTGATTGTTCCAGAACCTGGGGAGCATGTATTCCTGGTACTTTTTAATTCATCTCATCTGATTTCTGTCTTAAAACAGCTGATTGCAACTTTTATTAGCATTTCCCTGAAATTAAACAGGGTAAAGCTTTAAAAAAAAACTTCAGTTAGTTGCTTATCCTCTTTTATCTAATGTCTCTTCTACCTTTGGCCATATTTTTCTAGTGGGCTTTCAGTACTTTGTTTTATTGGATGGTATTATTTACATAATTTGGCTTGAGGTCCTTTACCAGATGCAGGTAATTTGAGTCTCTCCCACCCAGACTTTCCACTGCTCTATCTCACTGGTGAATTTTGATAAAAGCCAGCTCATAATATACCTTAATATGATCCAGGTTGTCATTTTCTTCTCTCTGTGTTTTTCTGAATGAGAAGGAAAATATTTTTTCTCCTCATTGTGAAATGAAAGAGCTCTTCTGCCTTCTAAATTAAGGCTATGTTTTGTTTTTATGTTAGAACTTAAATTAAGAAGTGATTGATTCCTGCAAAGCCTGGATTCCTGAATGGCAAGACAGTTGAAGAAGAAATATCTCAACAAAAGTGCAGTGTGAACAATATTGGAGATGTCAGGACAGAGTGGAAGGAGAAGTGGGATGTGATTGAAAGAGGAGCAGAGGGAATGAGGGGTAAGGAATTGATACCACAGGTGAAAATACACAGCACTCTCCCCGCTGATGAAGGACAGCAATCCACAGATGCAGTTTACATTCCCTAAGCACAGTATTTACACTCTAAACCATAGAGGGTTACAGTATGATCGAAAAACCATAATTACATACAGACTGTAGGGAAATGAGAGGCGAAATAAGCAAGAAAAAGGCTGATAGGTGATGTCTAAACATATATACATAAGGCAAATGGATATCAACAGAGCACCATTTTTAAAATGCTAAAAGAAATTTTCATGTCAAAACAGAATTCTACACCCATCAGCAGTATTAACCACAAAGATGTTCTAAGAAAAAGTTAAAAGTGAGACACTTCATAGTTGGCAGCCTTGAATTAGAACAACTACTAGAGTGAGTTCTCAAGTCCAAAGGAAAGTAATCCCAAGTTGAAAACTGACAATGCAG
This sequence comes from Manis pentadactyla, assembly GCF_030020395.1. Taxonomy (NCBI): domain Eukaryota; kingdom Metazoa; phylum Chordata; class Mammalia; order Pholidota; family Manidae; genus Manis; species Manis pentadactyla. Next base: position 27,271,178 of record NC_080024.1, read on the forward strand.
GGATAAATGAAGAGGAAAGTACCAGGCAATGTATGAAAAGAGGTGAATTTTTGTCTGTGAGTTCTAGAATGAACTCTTGTGGAGATTAAACTATGTAGAATTAAAATGCATGTTAACAGTATTAAAAGTCCGGAAGGTTAGGAGAATTGAAAGTGTTCTAAGGTATTAGTTAGCATTTGGGAAAGTGGTAAAAGTAATTTTATTAGACTGTCTTCATTTTTTTAAGTTTATTTATTATTTTTATTTTGGTATCGTTAATGTACAATTACTTGAACAACATTATGGTTACTAGACTCCCCCTGTCACCAAGTCCCCACCACATACCCGATGACAGTCACTGTCCATCCGCGTAGTAAGATGCCATAGAATCATTACTTGTCTTCTGTGTGTTATACTGCCTTTCCCATGTACCCGCCCTCCAACCCGCTACATTATCTGTGCTAATCGTAATGCCCCCTTTTCCCCCTTATCCCTTCCCACCCATCCTCCCCTCCCACCAATCCTCCCCACTCCCTTTCCCTTTGGTAACTGTTAGTCCATTCTTGGGTTCTGTGAGTCTCCTGCTGTTTTGGTCCTTCCGTTTTAGCTTTGTTCTTATATTCCACAGATGAGTGAAATCATTTCACACTTGTCTTTCTCTGCCTGGCTTATTTCACTGCCCATAATACCCTCTAGCTCCATCCATGTTGTTGCAAATGTTAGGATTTGTACCATATAAATTTTCATAGTATTTTATAAGAATTATTTGTATCTCTGTGTTGTCTGTAGTGATTTTTCCTTTCTTATTTTTGATTCTATTTATGTGTGTATACTCTTTTTCCTGATAAGTCTGACTAGGGGCTTATCTATTTTGTTTATTTTCTCAAAGAACCAGCTTTCACTGATGTTTTCTATTATTTTATTCTTGTCGGTTTCATTTATTTCTGCTCCAATTTTTATTATGTCCCTCGTTCTGCTGAGTTTGGGCCTCATTTGTTTTTTTTGTTGTTGTTCTTCTTCTTTTTCTACTTTCATTAATTGTGGGTTTAGACTATTCATATGGGATTCTTGTTCTTTCCTGAGGTAGGCATGTGTTGCAATATACTTCCCTGTTAGCACCGCCTTTGCTGCGTCCCACAAATATTGCAGTGTTGAATTATTGTTCTCATTTGTCTCCATATATTGCTTGATCTCTGTTTTTATTTGGTCTTTGATCCCTTGATTATTTAGGAGCATGTTACTAAGTCTCCATGTGATGATAGGCTTTTTCATTTTCCTTGTGTATTTTATTTCTAGTTTCATAGCTTTGTGGTCTGAGAAGCTGGTTGGTACAATTTCCATCTTTTTAAATTTACTGAGGCTCTTTTTGTGGCCTAGTGTATGATCTATTCTTGAAAATGTTCCATGTGCAGTTGAGAAGAATGTGTGTCCTGCTGCTTTAGGGTGGAGAGTTCTGTAGATGTCTGTTAGGTCCATCTGTTCTAATGTGTTGTTCAGTGCCTCTGTGTCCTTATTTTCTGTCTGGTTGATCTGTCCTTTTCGAGTGGGTGGAGTGTTGACATCTACTAGAATGAATGCATTGCATTCTATTTCCCCTTTTAATTCTGTTAGTATTTGTTTCACATATATGTAGGTGCTCCTGTGTTGGGTTCATAGATATTAATAATGGTTATATCCTGTTGTTGGATTGATGCTTTTATCATTATGTAATGTCCGTCTTTGTCTCTTGTGACTTTCTTTGCTTTAAAATCCATTTTGTTTGATACAAGTACTGCAACACCTCCTTTTTTTCTCCCTATTAGTTGTGTGAAATATCTTTTTCCATCCCTTAACTTTTAGTCTGTGTATGTCTTTGGGCTTGAAGTGAATCTCTTGAAGGCAGCATATAATTGGGTGTTGTTTTTTTTTTATCCATTTAGTGACTCCATATCTTTTGATTGGTGCATTCAGACCATTTACATTAAGGTTGATTTATTGGTAGGTATGTACTTATTGCCATTGCAGTCTTTAGATGTGTGGTTATGAAAGGTTCAAGGGTAATAACCTTCCTACTAAGAGTCTAACTTAACTCACTTAGTATGCTATTCCCAACAGAATCTAAAGGTTTTTTTTTCTCTCCTCCATTCTTTATATATTAGGTATCATAATCTGGACTCTTTGTCTGTCTCTTTTTATTACCTCCTGTGACAGTTATTTAACCTTGGGAACACTTCCGTCTATAGCAGTCCCTCCATAATACACTGTAGAGATTATTTTGTGGGAACTAAATTCTCTCAGCTTTTGCTTATCTGGAAATTGTTTAATCCCGCCTTCAAATTTAAATGATAATCTTGACGGTTAATGTATTCTGGGTTCGAGGCCCTTCTGCTGAGAAGTCTGATGGTAGCCTTTGGTTTTTCCTTTGTATGTGATCCAGTTTCTCTCTCTGGCTGCTTTTAATATTCTGTCTTTATACTTAGTCTTTGCCATTTTAATTATTATATGTCTTGGTGTTGTCCTCTTTGGGTCCTTGTGTTGGGAGATCTGTGCACTACCATTGCCTGAGAAAACATCTCCTCCAGATTGAGGATGTTTTCAGCAATTACTTCTTCAAAGACACTTTCTATCCCTTATTCTCTCTCCTTCCCCTTCAGGTACCCCTATTACACGTATATTGTTCTGTTTGGATTGGTCCCATATTTCTCTCAGTATGCTTTCATTCCTCGAGATCCATTTTCCTCTCTGTTCCTCACCTTCTTTGTATTCCTCTTCCCTAATTCCTATTTCATTTATCATATCTTTCACTCTATCTAACCTGATTTTAATACCTTCTGTTGTTATGTTCAACGATTGGATCTTTGTCCTCAATTTGTTCCTGAGTTCTTGAATATTTTTCTGTACCTCCATGAGCATGTTTATGATTTTTATTTTGTAATCTCTTTCAGGAACAGTTATTACTTCAGCGTCACTCAATCCTTTCCCTGGCATTGACATTTGGCTTTGTTCCAGGTTCCTTTGACATTTCGTATTAGTATGTGGCAACCTCTAGTGCCCTGCAGCTGCTCATCTGCTGGAGTGATGTTGGGCATCAAAGGGGAGTGGTGCTGGTGCCTTTGGGGAGGAAAGGGCTGGTTCCAGTTTCCTGGCTGCTGTGCCTTGTTCAACTGCCAGAACCAGTGGCCGAACACACAGGTGTGAAGCCTCTATGCTTTGTGTTTGTAGATGCTGTAGGTGGGGCTTCCCTCTGACTGTCCTGCTGGTTTGAAAGACAGGTGCAGGCTAGCTGGGAGGAAGACACAGCAGGCTGCATATCACAGTGGGGAGCCTTGGAGCTGCATCCAGTGGGATGTAGCGAGTGAAGATTGTTTAAGTTCCAAACCTGCTGGGCAGAGTGCACCTGCACAATTTTGTCTACCTGTCCTTTGTCCTGAGCAGTAAGCTCTATGCAATCCTTGCCCCTTTAGCAGCCCTCTTGCTTTTAGGAAGTCTTTCAGACTGCCCGTCCAGATCAGCCGGATATGAATCCCTGTTTTCCATAAGCAGCTGGAATCTCCATCTCTCCAGGAATTCCACCTGTCTTAGCTTTCCAACCCCACTAATCACCAGAGCACCATGCAATGTAGGTTCGTGCTCCCAGAACAGATCTCCAGGGTGAGGTGTTCAGCAGTCCCAGGCCTCCACTCCCTCCCTGGTCTGTGTCTCTTCCTCCCGCCGGTGGGCTGGGGTGTGAGAAGGGCTTGGGTCCTGTCGCATCAAAGCTTTGGTACCTTACCCTGTTCCGTGAGGGCTGCTATTTTTCTCCAGATGTATTCAGTCTGGTGTGGCCGTCGTTCCTTGTTCTCTTTCAGGATGAGTTGTATTAGTTATATTTTTGTATCATATGTGGTTTTAGGAGGAGGTCTCTGTCTCGCCTGTCACACCGCCATCTTTAATCCCTAGCTAGGCAATTTTTCATGGATGAGGGGAGGAAGTTGCCCAGGGGGCTCCCCTGGGAGCATGCGCTGGGAACCTGCAGTGGCCAGGGAGCACTGCACCGTGTCCGTGTCCGTCCCCGTCCTGGGAAAGGCCGGGCCTGGTGAGGATGGCCCCACCTCTTCCTGGAACGCTGTGGCTACAACTCTGTGGTTGACAGCACCCAGGCAGCAGGTGGCATCAACAGCGCGGGAGGCCACCTGCACAAAGGGGAACATCCTCCACATGGTGGGGCAGCTCGCCTCTGTCCAGAGGGCCAAAAGCAGAGGGGTTGACACATTACGAAGGTGGCCACGTTGGCTGCAGCTCTGTACGGGTCCTTGAGGTTGCAGCGGCAGCCTGGGGAGCTGCCCACGTCTGCCGACAGGGTGCAACCTGCCCGAAGGGGAAGCTCTCCTCCGCACGCAGCCAGGATACCAGCAGGGCCATGGGCCCGATGACAGCAGCTACAGGGCCACACATGTGAACAGAAGAGGCAGGTTATCCCGGGTTCCCCCCGTTATCCTGCTTCCACCCCGTCCGCATTGTCCTCTGTGCTCCGGGCCCTGTGCGGAGGGTCCTGTCAGTCACCAGCACCTGGGGGTTCCCTGTCATGGGAAAGCTCATGGTCATCACCGACTCACAAAAGAGGAGGCTGGGTCCCAGAGGGGGAGGGGAACCACCCTTCAGTCTGACACAACTCGTTGGCAGTGAACCTGGGGTCCCAGTCCCACCCATCTTTAGGACACCCCCACACCCAACACGGCCTGGAGCTTCCCTGAGGCTGAGCAGCTGCCCACCCCTTGCTGATCACACCAGCCCAGAAACTCACCTGGCCCTGGTCAGTAAGTTTAAACGTGTGACCTGAAGAACTACAGTCCGTTTCCCCCGGCCTCCTGGCCTGGGGGCTCCAGCTGGCAGGACAGGGTGTAGCTGCAGGACAGAGGGCCACCTGTGAGCCCCTGGAGCCACACGTCAGGGGGCCCTTCTCCCAGAGCCTGCTGGCCTCACCTCTGCTCCTCGTGCAGGGGCTCCCCGGCGTGGAGAAAGGATACGAAGCGCTCCTCAGGCTCCAGGTCATACAGCACAGCCAGCTCCCTCTGCGTCATGATCTCACTTTGGATGATAGCGACCTGGGGCAGAGCAAGGACAGGGTACAGAGAAGGAGGGGTGTGAGGAGTGGGGTCCTAGGATGGTCCCGGATCTTTGCTCACGGGAACCCGCCTTCCTTCCGATGTCATCCAGCCCTGCCAGTTCCCACTGTTGTGTCTCCAGCTCTTCCTCCAGGAAGGGGGCCTTGATGCCACACCCCATCCCCCACCTGACAAAGCCTTGAGTGTCCTCAGCTCTGCATGTCTTACCTCTCTCAAGACACATTAGACCCATGGGATGGGATGGACAGTGTCCTGCCCAGGGGGTCTTGACGGTAGGAAGGAAACCTACTTTTCAGAAAAGTGCATCAGAAACAGCCCCCTGATCCCAGAACAAGGCCAGAACATCCCCACCCTTTCTCAAGTTGTAGGACCACTAGGGCCCTCCAAGGGACAGGCCTGCCCAGAAACAGCACCCGGCCCTGGCCCAGGCTCAGGCCTACAGAGAAGCGGGGACTGGACTGGGGAGCTGAGGCCTCAGGCGGAAAGGCACTGCCAGCCCCCTGATGTGCGTTCTGCCCTGAAGGAGCAACATCCCTCCCCCTGGGCAGGGCCTGAGGGGGAGGCCAGTATGCTCAGTAGCTGCCCCCTGTAGCCCTCAGCCCCACCTGCCCTAGGTCCAGGTCCGGGGCGTAAGTGGGTCCTTCTGGCACTCCTCTCCAAGAAGCCCAGTTCCTGGCGTGGAGGGGAGACTCTCAGGAATGGGTGCTAGCCCGGTGCTGGGAGGTCCGGGCTCACTCGGGGCTCTCTCCTCTGTGCAGCTCTCCATCCTGCCCCCCACCCCGTGCCCCTCTGGGCTCACTCACGTCTTCATGATGTTCCAGGAGTTTGTCTGCAGGCACATCATCTGGAAACATTCCGAGGAAGGGGACCATGTCCTGTGCCACCAGGGTGGGGAGGTGATGAGTCCGCGCCTGCCTCAGGGGCGTCCACAGAACCTCCCCTGAACCCCACACCTGCAGCCCCCAGCTCCCTTGGACCACCCTGTGCTGTGTCCCTCTCGTCCCTTCGCTCTGCGTTCCTCTTTCCAGGGCTTGCTTTTGGCCAGTCTCAGGACCTGTGATCCCTGCACCTGTCCTCCAACTTCTCCCTGTACCCAGCTGCTCTTGCCCTCCTCCTGGTCACCCCAGTGCTGGCAGCTCAGGGCTGGTGGCACCAGGAGCAGGTGGAGGGTCACCCCCACTGCCGCGACCCTGGCCACGCCACTCTCAACTTCCTCTTGCACTCCTGGGGTCCCATCCCACGTGGCCTCCCACAACCAGACCTTGGTTGATGGATGCCTTGCCCGAGTCCCCTGGTCCCTATGCTGTCCCCACCTCCAGCAGGCTCTCAGCCTAGAGCGACCCCAGCTCCAGCACACACAAACCCATTGGTGTCCTCGGGCCTCGGCCGGCCGCCCTGCGAGGGTCAGGGGAGATCCCTCTGCCTCCCAGGGTGCCCTGAGGACTCACTGTCACCTGGCTCTCAGCACGGCTCCCCTCACATGACCAGGTGGGGTGGGCGGAACGTTGAAGCCCATCTTGTGCTGCCTTGACCCTGCTCACCAGGGAGGCCTGCACCCCAGGGTGAGAACAACCCTCCATGTCAAGATGAGGAGCCCGAGGAGGCCACAGAGGGGGCAGCGATGGGCTGAGGGTACCCAGGGGAGAGGCTGACCTGGCTCAGTGACAGGCCCCACCCCTGCTGCCGACCCCATGCCAGCCCCAGTCCCGACTGGGGTCTGTCCTCTGGGTCCTCACTGGATGCCAGCACCCCAGTCAAGTGGAGCCAGGGAGGGAGACAGACAAGGCCCTCGGCGGCCTGGGCAAATCTACTTCCCCCATCAGCTTTCCCCTCTCACCCCGCAAACCTCGAGTCTGCCCCAAGGCTAGGCCACAGCAAGGCAGAGGACTTGCCCCAAGGACTGCCTCCCTTCCAGACCTCTAGCCTCCACTTACCTCGAAGAGCTGCTTCCTATGAACCCACTTGTCCTCCGTTTTCAGGTTTTCATATAAAATCAGGCTGGTGCTAAGGGGAGGGGACAGGAGGAGGGAGACATGTGGCCAGCAGGTGGAGAGTTTGGGGGCAGACCGCTTTTCCTAGAGATCCCAGAAGGTCCATTAGCCTGCATGAGGCTTTCCACCACGGCCCTGAGCCCTGGGGAATCCGTCGCCTGCGGAGGGCGCTCCCATGTTTCCGCCCGGGGCCTCCATTCCCAGTTTTCCCAGGGGCGAATCTGCTTTGGGCCAGGTCGCCGTCCTTGGGGCAGAGACCTCCTGCTGCAGAGCACATGCTCAAAATCTCCAATTAGGTTCAACCCACATCTGACATTGTAGGGAACTGATTCCTGTGGGGGATCCCGTGGCCTAACCCACAGGGGCTCCAAGAGCCCGCCATCCCTGTCCTTAGGCTCCGCCGCCTCCCAGGAAGTCCCAGCGGACTGAGGGGACACTGCCAGACGTAGGTGTGTCCCTGTCCACCCAGGTGCCCCGGTCCCAGGGACAGGACTACCCACCAGGCAATATGTCCCCAGGTGCTTTCCAGGCAACATAGAGCAGGGCTCTGCAGGGCCGAGAGAATGGCATGGAGGGAAGCATAGTTCTTGAGGGGCCGACATTCCTGGGAGGGAAGACAGAGCTGAGAGCGTGGCCTGCTTCTCTTCTCTGTCCCCCCATGAACTCCTGTCCTTAAGGACACAGAATCCCAGGGAGCCCAGCACACCTGGTACCTGGTGAGCAGCCCTCCTGGGTGGAGGACTGTAGCTCAACGCAAGGAAGGGGCCAGGGATGGCTGTCCCACCCCTGGGGCCTGCGAGTCCAGGTGCGCACTCCCTTGGCAGGAGGGGCCCAGGGACCGTGCAGGGCAGACCGCAGGCACCCATCCTGAGAGCTGGTCCCAAGATGCCAGGATGGACCCCAGGGGCCATCCCATGACATACCATGGCCACCTGGATCCAGAACTCCACGACTCGGGCCCTGTCCTGGGCCATCATGCTCGGGGTCCCGAGGCAGGTGGTGGTGACCAACTTAAGCAAGGTGTCAAATTCCCCGAGGAAGCCATGCATGGTGGGAGCCGGGCGCTCAGTGTCCATCCTGACGTACAGCCCCTGGGGATCACAAGGGAGGGTCATCCAGCCTTGCCCCTGGTGCCCCCGTGCCCAGGCAGAGTCACCAGTCAGAGCTGGAGCCCAAGCAGCTGAGGATGTGCTGTGAGCCTTGTGGCCACCCGGGCTTCAGACCCCGTCCACTGAGGCGCCCACGACCGGATGCACAGGACCCCACAGTGGTGGGGAACAGAGGGGCTCTGCTCGCAGGCACCCTCACTCACCTCCTCCCTGCCGCACAAGGCAGCTCACCCTACCCATCCCGGGGCATCTGCCTCCCATTCTGCCACCCCGTGGATCCCACTACCCACTCAGTTACAGTTTCCCCTGTAACAAGTCCACCCAGGGCCTTTGTTGGTGTCTGTGTCTCCCACACAGTCAGGTACATGGCAGGGTCTTCTGACATGTGGAGGCTGTGGAGGCCTGTCGGGCCAATGATGGCCCAAGAACCTAAGGCCCTGGAAGCACCTCCCTGAGCACCCCTCCCCTCCTCCCGTGCCCCTCCCAGCCCGGTCAGTCCCTGCCAACTTTCCCTCCGCTCCACCTCATTGGTCTGCAAGGATCCCTACGTGCCAGCCCTACTGGCCCCGTGTGGTCAGTGAAGGCTTGGGGGTGAGGAGAATCTCTCAGGGCACATGGTGAGTTCGTGGGGAAACTGGGACGTGAGCCCAGATTACAGGAGTCCACGTCAGGGGACGGCAGGTCTGGGGCAGCCCATGACACAGGGAAGGCCCATTCCCCGACGCTGAGAGCCTGCTCCACTCACCGCAAAGACAAGGGTCAGCTGCTCGGCCACCAGGCATGGGCAAAATGCCAGGATGGCTGGCTCCTCCTTGCTCGTCACGTCCTGGGTGCTCACAGCACCGGGGTGGGCAGGCTCCGGGCCCGGCTCTGGCTCTGCTAGGCCTGGTGCCATTCCTGCGGGTGTCAGGGGCCCCGGGCCCGAGGGCTCATGGGGCTCCAGCTCAGGGCCTGGCACCAGGGCTGAGGCCACTGCTGGGACATCCTCTGTGTCTGCAGGGACTGAAGCAGGTGACGCCGGCTTTAGCTCCATCACAGGGGGCTCAGGGAGCTCCTGAATTGGCTCTAGATGCAGGTGGCATGAGAGATACCGGTAGCGCCACTTCTGTTTCTTGCGACGTAGTGCTGGAGCGGGACAGAGAGACAGGGTCACCCCGGGGCTGATTCCCTATGCCTTACCAAGGACAGAAAAGACCTCACGTCCTCGAAGGGAAAAATCCGGGAAGCCCACCCTAGACGGTCCCCTTGCTGCAGCCCCTCACCTTCCAGCTTTGCCACCAATTCCCTCACGTTCTCCTTCTGGGCCAAGTGGTGGAGGATTTGACTCCTTAGGGTGGCTGAAGGCTGGCTGCCATGGAGGTCAATAGGCACACGCTCGGGCTCCCAGGCATGGTGCCTAGCCTGTCCCATCCTTGGGCTGGGGGTTGACCTTGGGGTGGCAGAGTGAGAAGCCTTTTCTTTCCAGCCACACTGCCCTCCCGGCACACCCTTGTGTGGGCCTGGTCGCTCTGCATTCCCCTGCCTGTCCAGGCATCTGCCCCTCGCCCTTCCTGACCCTGTGTGTCTGTCCTGGGACCCCATCCTCTCCCACCCTCCCAGATAGGGTGTCCCCAGTCGTCAGCCCGCCCGTGGGACCCCACCCACCAGCAAACACGGGTTACCTGCTGGGTTCTGCTGTGTGCTCCCTGCCCCACGCCCCAAACTCCTCCTCCCCCCTTTCTGTGAGATGGGCAGCGCACCCTCTGGTCCCAGTGAGAACTCACATTTTCCCATCCTCCTCAGGCCCCTCGCCATGTCCCGTGTTACTTGAAGAGGCCGTGAGGGAATTGCCCGTGATGCTCCCCGGCCGTGACCTGCGGGTGACGCCTGAAGTGACTGCCCAACTCCACCCGGGATGGGGTCCCAGTATTGTGTCTGCTTCCTTCACTTACTTATGCTAAGTGTCCCCAAAGGGCCTGCACAAAGTCTCTGCTGCCCCCAGAGGTCCGTCATGTGGCCTCAGTGAGGACAAGGACCGGGCCCAGCCACAGGGATCGCAAGCCTCCGTTCCAAAGGCTGCTTTCCATGTGCTTTTCCAAATTGAGGCCACTGACAGGTGAGGCCAAAGGCTTTTCATCGGGTACAGAGAAGTAATAGCCCCGAAGTGGCCCAGCATGGACGGCAGGTCTTTCTGCAGCACCCAGTGCCAGGGGAGCCCCTCTAAGGCTCCTCCCGTATTCCCCATGGGCACCCTAATGGGCTGATCCCTAGCCACCCTGCCTATCAGAGGAGCACACAGCGGCTCAGACACATGTGGGGACACTCAAGACACACAGCAGGCTGCGGGCAGAGGCCCGACTGTGCCGAGGATGGGGTGGATGCTCACCGGGGGAACCGCTGGCCCGTGGCCGGCTGGTCAGCGTTCGTTGCAGGGAGTGGGGACGAAGAAGCGTTCAGACTGAGGGTTGCACCTGAAGACGACCTTCTTGCCCTGAACCGTCCCTGCTTCTCCTTCACTCCTGCCAACTGGTGAGCATCGTCGGGAGGGCGTGTGGACTCAGGAGTGCTCCGGCTGATGTTTCTAGCTGCCTCCACTCGTGAGGTGCCCTTTCTCCCCTTCCTCATCACGCTTGTCCGGGGAGCCCTGCGCTTGGGGACCTTAGTCCCATGGTCAGTTGACTCATGTTCAGGCTGAGGGGGGCAGCGGGGATATAGTCAGTGGGGAAACCAGGAACCACCAGGACGAGGGAGGTTTGCAACTCACCCGAGCACCTCCAGCCCCCTGGGGTGCGAGCAAGGAGAGGGACGGGGTGCCCCCAGGGAGTGAGGTTCCAGGCCCCTTGGAGTGGGACCGTCGGCCACTCTCGTGGGGAAGCCCTGGGAAGGCCCTGGCGGGTTACCAGGTTTGGAAGGGAGTGGGTCCTGGGTGTAGACAACCTGCCCCGGGTCCAGGAGCTGGTGAATCCATCCACCAGCTCCTCCACACTCCCCACGGTGGTGCTGTGCAAAGCCAGAACCTAGTAGCTGGGGAGGAGGCACCCAGGGCTGCCTGGACCTCCCCACAGGGGGCAATGTGGACCCCAAACCCTGCCCCCGAGATCAGGCACACACGGCCATCTGCATAGACATCCAGTCCCTCAGCGAAGGAGAGGACACCCCCCGGGCTCAGGATTGCCATGGGGTGGAAGTACCTGGTCCCAACACTCACCTCCACATCCTGAATGATGAGACCAGAGCTGTGACGCTCATCCCGCCAGGGGACCACCACCTCACAACATGCTACCACCCAGGAACGGCCCCCCTCCTCCCCAGACTTCAGTCCCACCCATGCCCCACACTCACCGCACACACACAGCAGGGTCCAGCGGGAAGGTCAGCCCGAGATGGGTCACCCTTGTGGCCTGGCCCTGGAGTGGCCCGCTCTGGGCTGCCGTGTGCTACCTCGGGGCTCCTCAGGCAACACAGACAGAGGCGTTGGAGGTGGTCTCTGAGCCAACGGCCAAGGCGAGCAGGAAGACTGTCCCTCTCCGCTTCCCTGACTCCCACGCCCTCAGAAGGCTCCACACAACAAGACCGCATGTTGCTCTGTCGAGCGTCTCCGGTCAAGTGAGCAGGACTGGGGTCTGCTATCAGGAACTGGGCGCCGGGTCACAATTCAGGTTCTACTGGGCGTGTTGTCAGTGACATCACTTCCTGAAGGGTCCATTTCGTGGGCCCCTCCCTGCATTCAGACACACCCCCATGCCCCTCTGGGATGCTGACTGCCCACCCTCCTGTCCCTTGCCATGCGTGACTGCACACCAGAGCCCTCCCCTTCACTCTTAGCCGTGTCACCAAGGTCCCAGCTCTGAGGAGACAAGAGCTAATCTCAGGCATCTTTTTCTCACCAGTTCCCTGTCCTGCTGAGGCCACGGCACCTCCCAGGAGCTGCCCAACGTCCCAACCTGCACAGGCAGGGTCATGTCAGACATTCCTCACTAGGTACATCCTCAGGGATAACATGGATGACACCTCCAGCTCCTGGGGGCTGGTGTCATGTGTGTCTTACGCAGAGACTTAAGAGATGGAAGAGTGCCAACCAGCCTTTGCAGGGAGCATGAAAGACCATGCAACTCAGGCCCAGGTTCGGGCCTGGTGATCTTGGGCAAGTCGCACCCCATCTAGGCCATTTTCATGTGTGCACCTTGAAGGGGCGGCAATGAGATTAGATTCAGGTGGTGTCATCTACTGGCATCCACCTTCCAAAGGTCCAGGCTGCTCTCAAACTAGGTGCTTTTCAGACCAGTCAGTGAATAGGTCAGAGTAGCACACTGTAAATTAAGTCTGTGCTGCCTCTGAAGTCCGAGGTGGTCCACCAGGCTGCTGTGCTCTTGTGTGTGTGTGTGAGAAGGGCCAGATACAGCGCTTATTCTTCACCTTGGAAGGAAGAGCTTGGCATGGCCACATGATAGACTTCTAGAAACTTCTCTAAGACGAAAGGCCCCTGAATTTTTGTTGGGTTTAGTTCCCACCTCTGACACGTGACTGTGTTATCAGTATGCCTAGATGAGTTGTACTTCCTGATCACTGGGTCCAGTCAGCACAATACCATCAGTGGGATGGGCCAGTGTGACGTCTTCTGAAAGGAAAAGGAGATGAAGGTTCCTTCTGACTAAATGACAGCCTAAGTCTGGAGATTTGATATACCTCTGAGATAGTGTTCTCTCCTTGCCGGCTGAACGCTCACTGCTCTGCTTGTCTTTACTCACAGGAAGAGAACAAAGAGCATTTTCCTGATCAGTAGTTATACACCCCGTGATCAAGTGATGAAGCCCCATGTGCAGCAGTAACTGCATTTTGAGGCACTGATTACATTGACAATCATGCCCCTGTCACCTCCAAGATTCAAGCGTTTTCTGAATAGGCCAAATGAGTGACTTCAATAAGGGTATGTGGAAATGACCACCCCTACATCTTTCTAATCCTTGGTGGTGACACCGGTTACTGTAACCTCTCCTGGAAGGCATTAGTGCTTTCAATGTATACTTTAGAGGGAGTTCTAGAGTCTTGTACTTGACCCTGCCACACAGCATGACTTCCTTGCCGGTACAGGTACAGTCCCCTGTGGGTACCAAGGAGGAAGCTGGGAGCTCAGTGTCCCTGACAGCTCAGCCCTGTGGGCTGTGCCACTGGGCACTGCGGGAACTTGATCGGGGTGGGCGCGTGCTGCTCCTGATACCAAACCAGGTCCTCGTCCCTGAGGTCAAATCACAAAACACTGTGACAGTGTTTTCAGGGAAGGAAAGAATAGTGTATTGACTTGCTAGCAAATGAGGGAGTGAAAGGCTCCTGCCTTAAAGAACCACCGTCCTCCTGACACAAGCAGTCAGGGCTCTTCGAGGGGAAATGGTGGGAGAGAGGCTTGGGTGTAGATATGATTTAAAACGGCAGTGAGAGTTAAAACCACTACTTCATTTAAAATGTTATAATCCACTTTTGTTTTCCAAGACCTCCTTCAAAACAGGCATTTTTTAAGTGCATATTACATACATAGGTGTGTTTGTCACTCCACCCAGAAAATAATTTCCCCTTTTTTTGAAACTTGAAGCCCTTTTATTCTATGTTCCACATTTCCATATTTGTTAGAAGCTTTGACATGGAAAAATATTTCTTCATTGCAAAGAAAATCCATTATATATTTGCAAACATCAGGACAGAATGATGGAAATGCAGGTGACCTGGAAAAACAAGTACATCTCAAGGGGACAGAAGCTCCTTAGTGCCAGCTGATGCTGGCCATGAGAAATATCCTCCCACAATCCCCAGATTTAATTCTATCATGTGAAATCTCCCAGTTTTTAAATTCATCTAAATTTTCAGAATATATTGAATGGAATCATTTACTTCTTCTTGCTAGGTATGCAAAGGCTGACAATTTGCATTTTCTGATTTCTAAAATCAAGTGATGCCCATTCCATTCAGTGAAGGCATGGCATTGACCTTGAAGCACAGGGTGGTTGAGTTATAGTAGAAGCAGCCGGAGCCAGGAGACATCCTGCTCTCCCAGCTTTTATTTTCCAGGAGCGGCAGCTCTTTGAGAGGGCTATGCCAAGGGTAAGATGGGGTATTAGGAGAGGCACGTGGCCTTCGATGATCAGAAGGGATTTCTGAAATCTCAAAGAGGAAGAGAGGCCTTGCATTCCATGAATAGTAAGGACCAGCAGCCTATGAACCCACAGCATCCTAGGAAAGTGGCCAGCATCTCACTGGGAGGGATGACGTGTGCAGTAGACTTTGCATAGGGCTTTTTGTGAGGCTGGACATTAGGCTTTATGGTTCCAACTCCAAAATACGGAACTCAGTACTTTAAGGGGTTCTCTATGCTTAGAAAACAGAACCCTGTGATTCTCAGGTGAACTGAACACTGGAAGAGATCTTATATAGTCTGCGCAACAGTTCTAGGCCTTTTCATGACCCATTGCAGGAAAGCATTTTCCACCACCATTCATGAGTCAGCCCTTCATATCCAAAAGGAATCCTGGGCACACAGTTTCACAGAAGCAAAAACAGATATGCATTTGATTTCATTTAATGGACACAAAGAAATGCACCCGCATTTGCAGAATAAATTTTATACAAATTCTAATGTATGCATAAAGTAAAATTCAGTGGCTGGGCACTGAGTTTTGGGCATCCAGCAGATCTATATTTAAATCTAAATTCTCTTTTAGTTGTGATTACATGTGACTTCATCTCTGAGCTTCATTTATAAAAGGTGGATGAAAATGATACCTACCTCATAAATCGTATTGAGAATTAAATTTGAGAATTTAATAAGATAACATATTAACACACTTAGTGTGGTGTCTGGAACATAATGATTATTAAATAAATACCAGTCATCATTAGGATTCCAGATACCTTCACAGATATCTTTGCAACAGAGCCAGGCGAGCCTCTGGTCTGGGGCAAATTAGGCATTTGAACAGGCCTTGAAGTGAGCAGGATTTATACAGAGGAGGTAGGAAGAGAGATGCGCTTCAAAGGAAGCATGGGTTGTTTTGCTGGGGACGGTGAGAGCTCTGGCTCCCACATGGCGCTGAGCACACCGACACCCCAAACTATGGTTCATAAGACACTTGGAGCCCTAATTTGTATTCTAGTCATATAATTTAAGACTGGGAAGACCACAGATGTTTTAGGGCATGAGCTGAACGCCTGTAGTGCATACCTGGGAAGGATGGGGGCCGTTTAATTTTTAAGCAGTAGAAAACTGGAATTTAGGAAAGGGAACTGCAAGGGAATCTAAGAGTGTAGTCTTTGAATAGTGGTGAATTTTTTCCAGTTGATTTATATGGAAGATGCTTTCCTCTTGAAAATTCTGAAACATGTTTGCTGTACTTGGTAATGCTGGAGTCACTGGCTAGCTTTGCTGATAAACCTCCTGGAAGGTGTAACTCAATAACATTCATGATTCAGTCCTTCATACTGAAGAAGAGTCCCATGCGTACAAACCTAGAGAAGTGAAAAACAGGTGAGCAGTGTAGCTGGGCAGCAGGACTGTTAGCTGAGGTACAGTATTTATGACAACAATTCCTCGCAAACCGTAATAAATCCATGTAGTTTTTTCCCCCCCAGGAAATGTATGCTACTATTTGTACATTAATTCTTGGAAAAATGTTAGGACTGGAAGTTAAGGCAAACTGTAATCACACAGAAGTCACGTTGGTTTCTCTGTGTCTGATGGGATGTACTGTATGCTGTTTTATGAACAAAGTGATTTTCCTGTCACATAGTTCCTAAACTCCATATGCCTCTAGGTCACAAAGCCTCCAAAGATTTGCATAACTTACTGTGCTGGGATGAAATAGAGGAGCAAACAACAGTTAGCTCAGCTAGTGATTTTTTACATTTTGTTGTAATAAACAATTTCTCCTATGAGAAATATCTAAGTTTATAGAGGTAAGTAGTAAAAGCTATTCCTGCTATATGCAGAAGTTATATTTCAAAAGTGCACTCCAGAGACGTTTTTGGAATTTAGAATATTTTTCCATTTTTCCATCATACCCTCTGTCTCAGGTATTCCTAGATTTTGCAACTACAGGAATACTGATTTCCTCATGTGAAATCCTAGCCTCACTCCTGGTGCCCAAGTCCTTCGATATACCTCATGCAGGTGAAACTTTACAAATGTGTAGATAAGGGGAAGACCTTTATGTACACAAGTGCTGGCACATGCATAAACACACACACACACAGAACTGCCTTTTTACACATTACATTTTACATTTGGTTTATCCCACAGTTACTCTTTCCAAGGGTGAATTTATGCAAGGTCCAGCTTTACTGACATTTTATCTTCTATTAATGTTAATAATGCCTCACACTACAGTCCGTTGACAGTGTGATGTGTTCAGGGCAATGCAGAAGACAATATAATTTCTCGTAAGTCTACAAGGAGTTCTACAATAGTAATGGTTTTGATAAGATGCAAAACTGAGCATTTCAAAGCTCTAAAACCATTCTCAATTCCCTCATTGCCTTTAATGATTGTATTCAATTTATTGATATTAAAGCAATTTGAAGTTTTCACTGGTGAAAATTCCCCAAGATGTTTTTGTCAAATTAACTTAAGATGAATGAAATATTACAAACTGACTTAATTAGTAAATATTTAATATACTATCTACAAATAATATAAGTTGTACACATTACTATATTTTAAACTCCCATCACTCCCAGCAGCAAAAAGTTTTCACTATACTATGACTATATTCACTTACTATATTTCTTCTTTCTAAGTGTGTGTTTTCCTGTTTCCAGCTAGACTCTTAAAATTAGAAACAGAATTTTCCAGTAGGTACTATTTGTGATCTGCGCCTTGCTTTTGTAATTACTTTGACTCTGTATATAGTATCACTAACCTCTGATGTCCTACCACTTAATTTACTACACCTTATCTCCTTGACTAAATTTAAGTGCTAGGCATATTCTGTTCAAGCTCTAAACATGCCCTTTGAGTAGGCTATGTTGTCAGTTGTTTAGATTGTGGGTTTGAGCACATAGGTTGAGATAGAAAAGAAAGAGACACAGGGAAATTTTCACATAATCATGCACTATACAGCTGATCCTAGACCAAGCTGGCTGCAGAGGCATTTCAGAAGGGGCCATGTAAATGACTCTGGGTGGATCAGCCAAAAGCTGTAGTCATTAGAAAAACAGCTTAAAAAACATGTCCTTCAATGAGACTGCCTCTCTTCAAGCACAATTTAAATGTAAGAATATCATGTCTAGGCAACTCTGTATTCCCCATAATGACTACAGAAATCTATCGTCTACAGTAGGTACAGTATAAATTCTCCAAAATATAAGTACCCCTCAGAACTGAACTTTGTGTAAACATGATTCCTTATATTAAATGCATTTATCCTCATAAACTAACTTTACCTCAAATGCATTTTTTTCCATAAACTAAATTTATCCTTGTCTTAATCAGAAAATCTTTAGGAAAAAATCTTTGGAAGAAAAAGCTGAGATCTACAGATGCAGTGTTGGCCAGGGTTACCCTTTGAGATCAACTGGAGTCTGACCTGGGAAGGATATGCCAATGCTGGCCTCTTTAATTAATGCTAAGGTGCCAGGGAAACTCGAAAAACTCAACAGTCTGTTCTTTTTATGTCTTTCTTCACCAGCTGATTACAGGAAATAGTCTCAGAGGAACTATTTCCTCTCCAAATTAAGCAAGGAGTAGAAGCAAGGAACTTTTCTTCTTTCCCTGTTTTATGAATTTATTTAAGATATTTGCTTAGCAGAGTGCTTCGAACTACACAGTGCTTTCCTTGTTGACTCATTTCCATCATCATCAGCAATTAGCATCAGTTTCCTAGGCAACCATTCTGTACTCTACTGAGAAAAACCTTTTCTTGACAGGATCATTCTGTCTAAAATTGTTTTGTTTTCCTTCTTTCACAAGTGTAAGGTAAGCTTTCTTGTCATTTCTTTTAACACAGTATTATTATGCCCCTTATTATTAAAAGCAGAAACATTTACTTGCTTTTATATTGCATATGGTTGAATTTATTGTCAATGTCTCTTGCTTCTCTCTTAAAACCTTGAAAGAAATCAACAAAAAAATGTTCTTAGGCATATGCCAATCTGCTTACATTTTTTTTGTTCAGTGTAATCGGTGAGCTTTTACATGCTCAAGTAATCACAGCTGGTCCTGATGAAACCCCAAAGGGTACACATTCAAAATTAAACTTCTCTGTATACCAACAATGTCATATATTGCTCAGAAGCAAGTTGGAATTTTCAGGAACACTGAGAAAGTTTCAACTCCATTGCTTTTGTTATAAATCAACCAAGCAATGTTGATAAATTAATGTAACAAAATAACTAAATGAAAAATACATGTTAAAAACAGGGATTGTGACTGTCTTAAAATATTTGACATGATAAAATACTGTGACCAGAAAAGCATAACAGTGGTATAGCATGAATCAGAATCATGGGGAAAAAAGGAGACTTCAATAGTTGTAAATGCTCAACAGTATGTCACAACAACAAAGTAAAATTTACTTTATCATTTTAGTCTAAATAATAAGTGGCAGGAGCCTGATTTATTGTCTGTTAGGTAGTGATCCAAAATACAGGCAAGGAGGTTTACTCACTGGCAAAATGGCAGAATCATCTCAATGTATGACAAAAACTTTCAGGTCTTTGCCTATATTTTGTCAGTCAAAGGATGATCATAGACTTAGATGATAATAAGACAGCAAGAGTGATTAAAACAGTGATAGGTACTTTAAATAAGCACTTGTCATATTATTTCTTTTAATTGTCACAACAAACCACAAGATGAATACCACTTTCATTCCCTCTTTACAGATGGGAAATCTGAAATTTAGAGACTGTGTCACTTGTGGCTAGTAAGAGAGAAAGGCAGGGTTTGATTTCAGATTTTCTGACACCAGAACCTACTATTATATAAAATACTTTTACTACACTGATGTAAGTCAAAGTGATGCCTAAATGGGACAATAAGTTGCCTTTATCCATTATTCTGCCAGTTTTCCCATCTGGGAAATGTATTATAGTATGGATTAAAAATATTGGTGGAAAATAAAGGTACCTAATGTAATAACTTGTTTAATAATCATATCACAGTATGATTGTTCATAACTTCAGTGCAATGTAAGCAGCTTAGCATAAGTTTTTGGGGGAATTATAAAGTAGGTTTCTGTGGATGAGAGCATGTCTCAATTAGTTTCTTATACCTATTTACCTCCTATGTATGTTTCCACCAATTTATTTCCCCAAAACCAAGAAAAAATATTACTTCCTTCCAGAATTCAATTAATCTGCCAGAGAATGCTTTGATACTCTTTTCTGAAAAGTTACCTGTCTCTGTTGCCCAGAATAAGTTTTCAAGACAGACTTCACATTTTACCTTTAAATGTTTATCTGTATAGTGTTAATTGGTTATCACCTATTGCTGTGTTACCTGGGTTGTGTATTTGAATCTTTTATTTTATATCAACCTATGATCAATAACATTTTTTAACCATAATGAGATGAATTTGTTTTTAAAAAGTTGCTTTTAATGTTTTCCTTCCAACTGATATACAGGGAAATTACTTATCAGATTAGTTCCAAATTGTGATTCATTTGCTTAGCCATGGCATGATTTTAGAGCCACATCATGAGATATTTTTGTATTTCTTATTGAAACTGTCTCATTACTATAACAAAATTGCTGAAAAAATAGTAAGTTAATATTCGAATATTGTTTCTCACTGTAATGTGAAAACTAGTTAATTACATTGAAAACCTGATGTTAACAAAAGAGAAAATAAAATACATATCACACATACTCCTTAACTAACACAATTTAGTCTAAAATAAACTAAAAATGTCCACTTCTAGAAAAGTTTAAATATTCAAAATAATTATAATTGAACCTTTCAAAGTTTACTGTTTACACTAAAAAGTATAATGTTTTCTGCTGTGAAGATCAATGTTACCTCTCAATCAGATATGGTGAATAATTCCCAATTATGGTACAATCTAGATACTTAATGTTCTGAACAACTACATCCTATTCATGATTTTGCACAGTAACATTTGGAATAAAACAATTTTTTAAAATTAGAATAGGAAACAGGAAAGGGAATAAGAAGTTAGAAAAAAGAAGCAATGAAAAATAAAATGAAGTTTAATCTCTTACCTCAAAAAGAAATTTTCATGTTGCTGTTTGTCCTCAGAAATAGATAGGGGTTATCCGGCCTTTTGGAGCACTGTCTAGAAGACAGTCCCCAATTGGGATTTGCTGGCAGGAATCTAGAGCAGATTGTAACATAGGACCTACACAGCCAGGAAAGTGAGTATGAAGCCAGAAAATAAATATAAAGACAGTATTTGCTTCCCTCTGGCTTTGTCTAGAAAAAAATGGTATCTCTGGCATCAACATAGATGATTGTGGATTAACTGTATTATCTGATGTTCATTATAATAATCTGGTTGGGCTGGACCCTTCTTCACACATATTGATGTTGCTCTTTCTTTTTTTTTTTTTTTAGATAATTATTTTTTATTGAAGGGTAGTTGACACACAGTATTACATTAGTTTCAGGTGTACAACACAGTGATTCAACATTTATATACATGATAATTCTAGGTACCAGCTACCACCATACCAAGCTGTTACAATATTTTGACTATATTCCTTATGCTATACAGTACATCCTGTTTACTTATTTATTTTACAATTGGAAATGTGTACTTTTTTTTTTTTTGTGAGGGCATCTCATATTTACTGATCAAATCGTTGTTAACAACAATAAAATTCTGTATAGGGGGGTCAATGGTCAATGCACAATCATTAATCCACCCCAAGCCTAAATTTCATCAGTCTCCAATCTTCTGAAGCATAACAAACAAGTTCTTACATGGAGAACAAATTCTTACATAGTGAATAAGTTACATGGTGAACAGTACAAGGGCAGTCATCACAGAAACTTTCGGTTTTGCTCATGCATTATGAACTATAAACAGTTCAAATATGAATACTCATTTGATTTTTATACTTGATTTATATGTGGATACCACATTTCTCTCTTTATTATTATTTTAAATAAAATGCTGAAGTGGTAGGTAGATACAAGATAAAGGTAGAAAACATAGTTTAGTGTTGTAAGAGAGCAAATGTAGATGATCAGGTGTGTGCCTGTAGACTATGGGTTAATCCAAGCTAGACAAGGACAATAAAACATCCACATATACAGAAGATTTCTCTCAGAATGGAAGGGGGAGGTTCTAAGCCTCACCTCTGTTGATCCCCAATTTCTCACCTGATGGCCCCCCTGCGACTGTGCCTGTCTTAGGTTGTTCCTCCCTTGAGGAATCTTACCCGTCTCTGGCTAACCAGTCATCTTCCGGGGCCATACAGGGAAATGTAAAGTTGGTAAGTGAGAGAGAAGCCTTATTGTTTGAAAAGGTTAGCTTTTTACTTCTTTGCAGATTTATGCCCTGTGGCTTCTATACCCAGCATTTGTCTTGAGGTATCTTTACCACTTGGAAGAATTATGATACTCGGTAAATTCGATAGGAGGCACGAATTCTATTTAAGGGTTGTAATTAGGAAGGAAGAAAAAAAGCTATAGAAGTAGCAGACGGAAGAAAACATGGGAAGATTGATTATTTCTTTGACATATCTTCTTGTAGAGTAACTTCAGCATGTATAGGTTTTACACTACTAATTAAATTGCACACACACATTAACATAATAGGAGTACAGTTACGTAACCAAAGCATACCTGTAATTACCAGCCATCTCCAGTGAACCAAGAAAACCAGTTAGGCACCTTAGGCATTTGTGAAAACTTATCTATGATATGGTGGATATTGTCCAACTGAACTTGAACAGTCTGAGAGAAATCAGACAAATTAAAACCACCCATTCCTGGGGAGTGTTCACATCCCATATGTTCTTTTAACAGTAAATAGTCTGTAGTTGTAAGATTTTGGAGTGCTACAATTTGCACTTCTCCTAATTCTTGGTTGAGTTCCAACAGTATAGATCCAGTCAAATTTGTTGTTTTACTGTATGCACAGGACGGCTTAGATATCTTCTTCATTCCCATGGCAAGTCCAGGAACTGGTGGGATGAGTGCATCTACACCTGTAGCAGTGCGTGGATCTTTGTTGAGGATTTTTGATGATCATCTTTTGGCATGAGTCTTCCCAAGAGTGCTGGTGTTGGAAGTTCTTTTTTATATCGTATCTTAGTTCATTTTCGGGGTAGCCAAATTAGGCTTTGATCCTCTGTATGAACACAAACAGACCCTTTGCCTACACTTTCATATGCCCTTTATATCATTGTGTATAACTCATTGGAGGTCACAACACAGGAACTGCTTTTTTTTTTTTATCATTAATCTTCACTTACTTGACGAATATTTTGTTTACTAGGCTCTCCCCTATACCAGGTCCCCCCTATAAACCCCTTTACAGTCACTGTCCATCAGCATAGCAAAATGTTGTAGAATCACTACTTGTCTTCTCTGTGTTGTACAGCCCTCTCCTTTCTCCCATCCCCCCCATGCATGCTAATCTTAATACCCTCTTCTTCCCCCCACTTATCCCTCCCTACCCACCCATCCTCCCCAGTCCCTTTCCCTTTGGTACCTGTTAGTCCATTCTTGAGTTCTGTGATTCTGCTGCTGTTTTGTTCCTTCAGTTTTTCCTTTGTTCTTATACTCCACAGATAAGTGAAATCATTTGCTATTTCTCTTTCTCTGCTTGGCTTGTTTCACTGAGCATAATACCCTCCAGCTTCATTCATGTTGCTGCAAATGGTAGGATTTGCCCTTTTCTTATGGCTGAGTAGTAGCCCATTGTGTATATGTACCACATCTTCTTTATCCATTCATCTATCGATGGACATTTAGGTTGTTTCCAATTCTTGGCTATTTTCAATAGTGCTGCGTTAAACATAGGGGTGCATTGGTCTTTCTCTAACTTGATTGCTGCATTCTTGGTGTAAATTCCTAGGAGTGCAATTCCTGGGTCAAATGGTAAGTCTGTTTTGAGCATTTTGATGTACCTCCATACTGCTTTCCACAATGGTTGAACTAATTTACATTGCCACCAGCAGTGTAGGAGGATTCCCCTTTCTCCACAGCCTCACCAACATTTGTTGTTGTTTGTCTTTTGGATGGCAGCCATCCTTACTGGTGTGAGGTGATACCTCATTGTAGTTTTAATTTGCATTTCTCTGATAATTAGCGATGTGGAGCATCATCTTTTCATGTGTCTGTTGGCCATCTGTATTTCTTTTTTGGAGAATCATCTGTTCAGTTCCTCTACCCATTGTTTAATCGGGTTATTTGTGTTTTGTTTGTTGAGTCATGTGAGCTCTTTATATATACTGGATGTCAAGCGTTTATCGGATCTGTCATTTTCAAATATATTCTCCCATACTGTAGGGTTCCTTTTTGTTCTATTGATGGTGTCTTTTGCTGTACAGAAGCTTTTCAGCTTAATATAGTCCCACTTGTTCATTTTTACTGTTGTTTTCCTTGCCCGGGGAGATATGTTCAAGAAGAGGTCACTCATGTTTATGTCTTAGTGGTTTTTGCCTATGTTTTCTTCCAAGAGTTTAATGGTTTCATGACTTACATTCAGGTCTTTGATCCATTTTGACTTAATTTTTGTATATGGGGTTAGACAATGGTCCAGTTTCATTCTCCTACATGTAGCTGTCCAGTTTTGCCAGCACCATCTGTTGAAGAGACTGTCATTTCGCCATTGTATGTCCATGGCTCCTTTATCAAATATTAATTGACCATATATGTCTGGGTTAATGTCTGGATTGTCTAGTCTGTTCCATTGGTCTGTGGCTCTGTTCTTGTGCCAGTACCAAATTGTCTTGATTACTATGGCTTTATAGTAGAGCTTGAAGTTGGGGAGTGAGATCCCCCCTACTTTATTCTTCTTTCTCAGGATTGCTTTGGCTATTCGGGGTCTTTGGTGGTTCCATATGAATTTTTGAATTATTTGTTCCAGTTCATTGAAGAATGTTGTTGGTAGTTTCATAGGGATTGCATCAAATCTGTATATTGCTTTGGGCAGGATGGCCATTTTGACGATATTAATTCTTCCTGGCCACGAGCATGGGATGAGTTTCCGTCTGTTAGTTTCCCCTTTAATTTATTTTAAGAGTGACTTGTAGTTTTCAGAGTGTAGGTCATTCACTTCTTTGGTTAGATTTATTCCTAGGTATTTTATTTTTTTGATGCAATTGTGAATGGAGTTGTTTTCCTGATTTCTTTTCCTGTTGGTTCATTGTTAGTGTATAGAAAGCCACAGATTTCTGTGTGTTGATTTTGTATCCTGCAACTTTGCTGTATTCTGATATCAGTTCTAGTAGTTTTGGGGTGGAGTTTTTAGGGTTTTTTATGTACAGTATCATGTCATCTGCAAATAATGACAGTTTAACTTCTTCTTTACCAATCTGGATTCCTTGTATTTTTTTGTTTTGTCTGATTGCCGTGGCTAGGACCTCCAGTACTATGTTAAGGAACAGTGGGGAGAGTGGGCATCCCTGTCTAGTTCCTGATCTCAGAGGAAAAGCTTTCAGCTTCTCGCTGTTCAATATAATGTTGGCTGTGGGTTTATTATAGATGGCCTTTATTATGTTGAGGTACTTGCCCTCTATTCCCATTTTGCTGAGAGTTTTTATCATGAATGGATGTTGAACTTTGTCAAATGCTTTTTCAGCATCTATGGAGATGATCATGTGGTTTTTGTCTTTCTTTTTGTTGATGTGGTGGATGATTTTGATGGACTTTCGAATGTTGTACCATCCTTGCATCCCTGGGATGAATCCCACTTGGTCATGGTGTATGATCCTTTTGATGTATTTTTGAATTCGGTTTGCTAATATTTTGTTGAGTATTTTTGCATCTACGTTCATCAGGGATATTAGTCTCTAGTTTTCTCTTTTGGTGGGGTCTTTGCCTGGTTTTCATATTAGGGTGATGTTAGCTTCATAGAATGAGTTTGGGTGTATCCCCTCCTCTTCTATTTTTTGGAAAAAGATTTTAAGGAGAATGGGTATTATCTCTTCCCTGTATGTCTGATAAAATTCCATGGTAAATCCAACGGGCACAGGGGTTTTGTTCTTTGGTAGTTTTTTGATTACCGCTTCAATTTCGTTGCTGGTAATTGGTCTGTTTAGATTTTCTGTTTCTTTCTGGGTCAGTCTTGGAAGGTTGTATTTTTCTAGGAAGTTGTCTATTTCTCTTAGGTTTCCCAGCTTGTTAGCATATAGGTTTTCATAGTATTCTCTAATAATTCTTTGTATTACTGTGGGGTCCGTCATGATTTTTCCTTTCTCATTTCTGATACTATTGAGTTGTGTTGACTGTTTTTCCTCTTAATAAGTCTGGCTAGAGGCTTATCTATTTTGTTTATTTTCTCAAAGAACCAGCTCTTGGTTTCATTGGTTTTTGCTGTTGTTTTATTCTTCTCAATTTTATTTATTTCTTCTCTGATCTTTATTATGTCCCTCCTTCTGCTGACCTTAGGCCTCATTTGTTCTTTTTTTTCCAATTTCGATAATTGTGACATTAGACCATTCATTTGGGCTTGTTCTTCCTTTTTTAAATATGCTTGGCTTGCTATATACTTTCCTCTTAAGACTGCTTTTGCTGTGTCCCACAGAAGTTGGGGCTTAGTGTTGTTGTTGTCGTTTGTTTCCATATATTTCTGGATCTCCATTTTGGTTTGGTCATTGATCCATTGATTATTTGGGAGCGTGTTTTTAAACCTCCATGTGTTTGTGAGCCTTTTTGCTTTCTTTGTACAGTTTATTTCTAGTTTTATGCCTTTGTGGTCTGAAAAGTTGGTTGGTAGGATTTCAATCTTTTGGATTTTACTGAGGCTCTTTTTGTGGCCTAGTATGTGGTCTATTCTGGAGAATATTCCATGTGCACTTGAGAAGAATGTGTATCCTGTTGCTTTTGGATGTAGAGTTCTGTAGATGTCTATTAGGTCCATCTGTTCTAGTGTGTTGTTCAGTGCCTCTGTGTCCTTACTTATTTTCTTTCTGGTGGATCTGTCCTTTGGAGTGAGTGCTGTGTTGAAGTCTCCTAGAATGAATGCATTGCAGTCTATTTCTGTTAGTATTTGTTTCAGGTATGTTGGTGCTCCTGTATTGGGTGCATATATATTTAGAATGGTTATATCCTCTTGTTGGATTGGGCCCTTTATCATTATGTAATGTCCTTCTTTGTTTTTTGTTACTTTCTTTATTTTGAAGTCTCTTTTGTGTGATACCAGAATTGTAACGCCTGCTTTCTTCTCTCTGTTGTTTGCATGAAATATCTTTTTCCATCCCTTGACTTTAAGTCTGTGCATGTCTTTGGGTTTGAGGTGAGTCTCTTGTAAGCAGCATATGGGTGGATTTTGCTTTTTTATCCTTTCTATTACTCTCTGTCTTTTGATTGGTGCATTCAGTCCATTTACATTTAGGGTGATTATTGAAAGGTATGAACTTATTGCCATTGCAAGCTTTTAGTTTGTGGTTACCAAAGGTTCAGGGTTAGCTTCTTTACTATCTTACTGTCTAACTTAACTCGCTTGTTGAGCTATTATAAGCACGGTCTGATGATTCTTTATTTCTCTCCCTTCTTATTCCTCCTCCTCCCTTCTTCATATGTTGGGTGTTTTGTTCTGTGCTCTCTTTAGGAGTGCTCCCATCTAGAGCAGTCCCTGTAGGATGCCCTGAAGACGTGCTTTTTGGGAGGCAAATTCCCTCAACTTTTGCTTGTCTGGGAATTGTTTAATCCCTCCTTCATATTTAAATGATATTCGTGCTGGATACAGTAGTCTTGGTTCGAGGCCCTTCTGTTTCATTGCATTAAGTATATCGTGCCATTCTCTTCTGGCCTGTAGGGTTTTTGTTGAGCAGTCTCATGATAGCCTGATGGGTTTTCCTTTGTAGGTGACCTTTTTTTTCTCTCTGGCTGTCTTTAATACTTTGTCCTTGTCTTTGATCTTTGCCATTTTAGTTATTATGTGTCTTGGTGTTGCCCTCCTTGGATCCCTTGTCATGGGAGTTCTGTGTACCTCTGTGGTCTGAGAGGCCATTTCTTCCCCTAGTTTGGGGAAGTTTTCGGCAATTATTTCTTCAAAGACACGTTGTATCCCTTTTTCTCTCTTCTTCTTCTTCTGGTACCCCTATAATGCGGATATTGTTCCGTATTGATTGGTCACTCAGCTCTCTTAGAATTCTTTCATTCCTGGAGATCCTTTTATCTCTCTGTGCATCAGCTTCTCTGCGTTCCTGTTCTCTGTTTTCTAGTCCATTAATGGTCTCTTGCATCTCGTCCATTCTGTTTTGAAGTCCTTCCAGAGATTGTTTTATTTCTGTATTCTCCTTCCTTAGTTCTTGCATATTTCTCTGCAAGTCCATCAGCATGGTTATGACTTTTGTTTTGAATTCTTTTTCAGGAAGACTGGTTAAATCTATCTCCCCAGGTTCCTTCTCAGGGGAAGATGTAGCAGATGCTGAAGCTGTCTGGGTTAGTCTTGTCTGGATCATATTTTTTTGCCTTTTCATGTTGACAGGTGCTATTGACTGTCAGCTGGGAGCGCAAACTTTTCACTTGCTACTGGCCTTTCTTTACTGGGAGAACTGCGTCTCCTAGTGGCTTGTGGCTTGTGTTGGGTAATTGCGTGTAGGCTGGGTGTTTGTGTCTTGCCCGGCTGGAGAGGAGGGGTCTCCCTTTCTGTGTGCGTGGTTTGCCTTACGCTGTTTCTCTGCTTTCGCAGCGCCCGGAGGGGTAATGGACGGGTGGGGGGGGGCTGTTTGGCTGTTTACCTCCGTGAGGTGTCTCAGAGCTGTTGCCCAGGGGGTTAGTGCTCCTGGTTTTCCCTGTAATTTCCAGCCATTGGGCTGTGACCTGTGTTGTTTCCGTCTAGCTGTTAAGCCCCTGTCCCTTTAAGACTTTCAAAAAGCACTCACTTTTCTTTGTCACCGGGGCATCAGCTTCGGAACCCTCTCAGAGGTCTTGCTGCCCTATTTCCCTAGTTTCCAGCCCTCCATGCATGCACTGTGTCTGTGCTCTGGCGCGGGTGGCTAGGGCTGGGTGTTTAGCAGTCCTGGGCTCCCTCTCCCTCCCCCCGGGATTGTATCTTACCCTTTTCACCAGGTGCTGGGCTCTCACATGTGTGGATGTAGTCTGGCTGTTGTCCTGTGTCTTCTGGTCTCTCTTTTAGGATTAGTTGTATTTGTTGTATTTTCAAAAACATATATGTTTTTGGGAGGAGGTTCCCACTGGCCTACTCAAGCCGCCATGTTGGCTCCCCAATTATACACATCTTAAATTGAGTTTTTTAGATATACAGTCTGGCATAAGTGCATCCTCTTTTTCTGAGGTACTAACTTGGCTGATGTAGGGGTTGTGTGAAGACATTTGCTCCCTTTGAGCAAAGGTAGCTTTAGAGAAATAGCTTAGAGGGTCCTAGCACTCTACTTCTCCCACTCAATCTTCACATAAATCCACTACCCCCAAATAGAAAAATGACAAAACATTCACTCACATTAAAAACAGTATGTTTGTTCTACCAATATAAAAGTCCCCAGACCACCTCCTTCTACTCGGTTCTTAAGTTCCTCAGATCCTGTAATTTTGTAGTTGTCATGACCCTTTAAGGTTAAGTGAGCTCCAAATAACCATTCAATTTACAGCAGTGCTTAGAATACTATAAGATTCTAAAGCTTGAAAGATCTAAGGAAGAAAAAAATTGCGTTGGTAGTAAATAAGTTATTTCATATTGATGTTGAGGGTTCCGGAGTCACATCACCTGGGTTCAAAGTCATGCTGTATTACTTATTTGCTGTGTGTCTTTGGACATGTTATTTAACCTCTCTGTGCCTGAATTCCTTCTGTCAAATAGGGAAAATAAAACCACTGTTCTCATAGTGGTTGTAAGAATGTTGTAATGATTAAATGAGAAATCCATGTAAAATTCTTAGCAAGTGAATTTAAAATAAGGATTAGCAGTGGCTGTATTTTCCATTATTAATGTGATTGAATATGATGTCATATTTCGTGTTTAAATAAACTCTGAATGTGCCTTAATACTAGAATTCTTTCATATTTTTGATACTAGAATATAGTCAGTCTTTCTACAAAAATGATATTCATTGTGCAACAGTCTTTAAATAGGAGAAAAGAAAGAAATAAGAACACAAGGCTTTTCCTTTTCCCATTTTTTCCCCCTACTCAAACAGTGAAGCTTTATATAGTGCTTTTCCCAATAAAGTACCAGAAATAAATTGACTTCTATTTATTATCTAGCCACAAAGTATCCTGATTGCTTCAGTACATCTACGCATGTAAATTATTCAACATTCTACACTAAATTAGACTTCAGGATGCAAGCATCAGTAGGAAAATATTTCTGAGTAGCTTAACCAAATGTACATTATTGTAACAAAACTTCCAAGGCATCCCTACAGGAAAACAAATCACTCAGCTTTGGTAGGCAAAGTTTGTGAGGAGCCGCACAAACATTGTATTTTTATCTGGGTGCAATTAACCTGTGCTTAGAGGGACAATTAAGCGTAGAAAGGCTTTGCATTTTGAAAATTTGTTCTCTTCCTGCTATTCACCAGACATTCTATCCCTTTTCTATATTTTTTCTTTGCTAAACAATTAGCAGAGCTTATGCTCTTGGCTGGATCCACACATAACTTTCTGAGTCATTTTGGCAAACATAGAAAAGTTTTTTCAGGTGTCATGAAAATGACACAAGTACAAAATGTCAGATATGTATCAGTCAAAAATACAATCAGTTGTTCAGTGATGCCATTAGATATGTACTATCCTTACATCTTTTTATAGCTTTCTGTATTTTTATAATGTTGATGTTCTTTGAATCATACTCTTTGCCTCATGCTTACTAAATGGCTGCTACACCTTTAAGTATCATATATATATTCCAGGCAGGAAAAAAGAATGGCAAAGGCTTTCTCCTACTGAGAATTTGTATTTTGATTTAGGACAAAAGGTTCTCTCCAGGAGATTTTCCTTTGTATTTTCATTCCACCCACCCCAAACCTATCACTAGCCAAGTTAAATGGCTATTCAATAGACAATGGATGGTGTCTGCCACAACTGTCTTTGACCAATGAGAAAACCGAAGTCTATTCCCCAGAACAGACTGTCACAAACCTGTTAGCTGCAGTAAAAAAGTTGACTCTGATGGCTTCCATCCCACCGAAACATACGCCTCCATTAATCAATCAAGTGATCATTGAAATCCTCTCTAGAGCTATGCTATTATTCCTGAAATTTACTTTTTATTACCTTTATGGGATAATTAGAAATTTATAGTGTATTGAAAAATTACCATACTAGATGTCTGGAAAAAAAATATTTAAAGATACATTTCTATTTCTTAGACCTTTAGAGAAACTGATGTAGATTTAAATCTGTCAGGTAACTTCTTGAAGCATATTGTTTTCTTCTCTGCAGCTACTGTATATTCTACTGCCTGCTGTTTTCATGGTAACAATCACTAGTTGGATGTTCTTTTTGGCTAAAATGGGTTGATACTGAAAAGCCAGCTTATAACCATTTTGCAAGAAAATTTTGCAATTGCTTTGTAGTAATGGATATTGGTTTGTGGCACATCCGTTCCAGTTTCTGTCTTGTTAAACACTTTAAAAGCAGCTCCAGTTTTCTTAACTTCTCTCTTTGACCCTCTGGGAACTACAGGTTTTTTTTCATCTTTCAAATTGGTGGTGAACAAACCCAAGCTTATCTTAATTATATATTTTGCCTGTTGACATTATGTAGAGGTTACTGGATACTTTTCACTAATTATTTATTTTACTTTGCTTCAAATGATGGAAAAGAAGCTGATTCATTTTAACACAAAGTTCCAACATAATCTGTTTGTAAATATTCCAGTAATTTTTTAAAGGGGATATTTAGTAGTTTAGAGAAAGGAAACAAATATTGGTTCATACTGTTAGGCAGACAGATGCAGATGGGGTGAAAAGAGGGTGGGGTCCACCAAAACTCAGGGAGTTAATCAGGTAAAGCCAGAGAGCCAGAAAAGACAGTTAATGCCCTTTGCGTTGTGAGTTCATTCCACATGCTCTGAATCTGGGCTGACCTTGAGACTTGCCCTAGCTAATGCAGGTTCGATAGAGGGCAGAGACATGGGACAAGCATCATGAATAACTTTTCCTGCCTGTGATGAAAAATGCTAAGATGTGACTAGCATAGTGGGAACAAGAAGGACTTATCTTGAGGCTAAAAGCAGAGAGCTGGGGGGTTAGGTTCCTAACATATTCTTTGGTAATCTGCCAATGACTTATTCTAAGGCAGGGGCAAGCAGTCTTAACTGATATGTTCCCAGTGCTTGGGGGTGGCCACTATCTTGAGAAGGAACAAAACATTTGTCCTACAGAATTGCCTAGAGGACTGACTATGGACAATGACATATTGTTTCTTACTGGAGGTAGACATCATGAGACCACCTGACCAGCTTACACCCCCTTCCCCGCCCCACCCTTTACCTTTGTCCTATTCTTGAAACTCCTTGAAAGACAGAATCCCAGCTTTTGGGTGTGCCTCCTCCTCTCTGACTTTGCCCGCACGCCCCTTTCTTGGAGTGTGTATTTTTAAAAGACTTCTTTTTTTTTTTTTTTTTTTTTTAGATAATTATTTTTTATTGAAGGGTAGTTGACACACAGTATTACATTACATTAGTTTCAGGTGTACAACACAGTGATTCAACATTTATATACATGATAATTCTAAGTACCAGCTATCACCATACCAAGTTGTTACAATATTTTGACTATATTCCTTATGCTATACATTACATCCCGGTTACTTATTTATTTTACAATTGGAAGTGTGTACTTTTTCTTGGTTGTTGTTGTTAGGGCATCTCTCATATTTATTGATCAAATGGTTGTTAACAACAATAAAATTCTGTATAGGGGAGTCAATGCTCAATGCACAATCATTAATCCACCCCAAGCCTAATTTTCGTCAGTCTCCAGTCTTCTGAAGCATAACGAACAAGTTCTTACATGGAGAACAAATTCTTACATAGTGAATAAGTTACATGGTGAACAGTACAAGGGCAGTCATCACAGAAACTTTTGGTTTTGCTCATGCATTGTGAACTATAAACAGTCAGTTCAAATATGAATACACATTTGATTTTTATACTTGATTTATATGTGGATACCACATTTCTCTCTTTATTATTTTTAATAAGATGCTGAAGTGGTAGGTAGATACAACATAAAGGTAGAAAACATAGTTTAGTGTTGTAAGAGAGCAAATGTAGATGATCAGGTGTGTGCCTGTAGACTATGTGTTAATCCAAGCTAGACAAGGGCAATAAAACATCCACGTATGCAGAAGATTTCTCTCAGAACAGGGGGGGTGAGGTTCTAAGCCTCACCTCTGTTGATCCCCAATTTCTCACCTGATGACCCCCCTGCGACTGTGCCTGTCTTAGGTTGTTCCTCCCTTGAGGAATCTTACCCGTCTCTGGCTAACCAGTCATCTTCCGGGGCCATACAGGGAAATGTAAAGTTGGTAAGTGAGAGAGAAGCCTTATTGTTTGAAATGGTTAGCTTTTTATTTCTTTGCATATTTATGCCCTGTGGCTTCTATGCCCAGCATTTGTCTTGAGGTATCTTTACCACTTGGAGGAGTTATGATACTCGGTAAATTTGATATGAGGCACGAATTCTATTTAAGAATTCGTTGTAATTAGGAAGAAAGAAGAAAAGCTATAGAAGTAGCAGGCGGGAGAAAACATGGGAAGATTGATTATTTCTTTGACATATCTTCTTGTAGAGTAACTTCAGCATGTATAGATTTTAAGCTACTACTTAAATTGCGCACACACATTAACATAATAGGAGTATAGTTACATAACCAAAGCATATCTGTAATTACCAGCCATCTCCAGTGAAACCAACAAAATCAGTTAGGCACCCTAGGCATTTGTGAAAACTTATCAATGATATGATGGTTATTATCTAACTGAATTTGAATAGTTTGAGAAAAATCAGACAAATTAAAACAACCCATTCCTGGGCGCTGTTCACATCCCATATGTTCTTTTAACAGTAAATAGTCTGTAGTTGTAAGATTTTGGAGCGCTACAATTTGCACTTCTCCTAATTCTTGGTTGAGTTCCAACAGTATAGATCCAGTCAAATTTGTTGTTTTACTGTATGCACAGGCCAGCTTAGATATCTCCTTCATTCCCATGGCAAGTCCAGGAGATGGTGGGATGAGTGCATCTACAGCTGTAGCAGTGCGTGGATCTTTGTTGGGGTTTTTTGATGATCATCTTCTGGCATGAGTCTTCCCGAGAGTGCTGATGTTGGAAGTTCTCTTTCATATCGTTTCTTAGTTCATTTTCGGGGTAGCCAAATTAGGCTTTGATCCTCTGTATAAACACAAACAGACCCTTTGCCTACACTTTTATATGTCCTTTATATCATTGTGTAGAACTCATTAGAGGTCACCACATAGGAACTTCATTTTTTTTTTTTAATCATTAATCTACACTTACATGACGAATACTTTGTTTACTAGGCTCTCCCCTATACCAGGTCCCCCCTATATACTCCTTTACAGTTACTGTCCATCAGTGTAGCAACCTGTTGTAGAATCACTACTTGTCTTCTCTGTGTTGTACAGCCCTCCCCTTTCTCCCACCCCGCTATGGATGCTAATCTCAATACCCCCCTACTTCTCCCCCCCTTATCCCTCCCTACCCACCCATCCTCCCCAGTCCCTTTCCCTTTGGTACCTGTTAGTCCATTCTTGAGTTCTGTGATTCTGCTGCTGTTTTGTTCCTTCAGTTTTTCCTTTGTTCTTATATTCCACAGATGAGTGAAATCATTTGGTATTTCTCTTTCTCTGCTTGGCTTGTTTCACTGAGCAAAATACCCTCCAGCTCCATCCATGTTGCTGCAAATGGTTGGATTTGCCCTTTTCTTATGGCTGAGTAGTATTCCATTGTGTATATGTACCACATCTTCTTTATCCATTCATCTATCGATGGACATTTAGGTTGCTTCCAATTCTTGGCTATTGTAAATAGTGCTGCGATAAACAAAGGGGTGCACTGATCTTTCTCATACTTGATTGCTGCATTCTTAGGGTAAATTCCTAGGAGTGCAATTCCTGGGTCAAATGGTAAGTCTGTTTTGAGCATTTTGATGTACCTCCATACTGCTTTCCACAATGGTTGAACAAGTTTACATTCCCACCAGCAGTGTAGGAGGGTTCCCCTTTCTCCACAGCCTCGCCAACATTTGTTGTTGTTTGTCTTTTGGATGGCAGCCATCCTTACTGGTGTGAGGTGATACCTCATTGTAGTTTTAATTTGCATTTCTCTGATAATTAACGATGTGGAGCATCTTTTCATGTGTCTGTTGGCCATCTGTATTTCTTTTTTGGAGAACCGTCTGTTCAGTTCCTTTGCCCATTTTTTAATTGGGTTATTTGTTTTTTGTTTGTTGAGGCGTGTGAGCTCTTTATATATTCTGGACGTCAAGCCTTTATCGGATGTGTCATTTTCAAAGATATTCTCCCATACTGTAGGGTTTCTTTTTGTTCTATTGATGGTGTCTTTTGCTCTACAGAAGCTTTTCAGCTTAATATAGTCCCACTTGTTCATTTTTGCTGTTGTTTTCCTTGCCCGGGGAGATATGTTCAAGAAGAGGTCACTCATGTTTATGTCTAAGAGGTTTGTGCCTATGTTTTCTTCCAAGAGTTTAATGGTTTCATGACTTACATTCAGGTCTTTGATCCATTTTGAGTTTACTTTTGTATATGGGGTTAGACGATGGTCCAGTTTCATTCTCCTACATGTAGCTGTCCAGTTTTGCCAGCACCATCTGTTGAAGAGACTGTCATTTCGCCATTGTATGTCCATGGCTCCTTTATCAAATATTAATTGACCATATACGTCTGAGTTAATGTCTGGATTGTCTAGTCTGTTCCATTGGTCTGTGGCTCTGTTCTTGTGCCAGTACCAAATTGTCTTGATTACTATGGCTTTATAGTAGAGCTTGAAGTTGGGGAGTGAGATCCCCCCTACTTTATTCTTCTTTCTCAGGATTGCTTTGGCTATTCGGGGTCTTTGGTGGTTCCATATGAATTTTTGAATTATTTGTTCCAGTTCATTGAAGAATGTTGTTGGTAGTTTCATAGGGATTGCATCAAATCTGTATATTGCTTTGGGCAGGATGGCCATTTTGACGATATTAATTCTTCCTAGCCATGAGCATGGGATGCGTTTCCATCTGTTAGTGTCCCCTTTAATTTCTTTTAAGAGTGACTTGTAGTTTTCAGAATATAAGTCTTTCACTTCTTTGGTTAGGTTTATTCCTAGGTATTTTATTTTTTTTGATGCAATTGTGAATGGAGTTGTTTTCCTGATTTCTCTTTCTGTTGGTTAATTGTTGGTATATAGGAAAGCCACAGATTTCTGTGTGTTGATTTTGTATCCTGCAACTTTGCTGTATTCCGATATCAGTTCTAGTAGTTCTGGGGTGGAGTCTTTAGGGTTTTTTATGTACAGTATCATGTCATCTGCAAATAGTGACAGTTTGACTTCTTCTTTGCCAATCTGGATTCCTTGTATTTTTTTGTTTTGTCTGATTGCCGTGGCTAGGACCTCTAGTACAATGTTAAATAACAGTGGGGAGAGTGGGCATCCCTGTCTAGTTCCCGATCTCAGCGGAAATGCTTTCAGCTTCTCGCTATTCAATATAATGTTGGCTGTGGGTTTTTCATAGATGGCCTTTATTATGTTGAGGTACTTGCCCTCTATTCCCATTTTGCTGAGAGTTTTTATCATGAATGGATGTTGAACTTTGTCAAATGCTTTTTCAGCATCTATGGAGATGATCATGTGGTTTTTGTCTTTCTTTTTGTTGATGTGGTGGATGATATTGATGGACTTTCGAATGTTGTGCCATCCTTGCATCCCTGGGATGAATCCCACTTGGTCATGGTGTACGATGGTTTTGATGTATTTTTGAATTCGGTTTGCTAAAATTTTGTTGAGTATTTTTGCGTCTACGTTCATCAGGGATATTGGTCTGTAGTTTTCTTTTTTGGTGGTGTCTTTGCCTGGTTTTGGTATTAGGGTGGTGTTAGCTTCATAGAATGAGTTTGGGAGTGTCCCCTCCTCTTCTATTTCTTGGAAAACTTTAAGGAGAATGGGTATTATGTCTTCCCTGTATGTCTGATAAAATTCCGAGGTAAATCCATCTGGCCCGGGGGTTTTGTTCTTTGGTAGTTTTTTGATTACCGCTTCAATTTCGTTGCTGGTAATTGGTCTGTTTAGATTTTCTGTTTCTTTTTGGGTCAGTCTTGGAAGGTTGTATTTTTCTAGGAAGTTGTCCATTTCTCCTAGGTTTCCCAGCTTGTTAGCATATAGGTTTTCATAGTAGTCTCTAATAATTCTTTGTATTTCTGCGGGATCTGTTGTGATTTTTCCTTTCTCATTTCTGATACTGTTGATTTGTGTTGACTCTCTTTTCCTCTTAATAAGTCTGGCTAGAGGCTTATCTATTTTGTTTATTTTCTCGAAGAACCAGCTCTTGGTTTCATTGATTTTTGCTATTGTTTTATTCTTCTCAATTTTACTTATTTCTTCTCTGATCTTTATTATGTCCCTCCTTCTGCTGACCTTAGGCCTCATTTGTTCTTCTTTTTCCAATTTTGATAGTTGTGACATTAGACCGTTCATTTGGGATTGCTCTTCCTTTTTTAAATATGCTTGGAGTGCTATATACTTTCCTCTTAAGACTGCTTTTGCTGCGTCCCACAGAAGTTGGGGCTTAGTGTTGTTGTTGTCATTTGTTTCCATATATTGCTGGATCTCCATTTTGATTTGGTCATTGATCCATTGATTATTTAGGAGCGTGTTGTTTAGCCTCCATGTGTTTGTGAGCCTTTTTGCTTTCTTTGAACAGTTTATTTCTAGTTTAATGCCTTTGTGGTCTGAAAAGTTGGTTGGTAGGATTTCAATCTTTTGGAATTTACTGAGGCTCTTTTTGTGTCCTAGTATGTGGTCTATTCTGGAGAATGTTCCATGTGCACTTGAGAAGAACGTGTATCCTGTTGCTTTTGGATGTAGAGTTCTGTAGATGTCTATTAGGTCCATCTGTTCTAGTGTGTTGTTCAGTGCCTCTGTGTCCTTACTTATTTTCTGTCTGGTGGATCTGTCCTTTGGAGTGAGTGGTGTGTTGAAGTCTCCTAGAATGAATGCATTGCATTCTATTTCCTCCTTTAGTTCTGTTAATATTTGTTTCAGGTATGTTGGTGCTCCTGTATTGGGTGCATATATATTTATAATGGTTATATCCTCTTGATGGACTGAGCCCTTTATCATTATGTAATGTCCTTCTTTGTCTTTTGTTACTTTCTTTATTTTGAAGTCTGTTTTGTCTGATACCAGAATTGCAACACCTGCTTTCTTCTCTCTGTTGTTTGCTTGAAATATCTAAAAGACTTCTTACTGCTCAACTTAATACATTGTCTCTGTGCTCTTCAAGTGGTGTCTTTGTCACTTTGCTATTCCATCTATTTTTCAGACTTTGAGTACGTGTCTTCACTCTATTTGTCTTACTCCAGATAAGTAGGGAGGGGTGCTGAGAGCTCTGATTTGGGCTTGCAAGCTCCCATCACCTGGGTGATCCAGACGGAACTGCAGCTAAGCGATCATGCTTCTTAGTAGCCTGCTTGAAAATCTCTTTTCCTTTAGGAAGTTCTCAGAACATAATCTCACTTAATCCAGTGCTCCGAAACTCTCCCAAATCCTGGGGTAGTCGGGGCTTAGTCCTCACACTGTGCAGATTCAAGTGGACACTGGATGCCTGGTGACCCTGGCTTTAGGAGTTGGCAAGGGATTATGCCCCATGCCGAGCGCAGTTCAGTGAGCTTCCCTTTCCTCCTATTTTTCCTTCCTCTCTGCATTATTCAAGTAAACCTGCCTTTGTTTCTCTTGACTCTAGCCCATTCCTCCCTTGGAGTGTATTCAGATATACCTGCCTATTCTATTTCTACCTTGACTGTAGCCTGCTCGTCTTTTGGAGTGTATATGCAAATAAAACTTTCGTTCTGCTTCACTGCTATGTCTCTGCCCTTCAATTCTTTGTTGTTGCGGGAATAAGAACAAAGGAGAACAAACTCAACCCCCCCAACAATTCCATTATTGTCAGTTCTGGTGGAAGCCATAGGGGTGAATTAGTCAACTTTGTATTTTACATTAGAAATATGTAAAGTGTGATTGATGTTGGAATAAGATACTTAATAAAATGTCATATTTTAAAACAACATGTTTAAAAACAACATCCTCTCTCTCTCCCTGTCCTCTGAGACTATCAAGCCATGTTCAAAAAATTGAAGCTGTTCATAATTATCTATTTGATGGAAAAATGAATGTAGGGAGTCCATATGCTTATGACTATAGAAATAAGATATATTGTGCTTTATTAAATATTATTTTTACTTATTAATATTTTAGTAACTCTTAATTTCCACAGTAAACTGTCATGAGAGCTAAGTTAAAAATTGTATTGAAATCCATTTAGAAAAGTTTATTAAAAGACTCAAAAGAATCAGAAGTTTGTTGCATATTCTTTCACGAAAACATTTGAGTCCTCTGATTCTAATTCTTACACTTGATAATTTCTCTCCTCCTTAAATAATACTTCTGAAATGATGATGATAATAAAATAGACTCTTGGGTAGTATTTCTTGATTTCTAAGCCAGAGTTAACCATATGGTAAGTGTTGCAAGAGGCAAATTTTAGATGATTAATGAATAAGATTAGTTACTGAAGTTACTTAAGGCTGTAACAGTTGCAGTACTTAGAAGATCCAAGAATAGAATAGGTTTTGTTGTGGATAAAATATTTCTGGAAACAGTTCCTACTAGTCACAGTTCTCATAATGTTCTTTTCCTTTATTTAATATAATTAAGAAATAAAACTTCTTAAAGTTCAGTCATTTCAATTCCCCTAAAATGAGTGTTTAATTGTGTATAACTTGCATCGGGGATTTCATGTAGGTAGGATCTCCTACTCACATTGAAGAGGTCACCTTGATCCTTCTCCTACCCTTCTCATAATATACTTATTTAATTTTTGTTCTGAGCGAAACACAATCAGAAGAAGATACATGATGCTGATGTTTTCCAATCTCAAACATCATCATAATGGGCATTCTATAAAAAATTCCAAGTTGCCATGTCACTCACTATTAGCATATCAAGTAATGATTTGATTCGGTACAAAGTTAAAAGGCTACCTGAAAACAGTACAGTCCCTCCTTTTTTATTAATAGAAAATTGAGAGCTGCGTAAAAAAGTGGAGCTTACCTATTATTGGATAGAAATAGATTGTGTATGGTTATCTCTTAGAAAG
Source organism: Manis pentadactyla (assembly GCF_030020395.1). Lineage (NCBI taxonomy): Eukaryota > Metazoa > Chordata > Mammalia > Pholidota > Manidae > Manis > Manis pentadactyla. The sequence continues at coordinate 27,310,803 of NC_080024.1, forward strand.
CATCATCTAAGTAAGAAAAAGTGCTGTCCTGATAGTGCACCTCTTCCTCAGTCTTTATTTTGGATCAATTAGTTTTGCCAGTTTCATTTTTTAATTTTCATTCCATTCCTTTTAAAAGTGGTGTTCATAAAATATTTCCTTTTAAAAATATTCTCTCATATTGCATTAGTCACTCTGGAAAGTCCATTGCATTCACTTTATAAGGCAAATTTCATAATTATTCAAAAATGTTGTAGTTTCGAATGTGCTTGTCGTGTTCTTGCATGGAGCCCAAAGTGCTGTACTGTAGCTGTTCTGCTTTAGAGAAAATCATAATTTCATTCTGTGCAGAGTTAATGTAGGTGAAACGCATAATGGTGTTTATTCTCAATATTTTGTTTTCTGATTCAAGGAAGAATTTCCATTTTAAAGACTGGCAGTCTGGTATAGTATCTGTGGTTTGAGCAATTTGACGTGCACGAAAGTCTCTGTGGAAGTCATAAATGATTTCCTTTCCATGGAAACTAGAGTATGGTGTGGCCTATTAAGAAAGAAAAGGGACTAACTTAATGGGAGAGTAGGATGCATTGTTACTTTGTACACATCAAATTATTTATTTCCCAAATGATCTATGAAATAGGGATTTACTAAGTCTAGGTTACTTAATTTCCCCAAGGCTCTACACGTAGCAAATAACATAATTCAGTTTTAAACTTGAGACTCATTCCAAAGCCACACACTACGTAGTGTGTAATATCACCAGGATTAAATGGCTCAATGTGAATAAATACACTTTAAGACGTGATGAATTATTTCTGTTGCAGAATTGTGGTACTGGAAGTTTGTGCCAAAGTAAAAAGTCTAGGAAAGTGTTCATTAAGATTGTACATTCTAATTTTTTCTCTGCTGTGAAATTATGCAACTTTTATAAATAAAAATATCTATAATAAAATAAGATTTAATAATAGACAGACTTCGCTCTTTTTAATGTTCCTAATTTACTGTAAAGTTGTCAAGCCCTAACCTGATAAGAACAAAACTGTCTCCCAGGCCATTTGGAACTTTTGCTCATAATGACTTCCTGCATCCATTCCATCTACTTCTATTTTTAAACATTGGGGTTTAGAGACAGACTTAGCACAGTGCCAGGAACATAATATTTTTAAATACTGTTGAATTTGTGCTCTTAATAACATCACACTTCAGAGTAAAGTAAGTAATCCAATGGCTGTAACTCTTTTTGCAGTTGTGAGCCTCTGTCATCATTTCCTTTTCTTATATAATTGCTCATTTTAACAGCCCTAGGTGTATGACTAAAACTTGCTTTTAAAATACTTTTCAAATAAACTACAATTAAAATTAATTTAACTTGGAGAATTTTTGACACTGTAACAAACATTAGTTGAGAGAGTTGTGCTGTCACAAAATGAAGTTAAAACATTGAGAATGCACACACAAACACACACTTTTAAGAAGTGGTGTGTTGTAGTTAGATGAGCCCTGTCCTGGAGATAATGAGATACATGTCTTGGTGTTGCCTTCTGTAGATATTTGAATTTATGAATGTTAAGTGTAGGAATCAAACAATTCCTGGGCCCAGCACCTTCACAAGATGCTCATGAAGAATATATGAGGTAAGATAGAGGAAAATGCTTGGTGTGAATGGCTGCCCGATTATTGTTACTGTTATGAATACCACCACTTAACAATAGCAATAGCTGACATTGGAGCTGCTCAGTTGAGTCCAGGTCATTTCAAGTAATTTTTTACTTATGACTTTTCTACTGTCTTTACCACATTTAATTAATTTGTCCTCATCTCTACGTGAGGTATTTGGGAATGTTACTAGGACCTAAAGAAGTGTAAAAATTATAATGAAGAAAAATCTCAGAATTTGAGAGTTAGCAGCACGCTGATAAACTGGCTCTTGGAGGGAGGATGGTGAGGTAGGAAGAAAAGCCCTGATTTGTAGTTAGCCAGATTTCTGTGTGTAAATATCCCTCCCACAGCCCATTTGAAGCTGCCATCGTAATGTCAGTCACTGACCACAGAGTCTGGAGGAGAAGCACAGAACTGGCTTTTGTGAGCACTTAGGAGCCAGATCCAGCACAAAACCACGGGCCTGGGATCAGATGGGTGTGTTCAAGGCAACGACGTCAAGTACTTGTTGGCCGGCGGAACAACTGAGAGCGAAGGCATGGACAGAAATGGGCAGTTCTACACCAGTTGGTGACCTTTTGGCTCTTTGACTCTCATCACAATACCTGTTTCTGACTTCTAACACAGTATTGAAATTTGGAATCTTGGGTGTTTAAATGTAAACTCTCCTAGCCACACCCTGGCTTGGCTCAGCCTTAGAGTCCATGGCAGGCAGGGTGTCTCCAGGAGGAATCCTCTGCTCTTACTCTGTCACCTCCAAATTAAGCCCATCAGTCACTGTAAGTGTCCTGCATTGTAGCTGTGGGTGGGTACCCTGCTCCCCTCCACTCGCCCTCTCCCCAAGGGTACAATATTCAGACAGGTATAACCATGGTACCACTGTTGAGTAAGTATATATGTTGCCATACTAGGCTACTGAGTAGCAGTGAGGAAGAATGAATGAATGTCTAAAAGCTTATTCTAGGATTAAAAACATATTCATTTTAATAACAGGTAAACACCCTAACAGGTAATAACAGGTAAAATCCATGCATGGAATGCTTCATGCAGGCACTGAACTACAAAGGGGTGCCAGTCTGTATACACACACACACACACATTTATTTATGTATTTACTTATTCTCTGTCTTGTTTCAAAAAGTATTTGAAGTGTCAGAATTTAAGGTTAGTCATTGTATGGGCAAATACAGTTCAGTCCTGGTTTACAAGAAGATAGCAAAAGGGTGCTCTTTGCCCACTGTAATCATGATTATCTTAATTTTATGATCTTATATCTATTCTTTTGTTTGATTCTCTTACTAACTAGAATTCAACCATTGGGGTTCATTTGACACAAAACATCTCATAAAGAAGGATTTGTTTCCCTTTTAAAAATGCATCTGTTCTGAGAAAGCTGGATACTAGCAAACATCCATATGGCTCAGTTGCTGATTTATTTTTTTAAAAGTTCAGGTAGGAGCTTCTGTGGGGGAGAGTTTTAATGGAGTCTGAGAGCTAGGCAGTTTTGTATTATAGAAAATTCTGGGAGGCTGGAAAGACCTGAAGGGGATTCTTTATTGACACTGGGGCTTAAAGTTTCACTTGAGGTAAGGTAAATAAGCATTGAGGACAGAGAGAACTACGGAAAAGTCCTAATTTTCTGATAATGAAGATGTTTTTTTATAAGTCTTCAAAACAAAGGAGTCAAAAGTATTTCTTCACTTTACAACTTAAGTTTTTCTTTTACTCATCCATTCAGCGTTCATAAAGCCGTCAGTGTGGACTCATTGTGCTCCCCAAAAGCACTTATATTTCAGATTTGTACTGTGTTTCAACCACGTTATGAGTTAAATGGATTTCTGTGGGCTAGCCAAGAAACCGTAGTATCAAATATTCTTTATGTGATGGAGAATGCCAATATTCTACTCCCATCCTTTACTCAAAAATAAATTTAAGAATCTAGTCATATCTCAACTTTTGCATTTCTCAATGCATGTTATTTGTTAGCAGACAGGGTTTGACAGTTGTGTTCTAACTATCCTGTTAATGGTGCTAGTTTTGGGAACACTAGATTTTCTGCTTGAGAAGAAACTGGAAAGAAAATTGTTTTAAAGTATTCTTCCTTTTGATGATTTGTGGTTCTATTTATTGTTTTCTTGGGCAAGTTATTTAATATTCTGTGCTACAGTTTCAATATCTGTGAAATGGGAATAATAGTAGGACCTGCCTCCTAACTTTGTACATACAGGTATTCCCTACTTTCCACAAGTTCACATTATACCAATTTGGTTTTAGGAAAGATTTACATTAGTACCTGTTTTCGCTAGCCAAAAGAAATGCAAAGAGGATTTTCACCTTTATAAGAAAAGGTGAAAAGCAAGAATAGCACTTAGTGTATGTTTTGCAACTGGCCTTATAGAGGCAGTGCATGCCCTGATCAGTGAGAGTGGCCCTGTCAAGCTCCTTTCCTGGGAGCTGTATTCAGCATCTCAGCATCAAGCCCCCACAGCTTAGAACTGTGTCTGTGAGCATCTGTGTGCTTTATCTTGATTTATTTTGTGCATCTGTTAGCAATATGTGTCTGTCCTAAGGTGTCAGAAAAGCTTAAGAAAGGTTATGCTTTGGGTCTGGGAACACTCAAAAATATTTCCATGTAAATGAATGGTAATTGCTTCTTCACTTTATGCCATTTCAGCTTATGAAAGATTTCATAAGAACACCACTTTCAGATAGTAGAGGCAAACTTATATTTCATGAGTTGTAAAGTGCTCAGCGCAAAGTCTGGCACATATTAAGTACAACAATCCTGCCCTCTACTGCTTAGAGAAACAGAGGGACCAGAAAAGGGTGCCAGATCTCAACCTGATAGACATTTCACACACATACCACCACCACCACCACCACCACCACCACCACCACCACCACCACCACACACACACACACACACACACACACACACACACACACACACACACACACACACGGCAACATAATCTGGTTTATTAAAAAGAAACACACAGTGGAAGAAACAATCAAAATAGAAAGAAGTATTTTAGCTAGAGATAATCTGGCATACAAACACTACAGCCTGTTTTGGCATATTAAACCCTCAAATATTCTAACCTGCCTTCTAAAATTTTTTAAAGGTAAATGTATTATAGACTACATGTAAAAAACCTATGCCTCTGGTACTGATGTTTTTAAATTATTAAGCAATGCAAAGTAAAACAAAAGAAGAATATAAGTGCATCACTAGTCCTTCTCCTAAGGGAAATTAATAGTAGTTAGCTGTTATATATGTACATTAGAAGTAAGGATTGTTTGGATCAGTAAGGGAGTTTTTGGGTATTGTTATTGAGGTTCTCACTGGAAGAATGAATACCTTTTTAATCTTCTAGTTTAACAGAAAATATTTTCCTTTCTTTTCACCTATTAAAAATAATCTAATATTCTCAACTTGATAAAGAATATCCACAAAAAACATACACCTAACAAAACAATGATGTTCCCTCTCACCATTCCTTTTCCACATAGTGCTGGAAATTCTGGCTAGTATGTTAAGAAGAAGAAAAAAGGTAAAGATGTAGTTGTTAAATGCCAGGTAAAATAAAAGATTGGGAGGGAAGAAATAACACTGTCTTTGTTTGCACATGACATGATCATCTGAAAAATCCAAAAGAAGTTACAAAAAACTCCTGGAAAAATAAGTCATTATAGCAACATTGCAAGATACAAGGTTAATATACAAAAGTCAACTGGTTTCCTATATACCAGCAACTAACATGTAAAATCTGAAATTAAAAGCATGAAACGATTTACATTAGCATCCCCCCAAATGAAATACTTAGGTACAAATCTAATAAAATATATACAAGATCTATATGAGGAAAACTATAAACTCTGATCAAAAATATAAAAGAAAAGCTAAATAAGTGGAGAGATATTCCATGTCCTTGGATAGGAAGACTTAATATTGTTAAAATGTCAGTTCTGGATCTATAGATTCAATACATTCCCAGTCAGAATTACAGGACATTATTTGTGGATATTGACAAGCATTATTAAGTTTATATGAAAACTCAAAAGACCCAGAATAGCAAACACAATACTGACGAACAGAGTTGGAGGATGGACACCAGCTAATTTTAAGACTTACTATAAAGTTACAGTATTCAAGACAGTGTGGTATTGACAAAAGAGTAGACAAACAGATCAATAGAACAGAATAGAGAGCCCATAACTAGATCCACATAAGTATGATCATTGATCTTTGACAAAAGAGCACAGGTAATACAATGGAGCAAAGATAGTCTTTTCACCAAATGGTGCTGGAACAATTGGACATGCAGAGCAAAAAGAAAAATGAATCTAGACATAGATCTTAACCACTTCACAAAAAATTAAAATATATCAGAGATCTAAATGTAAAATACAAAACTGTAAGACTCCTGTAAGTCAAATCTGAAAAAAACTGCATACTCTATGCTTCTTACTATATGACATTGTGGAAAAGGAAAAGCTACGGAGATAGTAAAGAGATCAGTGGTAAGAGGAGTTAGCAGTCAGGGGAGGTGGGAGAGAAATGAATAGGTGGAGCAGAGAGGATTTTTTAGGGAAGTAAAAATTCTCTGTATGATACTATGATGATGACTACCTGTCATTATACATTTGTCCTAACCCATGGAATATACAGCATAAAGAGTTGAACCATGATGTGAGCTATGACTTTGGGTGATTATGATGTCTCAGTGTAGTGTCATCAACTTAGACAAATACACCACGTTAGTGGGTGATTTGGAGAATAGGGTAGACTGCATGTGTGGGGCAGAGAGTATATAGGAAATTTCAGTACCTTCCCCACAATATTGCTATAAACCTAAAATTAGTCTAAAAACAATGTCTTAATAAAACAAATTTAATATTTTTAAGTAACACCCAGTAAATATGCTTTGAAAAATCTATGATTTCAGATTCACTGTTAATTCAAAATGCTTTCAATAAAATACTGTGGAGGTTTCATCTGAATCTTTGAATCCTTTGACTTCTAATTCTTGTCATGAGATCAAACAATAGTCTTAGGGCATCCTCCTGCTCACTCATGCAGTGTGACCATGTTGGCTACATTAAGAGGACTAAAGTCCAGTCCAGTATGTCGTTCTGATAGCAAAATGATGTCTGTGTTATCTATCTGGTAAGAAAAGACTTGTTCAGTTCTTCACAGATGGTGTAAAGGTAAACAGCAGTAAAGGAATGATTTTCTTCCTGTTTAAACTGCCACATTCCAACCCAGTCATGGAGTGTAATCAGGCTCAAGAGCGAATCTTCTGTGAGGGCTCTTGTCCAGTGAAGTACTATCTAATATCTAATTCCAGTCTCAAGCATTGCTGGAAGGCTCACCTAGTGCTCTTACAAGTGTGTTTACAAATGCCAAAAGTCATCCGTAAAATGAGTCCTTTGTCCTGGTATCTTGAGACAATCTGGATCCAAAGGTCACTGGGGACTGAGACTGAGCCAGGTGGTCTTCAGATTAGATTAGGTCCACTTTATTAGGCAGGTAAAGGTAAGACGTTGAAGTGATGGACATGTGAAAGTCCAGAAGCAGTGTGGAGAGTGGAGGGGTGTGGTCTCAGGGGCCTGGAGTTAAGAGTCTAGCTCATCCTTCTTGGTGCTCTCATGGCTCCTTATGAGAAGCTCCTGCAGGGCTTACCGCGTGGAATGCGAAACAATTTTTGTATACCTTTTTCCACCACTTTATTTTGAGTCCTTTGGAACATATACAATATCTTTACCCCCAACTTTTATTTTGAATAATTTAAAGCTACAGAAAAGTTGAAAGAATAGTACTTTGTATGTCCATGTATTCTTCATTAGATTCCTTGTTAACATGGTGCCATGTTAATGTTATCCCTTTCTTACTGTGTATTATTTATATACTCATTTTTCTTCTTAACCACTTGAAAGTTTCTATTTCGTTTCATCTTTTTTTAAAGACCCAGACGTTCTCATAACCACAATGCCATTATCAAAGCCAAGAAATTTAACATTTAGTGATATTATCTAATATATAAGCCATGTTCAAATTTCCTGAATTAATTATCCCCAAAATGCCCTTAATTGCTGCTTTTTTAAATCCGAGAATCATGTAAGGTTGCCATGTTTGTTTAGAATCCTTTGATCTAGTAGAGCCTTACCTTTTTTTTTTTTTTTTTCCTTTCATGACATTAATGTTTCTGGAAATTCCAGATCAGGTGTCTTATAGAATATTTCACATGATGAAATTCTTTGTTTGCTTTGTCATGATTGGGTTCAGAGTATATATTTTTGGGGAGAATAGATCATATTGGGACATTCTAGGAATTAGTTATTAGAAGTACCTTTCTCCCTCTATAATGAAGGAAACTGTGAGTGATGCTTTGAGGCCATGGGAATATCCTGTTTCGTAACAACCTTTCACCCAGTATTTTAGCATACATTCATGATTCTTGCCTGTGGCAATTATACATTGGGGGATGCAATGGTGATTAGAAAAAAATATATATGTCATTCTTTCTACTCTTAATAACTGGGATTCCTCTCTAAAGAAGACTTTTCAAGACCCCCCTCTAGGTGCCCTTGTTCTCTCTCTTCTTCCCTCTTTCGCCCCTCCCTTCCTCCCTCTTCCTCTGTTTGTTTCCCCCTGCCCATTAGGGTATCACTATAGATTTGTAGATTTTCTTTTATTCAGTGTCTTATAACCTTAGTGCCGTCATTATTATATTTGTTTCTGGTTTATTTTTTATTTTTTTATTGGAATATAGTTGATACACAATATTATATTGGTTTGAGATGTACAACATAGTAATTCAATAATTACATACAGTACTAAATGTTCACCGTGGTAAGTGTAGTTAACCCTCTGTTACCATACTGATATTACAATATTATTGGTCATGCCCTCTGTGCTGTACTTACATTCCTGAAGCTAGTATATTTTTTAGTTTGAAGTTTGTACCTCTTTAATACTTTCACTTATTTCACCCATCTCCCCACCCCTCTCACTTATGGTAACCAACAGTGTGTTGTCTGTGTTTATGAGTCTATTTCTTGTTTGTTTTATTTTTAGATTTTACATAATACATGAAATCATATGGTATTTGTCTTTCTCTAATTTCACTTAGCATGATACAATCAAGGTCCAACCAAGTCATTGAAAATGGTGAGCTTTTCCTTTTTATGGATGGGTAATATTCCTTTGTGTATATGTACCACATCTTTATCCATTCATCTACCAGTGGGCACTTGGGCTGCTTCCATATCTTGGCTATTATAAATAATGCTGCCATCAACATAGATGTGCACCATTATTATTATATTTGACGCTTAAATTGTCTCAAATTTGGCCACTGGGAGCCCCTCCAAGACTAGTGGTGTCCTTTTGACAAGCCCCATTAATCTTCATCAATTCCCTGCTTTCTGGAGCAAAAAGATATCCAGGGACTCTTTGTACTTTCCCTGCCCGAGACCTGGGGCCACCCACTTTTTTCCAAGTATTTCTGGTTCCTTTTAGTGAAATGTGGTGTTTAGAAGCCAAAACTGGGATGTCATTGCTTTTAGTAGAAAATGAGATAATTGATATGAGATTACTTAGTAAAATATAAAGCATCTTTGTATAATTACTGTTACTAGTATTATCAAACAGGCATTCAGCTTATTGGGAGCAATGCTAAATAGCAGACCAATCTGAGTCTCTGTGTTTAGAGAATATTTCAGACACAGGACCCATGTGAAAGGGGAGGATAAAGTAAGCTTTGTCAGATACAATGTGAGTACAAGTCTTACTGCTGTAAGCAAGTATGTAGAACAGAAGAAAGGCTGAGTTTTTTCCCCTAAGTTGCTTTGTAATTCAATAGTTCAGATAGAAAAGCATTAAGTATTTTATTTTGTGGATCAATTGTAATCTTTAAAAAATGAAAATTCATGTGAAAAATAATGAAACATAAATGTGCAATTTCTTCCATTTTAATTTTTCTTACATTTATTTAGTAGGTTCTATAAGAACAGTGCAACTGAAAGAATTCAGAGCTATTTAACTGCAAATATACAATTTATTTTCCCTAGTGGATGTTGTACCCACATCACAGTCAAGCAGTTGGTGTGGTGGCATCTTTGAGTTTCTTTGTGGGCTGATAGATGTTGTGAGTTTGCTTCCTGTGACTATTACAAAGAGCATACCTATTGTGTTTAATTTCATTTTTAAGGGTCACACTAGAAATTCCATTTGGTCTAATTTCCAGGCTTTCCTGCTTGTGCTGTATCTTTTCATACTCTCAAGTTAACACTTTTTAATGATATTCCCCTGTAAGAACATAGATAATGATAAATTGGACAGAGGACAGAGATCCAAATCAGGTGATGCTTAGCATCTCATTAATTCTAGGGAAGGAAAGCAAAATAGCCCAGATGGCCAGGAAACAGCAAGTCTTTTCTTTTAAACTTTGCTGGGACTGCTGCTTCTGACCATGGTGGCAAAGGCAGGAGTGGGGATGGAGTGAGGAAGACACGCACACAGACCCGGTGGCTCTACCAGTCCTCTTCTCATAGGAAGCCAGGCTGAAAAAGGAGAACACAGGGCATGTGATTGTATGCTCTGTGGTGGAATGTTTATTTCTCTATTTGTGTTTTTGTATAAAATCCAGGAAGGGTGTTGAATGCCTGTGTGTTTGTTGGGCAGGCTGGGCTAAGCAAGAAAGTTGATTGGGTTTTTTAGTTCTCTGTTTCAGCTGTTTCAAGAATTCTTAATTTTCCAATAGTGACAAGAATGGACTTCTCCTATAAAGAATTCAAAATATATGCAGAAAAGTTTAGGCTCTTGGGGAAAGTCATTCCAAATTAGTTCATGGAGACTGTTAAATTACTAGCTAGTTTATCCTTGGGGAAGTTGTTCAGCTTCTCTGTGTCATGACTTTCACACCTGTAAATGGAAATAATAGAAGGACCTTTCTTATGAAGTCCTATTTTATGTGTAAAGTGCCTAATATAATGGAGGCAAACAATAGGCCCCCAACAAACATTAGCTTTTATGGTTATTATTTCCATATGCTTAAATAGGTCTATTAAAGAAATATCACATCAGTATTTGAAGATTTTAAACAATCCAATCAAATGGACCAAACCTTCAATTTTCAAACTAATTTTTAACTTACTGGTTTAACTTCCTTTCACAGAGGTATAATATTTTTAGACTTTTATGTCTTTTTTTTTATTTCCCAGGTCCACCAACTCAATACAAGATGCATTGGTGGAATACATACTATGACCAGCACTCTACTAGATGCTAGGGGTAAAAAAATATATGTGATACTTGTCACATTAAATAAACTACGGTCCTGATAAAGGAACACCTTAGATTAACAGAGCTGCAATGAACTTTCCAAAATGAAAATAGAAGCTAACTTTGCTTGGTGACAAGAAGTGTTTTTAAGAAAGTATGCTTTAACTTGAAAACAGTCAATATGTATGTAATTCTGAAGATTATATTTTGCAATTTATCATAATGTCCAATTCATTTATTTCTCCTGGGCATCTTGTAATTTAAGAGAATAAAACACCATTTTCCACTTTCAGCTGGAGCACATGAATCACAAAGATACCTAACTTAATAAAAGAGTTGATTCAAACAGCACGTACATGAAGCACCAAAAAACTGAAACCAATGCCTCGAAAGACCAGTGATGTTTCCACACTGGCTCACGTACCAAAACAGAGCTTTTTATTTCTTGAATTCTCACCTAGCCTTAAAATGTAAGGCAGCTTTTAAAAATTTAGGGCCGTTTTCATTTTAAAAAATTGAATCTGTGATGTTGGTTATCGATACATCTCAGAAAATTAAAAGGCTGAGAAATAAGTTACTGTAATTGTTTTTGGAAATCCATTATCCCTGGGTACCAAATTATTCATCTTATGCATTACTGATGTGGACCTGTTGTTAAAATTTCCAGCTGGAGGACTGGGATGGCAAACATCAACCTCTGCAAGGCCTTTAACTATCTCCCTGCTATAGGAACAGTTAAGATTGCCTATCGGATATGTGAGAATACAGAGTAGTAGAATGTAGGGGATTTTTCTAAAGACTTTCATTTTAGAAGCATATTTGCAGCCAGATACGAACTGAGTTCATATCCAGTTTTTGAATCTACCTGCATCTTGGTGTCCTAATTTATAACATGGGGATGACAATAGTAACTACCTCACAGAGGTGCTATGAGCATTGAATGAGTTAATACAATTAAATGCCCAAAAAAGTACCTATATATGTCCAGAGTAAGCACCTGCTAAAAGTCCCTCATTATCTCTAGAGACTCCTGGGAACAAGCTTCCTTTGGAAACCATCTGAATCCAGTTTAGGGTCAAGAACACATGCCCCCCAATTTCCCCATCTCATCCCAGAAGAGTGACAACTCATAACAGAGTCCATTGGCTCCTCTCAAGCTAAAATTCCAGTGGGTCTGGATTTCTCAAACTCTGAAATGAGTCCAAAAGCCCTTCAAACCAACTTTGTATATTAAGATACTTAACATGTTAACCTACTAGCACACTCCTGTAGGTGCTGGCCAACCTGTGCCCAAATCTCTGATGGAGGTTTTGGTCTTAATCAAGGTAAAAGAAAACCCCTGTGAAACTGTGTGGAAGCTGAAGCAATGTTGTACTTTGATCTGACACAAAGTGCTCTTCTTATTCCCCCTATGGTTGCTTTACAGTTGAAAAAGTAAGCTTTCCTCTAGTGTCTACCAGTGCACAAGCATCAAGCACAAAACTTGCACTCGGTGATGGAATATGGCAAGAATGATGAAGACAGTATTATAATTTTATGTGCAGTGTTTGTAGATTTTATTTAAAGTATGTCCTAAGTACAATTTTGGAATCCTTTCCTGGCTTTAGGAATAGCCCTCAACTGTCAGTGTGAAATGAAAGCCAGTTAACCTTAAAATGTCCTGATTAGGGCAACATTTTTCCTGGGTGTTACCTGTTATTACTGATGGTAGCTAATGAAGAAGGGAAACTAGGAAAGGAAAAGAAAAAACTGAAGGACCGAAACAGCAGCAGACTCACAGAACCCAAGAATGTACTAACAGTTACCAAAGGGAAAGAGACTGGGGAGGATGGGTGGGAAGGGAGGGATAAGGGGAAAAAAAGGGCATTACGATTAGTACACATAATGTAGCAGTGGGGGACATGGGAAAGGCAGTATATCCTGAGAAGACAAGTATGTGCGGAGGACTTGATAATAGGGGGAGTCTAGTAACCATGATGTTTTCAAGTAATTGTACATTAATGATATCAAAATAAATAAATAAATAAAATAAGAGCAAATAGTAAAATAAGTTATGGTCTTTAAAAAGCAAATTTCTAATTTAATGTAATATTTAGTTATAGAAGACATTGTGACAATTCACCAAATTGTTCTTGGCAGAAATTCATATTTACACACAATATCATCCTTGAAACCCCTCCCCCCATTTTGGAACCCCTTCTAGTTTCACTGGGGTACAAGAGACAACCACCTTTGCGTTTGGTAAGCAAATAATTTTTCCTATTTTTTAAAAGATCCTATCTGGTAGTGTTTTTTCCAAAGTGTATTCCATGATCCAGTGGCACCAGGAATACGTGGTGTGTTTAACAGATACACAGCAGACTCTTGGGCTACCTCTGGACTTTGGAATCGACTCACCCCATGATGAAGCGCAGCATTTTAGCACAGCTCTGTGGAGGCCAGAAAAAGTGGTGTGAGCCACAGCTGTGTTCTCCACTGCCAGTCTCCCGCCCTGATGGCGCTGTGGAGTGGTGGTCGGACGTCACTTCATAACCCTGCAGGGTCTCACTTTGTAACTTTTTGTTGGGTGTGGTGGAGATTGTGGTGGGCATGTCTTGAGCCACAGGTGCATATAATTGTGTTAATAATCCTCCTTTGGGGACACATGATCATCATAACATGAAAGCCTTTTTTTTTTTTGTTCTTCACATCATTTACATTTTTTCCTTCTATCTCTGAACTCACTTCCATTCTCCTCCCCGCATATAGGCTGGATGGATGTCTGGCCTTAGAGATGCTGTCTTGTTTATGCCTTTTTTCATTCAATATTTTGTATGTCCACCTAATTCAAAACTTCTAACAGCTGTGTGAAGACTCCTGGCACCTCTGACTTGTCTCCTGTGTAAACATATCGGTTATCTTCAACTCCCACCATCATAAATACCCAGTTCAACCACCTGACACAGGCCCACTGCTTGACCAGTTCACTTGTAATTAGGCCTCAAGAAAACTCTCACCATTTTCCTTCATCTGTTATTACGCAGGCTTTAAAAGTCTTTTTTACTGATGGTGTCTTAATAAGCTATCTGGATAAACTTATTTTGGAGGGATAGCAAATTCAGTGGAAAGTGTCTTAAAATTACACTGTAGAATGAGTGATATGTGAATTTCCTTTAATCAGATATTTCCAGCTGTGATTTGTAAGTTTTGAAAAGTATCAGTCATAGGTAGTACATCCTAAACCAAAGTTGATTTCTTTTTCTGAAAATTTGTCAGACAATTTTATAATGTTTCCGGGGCTTTTAGCTCTTTTTACTAACTCTGAGTTACTTAGAATGTATGACAGGGAGTCACAAATCTACCCTCATTAGTACAAGACATGTCCTATGCTAAAGGGCATCAATTCTTAATGAAATATACATTCTTAATATAAGTTGAGATTTATTTTAGTCACAGTTTGAGATTGTTTTCTCCTATTATTTGCCTTTGTGCAGTATCAGGGACTCTTGATTAAAATGTGTCTTTGAATCCCCTGTCTGGCTGCACAGATGTTTAAAAGAAAATTATCCTGAGCACAGATGTTTTAGGTAAGTAATCAAGCATTTAATACAAAGAAAAATACAACCAGCCAGGCAATAGTGATGAAATACTCTTGTTTTTCACTGTCCCTCACTAAGAGACTGCTGACTGTTCACCTCCAGGCCATAGGCACATTGAGGGTGACATTCTTTCTTTCCACGATAATCCTCATGATAGGGTGCACTTAATTCATGCTGTTGATGGGACTGAACTCAACTGATTTGCATATCATCAATACTGATAAGTCCTGAGTAGAGAGCCAGACATCCAAAATAAAATATTCCCTGTCAAGGACTTGCTGTGTCTAGAAAATTCTTTAGTAACACTGATTGCAGATGGTTGGTGAATATTGATGCTGTTCAGGATTTATAAGGCTGCACTGGAGGGCACACGAAACTTAAGATTTCTTTAGAACAATGTCCCTGTTTAAAACTACTCTTGTTCAGACCCAGCTGGGCACTCAGTAATGCCAGCCACTGAATAAGATCTTTCAAGTGCCTCAGCCCGCCTCACCTGTTAGACTGGCTCACTGGTTATAAATGAAACACTGTTTTCTTCCAAAGCTCTTGATCCTCGAGCTCTTCTCTACCGTTCTTCCACATTCATACTTTAGCTTCTGATTTGAGTGTCTTACCGTCCTAACATATGCCATCAGTTTTCATTATTTTCAGGCGATGCACAAATAGCACTGGACCCATCATCTTACTGTTACTGTGCTGTTGTATCATGTTCACATCCCCCTCACCTTTTTGTAGTTTTTTCCCTGTTGAAAAATAAGTTTGTCTTTCATTGCACTTGGCTTTTAGTGGAATATCCTAAGTGCCAATTTCCCAAGCTCTCCCTTTGTGCATTATTTACACATTTAACACAGATTTCACTTCCTCTTCTCTTACCAGCCAGTCACTCATTCACACATCTTATTAAGCAGCTCCAAATTAAAACGTGAGATTATAAGAAAATTATAGTCAGCCTTTGCCATCAAGTAACCGCCTGCTCTTTTCTAATTTAGCATGTATGTGCTCACAGGCATTTTAGCTGAAGGTATCTGTAAGCTGGGCTTCTATTCCCTTTTCTTTCTTTAGTTCTAATGGATTCAAAATAAATAGACATCACACTGTAGTACTTTGTAGAATGACCACAATAACCACATACGTCCCCAGCAATTCAATTTGTTTCTAAAAAACATCCACAAAATGAATTATCATTATTTGTTGTGTATCAATGAAAAGAAGCCACCCCATACTGTAGGAAGAAAGTGGTGCAAAGCACATGGAGTCTGGCCTCAACTAACATGAAATCAAAGCCTTAAGTAGGGGAAAGTTTGCCTGTTTCCTTAAATATTCCTTTGTAATGATTCCTTAAATACTTTCAGGGTCATGGTTTCCTTGACCATGGTCTGGGCGTAAAAGGAGAAAGAAGAGTTGGAAAGGAGTAGGCAAGGCATAGAGAATGGGAGAGGAAGAAGAAAAACAGCAAGCATGTAGCAGTTTAAGAAAAGAATTAATGGTCTTAGGGATGTGGAAATTTCTCTCCCACACAGATTCATTGGCCTAGATACTTACAATGGCTGATTTTGTAAAGAGCTTATTTTCATAATCCATTTGAAAAATAAGTTGCAGTAGGTGGAAAAAAAATGTTTGAGTTATTTTTCCAGAATATTAAACTAAAAAATATTATTTCTTCAATTATATGTTTGCTATTTGAACAAAAGGGAGGAAAAGCCACAAAACTGGAAAATGATAGTGTATATATATATATATATATATATATATATATATATATATATATATATATATAAAATCTCAAACATTGTTATACAGAATCCTTCCCACATGAGCTCTTCCCAGAGCAACTTGATGGTACTGAGGAGAAAAAATATGCATAAATATATCCACATTGATCATGTATAATATTTCCTTTTAGTTTAAAAGCCAATATGTCTTTAGAATCTTTTGTAGCTTAGAAAGCTGATGATAGGATGAAGCATGAAAGTGGTCCCACTCTCCATTACAGTTCTTTGTTCTTTTCTCACGAGGGATTTGTTATCCATCATCTTTGGTTCCATTCAATAGGAGGGTTTAGGGCTTTGATGCCCATTTAGATAGACCATTGGGTATATTCAGAGTGTGTGTAGTTCTGATAAACTGTTTTATATAAACAATCTATTAATACCCACATCGCCAATTAATTCTCTCCTCTCATCTCTGGTGTAC